>NW_028274810.1:86218064-87553064 GCF_037043125.1 Eumetopias jubatus | reverse complement strand
TCATATGAGGAATTTAAGAAAGAAAACAGGATCATAGGGGAAGGGAGGGAAAAATAAAATAAGACAAAATCAGAGAGGGAGACAAACCATAAAAGACTCTTAACTATAGGAAACAAACTGAGGGTTGCTGGAGGGGAGGGGGGTGGGGGGATGGGGTAACTGGGTGATGGGCATTTAGGAGGGCATGTGATGTAATGAGCACTGGGTGTTCTATGCAACTGATCAGCCACTGAACTCTACCTCTAAAACTAATAATATACTATATGTTAACTAATTGAATATAAATTAAATTAAACAAATAATAACCATGCTGGTGCACCTGGGTGTCTCAGTCAGTTAAGTGTCCAACTCTTGATTTTGACTCAGGTCACCATCTCAGGGTTGTGATTGTTAGCCCCAGGTCAGGCTCCATGCTGGGTGTGGAGCCTGCTTAAGATTCTCTCTCGCCCTCTCCCTCTGCCCCTCCCCCCACCTTCTCTAAATAAGCAAACAAATAAATAAAGAAATAGAATAACCATGCTTTGGTAGAGCAATCTTTTCATCTTGCGCTCTTGGGAGATGAAGACCTTAAACACCATACCCTGCAACCTGGAGATTTTGTCTATTGGAAAAGAGACATTCCAGAAAGACTTTTCAACCTCGCGGGAAAGGCCCCTCTCAGGTGTTCCTAGCCAAACTCCCGGGCCTAGACTCTTGGATTCACATGACACAAGTTCGGAAAGCACGAAACCCTGATTGGACCCGCCCACCACCTGGTGACCTGAAAGTCAGGATTTCCCGGAGTCTGAGCCGACCACATCCGACAGTGTTGCCAAGATGTCCAGACTGGGCCTGTTAGAAGGTTCAGGATTCATAAAAGTCTCTCTTTTTCATGTGAACTCTTAACAGACTCTGAATTCTTATCCAAATTCATATTTTCTGAATTTACAGCCTTACCAGCTATATTACTGATAACACATTTCATGTCAAAGAGTCCTTTTGAGATAAGAATACTGTGGGTTTTTGTTTTTTTTTAAGATTTTATTTATTTATTTGACAGAGAGAGAGAGACAGCGAGAAAGGGAAGGTGAGCAGGGAGCCCGATGCGGGGCTCGATCCCAGGACCTTGGGAACATGACCTGAGCCGAAGGCAGACGCTTAACCACTGAGCCACCCAGGCGCCCCAAGAATACCGTTTTAAAAACATATTTGAAGTTTTGCTGTTTTGCAAAAATTTAACCAACTATTGCTTCATGGTCATACCTGCACTGTGTCTTCACAAATGCCCTCTGTGAATTCTTTCAAAGGGCCCTTGCGGTATTCACTGTTTTGCGTTCATGGCCAAGTTAAGAAGGCACTTCCAGGAGGCATAGGTCATTGGGGGTTTGCCTCCACAGGGGGAACTTTTCTCCCCTATGTTGGAATAAATGCCAATATTTTTCAGTTGGCTACTTTCAGGGCTAGGGTCCTGGTTTGGAACCACAAATTGTATCTTTGGAATTGTCGTATTACTTTTGATTCTGTACTTGTTGCCTGCCAGGCCTTTCTAAAATGATATAGCCAAAAAGGAGATGATCTCCGATACTACGTTCTTGATAAATGTGAACTAAAGGTGGGAAGTGCCTGATAGTTCTCCTGCTTCCCCTCCTCCTTCCTCAAATGGGAATTTCCAACCTGTACAGTTTCCTTGATTTGGGAAATGACCCCGAGGGAAGGCCCCTTCTGGCACTGGGGGACAAAAGGTCACTGAATTAGGAAAACCGGACTCTTGATCAGGGATGCTTTTGGAGAAAGATCTTGATCACAAGGAGGGAAGTGTGGAAAGAAAAGGAAACCTTACTAAAATGGAGCGGAGAGGCCAGCAGGGGGAGCTCTCAGGCCATATCACCCAACCTCAATTACAGAAAGACTTGTCGGTTACAGGCCCCAACAGGAAAAGGGAAGCAGACCACCCCAGCAGCTCAGCCAATGAGAAACCACCACCCTGGACTTGCCGCCTTCTCTCCTTTAGACTTCTGTTCAAAACAACTCCTCCCAACTTCCTCCTCCTTCTCCGTTAAATAAGGTTTCTCTCCTTTGTTGGGCTAGCCTCTGGGTTTTGGTGTAGCTTGCTGGCCCTGAATTGCAATTCTCTTCTATTCCCGAATAAACCCGTTTTGGATCAAATAACTGTTTCATTGTTAAGATCAGCAATACAAACTACCCATCTGCTATTTTCTGTATCCAAATCACAAAATTCTAGGCCTTAAAATAATCATCCACTCCAGTCTTCTCACTTGAAAGGTGAAACCTGAGGCCTGGAGGGAATGGGCTCACCCAGAAGTTAGGTCTCCGGATTCCTAAAGCTGTGCTCCTTTGATTTCGCAGAAATCTATTAACCCTAAGTTTTCATGGTCCCCAAACGTTCATTCTGAAACTGTGGAGCCAGCTACAACCTTACCTTGAAACCTAAGCCTATCTCAGCCTCTTTTTTAGCTCCTATCCCCTGCTCCAATATTCTTAATTATATTGCATTTAATCCTCTGGCAGCTCTTGGTGTTAAAGATTCCGAGAGGCACAGTTGCTAGCCCAGGTCTCAGGGTGGATAGGTAATTAGACCAAGATTCACTCCCCATTCTGCAAGACGCCCAGCTCAGGGCCCTGCTCACTAGCCCACAGAGGCTCCCTTGGTTTGCCCACCTCCCATCCCGACACTTCCTTCAGTCCCTATCCAGAACCTACCATCTACAGTGGGCCTTAGAACCTAGGGCCTGGTGTCCTCAGTCATGAGGTCTGTAGAAAGGTAGAAGCACCCCACCCCACACCCATAGGCCCTCCTTCTTCCTGCTTCTACCCCGCCTCCCCTGCCTCCTGGTTCAAAAGCAGCCAAGCCAAGAGGCCTGCAGACAAGCCTGCGCTCATCTCTAGAAGCTGCTACCAAGACAGCCACCAAAATTCTCCAAAGATGAAGGGCTCCTTCTTCCTCCTACTCACCATCAGTCTCCTGGTTCTGATGCAGGTAAGAACAGCCCCTTGGAGCACCCTGACACCACCACCCAGGACTCCCCAGACCTGCCTGGTAGGGGAGGGAAGAAATGCAGGCTCCTGGGCATTCAGCCTTCTTCCAGGAGAACAGAGGGTCCCAGCAGGAGAACCCAGGACTCAGGGGGCCTGGTCCCAGCATTCCAGCCCTTCTGGCTGGGCACAGACTGCTTGAGGCTGGGGAGCGTTCGCAGGGTGCCAGGCACAGTGAGGCCCACGGGGGGGTGATGTGGAATAGGAATGACGAGGCTTGGGGAGACAGCTCAGAGCGAGGATGGCATCAATCCCCAGGAAAGCTGGGGAAGTGGCCCTGTTGGGAAGGGGCAAGGACAGGTTCAAGGGGAGCCAGATCTGGTCCTGGAGATAGCAGGGAACCACCCCAGGCAGAAAAGCCTGTGTGTTCTGGAATGCAAAGAAGATAGAAATCTCCCACTCCAGAAACAGCTGGAGTCTCAAAATCAACTGCTATTCCAGGAGGCAGCTTGGGAGCATCCCATGTGCCCTAAGGGTGCTAGTCCGCATAGGAGACCAGAGCCATCAAGTTCTAGATCAAGAACAGCTTGATCAGGCATCAAGAACAGCCTGATCACCATCAAAAACAGCTTCGTCTCCATCAGGAGCAGCTTTACTTGTAGACTGGTCAAGCATTGAGAACAGTTTGATCACCATCTGGCGATTTCCTCGGGCAAGAGGTCACACCTTCCCCACCTCCTCGCCCACCCACACTTTGCCAGTTTCTTCTCCCCAGCCCTGTCTCACACGACCTCAAGACTGTGATGGGCTCATTTCAGAAGATGAGGAAGCAGGCTCAGAGAGGCTAAGCCCCTAGCCCAGCTAGTCAGGTCAAGGGCTGAGACCACAGTTTCCTGTCTCCCACATGCTAGAGGCGCTGGTGGCTTGGCGGAGATGAGAGGAAGCTTCCATGGGAGGCAGGGGAGGGACCGCCTTTGACCCTGCCTGTGTCAAGGCAGGAAGGTCCTGTCCCCACAGGACCTTGTGGCAGAAGTCGTGGTCACGGGGGACAGAGAACAGAGAACTATTGTATCAGGGTAGGGGCACTAGGTCTCTAAATGACCTGAGCTTCGAAAGCCCCTGAGCTTGTTCCACTTCTCTTGCAGGTAGAAACTGGAGTCCTGGGAAATGGTACCACTGCTGCCACCACCAAGAAACCCAAGAGTGTGTCCCCAGCACTCAGCAACCTGGGCGGTGGCAGTGTCTTTCTCTTCCTGGCCAACACCCTCATCCAGCTCTTCTACCTCAGCTGAGGTGACATGCCTCCGCCCTAGCCCCGGGCCCCATTAGACATCTGCCACCATCACTAGCAAGAGAAGCCCCCCGCCCCACCACCACCACGTCCCCGGGAGGGGTTGATGCCAGAGATGCCCAGGCTGTGGGAATTGAGAGGCAGTGCCTTGGAGCTATGGAGGGGCAAGCGCCACCCAGCTGGGGATGAATAAAGTTGTCATGTACTTGGAGTGGGGTCCTGTGTGTGGTCACTGCACATCGCTGGGCTCCAAAAGCCTGGTTGGCAGCAGCACCAAGGATCTTCCCTTGCCCCCATCAGCAGGAGAGGTAGCACCAGAGAGCTCCTACCCTAGCGTTCCCGCCCCAGAATCCCAGGGCGGAGGCCTCTCCCCTCAGGATCACCTTGCAGGGACATGGCCCAGAATCTGCCAGCCTCTTTAGTTGCATGTGCTTCACCCAGCCCTGGGTTTTTGGGAATGACAGTCCCAGAGGGCCCGCACCCCCATCCTGCCCCTGGACATCCCCAGTTGCAGAAACTCAGAGAGTCCCTCACCCTATACCTGGGTGTCTTCAGAATGGCAGACTCAGAGACTCACTCCCTCAGGCTCTTGGGCTCTCAGCCCCACAGGCACTCTCCTGTCCTCACCGGACACTGGACACTGGTCCACCAGGGGTGCTGAGAAGGATGAAGAGGAGGCCGTCCACTTGTACCCCACTGAACCCAGGCTGAGAAGGCAGGAAGGACACACAGCTGCTCTAACCACTTCTAGCCTCCTGGGTCTGCAGTGGGGGTACTGGGAGCTGCAAGGAGGGAAGGGAGCCCCATAGAAGGCCCCAGGGGCCTTGAGCTTCTCTGTCTCTTCCTAGAGGACCTTGACCAAGGGGCTGAGAAGTGCCTGCTAGATCGGGGGATGGAGGGAGCTGTTCCTCTTCTATGTCCTGCCTTTTCTAGGCTGGGTTAAGAACCCAGACTCCCTGTCCTGGCTTCTTTGCCTGAGATGCCAAACCTTTGGGCCTTTAGACCGGGGTTGGGGGAAATTAAGAGGGATGCTGGTGGGCAAGGTCCTTGGGGGTGTGTCTCCCATTCACCTCTCCTGCCTGGCCCGCTGCAACTCCTTCACACTGAACTTCCAAGTCTTCACCCCTCGACTTATCTGCATCCCTAGAACACTTTTCCTCTGCCACCCTCTAGCCTGGCTGACTCCTTCCCCTCCTCCACATCTCAGCTGAGCATCCCTTCCTCCCAGCGGCCTGCCCTGTGCCCCTAAGTGGTTCAGGTACCTCCTCTGTGCATCCTTCTGCTTCCCTTCCTACCCTACCACTGAGTGTATCACCCTACCTGTTGGAATCCTCCACTAGCCTGTGAGTTCTCTGAGGGCAGGTACCAAGGGGGTTGGCTTCTGTTTGTGCCCCACAGCTCAGGGGACCCATTTGGACCTGGCTCAGAGCCGGCTCTTGGAACCCATCATTTGGGGTGACAGCAATAAAAGACCACACTCCTCAGTTCGTCTGGGCCCAGGGCTCCCTCTGGTGGCCGAGGGAGGCCTTACACCTGAGCCCCAGAACCAGAGCTGGGAGGAAAGGAGGGCAAGTATAGGGCAAAGAAGGCAGGGGAACAAATCCTCACCCCATCCCCAAATATCAAGGTGCACAAAGATGAGGGCGCCTCGGAGCATATTAGAAAACAGCTTTATGTTACAACAACAACAAAAAACCTATAAAAACATTCCATCCCAGGGAAAGCCTCCAGGGCTGGGGAACGGGGCGGTCAGAGCACATGGACGGTCCAGATCTGGGACGCCCGGTCCTTGGCCAGCTCCCACAGCACCGCATGGTCCTGGTCATAGCCCCGGCCGCCTGGGGGAAGGGGTGAGAGATGGGGAGATGGTCAGAGATTGTTGAGGACCCCACTGGCTGCAGCCCCCCCCCCCCCCCAGGTGCCTTCTCCCACATACAGGCCCCCTTACCCTTCACATCTAGGATCCGGCCTTCAAACATCTGGCTGCAGATGTGGCCCAATTCACTGATGCTCCACGTCTGGCGGGGCAGGCGGCTCTCAGCCCACAGCACCGCCTTGGAGCCTGTGCTGGGGGGCCCGATCACCTGCAGGCTCATGGTAGGGGCCACCTGAGGCCCCAGGAGGTCATCAGGGACTCGGCCAAACCCGACACCCTTAACACACACCCAGCTTTGAATCCTGGCTCTCAGGGACTGGGACCCTCGGCAAATCTCTTGATCCTTCTGCGCACTGGAGTCCCTGGGGATGGGAACCTCTGAGTGCTGCCTGATGCAAGCAGTCCATGTGAAAAACCATAAAAGTTCTGGAAAAATAGCTCCTCCAGGAAGCCTCTTGTGACTGACTCCCAAAGCACAAGACTTCGCGTCAGACAAGCTTCCACACACTAACTGCCTGTGTGACTTTCAGCCTGTTACTTAACTTCTCTGTGCTCCAGTTTCCTCACCTATAAAACAGAGAGTAGAGTAAGACCTGCCCCATAGTGCCCTCTGAGAATCATACGAGGCATTCATGTAGAGGGCTTACCACAGCACCTGCCACAGAGCCAGGTTCTCTTTCGTTTCAAGTAAGAAGCAAAGCTCCTTCCGTGGCCTACAAAGACCCACACCCCCGTAACCTTTCTGACCTCCTCTCTCTTGCTACTTCCCTCCCTCCCTCCCTTCACTGCCTCCCGTGAGGGGAGCCGGCTAGTCCTGTTGCCAGGCAGGTTCCCACCTCAGGGCCTTTCCGCTGCTGTTCCCCCTGCGGGGAGCATGCTTCCTGCAGATACCTACATGGCTGCCTCCCTCAAATGCCACCTTCTTAGGAAGGGCTCCCCTTGTCAGAGCTACTGATACTCCTTGTTTCCCTTTCATTGATTTTTCCTCTCATGCACTTCTCGTCCCCTAACGTACTGAGGTATTTTACTCATTTAAATGGTTTCTGTCTCTCCCCCACTACGATGTGGCTTCGGAAGGGCAGGTGCTCGGGAAATGTTCGTGGAGTGAATCTATCCTTATTAATAGGATCCAAGGTCTGTCCCAGGATATCAGAGCTGGGAGTCCCCTTAGAAGTATCTGGTTCAATGCTCTCGTTTTGCAGATGGGGAACTGAGGCCCAGAGAAGAGCCCACATGGCCCAGGGGAGCAGAGCCCGCAGTCTTCCCCACCTCCCCAGGGTCCTGGTAGGTGTGTGTCTCTCTCTGTCTCTCTGGCCCGAAGGCAGGTCCTGCTTCCCCACGCAGGGAACCTTCGAGTACCTGGGGCTCTAGTGTTCCCGTCCCAGTCCCTCAACCAGTACCTGGTTCTTCAGCAGCCCACGCTCGTAGTACCAGACGGAGCTGCCTCCCGCTTGGGGCTCGGAGACCACCACACGGCCTGCCTTCATGTCCTCCACGTGGTCTGGCACCGCCAGGAATCCCCTCAGTGCGGCATTCCAGAGGCGGAAATAAACCCGGCGCTGGGGGGGTGGGCAGGGGGAGCAGAGAGTGAGAGGTCCCCAGGGCAGGGATGCTCCCAGCTGGGCACCTGACACCCTCAGCTCGGGAGCCACAAGTATCCCCAGCCCCCCAAGCCCTCCCTCCTGCCCTGAAGCCTTCCTTGGCCCTGCTTCTTCTCTCACACACGTGTATCAGGGGTGCATCCGTGGTGCTCACGCATGACCACAGACACCCGCAGCCACATGCACAGGGACACACTGGCAGAGACGCCCCAGGTCCACGTGGTTGGGCAGAAGTTTGCTGCAGCCACAAACCCACAGACACACGCAGCCATGCACATGCAGCCCCCCTGCCAGCTGACTCCACACCCCATGTTTGCCTGGGTAGGTATACAGACATGCGCACACACACCCGTGCTGAAGAAGAACACTGGCCCGGGTGTGGGGCAGACACCCAGTTGTCACAAATCAGACCAGGCTCTGCCACAGATCAGCCAGAGGTCTTGGATCGTGGTGATGGTAATAATAGAAGAACCACCACTAACGTGTGCTGAGTGCTTACCCACTCAAGTATCGTTCTAAGAGCTTTACAGACATTATTTATCTTCAGTCCTTAAGACAACTCCATCACATGTGTTATCCCCCATTTTATTTCTTTTTAAAGATTTTTTTGGGGGGGCTTTTTTGTAAGCAATCTCTACACCTAACGTGGGGCTCGAACTCACAACCCTGAGATCAAGAGTCGCACGCTCTACCGACGGAGCCAGCCAGGTGGCCCCTACATTATCCCCATTTTAAAGAGGTCCATGGAGGTACAGTACTTGCTCAAGATTGCAGAGCAAATCCTTTTCCACTTCTGTGGACCTTTATTTCCCCACCTGTAAATGTGGGGGCCAGAGATAACCTCCAACCTTTCTTCTAGCAATGCTGTCCTAAGAGTCTGTGAATTTAGGGGCCACACAAAGATCCTCATACAAGGACACACGCTGTCTCAACAGTGGCACAAAAGCAGGCACGTGTAGTCATATACACACCTCCCACACAACCACATCACCTCCATAGCACAGACACATGGATACAAATAACATCACAGCCACGGAAACACCCCGAGAGGGAGTGCGCGCGCCCCATGGCCATGCCTCCACATCAACGCACATGTACATAAGTGAGAAGCAGGTCCAGACATGCGCTCTCAGACCTGGAGAAACCCAAGTGTTTCCAGGTGTTCCAGTGTTTCCCAGAGGGAGGCACATGCGATGATTTTTAGTCCTAAGTGGGTAAACAGATGGCTAAAAATTTAATGGTAATGTATTTATTATAATGCCAATTAAAGAAAAATCATACACACACATCAAACCCATGATTTTATGGATATCAGTCCCTGGCATAAGGATAAAGGGAAAAAGTGAGTTGGTTTAGAGAAAAATATTAAGTAGATAATGGTTCAGGAGGAACGACGATGTGGTAAAATTGTGACAAAAGTACCCAAATGCTGAGTTTGGGAAACATGGGAAGCACACGGCCCAACAGACCGGCACAGACACACAAGCTGACTCGCTACGCACCTGCTTGATGGGGTAGAGGGAACCCACCCTCTGCGTTCCGCTGTACGTCAGCCAGCTGGTGATTTCGCAGCTGCCCGCCAGCCACTGGCGGCCCCGGAAGTCACTGTGCTCACACAGCACCCAGCTGGGCCCCGCAGGTGCCGGAGATGCAGAGAGGAAGACAGATAGACAGACAGACAGGTGGAGGAGAGGCACAGATGTCAGAACATTCTCCACCTCCTTTTCTCTCATGCTGAGACTCCTCTGCCTGGTGTTAGGGTCCCGAGGGAGGAGAGGGGGGCCGGGAAGTGGATTTCGGATTTGCAGGGCAGAGGAGGGTCCTGGAGGATCCAGGCTGGGGTCCAAGGCCCTCCTCACACTGCCCCTCTCCCTCCCTCCTGGCTGGGGGCAGGGAGGAGAAGGGAATGGAAAGGGGCAAGAGGCCAGGGACCCAGCCCTCACTCCCTAGCAGCCCCTGCCCTTGAGCTCCCCCAACACACTCACACGCCCCCCCTGATCCGCACGGACAGCACGTGGTTGTTGAAGCCCTCGGCTTGCAGGCTGCGCACCTCCCTGTCCAGCTCGATCTCCTTCCCCTCAAAGCACTCCAGTCCATACAGAAAAATGGAGGGCTCTGAAAAGTGCTGGGGCCGGGGGCATGGAAAAGCGGTGAGGCTGAGAGAGCCCCAGCCCCCACCTCGGCCCCAAATTCCCGATACTCCAATCCCCAGATCCGTGTTTCAGGCCCTCTTCCCTCCTGAGCTCCTCCCCACAGGGCCCTGGACTCCTGGACACTGGCAGCTGGGTGTCCCCCAGATTCTCAGATGCAGCATGTGCCCGAGTGGGCCCCCCATGGCCCCCTCAAACCTCCTCCCAGTGCCAGTTAATGGTGCTTCTAAGAGTAGTAATTACAGCAGTAATTATAGTGGTTCTCGTGTATTCAGGGCTTACCACCCGCCGCATTCTGTGCTAAGTGCTTTACCTGATCTCACTATAACTTCTCAACAACCCTGTAAGGTAGGTGCTGTTATTATCATCCCTGCTTAACAGAAGGGGAACTGAGTCTGGAGAAGATCAAACCACTTGCTCAAGTCCCTAGAGCTGGGCTTCAGAACCAGGTCTGTCTGCCGGCAGAGCCCAACGTGTACTTGTAAAGCTTGGACTCTGCAGCTGGGCTGCCTCGGGGAGAACTCAGCTCTGCCTGTCACCACCTTTGGGGCCTGGAACAAGTCACACGGCCTCTCTGTGCCTCCGTTTCACATCTGGAGAAGGGAGCTGACGGCAGTGACAAAGCTCATCAGATTGAGTGCAGGGGAAGCCTTTTACACACTGCCTGGAGCTCGGTGGTCACCGTCTGCTGGGCTGCCGTGCCTGGCCCACCCCTTCCTCCAGACTCCGGTTCCTTACTATGGCCAGGCCGCTTCCCTCCATCTCCTCCCTGGCCCAGGGTCCATCCTCCCCCCCTCCCCCCCCCCCCCGCCCCTTACTGGAGTGGCAACCCTACTGCCTTGTCCCCACCCACCCGAACTCCCCACACAGCGGAGCCAGCTCTCTGTCCCGCTCCCTTCCACACGGAAGCCCCTCTCCGCAGTCCGGCCCCTGCCCCCAGATCACCTGGGTGCTAGTCCCTCCTGTCCTCAGACCACCTCTATATCTGGTCACACCACTGCCTTGTCATCTTTATGTCAGTGTGGCCATGGGTTCCTCGAAGGCAGGGCTGTGTCTGACTTATTTCAGCATCCCCAGGACCTGTCACGGTGGGCGCTCAATAAATCTCTAGTAAAGTCAAACTGCCTCTGAAGCCACGGGCTCGGAGGGACCTGGGGTGGTTCTGACGATGACTGGCTTCAAGCTCCAGCAGCCTAGCCAACAGTGAGAAGAGACCCGGTACCCGGCATGCCCTCAGCAGCACCTCCTGCCCCAGGGGTTGCCTGGACCTGGACAAAGTTACTCACCAGGGGTACCTTCTGGAGAGAGCCCAGGACTGTGGAGGCTAGGCAGCCCATGGCTGTGAGAGTGGGGAACTCGCCCTCGGAGAGAATGTGTTGGTCACCCTCGAAGTTCTTCTCATCAAACAGGATCCAGCTGGGGAAGGGGAAGAGTAGGGGGATGTGAGGAGGTATCTGAGCTTGTCACATCCTGTGCTTGGCCTGCCAGGCCTTCTGAGATGCGGCAGAGTGGAGGCAGACTTGATTGTGAACCCCCCCCCCCCACTAGGCCATGGGAGGTCAAGGATGAACAGGCCCTGCAGCAAGAGACTGAGGCCAAGCCTTCAGAAATGACTGGATGAAATCATACTGCCCCTATGGAGGGAAATTTGGCAATATGAAGCAAAACTCTATGCATAATCACTCAGCAATCCCATTTCTTGGAATCTCAAAACCTCCTTCAAAAACCTGAAATGGCACATGCACAAAGTTCTCCGTGCAGTGTTGGTGGCCATTGCAGAGTGGAAGCAGCCTAAATGTCCATTAACAGGGGAGAGTTGATTAAACTAAGAATGTAGAGTATAATAACATAGCAGTAAAAAGGAATGAGCAAGAGCTCTTAAAGGGATATAAAATGATCTCCAAACGGTTAAGGAAAAACAAACAAGGGGCAGAACAGTGTTTATAGTATGCTTCCCTTTTGAAAAACTGAGATATAATGCACATACCATAAACTTCATTCTTTAAAGTGTACAATTCAGTGGTCTTTAGTATTCGCCAGGTTGTAGTACGCTTCTTTTTGTGTAAGAAAACGGGGGAAGGGGGCAACACATATATTTGGTTTCTATAGTTATATACAAATTTATATATGAGAGTATATTCCCTTATATTTTCAAAAAGAAACAATGGATGAGTTACCTAAACACTGAAAAAACAAAAGATTACCTATGAGGGAGAGAGGGGAAAAGATCATAGGGCTAGAGATAGGTCCTACTGATTGACTTAGCTTTGGAACTGCTCTGGACTGAATGTGTCTCCCCAAAATTCATATGTTGAAGTCCTAACCTCAAATATGATGGCCTTTGGGAAGTTCAGATGAGGTCAGGAGGGTAGGCCTCATGATGGGTATACTGTCCCTGTACAAGAGGAAGACACAGGAGCGCTCTCTCCACCACATGGGGACACAGGAAGAAGGCAGCTATTTGCTAGCCAGGAAGTGAGCCTTCGCCGTGAGCCTTCGCCGGGGAGCCGAGAATGGGCCTGCACCTTGACCTTGGACTTCCCAGCCTCTAGAACTGTGACAAAATAAGTTCCTGTTGTTTAAGTCTTCCAGCCTATGATATTTTGTTACAGCAGCCCAAGCTAAGACAGGGACACTGTAAATTTGTCATGTAATTAAAAAACAATTAAGTAAAAATGGAAAGTATTCCAAAAAATTTAAATAAATTAAATAAAATAAATGAACCTAACTGTATATCAGGTTGGTGGCATAACCATACGAGCAAAAAGTATTATTTCAAATGTCTTAAAAACGATATTTTGAACTGCACATACCAAGTGGGATGTTGGTGAATGTCCTGAGGACAAAAAGAACCACAGAGAAATCTCAAACAGCATTCACTGCTTTTTACTGTTAGTAATATTAGTATTATAGTTTTTGGAAACATCCAGCTTCCATCTAAATACCATTGGAATCGGAGTCCCTTGGCAGATAATTAAATCCAAGTTTAGGGCAAAAATGTACAAAATGATCCTGGAGCAACTTACTGTACCAGGAAAACAAGGAAATTATAAAAAAAACTACTGGAGTCACATCAGAAGCAGACAATTTGAAGGGGCTCCCCTTTGTCAAAGAGAGAATGATTAGAGCACACAAAAGAATAGTAACTCCAATGGACGGAGGCATTTCAATTACATAGAAATCCATGAGTTCATAACAATATTTAAAAAATATCTCATTAGCTCTAGAGGTTGCTAGAGCACCAATTCAGAAATTATTCTGAAAATTGATCAAGAGAAACTGATCCTTGGGAAAGGATCAAACTGCCTTTTTTATATAAACCATTTTGGGTAAACAAATAATAGAAAAGGGAAAGCTCTTCTTTATAGAGGTATTCCAGCCAACATATGTAGAAGGAATACCAAAAATCTTAAAATCATCATTTTGTAACCTCTAAAGAAATAGAGGGTCTAGGCAATTATCATCACTGTATGCTAATACCATTAGGTGAGAGGTAAATGACAAATCTTATTTTGTTTAAATGGCATATCTTACAATGTAGGGATCTTGATATCATTAAAAGTGGGACAACCAGGCATGTGCCTGAGGTAATGTAGTAAGAAGTACAGGATACCACCTATATAGTCTTGCCAACAGAACAATACACCCCGAATCTCATCAAGTCTCCAGATCTACCAGTTTACAGGAAATATCGGACACAAAGGGAAAAAAGGCACCCGAAGGAAGCAATAAGCCAAATTCAGAAGATGGGAAACTTACAGGGCAAATTATTGGTTTTCTTTTCTTTTTTGGGAGGGGGAAGGGGGGACGCAGAAGGAGAGGAAGAGAGAGAATCTCAAGCAGGCTCTACCCCCAGCATGGAGCCAGACACAGGGCTCCTGGGGGGCTCGATCTCACCACCCTGAGATCATGACCTGAGGCAAAACCAAGAGTCCGTGGCTTAACCAACTGTGCCACCCAGGCACCCCTACTGGTTTCTTTAAGCAAATGAATGATATAAAACAAAAAGAAAGGAGCGGAACTGCTACAAATTAAAGACCAAACTGACCAAAAGCAATGTGTGGACCTTGTTTGGATCCTGAGAAAAACAAATCAATTTCACAAAGGCACTTTTTTAAGACAACGGGAGAAATCTGAACATGGCCTGGGTATTAGGTAATACTAACAAACCACTGTTTATTAGCTGTGATAATAAATTATGGCTATGTGGGTTGGGGACAGTCTTTTCTTTTTAGAGATACATATTTAAGTATTTACCTGTAAAATTTTATGTTGGGTCAGGGATTTTAAATGCTCCACTAAAAAAAAAAAAAAAAAAGGCAGAGAGATAGATGAAACAAGATTGGAGTTCTTTATCCTATACTACCTACAAGTTTTACGTTTTCCATTAAAACTTTATTTTGCTTGGTTTCCTTTAAGATTGAATGATTCCGGACAGAATAGCTCATCTCAAGGAAGCCGAAGGAAAGAAATCATTTCAAAGAAAGACCTTCCAGCAGCCTGGATTTCCAAGTTGAGTTAAGCGCTCCGGGCAGGTGCGGCAGGTGCGCCCCGCCTCTCGCCTCCCCCACATCCTCACCTGCCCCCGTGGACACGGCAAGACTGGACCTGGAAGCAGGCGGGCAGGGAGGTCTGGTCATCCTCGAAGGAGATGTGGTCGCCCAGGAAGTCGGGACCGGAGAAAAGCTGAATCTGCAGGTAGAGACAAGAAGAGCTGAGAACGGAGAGCGATGGAGTGAGACAGAGAGAATAGGGAAGAGGAGACAGGCCCCGCACCAGCTCCTTACCTTTGAGACAAAGTGCAGATTGTGCTCGCCGACCTGGAGGGAGGGCCCAAAGTTTTGGGACTTAAGGAGGGTGCCAGCCTCTAGTCTCAGTTTCCCAACTCTTTCCACAGCAATCCCATCGCTCAGGCCCGTGTTAGCTCCGCCCCTTCTCAGAGGCCCCGCCCCGCGCTCCCCGCAGCGGTGGGCCCCGCCCCCAGGGCCCCGCCCTCCGCGGCTGGCGCGCACCTGCAGGATCGGCTGCAGCGAGGCGAGGGCGCTGTTGCCCGCGCCCCAGTCATCGCAGTTGCGGTACACGCCCTTCTCCAGCACGTACTGCTCCCCGGAGAAGCCCACCTTCTGATAGGCCACCCACCTGCAGGGAGGGCGGGGCCCGGGTCAGCGGGGCGGAGCCGGCTCCTCCGAGGAAACCGCTCCTGGCCCGCTTCGCTCCCGGAGCCTGGGTCACTCACACGCCGCTGAGCACGTGGATGGCCTGCGTGTGGGGGCCGTGTCGCGCCAGCTCCACGTCCGGCAATGGCTCTCTCACCTCCACGCCATGCCCCTCGAAGTCCATGGCCTCAAACAGCACCACGGCCGGCTCCCCAAAGTCCTGGGCCCCAGGGATAGTCAGGTCTCTCCTGCCCACCCACGGAAATCCCTGGGAGTGCCCAGACCCCGGGGACGCAGCCCACCAGGGGACTTTGCAGTGAGGCGATCAGTGTGGACTGGGGAAGAGCAGTCCGAAGGCAAGGGGCAAGACCTCAGGGAACACTTCCAGGTGCCCTGGAGAACTGGGAAAGAGGACACAAACTCTTCCCTCAACAGATTGTACTTGCGGGGGGGGGGAGGTTGGGGCGGGGGGGATGTCTGGCTGTGGCCACAGGCAGAGGGATGGCCCAATTGCCCTTGCTTACCGTCCGGATGACCCGCAGGGAGGTCAGCCTCTCGTCAAAGCCTCCCCAGTGTGACCAATCAGCATACTCCCCCTCCTCCAGCAGATACTGGTGGCCCCGGAAGCCTGCCTTCTGGTAGCCCACCCAGCTGGGGTAAGGCGGGGGCAGACAAACAGACTTGTTCAGGAAGGCCCACGGATGTGTAAGACAGCTGCCCCCACCCTTAGGCAGCCCGGGCCATTCCCCAATCTCCATTGTAGAGGCCAGAAGGGAGGATGAAGTAGGAGAAAAGTTTCAGAGTCCTCACCAGCCCCCAAGAACTCGCAGGGACCCCACAGAGGCCAGGTGGGGGCTCTGGCTGTCCTCTGGCTGCTGAAGGTTGTAGATGTCTCTGCTCACTTCCCAGCTCTGGCCCTGAAAGCCTGTGGCCTCATAAACCACAACCTGGGGGAAAGAGGGTGGTGGGGAGCCATCTGGACTGAAACACACCCAGCCAGCCCAGGGAGGCCCTGCCCAGGGATAGTTGGCCCAGAGCTAAGTCCTCCCACTCTCACTAAGCTCCATTCTCTTAGGTAACTCCTGTCTCTTCTCTTACCTCTAACCTCCTTACACACCAAAAGCCAGTTCCCAGTGAGCCCATAGGATTCCACCCTCCCAAACCCAGCTTCTGTTCCCCAGCACTCTCCTCCCCTGTCTTCTGGTCCAGGCTATGAGAGCCACACGCACATTCACATCCCACCCAAAGGCCCTCTTTGACCCTGCAGCGCAGACTCTTACCTTGGGCTCCCCTGGCTTCTCCACACTCGGGCAGCCCTGCAGAGGAGACAGAGCTGAGACACCAGCCCAGAGGTAAAGGAAGAAGACAGATGGGGCTGGTAATCCAGGATTTACTTGATCCTGAGACCCCTGAAAATGGCCAACCCCCTGTCTTCCCTCTGCCCCAGCCCTTGGGCTAATTCCCCCTCTCCCAGATCCCATTCTCAGCAGGAGGCCCCCAGGCCCTGCCTCTTCCCCCAACCTGCAGGACGAGGTTAACTTGTGACCACTTGCCCCTTACCAGTCGCATGGGCTTCAAGGAGCCCACCCTGGGGTCTGATGTACCCCAGGCCTCTGAGGTGGGGTACTCTCCAGGCTCCAGGATGCAGGGAGTGTCTTCAAAGAAGGGTTTGGGGTACAGCAACCACCTGGTGGGGGGGGGAGGAGGCAGAAAGGCAGCTGTAGCCCAGATACCCAGGGACACAGATTGGTGGATGGGGGGAAGGTTTAGAGGGGAGAAGAAGGTTTAGGGGAAGAAGCCCCCATCAAGTCAATGCTGGAGGATATTTCAGACCCCCATAATCTCTTGCAGTAGCCACTCACTCCATCCATCCCCCTTCCTCTGGCCTGGAGCGCTCTAATTTCTCACAGCTGGAGAGTTCTTTCCTGCACACATACCTGCTTAGGGGCCCCCAGTAGTTCCCCGTTAGCCCCACAATATAGTCCAGCTGCACCGAGGCCCTTTGATCTGTCCCCCTGCTATACTCCTGGCCCTCACATCTCCCCACCTGCTGCTTTCCTGGGCCAGACTGAACTTTCAAGTCTTAGATCTCTCATCTCTGGGCCTTTGCGGGTGCTGTTCCATCTGCTAGATCTTCCCCATTCAGTTAACAAATATTTAGGGGCACCTACCCCATGCCAGTCCCTGCTTCAGGCATCAGGGAGAGAGTAGTGAACAAAACATAGAAAGTCCCTCATGCCCTGCTCTCATTATGCTGAGATTCTTCTGCAGCCAACTCATCCCAGCTGAGGTGTCTCCTCCTCCAGGATGGCTTCTCTGACCTCGGGTTGGTTTGGTGCTTTTCTGTGCTCCCCAATCCCGGGACTCTGATCACCACTGCCTTCGTACTTGCACGTCCCCTCCAGTAGACTAAGCACTTCTTGAGGGCAGGACTTGTGTCCTGTCACCTCTGTGTCCCCAGCACCCAGCACAATGAATGTTAAATGAAGGGATTCCAGAATTGCCCTGACTCACAGTCCTGCAGAGACAGTGGCAGATGCCACCTGCAGGGGCCTCTCCGGGTCCTGGGAGTCCTCCAAGGCATCCGTTAGCTTCACTTGCTCCCCCTTGAGGCCGTCTTCAGAGTACAAGATGATCTCTGGGCTAATGTAGTCCTGCAGGAGAGAGGTGGAAAAGGGAGCGTAAACAGCCCCCCTCAGAGACTACCCCCCACCCCGCCCCTAACTGCTTTCCCAAGCCTGTCCAGCAGGGCACTCCTGGGAGACCTTTGTGGCCATCTCCACAGAAGCCAGAGGGTGACTGGAATGTTCTCCGCAAGGTGCGCCAGACAAGCCTGAGAAAAGCCATCTCTTTGGTGCTCGACCTTTGGTACCTGTGACCAGAGTTCCCAGCAGGAGTCTGCCAAGTGCCATACGCCGTTCGCCTTGCCTCTGGGTAGCCTGATAATCCAACCCAGAGATGAAGAGGGTGGACAGCTCTTTCCTGAGTCTAACTTTGACTCTTCCTTTGTAAACAATTCCTGCCCTAGTCCAGACTGGCTCCTACCTGCATCTCACCCCGGGCAGCAGTGGATCCTCTCTGCATTCTGAGTGTTTCTCTCCCGCTAAGATCATTTCATTCCCTCGCTCCTTCGGCAAACGCTTATGAAGCCCCTACTGAGTGCAAGGCACTGTGCTAAGGGCATGTTCTACTCTGTCTCAGTTGGCCCTCCCAATGGGCATTCTTACTCCATTCACAGGCTAGGAAAGTGAGGCTCATCGAAGTTAGGCGGCCTGCCTGAGGGCACAAAGCCTGGACGTAGCAGGGCAAAGAACAGAGCAATGTAATTTTTGTTCACTGTTGCAACCAGCACCTCCCACGAGCCTGGCACACGCTCGGCACCCAATCCATGCGGAATGAATGAAATGAAACTAGGGTCGCCTGACTTCAGAGCTCTCGTTTTTTCTCTTCTATCTCGTTACTTCCTACATGAAGATGAATTTATTGTGAGAAACTCACACTAAACTGTCCACAAACATTTGTGTATTTCTGGAGAGGCTTTCAAAACCATTCCCTCCTTGGCATAGCTGGGCCACTGCCCTGGTTAAGACTCGTCAGCTCTCGCCCTTTTACCAGGAGGATTGCAACAGCTCCGTCTTGGAGTTATATGTACTTTAATTAAAAAAAAAAAAAAAAAAAAAGTCTGATAGGCCCTGCTTTTAGAGTTAGGGCTTTCTCTTCTCCCTAGTGGCCAAGACGGTTTTGTCAAGCTTAATTTTGGTAGTTTGTAAATCTGTGGTACGAAAACAGTATTGTTTTTTCCCACTTTACAGATATGAAACTATCATGTTGACTGTGCCTTTTCAAACCACACACCTCTCCCTTCAAATTCAGATGTGCCCCTCACCTGGAAATCACAGCCCTGCCTGGTCTTCCTGAGTCCTGGATTTCTCCTCCTGGCAGCCAGAGGAATGTTTATAAATCCCTAATCTGATTATATGCTTTTCCTGCTTCAAGTCCCACCCTCATACCCTAGCTTGACCACGAGTCCTGCAGGGCAGAGAGCAGGTCTCCTCCACCCACCCACTGCCTGGCATGGTGCCTGGCACACAGCAGACATTAACCAGTATCTGTGAGCAAATGAACAAACATCGTAGCACCTTGGGTCTGACCCTGGGCCTGAGATCCTGGGCCCGGGGCGGGGGCGGGGGGCGGGGGCCGGCACCCACAGCCTCGCTCCCAGCCATTTCTGTTGCTCTAACTGAACCCGTGTCCAAGTCCCGCTCAAATTTCCGCAGGCTGCTCTCCCAAGCTGGGGCTTGGCCTCTGTCTGCTCCCTGTGTCCCCAAGCCAGGCCGAGCACCCCAGAACTCCTTTCTTCCACAGGTTGGGCTCTGAGGTCAGGAATCCATAGTAAGCCCCCTTCAGGCTCCTCACCCCTATGAGCTCTCCCGGCCATTCCGACTCCAGGCACCTGGGGCTGTCCCCCTCCTCAGGGCCTGGAGCCTGGGGAAGACAGGGCAACATCTGGCGCCCACTCCCAACCACTCACGCAGACAACCCGCCTCAGGGAGCCAATGCCTTGGGTGCTCCACGCTGGCCCCGAGACTCCTAAATCCGCATCTCCTTCAGGCACGACCAGCTTCCGGCCCCGGAACTCTGGCTCTTCGTAGAGCATCCAGCTGTGGGCACAGAGACCCAGGGTCACTGGTGGGGAGAGGAGGTAGCCACAAAGCAGGGTGGCTGAGGGGGTTTCTGCCAGGTTGGCCTAGGTACTTCTCACCACCCTGACATCCCCCAGGTCCACAAGCAGCCCCCTGCCTCGCCTTGGCAGTCAGCACTCACCAGCCTCGAACCACCCTTACGGAGGCCACGCGGGCCCAGCCGGAGGTGTCGGCAATGTCTTCCCAGACCTCCCTGCTGCTGCCTTGGCAGGCAGGCTCTGAGAAGAGGATCATCTGGAGAGGACGCAGAGGGAATCCTCAGGCCTTGTGCCCAGCTCCCTGCCTCCCCCATGGCCTCCCGCCGCCTTACCTTTCCAGGCCTGATGTTCGGCTTGCCCTGGGTCTTCAATGCTGGGCTCTGGCATGGAGGGAGGTGATAAAAAGTCTTACTTTTTTGTGTGGACTCCTTACTGCCTCCCTACAACCTGTCATTCCAAGGATCCCACATGTTCCCTATTGGCCTCCACTCCCAAAGAGCTGGCCCACAGAGAATGTCACCAACCTCCAGGAACCTCATCACCCCATTCCAGGGGGTGAATGCCTATCACTCCCCTTCCCCAGCTTCCAAGAGATCAGAGCCACTAAGCCCTTTGGACTCCACATCACAAGCCTTCTGCGGTGTGAATAGGGAAACTGAGGCCCAGAAAGATGTAGCTTGTATAAGATCACACTGAACTAGACATCAGACCCAAGCCTCTGGCTTCTGGACACTCTCTTCCCAGTGCCACGATCCTCATATCATCCAAACCCTGCCCCAGGTGAGGCCAGGAGCCCTCCCTTGCTCATCGAAGGCCTTACTCACCCACCCCTCCGGGGGCCGGGCACAAGCAGGCTTCTCCAACAGTGGCCTTTCGCTGCACAGCAGGGGCAGCTGTCCTGGCACCTTCCTGAGCCCCGGTGTCATGTGGGGTGGCAGAGCTGATAGTTTTGTGCCCAGTGGTTCCGAGGCGGGGGCCTCCTGCGTGGTGGGCACCAGACCACCGAAGAGAAGGCTGCCTCCAAGACGGGAAGGGGGCCTGCCCCCTGCTTGCCACTCTGGCCCCAGCTCTAGGTGGGGGCCCTTGGCATCTGCTACATGTTTCTTCATCATCTCCAGAGGAGAACAAGAGACCTGGGGGGGCCTCGCAGGGCGAGAGTCCCAGGAGGGGCTGGACCTGGCTTTCTCCTGTCTGCGTTGGAGCTTCTCATCGTCGCTTAGGTAGGGGTTCTCTGGTTCTTCCTCCCCCTCTTCCTCCCCCTCTTTCTCTTCTAGTGTGGGTGCCTCCTGGGGGCTGGGTCCCAGCACCCCTGGTCCGGGCTGGTCCTCCTCGATGGCAGGCAGCGTAGCATACATAGCCAGGTAGGAGGAGCGGGGGGCTCGTGGCAGCCGGTGAGTGCGGAGGATCTCGGGGGGCTCCATGCCCCGCAGAGTGTCCAGGAAAATCTCCAGGTCAGCAGCCAGGGCCAGCTCCTCCTCCCTGGATGTCTCTGGGAGCATCTTGCCCTCGGTGGAGTCAGGGACAAGCTGGGACTCCAGGCCGGCCTCTACTCCCATCAGCGCTGGAGCAGGTGGGCCTCCTGGGCTGGGGGACACCTTGCCCCCTGAGGAGGGGGCAGGGAGAGGAGCAGCATCCTGGATGGCCACTTTCTGGGTGGGAGATGGGGCAGCAAAAGCACCAGAACCCTGGACAACCTCTTTTTGGGTGGGAGATGAGATGGGGCTCACTTCAGAGCCCTCAACAGCCTCTTCCTTTTGGGGTGATGGGATAGTGGAAGCAGTCAGGCCTCGAACAGCCTTGTCCTTGCTGAGAGAAGAAGCAAGGCCGCCGTTAGTACTGTGGACAGCCTCTTTTTGGGTGCTAGGGCTGCCTTCTGGGACCTGGACAACCTTGGTTGGCTTGGGGGATGAGGCGGCAGGAGCACCAGGGCCCTGCACAACCTCCTTCTGGGTGGGGGATGGGTCAGCCTGGACACCAGGGCCCTGCGCTACCTCTTCCTGGTTGAGGGAGAAGATAGGGACATTTTCAGAGTCCTGAACAAACTTATTCCTTGGGGAGGATGGAGCAGAAAGCCCTCCTGAGCTTGGCACTGCCTTCCTTCTTGTAGAGGATGGAGGAAGAGGCTGTCCAGGGACTGTAACAACCACCTCGCTCTTCACCTCGGGCAGGATGGTGGCGGGAGAGGGATCTGTGAACCCTTCCCTTTTTACAGAGGGCAGGGCCAGGGGTCCCCTGGGCTTGACAGTGAGCTGGGTCCTGGGGTGAGTGGGCACTGCAGGCTGCTCTGGGGGGCGGACTGGGTCCAGGGAGGGGGTACGGGTCTGGCGTCTGGGAGAGGAGGGTGACAGTGCATGGCCCTGAGAAATCTGGAGAGGGGGCTGGGTGGGGCTGGAGGCTCCCTGCACCCTTAGGACCCCATGGGCTCTGGAATCTGGGGCTCTGCTCTGGGCTTGGTCTGGGTGAGCTGCAGGGACATCCTGGTTCTGAGGTGGGTGAACATCCTCTGGGATGCGTGCAGGGACCACAGCAGGTTTGTCCTTTGGCTCTGCCATCTCTGTCTCAGGGACCTGCCCTGAGCCCACAACCCCTGTGCCGCCGCCCAGACCCGGACTCCTTGGCACAACAGCCACAGGCCTGGGAAGCCGGCTGGCAGGGGGGCTACGCTCAGCAGGCACAAGGCTACTTAGCAGCTCCCGGGCTTGACTGCGGCTTGGTGAGCCCTCAGCCTGGGGGTTCACCACCACCGCCCGTATGGCACGAACAACATTGCGGCCCCTCGGCAGGGCCTCACCCGACGGCACCGGCCCCATGGTCACAGAGCTGTTCACCCGTCGCTCCACGTGCCCTCCCACCACCACGGTGGTCTGCACGGTGCGTGTCACCCGACGTTCCTCAAGGATCCGGGGGCTCCCACTGATGAGACTGACACCTGGGTGGGGGCTTGGCTCACGGGGCCCAGGCAGGGGCACCAAAATCTCAGTCCTGGCCACGGCTCCCGGGTGTGTTGGCTCAGTCCTGGGCTCTGGGGGGCTGCCATCACCCTGGCCTCCGGCCTCCTTCAGCCTTCCCACTGGCCTTTTCTCCTTAGGGAGTAGCGTGTACTTCTTAGAAAAGATGGGCCCATGGCTCTGACAGCTCTTGGAGCTGGACCCATCCCGGGGTCCCTGGTAATTTACAGTCGTTTCTTCCCGTGTTGCAAAGCCATTGACTTCCTCTTGACAGTGGCTGTACTCAAACATCTCCCCCCAGGGGCCTTCTGTCTGCTCCCCCGACACCAGGGACACCTTGTGAAAACGGTGTTTCATCTCTTCTTGGGCAGGGGGCGGCCGCCGCCACATCAGCATGGTGCTCACCACTGGGGCCTCAGCCTGACCCGGGGGCCCGCATGCCTCCTCCATGTTGGGCCCCAGCAACCTGTCCTGAGGTGTCCTCAGCTCCCTGCGCTTCAGCTCCCTGCAGATGTTGCCAGAAGAAGAGAGATAGGGTCAGGGGGTGGGGAGGGTGGCTCTCGGCAGTACAGAGTAATGACCCCTGCCAAGCTCAGGCTCGGTCACCCCAGGCAACTCATTTGACTTTCTGGACCTTTGTTTCTTCATCTGTAAAATGGGCATGCTGCTCGCAGCTCTCCCACCATCTCCCCACTTTCAGACGACCCCCAATGCCAGGGTCCTTCAAGGGGTGAAGCTGAGGCCTGAGCCTGGAAGGAGAGAGAAGGAAGAGAGCAAAAAAGCCTATGGGTCGGACTCACTGGTCTATGGATGGGGCTGTAACTCTGCCCAAGGAGCCCTGGGTCTAGTCCTCCAGAAGCCAAAAACTAGAAAACCAGGCGACTGTTCTGACCCTGATCATGACCATGATAAGGGAAGGGAAGGAAAGATGGGCTGTGGCTTCCAGCAACGCTGAGTTTCCCTGACCCGATCGCTTCCTAGCTGGATGACCTTGGGCCAGCCACTTCTCCCCTTCAAGCTTCATGGGCCGGGCACCTCGCTAACTGCTTTCTGTTCATTGTCCTTCTGAATCTTCAGAAGAATCCCATGCATTTGATACCTCAAGGAATCAATTATAAACAAACATTCCCATTTTGTAGATGAGGACAAAAAAGGCTCAGAGAGGTTAAGAAACTTGACCAGAATCACACAGTGGCAGACGCAAGACTTGACCCCCAACCCTAAGCACTGGACCACCGTACTAAACTCCCTAATGTAATAATTATCTGGTGAACCAAGACTCTATGGTTTGGAGGTTTACTTTTAAAGGGGGCCATAGTAGTCCTGGAGGGACCACCCAGCCCCCACTCCAACTTCCAGGCTGTGCTGACCAGGACAATCCTATTCTGAGATCCCAAGGACCCAAGAGGTCAGGCTGTTCATCCTCAGCCTCGGGTCGAGCCTGTCTTCAGGGCCACGCCTCTCCAAGAGGCAGCCCCCAGGCCACTTATAAGGGAAGTTAAGGCCAGAAATGCACCCCTGTCCCCACCTCCCCTCCCCCATGTCTATCTTCTTCTCTCCTGAGAAGCTGGTGGAACCCAGAACTTTGATCCTGCTCTGTGGCCCTAGCAGTGACTCAGATTTTATGAGGAACAGAGATGAAAGGGGCTGAGGCCCAGGGAAGCCTGACTTGACTCCGGAACCTTGGGAGCTCTGACAGGGTCTGAGTGGCCCTGGAAAAGCCCTTCGTGGGGGGAAGGTAGGGAGCTGACATGAATCCCAAACCTTTCCCCAGACCAGAATTCCTGAGAGCAGGACACAACCAGACACCTGTGGCTCTAGATCAGAGCCCTTTGCCCGAGGCCACGACCCCCTCCCATCCTCACTAAGGAGCCCCTTTTCTTCCAACAGAACCTTGTCCTGCTTGCTGGGACTACTGCCAAGGAACTTCACCTGCTCACTGAGCCCCCTACTGAGTCTCCTCTTTATTTCTGCAATAATAATAATAACTAGGATTTCACTGAGATTCCCTGCCCCCAAGGGCATTAAGTGGCAGAGCCTGGGTTCTAAGTCATCGATTAATTGATTGACTGATTCGTTCATTCAGGGCTAATTGTGTTAAGTGATGTGCTGGGCCCTGGTTTGGTTCACCCAAAGGTGGTATCCTAGGAGTCCAGGGGTCCAAAGAACTGGACCTAAAAACAGGAACCACATTTGGAAGGCCCCCTTGGTTTTGGCAAAGCAACAAGAAGAGCTTCAAAGGAAGCCATTGGTCATCAGATCAGATACTGTAAGTGACCTCCCAGCAATCAAAATTCCACGCCTTTCTCAAGCCAGCCCAGCCCCTGAACAACACTCCTGACAGTCACTCATTCCATAAACACGTGGTCATTGGCTTCTGCTTGCACACTTCTGGGGATACAGAGGTCACCATTTGACAGCTGACCTGTCCTATCCCTGGAGGGTCATGACTGCTAGAGTGTTCTTCAAACTACGCTGGAATCTGCCTGCCCATAGCACTCCCTTTCGTCCTTGCTCTGAAGACACACCCCAATGGCCCAGGACGCCTCTCCTAGGCTAGCAGAAGTCCTCATTCCCAGCGCCCTTTCTTCCTCAGGGCCCCAGACCAGAAATGGATCTGTTGGCAGGGTGACTCTGACCTCCAAACAAGGTGTGTGGGGCCGGGAAAGGGAGAGGCTGAGGAGGGGGCGGGGGGAGTGTGGGAAAAAGCATGGTCTAACCCAACAAGTCCTGGATTCTCCCCGCTTACCTGTGAGTCACCCCCAAACTAGGCCAAACCAGTCCACAGGCCCACAGGCTCACAAACACATGCTGCATCACAAAGGCACACACTGACACCAAGACGGACCCCGGCGCGGGCCCACCGCGCCACACGGGCACCAACCCAGCGCACACCTACACAGACTCGGTCAGACAGAGTGACACACGCTCAGAGACCCAGGGGACACACGAGTCACACACACACACACCCAGAAACACACAGACACAGTGACACATGTCCACATTCACAATACACACGGTCAACTCGCAGTCCTCCTCCTCGTGAAAGCCGCCTGCCCTCAAACACACACGTGAACGCATGCGCGTCTTACACAGCCCCACGGGCAGCCCCGACTGTGCCCTACCTCCCCGCCCCCCCAACCTCGGCCAATCCTGACCCAGGAATGCTTCCCCCAGAAAGGGGTCACAGAAGGGATGATATCCCCGGAGGTCGGCTTCCGGCCTCTCTAAGTGAGCCCCTCGCCTCCAGCCAGAGTCTGTCATTAGCTACCTTGTCCCAAAATAGCCAGGGAGCGGCAGGTCGCGCCTGAGTCCCCTCAGCTAAACCTGCTGCTTCTTCCTTCTCCTCTCCAAGGCCTGTCTCCTCTGTCCACCTTCCCTCTCTCTGCTCTCCCAGCTGGGGCACCCGAGAAGGTCCCTGAGCCAGCCTGGGTCTCACCTCTCTCTCTTTCTTGCGACAGGATGACATACCCCGACTCCTGCTCCGGGGCCTGGGCATTCCTGATGCTGCCAAATCCATCTCCACGGGGTCACTGAAAACCCTGTACAGCAACCACTCAACCCTCCACGGACGGCACAGGGCCAGCAAGGCCTCTGGGAGAGGCAGGAGAAAGTGGTGCTCAGAGCACAAGCATCCAGGTTCAAGTTCTGACCCCTTCCTTCACTTTCTAGCTGACTTTGGGCAAGTGATATGACCTCCCTGAGCCTTAGTTTCCCTATTGCAATGGGGGCAGGCAACGAGATTAGTCCTGCTTCATGGGGCTTTCTGAGGATTTAAAAGAATTATGCTTAGGGGGCACCCGGGTAGTACAGTAGGTTAAGCTTCTGACTCTTGGTTTTGGCTCAGGTCATGATCTCAGGGTTGTGGGATCCAGCTCTGTGCTCAGTAGGGAGTCAGCTTTGAGAATCTCTCTCTCCCTCGCCCTCTGCCCCTCCCTCCTATATAAGCATGCTTGCTCTCTCTCTCTCTCTTTCTCGCTCTCTTTAAAATAAATAAATAAATCTTTTAAAACAATAAAAATAAAAGGAATTATGCTTAGAAAACAAGCCATGGGGCCCCGGGTGGCTCAGTCAGTTAAGCATCTGCCTTCAGCTCAGGTCATGATCCCATGATCCTGGGATGGAGTCCTGCATTGTGTCGGGCTCCCTACTCAGCAGGGAGCCTGCTTCTCCCTCTCCCTCTGCCTGCAGCTCCCCTTGCTTATGCCCCCCTGCCCGTCAATAAATAAATAAAATCTTAAAAAAAAAACAAAACAAAACGAAAAACCAAGCGAGAAATGACAGCCACCACCATCATCATTAGGAACTTTTCAGAGCCCTCTTTGAGCCCCAGTGCCCCTTCCTGGTGGCCCTAGAGACATAACCCCCTCCTCAATGAGTTCTAGGGGACCCACCCTTCTACCTCTGGGCCTACCAGGCAGATCCAGGAGAGTCATTTCAACGCAAATAAAAACTGAGGCTTGGGAACCTCGTGCCTGTTCCTGTGGTCACCACCCAAGGGCCAGGTGGGGTCATTATTGCTGCGACTAAGGCGTTAGTAACAAGCATCCCTGCTATTTGGGTGGCCCAACTCCCTGGAGTTCAAAGCATGTCCTATGACCACCTCCTCCTTCCTCACCTCCACCTGCAAATCTACTCAACAACTCAAGGCCCAGAGAGGTTAAGCAGTGTCTATGGCCTCTGCCACTCCAGCTTTCCCAGGACACCCAGCCCTTTGGCTGGGCACCTATTCCCAGGCTGGGTCTGTGGGGGGTATTGCTGAGGAGAAGGTGACCCTCCCCCACCCCCTCCATGACAGGCTATCCCTCTCCTCAGGTGGACAGAGGAGAAGAGTGGCAATAGTCCCTGGGAGGTAGCCTGTGGCTGAGGGGAGGGAGAGGAGCACAGAGCAGGGTGGGCAGGAGATGGCAGAGTCAGCTCATGCTCAGGGAGCTGAATGAATGGGCCTTGAGTGGGAAAAGCCCAGAAACCAGGCAGAAACCCAAGAGGGGGCGGCCAGGCCAGTTTCCCCTCCCGCTGTCGCCCCATGTGGGGACCGACCTCTACTCACTGTCTGTGTGGGGACCCGGGCGTCCAGTGGGCCCAGCGCTCCTGTTGCTGGGCTGTGGCCTCTTGATGCGTCGGGGCGCTCAGCCGGGGCTCCGGGGGCAGGTCTGTCGGGCACCCCGTGACGGGGCGGGGCCCCTGGGGAGGATCCTGCCAGCCCCTGGATTCCTCAGGGCCGCAGGGGTGGAGAGCTGGTTGGGCCGGTTTAGGTTCCCCACCCACCTCCCCAGGTGCCTGCCGGTGCCCCTGGAGGGTGACAGTGATGTGGTAGCGGGTCCTCCTGGCAGAGGGACACTGGTGTAGGGTCCGGGCTGGATGTGGCAGGGCTGGCCCTGGTGTGACAGCCTTGCCCTTTGCCCGCGCTGCCGTGGGGAAGGATGCTGGGCGGGGCAGCAGGTTTTCCAGGTTGCCTGGTGGCTCAGGCCTCACAGGCACCTCGGGGTCAGTGCCTGGGGGTTGCAGGCAAGTGCAGCCTGGGGTTCCTTGCTCCAAACTTCCAGGAGCTGGCACCGGGCATGAGGGGCTCTCCAGTCCCACGGAGACATAGTTGGCCAGGTCAGAGGCACTGCCCACAGCTGGCCTCTGTAGGCGCCCCAGGGGCTGAGGGGGCTGCCCTGAGCTGTGTCGTCTCCTCCAAAGCCAGGAACCACGGCTCCCTGCCCAAAGGTCCCATTCTGAGCAGCTGTGGGATTGGGCCTAAGGGAAAGCAGAGGCAGGGGACTGGTGACAGCACTTCTCCCTACCCTCCAAGCACCCTCATCACCCTTGACTGCCCTCCTGGGCACAGCAGAAGCTGAACGGGGCTCTGACACCAAGCAGAGCTGCCCTAAGGGCCACGAGAACTGGACAAAGGGTAGAGCTCTGGGAAGGCGCTCAGCATTTCACTTACCGCCTTCCATTCTGCATATGAGGGAAGTGAGGCCCAGAGAGGACACCGACTCGACTAAAGTCACTCAGTGAGGGCTCAACTCTCAGACCAACTGCCACCTTCCCAGGCATCCACAGGCCTCTGGCCCTTTGGCAGCAGCTTCTCTGGGGATTAGGGGCTGCATGGACGTGCCTGGTACGAGTGTCTGTGGCCTCTGCCCACTCCAGGCTTCCAGAGAGCCTGTAGCCAATCCCCGCCACCCCAGGACCCTCGCAGCCTGAGATTCCCAAGCACGCCTGGGAGGCACCTGGGCATAGAGATGTACCTGGGCCATGAGGGATCCAGGGAAGAGGGTTCCCCTGAAAGTGCGACAAACCTATCTCCATCTGCTATCTTCCCCTGGAGCCCAGCCTGGCTGTGGGAGTGAGGGGAGAGGGCCATACGGACACTGCTCCCAAACCACTAATTTTCAGGGACAGGTTTGTGTCCTTGGCAATAGAGGAGCCAAGTCTGGGGTCAAAATCCTAGCAGGGGCCCTTGATCCCAAATACCTCGATTTACTCATCTGTGAAATAGGTGCAGCCTCTTGCTCCCCAGGGACCAAATACCTCAAGAGACAGGAGGGCACCATGATTAATATGGGGGCCTGGAGCCAGGCAACCCAGGCTCAAATCACAGCTCTGCTACCTCCTAGCCACAATCTCAGTTTCCTCGTGTGTAAAATGGGTATGATAATAACAGCACCTGCTTCCTGGGAGTGCTGCGAAGATGGTATGAGATAAGCCGTGCAGAGGAACCAGCACATAATGAGTACTCAATTAAATGCGTGTAATTACTAATGGTATTCAGGACCACAGACACATGGCTGCTTGAGCCACCGCCAGAGGAGGTCTTCTGCTCCTCCAAAGGGAGGACGCCCTGTTACCGTTCAAGCCATGGCTCAAGTCCCCACTGAAGTTGGGAAAACTGTGGCCAGAAGGTTAAACCACGGCCCAGCTTCACTGCTGGGGCTCTGTGCCAGGAAGTGGGGAAAAGGGTCCAGAGAGGAGACAAGGTCAAGCTAAAGGAGGGAGTGCAGAAAGGGGGCTCCTGGGCATAGGCACTGAGTAGGAAGCTCAGGCTTCTGGAGCATCTAGGCCCCTTGCTGGATGTCCTCCAGCCATGACTTTCCTTTTCACAACAACTCTGAGCGGCATTCTTGTCCCCATTTTGCAGATAGGGAAACTGAAGTGGGGAGTGATCTCCGCAGGGTCACACAGTGAATCAGTGGCAGAGGGAGGATTAGAGAGCTCCAGGTGCCTAACTTGTAAGTCAGGGTTCTCAGGGCCGGCCCAGCCGCTCCCAGAGCTTCTGACCCCCCACCCTCCCCTCCCACCCCTTCCGATTCTCTCTTACCTTGAGGCTGACATTGCTGGTGCTGCCCAGGCCCTGGGCTAGGTCAGGGCAGCTCCGGCCACCCCAGGGCCTGGGAAGGAAGCATAGGGAAAGGAGTGAAGTAGCCTCTTCCCCTCCCACCCTCAGACTGGACCCTGGGGCCCTCCCCTACTTCTCTCAGGGCACATAGGCAGGACGAGCTCCTGAAACCTTAGGAGTGGGGCAAGGTCTATGCAGCAGCCTCCCCTCTGCTCCCTCCCCCAGCTGTCTACTCCCCAAAAGAGAGAAAGAGACAGGAGATGAGCTTGAGACAAGAGTGGGGACTAGGTCTGTAGCAGGACCAGAATATAGAAAAAGGACAGCGCCTCAATAATTCCAAAGCCTGCCATTTGCTGAGGCCCTCCCAGCGCCAGGCTTAGCCTTAGGTATGGCGCTCACGTGATCTCCTTTAAGCTTCACAATAATCCTAGAAGGTGGATATTATGTCCCTATTTTTCAGATAAGGAAATTGAGGCCCAGAAAGGTGAAGTGACTTGCCTGGAGTCACACAGCTGGTGAGCCTGGGAGTTAGGCACTAGGACTGTCCCATTCCAAAGGCTGGTTGGACATCGTGGCACTAATGGGGGCAATATGGGGAAAAGTGCCTTGACCGCCTACCCCCCCTTCCCCGCCCCCCCCCCACCAAGGCAATCAGCAGGGCTCAGAGAGGCCTGTGCCTTAGTGCTGGAGTCCCATTACCACATCTGGTGAGAACCCAGTACAAGTGCGCGCATGGGATGTATCATCACGCTGACCCATGAGCATGCACAGTCCCTCCCCTGTCCTCCCAACCCCTGACTCACCAGCATGCCAACCCTGCCTCCTCTCAAGTGGGGAAAGGGAGGGGCAGTGCCACTGGGGCCTATAGGGCAGGTTCCTGCCGGACCGGGTAATGGGAGAGGGCGTGGCTTCCAGGTGGGGGCGGGCAGGGCAGTGGCAGGGTGTGGGTAACCCCCTGGGGCACCCAGGCTTCCAGGCTTTCCAGGGTGGCTAGGCCCTCCCCTCTCTTCCCCCTTTGGTGTGAGAGAGCAGTACAAACCCCTCCTCTCCCTCTGCACCAGCCCAGGCCTCAGGTACCCCACCCCTCCCAGGGCTGCTAAAGACAGCTGTGTCATGATAAGATCAGAACAAATTGCCTGGTAACTACACAGACACATAACACCCGGTGCCTGTGAGCACATTCCATGCTCTTTTCAGATACAGGGCCTGTGAGCCACTGGGGGCCTCTTCACTAGCCCCCTCCCAGCCATTCAGCTTTGCCATCCACAGCCTTTTTCCTTCCACTTAGACAGTAGCTATCAGTGAGTGGGCTCAGAGAGAGGAAGCAATTTGTTCAAGGTGACCAGGCCAGGGGCACCTAGGGTGAGGACGGAAGTCTGGCCCCCTGGCTGGCGGTCCTGAAATCTCCCCAGGCAAGAGAGCAGCCCAGTGCTTCAGGACCCGGGCTCTGGAGTCCGACTGCTTAAGCTCTAACCCCGCCCCCACCACTTCCCAGCTGTGTGACTGGGCAGGTGACTTCACCTGTCTGAGCCTCCGTTTCCACAACTGAATCACATGAACTACCTGCCTCATGGAGCTGCTATGAGGATTAAATGAGGTAATCCAGGTAAGGCACGATGCAAGGGGCACATAAAGGTTTATTGTTACTACAGTCTGGGATGACAGGGGAAACCGGCCCCGTGGCATCTGAGGGCAAACGCAGCGCCGTCTCTGACAAAGCAGGTGCCTGTCATGCTCACGACAAAGGGAATGCAGACCAGAGGGAAACTGGCCTGTGACGTGACAAAGTCCACAGGGGCAGGGGCAGCTCCTACGTTTGCCCTTAAACTGGCTCTGGAGAGGAAATCATTATCCACGGGCCGTCGCCTGACTTCGGGAATTGCAAAAGTTATTCCAAAGTTTCAAAAGAGCGCAGGTACTTTCTAAAGACCATGTTCACATTCATATATCCAAAATCGTGGTACACTGACACGTATATTTTTATGTTCTCCGACACTCATACACGCTTTTTTGAACATCCACTACCCTCTAACACACACACACATACACACACACACACACACACACACACTCACCCCTAGGGTCCAGGGGCGCCCCTGCAGCCCTCCTCCATCCCCCTCACCTATCCCGGGCTCTGGCCTCCTCCGGGGTCCGCTTCCCCCGGCGCTCCCTCCGGAGCCCTAGTCTCGCCAAGCCGCGGGCCAGGCGCACCCCCAGACTCCCGTGCCCCTCGGCCATGGGCAGGGCAAGACCCCGGGCTCCCGGGCACCACAGCGCTCCGGGGCCACGAGGGCCACCCGGATCCGCTCCTCAGCAGAGAAACGCCTTCTCCGGCCCGCCCGCTTGAACAAACAGCGGCCCCGCCCGCAGTCCGTGCGGGCGGGGGACTGACCCAGAGGCGGCCCTTGCCCCAGGACACGGGGTGCGTTCTGCAGGGGTCGCTCCGCCTGTGCCCCACTTCTCCTCCCCGCTCTTGCCGTGCTCTTGGCAAGGTCCGCGCTACTTCTTTAGGTCTCGGGAGGCTCCAGGGGCACACCGGGGGCGAGTGGCCCCCAAGCTGGCCTTGCACGAGGTGGGCAGGAAAGGGGAAACTCGGGCGAGCGGGGGGCCGGACGCGGGGCTGAACGAGGGTCGTCTCTCCCCCCGAGGAGGAGGGGCTAGAACGCGGGGGCGAGGTCAAGACGCGAGGGGGCATGGTCTTGTCGAGTGGATGGGGCCTAGCCCGAGGGGTTGGCCTCTGGCGCAGGGCCAAAGGGGTGACGGTGTGGGCTTTAAACCCGGACCTTGATTAGGGGACGGGAGAGGCCGAAGCCGACCCCGCCGTTGCCCCGCCGCGGTGGGCTCCTGAGAGTACTCGCGCGCTCCTGGAGAGCGTCCGGCACAGCGCGAAGCTCTCCCAGTCCCCGGGTGGCGAAGTCGCTTTCAAACCCCTGGGGGCGCGAATGGAGGCCCCTGCTGGAAGCTGGCCAGCCATTAATATTTAAGAATTTTATTTATTTTTTTTAAATTTTATTTATTTGAGAGAGAGAGAATGAGAGACAGAGAGCATGAGAGGGAGGAGGGTCAGAGGGAGAAGCAGACTTCCTGCTGAGCAGGGAGCCCGATGCTGCGGGGCTCGATCCTGGGACTCCAGGATCGTGACCTGAGCAGAAGACAGTGGCTTAACCAACTGAGCTACCCAGGCGCCCCGGCCAGCTATTATTATTTAATAATAGCTACTGTTTATTGTGATTATAACCTGGGTCTCCTGCTTCCCAGGCAGTAAATACCCTTTCCCACCTGATGCTAACTCCCGATTCCCCGGGGGTGCAGAATACCTTGCACATCTGAGGGGATCCTCTGGGACTGCAGGGAGAAAGGTCACTAGGAGGGTCCTAGTTCCTCAGTTTCTCTTTGCCAGTTCTTCCCTATACTCCTCGTAGGGCCTCTACGCCTTCTGTGGACTCCTACCTCCTTAGCCCTTTGCCTTCTGTGGTGAGTGGTCCTGGCACACAGGACGACCTCGTGTTTCTGAGTCATGAATGGACATTGACCTTGTGTTCCTGCCCCTCTACCCCCAACGGGGGGGCTCAGATCCTGGCATGTACAGAGGGAGAAGCACACGCCACCTACCTGACCATGACAAGGAGTACCAGCTAAGGAGGCACACTGGCTTCCTAGGAGCTGTGAGACAGGAAGGTGGTGGGAAGCAGCAGACATACATCTGGGCAGGTGCTGGAACATCTGCTCAGGAAAGAGAGCAGTGTGCCCAGTGCTTGGCAGTGTAGTCTGCACCATGCGGAGACCTGGAAGGCTGGACTATCCATTGGCAAGCTGAGATGGGAGGGTCAAGTCCCAGACACGGAGAAGGACCCAAATCCAGCTGATGTGGATGGCTGCAAGCACCCACCCCGTGAGCGGGCATCACAAGCTCTCCCTGGCTGGGTTCTCTGACCTGCTTCTAGGTAATGTGTGAAGTCTGACAGATACACAGTTGCTTCCTCCCTCCCCGCTCCCCCGCCACTGCTGAAGTCTGGGAGGCCTCAACTCGCCATAGAGAAAATCCTTTAATTGCTCGGCTCCTGCCCCCTCCCCGGGGCAGTCCTGGCACCAGGGCTCAGGCTGGCTGCCCATACTTTCCCCCAGATGCCAAGGACACCTTGACCTTTTCCAAACCCCAGCCCGTCTGCCTCTCCGATGGCAGCGCCGCAAGATCTAGGCTTGCCATCGGGCAAGGCAGGCAAGAGACGCCAAGGGCAGGTGGGTGTGTGCTAGGCCACAAGGCCATGCAGGCGGTGGTGCAACTTCAGGTGAACATGCTGGGTGAAGCGCCGGGGACAGACACTGCACCAGAAGGGCCGGGCCCCCGAGTGCAGGCGCAGGTGGGTCTTGAGGTTGCTGGAGTTGCTGAAGCGTTTGTGGCACATCTGGTGGGAATGGGCACTGGTGTCAGCGCCGCCCACCGGGCTGGCTCAGGATCTCTGCTCCAACCCCCCTCCCCCCGCCCCCGGGCACCCCTCCCCCCACACCACCTGCCTGTAACGCTGGCCCAGAAGATTTCCCTGATGATTTCTCCCTGGGACCCAGGGAGACCTGGGTTAGTATCCTGTTTCTTACTCCCTGTGTGACCTTGCATAGGTGCCATCTCCTGTCTGAGCCTCGTTCTCCTTATTGGTAACATGTGACTATTAATCCCTAACCTCAGAGGTATGATGGACTGAATGAGATCATCACATAGGACCCTTAAGCATGGGCCTACAGCTTTCGTGGGCGTAATTAACATTTACTGGGAGCTGCCGCATGCCAGGAATTGGTCTCACAGAGTCTTCCCCGGGACCCTGGAGAAGCAGGACTAAGTCCTAGTATAACTCCTCTATTACAGTGAGAAAGCAGAGGCTCAGCGGAGGAGAGCCACTAGCCAAAGGTCACACAAGTTGGAGGGAGAACTGAGATTTGAACCCGAGTAGCCCAGACTTAGAACCACGATGCTTCTCTCATGTCTGCCTCTATAAACTGGGGAAAGAATTCCTGCTGTTCTGACCTCCCAAGGGATGTAGCAAGACTCAAAGGGAGAAGGAGCTAACATCGAGCTGTGTTATCTGTGGTGTTTGTGTACTTTGCACACACGAGGCCCTTTACTTCTCCAGCAACCCTGGGGAGCAGGTTACGGGTATCCACTCTCCAGGACTCCCCAGCTTTATCATCTTCCTCCCGTAGACGTACATCGCTATTCCTCACTCCAGGCCTGGGGCGGGACCTCCAGTCTCACATTCTGGCCCTTCCAGGCTGACAGGTCATTTTTACCTCCCTTCACCTCCCTCCCTGCCTCCACCCTTGCCTCCAGTCCCGTCTCCACTTGCTCAGGAGCGTTGGTGAATGGAGGCTACAGGGGCCATCTGTCCAGGGGCCTGGAACTACTCACCAGCCTGCAGGAGGACAGGGGAGGGGAAGTAGGCTCTCACCAGGCATTCATGGGGCCGCTCCCCAGTGTGCACTAAGTGGTGCTTCTGCAGGTGGGCGAGCTGGGTGAAGCTCTTCTGGCACAGGGCACACTGGAATGGGCGCTCCCCACTGTGCACACGCAGATGGACCTGAGCCAGGTGTGGGAGAAAGGCTGCCAACTGCCCAGAACCCTCCAGCAGGGCCTGGGATCCTGTCCAAATCTCTCCCCACAATCCCACAGGACCCCTGTTTCGCATCAAGGATTCTCAATCCCCTTGCTACCCTATCACTGCCCTCAGGGCCTCTCTTCCATTCTCCAAGTTACCCTCACTCTTTCTGGTGCCCCGTGGGAGGGGAGGTGACAGTGGTCAGAAGGCTAGGTAAGGGATAGCCCATGTATAGATATCCTGAGCAGTGCTGCGCAAAGTGTTGTCCACAGGGGCGCCTGGGTGGCTCAGTCGGTTAAGCGACCAACTCTTGGCTTCAGCTCAGGTCGTGATCTCAGGGTTGTGAGATCAAGCCCCGCGTCGGGCTCCATGCTTAGCTCAGAGTAGGCCTGGACTCTCTCCCCTTCTCCCTCTGCCCCTTCCCCCTGCTCTCTCTCACTCTCTCTCTAGAATAAATAATCTTTAAAAAAACACACACACATTTATTTATTTGAGAGAGAGCGAGCATGAGCAGAGGGAAGAGGTAGAAGGAGATGGAGAAGCAGGCTCCCCGCTGAAGAGGGACACCCCCCCCAATGCCGGGCTTGATCCCGGGACCCCAGGATCATGACTTGAGCCGAAGGCAGACGCTTAACCAACTGAGCCACCCAGGCGCCCCCTAAAATAAATAATCTTGAAAAAAAAAGTGTGGTCCACAGACCAGCAGCATCAGCACCACCTGGGAGCATGCGAAAAATGCAGATTCGCAGGTCCTGCCCCAGACTAGCTGAATCAAAATCTCTGGGGCTGGGACCTAGGAATCTGCATGTTTCCTAGCTCTCCAGGTTTGAATCTCATTAAAGCTTAAGAACGCACACCCTGGAGGACCCCGAAGGGCCGTTCCTCAACAACCATAACTTTTCCTCAACTTCAGTGTTGCCAACATGTGCATAGATCCCCATCTTTGCTGACACAGAGAGGTGGGCCCGGGTGCTCCCGCTGGGCGGTGTGGATGATGACACCAATAGCAACACGCTGCTTTGTAGGATCCCACGTGAAAAAGGCTGGTTGTCAGGTCTGTGACCTAGACTCACTAAAATCTACCCATCTCCCCCACTGGACCTTCAAACAAATAAGCAAGAGGAGGCTTAACTGGGGGTCTAGAAAGATGGTTGTTCAGGAAAGGGCTTTGCACTCGACAATTGAGAGGCTACTATCAAGGCCTAACTTCACCGTGAAATCAAAGTGACCTCGGGCAAACCTTTCCTTCAGTTTCCCCATTTTTGACTGAAATGAGGTGCCCCCAGAGACAGTCTCTTAGGGTGGAGAGGACTTTGGTGGCCATCTTGTCCTGCATCTCCTCTCTGCAAACATGACAGTGAGGGGCCAAGCGAACCATCCCAGATCACAGCCTAGGGGTTGCCCAGGAGTTGCTCCGGCTTTCAGGTCCTTGATTCTGGAAGCAGGGTAGGAGGGGGTCATGGAAGGCTGCTTTGGGGAGCCAGCGGAGCCCGGGAGGCAGATACCTTGAGGTTGGAGAGCTGTCCGAAGTTCTTGCTGCACACGTTGCAGTCGTACAGGATCTTGCCGTTCTCTTTCTTCAGTGGGTAAGGCAGAGCTGTGGTGCCTGGCCGGGAGCCCGCAGACGCCCGCCTTGCTGGAGCCGCCCTGCCCACGCTCTTTGGCCCTGGGGAGTGGGTCCTGGCAGCTCCAGGACCTTGACTCTGGGCCTGGGAAGGTTGGCTTTGGCCAGAGTCTTGGGAGGCCCCTGGGTAAGGATACAGTGTCTCCCTCTGGGCAGTAGGGTGCCCGGGCTCATTGATACTCATCAGCAAGCTGGGCATAGCCATGTTGGGGTAGGAAGGGCCTGGGGGCAGCATGAAGAGAAGGGGATATTGGACAAAAGGTAGGGCCCCATAGGTGAACAGGTGAGGTGGAGGCAGAAGTGGGTACTCAGGATAGAAGGAGTGGAGGGAGAATGGGAGTTCTTTGGAGATGGGAGTGGGCAGTGGGCAGGAGCAGGGGGTTGGCAAAGAGCCGCTGTGAGGAGAGAATGATGGGCGGAGGGCCCCCTCGCTGGCTCTTTCCTGCTGGCTTCCCCTCTTGTCCCTGCTCGCACGGTACTTGGCCATGAGTTTCTCATCAGTGGAGCCGGCCTGCAGCCCTGGTGGCTGGTGCTCTGAGCAGGAAAAGAAACACTGGTCAGGGCCCTGCAGCCTGGGGGAAAGTTCTGTTCCCCATCTAACCGGGCCGCTAGCGAGCTCGGGGTGGGGGAGTGCTCTAGCCTGCAAGCCTGCTGGATGACCCGGGCAGGCGTTGTCCCTCTCTGAGCCTCCCTGGTCTGCACTTGCCGACAAAAGCAGCTAGTGTTTATGCAGCGCTCAACAATTTTAGGGAGAGAAAATGATTCGAGAAGCTTTTTAGACACCCAGGTGGAAAAGTCAAGTAGGCAGCTGGATGAATTGGTCTGGAGTTTGGTTGGTTGGTTGGTTGGTTGGTTGGTTGGTTGGTTTGGAGTTTAAAGGAGACATCCAAGCTGAAGACATACATTTCGGTGCCAGGAGCCCTGCCTGATGAGACCACCTAAGGGTGAGCTAGATCTGCTGTGTCCAAAATTGGTGGTCACTTGACACATGTGATCCCATTTCAATTAGTTAAAATAAGTACGATAAAAAATTCAGCTCCTCACTCACACGAGCCACATTCAAAAGGCTCGGTAGGTATGGCAGCAAATAGCACAAGCATAGACGGTGGCCCTGATTGCAGGAAGTCCTATCAAGACTGTGCCACTCTCCCTGAAGTGGCCAAGAGAGGAGAGGAGGGAAAGCAGAGGAAAGAGGAGACCAAAGCAGGGGAGGGGCGGGCAGAAGGCTCTGGACTGAGTTCAGAGCGTGGGGATATTTAGGAGGTAAGTAGGGAAGAGCTAGCAAGGGAAGTGGAGATGCAACAGCCAGGGAGGGGGGAGATAAGCCAGGAGGGATGTAAAGTGAGATACTAAAAAGAAAAAATGCCACAAAGTAGACTGTCTGCTTGAATCCTCATTTATTCACTCCACCAACCTCACTGAACCGCTTCACTCTGCGCTCCGTGCTGACGTGGCCACATAGTTCCCGCCCTCCAGGAGGCCACAAGTGTGTAAGGAAACGGTGCATTACAAAGCAACAAATCTAGAACAGATCCTACTCACCTGGAAGAAGAAACGGGACTCAGTGATGTGGCCGAAGTCGCAGAGCCAGAAAGAGCAGAACCAGGACTCCGCCCTCCGATCGCTGGCTCCCAGTCAGCGCCCCTATCTTATAAGGACCCCTCCAGCTCACACATTCTAGGCAGCCAAAGCACCATCCTCAATGCCCGGGACTTTGGCTACACCTACTCCAGATCTCCCTACCCGAGAAAGCCCCTGCCCACCTCCTGTGGCTTAGGGGTTGCCCTGAAACCCACCCCCCCCACCCATCCCGGACCAAGGCCAGGACTCCAGGCCAAAGTGTAAGGCTCTGTTCTCACTGGTGACACTGGTCCCCTCCCTTTCCTGTCCTGGAACCTAAGAGTCCTCTCCCGCCTCCGGCCTCCATCCAGGTGCAGTCCTCTGCCCTGGGCTTACTTGTGCTCAAGACATCACGTCTAAGACTCTGTGGGGCTGTGCTCGGTGGTGTCGGCTGCAGGGTGCACAGATATAGGTCCAGGCCCTGGGGACAGGTCAGCAAGGCAGACCTGGCTGGGGCCAGGGGCAAGGGGTGCAGCCAGCTGGGACATGATGAGCCACGGGCGTCCACTGTGTCGGAGAGTGGCGTGCAAGCTGAGAAGACCTGGAGGGCAGGAGGCAAGGGGCTTGGGGGTGGGAGCCTGGGGCACCTGTGTCCCTGGGTTGGTCCCAGCTCCAGTTTGATTTCCAAAGGAGAGGAGAAGCTAAAAGCCGCCCTCCACGTCTGCCACTCAAATGGCTTCCCCATCCCTCAGTCACAGATTTCTTTCCTCAGGGACTTTCATGCCCATCCCAGGATTGCCCTCCCCCTACCCTCCAGAACCCCTCACATACCCTCCCTTCCTGACTGTCCTGGTCCCGCTGGGTCTCAGACCATCAACTGTGTTTCGAATGGAGCCAAGATGAACTCGGAGAAAATCCTCATCAAAGACTATAAGCCCTCCAAGATAGCCCTGGGTTCCCCTCCCGCTAGGGCCCAGGCCATGGTCATTGAACGAAGGCGTCCTACAGGCCCTATCCCTTCTGATGCCCCACAGGCGGACTCTGACCCCTGGGGCATGAGAGAGGGTCTCTGGCACCTCAAGGGCACATCCCCGCAAACTGCTGGGTGGGATAGGGTTGCTCAGGACCAGGGGACAATGGGCATCTGGTCCCTAAATATTTTCCCCCACTTCATCCTGACATCCTCTCCCTTCCATAATCGGGCTGACCTCAAAGATGGGGCTGGGATCCCTCCTTACCTGGTCACCTGGGCAGAGCTGGAAGTCCAGGCTGCAGGACAGGGAGCCCCCTGTACTCCTCAGAGCCTTAGCCTTGTGGCAACAGTTCAAGTCTGGAGCAGATTCCCCCTTCATGCCCCTACTACCTGGGAAGACAGGTCAGTCACCGGTGAGCAGTGAAGGACCTCCAAATAGGAGCCTGGCTTCTAGAGCTGACCCTTCCACTAAACCATCATGTGACCTTGAGCCAGTCACTGCCCCTCCTCGCCTCAGTTTCCCTGTCTGCAAAACACGAGGGCTGGACAGCCTGATGTGGGAAGGACTCGGTCCTGACATTTAGAGGCCAGTGATGCCCTCTGGGTAGGTGCCAGAAGAGGGTTGAATGGAGACAGTCAGGGGTGAGGAGCAGAACTGGCCTTATCATCATCCCTAGGGAAGAGGAGAGAGAGGAAGGTCCTCATGGAGGTTACTTCTAAGTGAGCTCAGAGACCTGAAGGAACATTCCAGATTTCCTGGAGAACACCAGGAATTGAGAAGCCACTCCCTTCCATGCTGGGAGGGACTTCGCCTCCATGACTCTGCCAACCACAGCCCCCCCCCCATCAAGGGGTGCTCCTGCACCCTCGATCATCCACACAGCTTTTCTGGGCAGCTGAGGAAGCCCTAGGGTGGTGCCACCCAGACTGCCCAGGCTCAGCTCCCTCACCAGGGACAGTCTGAGAGAGTAGGCCAAGAACCATCTGGGTCCCCTGACTTGCCTGACAGGAAGATGCCCTGATTCCTCTGCTGTCTGCTCAGTTAGCACCCCGCTTCTCCACCTTCTTTCACTGAAAGCCACACAACACAGGGACCACCTCAGCTCAACCAAGTGCCCACGGTTCCTTCCCGTTCTCCTCTCCTCTCCTTCTCAAGCGCCCCTGGGGCCCTAGCACATTCACTCGAGTATCTTGGCCTTACAAAACCCGGTCTCCTTTTTCTCTTCCCTGACTCCTCCCAGCCCTGCCCAGCAGAGGCCCTTCACCTGCCTGCATGAGGCTCTTCACCTGGCTCTGCACAGCTTCCCTCTGGAGGATGCAAGGAGGTGGGCAGGCGGACAGTCACTGTGGCTGGGGCCCCAGTGAGTATGAGAGATGACAGGAAGGTGTTACATTTGAAGTTGCCACTTCAAATAGGAAGAAGGGGGTAGACAGGAAGGCAGGGGGCCCTGCAAGACCTGATGAGAGGGAGCTGCCCACCAGCTGTGACAACTCCACAGGACAATGTGCTGATTTTGGACCACCATGAACTGGGGCTACTGGAATGTCAGTGTGTGGAGGTGGGGTGGGGTGGGGTGGGGGTTGCTGTGTCTGGTTCTCAGAGAACCCAGATGGCTGAGTCCAAGAGGGACAGAGCAGGGCTGAAAGGCTGGAGCTGGGGTCCCTCTGGAGATGGGGGCCCAGCCGAGATAGAGACAGGCAATGATGATGACAGCAAAGACAGTGATGGTGATGCAGGGACAGGAACGGGCACAGACACAGAGCAGGCAACACAGAAGGACATGGGGTGAAGCAGAGAAGAGAGTAGGAATCTGGTCTCACAGAGCAGAAGCCCACGAAGCAGCAAATACATCTTCCTCTTTCTTGTCCCAACTCTGGTCCGCCTATCCCGAGAATCCCTTTCTCTAATCCAGATACAGCATTGAGGCCCCAGCAGGGACAAGAGGTACTTCAAGGACATTGCAAAATGCTTGTAGGGCATGAGGAGGTATCAACAGAGAAGCTCCATTAGCCAGGAAGCAGCTTTTTAGGCCAAGCAATTTCATTACTTCTGTGAGCAAGAAAAGGTGCATCATTTCTGGAGACTCGAATTCTGCCCAGTTGGTGTGTGTCTGTGTCACACAGTCTGGCCCAGTGTGACAGCCCCAACTAGTCATCAAACTCCACCCAGCCATTACATCTAGGTGGCCTGGAGCACACGGGGACATCCTGGACTCTCCGACATGGGCCGGAGCCGTGTTATCAGTGTTTCTCTGCCAACCCCAGCCCTGGCTGCTGATCACCTCCACTATGGCTGCCTTCACTTCCTATCATAATTATCTTCCCACATAACTGACTCCTGCATGTCTGGGAGTGTCTCAAGGACAGGGACCCCTGTCTACTCATTTTTGTTTCCTGTGCAGACATCTGTTGGGTTTTCTGGATGCCCAGCTTGTGGAGCTTCCCCCCACGTGAGTCTACAGGGAGGCAGAAGGCACCTCCCACTATAAAAGCCAAAAAATAAAATACAATAAAATCTTTAAAAAAATAATGAAAATAAAAGCCACAGTGGCCACACACTTAATTCCGACCTCCCTATCCAAGCACATGATGTAGACATATGACATCGACTGGGCCAACTGGATACCCCTATCCAGACAGGATCAGAAGTCAGTGGCCCTGAAGTGGCAGGTCCGTGGAGACTCCACTCTGCACATGATGCCACATCGGCTTCCAGGGCAGCAGAGGAGAGAAAGGGGTTCAGAGGAGGTGGCAGAATCCTCTCGGGGTTGGTCCTGAGGCGTGTGGTCCTGGGGACTCCCAGCTTCCTCTGATCCAGCCTGTTCTCCAGGCCTGCCTCTGCAACCTTTCCAGACATTCTGGGAGTTTCCTCAACAACTTTTAAACAGACTTACTTTTCTTTCTTTCTTTCTTTCTTTCTTTCTTTCTTTCTTTCTTTCTTTCTTTCTTTCTTTCTTTCTTTCTTTCTTTCTTTCTTTCTTTCTTTTCTTTCTTTTTTAAGATTTTATTTATTTGACAGAGAGACACAGTGAGAGAGGGAACACAAGCAGGGGAAGTGAGAGAGGGAGAAGCAGGCTTCCCGCGGAGGAGGGAGCCCAATTCGGGGCTTGATCCCAGGACCCTGGGATCATGATCTGAGCTGAAGGCAGATGCTTAACGACTGAGCCACCCAGGTGCCTCAAAATGGACTTAATTTTCCTAAATCCTCCTGAAAGGGTTTCTATAGCTTAAACAAAGAATCCTACATAATATATGCCCAGAAGAGAAGATGAAGCAACAGGATTCAGGCTGGAAGAGCCAAGGATCTGAGTGGTTAGTTACCTGTACAAACAGCTTCCTGCCTTTCCCAGATTCATGGAGGAGCTTGCAGCACCCCTTGCAGTCTTGATCCACCCAAACTCCATGCGCCCAAAGCTGGAGCCCTCCCAGCCTCCAAGGCCACAAGCCTGCCTCCCCTACTGCCTTGCTGGAATCACAGGGGGGCACCCACAGAAGGCCCTAGTCTCACCTCCCGAGGAGGAGTCACACACACGGTTGGCTTCCATCTCCCACCTGCCAACTCCACCCCCTCCTGGCATCACACTCTGCTCCCAATTCTCAAAAAAGTCTGGACAACCTCTTGGTTAGAAACAAAAAGGGAAGTGGTCTTGGAGATTTCTGGATCTCCAATCCCTGAAAGGCCCAGCTAGGAATGTCCTGGGAGGCAGGCGGAGGACACAGTCCCTCAAGTTCCCGCCCTAAACAGCTTCTACCTGCCAATCCCTTCCTTGCTCCCATCTCCTGAGCCCTGCTAGGTCTTCTGTCCTGTCAGCCTCCGGGTCCACTATGATGTCATTAGCCCAACTGTGATGTCACCACATCTGACATCCCTGGGGTGGGTGGCACAGGCAGAGGATGACAGCCTCCTCGCCAGGGAACCTGGGTAGATGCCTGGACCCAGATGAGGACCCAGGCCAAGCCAAGCCCTTAGGGAGCAGAGGGAGTTTGGGGAAGTGCTTGTGGAGGGGAAATAGGATTTGGGGCCTATGATTCCAGGGTCAGTGGGAGACACCAGAGAGGACTCTGACAAGAGCTGGAGGGCTGGACAGAGTTCGTCAGGCTCCCGGCTCATGCACACTTATTTTCTTCCTCTTTCTGTTAATGACAAAATAAAACATACTAATGGTAAACATTTCAAACAGCAGTGAATAAAAAGACAAAAATGGAAGCTCCCCTCCCTCACAATTTCCCCGTGGCCAGTGTGAATAGTTTAGTGTTTATCCTTCCAGACGTTTACCTATGAACCTACAAACAAGTAAGTGAACGTTTTCATTTTCTTTTTATGTAATAGGATTACACGATGCAAATACTGTTGTGCAGCGCTCTCTCTACCCAACAGTCTACTGTAGCCGTCATTTCATGCAGAACATACACAGCTGCCTCTTGCTTTTTCCTGACTACATAGTATTCCTCTGCAGGGATGGACAAACTATGTGGCATTCCTGTATTGTGGACTCCCAGTTTTTCCCTGTTCCATGCAAGACTGGAAAAAACCTCCATACGGAAGTAATATGCGGAGTGATTAAGAATATTTGCTCTGCTGGACTTAATCCCAGCTCTGTGACCTTATGGCAAGTCACTTAACATCACTGTGCCTCTTTCCTCTTCTGTCAAATGAGGATAATAAGAGTACTTGCTTCACAGGGTTCTTTTGAGAATTCCTCAAGTTAATTCATGTAAAGCTCTTAGAACAGTGCCTGGCCCAAAGCAAGCACTTGACAAATGTGGGTTAATATTAATATTGTACATCAATCTTTGCTTAGTTAGGCAAGTATCTGCAAGTCAGCTTCCTAATAGTATTAAAGTTGTGATGAATGTTCCTGGCTCACTTTGGAAGACCAGAATTTGAGCCTCACACTTGGAAAGATTAACTACATTCCGTTTTATTCTTTAGCCCCTAGTTGGAGACCACCGCACTCACCCAATGCTGTCCTGCCCCCATGCCAGTCTTCACACCACAGTAATTATAGCTTTTGGCATTTGGGCACTTACCATGTGCCAGGAACCCTGCAAAGCGTTTCAACATGTTTTGCTCAACTCAATCAGCACAATGAGCCTCCAAGATGAATGCTTTTATTCCTGTTTTACAGGCAAGAAAACTGAAACTCACAGAAAGAAAATGACTGACTCAAGATCACATGACCCAGGTTGGGAATGCCGTGTCCCAGAGAGGAAGGAGAGCTCAAGGAAGAATTGCTAGGGGGGCACCTTGAAGAGGTAAAAAGAGCCACAAGTGTGGTACAGTAGAGTCTGGATTCCCTTCAGGACTATGAGAACTATGTCTCAGGCATTGGACTGGTCGCTGGGAATATAGCCCATGGGAATATGACCTAGACCTTGGAAATTCACAGACTTGTTGGATGTTGCTGAAATAGAAAGTGGGATGCAAGTCTCAGGACTTATTATTAGTAGAACAGGCACACTCTACTTTGGGAAGCAAAGTAGAGCCAGGGGTGTAAGGCTGGCTCAGGCAGTAAGGGGGAGAAACGATGGAACCACAGGCAAATGCCCTACTTCCTCTTTAAAAACCTCAAAAGTTTCAACCCACAACCATGGCCACCTCCAACCTTGAGGCCAACCAGCTGAGCTCCAGGCTGGCTCAGTTCATGGGTCCTGGAGCTCTGTTGCCTGGATACTTTAGAAGGACAGCAGGTAAGGAATCCAGGTCAGGAGGGGATCTGGGACTGTCTTTGGTTTAGAGGGTTAAGCAGCAGTGTGGGCTATGACTCTGGACAGGGTTAAGGGTGGGGAGCTCCATGCTCTCACCTCACTTGCTCTGCGGTTGACACCTCCTTCCCCCTGCCTGACACCCACTTATCTCATCTCCGTGAACAGTCTGTCAAATGCAATGAGTTCATTTTGGCTTCACACCCTAGGGCGGGGAGATCCTGAGATAGGGTGCACCAGCTTTCACATCTGCAGAGCGGGCCTCAAGACTCTTGCATCTTCCCCTGCACCCACCTGTGACCTTCTAATCCTGGGCACAAAATTAAGAGATGTCTTCAAACGACATCCGAGGTCATCCCACCCATCCCCTCATCTTAACCATTCCAAGAGAACAGGAGGTGAAAAAAAAGGTCACACACACTGGATTCAAATCCAGCAGGGCTGATAGACTCTTAACCACTACACAACGCTACCTACTGTGCACATGGATGTCCTTTGCACCCTTGCAGGAAATGGAACAACTGAATTCCACCTATATGTCCACTATCAGAGGAATTATGTGCATCCATGCAACAAAATACTGTGCAGCCAGGAAAAAGCAAGGGGTACATTTACTGAGTGACTCCTACGTGCTAAGCCTCTTGACAATCATCTCATTTAATCTTCCTCAAAATCTTTCAAGGTAAAAAAAAAAAATCTTTTATATTTTTTATTTTTTTATTAAAAAAAATCTTTTATGTTAAGAATTACTAATATCCCCATCCGATTCTTGATCTCAGGTCCATGAGTTTGAGCCCCACACTGGGTATAGAGATGACTTTTTTGGGGGGGATTTTATTTATTTATTTGAGAGAGAATGAGAGACAGAGAGAGAGAGAGAGAGCACATGAGAGGGGGGAGGGTCAGAGGGAGAAGCAGACTCCCTGCTGAGCAGGGAGCCCGATGCGGGACTCGATCCCGCGACTCCAGGATCATGACCTGAGCCGAAGGCAGTCACTTAACCAACTGAGCCACCCAGGTGCCCCTAGAGATTACTTTTTAAAAATGTATGTATATATATATATATATATATATATATATATATATATATATATAATGAAAGACAAGTGTTGGCAACAATGTAGAGAAACCAGATGCTCTATGGACTGAGCCATCCAGGTTCCCCTTATTATATATTTTTTAAAAATTACAACCATCCTAATGCTCCTATGAACATGTATATACAGGTGCTTGCTTGAACACCTATTTTCAGTTCTTTGGGGTATATGCCTAGAAGGGGAACTTCTGGGTCATATAGTAGTTTTTTGTTTAACATTTTGAGAAACTACTGAACTGTTTTCCACAGCAGCTGCACCATTTTGCATTCCCACCGACAATGTCTGAGTGTTACAATTTCTCAACAACTTTGCCAACACTTATTTTACTTTTATTTTTTATTATAGCTACTCTCTCCTTTCTTGGTGGAATCCTTCGAAGCACAAAGGTTTTTAATTTTATAAAGTCTGGTTTACCTACTATTTACAGTAGCAAAAAATAAAGGAGCTCAGATGTCCATCAACAGATGAATGGATAGGGCGCCTCGGTGGCTCAGTCATTGGGCATCTGCCTTCGGCTCAGGTCATGATCGCAGGGTCCTGGGATCGAGCCCCACATCGGGCTCCCTGCTCAGCGGGAAGCCTGCCTCTCCCTCTCCCACTCCCCCTGCTTGTGTTCCCTATCTTGCTATATTTCTCTCTGTCAAATAAATAAATAAAATCCTAAAAAAAATCTATTTATTTTAGAGAGAGAGAGCACGAGCAGGAGGGGCAGAGGGCAAGGGAGAGAGAATCTCAAGTAAACCCTGCACTCAGCATGGAGCCCGACTCAGGGCTTGATCTCACGACCCCAAGACCACAACCCCAGCCAAAACCAAGCGTCTGACACTTAACTGACTGCACCACCCAGGTGCCTCCCCCTCCTTTTTTTTTTTTTTTAAAGAGGGAGAGGGGCACAGAGAGAGAGAGAGAGAATCCCAAGCAGCCTCCACACCTCGCATGGGGGCCCAGTGCCAGGGCAGGATCTCACAACCCTGGGATCATGACCTGAGCCAAAATCAAGAGTCAGAGGCTTAACTGATTGAGCCACACAGGTGCCCCAGGATGGTTGCAATTTAAAAATATATATATAATAAGGGGACCCTGCCTGGCTCAGTCAGTAGAGCATCTGACTCTTGATCTCGGGGTTGTGAGCTCAAGCCCCACATTGGGTATAGAGATTACTTTAAAATATACATATATATAGGGGCTCCTGGTGGTGCAGTGAGTTGAGCGTCCGACTCTTGGTTGTAGCTCATATTGTGATCTGGGGGTCGTGAGATCAAACCCTGTATCAGGTTCTGTGCTCAATGGGAAGTCTGCTTGAGATTCTCTCTCCCTCTCCCTTTGCCCCTCTTGCTTGTGCTTTCTCTCTCTCTAAAAGAAATAAATCTTTAAAGAATAAAAAATAGGGGTGCCTGACCCCAATGTTTATAGCAGCAATGTCCACAATAGCCAAACTGTGGAAAGAGCCAAGATGTCCATCGACAGATGAATGGATAAAGAAGATGTGGTATATACATACAATGGAATATTATGCAGCCGTCAAAAGGAATGAAATCTTGCCATTTGCAACAACGTGGACGGAACTGGAGGGTATTATGCTGAGCGAAATAAGTCAATCAAGAGAAAGATGTGTATCATATGACCTCACTGATAGGAAGAATTCTTAATCTCAGGAAACAAACTGAGGGTTGCTGGAGTGGTGGGGGGTGGGAGGGATGGGGTGGCTGGGTGATAGACATTGGGGAGGGTATGTGCTATGGTGACCGCTGTGAATTGTGTAAGACTGTTGAATCACAGACCTGTACCTCTGAAACAAATAATACATTATATGTTAAAAAAAAAAAAAAAGAAGATAGCAGGAAGGGAAGAATAAAGGGGGGGAAGCAGAGGGGGAGACAACCATGAGACTATGGACTCTGAAAAACAAACTGAGGGTTCTAGAGGGGAGGGGGTGGGGGGATGGGCTACCCTGGTGATGGGTATAAAAGAGGGCACGTTCTGCATGGAGCACTGGGTGTTATACGCAAACAATGAATCATGGAACACTACATCAAAAACTAATGATGTAATGTATGGTGATTAACATAACATAATAAAAAAATAGGGGTGCCTGGGTGGCTCAGTCGTTAAGTATCTGCCTTTAGCTGAGGTCATGATCCTAGGGTCCTGGGATTAAGCCCCGCATCAGGCTCACTGCTCGGCGGGAAGCCTGCTTCTCCTTCTCCCACTCCCCGTGCTTGTGTTCCCTCTCTTGCTCTGTCTCTCTCTGTCAAATAAATGGATAAAATCTTTAAAAAAAAAAGAAGGAAAGAAAGAAAGAAAGAAAGAAAGAAAGAAAGAAAGAAAGAAAGAAAGAAGAAAGAAAGAAAAGAAAATGTTTTTCAATTTAAAAATTTAAAAAATAATAAAAAATAAAAAATAAATTTAAAAATATATGATATGTAGTATATAATAAAAGACAAATCTTGGCTCAATGTGGAGAAATCAGAATCCTTATACATTACTGGTGGGAATGCAAAATGGTGCAGCCACTGTGTAAAACAGTTTGGTGTTTTTCATAAAGTTAAACAGTTACCATATGACCCAGCATTTCTACTTAGACATATACACCTAAGAGAATTGAAAACATATGTCCATACAACAACTTATACACAAATTTTCATAGCAGCATTAGTTGTAAAACGACCCAAACATCCATGAACTGATGAACAGATAAACAAAATGTGGTATATTCATACAATGGGATATTCTTCGTCCATAAAAAGGAATGAAGTATTTCCTTCATGGAAATGCTACAATACGAACACTGAAAACATTATGTTAAATGAAAGAAAGAAGCCAGTCACAAAGCTGACATACAATTCCATTTATGTGAAATGTCCAGAACAAGCAAATCTATGGAGACAGAAAGTAGATTAGTGGTTGCCTAGGGCAGGGGGCTTTGGGGGCAAATGGGGAGAGTCTACTTTCAGTGATGAGGATGTTCTAAAATAGATCGTGGTGGTTGCACAACTCTGCGGATATACTAAAAACCACTGAATTGCACACTTTAAATGGATGAATTGCAAAATGTATTATATCTTAGAGCTGTTAAGAAAAAGAGAAAAAAAATGAATATATTCTTGTTTTCCTGACATTGAGACATCTTCTCAGAGTTTCCCATAAATGCCTCCTGCGGGAATGGCAGCTCCAAGAAATGAGTCCTTAATGAAGTCTCCATTAAAACCTGCATGTCAGCATCCCCACACCATCAGTCTAAGGGTATGTGAGCAAGAGCAGGTCCCGGACAAAATAATTCAATGCACAAACTCTGCACTGGCAGAAATGGTGGTGGAAATGGTGGCGTAGCCCTTGCTTCCTCCCAGCCTGCCTTCCTGTACTGCACAGGTGGACACAGGTAGAACATGAAAAAAAAAAAACTACATTTCCCAGACTCCCTTGCAGTTAGGACCCTGCGTGTGTGAATATGGTTCTGCTCTACATACATTTGGGCAAAATTTGGAAGATAAAAGTGAAGAGGTCAGCCATTTTTGCAACAGTGTCTGCTCAGGGCCCAGGGTCAAGATTTGAGGCTTTTTTTTTTTTTCTGGTGTGAATCTCAATCAATTTATGTTGAATGAATAAATGAAGCAGGCAAAGAGGAGGAAGAGTTCTAGGCAGAGGCTTGGAGGCAGGAGAGCTTAGCTCTTCTGGGTTCCTGCATCTCTTGCTCTTCTTTCAAGGGACACAATAATCCCTTCTAGGGCTTGACCCCTTACAGATGCTTTCATGCCCGTCATAGCCTGTTAATCTCATAATAGCCCAGCGAGGTGAGCAAGGCACTACAGCCAACCTTGAAATCTCCCTCAGTTATTTCTCCTCAGGGTAGGTAATTCAGTATTTTGGTAAATAGCCCAAGGCCCCAGAGTCAACCAGACTGAGTTCAAATCACATCTCTGCCACACTAGCTTTCACCTTGAGCAAGTTCTCTGCATGTCTTAGCTTTAGTTTCCTGATCTGCAAAACAGGACTAGTAACAGATCTAAGTCTTGGGGTTGTTACGAAGGTTGTAGCAGGCTGTGCATGGAAAGTGCTTAACCCAGCCCTTTGCCCAGAAAAAAGGCTGGATGAATGGAAACTATCAGGGGGATTTTTTCTGAGAAGTTTTGGGGATGGCCTTGTGGGGTCCCAAACATGCCACCTGCGGGATGCCACCAGTTATCTCCATGGGAAGCCAAGGACACTGTCTCCTGTGGCTCCCCAATCACTGAGCCAACAATTCATGCCTACCATACCAAAGCCATGTTGTGCTCTCAGTAATGGGAAGAATATCCCTCTCATACTTGGGTGCCCCTCTGTCAACAAAGGGGAGCAACACAGCACTGCTTGCTCCCTGATATATCAGAGCCCCTCATGGTAGCAGCTCCTTCAGCTCCGACAAGTAGGCTTGCTGGCCTATCAGACCCAGTGGCTCAGTGTCTTGGCCATTTCATCCTCCTGGGGGCAGTCCTTGTACACAAAGGCTCCCTGGACTCATGTCAGCCCACTACGTCTGAACCTCAGTAGACTCCACAACTTCTGGCCGCCCCAAATCTCCCCATCTGGGTAGAAAAGACCACAATAAGGGATAATAATGAAGAGCTTTATGAGACAGAGAAAGTGTTGAGGGAATACAGAGCAGGGAGCTTTACTTCTGCCCATCCACATCAGACAAGTCCAGCTCTCTGTGTCACTAACGACTCAATGTTCAGTGGCTTCCCAGACCCCCTGGTTTAGCCTGTGAGGCCTTGTTGAGGCAGCCCCTGCCCCACCCACGACTAATGTACATGACCTCACTTCATCCTGCCAGAGGAGATGGCATCTCTATTCCTTGGAAAAGCAAATAAGGTTCAGAGATTTTAAATGATTGACCCAAGTTTACATAACAAGCTAGAATTTGAACCCAGGCCTAACTCCAGAGACTATACTCTAAGAATCACAGTCTTTTTAAGAACTAAATGAGCAATTTGTGAAAACACCTTGGAAAATATATGAGAGAAATTTAAAGACACCATTCACAGCAAAAATCTTTTGAGGTGCACCTGGGTGGCTCAGTCAGTTAAGTGTCTGACTCTTGATTTCAGCTCAGGTCATGATCTCAGGGTTGTGAGATTGAGCTCCATGTCGGGCTCGTGCTGGGCATGGAGCCTGCTTGATATTCTCTCTCCCTCTCCCACCCCGCTCCAGTGCGAACTGTCTCTCTAAAAAAACAAACAAACAAACAAATTTTTGAGTTAACTCAAAAATATTCTCCTCGGAGCCTGGCTGGCTCAGTCAGGGGAGCATATGACTCTTGATCTCAGGGTCATAAGTTCAAGCCCCACACTGGGCGTGGAGACTACTTAAAAAACACAACAAAACAAAACAAAACAAAAACCCAACTCATCTTGATCAAAACCCCAAGGTATCCAATGGTATTATCACCTCTAGATTTGGTCATTCTTTTCTTTTTTAAAAAAATTTTTTTAAAGATTTCTATTTATTTTATTTTATTTTTTTATTTTTAAAAGATTTTATTTATTCATTTGAGACACAGAGATAGAGACAGCACATGAGCAGGCAGAGAGGCTGAGGGAGAAGGAGAAGCAGGCTCCCCACTGAGCCAGGAGCTGGACACGGGGCTCGATCCGAGGACCCTGGGATGATGACCTGAGCCGAAGGCAGACACTTAACCATCTGAGCCACCCATGTGCCCCTAGATTTGGTCATTCTTAACACGTCAAAGAAAACCAAAGAGGTCAACACAAGGTAGCTGACAAAACTGAAGATCCTCTTTTCCGCACAGGGTGGGCAGGCACAGATTCTGGAAGACTTGTTCCCTGGGGATTATGGCAATGCTGGACTCTGCCTGCCCTCAGCCAGAGGAAGCTAAAGCCCATTGCCCCGAGCAGTGTCAGGAACTGAGAAGGTATACATGTTCCAGATGTTTGGGCCAGTTCTTCACAAACTCATTTCCCATAGGACACTCATAAAGTAATATATTAGAACACTACCAGGAGGTCATGACCTCCAGATTAAAGGAGACATCCCAGTCTCTCACAAAACAATAGGTGTCAAAAATTAACTGCTACAAGAAATGATAAAAAATGGGGGCACCTGGGTGGCTCAGTTGGTTAATCGGCCCAGGTCATGATCCCACAGTCCTGGGATGGAGTCCCGAGTAGGGCTCCCTGATCAGCAGGGAGTCTGCTTCTGCTTCTCCCTCTCCCTCTGCCCCTCCCCTGTGCTTGTGCTCTCTCTCTCTAATATAAATAAATAAAATCTTTTTAAAAAATGATAAAAAAATGTATCCCTATTTTGAATAGACAGTAAGCATGGAGTACCACAGTCACTGAAACTATAAGACTGGTTGCAAGACACAGTAAAATGATCAAATATCTTAAATGCAATTCAGTATGTGGCTGGAGAATGCATTAAGATGAAAGTGAAGAAATATTTGTTGAAATGAAACAATGTGTTTCTGCATCGGGGAAAAGCTCATGAAGCTTGTAGGAATTCTTGACGTGTTAGTGATGTGTTAGTTCGGGTCTTCCCAGAAGCAAATGTCAAGAGGGGATTAAATGTGGGATAGATTTATTGGGGGAAAGACTTGCAAGAGAAAACGGGTAAGGAGCTGGAGGAAGCCGGCTGAAGATGGCGCCAGTGAGACCCGGATGGAGGACAGAAGAAGGAAGGAAGGAAGGAAGAAAGGAAGGAAGGTAGGTAGGTTGGGCAGGAAAAGTCTTAGACTGTGGTGCAATTCTAAGAAAGTTTTAGCAGAGTCAAGTGGGTGTCCTCAATCCAAAGTTGCCCATCAGAGGACTCCCTTGTCTCCCACGATGGCCCTGGCTTTCAGTCCTTGCCTGCTCAGTCACTGCCTGGGGGCAAGCCATGGGAAGCGGGGCCTTGGAGAGAGTGTGGTGAGGGATTTCTGCCATTACAGTTGGGACATGCACAATGCTTGGGCATGGCGTACCATTTAAAGGCAAGGATTATGGCACAGCAAGGCCAATCATAGAAATGTGTTTCGTTTTTATTACAAACATGTTTTTCCAATAAATTTTAAAAGGGAAAAAATATCACTAACCTTGATTATATTTTAGAATACTCCATGATAAAAATAAAAAATAAAAAATAAAAATAAAAATGAATAGAATACTACATGAAGTATCAAAAAACATTTTAGAAAATTCTGTATTCCATAGATTCCTAACCAAGGATCACTGGGATTGTGAAAAGAAGATACAGGACAGAGTGGGAAATCTGGGTGCTAGCCTAATTCTGTCACTGACTTGTTCTGGGAGCTTTTTCAAGTCATTTCTTTAGTTTCCATGCCTTAAAATGGATGCAAAGAAGAGAGGCTCATGCCTGTCTCCGGGGATCTGCTGCTCAGCGCCCCGTAGAGACAGATTCCTGGGCAGAGGACTCTCTGGCGATGTGACTGCTTTTGTGGCATCAGAACCTGCTGGTCCAGCACTCCCACCTTGTGCCCACTTGGGCATGCCAAGCAGGGACTTAGCTCCCCAACCCCCCCCCCCCCCCCCCCCCCGCCGCCTGTGGCCTTCCTGAGCAGACTGACTCAGCTTCTGTGCTGTGGTTCCTCCTGTCAGCTGTCAGAGCCGCTGTGGGTGCTGGAAGGTGTGGAGGCTTCAGAAGGGGGCTGTGGTAGACAGGAGGAAGTTGTCACCTTCCAAAATAACGCCTGGCCACTTTGAAGCAGACTCAGCACCACCCCATTTCCAGGAAACCCCCAGACGCTGAGTGAAAAAGAGGCTGTTTTTAAGAAATGCGCCTGGTGGCGCACTTGGGTGGCTCAGTCGTTAAGCATCTGCCTTTGGCTCAGGTCATGGTCCCAGGGTCCTGGGATCGAGCCCCGCATCCGGCTCCCTGCTCTGCGGGAAGCCTGCTTCTCCCTCTCCCACTCCCCCTGCTTGTGTTCCCTCTCTTGCTGTCTGTCAAATAAATAAAATCTTTAAAAAAAAAAAAAAGAAAGAAATGTCGCCTGGTGCAAGATTGCAAGGCCTCCTGGACAGATGGGGGACGAGCCAAGAGTCTGAAGGTCCAATCACATTTGGAGGGGTATCAGGGAACAGAATGAGGAGGAGGGGGCAAGGTTAGTGGTGAGAAGATCAGGGTGTGAGATCCCCAAGAGTGGGGTCTGTGTCTCCCCCATCTGACTAGGAGTTCTTAGATGGTCGTGTCCTGGTCTCCCTTTGAGATGAGGAGGCCCCACAGGGTGAGCTCTGTGTCTTACATTAAATCAGGAGTTTAATATGGGGCCTCCAACATGCAGCCTCATCCATGAATCTCCCCAAGCCTAGTGCAAAGCTTCTTCCCATCTCCCAGCAGTCTGCCTCTCTCAGTGCCCTCCACCCTGTCCTCTGCTACGGGTCCAGCCCTGGACACTGCTTCCAGAACTCCTGGCTAACTGCTACCTGCAGCCTCCCCCAACTTCACTGCCTGTCTTCCAGCCTTCCTCCTAGCACACTTAGGCTAATTCAGTTCTGCTCATTCAGCCGGAACCCTTCCTTCCTCTGAAAGGTGCAGAGGCCTCAAGCTAACCAGCATACTCCTGACAATCAGCTCTAACTCTGGGCATGGACAAACAGTCCACAGAGCAGACCATGTCCAGTAAACACCAAAGTAGCCACCCCTGCCTGCAGGCTGGCTGAGAACCAGGCACGATGCTAACACTCTACACCTGTCATCTCAGCTCATCCCTTCAAGCTCCTTGTGTGCACGGGCCCTTGCTAGGTGCTGGAGACACTGCAGTCAAAAGCAGGCAATGATCCTTGGCCTCTTGGAGTTGATGTCCTCACAACAACTCTGGGGGCTAGGCATTATTGCTCCCATTTCATATTACCTAGGATCATAAAGCCAGTAAGCAAACTTGACGTTCAAACTCAGCTCTTTTTTTTTTTTTTAAAGATTTTATTTATTTATTTGAGAGAGTGAGAATGGACAGAGAGCACATGAGAGGAGGAAGGGTCAGAGGGAGAAGCAGACTCCCTGCTGAGCAGGGAGCCCGATGTGGGACTCGATCCCGGGACTCCTGGATCATGACCTGAGCCGAAGGCAGTCACTTAACCAACTGAGCCACCCAGGCGCCCCTCAGCTCTTTTCTGAGATGCCTGGGGGATCCGTCAGTGAAGCGTCTGCCTTCGGCTCAGGTCATGATCCCAGGGTCCTGGGATGGAGTCCTACATTGGGTTCCCTGATCAGCAGGGAGCTCCTTGCTCAACAGGGAGCCTGCTTCTCCTTCTGCCTGCCGCTCCCCCTGTTTGTGCTCTCTCAGACAAATAAAATCTTAAAAAAAAACAACAAAAAAAAAAACCTCAGCTCTTTTCTAAGGTCAAAGGCTTTTTAAGAAATTTGAGATATTGGGTTCTATAAACTTAATGTCCTAAGTGAAGGACTACAGCTCCTGCCTATCACTTTTAGTTTGTAAAACACTCAGCTCCTTGAAGAGATAGCTGATCTCAGCCCTGGGCTGGGAAGGTTTAGGTAAGCCTGGAACAGCTCCAAGTGCCGGAAAGCAAGGAAGTGCTCAAAGAAAGATGAGGACCCAGGACCCAGGCACCAGTATCCACTAGCCCAACTGAGGACAATTTAAGCATCAAAATAAATGATAGGAATGCATTATAGTCTATCGAAACAATGGGAATCCATGAGTCCATTCTGATATAAATAAATGAGTAAACAAATGGAGAAAGCAAATCTCTTCTAATAAATGCAGAGATTATGTAATTAGAAAATCACCATTTGGTAACCATCACAAAAAAAATAAAAATAAAATTTAAAAAACCTATTCAGCATCCAACCAATGCTAAAACTACTGGGTGAAAGTTGTGAGAAACAGGATATTTATGTCATCTTGGCATATGTTCCTATACAATTCTTGTAGGGAAAAAAATAAGCACTTTGCAGTAGGGAAGCCTGGCACCTCAACCAAGCAATTCAAACTCAACACATAATGGTTCAAATAAATATCATTTCCTTCCTGATACGATGTACTGAGAGAGAAGTATCTTTTCTGTGGTATGCCTGCCAGAAATGCAAAATTTGAATCTAATCATGAGGGGACATCAGACAAACCCAGATTGAAGGATATTTATTCAACAAAAGAACTGGCTTATTATTTTTTAAAGTGTCAGGTCATGAGGGACGCCTGGCTGGCTCAGTCGGCGGTGGAGCCTGCGACTCTTGGTCTCAGGCTCAGTGAATTTGAGCCCCACTCGGGGTATAAAAATAAACTTTAAAAGCCTAGGTCATAAGAAACAAAAAAATACAAAGAATTATTCCAGATTAAAGAGATAGAGGTGTGAGAATTTAACGGAAATTAAATTCTGGATTGCTTCTAGACAAGAAATGACATTGTTAGAACCTTGGTAGGAAAATTGAAAAAAAACTCAAGTAAGGCCTGTGGATTGCATTATAGCACCTTGGCTTTGGTAATTGTATTATGATTGTGTCTGTGAATGTCCCTGCATTTTTAGGAAACACACCCTGAAGTATTTAGGATAAAGGGCATGAGGTCAGCAATTTACTCTGAAATAGTTGAGTGCAGAGGAAGTGGGAGTGGAGAGGAAATAACAAGTGAAGTAGATTTTTAATATTTGGAGAATCTGGGTAAAGGGGAGACAGGACTTGTTTTATTCTCCTTGCAACTTTTCTATAAATCTGGAATGATCTCAAAATAAAAAGTTAAAACATTTGACCCTCAATGATCTCATTGGCTCTTCATGTAGAAGTTGAAAAAGAAGGTCTTAGCATATCCTTATTTTACAAATGCGGGTACAAGGGTTTAGAGAACTGAGGGTACTTCCCCGGACTGTTAAGTTTGTGGTGAAACAGGATTTGAACCCAGATCTCCAAGCTTCAGGTCCAGGGCTCTTCCATGTGGTCTGAAGGATCAGTATCACCCAGTGCCTGATGGGGATGCACACCTCGCTCAGAGCCTAAGAAATCACATCATTCAAGCCACTCTCACCTCCCTTCTCCCCATCTCAAAATACCTGTGCAACTCCAGTGAGTGGACTGGGCCCCCTTTGTCTGCCGCACAACCTGAAAATAGATCTATCTGAGCCTTCTCTGACTCAGGACTAACATACACCTGTGAAGTAGACATCAAAGCCAACAGGGCCCCTTAGAGCTGCTGGCTGGGTCAACAGGATGAGGGAAGGAACTAATGAAGGGACAGATAGCAGCACTCCCATGGGCCTCTCATGTTAGCCTAAAGACCTTGGATAGTTGGAGACGGCTTCTCTTCTGGGGGCCAGTTCAGGAGGGGCGAGGGGCAGTCCAACACTGTGTAGCCCTCAACGTGCTTCTGCCCAGGAACCAAAGGGCTGCTCTATTCCCTTGGCATTCTCATTACCCATGAGCAATCCATCCTGGGGGTGTAGACCACAGAGCTAGGAGAGACTGAGCAAAGGGAGAGGAAGGGTTCAAGGGCCAGTTAAGATCAGGAGCCAGAAGACGGGGCTCTGGAGTCCCACTCAGGCAGATCCAGGTCTACTGGGCTGAGAGCTTTTTCAATTTAGGAGGTCCTCTTTAAACAAAGGAAAACAAGATACCCCTAGTGAATATTTATTTAGAATGAGAAAAAAAGTCATGATAAGTTATATCTTTTAAAAGCTGAAAAATACCACAAATGCCATAAAACATTTGTACTAATTTTAACTGCCTGGCACACCTCTATACTACTTTTTAACAGAGTAGCTGCTGGTATTTCACATTTCAAATTCCCAACTGTGATTAAAATATCTCATTTGTGCACTTTTTTTTATTTTTAAAGATTTTTATTTATTTAGTCAGTTGACAGAGAGACAGAGGGAACACAAGCAGGGGGAGCAGCAGAGGGAGAGGGAGAAGCAGGCTCCCTGCCAAGCAGAGAGCCTGATGTGCGGCTCCATCCCAGGACCCTGGAACCACGACCCCCGCCAAAGGTGCACATTTTATAAAAATACATGAGCACATGACTTGGCTCCCCCAAAGCTGTGGGAGGGGCCCTGAGCTTCAATTTACTTCTAAATCTCCTAAAACTAAATCTACTTCTGTTCCACTCCTCTGGACAAAAAGTTTTGAGCTTAGGAAGGCGATGAACAGGAATTCTCTCTTCCAACTTAGTTACTCTAGACCTGCTGGTTCTCCCTCCTCCCTTTCTCAAAAAAAAAAAAAAAAAAAAGCAATTATCAAGAAAATTGAGCCTTGGAAAGCTGAGGGCTCCAGCTGTGTGTGTTCCACAATACAAAGGGTTAAACCTCTGACCAAAGCTGAATGCAGCCACCATGCAGGCCTCTTTCCTTTCCTCTGAAGGGGTCCTGATCTTTCCTGCCTCAGGGTCTTTGCACATTGTTCTCTCTGCCTGAAACGCACCCCCTACACACCCCATCTAAACCTCTTTCCCACTTTGTCACCTGGTCAAGATTTAGGCATCTGTTAAATCTCAGTTTAGAAGTCAGTTTCACAGGAAAGCTTTCCTGTTCCCCTTTCCCTTAAATTAAATCACTATAATTATTTATTCAGTGTAATTCCATCCTGCTAGCACCGCGAAGTCTGGGACCTTGTTTTTCTGTCTCTTCGTGCCTGCATTTTTGCAATCCAGTGGCATAACGTCTGGTGTACAGTGCCTGGTACACGGTGGGGGCTTAGTATTTTTGAATGAGTGAATGAACAAAGGAACTTGGTTCTGGTGGGTGAATAAAGGGGAAATGTGGAGCCAGAGCGCCCCCTGCTGGACACAAGCGTACCAGGGACCCAGGACTCCTTCGGGGAAGAAGGCGGGGGTGGTAAATTTCTCACCAGAGGAGTAGTCCCTGGGGACTCTAACCTCATTGATGACTCCTACCGGTTTATGCCTTCTAACTTCTGTGAGTTCCACCCCAACTCTGCTCCCAACCTTCAGGGAATAGTCTGAGCCCTGCACCCATCCTCCCCACGACTGCCATCCACCTCACCCTTCTCCCAGCTCCATAGTGACGATCTCTGATCCTCCCCACAATTAATATCCCTTCCCCCTGGACCTTTAGGCTTGAATAAGGATAGTCCCAGATTCTTCCATCGATCCCCTTTCCTCCTCCTCCTTAATCAATCAATCAGGAGTGATTGGCTAGGGCATTGGGGTGGATGTGGGGAAGGAATGGTGAGCAGGGATCATGGAAAGTTGGGCGGATGGGGCTGGAGTGGGTGAGTGTGTTTCTGAAACTCCATCCTGTTAATGTTAGGGCCAGAAGAGTGAACTTACCCTTGGGGAGAAGCGGGGGATGAGAAGATACCTGGGATGAGACATTTAAAAAATGATGGATGAGGAATTCCTGTCCACTGCCTTGACTGAGAAAGCATAAAACGTCTCCAGATCATACAGCACAGTCTGTGTGTGGTGGGGGAGTCATTGGAGATTAGGCTAAGAGAAATACCGAGTTTCAGTGAGAGAGGGAGGGAGCTCAGCGAACTGGACAGAGACTCAGAGAAGAGGTTGGGGGTTCTGTGAGGCGAGTGGAGGCTCAGTGCTGAGGCTATGGGGGGCAGAACAGAGAGGGCAGGAGTTAATCTTGGGGAAAGGGCAGCGGTCAAGAACAGATAGAAGTCACTCCTCTGGTGGGGAGGAGAACCAACCATACCTGTGTCTCTCCATAATGGTTCCCATTCCTGGCCCCTCCCCCAGCAGTGGCTGGGGAAGAGTGACAGTTACTTAATGACCCTGAGTCCTGCTAGCTCTTCTGAGCGGCCTGTGGTCACTGGGGGGCTAAAGGAGGTTGAAGCCAAAGTCCCAGGTTATTGATCTCTGGCCCCAAAGGTCAGCATCAGGGGCAGAGGGAGTGGTGTTGCCGCAGTGGGGGCCTCGGGGGACCCCACAACGTGGGGCTGTGCCACACAGCCTGGTTTTCATGTCTGCATCCTTGGCTCCATGACCCACTCCTCCCCTCAACACATACATCCCCCCTCCATCCTGTCTTACCTGAAACTTCTGCCTGTGAGCTGTCTCAGAGAAAACTCTGGTATCTGGACTTTTGAGCAGCGAGAGAGCATAAAAGCAGGGACTCGGACGGAATTACTTGCAACTACTACCACCTCCAAGACAAAGCTCTGGGAGTCCATGGACTCACTGGTGAGCTCTGGGAAAGCACCGCTCTGGTGGTCAGGAGGACAGCCACAATTTGCTATGTGGCCTTGGGCAAACTTCTTAACCGCTATGATTTCCTTTTTCTTTCTTTTTTTTTTTTATGGTTTTCTTATATATAAAATGAAGAGGTTGAATCAGATGAGCTCTAACATTTCTTCCAAATAAACAATCTAAGATTCTAAGGAATTAAGTGGGGACAGGGGCTGACAGTCGGGGGTTAAGGGTAGGAATTAGGTTAGATTCAGAAGATGGTAAAAAGAATTCTGGACTTAGAAATAAAACCTGGATTCTACTCCTAGCCATTATTAGCCATGGAATCCTGAACAAGTCATTCATTTATTCATTCAACAAACACTTAATGAGCAATTACTCTTTTCCAAGCTTTGTGCTGTGAGCTGGGCATACAATGAACAAGACATAGTCCCTGACTTCATGGTGTTACATTATGGTAGCCAATGGGAGAGAAAGACAAATAGCCAAATATAACAAAGTGGGGAAGATACTCTGTTGTAGAAATAGGGTGTATTGGGGCGTCTGGGGAGCTTAGTAGGCTAAGCGTCTGCCTTTGGCTCAGGTCATGATCCCAGGGTCCTGGGTTTGAGCCCCACGTGGTCCTCAGGCTCTCTGCTCAGTGGGAAGCCTGCTTCTCCCTCTCCCTCTGCCTGCTGCTCCCCCCTGCTTGTGCTCTCTCTCTCTGTCAAATAAATAAATAAAATCTTAAAAAAATTTAAAAAGAGGTATAGGGTACTATAAGAACAAGTGAGAGGGGTGGTAGGTTAGTGAGTGGGTAGCAAAGAGATCCCTGAATGAATGATGTCTATGTTGGAGCCTAAAGAATGAATAAGTAAAGGAAAAGTGAAGTAAGGGAAATGGTGCTTTGGGCAGAAGGATAAACATAGAAAAACACCAGAAAGAAAGGGAGAGCAAGGGTATGGAGGCCCCAGAAGGCTCACTGGCAGGAGTCAGGAGTGTAAGTTTGGAGGTAAGTCTGGAATTGGGGGTAGAGACCTGCCCCATCTACAAAACTGAGATAACCACATACCCATCTTGCCTCCCTCCTTTTGCAGCAACCCTATTTTCCAGAGTCATGGGAAAGCACTCTGTGGTTGCAAAAGCATTGTACAAAGTAATGCACAGACAATGGAAAGAGGTTGGGGATCAAGCTGGGTAAATCTGGCTTTAGGTTAGCTTCCAGAGGAACAGTGGGACATCTACCAAAATTAAGGCATTGAGCCCCTAACTAATTTGTCCAAGATCACACAACTGGGGAAGGGTGGCCCTGGGGTTTGAACAGAAAGCTTGATCCTCAAGTCTTTGCAGAAGAGGGAGGGGACTTGTTCTAAAGACAAGTGGTTAAAGGCTATAGAGATCAGCTTCAGCTCAATGGAAGAAAGAACTTTCTAACAATCCCAACTATCAGGGGATGGGCAAGGTTTCCAGAAGCTATAAGCTTCCTGTTGCTGGAGGTTTGCAATCTGAGTGTAGAAAATGGCTGGTGTCAAAGTGTCGTATTTGGGGTCTGGGAGAGCACTGGCCAGTCTGCAAGGTCCCTTTTGGCCTGATAATCTTGGAATCAAGGATCCAAGGTCTCCATTCTCTTTCCTCCATACTCTCTCCTTTAACAGAGCAGTGGGGGCATCTCTTCTCAACAGGCTGCTTGCATTCAGAAGAGGCCAGAGGGGGATAAAGCAGCTTTTTTTTTTTTAAGATTTTATTTTTTTTTTAAAGGTTGGCACAGATAGATTTTATTTTTATTATTATTATTATTTTTTAAGATTTTATTTATTTATTTGACAGAGAGAGACACAGAGAGAGAGGGAACACAAGCAGGGGGAGTGGGAGAGGGAGAAGCAGGCTTCCCGTGGATCAGGGAGCCCCATGCGGGGCTCGATCCCAGGACCCCGGGATCACGACCCGAGCTGAAGGCAGATGCTTAATGACTGAGCCACCCAGGTGCCCTTTTTAAGATTTTATTTTTAAATAATCTCTACACCCAACATGGGGCTTGAACTCACAACCCCGAGATCAAGAGTTGCATGCTCTACCAACTGAACCAGCCAGGTGCCTGGGAAAGGACAGTTTCTATGTATCTGTCCTTCTGTCATCTTTCCTCCACCATGGCCAAATCACAGGTGCCCAATGATGAGGAGAGGAAAGGGACAGTCCCTTGTCATCTGGAAGCCTTGATTTTGGAGTGGCTTATAGGAAGTGTGGTGCAGACTCAAATGTCATCACTGGGATGCAGTGTAGCCTAGTAATTAGAAGCAGAGATTGTGGCATCAGGCCGACCGAGGTGGGTCACTTACTGTTAGAGTTCCCCTGAACAAATTGTTTAATTTCTGAATCTGTTTCCTCATCTTGAAAATGGAGATGATAATTCCCACGTCATGATGTTGTTGGGGGATTATATGAGCTAATGTAGGTCTTGACAGAGTGTCTGGCACATGGTAAACACTCATATGTTGTTAGCTCTTATTTTTTGTTGTTACTTGCTGGGAGAATTTGAGGATGGTAGAGAAGTCTGAGCTCCAGTCTTCTCTTCTGTGAAATGGAGAGATAACACCTCTCTCACAGGGTGGTTGGAGGGGGCTATGCCTAGCACTTAGCAGAAGTTAACAAATGTTATTTTCCTCCTTACTCTAAAGGAGGGGAATCAATGACACTTAGACATCTTTTGCCCTATTCTCACTCTGAAATTATCACAAATGCAAGAAGAGATCTTAGAGATCATAAATCTACTCTTCCTATTTGATATATGAGGAAACTAAGGCCCAGAGATTTGCTCAAGGTCACTCGGTGAATTAGTGATAGAGCTAAGACTAGAACCCAGAACTTTCTTACCATACCATTCTGTCTCTCTTACTGACAAAATGTTGAATGAATGTGTGATTGAAGATTGATTGAAAGGAGGACAGGTCTCTCTGTATGTCTTCACAGGGACATAGAGGACTCACCAATGTGGGAACCAAACTTTGCAATGGTTCCTCAAAAAAGCTGTTCACTTTCAATCGTCCTGGCTTTCATTTCTGCTGTGCCTTTCCTCTGGAATGCCGTGTCCTCCTTGGCTTTCAAAGTCCTGTACAAGGTCCAGTGCAATGCCACTGTCCCTGCGAAGACTTCCATAATATATCATATGAGTTAGTTTTCTTTGTTTCCACAGTGCATTGTACCTGCTTCTATTATACGTCCCAGCAACAATCCGATGGGACATGAATCTTTTATATCTGTCCTTTCCAATAGTTTTCTCCCCGCTAAACAGACAGGGAAACCAAATTTCAGAAATGAATCCTGAATTTGAACCCCCATTTCCTGATTGAGAAGGTGATGCTGGGAAACCTGCATTTCTAGTTCTTGTTATTAACTACCTATGGGATCTTGAACAAATCACTTAGATTTTAGGTCTTGTTTCCACATTTACAAAATGCATGGGAGGAAGACAAAGTCTGAAGATAGTAATTTCTAAGCCTCTTCTAATGTAAATTACTGAATCTGAACATGGATTCCAGAGTCACCCTACCTACCAGGGTTTGAATCCTGAGTCTATCACTTACTCCATGAACATGGAGTTCCAGGTTACTTTAACCCTTCTGTGCTCAGCTTCGTCTTTAAATGGGAACAATAACCATGCCCATCTTATAAATTTGGTGTGAGGATTAAATGAGATAATTTATGTAAAGCACTCATCACAGTGTCTGCCACATGGTGAACCTTCAAAAAGCATTAACTATCATAATTTTTATTCCACTGATAACTGGGTTCACAACTTCAGCATCTAGAAAACTCATCTCCAACTTCAATGTCCTCAATGCAAGCCAACTGTTTGTTTTTTGTTGCTGTTGTTGTTGTTGTTTTTACTGTTATGTTAATCACCTCAAGCCAACTGTTTTTCTTCATTTTGCTAGGGGTCAGCATAGCAGAGTGGTAAAGGGTATGGCTTTGTAAATATCAAAAAGGTAAGGGTAAAAAAACCCCACACACTTAGACTTGCAAAGTCCAGAAAATTTCCCTCCCATGGACCCTTTCTTAGGCAGTTACTCGAGGATGCGCTCCTTAAGTGTGACCAAGGAAGAGATTGACATGGGGTCCAGGAATTAGTGGCTCTAACCACTGTAGTGAAGGTGACAGGGTGACAGTCAGTCCAGAGAAGCATGCCCAGAGAACAACCAGGAAGGAAGGCCTCAGGAAAGAGGCTCCGGGAAAAATGAGGACTAAGTGGAAAAGATAATGTGATGGATCCCTTGAAAATAATTGAGGTTATTTCAGTGACCATTACTGCAGGAAAGAAAGAAAGGTTGTTAGAGAGCCCAGGAAAAATAAAACGTGGTAAAGAAAAGAAATTTTGTCCTCTTTAGTATACAACTTTGGCAATATGGTGAACATTTCCATAATCATAACAATATAAACATTGGTTATTTGTTTGGTTGAAAGTGGTGATTTAACTGTACCAGGAAGAAGGGAAAAGGGAAGGCAGAGAGGTAAGAGAGATAAGTCCTCATCTACTATAACAGGAAATCCATAATATCTAAAATTGATAAGTCAGGGAATAGAAGTGCATGCATATTATTTAGAGATATGGGAAATATCCTCCAGAGAAAAAGGGCTCAAAGAGTGGTTGCTTCATGGGAGCAGAAGAGGTAGGGTAGTCTGGGGACTATTGTTTTTCATTATAATTCTTTCAATACTAATTGATTTTTTTAAATCACATGCATTAATTATTTTAACTGTTTTTAAAAAAAGTATAGAAGGACAATATTGGAGTGAGATAGATTTGGGATGCACCTTTTGTGATTTGTGAGTCAAGGCAAATCACCTAACTCTACTCACTAAATCTCAGTTTCCTCTCTAGGGAAATGGGGGTCAGATTAGGATGGCTGAGGACAGAAAAAGACAATACACACAAAGCCCCTAGTGCACGCCTGGCATATAATCAGCTCTCAATAAACAGTACCTACAGAGTCAGGAAAGGGTAGGTTAAAGGCCGAGGCTGAAGTAGTATTGGGAAAATGACACCCTGCCTCCTGCCTCCATGATACATGACAATCATTGAACACATACAAATGGATACCAGGTGAATGACAGTTGCATGAGTTGTGACCCATGGGCCAGACTAGAGTCATAGTGAAGATCACTGAAAGGATCAGCAGCCATGAACTAAATTATGGTTGGGCATGGCAACTTCCATGCAACAGGATATCTGGTGAGTTACAGTCACTGGACAGTGGGCTATAGCAGGCTCATCATTTCCTCCTCTTGCTTGTACCTTGTGGGGGATGTGTCAGAAGGAAAAGATTTAGAGGCTGTCAGGGTGAGGGTCAGAGGTCAGCTGGGGTCAGGAAGTCTATTTCACTGAGGTCACTCTCGTCTCCTTTCAATGTAATGAAGCCATTATTGGTGAAAGCAAGTGCCTGGCGTCCTGCTCTGTGAAGCAAGGCCCTCATGGGGAGCAGGGCTGAAAGAAGGAAGGGGACTCCCTTGGCTCATCCTCCTGCCAATTCAACAGGCCTAGAAGGTGAGAGGTACACAATCCCACTTGATGTAGGAAGCTCTCCCTAGTCCCTAGAGTGGGATGAAGATGACAGTATGGGTGAAAACAGATTGCTTCTCCCTGTAATTAGGAATGGGGTCTCTCTCTCAATCTCTCTGTACCTGTCTCTCTCTCTCTCACACACACCATGCAAATATCACCTTAAAATGTCAGAACTGGAAGAAACATTTGTCTAACAACTAATTCAGCTCTCATTTTACCCTTAAAGGGTAAAACTAGGTGCCTTTCTTGAGATAACAGAGCAAATTAAGAGGCTTGAACTCTATACACTATACATTTTACTTAATTACTTGTTTATTGTCTGTCCCTCTCCTCTAGAATGTAAGCTCAGTGAGGGTAGGAATTTCATCTGTTTTATTCACTGACATATCATCAGCACTTTAAACAGTGCCACCTGACACACAATAGATGCTCAATAAATATTTTTTAGGTGATTGAGTGAATGAACGGAAACACTGCACACATTGTATTCCTTTTCTGATAAGTCACAGAGTATACTAAAGGCTTTGAAAAGTCCTGCATAGGAAATCTAGTTAACATACCATTTTCCAAACATTTCACTATAGAAACTTTTTAAAAATAGTAACGTATTAATCATCCCATGGAACTAGTTTCCTGAAGGACACATTGTGGGAAATACTTTTCTCAAATGCACCATCATGTTAGCAGATGGTCAGGGCTTTAACTCCAAACCACCACCCTGGGCATTACCACAGAGTTCTCAGAACACTTCAGAAATGGGAGTTGGATGTAGGTGATTGCCCAAAAAAGGACCTGCTTTGGCTCTGGCCAGCTCTTTGATTTACAAAGCCAAGGACTTTTGGGGAGGCTGATAAATAAAAATGACAGATGAGCTGGCTCAGATAAGAGGAATCACAAGCTTGGGCCATACTTATTAATCATACTGAATATATAGTCTTGCTCCTCAGCCCTTTTGCTTGTCCATATCTTGTTCCTCATTGATAAAATGGGGACAGTGCCAGTCACAACTTACTAGGACTATGGAAAGAATATGAGCTTTGGAGTCAAACATGTGAGTTTAAATTTGCTTCTGCCATATTAGCTGAGCTACCTTAAGCAGGTTATATTGATTCATTGAGCTTCAGTTTCCTCTCTTACAAAGTGGGTATATTAATACCTATTACTCAGAGTTATTGACAGGCTTGAATGAGATAAGAAATGTGCCTTTCTTCTTTTTTAAATAATTTTTTGGCTTTTTAAGTTTTTATTTTAATTCCAGTTAGTTAACGTACAGTGTCATGTGAGTTTCAGGTGTACAATATGGTAAAGAAATGTACCTGTATTCTTGATAAATAATAGTTGTTGTTATTAATGCCTGTCAGAATAAAAGCTCCACAAAGGTGGCATTTTTGTTTGTATTGTTTATTGATGTATTCCCAACACTTAGAACAATGCCTGCCACATGGGAGTGCTCAATAAATATTTTTTAAATGTTGAATGAGTTATTACTAAGACCTCTTTCAGCTCTTTCTTTTATGAAGATATGAACCTACACAAGAGAAATGTGGCAAAATACTTTAAAGAATGGATGTTCTTTGTGTTAATACAATACCTTCATCTAAAGAGCCCTTTTGGTGTGCCTGGGTGGTTCAGTTGGTTGAGTATCTGCCTTTGGTTCAGGTCACGATCCCAGAATTTGCCCCACTTCACAGAGCTGTGAAAGTAGACTCGACATTCAAACATGGGCAAGCTGACTCCAACACTTGTGCTCCTATTTTCCTATTAATTAAGAAAATAATTTGAAAACAAAGATTAGTGTCTCTTCTACTCTGGTTTCCTTTGCTTTTGTTTGTTTGTTTTCTTTTGTTTCTTCTGCTCTAGTTTCCTTTTTTAAAAAGGTTTTATTTTTTTTAAAGGTCTTTTATTTTTAAGTACTCTCTACACCCAACATGGGGCTGGAACCCACAACCCAGAGACCAAGAGTCAGATGCTCTAGCGACTGAGCCAGCCAAGTGCCCCTACTCTGGTTTCCCTTGAATCAGAAAACATTATCTCCTCTTTCGTCACCTTCTGTGGCCAAAGGAATAGTTAAATCCATTTTCCTGAAAGGGAGCTTGAGATACTTGCTCTGCTCTCATAGAATCGTACTGCTGGAAATGCCCTCTTTTTGGCATTCAAGAGAATCCCTTCACTTGTTTCAAGTGTGTCAGGGTCACTGAAGGGTTGAGAAGAATTAGGTTTTCTGGGAAGGACTTGGAGATGGGAAGTCAAGAAGGCATTCTCAAAGCTGGGAGCTGGGAGCCAGCAGAGCTTGGCCTTATTCAGCACCGTGGACAGGGCTCCTGACACTCTCAGGACCCTGGACAGAGAGGCTGGTCACGCTTGCAGAGGGAACAACTCTCATTCGTGAGCGGACCAAGCGAAACCAAACCGCTAAACTCCCTTTTCCCTCTTTTCAGCCAGACCTCAGTCACCTGCTCTTGGATCTTAAGGACAGAGATACAGGGAGTGCATATATTTTAAAGGCGCTAGTAAAGAGGGGAGATAAGACTCTGAGGTAGGAAGGATTATATAAATAAAAATGGCTTTGGCTGATGTACTTGGAAGAACTAAATTAAGGTTCTCAGTTGGGAGTGGGGCACTGCTAATGGTATTTGTTAATGATATGTATTTTTTAGGCTGAGTAGCAAAGGGTCACAGTTGTCCTCTTTATCACCCAAAGTCCTATCCGCCATCCCTTACACTCAAGTTTTAGTCTCTTGAAGAGGATTCCATATAGGAAAGAGGGAAAAATAATCTCTCCCCAGCCCCTTGCTCTTCTCTTTTTCCCTTCACTACCCCCACTCATTCCCTTTCTCTCTTTCTCAAATACACATGTGGGCGCGCGCGCACACACACGCACACACAGACACACAGACACACAGAGGCTCAGGGTGAGAAGCGCGAGAGGTTCTGTACACTTGGTGGAGACTGAATTCAGAGCAAGCGGATGCCCCCGAGAGCAGGCTCTGTCTCTTTAAATGGGTTGTAGCAGTGGGGGAGGGGAACTGGCCGGAGCTGGCATTGTCCAGTTTGAACTGAGCACCGGAAGTGAAGGGGCAGGGCCAGGGCCGTGCACTGAGCCCCCGGCCATTGTCCATCTCCGACCAGGGCACTAGCCACCCCTTGACCAACCCTCTTTATCTCTTAGAAGGGGAGGCTACCTCTTTAAGTAAGGAGATTCTTTACTCCAGTTCGCCCCCCAACCTCACTCCTTGGGGAGGGAAGCGCACTTTAGGATGGGACTCTGAAAGGAGGGTCTGGGAACCCAAGAGTGTCCGGAGTCCTGGAAGAAATGCCTCCATCCACGTACCCACCTAGTCCCTCTCCCAGCAACAGATAGGGACGCGATTGGGATGGGGACAGAATGAGGACAGCTGGAGGAGGGAGGAACACTCTTTGGGTTCCTCCTGCTCGCCCAGGAAGCACCACGTGTAGTCAATTTTAGATACAGATTTGGAAGGAAAGGATTTTTTTACACAGAATCAATTAGGAGCACTTTGAGAGATCTAGAAAAACAGTCGAAACTCAGGGAGGCGGAGACATTCAGTTAGTCAGAGACAGCCCCTTGAGAGGCAGCGCCTTGGTCAGGACTGGAGATCAGCCCTGCTGGGTCTCCAGCCTCCCCCCTGCTTCCCCAATCCAGGCTTCCTAATGTCCTGAACTCCAGGTCTATCTAAGCACACGGGGGTGGGGGGTGAGAGCGGGTCAGCGCCAAGCAGCCGGGTCAGCTCGGAGGCCTGAAGGGGAAGGGAGGGGGAGGGGCGCTCAAGAGTTGGGGGAGGGGGAGGGCTCATCCATTTCTCCCTTGACAGGTGGTTTGAGTCTCTGATTGGCCAGCGCTGCCAGGCTCACACCTCCCTCCCCCAACTCTCTGGAATGTATAATTATCTGCGCGGGGGGTGGGGGTGGTCTGTGAGTGTGTGTGGGAGCAGTCACATGGTTTTAGAACTACCCCCCCCACAAGCCCCCCACCTGTATGCTGCTTTGGGGAGCCCCTACTAAGTCGTTAAAGTACAGGATCCCAAATTCCGGGGTACTCAAGACTTCTAGGGCTGACGGCCCCCATCTCCAGATGTGTGTGTGGGGAGGGGGTGTCAAACCTCAAGATTCTGAGAAGGGACACCCCAGAGGTGTCAGAGACCATAGCGATGGGGGAGGGCCGGAGCTGGAGCCAGAGGGAAAGGGAGGGGAAAGAAGAGGGAGGGGAGGGGAGGGGGCTGCCCGCGGGGGGTTGGGTCATTGTCTTTTAGAATTTGGGAGCCTTTGAAAAGCCGTGGGCCCTCCCACCGCTATTGTGCTGGGGAAGATGTAGCAGCCTCTTCCCCGAGCCACCCCTTTGCCTCCGGACTTCTCTGGGGCCAGCAGCCACCCGACCAGGGGCCCGGGGCCGCGGGCTTAGCCGACTACCATGGGCTCTGTGTCAAACCAGCAGTTTGCAGGTTCGAGCTCGGGACTTACTGGGGACACCTTAGGCTTCAGGGGCCCCCAGGAGCCACATAAAAGGGAGGTGGGGGAAATGTCCCCCAGACTGGCCGAAGGACCCTAAGTCTGTGCGGCCTCCTGCTTCAGGGGCCATTTCTGGACCAAGGAACCCTGGTGTCCCAGTGGCGTGCACGCCGAGGCTACGGGGGCGGGGGGGAGAGAAGAGGAGGGGCCTGTCCGTCCATCTATCCCCGGGCAACGTGTTGTGGGAAGAGGAGCAAAACTTTTGGGGCAACACTGGCTTCAGCGTGAGCTTGGGGAGCGCGGGAGGCGGCCAGGACCTGTCTTTCCTCGCCAGCTGCTTGGTACCTGCAGCCACCTGGGTGCCCATCCGGGGGCTGGACACTCGGGTCTCCCTGCTGGGTCTTGAGAGGACCCTCCAATTCCGTGGCCCCCCAGTTGAGCGCCCTCCCAACCTCCAGGTGGCTGCGCCAAGGCGCCGGAGGAGACGCCGGACGACGCCGCTCGGGCGGCAGAAGAGCCGCAGCTGCTGCACGGTGCCGGCATCTGTAAGTGGTTCAACGTGCGCATGGGGTTCGGCTTCCTGTCCATGACCGCCCGCGCCGGGGTCGCGCTTGACCCCCCGGTGGATGTCTTTGTGCACCAGGTGAGACCGATTCGGGGAACTTCGCCGGGGGAAGGGGATGTTGGCGCGCATATTCAAGGATGGGCGGACGGACTTGGCTGTTGGATTGAGGAAGATCGTGGGGCCCTCATTGTGCGCTCCCGTCTGTGCCGTGGCACCCCAGTTCTGAGTCCCCCTTAACTCCAACGGGACGAGGGTGTGCAGAGTCTATTATCAGCACCCCCAACCTTTACCGGAACCCCTCTGGCTTAACACGTGTCTGTTACCTCTTTCCCCTGGGAAGGGGGCAGGGGGCAGGGAGGTGACCCCATGTGGCAGAAACTAAGGTTGTATTGTGCTTGCCGGTGGGGGGAGGGCCGAGCAGACCGGCCAGGGAAGCACATGCCCCTTCAGAGGAGGGCCCTGAGCGCCCAGCGTCTTTCACTAACGTGTGAATGGAGCTCCCTGGCGGGAGAGAAGCAGGCAAACCGCTCCGGAATCAAACGGGTAAAGCTGAGAAGTCAGCTGGGTCTCCTCACCCAGGTGGTCACCCAAAACTCAAGCCCTGGGGCCTGAGTGAGTTTGGCAGATCCTTGAAGAATCTGGGGGCCTGAAACCTCTTCCAGAGTACCCATCTCAGACACAATTAACCCACTGGGGCTTTGGCTGTGGAGTTCTACCAGGAAGGAAAACCTAAGGAGTCCAGGCCTTAGATTTCTCGTCCATGCTGGGAGGGAGTTAGGTCACAACCCCAAGTTCTCAGTTAAAGCAAGGCAGCCCAGTGGGGGTGAAATTCAGTGTCGCAGGGCAGGGGGTGGAGGGAGGCTAGCCTCTGGACCTATTCTCTGCTTGGCATTTATGGCCCCAGACAGCCATTGATTGCTGTCCTAACATTCCAGCCTCGAACAAGGAGCCAGAGACTTCAGGTTTCCCTCCTCCCCGGCTTCCTCTTCCTCTCACCCCCTCCTGAATCTCTTAGAAGTGTTCTGGTGGTCCTGAGACACCAGCCACCCATAACAACCATGAAAGGGAAGTTGCTGCTCAGCCCCCTTGCACATTTGGAGGTTTGGTGTGGGACCTGGGAGGGAGAAATTGATCGTCAGGTCCAGTAGGTTGACACCCAGGCCGGGCAGGGAGGGGTTACTTCTGAGAGGTTGGCTTTAGGAGCCTTGGGGGAGGGGAAAGGAGGATGTGGGGATTAAGGGTTGGAGCCTGAGGGATGGTATTCTGGAGGGGGAGGGGTGAAGGGAGATCCTGGGTGGACTGGTGGGAGGCTGCAGGGAAGGCTCCAGAGCATGGCCTTCAGCGAGGACACAGAGTGGGGAGATAGGGGATGCAGGGAACCAGTTCATGTTGGGTATTGGGGAGGGGGTCACTGGGATACTCGAACATACCCTGGGAGGGTGTGCAGCCGCATGCTTAGCCACCTAGCTGTGTCCTGTATCTCCTCCCACCCTCAACCGCCCTCCCACCATCCCGACAACTAGTTCTGGCTTTGCCCCCCCCATCTCATTTACATATGTGAATGATAACCCACAGGAAGTAATTGTGGGAGAATGAAGGGAATTGGCCTCTTTAGATCTATTAAATCACTTTATTACAGGAACCAGCTTTGAATGGCCCTCCTCAGCGGGGTAGCCAGCTCTCCCACTTTCCCATTTATCTGATCACAAAGAGATTAAATTCTGTTGGTCTAGAGACGGACTGGACAGCTTCCCCAACTTTGGGAGGCTTGGAATAAAAGAGACCCAACATTTTCTTGCCTCCCTTCCAAAGGCTGCTAAATAGGGGCTGGGAGGAATGTAGCCCCTCATCATCTGGGATTCATTGGTACTATGCAAATCCCAAGGAAGGTGTTCCTGAACAAATGAATCTGTGCCTCAAGCCACTTAACATTGGGATCAAAAGCAATTGGAAAATACTGGATGGTCTAGAGGAAAGCAGGGACCTTCAGATTTGGGGAGTGGAGCCTGCACCATGCTCCTTCATGTGGGTTAGTTGGGAGATAATCTGGGTCTTGGAATGTCCAGGGACATGCCGAGGTTGAGTAAGTTATCAAGAGGGAGTTGAGCAGGGAGAAGGAATCAGCAATTTGTCTCCCAAACGCCCTCCACCAACAGTCACAGGACAATGACTGGAAATTTCCTGAGCCTTACCTGGTAGGATAGCATGCTGCCGGGGCTTGGGTTGATCCTCAAACCCTACGGTAGCAGTAGACTGGTGATTACAGTCCCTGCACTTGAGAAATCTGAACTATCTCTTGGGGATCGAATGTAGAGGAATTGAGTAGATGCCGGATGATCCCTAAAAATTGTTCTAAGGAAGAAATGTGTTGAGAGAGAGAGAGAGAGAGAGAGAGAGAGAGTGTGTGTGTGTGTGTGTGTGTGTGTGTGTGGTGGGGGCGGGGGCAGGGACGCGGGTAAGGCAGCTCTCTTTAAGAAGAAAACCTCCCCTTCTTTGGCTGCTGCTGGTAGGTACCCTGGAGTCTGAGGTGGTGAGAAGGATAATTGTCCTGGTAAACATCTACCAGGGGAGAAGGGTCAGGAAGCCTCTTTCTAAGAAAAGAGGAAAAAGGGGGGAAAGTAATCTTAACATTTTCTTTTCCTTCCAAGGTTGGGCTTATTTGGTTCCCAACACTATTCACTACTCTCCTTGCTCCCTCTCAAAACACTTCATGCCCGCCCCCCCAGTTGATGAGTAGGAAAGAAGACCTACCCTTACCCTTAAGAATAGGGGGGTGCGAAAGAGATTTCTCTAAACAACCGTTTTATTCAGACGCAGATCTTTAGATCTAGAACTCTCTGCTTGTCCCTCGGGTTAGGAGAATTTAAAAATCATAATATTGGCAGGTGGCAAGCCCTAAAATCAAGGTTTCTCAACCTCAACACTGTTGGCATATTTTGAAAAGGATAACTCTTTGTTCAGGGCATCCCTCGGTCGTGACAACCAAAAATGTCTCCAGACGTTGCCAAATGCCCCCTTGGAGGCAGAATCCCCCTCAGTTGAGAAATAGTTATATAGGGAAAGCAGGAGCAAGAAAGCGCTAAATTGTTTTCCTAAGATTCACCAAGAATTTTGAAATCTTCATAGCCATTTTAAGAGTTTTGGCTTAACTCATGTTTCCTGTGGCTCAACTCCCAAACCCCCAAGATTTGTAGAAATTTGAGAACAAGAAAAGGCTCCCTCCTTATTCTACAGCTGCTCAGAACCCAAATATGTTTAAGATGGCTTTCTAGCTAAAAAGCAGAATTGGAAGGCCTGGAGGCAAAAGAAGAGCCCAAATCTGACTAAGGGACCAAGTTTGGGTTAGGAGGAAAAATTTCAATACCGAGGAACTGTTAACAGCTGAAGCCACGTGGCTTGCTTTTTCTGCGAAGGATGAGTAGGAGAGCAACCTCCGGCAGGGTCTGGATTAGGACTCTTGGGTGTTGGGGCCGGAGAGGGGAGAATGTAAAGAGATCTTTCCCACCTGGTTTATAACTTTACTAGTGCGTCTGATTACTCACCTCATATCTAGTTAGTGATGTGCTTGTTTTATCTCTCCTCTTCTAACTAATCTATAAGCTCTTAAGGGCAGGACTAGCTGTCCGGTTAGTTTCCTAGTCCTTACTTGGTGGGCTGAAGGAATGCATATGAAGTAAGGAGCTCCCGAATAAGGAGGCCAGTAACAGTTTGGGGTCCTTGTCAGTAGAGGTCTTCCTACAGAGAAAAAGATTAAAGATAGGGGAGGGAATGTTAGCTGATAACTGCTTTTCCGGACTGATGTCTAAAATAGGGCTGGGCTCTTAGATGCACCATGAAAGTTGGTGGTGGGATTGTCACAATGTGGAGACCCAGATGGGATCCTCTGGGTTTTTTTGCTTACAGCCTGGAAGCCACAGGTTTGGTCATTCTTTAATTTTTTCATCTTAACAGGATAAATCAGATTTTAAGAAGTAAGTGAATCACCCTGATTTTCAGAGAGTTAGTAGAGGTTAGTTGAGCGTTATGGGATCTTCTCGGGTCTTTCTCTTTCTGAAGAGACATGCTTTCTGGACAGTGTCCCAAGTAAATAAAGGCTGTGCCACCATCCTGAGTGAGCTTTCAATATGAGAAACTTGTCACCTTCGTTCAGCTGGTGACACAACTGCCTGCCTTTTAGTGACTTTCCCCAGGGCAAGATTGTTTCTGGAACATTCCTAATCAAACCACCCTACTAGAATTGCCCGTTTGCGGAGGGGAAACTGCTCTAGGCAAAACCTACACCCTCCCTTCTTCCTGCAGGCAGGAGTAACAATTACTATCTATATGAAGTCTGGGGTCAGGCAGTGTGGGGGAGGAGAAAAATTTCAGGAATAGTAAATAATTTGTAAAGACTCATTTCAAGTGATCTCAGCTTGGAGTATTTAATTCACACAGGAACTCAAAGTCCAAGAAGAGTAAGTGGCTTTTGTAAACGGTCAAGAGCCCCAGAACAACTGGGTTTTTGGCTTAAAACTCCAGGACCCTTTCTTCTGCACCCCTTGGGTGGGTGTGGGCCCTGGTGAGAAGTCAGTTTCCTATCCTTGAAAGTTTGGTCCCCTTGAAACTCCTTCCTGAGGACAGAAGCTTCCTGCCCTAAGGAGCTGGGGAGATAAAGCTCTGGTTTTCAGCTCAGAACCTGGCAACTCCTTCAGTCACCCTTCAGTCACCCTTCAGTCACCCGAGAGCGGCTTTTAATGCAGACAAGCTGCTGAGCAGCACCACCTGGTGGAGGACTCCAGGCAGGAGCTGGGGTCCTGGCTGTGTCCAAGCAGAGGCACTCTCTGGGGGTTGCCTGTCTGCTGGCAGCCTCTGGTTCTGGACAGATCTCTTTCCTCAACCCTCCCTGACACATCATCAAACAAACTGCTTCTGGTAGAGCTGGTTGGTTTCCTAGCCCCTACCAAATCCTACCTTCAGGAATGAAGCTCAGGTAGGACTATGACACCACCTCAGGACTGAGTCATTTCTTTCATCGGCTTCCTTTCCTTATATGCGGCTGTCAGAAAGTTCTAGAATATGTGTATGTGATGTGCATTATATTGCATAGCACTGGCTGGAGGGTCAGGCTAGCTGCAATCAGAGCATCTCTGCGTCTCACTGAATTTGGACGAGGTGCCTCCCTTCTCTGCCTCCCTGACCTCAGCTGTAACATGGGGTCATAAAAAGGCCTACTTGGCAGGCTTGGTATAAAGGGTAAGTGCTTAGAGCTCTCCTTAGCATCTCCTTAGCCTTACTAAGCATGGATACATATCAGCAACTTATGATAGTGGAGAGCGTGGTTGAGTCCACAAAGATTTGGGTACTGCTAGGTGTCTAGCACTGAGGGGATAGGACACGCACTAATCAGTCTTGAGCTGGAATGGCCCTGAGTGTTGCAGAAAAACCAGGAACTCAGACTTGGATCCCTGAGACCGAAGCAAGTTTTCCTGAAATTCTGCCTGCCACTTCTGTAGAAAGGAGCAATGTGACTAAAAATGGGCCTTGTTGGAGCTGGTTATCATGAAGTCTGATGCTCTGCTTTTACAAAAGATTAAAAGACCCACGTGTGTCCGACCTTATAGAGCAATTTCCGGGGAAACTCAAGTGCCTGTATGCTTTTTACTCCATCACATTCTCTGAGTGACCCCTAAGCTCCTTTTTATTATATAAACTGCTGAAGCCACCGATTGATGCTGGGATGGAGTATTTGATGAGGGGAAGGTTAGTGGAGACAGTGGTGAGGTATTAAGAAGGAAGCAGAGGGTCTAAATAGAGAACTGGCCTAAACCCTTCCCTGCCATCCAACAGAAGAAATGCCACCGGCCCCCGTGCAGTGGGCCCCCTGTGGGCTGCCCACCCTCCGGCCTTGAACAAACTAGGTAAGGAAGATGGGAAGGAAGCCTGCCTCCCCCACTAACTTTTAACATAATTTATTGGAATAAATAACCCTCGTTCAGGTTCCTGAATAAAGGATTTGACCAAAGATAACAAGGGTTGGGGGGTGGGCGGGGGTCCTGTGTAGTTCTTTCCGTGGAAGGCTGGAATGGCAGGTCAGGGAGAAGGAAGGATGGCTGCTGGTGGTGACTTTGGCAGACTCAGCAGGCTTGACTGGGAAAGAAAGGTGTCTCTATCCATTTCTTTCTGTGACCATAACCCCGACGTGGAGAGGAAGGAACTGATGAATGTGGTGAATGTGGGTTGGGGGGGAGTTGGGGGAAGCCGCAGCCTCTGGAACTCCAGGAATCTGACCACCAGAACCAACCAGTGTCAACTCTTTGTTTCCTGGGGCTGGGCTCTATTGGGGGAGCTCAGGCCTTGCCCCTCCCCCCCAAGCCTTTTCTTTTTTGGAGGGGATGGGGGAGGGTCGGGGCCCTGCTTTGTGTGTCGTTGGGGGTGGGGTGGGGTGGGGGTGGTAGCAAGAATTTCAGGCTCCTTTCTGATGCAGGCCCTGTGAGGCCAGCTCAGTGGGGCTGCACGGTGATTACCTATCTGATAAGAGAGGAATTCAAACTATGTGTTGTAGAAAGGGGCGGGGTGGGGGGCAGGGAGCCACCCCTGGAGACCACCAGTCTAAATCTTGACCGGCTATGGTAGGGTGCCTGCGGGGTTATTTTTTTTAAAACTTTTGAGAGGTTTAAATTGACCTCAGATCCTCCAGTGATGGAGTGCGTGACCTGAGAGGACCAGTCAGTTTCACATTGCCCACACTGGTATTGTCTTGTTCTCCCAGGAAGCCTAGGAGGTGTAGATGGATATTTTTTTCTGAGTTTCCACACTTAACAAAAACCAGAGTTAAAATTTTGAGGCTCTTGACACTTTGTTCTCACTGTTACCCTGCCCTGATCCAGTCTGAAGGGGCTGATAACTGCTACTCACTGAGGATTTATGTGTGGCGGGCTATGTGTTAACCACTCTTCAGGCATAAAACCTCATAGCTCCTCCATAAAATTAATATTTGCTCCATTTTATAGGTCAGCGCAGAAAGGAGGGAACAACAGGCCCTCAGACTCCAAACCCTTGTTCTTAATCACTTACCTGCTCAATCACAGCTGGAACTAGGAGTGTCTCAGCCTCCGAGCCCACTAGGCAAATGGGAGGACCTGGGATTGTACCTTCTGACCGACTGGCTTGTCCCAGATGAATAAGAAACAAGTCAAATGTAACTTCAAATCAGGGTGGTTTCTGTGCAACAGGAAAGGGGAAAGAGCCCTGCAGTGCTTTTATTTCCTGCTTTAACACTCTGCCCCTTCCCTCACATCAACATTGGGGGAGGGGAGCAGTCTTCATGTCCTAGGCTGTTCCTGTGGGAAGGAAAAGACAGGAGAGGCTATTCCTGTGATGGAACTGGTGGACAAAAGCTACAGATAATAATACATGAAATATTAGCTGAGCACATTCTTGATGTTTCCATGCCCATATAATCTTCATTAGAGGCTTAGGTGAGTAATTTACCTGTTACCCCATCCTCTGAAGGGGCTGAGGGCCAGAGGTGAATGATTGATTTAAGGTCATACAGCCAACAGTTGGTAGAACCAACATTTCATGAACTACCATGTCTGGCACTCAAACATAGGCTCTTAACTAATGATCTCAATGGGATCTTTGTCTTCAGCAATGCAATCTGAATTAAAACAACAATGTAAATGGCGGAGAAATTGGGATCCCATCGGCTAAAGAGCATGTTGCATCTAAGACCTAAGTCCCAGTTTGAAATATTCCTCCTACCAACCACTACCTGTATAATATAATAATGTTACTTATTCATGCTCCCTCAAGCCAAGAGTGGGTGCACAGTGATCCCTTTTGCTTCTCTGAACCCTATTTTCTATGACTACACTTTGTTGACATTTGACACACTCTTTGGATATTTGACCATAATGGGGTAAGCTATAATGAAGTCTATTCTGGGGAGGCTATGGGAGAGGCTTTCACCTGCACTAAGGTGTTGCTGTTGATGTATTAAGTGGCAAGGTGGAATAAGCTGTGAGCTTTATTTAAATCAGGAACCCTGGGTTCTTCTGACCCTGTTACAGCTGCTCACCTAGCTACATGATAACTCCCATTTTCTGGGAAGGCTGCTGGGCAAGTGTTGATATTTTTAAATTTTGGTAAAAACGTGGTGTTTTAATGGGGTTGTTCCAAACATTCTAGATCTTTTTTTCCTTCACCAAGTAGTACCTGGTCATCTTCCCAAGTCAGATAATTCAGATTTACCTCTTGGATCATTGGTTCATTCAGAAATGTGTTAGGCATGATATTCTGTGATTTTTTTTTTTCTTACTGATTTATAGTTGCTTTTTGTAGTTTCATCAGTCTGTCTTTTTACAGGATTTTTTAAAACTTTTTTTTAAAGATTCATTTATTTGACAGAGACAGCGAGAGAGGGAACACAAGCAGGGGGAGTGGAGAGGGAGAAGCAGGCTCCCCGCTGAGCAGAGAGCCTGATGGGGGGATCATGACCTGAGATGATCTCAATACTGGGATCATGACCTGAGCTGAAGACAGACACTTAACGACTGAGCCACCCAGGCGCCCCCCCCTTTTTTTTTTTTTTAATATTTTGATATTTAAACCTTCTGGAATGTATTTTGCATACATGCGATAGAGAGTATAGAAGTCTGGCTCCATATCCAAAACGGACAGCTAATTTTCTCAACGGTTTTAAACTCTTTCCCTCACCTGTTGATTTCTCTATATGTACTTGGATCTCTTAGTAGATTTTCCCTTATAAACTTACTAATCCATCTGCTTGGGTCATACTGTCTTTTTCCTTGACCTTGCGGTAACATTACTTTGATAGAATTCCAAACCTGGAAGAAGGTTGCAAGAATAATACTAGAAACTCCCCATATGACCTTTACCCCAAAACTCCCATAGGACCTTTACCCAGATTCAGCAATTCTTAATATTCTGGCCCAATCGCCTTGTCATTCTTCATTGTACAAATAAACTTTTTTTGTCTCCTTCTTAATCCTAAGTTACAGACATCAAGCACCTTTATTGCTAAATATTTCAGTGTGTATTTTCGAAACTAGGGTCACTCTTTCACAGTCTCAATACAAAGATCAAAATCTGGGCATTTAATGTTGAAACATCTGTATTCCAATATGTAAATTTTGTGAGTTGTCCTAATGGTTTTTAGCCTGTTCCAGGACCCACTCCAGGAGCATGCATCACACTTAATTGTTGAGTTTCTGTACTTATTCAGACTTTGTTTTTCATGACCTCAACATTTTTTTTTTAAGATTTTATTTTTATTTGACAGAGACACAGCAAGAGAGGGAACACAAGCAGGGGGAGTGGGAGAGGGAGAAGCAGGCTTCCTGCGGAGCAGGGAGCTCGATGCGGGGCTCGATCCTAGGGTGGGATCATGACCTGAGCTGAAGGCAGACACTTAATGACTGAGCCACCGAGGTGCCCATGACCTCAACATTTTTAAAGTGTACAAGGCTCTTACATTTTACAATTTTATATTTGTTGATTTCCCTTCCTTTCTCTCTTTCTCTCTCCCTCCCTTTTTCTTTTCTTTCTTCTTTTTTCTTTTTCTTTTCTTTCTTCTTTTTTCTCTTTCTTTTTCTTTTCTTTCTCTCTCTCTCTCTCTCTTTTCCTTCCTTCCCTCTTTCCTTCCTTCCTTCCTGTAATCTCTGTACCCATCATGGGGCTTGAACTTATGACCCCAAGATCAAGAGCCACATGCTCCACCAACTGAGCCAGCCACGCGCCCCTATTTGTTGATTTCTTGTGCATGCTAAGTTAAAAAAAATTTTTTTTTAAAGATTTTATTTATTTGACGGAGAGAGACACAGTGAGAGAGGGAACACAAGCAAGGGGAGTGGGAGAGGGAGAAGCAGTCTTCCCCGTGGAGCAGGGAGCCCGACGTGAGGCTCAATCCCAGGACCCTGGGATCACGGCCTGAGCCGAAGGCAGTCGCTTAACGACCAAGCCACCCAGGCGCCCCTAAGTTTAAAAATTTTTGATCTGTTCTATTTTAGTTTAAACGAGAATAGCTACCAAAAATGTTATGGCATCTGATTATGTAATGATTGTTCTTTGTTAATGTAACATAGATCCCTTGTTCTTAATTGTGGGGCTCTTTGAGTTGACAGTTTCTTTACTGATAACATGGCAGTATTATCACACTTCTTCTTCATAACTTACAAGAATTCATGTATGCAGGTCTTTGGTGTAAGCATGGAGAACTAACATTAAAATCTACCATGTTTCCCTTCCCCAGAGCAAGCTGCACATGGAGGGCTTCCGGAGCCTGAAGGAGGGTGAGGCAGTGGAGTTCACCTTTAAGAAGTCGGCAAAGGGCCTAGAGTCTATCAGGGTCACCGGCCCTGGTGGGGTGTTTTGTATTGGGAGTGAGAGGCGGCCCAAAGGGAAGAACACACAGAAGCGCAGATCAAAGGGAGACAGGTATGCAGGTGGCTTGAGAGGGGAGAGCTCGCCCCATCTAGCCCCTTTCTTGGACCGGGATGCCAAAGACAAAATGAAGCCTGTGGTCCCTGGCAACACCTCGGTTTTCGGGGTTTCTGCCTTAGGATATGGGAGATGGGGAAAGGGCTGTAGGTGAGAAGGGCATATGATGACTTAGCTTTTTGACTTGACAAGTAATTTTGCTCTGTGAGCTCTTTTCCTCCATTGTTAGTTAAGGGCAGTGATGCTAGCTAGCCTCACATTACTTTAGAGACAAAGGAGACCATGAATGTGAAACTACTCGACATGATGGGGGCAAACTGATGTATGTACCTGTTGCTTCTTCACTAGGTCTCTTAAGTGGCTGGTTTCTTTTTTCTTCACTGTGTCCTGGAGCAGATCATATGGTCTGATTCCTTCAATTGTCCTTATTTTTAGTGAATGACAGGTACCGTTTCTTAAGGGTCTCACCTATCTCCCAAATTACAGTTTCCAGTTGGGGTCCATGACTTCCATTCTCGATATTTCAGTATTTTCAGGTTGACCTGAATCTGAAGATACCATCTAGACAATTACAGATTTGGGAAGAACTTAGAGGTAGTAGTTGTGGTCATATTCTTCCTTTTCTAAGTGGGGAAATTAGTTTCCAGGAAGGGGAGTGAGTATAGTAACTGACCAGAGCCCAGGTGTCCTCACTCAGAGGAAGGCTTCTGCTCTCACTCCTTTCTCAACTTGACCATCCTGCTCTGTTCTAGGTGCTACAACTGTGGAGGTCTAGACCACCACGCCAAGGAATGCAAGCTGCCACCCCAGCCCAAGAAGTGCCACTTCTGCCAGAGCATCAGCCATATGGTGGCCTCATGTCCCCTGAAGGCCCAGCAGGCCCCCAGCTCACAGGGAAAGCCAGCCTACTTTCGGGAGGAGGAAGAAGAAGAGATCCACAGCCCTGCCCTGCTCCCAGAGGCCCAGAATTGAGCTGCAGTGGGTGGGGGCAATTCTTTGGCGATCAGGAAGTTTTGAGGAGCAGGCATCAATCGGCAGAGCGGAGAAAGTGGGGACAAGGTGGGTGGGGGGCAGCTGGCTCTGCCATGCATCTCAGGCTGGGGTCCACAGCATCACCCCCTCTTCCCTCTTGGCACAGGGTAGGGGGGAAGGGGTGAGGCCAATGATCTCCAACCACGCTATATCCAAATGCTCTGAGGGTTCTGGAGAAAATCCTTCCCTGTGTGCTTTATATGAGTCTCCGCCCCTAGATCTCCAGCTTTTGAAAGTGGCCTGGGGAGGGGAATTGTTTTCCTTTCGAAGGAGATGTAATAATAATTGTTCCCATGCCAGAATGTAGAGATTTAAGCATGAGACCACATGGATGGGCCCAACCCACGAGCCACTACATTCTGTGGGAGGGAGTCTCTCAGGGGTAAGGCGGGTTTTTCGACATTTTGTCTCATAACCTACTGTTGGGATATAGGGTACTGAGGACTGTCTCAAGCAATGGGTTGTGACAGTAGCCACAGGATTGTTGGGGGAACAGCTACAGACCTGCTGCTCCGAAGCTGACTCCCACCCCATTCCGGGCCAATAGAATTTTATTTATTTGCTCCCATGGACAACCGCACCTTGGGCCCCACTTTCTCCAGGATGCCAACTGCACTAGCTGTGTGCGAATGACGTATCTTGTGCATTTTAACTTTGTTTTCGTAATATAAATATTCTGGTTTTGTATTTTTGTGTATTTTAATCTTAAGGCCCTCATTCCTGCACTGTGTTCTCAGGTACATTAGCGATCTCAGGGATAAGTCGGCAGCAGCTCCGGGACTGCACAGCAGGAATATTTTCTGTTTGATCACCAGGGAGAACATCTATTTGGAGTGCATAGCCTATTGAACTACCTCATTTTTGGCAATTAGAGCTGGCTTTTCTGCCATAGAGTTCTCTTGAAACCCCTCTACCTTCAGTGAGCCATGGGAGACTAGGTTTTAACTCAGTTGCCCCATGACTTGATCTCCTACTGGAAGATTGGAAATTGGTCTGAACAGGAAAAATGGTCCAGGAAATAGCGTCAGGAGAAGCCGCACCAGCTGAAAGGTGCCAAGGGGAAGCCAAGATTAGTTGGAGAGTTGTCTATACATGTAATAAAGGATTCCTGTTCCAGACTTCTAATCCCAGGGCACGGGACTCACTTTACATACCAGATGCATCCTTCACTGGATTGGGCTAGGCCTACCATGCACAACAGGGTGTGTGTGTGTGTGTGTGTGTGTGTGTGTGTGTGTGTGTGCGTGCGTGCGCGTGAGTTTTAAAAATGAGTTGGTAAGGATGGGTTTAAGAAGAATAACTCTGGACCCATCTTGAGCTGCCCAGGGATGTGTGTATGAAACGAAGGCTGAATTTCTTAACCTTTATAAATTCTGGGCTTTTCTTGTTGGCTTCCAGAGAGACCATAAGCCATGGCTTCTTCGTGGTGCCCAGAGCCGGTGTCCTGTCCTGCTGCTGCAGTGGTTAGTGTCGTGGTAGCTAAAGGAGAAAAGGTTTTATTTACATGCTATGAGATCACCACAAACCTACCTCACTGTGTTGAAACGGGGCAAATGCAATAGAACGCATTGGGTGATGTGTGTCTGATCCTGGGTTCTTGTCTCCCCTGCTCGCTGTCCCCCTTCTAGTTTTCGTATTTGTTTGGGTTTCGTAGGACTTCACGAATAGCGGACTGGGTGATTGCTAGGTGGCCTGGTTTGTGTAAATATAATGTGTTGGTCTTCTCCATGTTCTTTTGGGGTTTTATTGTTTACAAACTTCTTTTTGTATTGAGAAAAATAGCCAAAGCATCTTTGACAAAAGGTTCTGCACCAGGAAAAGAATCTGGAACATAGCTTGGTGACCCCTCTGGAAGTGTGGCGGTCTGAACCATCCTTTCTTTTGTGTTCCCTTCCCCTTTTTCCTATTTTGGGCCAGATCTTCTGTCCTAAAAACTTGACTCCTACCCTACCCCTCCTCTATCCCTCCTCCCCAAAAAAGCCCCCACACATACACATTCACATCTGGAAGAAGCAAAGAACACTTCCTCCCTTGTTCCCAGTCTCCTGTGCCAAGACCATTCCTTGATGTGATTCATAGTAATATGCTTGTATTTGGTTGGAACAAACCTCCTTTAATCTCCAGTCTTACGGTAGAGAGAAGCAAATGCAATGGTGGCGGGGGGCTTTCCATGTAGGAAGTAAGAGTCGGGAGACCAAGGAAGGGAAGATGAATGTATATCCAAATCACTCAGGAACTTTTATGCAGGTGCAAGAAGCTTATGTCAAAGTGGCCACAAGATTGTTTAATAGGAGACGGACGAATGTAACTCCATGTTTACTGCTAGAAACCAAAGCTTTGTGTGAAATCTTGAATTTATGGGGGGGGGGGGCATGGGAGGAAAGCTGTACCTATCTGTTCTTTCCCTGATCCCTTCCCCTCATTTCTGAACTGCAGGAGACTGAGCCTCCTTGGGCTTTAGTGACTCCATCTCTGGGAGTGTTTATTTGATGGTTGTTTTGCTGTGCCGGGTACTTCTTTCCCACTTGCTATTGTTTTGTAACACACATGCTGACCCTTTTCCCTTCTCTCTTTACCCTGGAAAAATACAATGAATAAATAAAAAGTTATTGGTACTGAAACTGTCCTCTTGTTGGATCTTTAGGGTGTTTTTTCTTCCATAATTCCCACCTTCTTGGATTGGGACTCAGAAGTAACAGAAGAACCATTACATTTCCTGTTCGGCCATTTTGTTAGAAATGAATCTTGGAAATTCAGCCCTTCCACCTCATTACAGTGGATTTTTGTTTCTAGTTAAGGCCTCTTGTCCTCTTGGAAGCTGCCACATTCAAGAGGGGATTAGGAGCTTGGCATGCATAAGAATGGGGTTGCCTGTGCCACTGGCTGGGATGAAAGGATGGGGCCATGGCTTGGGGCATGAGACCCTAATACTTTCTCCCCTGCTCCTCAAAGCCTTTTACAAATCTTAATTAATTAACCCCCTGCAGCACCCCAGGGAGGGAAATATGTGGAACTAGGGAAATTGAGGCCGGAGGAAGTAACACTGATTAGCTATACAAAAACAACATTTTCTTTGAGCCCAAGTGTGCTAGCCTTCTAATGAACATTGTATTTTAAAATATCTAGTCCCCCCCGCCCCCGGCCCCCGCCCAGCCCTGCCAACAAGGGAGGGAATTTAAAAAAAATTGATTGGAGGCATGCCATCTATTACACAAAGAGCAAAGAGATGGCAGGACAAGGGTAAGAAGTTTCATACATCCACTTGAGAGACTTCATACCAAAAGTCAAAGCTGGCCATGGAAACTGCTAAAAGCAAACTACTACAGGGCTTCAGTAAATGGTGTTCCTGCAAAATTGAACTAATCAGCAAGGCTGAAACTTAATTCCTAGGTTGCAAAGCAGGAAGGATAGAAAAGCTTAAGACTATTCAAGGGTGGGTTACTCATCTCTAGGGCTTTCTTTGATCATGTGTGTTAAAAGTAACCCTTTCATGAGACAGTGAACTGGAAGTTAACAGTGCAGTAACTCTTCCTTACCTTGTTCTCTTGATGAGACTACAAAGTGAGAAGAAGGTTTAGAAATTGTAAAGTTGGTTTTTTTCCTTTTTTAATTTTGGGAAAATCGAACTCTTAGTTTCTTTTGTGAGTCCCTCAAGTTCTGCAACAGTTTTCCTTAAAGATTACAGAGCTTAATGCCTTTGATTTTTCTATCAGGGTTAACTGATGGCCTTTCATTAGTCATTCTTAGAGCAGAGTTCTTTCCAGCCTCAACCCCATTTTGAGTTGCTCTGGGTGGGTCCTAAGAATCTGAAAATCCTAAAATATTAGTGCTTTAAGTCGGCACAAAATGAATTGATACTACTAAGTGCGTCTGTGAGACTAAGGCTAGGAAATTACCAAATGATTAAATCCACAGAATAAAACTGCAAGCAGTAAATACAGAATTTGCAAGACTTGAACCAGGACTCCAACGTCCACTTCTCATGCCTTCCAGCAAGCAGGACACTGTCCAACCCCGTTTCTCAACAGTTGCAACCTGCCACCGGCTGCTGAAATTGCGCTTCTGGCAAGCCGATCCGCGAATTCTTGCCCTATAGGGCAGCCTGCCCGAGGTCTCTCGATCTGGCTCTACAGACCTCCCCGCTCCCCTAGGTGATCTCGACCCCGGCTTTCCCGGCCCGGTCCCCGGGACGTGGCCCGGAGCCCGCTCGCCCGCCCCCCTCGTTGATGTGAGCGGGTCGCTCGGTCGCTCTCCATCTCTTTCCCTCCCCCCACCCTCCCTTCCCGGCTCCTGGGAGTGCGAATTTCTCTTGGAATGCTAGCACCGCCCCTTCTCCCAGCCCGCAGGCGCAGGGCGCAGCCCCGCCCATTACGTGACGGTGGGGCGTGTTCCAGCGCCCAACGATGACGTGTTCTTCCAGCGCCAGGTCGTGAGGAAGTGGAGCGGTTGAAAGGCGCCGGGCGGTGCGGAGCAGGTGCAGGGCTCAAGCGGTGAGCGAGAGGCGAGAGAGGTGACTGGGCGGGGAGACGGCTGTGGGAGGAACAGAGGGGACAGTGGAAGAGATGAGTGAGGGAATACATAATTTGGAGAATACTGAGATTGGAGGTGACGGGGCGACACGTGAAGGGGGGTTGGAGCGCAGAATGGGAAGGGTCTTGGGGAGGATGGAGAAGGAAGAAGCAGGGAGGGATCAGGATGTAAGGCCTATGAGGTGGCAGGAAGCAGACTTGGATGTTCAGGAAAAGTCAGTGCAGATACCGAGGAAAAGGGGATAGCAGCAAGGTCCACCAAGCCAAAACCAAGGAAAGGCCTCTGCCCCGAAGGTCTCATTGGCTTATAAACTCTGGGTGGTGAAGAATTATAGGCTTAGACCAGTGTCTTTGGATCCTAAACTTGGCTACTCTTCACAGTCCAGATAAGTCCCTACAAAGTCATCCGAAGCTGTTTGCAAGCTCTGGTGATTTATTCTCTTGTTTATCCAAGTTTACCTGGCGGGTGTCTTCTTGTCCTGGGCTCATCTTCTGCCAGGGCAGGAGCTATGTCATGGATCAAGGAAGGAGAGCTGTCACTTTGGGAATGGTTCTGTGCCAACATCATAAAAGTGAGTACCAGTTGGTCGCCTGGTTAGTTGGGTAATCTTGTGTCAAAAGCTATTATTAAAATTGAGTAACACAGGGCGTCTTGGTGGCTCAGTTGGTTAAGCAACTGCCTTCAGCTGGGGTCATGATCCTGGAATCCCGGGATCGAGTCCTGCATCGGGCTCCCTGCTTATTGGGAAGTCTGCTTCTCCCTCGACCCTCCCCCCCCATATGCTCTCTCTCTCTCATTCTCTCTCTCAAATAAATAAATACAATCTTTAAATAAAAATAAAATTGAGTAACACATGATGTTAAGTGGAATTTAACAATGGGACCAACAAGTCTTTGAATTGCAAGGTAACTTCCAGGTCTACATTTCTGGCAGATTATTGCCCTAACTTTCACATTTTCAGGAACCCCAGCACCTCCCCATATCATTGGGCAACCTAGACTGTTAGGTCTTCCCTATAGGGAGCTGAAATTTGTTACTTGGAACTTTAATCTATTTTTCCTTGTACTGTTCTCTAGATTTAGATAGAATAATCTTTCCTTGATGTTGCAGTAGAGCATAATGGTTAAGAGTTTAGGCTGTAGAGACAGACAAACAGAATGAAAATCTTAGTCTATCATTTATTAACCATGTGACTTTATATGGTTGTTTTGAGGATGAAATGAAACATACACCGAAAACAGTGTCTAGCGGTTCTTAATTACTGCTATTGTTGGGGCTGTTTTCAGCTGTTTGAAGACTACAATCGTTCTATTTCCTACACCCACTTACTTCCCCAAATCTTGCCTCCACTTTTCTCTGAGGATCACAACAATGTTATGTTTTCTGCATATAACAAGGTTAAGATTGAAGCCAGTCAGCCTGGTTTTGTCTTTCAGCTACAGTCTGTCAAGCAGTGGGTAGCAGTGAATTTATGAGTCAGCAAGCCTTATACCCCACCCCCCCATACACATTCACACACAATGCCAAGTGATCTCAGGCAGGCCAGGAAATAGAAAGCATCTTCTTGGGGAACCATTGCAGTCATGTGTTGGGAAGAACAAGCTGCATGACTTGACTGGAATTTTTTTTTTTTTTTTTAAGACTACACGTGGAGGACAAAGGCTGAAAATGTTGGAGAGGCGTGGGGAAAGCAGTCAGTGACGAGGCCCTTCAGTGAGGGAAATTAGGCTAAGGAGTGTATTTCTGCTGCAAAAGACAACAAAAGGCAGCTCTAAGCCAGATAAGACGTTTTATTGGGTCCCCAAAATGTCTTTTTTGTTTGCTTTGAAATGGCTTCTGACATTTACATTTTGATAAAAATCCTGGTGCTTGGCTTCTCTTATGTAATTAGAAGAGCAACAACATTGAGCCCCCATTCCTGTGTGGCAGCGATTGGATAGAGCGGATTCCTCTTTCTGTGGAGGATACCCTTGCCACTGGACCACAGCCAGCAATATCCTTCCTGTGCCTTCCAGGTGGAGACATGAAACCAAAGTGGTGGTCAAGTGCATATGGTTAAAAGATGAACTCTGAAAGCATACGGACCTCAGTTTGAATAACCACTTTGCCTTTTCTTAGCTGTGTGTCTTGTTCAAGTCACTTGACCTCTCTGAGCCTGTTTTTTCACCTATGAAATGAAGCTAATACTGTTTACTTTATAGGTTTATATGAAAAAAACTGAGATGAAGTAAAAAAAAGCCTAGAATAATACTTGGCATGTAGTAGGTTGCTCAGTATAAATGAATATGTATAAATAAGTAAAAGCTCTTAATACCCGTTTATTGAGCCAAAAGCTCAAAATACCCAGTTCTCTTCCTCAGGGGCACTTTTATCATCTAACTCGAGCCTATCAGCCTGGAGTTTAGTGTCTCCTTGTGTGCATCATTTGTCTTCTTACTTCACAGGCGGGCCCAATGCCCAAACACATTGCCTTTATAATGGATGGAAACCGTCGCTATGCCAGGAAGTGCCAAGTGGAGCGGCAGGAAGGCCACTCACAGGGCTTCAACAAGCTGGCTGAGGTGAGTGTGGGTGGCAGAACCCAGTGGGTACAGTGTGTGGAGAATCGGACTATAGCTACAAAATCAGGCCCTGAGTTTCCTATGGTTTGAGAGTATTTTTTTTTTTTTTGATAGCTGTTTGTTTTGTTGCTTGCTTGCCTGCTATAGGTCTCATATCAACATTAACAGAAATTAAGTTATATAGTGAATCATCACAGAATATTAGAAATAAGAACAAAATTGACTTCTCTTACCACCTCAGTAAATCAGCAGTCTATAGTTTTCTGTGCTTCATCCCAGTCCTTGTAATATGTTCTAACATGACTTAACATTTGTAAAATTACACATGTACTTTTAGTAACCTTATTTTACGGGGTATTTTGGCAAGTCTTTTTCTAGGTTGATATATAGCTTTTCTAACTATATGTTTTAATGCCTATAGGATATTTTATTACAAGGATCTGACATAATTTGTTTAGCTCCTCCACCATTATCAGATCTTATAAATAGTTCCATTTTAGAATAAATTCTTTGAAGTAACATTTCTGGAGCAAAGGTGGGGTGACTGCCTATCCTGGTTTACCTGAGGCCTTTTATTTATTTATTTATATTTATTTATTTTTAAAGATTTTATTTATTTATTTGACAGAGAGACAGTGAGAGTAGGAACACAAGCAGGGGGAGTGGGAGAGAGAGAAGCAGGCTTCCTGCTGAGCAGGGAGCCCGATGCGGGGCTCGATCCCAGGATCCTGGGACCAGGACCTGAGCCGAAGGCAGACGCTTAACGACTGAGCCACCCAGGCACCCCTGCCTGAGGCCTTTTGGCGCTTAAACTGGGAAAAGTGCCAGACAACCTGATTCATCACTCTAAACAAAGTTTAAGGGCATTTTATGCTTTTAATGCATGTTGCAAATTGGAAAACTTTAAATTTAACAATAAGAATGGAATATGGTCTGTCTTTGTGAGGCTAACTTTAAGAAGAATGGAAATTCGGTCTGGAGAGACCTCAGCTTTCCAGCACAAGAACATGGCCTGATGCCAGGGCAATGATATTTTTTGCCTTGAGTGAGTGGATGTGGGGCTCAGTTGAACACCCTGAGGAGGTCTTTAGGTTTGGTGACCCCATCTTCTCTTTTGTGACTAAGTAAAAGGCAGTTTTGTGCAGTGCTTAGGAGCTTAAGCTCTGGAGTCACTCAGAACCTGTGGGCACCCCTGCTCTGCCACTTCTGGCTCTGTGACCTGTAGCAGGCTAGCTTCCTTTTGCCTCAGTTTCTTCATCAATAAAATGAAAACAACAATAATCTCTACTTCCAGAGATTATGTGAGGATGAAATAAAATGGCATGATGAAAAGCATTTGGCAAAAGATTTGGCATAAAGTGCTCAAAAAGTTGGCAGTGTTATTGTTAGCAGCTATATTGACTGGTCAGTGGTAGGTTCCTACCCAGATGTGCCAGCCAAAAGGTAGCTTCCCTGTCGTCTGTGGAGCCTGAGTCCATTCAAGTGTCAGGTTCTCATTGGTAATTTTCCCACGGTGGCAATGAATTGAGTTGCATGTATGCCTGTTAAGGGATTAGAAAGACAGTTCTCTTCAGCTTTGTTTCTTCCAGTTCAGTTCTGATTGAATGTCTTCTGTCCCCTACCCTTAACCTACAGGCTCCCTATCTCAACACTGTTATTCTTAGCTCTGGTTAGTTCTCTGCCTTTAGTGGTTCTGGGTTAGAGCAGCCCCAAAGGACTGGGTTTAATATGAGTTTCACTTCTCTTTTCATTGAGGTATAACTTCTTATGGTGAAATGCACAAGGTGGGGTTTTGACCGTTGCATTTACCTGTCTAATCCATACCCCTGTTAAGATTTAGAACATTTCCATCTCTCCAGAAAGTTCCCTTGTGCCCCTCCCTTCCCAGTCAAACCCTGTCCCACCTCCTCTTCCCCTGTTGGGGCAAGAATTGTACCGATTTCTATCACTAGAGGTTAGTTTTTGCCATTTTAGAACCTTATATAGTGGATTTGTATAGTAGAGTTGTAGCCTTCTGACACATTTCTTCCACTCTCTGAGTCTCAGTTTTTCTCCTCTATAAAGTAGGCATGAAGACAGCAATGCCATTCTCAAGAGGTTGTTCAGAGAATTGAATGGAATAATGTATGTGAAAATCCTGTGTAGACTTAAATGCTACACAGTTGTGTACTCGATGCCTTTATTCTTATAACTCATCAGCCTCTCAATCTAAAAGATGAACTTGTGCTGAGAATAATAATTCCTTGTGGGTTTAAGATTTTATTTATTTATTTGGGGGGTGGAGAATGAACAGGGGGAGGAGCAGAGGGAGAGGGACAAGCAGAATCCTCACTGAGTGTGGTGCCCGACGTGGGGCTCGATCCCACGACCCCGAGATCATGACCCTGAGCTGAGGTCAGATGCTTAACCGACTGAACGCCCCTAATACCTTGTGTTTTATATTGTCCTTCAGCCACCTTGTGAGTGATGGATGGTGCTCCTGTTTTACAGATAAGGAGACTTAGGCCCACAGAGGTTAAATGATTTGCCTACAGTCACATAGCAAGTGCGCATTGGAGTTGGGGACTGGAACCTACATCTTTACTCTGTCGGTAAAGAGTTCTTTCTAGTAAACCACAATAGCACCAGCAGAGCAGTACTCATTAAGCTCACATTTTTCAGTTTCTCAGGTGGTAGCTTTCTGATTACTTGGTTTGTTATTCTGACAGAAACGCTGGTGTTATCCTCGCTTTACCTGGTTTGGGGAGGAGAAAAGTCTGCCTCTCACCTCCAACGCTGAGTCAGAGCAGAGGCATCTCTTATTTCCCTTCCTGCTCTTCCTTGTGCCCTAGCTCCTTGCCTTCTCCCTCTCAGACCCTGCGCTGGTGTTTGAACCTGGGCATCCTAGAGGTGACGGTCTACGCGTTCAGCATTGAGAACTTCAAACGCTCCAAGAGTGAGGTAGACGGGCTAATGGATCTGGCCCGGCAGAAGTTCAGCCGCTTGATGGAAGAACAGTAAGATTCTATTGGAGGGGGGAGCGTGCTCTTACACCATAACCCTCACCTCTCTTATCTCAGGCTTATCTAAGGAGCTCTAAACCCTTTTAATGTTAGTCACATCTCTTCGATGGCATCTATGGCAAGCTAGTCCCACCCCCCTTTTTTTTAAGGGGGCATTTATCTGAGAATATAGAGGTATTTCACAGAATTCAAGGACAAGTATAACCAGCCTCAAGCAAAACTGAAACCAGGAATTGAAATCCATTAGAAGGGCCTCTTCCTACTCTCTGCACTCCACCTTTCTCTGCTTCAAGAGAGCAGCCCAGAATGAACTAAAGCCCTTAATTAATAGCCCACCTTAGATTTCTACCCCACGACCAATAAACTGTGATCAGGGGAGTAGCATGAAAGAAATGTTGGGAAAGTCCTTTTAGTCATCCTAAACATTACTATGCTGCCCTATATATTTTCTTGGAAGGGACAGGATGACGTGTATGAGGCCTTTATGGGGAAGACTCAGGACTGTTCTTAGCTCTCACTAAGTTTAAACTAACTTAGGAAGCAGTGCCAGAAAGGGACAAAGGGGAAGTTTGATGGAGATTATTTGCTTCAAAGTGTGGAAACCTCCCCAGCCAGGACTGCCCCAGACTCTTCATTACAACCCTTTTCTGCCCAGCTCTTCCCTGTACCAGGACGCAGGGAGATGAGAGAACAGAGAGCCTAGGGCACCAGTGGAGCTGGGCCTAGAACAGTTTTGTCATTTCTGTCCCAGTGTGGGTTTTGGAGTGGGGAGGGTAGCGAGGCTTCTCTCTGTCCATATAGGATAGTGAGACTTGGCCACAGACCTAGCTTCCTGGTCCCCAGCAGAGCCCGTGTGGTTCAGAGTTCCTACCCAAGGGCTGGGGCTGGAGGCGTTGGGGGCACTTTCCAGGTATTCAAATTCTTCTGTACATCACACTGATCCCACCTTTTTAAAGTATTTATACTGTGTGCCAGGCCCTGAGCCTGGCATGTATTTTCATTTAATATTCACCTTATCCTGTGAGAAAGAGATTATTATTACCCCAGTTGTAGAGAGGAGGAAAGTGAAAACCAGAGAAGTTTAGGTGTGTCTCTGGGGTCACACAGCTGTCAGACGGGCAGAGTCAAGACGGACAGGATCTTTCCAACTCCAGAGCTGAGCTGTTCCCTGCTACAGTGTGGTCCGAAAGACAGGAGGTAATCTTAGAGTTCCTGAAGATCAAAATGCATAGCAGTAGGGTGCTACTGAGATTGCTCTAATCAGTCAGCAGTAGAGAAAATGGTCTTAAGTTCTAAAGTCCTGGACAGAACAAGAAGAAGTCTTATCGGTGGTTTTCCAACGATGTGCAACAGAACCTTAGAGTTCTGAGGAGCAGGTGTGCAAAGAAGCCAGAGGGAATGGGGCACAGGGTGCTGGTTGGCATTTACCTATTATATGTATTGGGCTTCTGTTTAATGTGTGACTTGAAGAAAGAGTTTTTGGCTTTAGGAAGGTTGGAAGACCACAGGCCTAGTTCAGTTTCATCAGTTGGGAAACAACCCTAGTGGATAGAAGTTTAAGGCGTGCTCATGGTCACACAGCAAGCTCATGGCAAAACCAGGTTGGGAACCAAGATCTCCTGGCTCCTCTCCAGGGCTTTTATCTCTCCTTCCCTATAGACCTCACTCAAATAACCTGACTGTTGTCTGAGAATAAACACTTTCAGGTACCTTCTCTTACTCAACACAAGCCAACGTGGAGAGTACGGCAGGGATGGTTATTACCCCCAGTTCACAGGGTGCGGGAAACTGAGGCTCAGAGAAGCTCAGTGGTTATACAAGGTCAGCTAGTAAGTGCTGGCTCTAGGACTTGAATGTAGCTATTTTCCTTCTGGTTTTGCCTTGATCCGAGTATACATTTGCCTACTATATCAGCTTCAGTGGATTCTCAAAAACAGGTGGTTAGGTCTTGCTTCGCTCTACAAGCAAAGTGATGCGGGTTACAAAGTGATGCTGTGGATGCAGCCTTGCACTCTGGATCAGGGATCTCCAGGACCTACCTGCTCTACAGGATACTTCTTGTTATTAAGTTCCCATTTTCCAAACACTAGTAATTCAGTTTCTCCATAGCGTCCCCAGGCGAGGGAAGCTGGTTGGGTAACAATTCAATTCTGCCCACTGTGCAGAATTTGGGAATACTATATGGAGGCAGCAAGGTGCCATGATGAAGAGGACAGGCCCTGGAACCAGGCTCCCTAGGTTTAAATTCAGCTCTCCACTTACCACGTGTCTGATGTTGAGCAAATTACCTAACCTCCCTGTGCCTCAGTTTCCTCACCTGTAAAAGGGGAATGATAATGGTGTCTGCCCCGAAGGTTGGTGTAAGGATGGAACATATTGATGTGTGTAAAGCACTTAGACCAATGTCTGGCACTTAGTAAACATAAACTTAATGATGTTGCTGTTATTAAGATCTTTTACCAGAAGGTACAGAAGTAATGAACAGTACAGCTTCTGCCCTTGAGTTTATTCACTTTTCAAAACAGGACAGGACACGTGAAGTGTAACTTGCCAACAAGGACGCATGAAGCCTTGTAACGTGTGGTAAAGAGTTTGGGTTCAGGTTCTCAAACCGGGCACACCTGGATTTTAGTTCTGATATCGTCTGACGTTGGGCCGTGTCTGTCTGCCTGTCCTGTCTGAGCTTCCGTTTCCTGCTGTAGAATGGGGAATGTGGCAGACTCGGGTCCGAGTTGTTGAGGGGACGTGGTGACACACGGCACACAGGGCAGTGCTTAGGAACTGGGAGCTGAGTGTTAGCCGTTCTCCAGCACCGCGGGCTCTCTGTCCCAACCCTGCCTCCTTTTCCTGATAGGGAGAAACTGCAGAAGCATGGGGTATGTATCCGGGTCCTGGGCGATCTGCATTTGTTGCCCTTGGATCTCCAGGAGCTGATTGCGCAGGCGGTACAGGCCACCAGGAACTATAACAAGTAAGTGTTCCTGTTTCCCCTCAGTGACCTGGAGCAGTCTTTGACTCCCTGCTAGCTTCAGAGAGACATGCTGGGCCTTTCTTGGTCTGCATTTGGTACAAGAGGCCAGGAGCGGTTTGGGATGCTTAGAGACTTCCTCCGTCTGCAGGGCAGACCAGAGATGGTTCTTAATACCGTGTCAAATGTGTGTGAACTCACACATAACGGTTCTTTATCCTCTGCCTCTTTCATGCGCCTGCCCACCACGATACATGCATATACATATGGTTACATATGCACACGTATACAATCATCATCATCATTATTACTATTTTACTTGACAGGGGCTAGGGTGAAAATGAGCGTTATAAGGTAGGTAAGCTGTGGATATGGCCTTGAGCTCTGGATCAGAGTTTTCCTTCCAGGACCTGCCTGATACCCCACATTATAATATATTCTGTCTCTGTCTACAGTATATTTCTGTCCCTGAAGACAGATCTTTCAAGAAAATCTTTTTCTGTCCCACTTCTTTACCCATGGACAGGTTGACATTGGGAGGTCAGAGTTCAGTCATCCAAACTTCAGCATGTGTGCCTTTGGAATATGATACGTGTTTGGCAGGGGACTGGATCGTATCAAATTTCCTCCCTATTCTACTTTGCTTGTGTTAATATCACAGTGGATTCACATCCTCTGAAAGCTGGTTGGCAGTAGAAGGAGAGAGGGTTAGGGAGTAAAAGGGTCATTTAGTGTTTGTCTTGTTACAAAACTAATAACATGTTTATTCTAAGAAAAGTTGGAAAACGCAAAGAATTCATAATCTCACCTTTCAGAGATAGCCACGATTCACATTTGGTACGTGTGTGTTCTTCTGGGGAAGCAGTACTCTGTAGGCAGTGACTCTAGTCCTTAGTCCCTGTCCTCTAGTAAATTATTCTCTTCTTCCTTTCTCAGGTGTTTCCTAAATGTCTGCTTTGCTTACACATCCCGTCACGAGATCAGTAATGCTGTGAGAGAGATGGCCTGGGGAGTGGAGCGAGGCCTGCTGCATCCCAGGTACCCCTGCTTGTTTAGCATGGTAACCGGTAGGGAAACCAGGCGTGCCCCTCTTAAACCATGTCCTTGGGCCGGAAGTCAACTCAGTGATGCATGTAGACAGATTTGGGGCATGACCCTCCCCACATAGAGCTTAGGATAGGCTTGTCGAAGCCTGCTTCAGAATTTCTGTGTTCACCGCACCCCAAGAAGCCCCAGAAAAATGGTGTAGCAAGTAGCAAGGCTGTGGCATTCACTGAAAAATGATGTCCTTACACCTGAAATTAATATAACACTGTATGTTAACTATATTGGAATTAATTTTTTTAAGATTTTATTTATTATTATTTTTTTTAAAGATTTTATTCATTCATTTGAGAAAGAGACAGAGAGAGCACAAGCAGGGGGAGAGGCAGAGAGAGAGGGAGAAGCAGAGTCCCCGCTGAGCAGGGAGCCTGACACTGGGCTCGATCCCAGGACCTGGAGATCATGACCTAAGCCGAAGGCAGACACTCAACTGACTGAGCCATCCAGGTGCCCCAAGATCTTATTTTTAAGTAATCTCTACATTTAACGGGCTCGAACTCATGACCCCGAGATCAAGAGTCACATGTTCCACTGACTGAGCCAGCCAGGTGCCTCTGGAATTGAAATTTTTTTTTTAGGTTTTTCAAATTTATTTATTTGAGATAGAGAGAGAATGAGCAGGGGGGGAGGGGCAGAGGGAGAGGGAGAAACAGACCCTCCACCGAGCAGGAAGCCGGACGTGGGGCCTGGTCCCAGGACCACGTGTGAGATCATGACCTGAGCCGAAGGGAGATGCCCAACTGACTGAGCCACCCAGATGCCTCAAAAATTTTTTTTTTAAAAAGATGCCCTCTGGTGTGCCTGGGTGGCTCAGTCAGTTGAGTGTCTTTGTCTTAGGTTGTGATCTCGGGGTCCTGGGATCAAGCCCCATGTCGGGCTCCACGCTTAGCAGGGAGTCTGCTTCTCCCTCTCTCCCTCTGCTCATGCGCACTGTCTCTCTCTGTCACTCTCTCTCAGATAAATAAAATCTTAAAAAAAAAAAAAAAAACAACAGATGTCCTCCATGGGGAACCTGGCTCTCAGTCTGTGGAGCATGTGACTCTTGATCCTCGGGGTCGTGAGTTCAAGCCCCACATTGGGTGTAGAGGTTACTTTAAAAGTAAAATCTTTTAAAAAATAAATAAATAAAATCTTAAAAAAAAAGATGTCCCCTGGTCCTTTGGCAGTGTTTTTCCTCGAATGGTTTTTCAGGAATGCAACTTGTTGCTGTTATAGTCCTTTAGATCTCTCATGTTAGTTTCATGCGAGATTCAGGTATTTTTCAAAAAGAAAATTGTTCATCACAAGCAGCATGTGGAATCCGAACTATTAGAGTGGTAGAGACTTAGCCTCTCAGTCCCTTCATGTTATTGTTCGTATAACATTTGGTAATAATATTAATAAACTAACAATAGCAAGAGTAAAATAACAGCAAAAATAACCCAGGCGATGTGTTATGTTCTGTATTTTACTCAGTCATTGATCTCATGTATGAGAGGTTCCAGTGTTTTCTCCATTTTATAGATGAGAAAGCTGAGCTGAGCATTAGAGTGGCTTTCCCCAGGCCATCCTGCTGTGAGTGCCGGAGCAGACTCATCTCGAGAGCTGTCTGATTCCAGCGTGCCTGTCCTTTCCCTCTGTCATCTAGGACCTTGAGACTCAGGAAATTGTCTGATTCCTTTCTTGGGTATAATTTGATTTACCTGGGAAACTAAGTTAAAAATCAGAAAGTTGCTCAGTGGGAACGGAATTAGATAAGCAGAAGAGGAGACAGTTTTTAAGGCTATTTTAAAGTCCTTTTCCTCTCCAACAGCCGGGTGATTGTTCTGTGCCACAGAGTTCATTCATTCATTCAGTCATTTATTCACTCAACAAACATTTTAAAAGTGCCACATAAAGGCCAAGCACATTCTTGTACAGAGAGGGTACAGTGGTAAAAAAAAGTACATATTTCCTGCCCTCAGGGAGTTCTGGTAAAGGAAACAGACAATAATGAATATTATACACATTGACATACCATTATAATGGTGATCAAACACTATAAAAACATTGGTGCCAGATACAACAAGAATTTATAGTAAGAGGAGTAGACCTGGTAGGGAAGGCTTTGCCGAGGAAATGTTCGGTGGCCAGAGAAGGAAGACAACGTGGTAACTGGAGAAAGAGGCAGCAGTAGTGTGAGGAGCTTGTCGGTTACAGGAAGGCTGTTGGGGTAATTCAGGTAGAGATTGCCCAGAATGGAGCTTGCGTGGTGGTGGTGGCGGAAGAAGAGGTCAAATAGACTGCATCAAGAGTTAGGAAGTAGATAAAATCGAGGGGCCTTCATGGGCCAAGTCTGGGAAAAAGATGTGTTATGAGTGACTCCAGCGTTTTTGACTTCCAAAATGGTGCATAGCAGTGCCCCTCCCTGTGCCAGGGAGCCCTGAGGGAGGGTCCAGTTTGAGGAGGAAGGTGAGCAGTTTGATTTGGGTTATACCGTAGATGTTGAGCATAGATGGCAGGCTGACAGTTTGCGAGGAGAGGTGGGGACTGGACATACTGGCGTGGGGGTCATCTGAGTAGTTGGTAACCAAAGCCAAGAGGGCCTGAGGACGTCGAGGAGCGTCTCGAGTGAGTGGGGGAGAGTTTTGAGAAACTCTGAGTTCTGCTGGCTGGGTAGAGGAGAAGGAGCCTTAAGGAAAAAAGAGGATGAACAAGCAGAAAGACGGGAAGAAAGCTGGGCAAGTCAGTGTTACGGAAGCCAAGAGAAGAGGGAATTTGCTGGTGCAGGGTGGGAGGATGCCGGCGTTGGTGGGAGCCACAGTGTGGAGCGCTGTAGAGAGGTCAGTTAAGCCGCGGATTGAAAATGAACTGTTGGGGAAGAAATGAAGATGCTGGTTAAGTCGGTGGGAGGCAGGCAGGAAGATGAGAGATGGAAGAGGAAGAGGGTGATATGAGCAGATGCAGGTTACTGTGGTTTTCTGATTCTTGACTTGTGGGGTGATTTCATAGTTGTTCACAGTATTATTGTGCTTTCCAGTTAATGTTTCATTTAAAGAGATAAAAGTTTATGCTGAAAAGAAAGAAAGCTTTTAGCTAGTAGATATGTGTGTGTTCATGCCTAGGACTAGAACTCTGATCTTGCCTCTTAGTTCAGTGTTCTTGATACTCATACCACAGCGACAATCACTGACCTTTATATTTTCCTTCTTGCCCAGGAAGTTTTCCCATATTCATTTTCTTTGCCTTGCGTGGCTTAGGAGCTTACCTACATGGGATTAGTCAAGTGGATAGATATGGCGTGGGCGGGGCAGGGTCGCCAGGGTAAGGAGGCTGCAGACTTAGAAAGGTTGGTGTTCTGCTTGGACTGGGCTAATCAGAGCCCCAATATGCACATATTTTATAAAGGTCCTACATGTTCATCAGAGAGCGTTTGCAAACTACTGGATATATAAAGATGAAAATTTAGATCTTCAGGATCTGCAACACTCCTGGTAACACTTTAAGTATGTCTTTCTAGGTCTTCCTGTTTGCTTGAATATGTGTGTGTGAGTTTAATCAACTGAGTTGATTTTTTCCATCAAGTTGTGACAATATCTGTTACCTGTGTTTGGGTTCTAGGTTGTTTGCAAGTACGTTGTCAAAAACTTTTTTAGCCTGTAAGCGCCTCACATTCAGAAAACCAACATGTATCTGTTTCTGAGATCTATTTTCAGTGATTCATTCACTCATTTATTCAAACATGTATTAAGTCTTTCTCTGTCCCAAGAAGGTGCCATGCTAGAAGAGCAAGAATACAGAGCTGAATGTGTCATGAGGCTTGCCCTCAGGCAGCTCACAGTCTGGTTCATGTACACACGTAAGTCACACATGGTGCTGGGTACCAGACTAATGGATGCGCAGGGCACAAGCTGGTGCTGACGAAAGTAGTGATCAGTTGTGGTTCGCAGTTCAGCCAGAGTCATCTTTTTTAAAACACAAGTCCAATAATGATGCAAATATTTATAACAAAAGAAATCACACTGTGAACACTTTACCACCTGAATCATGCTTTTGTTCACTTGATGTTGTAATATGAGCACTTTTCCATGCTGCGTGTTTTTAATACTTTGTCATATCGTTATTTCTAATGGCTGCAGAATATATCTTGCTTTAATTGACTTATTCAAGTTGTTGTTTATGTAGGCTGTTTCTAATTTCTCATATTATAAATAATGCTACAATGGCGTGCCTGGGTGGCTCAGTTGGTTAAGCGACTGCCTTCGGCTCAGGTCATGATTCTGGAGTCCCGGGATCAAGTCCCACATTGGGCTCCCTGCTCAGCGGGGGGTCTGCTTCTCCCTCTGACCCTCTTCCCTCTCCTGCTCTCTGTCTGTCATTCCCTCTCTCAAATAAATAAATAAAATCTTAAAAAATAATGCTACAATGAAGTCTATAAACTTAACTCTTGTCAGCATTTTGGATTACCTCAGGATCTGGGTCTGGATGTGTCCATTTCACCTTACTCTTGCCAAATAAAGTAGTAAATAAACTACTGTAATTTTATAGGTGAAAGTTGGTATTTTACTTTTATTTAATAGAAATTACTTCTTGAGGCACCTGGCTGGCTGAGTCGGTAGAGCATGAGACTTGATCTCGGGTTTGTGGGTTCCAGCCCCACATTGGGTATAGGAATTACTTTAAAAAAAAAAAGAAAAGAAAAAAAAGTATTTCTTAAAAGTCTTCATGTAGACAGCTAATGCTATGTAATGATGGGTTTTTGTTAGCCATAGCACAGATGTTCTATTTTCATTTTGTCTATTTTATCTCCTCCCACCCCTCTTAGAGTGACCTCATTTTCGATAAGAATTCTGCCCACTGCCTGAGTAGATGGAAAAAACCTTTTGGCAGACCCATTTGAAACTCAGATTAAGTGGGGATCTGAAGTCACACAGCAAAGTGGTGGGCCTGGAAATAACATTTCTTCTTCTTTATTTACATAATACTTTATAGTTAGTTCCTAAGATACACTCAAATCTGTTACTTCATTTGTTTTTGTTTTGTTTTTTTTAGGGGGTGGGGGCAGAGGGAGAGAGAGATCTTAAGCAGGCTCCACGCTCAGCATGGAGCCTGACACGGCCAAACTCACAACCCTGAGATCATGACCTAAGCCGAAATCAAGAGTTGGATGCTTAATCAACTGAGCCACATAGGCGCCGCTGTTATTTCATTTGATTTGACCCTCACAGTAACCTATAAGTAGATAAGACAAATGTGCCCATTTCAAAGATAAGGGAGCTGAGAAATTATATTGATTATACAGGGTCTCAGATTTCCTAGAGAATTAAGACCATGCTGCTAAGACAAGACTCTTCAGGTTTTCAGGGAAATCTGAATTAGAGCCCTTCCTCTTGCAATTTATAAGTGAATATTGTTTCCCATGTGATGGTATAAAAAATTTAACTCCCTCAGTGATTTGTAAAAAGAGGACCCAAAGGCACACAGTTGGTAAATGTAGTCTCATTTTAAACACTCAACCCAGAGGTGCCTGGGTGGCTCAGTCAGTTGAGTGTCCAACTCTCGATTTAGGCTCAGATCATGATCTCAGGGTTGTGAGATTGAGCCCCACGTTGGGTTCTGCACTCAGCAGGGAGTCTGCTTGAGATTCTCTCTCTCCCTCTCCCTGTGCCCATCCCCCAGCTTGTGCTCGCTCCCTGTCTCTCCCTCTCTCAAATAAATAAATAAATCTTAAAAAAAAAAAAAAAAGCCCAGATCTCTCTGCTTTTTAAACTGTGCTCCTGGAAGAATCTTCCCACCAAGAAATTTTATCTTCTAGACCCCTCCCAAGATGCAAGTCTTACCACTTGGAGATTCCAAATTCTGCCTCTTGGTGCTTGGTAGGACAGGTAAACAGTGTTTAGAACTAACAGACAACCAACCTTTCAAATACCTTCTTTCCGTGGACGGGAGTGTTTTACTTCAGATAAATGATGGCAGTCCCCATTCTTCCTCCATTCCATCTCCTTTCTAAATGTCCGTCTGCTTGGGAAAGTAGCTCTTAACCGACGTGGGAGGGCTGATCATTTTGCTCTTTTTTTAAATCCTAAGTAATATGGATTTTTTGCAATGTTTCATGGTCCATATGACTTAAAAGTTTTTAAAAATGTTCTTTAGGGGCACCTGGATAGCTTAGTCGGTGAAGCAGCTGACTCTTGATTTCAGCTCAGGTCATGATCTTGGGGTCATGGCCCCGGGTCAGGCTCTGCGCTTACCAGGGAGTCTCCCCCTTTCCTGCTGCCCCTCCCCACCCTGCGCACACACGCCCTCTCACTCCCTGTCTCTCAAATAATAAATCTTTTTAAAAAATGTTCTTTTTTAAAAAACATTTTATTTGGGCGCCTGGGTGGCTCAGTTGGTTAAGCGACTGCCTTCGGCTCAGGTCATGATCCTGGAGTCCCTGGATCGAGTCCCGCATCGGGCTCTCTGCTCAACAGGGAGTCTGCTTCTCCCTCTGACCCTTCCCCCCCTCATGTGCTTTCTCTCTCTCTCATTCTCTCTCTCTCTCAAATAAATAAATAAAATCTTTAAAAAAAAAACATTTTATTTATTTATTCATGAGAAACAGAGAGAGAGGCAGAGGGAGAAGCAGGCTCCCCGCAGAGCAGAAAGCCTGATGCGGGACTCTATCCCAGGACCCTGGGATCACGACCTGAGTCAAAGGCAGATGTTTAACCGACTGAGCCACCCAGGCGCTCCTAAAAGATGTTCTTTGTAATATATTCAAACAATAACAAAAGTACGTAAAGTAAAAAAGAAATAGTCTTTCTTTCTTTTTTTTCTTTAAATTTTTTATTGTTGTTAATCACCATACCTCACATCATTAGTTTTTGATGTAGTGTTCCATGATTCATTGTTCGTGCATAACACCCAGTGCTCCATGCAGAATGTGCCCTCTTTAATACCCCTCACCAGGCTAACCCTTCCCCCCAACCCCCTCCCCTCTAGAACCCTCAGTTTATTTTTCAGAGTCCATCATCTCTCATGGTTCGTCTCCCCCTAGTCTTTCCTTCTTATCCAACCTTCCAGAAGTAATCATCATTAAGAGTATAGTGTATATCTTTCTAAACTTTATTCTTTCTTTATTTTTTATTTTTATTTTTAAAATTTTTATTTATTTATTTTTGAGAGAGAGAGAGCACGCGCACATGGAGGGAGGGCAGAGGGAGAAGCAGACTCCCCACTTAGTAGAGAGCCCAATGCAGGGCTCGATCCCAGGACTCTGGGATCATGACCTGAGCCAAAGGCAGGTGCTTAACTGAGCCACCCAGGTGGCCCTGCAGTCTATATTTTCTTTTTTCTTTTTAAGGGGGGGTGCAGAGGAAGAAGGTGAGAGAGAATCTTAAGCAGACTACCCATGCCCATTGTGGAGCCCAAAACAGGACTTGATCTCATGACCCTGAGATCATGACCTGAGCCAAAATCAAGAGTCTGACACTTAACTGACTGAGGCACGCAGGCGCCCCTGCACTGTATATTTTCCGAAGCTTATTTTTTTCAATTAATATTAGCTCTGATCTTCCCCAATCAGTACATTTGGATTTAACTTTATTAAAAATAGTTGCATTAGTATTGTATCAAATTGCAGGGTTTACTTTATTTTTCTTTATTTTTTTAAAGATTTTATTTATTTATTTGAGAGAGAGTGTGTGTGTATGCACATGAGCAGGGGAGGGGTAGAGGGAGAGGGAGTGGAAGAAGCAGACTCCTGCTGAGTGCAGAGCCTGACTCTCCATTGGAGGACTCTGAGATCATGACCTGAGTTGAAGTTAGACTCTTAACTGACTGAGCCACCCAGGCACCCCAGATGTATGCATTTTAAAAAACAAGATGTTTCAAGTGAAGGACACATTCTAGTGGGTGCATCTCGTTTTAGGCCTGCAGTGAAATGACTTTGGGCAAGTTATTTATCTTCTCTGAGCCTCAGTTTCCTTATGTATAAAATGAGGATCAAAATACTTTATGTAGTTGTGAGGACTAAAATCATCCATTTATTTGAATGTTAAGGGCCTCTGCCTGTATTGGCTAATGGTGTTCTATAAACCGGGAAGCCTTACGTATCAGTTCAGCATGGGAATAATCTGAAAAGAGATGTGTGCTTACCTTTGTCTCTTCCCCACTCGCCTTAGTGATGTCTCTGAGTCTCTGCTCGATAAGTGCCTCTATACCAACCACTCTCCGCATCCTGACATCTTGATACGGACTTCCGGGGAAGTGAGGCTCAGCGACTTCTTGCTCTGGCAGGTAAGTAGTTTGCAACCACTGGTGTGTTTGTGTCAGCATGAAGACTGTGATTACACCCACAGGGTGGATTTAGTAGGGCTTATCCCCACTTGCAGCCATGCTGGTACCAGAGAACTGGGGTGGCAGGGGGAATCTGGAGAAATGTATCCAGGCTGTGCCTGGTAACACTTGCTGTCCTTCTTCTGTCCCTGGCTTTGTCAGCCTGTGTGGTTCTTGCTCTCTGAAGTGCCTAGAGGGAAATCAAGGCTATCTAGCTGTGGTGAAAACTTCACTTGTGCCCCTGTTCAAAGCACTGGACTTCTGCCTTATGTCCTTGAGCATAAGCAGCTGCCCTGGTAATCTGCCAGGTACTCCAGCCCCTCTGGGCTAGAACCTTGCCTTGCAGTTACAGGTCTGTCTCCTTCAGATGAAACAGCTGTGTCTATGCAGGCACAGTCCACAAGGGATACAAACTGTATGCAGACTCTTTCTTAGGGGCCTGCTGCTGCCTCTTAGCTCAGTCACCTCTGTGTAAATGGTCCCCCAAAAGCTCAGAGCCAAATCAGTTTGCCTTTGCTTGAAAATCTCCATCATCTGTTAACTTGGCCCCTAAGTAGCACATGACTGTTCAAGGAGAGGTTGGAGAGACTCAGCTTTGAAGCAAGTTCCAGAAATGTTAATAGACCATAGTCTTAAAAGATTTAGCTACTGAAGATACTTTTGGTCTTTGGCTATATTGAAAGAAAGAACGTGCAGCTTATGGTTCGGTGGTCTGCTGTGCCGGTCAGATCATGTCTGGAAAGTTTACTTCTGGGCACTGAGTTTTAAAAGACTGCATTGGTAAACTAGAGGACTTACCAGAAGCAGCCAACCTGGATAGCAAGGAATCTGGAACTCATGGCATGTAAGGAATGAGTGAAGGATAGTGGTCTGGAAAAGGGAGGCATGGTGACAGTTTATTCCCTTAGAAAAAAATACTGAATTCCTCCTTCGTGTGCTGGGAATATGGCAGTCACCAAGTCAGAAATAATCCCTGCTGCCTTAAAATGTATGGTTTTTTGGCAAAAGTAAACTGAGCAAGACATGGCAACCTTGGGGACAAATAACAGTTCTAATCTTGACTTCAAATATTTGAAAGAATGTCACTTTGAAGAAGAAACAGACCTGTTCCAGAGAAAAGACCTGAGACTTTGGTAGAAGTTCCAGGGAAGGTGACATTGGTTTAGCAGAACAAGCTGTCTTGACAACTAAAGTCAGCCCTCTTGAGGCACTGAACTCCTCACTACTAAAGGTATCAAGCGGTGGCTGTCAAGAATGTTCCAAAAGGAATTCTTACATCAGTGATTATTATGAGGGTTCATCCAACTCTGTAGTCTGACTGCTTTGTGTACATTATCTTGTTCAATTTTCATTGTACCTTAAAAACCAGGTATTCTTATTCCTCAGTTTTACAGTTGAGGAGACTGAGGCCCAGAGAGGTTAAGTAACTTGCCTCATGTCACATGGATGGTAAATGGTAGACCCAGGATCCGAAGCCAGGTAGTCTGGCCCCAGAGCCCATGCTCTTCACCACGTGTCCTACTCTGCTACTTAAAAATAACAGCCCCAGCTACCATTTGTTCATTGCTGACTTTTATCAGACAACATGTCTCCCAGATGACCTCTAAAGGGCCAAGAGCCAATAACATAATCCAGATGTTATTTCATAGTCCTAAAATTGGCTCTTAGAAAAATCCCGGTGGGAATGTTGATCTAGTCTTGCTATAGTTCTGCCTCACTGCACTCAGGTGCCTCAGATGACCCCTCCCCATGAGCGAGGGACTTCGGGACTGGCGGCGATGGTAGCTCCAGCTCGAGGTGCCCGGGCCCTCTTCATCTCTGGGCCCCTGGGTCATGCTCATCCTGCTCCTTCTTTGGAAGCCTGACCAGGAATATGTTCCAGCAACATGCTACTAAACTATCCTGTCTTCCTTCCCCCGCTTTCCCAGACTTCCCACTCCTGCTTGGTGTTCCAACCCGTTCTGTGGCCAGAATACACATTTTGGAACCTCTGTGAGGCCATCCTGCAGTACCAGATGAACCATAGCATGCTCCAGGTAAGAAAGAGTTCAGGTCTGGTCTGACTGGATGTGATGGAAGAAAAGGTTAGCATCGATTGACCACCTACTACTTAACATGAGGCACTTGCTAATAAGCATGTTAATGATGATAGTAGCTACTACTTGTTTACTATGTGTCAGGGACTGTGAACGTTTTATAGGTACTATATCATTTAATGCTCCCAAGATCCCAATGACCTGGGTATTATCAGCCCCAGTTGTGCAAGTGAATACATTGAAATTCTTTTGTTAAGGACACATAACCAGTAAGAGACAGAACTGGGATTCAAGTTACATGTCTTTAATCTCTTTGCCTCAGAAACACAGGAAAGACTTCTCAGAGAGATTGGCCATTCCCTGATGATATTAAACTAATAAAAGATTGTGGAAATGGAAGTATACAAAAGTCAAGCCTCTTCCAGAAGGGATTAAGAACAAAGTAGCACTGTCTTTCTATTATATAAAATGTGTTCTGCCAACATTTGAAGTTCTTTCAGTTTTGATCACCACATCTTGAAACAGGTTTTAATAGGAGGCAGAGTCACGTGCATCTGATTAGAATTCTTAATAATAATGGTAGTTTGTGTGGTGGTTAGTACGTTAGATGTTTTCAAGTAAGTTTTTTTACTTAACCCTTCCAGCAATCCCACCGGTTTGGTGTCTTCATTTTCCAAATCTGGAAACGGGGACAGAGTCACTGTCTCCAGGCCACAGACTTTTAAACCCAAAGCTGCCGCTGTTTTTTGAGTCTAGAAAGAAAATGGCCAGGAGGAAATAATGATTTAAGTCAGGGCTTCTTAATCTCCTTGGAGAATCTGATAAAAACCATAGACCATCTCCCTAGAAAAATTGCACAGATCATTCTAACATATGGCATTTTGCATAGAATTGTACTCATCACTGAAACACTTAGACTGCTACCAGGGGTTTACATAACCCCTGAAATCTGTCCATGAATCCCACATCCAGAACTCCTGGTATAAGTCAACCAAATCATGAAGCTTTGGTCATGTGCTTGGTCATTAGAATATGAAGAATTAAAAGAGGAAGTTCTGTTCAAGTGAAAGGAAAAACAGCAGAGTCTCAATTATCCACCATCAGTGAGGAATGAATATCAGATTTTTCCACATGACCAAAGCTCCTTTAAGAACCAAAATTTTTTTCTATCCTTTTTTGATGGAAAACTTTCCGAAATGTGTCTTGTACATAATCATTGACACCTAGTATATACCAGGCACTCGCTAATAATGATGATGGCAACTGCCATCTTAAAGCCCTTCATTGGACAGTGATGCCCTTGAAGGGTGGGACTGTTTGCCCTCAGCTAGATGGCCCCCAAATACTTGGCTTTGGGATTTCGTGTGTATTTTTGTGCTTCCTCCATCTCATTTTCTACCACCGTCAATGGCTATTTGACAGCATCCCTCCTCCTCTTCCTATTTACTGTTTTAAATCGGCTATAGGCAAGGAAACCAGTCAGTCAAGCTTGTTAGAAATAGGTCTATAAAGTGAGAGTAAACTGGCTTTGAGCCCAGAGGATGGTCCATGAGCTTTTGTGTATGGGTATACTCTCATCTCTGACTTTGCTACTCAGAAGCCTTTTATAGTAATTTCAGAGGACTTAACTTCCATTCATTGCATGAACATTTATTGAGTACCAAGTATGAGTCAGGGACTACACTAAGCATAAGATTCCTACCTTCGTGGAGCTTATAGTCTTACTTGAGATAGATAATAAACAAGTAAACAAATATATAAGATAATTTCAGACTGTAATAAGGCAGTGAAGAAAATAGAGTGATATACTAGAAAGTAATGAAGAAAGCAAGAGGTACTGCATAGAGAGTCAAGGAAGGCCTTTCTGAGGAGGTGGTTTTTAAGCCATGATATAAAAGAGGAGAAGCAGCCAGATGTGTGAAAATCTGGGGGTAAACAATCACTCTCTACAACAGGAGCAGTAATGTAAGGACACTGAGATCATCAAGTCCGGGTCTTGGAAGAACAAATGAAGAGGCCATCATGCAGGAGGGAGAAGGGTGTGAGATGAGGCTGGGTGGGAGTCAGGCCTCTGGTTATATAGGACCTTATGGGCCATGGTGACACGGCTGAAGAATTTTGGTCAGAGGAATGACAGGATCTGATTTACATTTTGCAACAATCACCCAGGATTTTCAGGGAAGCGGGAGTCAGGGAACAAACTCCTATAGTAGTCCAGGTGAAAGGATGTGCCTCAGGGTCAGGTGGTGGCTGTTGGGAGGGGGAGGGTTGAGTGGACCGAGATGGGGAAAAACAAGTTAAAAACAGAAACAAATGAAAGTAACTCTAAATTAATAATATAACCCCTAGAGAAAAGAATTTAGGTTATCTCAACATAGTTCTCTGACTATACATCTTTAGTGAGATATATTCTAAGGATAATACAAACTGAAAGGAAACTTAACCATTGTTCAAGAGGTTTTTGTTAGTGGTAATGTTGATGATATAATTTTGAAGTTCATGGATCTCAGAGGATAAAACAAAGTGAGTACAAATATTAATGTTACTAGTAATCCAGACGTGTAGGTTTTGGCCTGGGTGGTTGGGAGGATGGTTCTGCTATTTCCTGGGGTGAGGTGGGACATGTTTGAGGACAAGTATTAAGAGTCCCAATTTGTACTTGGGAATCCTAATTGCAAACATTTATCGAGTTCTTACCACATGTCAGGCATCCTTTACATGGATCTCTCTAGTGCTAGAAGGTCGATACCATGGTTATTGCCACCATTTTTAAAGTAAGGAAACCAAAGTTATAACAGAGATGTCCTGAACCCTTTTTTTTTCAGGGGGCCTCTTGGGGATCCTGGCCAGGCTTTATCTACTCAGGAGTCCTCAAAGCTCTGTTTCTAGAAATCTCAGCACCTCAGCAGAAGCACTTAGGGTAGATTCCAGACTAACAACATCCTCGCCAGTCTGGCCTCAGACCAGAGAGCTGGTCTTTCCAGTGTCTCCCTTTTATGTACCCTGTCTCATGACCAGACTAGACTCTTCATGGTTCCTTGTTCAGTTTCCCACCCTTCAGTTTCCAACCTCCATGTCTGTGTTCCCATCCCATTTCCCAAATTCCCATTGTTAAAATGTGAGCTGCTCTATCTCTAACCCCAGCACAGTGTGTCTCTGTTCCTACAGGAAGCCAGGGCGGAAGGCAGGGAGGTAGCTTCTGGACCTAGAGTAGCTCACTGGGATGAGCGTCCCTGGTGCAAGCTAAGGGAAGCAGGGACTCAGCTACAGGTTGTTTGGGGCTAGACCTTGGTATCTGAAGGGACCTTGGCAGTGTTCAGGTGATCACCCATCAGCTGTAGAAAACAGGGGCTGCTGGTAAAGCATGCAGTAAGACAGAGAGAACATCAGCAGGGGAGGGGTGGGTAGCAATGCAGAGCCACTGAGCCTCAGTTACAAGCTGCAGGAATGGAAAGTCCATGAGGGGTCACTGACGGAGATGACTAGTAAGTGTTTGGTCTATCTCTTCGGTAAGAATGGTATCACAGAGGATACGTGTTCCCACTAAACTTCCTTTGATGCATTTGTCAGAGATGAAACGTGAGGCAAAACTACTTTATTTCTTCAGGTAGTCGCTGTCTTCTCCTTAGGAAAAGTTAAAAGCTTGAACTGTTGTCTCAGACATCCCTGGCTTTGAACCATGGCGTTGCCTGCTAATCCTGCTCATTCTGGGACTGCCTGGCAATGACTTAACCCTGCAGAGTATCATTTTCCTCATCTGTAAAATGAGAGGAGTGGTGTCAATAAGAATGCCTGCCTGGGGCGCCTAGGTGGCTCTGTGAGTTCAGGGTCCAACTCTTGATTTCGGCCCAGGTCTTAATTTCAGGGTTGTGAGTTCAAGCCCCACATTGGGCTCTGCACTGGGCATGGCGCCTACTTAAAAAAAAAAAAAAAAAAAAGTCCTGCCTCACAGGTTTGTGATAGGGTGCAATGAGCTAATACGGCGAAAGTGCTGAGAGCAGTGCTGGGGCAGAATTCATCTTCAGAGAATAGTGGCCAGTATCCTTTCCCGTGTGTGGCTCTGAGCTCTTCATCAGAGTTCTCCTGTCTCCAGAAAAGCCATAGGCTCAGAGCACCCTTCTCATCCCGTGCCAGTACAGTTCCCTAGGCAGGAGACGCTGGGGGCACTTCAGTATGTGTGGTGTTTCTGGCAGGGGTAGCTGTCTCAGGCAGCCATCAGAAAGGCATCCCCCATGCTACTCACCTGGGCACGTTGACTGCGGCAAATGGGGACTTATGGGAGGACTTGTCATTGGCTAATAAATGTTTTGTAACCAAATGCCTACAGCCTCTCTCCAGGCCCAGACAGTGTAGCGGAAGACTTGAGGATTTATGTACTGGAGGGGCTATTACATCTTGCTCCCTAATTCTACTGAGAGAACAAGAGCGGACAGGCTTAATGCTCAGGAGAGGTTTAGATGAATAGGGCAGAGCTCCATTTCTCAAAGCGAGCTCCATGGAGCCCTTGCACCAAGACGGCATGAGGTCTGTACAAAAAGTCTCTAAGGAAATTATTGCTACCCACACCTGATTGGTCATTAAAAGGGAAAGTAGACAGTATGGTCAGGGAGAGAGAAATTGATTGTTAGGACTTCTTGAGCCTGGATTTTCTGAGGCTGAATACCTGAGAAGACTTAGAACACATCTGAAATGTGGAGGTAGATCGAGACCACGTGGAGGCTGGATAGACAGGCATTTATATGCACTGGTTCCTCACGCCACCCCTACAAAGTGCAGCTTATCCAGAGACACATTTCCCATGGGTCTCTTAAGAAGCTACCTTAGTGGAGAAACCAGTGGAACTTCAGCCTGCTGTGACCTAGGCCCTCCCTACCTCAGCCTCAGTGTCCTTATCTGTACAATGGGGAGGCTGGGCAGATGGTCTTTAGGAACTCCCCTGGCTCTGTCATCCTAACAGTGAATCTGATTCCTGGCAATTAGGGGCCAGGCCCTCCCTTGACTGCAGCCTCCCTGCCCGGCGCTCAGTCTGGGGATGCCGTCAGAAGAAGCCTGAGCCGCACAGAGTGACTTTAAGCAGCTCTATGTTTCCTCCCTCTGTGGTCGAGTATTCCCCTCCTTTCTGTCCTGCCAGTATTTACCTACTTGGCTTTGTCCACAAGCAGTGGTAAGAGAAGACTAGCTGACCGTGAATAGCCAGCCACCAAGTTGACCATTCATTTTCTCATTTTTCCTCAAGCCACCCATTGTGCAGAGGATTCACTCTGGCCTGGTCAAGCTCTTCAATCAATTCCATGTGTCTTTGCCATTATTCCCACTGCCTGATACTCTCCTCCCCCCATACACCCCACCTTTATCCAAATCCTCCCCGTTGGTTAAATCCCAGCTCAAATTCTGCCTGTCCATGCGGTATCACTGTTCCTTGATCATCATCAGCGACAATGTCTCTCTTCTCAGAGCTACGTGACCTTTTCTCTTGCCTCTCTGATGACCCTTAGGACATTCTGCCTTGTATTATGGGACTTTGTGTATAGATCTGTGTCCTAATCGGCCCATAAGCACGTGGATTGCTGAGACCATATCCTCCATATCCTGTACATCATACCCTAGTAAGGTCCTGTACACAAAGCATTCCTCCTGCCCAAGGCCAGGAAGAAGCCCTTCCAGCAAGATGGAAGGCCTTCACAGTGACTTCTCAAACTCTTCTAGGCTTCATAGCTCCATGTGTGAGCTCATCACCCTAGCAGAAGAGTGGCCTTGAATGCCTGGGTTCATATAGGAGCCTAGGGAGGGATTTTCCAGAATTTCCATTTGTCATCTCTATCCATACAGTAAACCTTGATTGCTGAGAGACCCTAGCAAATCATTTCCCTACTCTGAATTTCATGTCTGTCTCCAAAAGATAAAAAGTAGCTGCACTGAGAGGGTCAAGTGCTTGTGCACGTGTAAGATACTCTTTAAAGGGGGGAAGACAGAGCAATCCACGTGTGCAGGCTGTGTAGGACACAGGTACACAAATACTGTGCTACAAGGTAGAATGTGGTAAGGGTCGTCAGGGTATAGAACGCCAACTTAGCGGCAAAGTGTAGTTTCTTACACGTGGAATAGGTTTGGCAGGAGGAGCTCTGGAGCCACGGCTCCATGCCCAGTCAGGATGGCCTTGGTCCGGCTCCAGGGGGATTTTCCCCTCGCCAGGAGCTTCCTCCCTGCCCTCCTAGGGCCACCTGGTCAGTCAGTTGAGTATTTCACATGTACAGGGTGCCCAAAGTGCCAGAGAGGAAACACCACACGGTCTCTGCCTTCTGGGAGTTTATGGTTTGTCTGGAGATACACAAGTGAATGAGAAGTGCTGCCAGGGAGCATGATCCCTTCCCTGGTCAGAGCTGGTTCCAGGAGCCCTGAGCACTCGGGCAAGCCTTCACGTGCTTTATTTTCTAACAGAAGAAGTGGCCTATGGACACTAACACCTATTCTACTCGGTAGAATGCAGTAAGTGGCTTAAGAGAGCCGAACCTGTTTCTCACCACGTTTCTAGGAGGATCATTTGCTGGAAGAGTCAGGCCGGTCTCCCCACGGGAGGCAAGTCTGGAGCCAAACTCGGAAAAATAGTTGAGGGGGTTGGGAAGATGGCACCCTTAGAATGACCCGGGAAGCCAAAGGAAGTGAGCCATTGGCCGTGCCCCAGGCAGGAATAGGACCTTCCTTGCAGCAGAGAATAGACAATAACTTGTGAAATTGCTGTTTCTGTGTGAGAACCTGCAAATATGCAAGAGAGGGTTTTGCATATATTATCTCTAATCCTTAAAACCACTCTTCAAGGTAGACACAACCCCCACTTTACAGATGAAGAAATGAGGTTAGGAGAGGATTTGCCCAAAGCCACAAAGCTAGTTGGTGGGAGAACCAGAAGTCAGACCCACGTTCGCCTGGTTCCCTTCTAAGTGTGAGCCTGAGAAGAATTTCAAGAGAGACAGAGGCTCCCACCCAAAACAAACCAAGATGGACCCCAGAACTGCCGCTGCTGGACCTCTGCCTCATCCCCCCCCCCCCCCCCGCACAGCCACTCCCAAGCTCTTCCTGATCTGGTACAAACTCCCCATTGTTCCACTTAACTTGGCCCGCCTGGTGCCCCACCCCCTACCTCCTCCATCCCAGTTCCACTCACACCTAAAAATGATCTCCCCACCCTGACCCCCACTTTTCTCTAGCAGAAGGCCCGAGACTTGTATGCAGAGGAGCGGAAGAGGCAGCAGCTGGAGAGGGACCAGGCTGCAGTGACAGAGCAGCTGCTGCAAGAGGGGCTCCAGGCCAGTGGGGACGCCCAGCTCCGACGGACGCGCTTGCACAAACTCTCAGCCAGACGGGAAGAGCGGGTCCAAGGCTTCCTGCAGGCCTTGGAACTCAAGCGGGCTGACTGGCTGGCACGTCTGGGCACTGCATCAGCCTGAATGAGGCTGGCCTCCTGCCACTTTGCCCTGCCCTCTGCCTCCAGGGCCCCACTCCCCTCTCTTTTCTTGGTGAAAGGCGCCTCCCTCCTAATGATGAATTGTGTTTCCTTTGCTTGGCAGGGGAGCCCCAGAGGCCAGGTCTGCTGGCCATAGATAGACCTGTTGGACTGCCTGGGACAGTGGCCCCTGGGGAGGGTTGAGGTGATAGTCTCCCACAAGTACACTAAAGCCAGCTCTGGTCACCCATAGGTTTGGAGAGCAGGGAGCCCCAGGTCTTTGCTGCCTGTTCCTTCTGCCTCTGCCCCATCGACATGTGCTCCTAGATGCACTTTATTTTTTTTACCAGCACATCCTTCAACACACAGAATTTCAGGGCAGAGGTCTCCCCAAAACCCTAGCCCTTTACCCTTCCATCTTAACCTTCTACCCGACTTTCACAAAAGATTTGGCTCCACCTTGGATCTGCTGGTAAATAGCTAATAGGCAGCCAGCGTTATTTGGGCAAGGAAGAGGAGGGAGAGACAGAAAATTTGCCCATCTGCTGCTCCTCCCCCTGGGCTCTCCACCTGGGATTTGCTATTGAATCTCTACCCCCTCCCACCACACAGTACTGATTGCTCACTGAAAGGCTCAGCGCCCCCAATGGCGCGCGGAAGCCAGGCGGGTGATTACAATCCAATTACCTATTGTCGACTCAGCCCACACAAGCTTTTCTCCTCCTCTTGCAGGGCATGGGGCCAGGCTCCACGCCCCTGTGAGACCAGCCCCCTCCATGACTACAGGGTAACAGAAGGGCCTGTAGGCCCTGGTGAATCTAATCCACCACAGGCCTTCCCTGGAACATGTCACAGGACCCAGAGCACAGAAACAAGCGCTTCTCCCAACTGACTGCTGTCCTCACCATCTCAGACTCTGCTTCCTACCGCCTCAGTCTTTGAGACTTCTCTGTTCTTGACCTGGCCCCCTAAGTAGCCCCTGAGACTGATTTATTCTCAGCGTGGCGGAGTCTCCGCTTCTTAGGGCCAACACTGCCCAGCAGGGAGAAGAGGACCAAGTCAAGGGCCGTGTCCTTTCCCTTACCTCTCCCTGCCAGGCCTTGCTGCAGAGCTGCTGAGAGGATTAGTGCCTTTGAAGGGCTGTCTGCCTGAGCAGCTCTGCTTCAGGTGCCCGGAGCAGCAAGCACCAGCCTTTAACACCAGCCAAACACCACTATGTTTAGTCTTCCCATTTTACTTTCTGCGAACTGTTTCCCCAGCACCTCCCTCTAGGGGAGAGGCGGGGTCTTGCAAGCAGTGCTCCCAGCAAAGTCTTTAAACCCCTAACTTCCCCGTATTCCAGTCTCCTCTTCCCCTTCCTGTGCCAGGATACCTGGCACAAGAGACCCATTGGCCATCATCCCTTCTCCCAGAATCAGGCAGAAATGCCAGACACTGCGATTGAGAAGCCAATCAATGCACCCTTTGGCAAGCCCCCCACACACACCTGGCATTCCCCACAACCAATCCCTGGCACAGGGTTCCCAGAGAGCAGGTGCTGTACATTTTCCAGCTTTATAATGGGGCTGTTGACAGCTTTAATTAGGGAGGCATGAATTATGCGGCTATAATGCAGAGCCCTACAATTAAGGCGGGAATGAGGGGCTGGAGGCAACAAACGGAATCTGCCCAGTGAGCCTGGCTATTGAGTCCTGTCTCCGTTCTGTGTCTGACTTTCCCTAATATGACTGAGGTACAGCAGAGATGATTAATGGAGCTGGTGTCTCTCTTTGGCGTATTCTGGAGAAGGTACACAGAGTGGGATGTGTAGGGGCTGAGGGACCACTACTGCCAAGGTGCAGGAGCTGCAAATAGTTGATAGGGACTCACTGTGATTGCTTTCTGCCCGCAGGATTTGTACAAACCAGCTCAACCCTTGCCTCAAGAAAGTAGGTGGGACCTATTTAAATGTCCTCTTAGCTGTGAGCCAGTCCCCCACTTGAGGATATTGTGTTCTTGTGTTTTCCTGGGTTTCAAATAGAATTTTAAAAATTCTTTCTTAGATGTAAAACTTGTCTACAAACAGTACAACAGAAGAACACCTGGTTTTGCGGCTGCAGTTGTCTGCCCTTTCTCAGGTGCGCTTGGCTACCTCCAGGATCCCCAGCTTTGGGAGCGTGCGGGGTGGGGGAGGCAGTGGAAAAGCCCTTTTGCCATCCCAACACCTGTTCCTCTACTTGTTTCCTGATCCCCGGTCGCTTTCCTCCACCCTCCTTGTCCTCCCGCAAGTGAGAGGAAGCCAGCCTGCCAGTGTGGAAGGAGGGATTTCGCCAGCTGCGTTTGCAGCGCCCGGGCTTGGTGGCCGCGTCGGGTGGGGGCAGCTGAGCTTGATGTCTCCAGAGCGGGTGGAGCGTAGGGGGAGGGGAGTGCTAGTAGGCCTAGGCGGCTGCTCTCCATCATTCTGTGGCGGGGTTCCGACGTTCGGGAATACAGGGACCTAAGGGAGCCACTCGACAGGCTTTGGGGTGGGGGGCTTCGTTGGCATTTGGGGAGGCGGCTGAGAAGCGGGTGCTGAAAGGACAGCTCCTACCTGCCCCACTGCACCCGAAAGGGACCTCTGCGTGTAAAGTCTCCCCCCTCGAACCCCCACCCCACCTCGAGCAGACTGCCTTCCAGGTGAGGAGCACGAGAGGATTCCTCGGAGTGGCAGCTTGGAAGGATGCACGTCCGGCTGCGCCAAGCTGGCTTCCCCGCTCTTTCCCCACTTCAGCGTCTGCCTTGGCCCTGGGAATTGCAGCCTGTGCCTCCACGCCGCGCGCTTCCTCCCGCCTCTGGCGGAGAAGGGCGGTGCGGCCAGGCCTCGAAAACCCTTCTTCTGGGGCCCCCAGCGGGAACAGGAAGGAAAGCGGCCGAGATGCGCCCTAAGTGTCGCATGGCTTGGAGAAGTGGGTAGCTGGGTTGCATAAGGTAGAAGGAACTTGGTAGTTTGCAAAAGCCAGCTCTTGGCGGGAGCCGAAACGCAGAGCCCGCCGACTCGCACACACACCCCCTCCCCTCGTTTATTGCCATCGACGCGCGCCTCCCCCCACTGCGCCCCCACCCCCTAGGCGCGCCGCCGTCTCGCGCGCCCTCCCCCCGTACCCCCCTCCTCACTCCCTCCAGAGGAGGTGAGTTTAAACCCCGCCCACGTGACCCCAGCTGGGCCAATGAGCGGCGGCGGGAGGTGAAATCCGGTTCTAACCGGTCCGGGGCTCCCAGCGCTATAAAAACTTTATAAACCCCCCGGAGCCCGAGCAGTGTGAAGAAGAAGAGGCGAGAACGACCCCCGGACCGGCCAAATCCCGCGCGCCGCTGCATCCCCGCGTCCAGCGCTTACGTCCCGCCGCCGTCGCCACCATGCCCAAGAGAAAGGTACGTGGCGCGAGGGCCCCAGGCGCTGGGCCGCCACTGCCGCCGCCACTACCGCTGCTGCTGCCGCCGCCGCCGCTTCCCCGGCTTCGGGGCGCGAGCATCGGCGCCGGGCTGGAGCAGGCTCAGACGCCCTGCACAGGGGCTCGAGGCGGTGTCAGGCTGCCCCGGGCTAACCCTGCGCGGCTCGGCTGCCCGCGGGCGCCAGAGGCCATATTGGAGGAGCGGCGGCCGCGGCGGGAGGAGCCATGTTGGCGGCTGTTTATCCCGCTCCTCTCGGGTTCGACGTGCCCGCCCCGCGCCCCCTCCCCCATCGCCAAGCCCCCTCCCCTCCCCGCAGGCGGGCAATTCAAACCCGAAAGGGCGGGAAGGCGGCGCTCGGGCTTGGCGGGCGGGGGAGCGCGCTGCCGCCAAAAAACCGCCGCCGTGAGGGGGCGGGGCCCGTGTCCCTTGGGGCGGGGCTTCGCTGTGTGGCCCCGCCTCCGCCCACGGCCCCGGCGCACGGGACTCGCGCCGGTGCGCGCTGCTGCCGCCCACGAGTTCCCCCGGCTGCGCGCGCCTCCAGTCTCCCGCCCTCGACGGCTGCCATGGAAACGGCGCCCGGGCCCCGCCTCCGGAGGGGTTTGTTTGCACCATCTGCAGCTGTTGCTTCTGCCTGGCGCCGCGGCGCGGGCTGCGCTCCTCCGCGCTCCTCGCTCCAGTTTAGCGCGCGCTGCCCCGGGCGGCTTGGCGGAGGCTCCCAGCCGGCTGGGGCTCAGACGCCCACCTTTGCTGCGCGCTTTGGGCCATTTCGGGCGTGATGGTTGTATAGAGGAGCAGTCAGATCTTTGAGCACTTCGGGCGTTATAGGAGCTGGGGATGCTAAAACCGGAAGATTCGTATGGAAAAGTTGTGTGCAAGGCTTCCCCCTTCGGTTTTCTTGCTTAGGACTGTTACGCTTAGTGAGTCCTTAAGAATTGCTTTAGAAGCTACAACTTTCTTAGGCTTTGTTTGTGTTTTATAGGCTGAAGGGGATGCTAAAGGAGATAAAGCCAAGGTGAAGGATGAGGTGAGTCTTAAAAAGCTTTGGGACTCCTTTGCTGGCAATTAACCACACCTCTAGTCCCGAATTTCCCTAAGCTTTCTGCACTTCCGGTAGTCTAGATCAAACTGATGAGAAAATTTTTTATCTTTTGATTTTTCTTAACTGTCCTATTTCTAATCTTTTTTTTCTTCTTTTAATAGCCACAGAGAAGATCTGCAAGGTTATCTGCTGTAAGTGTCTGTTATTAAATTATGTTTATCCCTGAAACTAAAAAGCATGAAAAATTTCCTTTGTTTCCCGTGGGTTATGATTAGTAGCTGCTTTTGAATGATCTACTCTCTTATGGGCTCTCCTGTTTGATATTTGCTGGTTCTGAAATTCTGGTGGCTGTAGCCAACGTGGGACACCTTGGTGTGTTACTTTAAATGGGTTCCTGAAGATAGGAAACTCCAGCGGAAAGCCAACCCCAGAAGCTTTATGAAATAGAAGAAACTTTCGTGCCAGTGGTCCTGTGGTTTGGCGGTGGGTTGTTTTCTTTGGTCCATCATACTAATGTTCTCTTCCTCTCTCCCTGAAATAAAAGAAACCTGCTCCTCCAAAGCCAGAGCCCAAGCCTAAAAAGGCCCCTGCAAAGGTGAGTGGAACTGAGAGACCAGGCTGCTTCTAGGAGTTGCATAAGGCTGTGCCGTTTTCCACGTTGCTGACAGTTCTGTATAACGGCTTCATCCATTGACACAGACTTGATATGAGAAAGTTATCTGGACTGGGCCTTAAAACTATGTTGGAATTGGTCATTTTCACAGTATGAGGCCTGTCCTTCAGCATCTTAATTCAGCACAGTGATGACTCCATTTATAGATTAGAATACCTATTGTTTTGATAGCTTGCCTTATTTATCCCTGACATTTGTAGTATTGGTTTTCTAACCAAGAACTCTCTCATCAGGATAATAATGGAACAACAAGGTCCGGGGTCGGGGGGAGGGTGGTCATCAGCTTACAGAAGATTGTACATTTAAAACCCAGGTATTCAAGGTGCTGTTTTCTTCTATTATTTACACTCAAATAAAAACTTGTATGCTAAAGACCACAGCAAATGATAATTTGGTCTTGTTTTGATCCGTTTTTATCGATGGGGGAGGGTTTATAGTTTGTGTATGTGTTAACATACACAATCCTGTTATAAACAATTCTTTGATTGTTTGATAAACAATCCTGTGTCATACAGAATTTTGCAGACCATACCCTGCTAATGCGAAATTAGAAGAAACTACTCTATTTTTTCTCCCTTCCCCTTTTTAGAAGGGAGAGAAGGTACCCAAAGGGAAAAAGGGGAAAGCTGATGCTGGCAAGGATGGGAATAACCCTGCAGAAAACGGAGATGCCAAAACAGACCAGGTACAACTGCTATTTCACTTTTTGTGAAGTTGGCTCTGAGCCAGTTACCAATCCCAAAAGCTTTTATTACCTTTCTCCTGCGTCTGTATTGCCCAAGTCTGCTTTTCAGTCCAGAGTTTGCTTATGGTTTTTCCGTTAGCTTAAATTCTGGGTTCTTAAAGTCTCTGCCATCCAATAACGGGCACTGTAGTGTGAACTCCGTGTCCCAAGCTCATGCTACACCATAGAGTTTTCAAGCTGAGGATAAACTTCCCTTCTAATGCTAATGTGCCCCCTTCCCTGATTGTACAGTGAGGTCCAGAGGGAAAGTTACCAAGTTATTCTCAAAACAAGGACTGCATCTTGAAGGATCTAAAATCTGAACCTGAGTGTGGGAGCAAAGTAGTGCTAGGGATGGGATGTGAATGAAAATAGCGTCAAATCTGTAGGTGGTAACATCGTATTAATCTTTTTCTTCTAGGCACAGAAAGCTGAAGGTGCTGGAGATGCCAAGTGAAGTGTGTGCATTTTTGATAACTGTGTACTTCTGGTGACTGTACAGTTTGAAATACTATTTTTTATCAAGTTTTATAAAAATGCAGAATTTTGTTTTACTTTTTTTTTAAGCTATGTTGTTAGCACACAGAACACTTCATTGTTTTGGGGGAAGGGCATATGTCACTAATAGAATATCTCCAAAGCTAGATTGATAAAAGGGGAAAAACACCTTTCCCTTCTAGTTTTGAGAAACTTCCTCTTGGCTCCCAGGAGGAGGGATTCCTTGATGTTGACACACATGAGCCGCCTTGGCACAAACCCCTCGGTGGTGTGGAAAAACTAAAACTCATTTTTTTATGTCTTCTTCTCCCTGTCTGCCTTCAACATAGACTTGACTCCCTTAAACCCAGAGACCTGTTGGAACCTGACCCCCAAGACATGGTTCCCAGTATGTCAGGCAATCTGGACTTTACAGTGTCACCACTGAGATGGCATCCCTCAAAAAAGTTCCTTTTTTAGCTCGTGGATCTTCAGATTGATAATTCTGCCATTTTCATTTCATTTCCTGAAAGTCAGGGTCGGCTTGTGAAAAGTTGTTAAACAACATGCTAAATGTGAACTGTCAACCCTCACTCTAAACTTTCCCTGTTCAGAGCATCTACATGAAGACTTCATTGGGTTTTATAGTGGCTTTCTGATTTTGGTAGTCCATTGAAGAAGGGAGTTTGAAAGTTGTTGTATACTGTTAACGATTGTCTGCCCATGTCCTGCCTGAAATACCATGATTGTTTATGAAAAGTATCTTTAATAAAGCTGGATACAGTTTGGCTTGGAATGCTGCCTCTAATCTTTTCCCAGGAATGGGGGAGCCTGGTTTCTCCAGGTCTCTTGGGACAGGATGCATTCTGGTGTGAGGTGTAGAGGTTTCAGGTACAGCCGTTCTGGTCTCGAGTCCGTCTGTAGAACACGGTGCAGTTAGGAAAGATCCCTGGAGTGGACTGGTGAGAGGCCAGGAGCAGAGGAGTGATTTCTGTACTTGGTTACGCAGCATTACCTGAAGTGTATTTTTAAAGGCAGAGTTTGGGTAGGTCTGAGGTTTTGGCCTGGTAGCGGACAGCAGAAGAGCCTTTCCACTTCATTCACACTTAAAGTCTCTATAAAACTAGAAAATTAGTAGGTCCAACTATAGTCCTTGTGTCAGGAAAAAATGCTTTTGTGTCTGTATACATTTGACCAGAGATGTGTTAGACTGATGGGCACTCTCTTAAGCAGGCCTGCAAGTCTTCTGTGAATTGATTAAATTCTTGTCCTTGCTGGTGAACTGCTCTAGCTCCAAAACCAGAGCTGTTAATGGGGACTTTCTGATTGCTTCAGTTTAGAGGCCCTGCAGTGAAGCACCTTTCCTCTAGAGGAAGGAATAAGAAGTTAGCTCTTAGGAAAGAGAACTTGTAATAAATTGATGCTTGCAATTTGAATGTGCTTTCACAGGTCATCTCTATCGTTTGGGAGAAATAAAGGGGCAACACAAGTGTTAACACCCTTTTTATGTGAGGAAATGAGCTCAGGTGAAGAAACTTGTTCGGGCTTCTGTATACATACAGTGAGTAGCAAAAACTCAGGGCTCAAACTCCCAGTTTTATTCAAAAATAACTTCTGACTTCTGTTTGGGGGCACCTTTTGGATAATTTGTCCACTTAGGCAATTTGTAGCCACTTGCTTTCTTTTTGCTGAAATCGTTCTAGGTGGTACACTCTTAATTTTTAGTCAGAGGGCAGTGTCCTCTTCAGAATGGGGGATGGTACAGCTGTGAGGGAGACGGCAGCTTGGTATTTGAGCAGAAATTGCAGAATTTGAGAAAGGCACAGCTGGGGTTCCTTTAATCAGTGTTTGTAGGACTTCAGATTCAGTTAAATGTGTTGAGCTATGGACCATGCTAGGAGCTCAGCCAAAGGCTCTTAATTTTTGTGTCAAAAATTAGGTGTTTTGCCCCCATTTTACAGTTAAAACATGAAGTGACCGGCTGAAGTTAAACCCAGTAGTAACTCTTCTCTTCCTGTTACTTAGGAATTAGGATGAGTAGGGTGAGCTTGAACTTTGTTTTTCCTTCATGGGAAATATTTGCTGATGGGACTAGCCATGGACCATGAGAGTACCTGGGCTTACAGACCAAGAAACCAATCTTGAAAACAGGGTAAGACTATTTAAGCCAGCCACAATCATGCTCCGTGCCAGCCCTGACCCGAACGAAGTCAATGATAAAATGGATTTCCTTCCCCTGGCCCTGTCCCCAAGCCCGTTTTATCCCATCTCTGGGGAGCAGTCACCATAACCTGTATTAGAATGGATGCTCTGGGCTCTAAGTAAAATAAAATGGCATAAACAGGAGGAAGGTCAGTTTCCCTAAGAGAAGTCCTGAGGTAAGGTGGTTCTAAGTACCCAGCTGTTTCTTTCCAACTTTTCTGCCGTGTTGTCCTCGGCATGTTGTCCAACCACCCCACCTCCCAAGTCAGCTGCTCCAGGCCTCAGCTCGGACATTGGTGTCCAGAGGCAGAAGACCTGTTTCTCCTGAAGATAATTTCCAAGAAGCCTCTCAGCAACCCGAGTTTGGGCAGAACTGGACTGCCTGCCTGCTCCTATAAACCAATCGTGGTGAAAGGGATGAAACCACAGATTCTGTTTAGGATTCACCAGAGTTGCTGGAATTAAATGGGGGCTGGGCGGGGTGGGAGGTGGGTGGGAGATGACAGAAGAGGACAGGTGCCATGAGTGGCCAGCCGCCACCCAGCTCGGGGCCCACGGTGTCTCCAGGCCTCTCTGGGCCTGGCTTCACTGCAGCATTTGCTGAGCAAGAGCCCAAAGTTGAACTAGAATTTGCATTAAGAATTCACCATTTTAAAGCACGCAATTCAGTGGTTTTTAGAATATTCACAAGGTTGTGGAACAACACTATACAACTGCAGAATGTTCCATCACAAAAAAGAAACTCCATACTTAGCAATCAGTCCCCGTTCCCTCTTCTGGCCTAGGCAACTGCGAATCTACTTTCTGTTTCTCTAGATCAGCCTATTTGGACATTTCTTCTAAATGGAATCCCTGGACATGAAGTCTTGTGACTGGCTTCGTAGCATGAGGTGGTTGAGTTCCATCTGTGTTCTAGCACGTACTTGATTCCCTTGGTCAAATAGTCCTTTTACAGATAACCTCTTCCACTTTTTGAAAGTTCACATTATGCCACTTTGCTTTTACAAAAGACCTAAAAGAAAAAAAGGCATTGCGCATTTCTTAAGCCTTTCTCCAGGCAACACTCAGCCTGAGCCTCAAGAGTGGCCCAAACCAAACCATCATTACACCTTTGAACTGTGTGAGCATCTGCTTTATCTCAATTTATTTTGTGCATCCATCAGCAAGCGTGTCCTAAGGTCTCTGACAAGCCTAAGAGGTTGTTTTTGGGGGTCCGGGAAAGCTCACAAACCTCTCCATCTAGATGAATGGGGATTGCTTCAGTCTGTGCCCCCTGGCTTAGGAAGGAGTTCATGGGAAAGCTCTACTTCTGGATAGTGGGGAAAACCTGTGCCAGAGTTTGTTTATTCATTGATCAGCTGATAGGCATTTGGGTTCTTTCCACTTGAGGGCTTTACGAATCCTCTACTGTGTATGCATTCTTGCGTGGACAGATGTTTTCAGCTCTTTCCCACCTGTACCTTGGAGTAGGATTGCTGGGTCTTGAATCGCTGTCCCTCCTAGAGCTGCCCGGCCGTTTTCAGAGCAGCGGCACCATGTCCCGCTCCCACGAGCCGGGCACAAGGGTTCCGATTTCTCCACATTCTTGTCAGCACACATTTTCCCATTTCTTTTTTTATTACAGGCATCCGGATGGGTATGAAGTGATCTTTCAGTGTGGTATGGATTTGTATTTTCCTCGTCCTAGGATGTTGAGCATCTTTCCATGTGTGTTGAACTTTTTTTTTTTTAACATGTTCAAATCCTGTGCCCATTTTTTTGGTTAAGTATACTCTATGCCCAACATGGGGCTTGAACTCACGACCCCAAGATCAAGAGGCACACACTCTACTGACTGAGCCAGCCAGGCGCCCCTTTTGCTCATGTTTTAATTGGTTATTTGTCTTTTTATTGGTGAGGTGCAGGAGTTCTTTATATATTCTGGATATTATATTCTTACCAGATTTATGATTTGCAAATGTTTTCTCCCATTCTCTGTGTTTTCTTCACTTACTTGATAGGGTTATTTGTCAGACAACAATTTTTAGTTTTGGTGAAGTCCAATTTACTTAATTTTTTATTGCTTATGCCTTGGTGTCCTATCTAAATCTGTTCCACAGGACCACCTGGGTGGCTCAATCGGTTGAGTGCCTTCAGTTCAGGTCATGATCCCAGGGTCCTGGGATTGAACCCCACATCAGGCTCCCTGCTCAGCAGGGAGTCTGCTTCTTCCTTTCCTGCTCCCCCTGCTTGTGATATCCCTCTCTCTCTCTCTCTCTCTCTCTGTCAAATAAGTAAATAAAATCTTAAAAAACGATAAGATAAATCTGTTGCCCAGTCCAGGGTCATAAAGGTTTATACTTGTGTCTCCTAAGAGTTTTGAAAAACATTAACTCTTAAATTGAGGTCTTTAAAACATTTTGAGTTAATTTTTGTATGCTGTGTGACGTAAGACTCAAGTATTCCCCTCTTTTAAAAACTGTTCTAGACCTGTCTGGGGCCCTCTGGTTCCTAAGATACTATTTGTCTGATTGACCACTTCTCAAGCCCCTTCTCTATAGTTTCTCCCTGTGACATCATTCAGTGACTCACATTTTCATTACCTGCCCCCATCTCTTTGCATTTGGTATTTCCACCAACTTCTTGTGCAGTCCCACCCAGATGTACTACAGGCACCCCAAATCAACATGGCCAGAGTGGAACTCTTGTTCTTCACAAACCCACCTCCCCTACTCTTCCTGAACCTGGTAAAACACCACCACCTGTTCCATTCCTCAAGCAAGAAACCTGAAATATACCCCAGATACCTCTGTCCCTCCCCATCATCACACATTTCCAGGGAAAGCCTAAATCATGATGACCTGAGTTTGGAAATTCTTGTTTTTTTGTCATGGAAAATTTCAAATAGGAGCGCCTGGGTGTGTCAGTCAGTTAAGCGTCTGACTCTTGATTTTGGCTCAGGTCTTGATCTCTTGAGAGTCGTGAGGTTGTCCGGCTCCTGGCACAGTGGGTAGTCTGCTTCTCTCCCTCTGCTCTTCCTCCCTGCCACTGCGTGCACTCTCCTCTCTCTAAAATAAATCGTTTTTAAAAATCTCTCAAATATGTGCAAAAGTAGACTAAGCAAAACCCCCTGTACCTATCACATAGTTTCAACAATTATCAACTCAGCTAATTTCACTTAATTTATACCACGGGCTCCTCTCCCTTACCATAACCTGACACCCCATTTCATCCATAAATACTTAAGTATTTTTAAAGGATAGGGACTTCGTAGAAAACACAATATCATTAGCCTACCGAAATAACAATTCCTTAATATTATGAAATACTCAAATTCTCAAATTTCTAATTGCCTGAGTGTCTTTGTTTTTTTTCTTCAGTAATTTATTTATTTGAATGAGAATCTATGTATTGCAAATGGCTGGCATATTTCTTATCTCTTGGTGCCTATAAGTTCCCTCCATCTCTCCCAGTCTGGATTTTGCTCTTTTTTTTTTTTTTTTAAGATTTTATTTATTTATTTAACAGAGACACAGCGGGAGAGGGAACACAAGCAGGGGGAGTGGGAGAGGGAGAAGCAGACTCCCTGCTGAGCAGGGAGCCCGATGATGCGGGGCTCGGGGCTCGATCCCAGGACTCTGGGATCATGACCCCAGGCGAAGGCAGACACCTAACGACTGAGCCACCCTGGCACCCCCGGATTTTGCTCTTCTATCTCCATGGTGTCATTACACAGGTTTCTTTATCTTTTGTATTTCCTACTAAATAGGAATAGATCTGGAGGTGTAATTGGATTCAGATTTAGTGGTAAGAAAACCACGTAGTGGTGTATGCTTTTTTTTTTTTAATAATATGTTTGTTTTTTTTAAGATTTTTACTTGTCAGAGAGCGCACAAGCAGGGGGAGCAGCAGAGGGAGAGGGAGAAGCAGGCTCCTCACTGAGCAAGGAGCCCGATGTGGGGCTCGATCCCAGGACCCTGGGATCACGACCTGAGCCGAAGGCAGACGCTAACGACTGAGCCACCCAGGCATCCCTGTGGTGTATGCTTTCATCAGGAGATGCATCACGCTTGGTTGTCTCTATATACTGTGGCCGGTGAAGGTCAATGCCTAGATTCATTAATTCATCAAGGGTTGCAAAATGAGGATACTCTAATTCTACCATCCTTTCTTCACATAATGCCTGAAATACCAATGTGAAGAGAAACTTTGACTCATCTGCTCTTTGGTTAGCTGGAGTTAGAGTTCATATCGGAAAAATCTGGCCAGTTTTAAAAAATAATGAGTTGGGTTTACTAGCATCCTCCATACAAAAGTGATCAGTGGGTTGTTTTTTAGTGTTGTCAGTAACATGATCACTGAATTAAACATTTTATATGTTTTAGTACATTGTAGTTATTCAACGTAGTGACGCTCAAATTGTTCTTTTTGTCCAGTGGGGGGGGGGGCCTCTTCAGGTGGCTGCTGAGTCCTTTTGATAACAACCCTTTTGATGGTAGTATTGGTAACTTCCTTGCTATCTAGTATGATAGGATATTCCAGATTTATGTTGTACATTTCCTGCTCCAGGCCTAGGGTCATGTTTCTAGGAAAAAACCAAAATCCTGGTTCCTTTTAGTGGTGAATGGCATTGCAAGACCAAAATCAAGGCTCTAGAATGTCTACTGCTGCTACGTTGGTCATTGTTTATGGCCTTTGCTAGACAAAGCTAGGACACATTTTCTTTTTAAGGTAAAACACATTCATACTTTTTATTCAAGTTCAAGACTTAAGAAATTTTCTCAACTCATATCTTCCATGTGTATATTTTTTTCTCAACATTGAGAATCCCGGTTCTCGTTTGTATCCTGAATTATGAAATAGATAATCACAATTACTCAGTTGTTTTATTGCATATCACACAACAGTATCAGAATAACAAAAGGGAGTTTAAGGTTTTGTTTGTAGTTCTTTGTTTTGGGGATATTTCCTAGGATGCAGATACAGTCCATTCACAGTGTTTTCAGTTTACTATAGTTCCTTTCTGTGTGGCTTGCTACTCACTGGATACACATATACATTAACCTGTTCTATGTATTTTTCCATTTTTAAAGAATTTCTTGGGCTCCCTTCAGCAACACGTAGACTAGAATTGGAACGATCCAAAGAAGATTAGCATGGGCCCTGCGCCGCATGCTTTGCGCAGCACCCCAGAGACCCGCAGCACTCTGTGGGTTAACACAGAGGAAATGATGAGTCAAAGCACAACGCATGGTATTGAATAATGAAATGATGATATGTCACTATAAAATATTCCCGTAAAGCCATCTATAACGTGAACAAAGCGGAGCTACACCTGGAAATTTATGTGCAAATACATCCTTTCTACATATCTTGGACATGAGAAAATGTCAACTTGCATTTCCTTACAGAATGTAAAAAAATTTCTCTTAGTTTAATACATAAAATATTTATATAGTTCCAAGTCTAATCTACAAAACATGATCTCTTCAAAGTCTAATTTCTGTTCCTATGTCCTCCACTTTATTCCCTCCCTTCCCATTTAGTGACCTTTTTTATTCGATTTAATCATTCCAATTATTTTTAAATTTAAACACATGAATATGTTATAGTTCCCTTTTCTTATATAAAGAGAACATACTCGGGGCGCCTGGGTGGCACAGTCAGTTCGGGTTGTGATCTCAGGGTCGTGGGATCAAGCCCCACATTGGGCTCATGCATGGAGTCTGCTTAAGACTCTCCCTCTCCCTCCCTCTGCTCCTCCCCTCCTCCCCCACCCCCCACCCCGCACTCGCTCACCCTCTCTCTCAAATAAATAAATCTTTAAAAAATTTTTAAAAAAGCATACTATACATTTCTCTACCTTGCATATTCACTTAACAGCATATCCTGGGGGCACCTGGGTGGCTCAGTCAGTTAAGCATCTGACTCTTGGTTTTGGCTCAGGTCATGGTCTCAGGGAGGGGTTGTGTGAGATCGAGCCCTACAACAGGCTCCATGCTCACTGCAGAGTGTGCTTGAGATTCTTTCCCTCTGCCGCACCCCTAGTTTGCACATGCTCTCTTTCTCTCAAATAAATAAAATCTTAAAAAAACAAAAACTAGCCAGTATATTCTAGAGATCCATTGTAGAGGTTCCTCAATTCTTTTACAGCAGCACAAAATGATAAATATGTTTGGCTTCTGATCCATCATACTGTTTTATGTTATATTTACATGCATCTCAAGTCTTTTATATATAGTCCTTCTGTTGTCTATTTTTTTCTCTTTCTTTTTTCCTCTTTCTTTCTTCTTTCTTTTTTAATTCGCTTGAGAGAGAGCAAGAGCACAAGCAGGGGAGAGGGTCAGGGGGAGAGAGAGAAGCAGACTCCCCACTGAGCAGGGAGCCGGACGCAGGGCTCGATTCCAGGACCCTGGGATCATGACCTGAGCTGAAGGCAGCCGCTTAACCAAATCAGCCCCCCAGGCACTCCCTCTTTTCATTTTTCTTGTAGCTGTTTGGTATTTTGAAAGGTGTGTTTTTGTCCCGTGGTTAACTTTTCATTACTGCCTTGTAGAATAAGCATCGCCTCTTCCAGCCTCACCGAGATTTCCAACCCCCTGATCTGACCTCTTTGCACCTCTTCTGCACCAGGCACCTCTTCTCTCCTATGTCCACTTGCCTTACTCAGATTTCGTTGCCCGGCTCTGAGCACACTCCACTCCCTCCCGTCTCCCTCGCGTTCACGGCCCCTCTCCAGCACCCACCTGCACCTGAACAACTGAACGTTGCAGAGAGCACCCACCAGCCATGCCACCCCGACTCACCCCATACTTAAGACCGCACTTCAAGCGGGCCTCCACACTGCCAAGCTCTCCTGTTACATCTCCCTGAAATACTCACCTTTTCTCGCTCGGATAACCTGCTTCCTACCCTGTCTCCTCTCCCATCAACACCCTCTTCAGTGACTTCAGTGCCTCAAACTTCAGTCATAGAAGATGGAGTCAGAACAGACTGACTTCATCTTCCCCTCGGTGTGCTGCCCGCCTGCAGCGTAGTGTGCCCACGCCCCACATCCCCTCCTGTGCGGGGAAACCCTCTCTTCTCTAAGGCCACGCCTTCGACGTGCGATCTGGATCCATCCCTCTTAGCTCTGAGACGAAATCCGTGCAGCTGTCCCCTTTCTCTCTGGCATTCTCCATCTTACTGTGCTGGCCCATTCCCACCTGCAAACACCTTCAAAGCATCCGACCTTGGCCCTCCTGAGCCACTGCCCCATTTCTCTGCTCCCCTTTATAGCAAAGCTCCCCAAAGAAGTGTAGTCTCCATCACCACTCCCAATCCTCCATCCTCTCCTCAGCGCCCCCAGATAAGGAGGCTTTTGCCCCCACCACCTATTACACAAGCCACCCATGGTGTGTGGCTTGCCCTAGTCAAAGTTTCTGTCACATCTCTCCCTTCTCTTTTCAACTAACCTCTTCTCTTAGGTGACCACAACCAGTATTCTGACTTTCAATACCATGTAGTGACAGTGACTCAAATTCTGATCTCCACCTAGAACCTCTGCCCCTCAGATCCAGAGTTAGATCACTTAGTAGACTTCACCAATTTAACACGGGCAAAAAATTAATTTTCCTCACAAAGTAGTTTCCGCCCCAAGCTTTCCCCATCTAAGTAAACAGCACCATCATCCACCAAAACCTTAATTTCTCCCCCTCCCCCACACTCCATCATCAATCCATCAATAAATCCTATTGGCTCATTTTTTAAAATCTGCTTTGGACCCAACTAGTTGCCGCAGTCTGCACTATTCTGCCTGCAGTGGGTTCCCAAAGATTTCTCAACTGCCTCTTTAGTGCTCCCATTTGGACCCCCTGCACCAAGGAACCCCTCCATTCTGAGACCTGGATGAAAAACCACTCCTAGGGCCATGGGGTCTGGCTTCCTCAGACGCAGCCAAGTGGTTAGCTGATTCAGTCCAGAACTGTGGCGACATTAGCTCCCCAGAGGCAAACATTAAAAAGTAGGAAATGGTAGATGGAAAGGGAGGGAACTGGGCTAACTGCCTCCTTGTCTCCAAAATTCCTCCTTTCAGCTCTTCCAGAAAAGTCTCTGTGCTAGTTAATACACTTGCTGCGTGCCCAGCTGTGCCTCTCTGCAGCTTGTTGGGAAGCAGTAGCCCAGGCCTAACGCAGCACTGCTCATTGCTTCACCTCTTCCCTTCCTCCTCGCCCCCCGCACCCTGGGCCTGCGCCTTCCCAGTAAAAGCACCAGCGCTTGGACCCGTGCCTCAGCCTCTTCCTCCCACCCACCCCCACCCCCGCTTCCTGCTTGAGTGTGATTTCTTTTTCTTTTTCTTAAGATTTTATTTGTTTATTTGAGAGAGAGAGCAGGAGAGCACAAGCAGGGGGAGCTGCAGAAGGAGAGGGAGAAGCAGGCTCCCTGCTGACCAGGCTCAATCCCAACTGAGCCACCCAGGCATCCTTTTGCTTGAGTGTGTTTTATGAGGATATGAAGTTTGGGGTTGCAGCAACCACTTTGGGATTATAAGGTCAAGACACTGAAGATGGCAAAGCAAAAAGAGCGAGCCTGAGCTAGTGGCCCAGCCAACCTCAGAGCTACCAAATCCAGATACTTCCGGGAGAGAATGGAACGCCTTGATTGGTTTTGTCAGGTCACCTGTTACTTGCAGCTAAAAACAGCCCCAAATGATTCAAGAGATTGTTTGATTTTATCCTCACATTAAATTGAGAAGTGGGAATTAATTTATCCATTTTACAGGTGAAGAAACAGGGTCTCGGAGACCCAGTGTGGTCCAGCCACGAGTCTAGTGCAGGCCCGTCTGGCTCCAGAGTCCACTCACTGAATCATGAATTGGTTCTGCAAATGCTCATATGGCATTTGCTGTGGGAATTAGTGAGTTGGGTTTGAAGATGGGAATGTAAATGATCAGAGCCTGGACTGGGCTCTGGACTGAGAAGTTGGAGCATTAATGACTGGCCAGAGCAGAAAACGTTCCCTTCATTCTCCCACAGAAATGCAGGGGGTAGAGAATGTTTTTCTCAGTTATTCAAGAGCTTTGTCATTCTCTAGGGCTGCAGGTAGAACGGAACAAGAGGGGACTGGTCTTAAATTGCCCTCTGAGAAGCTGGGTCAGACATGAAAGATGATGACTTCCCAAACCAGAAAGAACCCCACGGATCACCTGCCCCTTCCGTGCTGCAGACGGGCAATACCAACAAGTCTTCATGGTTAGCGAGCCCTCACTGTAAGCCTGGTATCCTTTACACAGTGTGTTTGACTTACACATTTAATTCTCACGACAAGCTAGTAACAGCATGCTTCCCGTTTTACAGATGGAGAATTGAAGCACTAGGAGTGTTAAGTAACTTGCCCTAAATCACATAGTTGTCGAGTGACTAAACCTGATTTGAACTTGTATTAATGAGCCTGGAGGAAGGCTGCACTAGAAACCTCCACACAGGGGCACCTGGGTGGCTCAGTCAGTTGAGCATCCGACTCTTCATTTTGGTTCAGGTCAGATGATCTCAGGGTGGTGAGATTGAGCCCCATGTCTGGCTCTGAGATTCTCTCCCTCTGCCCCTCCCCCCACTCACATGTGCTCTCTCTCTCTCTCTCAAATAATTTTTTTAATTTAAAGGTTTTTATTTATTTGACAGAGAGAGCACAAGCAGGGGGAGCAGCAGAGGGAGAGGGAGAAGCAGGCTCCCTGGGGCTCGAAGCCAGGACCCTGCTTGTGCTCTCCTGCTCTCACGATCCCGGGATCATGACCTGAGCCAAAGGCAGATGCTTAACCGACTGAGCCACCCAGGCGCCCCCAAAATAAATAAATCTTTAGAAAAAAAAAGAAAAGAAACCTCCATGCTATTCTGAGGCCCCAGTAGCGTGTGCCGGGCCACACTGATGGCAGAGTGCAGACTAGAATCCACACCTGTTTCCGCACTGGTCTGGTCCCCATGATAGGCCCCAGCCCTTAAAGTTGTCAACTGCCACTCCACTACCCACCATTTTCTACCACTGAACCTTTGGAAGTGTCCAGCTTCCTTGCTGGTGCCGGTGCCCCAAGACAGAGACTCAACTCTTTCTGCTCCAACCAGACAGAACCCTGGCCCTTGGGCTCCATCTCCCACTCCCCTACAGGAAAAAATTTCATTCCCTCTCCCCTCCTTCATGAGGGCTAGAGGGCTTGGCTGAGCAAAGACTGTTCTTAGAATATCCTTATTGTTCCTTTGTGCCAACTATATGATGCATTATCTCATTTAACCCTTACAACATTTTACAAAAAAGAACACCGAAGCCTGGAATGGTTAAGTAACTTGCTCACAGTAAGTTGACCAAACTTCTGACCTCTATGTCACGAGAAGGCAGTGTCCTCAGTGCCACAGGGGGGCTCCCATCCATGTTCCCTGCACAGCCCCTAAATTGAACAGAGACTTACCCAAGCGCCACAGCAGTCCCCATGCCAAAGCAAAGGCCCCATTTTCCACCAGGGCACTCCAAGCACAGGGCTGAGACCCCTCACAGCCCCGGGCCCTAAGGCAACCTTTTTGGCTACTCTGACCTTTGGCTAGTCTGGGGCTGGGGCAAAATGGCGAGGCCTGTTCGGGGTGCGCTAAGAGGGCCAGCCCGGAGGCCAGACATTTCCCCGGAGTTTGAGCAGCCCTTGGGAGAACGGTCATTGCTAGGCAGTGAGATATGACTTCTGCTTCTTATTACTACTTACCTACCCATACATCCTAAATTTTCCACACTGGCCAGGTACTCCTTGGGTGGGCTGGGAGGAAGGTGCAGGGCAGTGTTTTCTTTTCCTAAACATAATAGTATTGCCTGCTCACTGTAAAAACATTTTTTGAAACAACTCAATAAAGACATATAGAAGGCAAACGTGAAAATTTTCACCTCTCCAAACCCACTCTCCTCCCAGAGGCAGCCCCTGTCACGTTAATGCGGACCCTTCCAGGTTTTTCCTGGGCACTTACAAACACAGAGGAGTCTAGATGTGTTCTGAGGCCCCCTTTGCCTCTGAGATGTAGCGGACATGCTGAGAAGGGCTCCTACTTTCACCTTCATGAATCATGGGAGGTTGAAAGTCACTTCTTTGAGTCCCAAGAATGGTGTTGGAGGAAAGAAGGGGACCCTTACGTGTCCAGTCTCTTCAGTCTCTGGCCCTTGCTTCTGCCCTGGCCATCTCCTTTCTCTGACTCAGATGAAAGGTCAGCTTCTTTCTGGATTCTACCCTAAAACTCATGCACACAGACATTAGTCAGTCGAGTAGATTTCACAGAAGGTTTGGGGGTCCCAGAAATGTTCACGTTGTACCCCGCATAGCAATTTTAAGTGTCATCTCTGTGATGGGTTCACATCCTCTTAGGCATCCCCATTCCCAGGGAGGGGTGCTCCCTGGCCCTTTGCCCCATGCATTCTACCACCTTGACCCTTGGGAAATTCACACTCTCCTCCCTTCCTAACCCAAGCAATTCAGGTCCCCAGCTCCTCTCTCAGACTCCTCTTGGAACTAACACAAAGGCCTTCCATTGTTCTGGGCCCACTCTCCTGATCAGGCATCTGTGGCACGTTTCATGTTTTCTTGCTGCTCTCATGGATCGAGATTGGAGCTCTTATAAGGCAAGGAGGCTTCTGTTTACATCTGGATTACATATTTAACAAATATAAATAGTTTGGGGGTGGGGTTTTTCTTTGTTTGCACAAGTGAAATCATGTTGTACACAATGCTCAGTGACTTCTTGTTTCACTCAACCGAAAGCACAGACATCTTCCAGATCACTAATAATAATAGCTGAACTTCACTGGGAACCTAACTCGAGCCCCTGGGCACTCCGTATCTCTGTTGGCCCAATCTGGTCACCACGAACCACATGGGGCTCCTGAGCCCTTGAAATGTGGCTAGTACTAGAAAGGAACCAAATTTTTAATTTAATTTAATTTTAATTATTTTAAATTTAGAAACAAAAGTATTTGTTAAATATGACTTAGTTTTTGGTAGGACATTGCTTATGATATTGTTGTATAGTTGAAATGTGCTATAGGGGTAAAATACATACCAGATTTCAAAGACTTAGTAGGAAAAAAAGAATAGAAAATATCTCAGGGGCACCTGGCTGGCTCAGTCAGTAGAGCATGTGACTCTTGATCTCAGGGTTGTAAGTTTGAGCCCCACGTTGGGCATAGAGATTTAAAAATCTCAGTAATAATTCTTACATTGATATCATGTTGCAATGGTATTTTGGATACATTATGTTAAAAATATATTATTAAAATTAATTTTACCTTTTTACTTTTTTTAACATGGCTTCTACAAATCTTAAAATTATAAGTGGCTTGTATTGTATTTCTATTAGCGCTTTAGTGCTACTTTATACGCATTACCTCACTATTGCAGATTGATTTAACAAATATTTGTTGAATAGCTTCTATGTCTCAGGCAGTAGCTAGGCACTGGTGATACTGCAAAGAACAAAACAGACCAAAATCCCACTCTTATCAAACTTCCATTCTAGGTTGCTAATTTCTTATAACTTTATCAGGTAGTTACTATTATTATCCCATTTTATAGATGAGGAAACTGAGGGAGAGAAAAGTTAGATAATTTCCTCAAAGTCACAGAGCAAATACATGGTCAAGTTGGGATTTGAATTCAAGTACTCCAAGCCCACCCACAGGTGCACCATCCTGTAGGACCATGGATAACCTGCTGTTGTACCATGTGATTGTATTATAACGTATAATACAATAATAATACCCTATAATAATGGCCACCACTGGTGCATACTATGCAGGAACCAAACAATACATGTTATGAGAACAGGTGAACTGTGGTTGAGGGCGAATATAAGATGTTGATGAGAAACAAGCTTTAGGTCTGAGGTCATAAGCAGGGCCAGAGATGGGACAGTGAGGGACGTGTTCAGAAGCTGGGGGTGGGCTTAGCTGCCCATAAACAGGATCGGACTGTGCAGCAGCTCCCGGTGCGGGGTGGCCTGGTAGGCTTAGGGCCCAGGCAGGATAGGACAGCAGGGCCGGAGAGGAGGCTGCATGTAAGGGCCAGCACACGGTGGGGCCAGGCACTGAGAAGCTGTTCCTCGGAAGCCGCCATTCCCCCTCCAGGTCCAACCTCTTCTATGCAGCTGATCAGTCACTCAACAGATATGTACTCGGTGCCTACTGGCACCAACCCCAAGATAACCATCTCGCAAGGGTCCTAATAAGATGTTTTATTCCACCCATCACTTTACGCTGAATGATGGGGCTCAGGGTGATGAAGTGATCTAGTAAACTAATGACACAGCTGAATTTAAACCCAGGGCCACCCAGTTCCAGAACCCACAGTCCACTCCCCTTACCGGCTTCGGCCTGCCTTCGTGACTGCCCACCTCTGGACATCCCCAGGGTTCTCATCCTGGCTCTGTCCCTGACGGTATGACCTTTGGCAAGGGACCTCCCCTGAGACTTGCCTTCCTCATTAATAAAATGGAGATTGGGGCACCTGGGCGGCTCAATCGTTAAGCGTCTGCCTTCGGCTCAGGTCATGATCCTGGGGTCCTGGGATCGAGCCCCACATCGGGCTCCCTGCTCAGTGGGGAGTCTGCTTCTCCCTCTCCCACTCCCCCTGCTTGTGTTCCTGCTCTCTCTCTCTGTCAAATAACTAAATAAAAATCTTTTAAAAATTAAAAAAAACTTAAAAAAATAATAAAATGGAGAAAAGAAATGGTCCTTCCTCCTGTCTTCAGTCCCCAGGCCAGAGAAGGGAGGAACCCTGCACTCCCTGGTGCTCACCCCTGGCCAGAGTAGGAGGAATGGAAGCCCCTGACCGGGCAGAGGAGCTTCAGGAAAGGAGATAATGACACCTAGTATTTTCTGTGTGCCTCATTTAATCCCCACAATACCCACAGTAAGGCAAGTACTATCTTCATCCCATTTTGCAGAAGGGAAAATTGAGGTATGGGAGGTAGCGGAGCTGACTTGAACCTGAGCACTCTGGCCCTTAGGACCCTCAGGTCTGTGCTGGTAAACACTGTGCTGCATTGTCCCTCAAGCTCCTACCACTCCTGTTTAGTCCAATATGAACCCCCACCCAGGGCACCCAGAGCTTTGGCTATGAGAAATAGCCTTGGTCCCCAGCTTCCTGTCTGCCTGGCCTTTGGGGTGCAGTGAGGAGATAGGCTTCAGAGTCAGCAGACCCAAATTTAACTCCCCGATCAGTTCTACTGATCCAATTGGGGGTTTGCAGCCCCAACATGGGGCTCCAACTCACAACCCCGAGATCAAGAGTCACGTGCTCTACTGACTGAGCCAGACATGCCCCAGTTTTCCCATCTTTAAAATGTGGGGTACTTGACCAAATGCAAAGAGATAAGAGAGAGGCCTGCAAAAGTGCCCAGCACAAAATTTCCTAGAGGACTTCCAGGGGAGCTGAAGTGAGGGGAAGAGGCTCCTGGGTGAAAGATGAGGGCCCGCCAACTGGGGAAAGGCTGGGAGTGAGGTGGGTAATGGGGCCATCACAACCCGGTGTCAGTTGCCTGGAACTCAGGCCGGGGTGCATAACAGGGATGGGGGAGCAGCAGGGTTGGGTGAGGTCAAACCCAGAAGAAAGCAGGGCCATGCTGAAGGTGGAGTAAAGCCTGAGGTGCATGTCCCGCCCCGCCTCTTACCTTGGCCCCTCATAGGTCCTTGCACATTCTCCAAGATCCTGGACTGATCAGTGTTTCTGAAACCCATGCCCCTGCCTATGCCTGTGGCCCCACTAGTCAACCGCTCACCCAGGCTCAGAAACTTGGAGGCCTTGGAATCATCCCCGCATCCTGGCCATGTCCCCCTCAGCTTTTAAAATCCATCTCCAGGGCACCCTCATCTTCCTGACACCCTTACCAGGTGTGATCTGCCCATAGCACAGTTAGTCCATAGCTGATTTCACCCAGTCCTGTGTTACAGACATTCACAGGGCCCAGGGCCCAGGGCCAAGCACTGAGCAAGGGCTTAGGGATGGCTTCATTCCACTAAGCCCACCAGGTCCTGAGACCTATCACTTCCGCTCTCAGGACTTCTGCCCCTCGCCTGTGCTCAGGCTGTACCCTCTCCTTCCCACGTCACATGCCTTGTCCATGGTCTCCCCTTCAACCTCTTCTCCAACCCACCTGTGCGAGATGACACCTACTTTCATCTGGTTCTTTCAACAATTATTGGTCCAGCAAGTGACTATAGTTAATAATACTGTATTGTATATTTGAAAGCTGCCAAGAGAGTTGATGTAAAAGCTATCACCATGAGAAAAAACAAAACTGTAACTATGAGTGGTGATGGGTGTTAACTAGACTTATTGTGCTGATCATTTTGTAACATATATATAAGTATTGAATCATTATGTTGTACACCTAAAATGAATATGATATTATATGTCAATTATATCTCAATAAAACAAAGATAGTTTTTTTATATGTTCCATTTCTTTTTTTTTAAAGATTTTATTTATTTATTTGAGAGAGAGAATGAGATAGAGAGAGAGCATGAGAGGGGAGAGGGTCAGAGGGAGAAGCAGACTCCCTGCCGAGCAGGGAGCCCGATGCGGGACTCGATGCAGGACTCGATCCCGGGACTCCAGGATCATGACCTGAGCCGAAGGCAGTGGCTTAACCAACTGAGCCACCCAGGCGCCCAAAGATAGTTTTTTTTTTTTTTAATTTACTGAGCCAGGGGCGCCTGGGCTCAGTTGGTTAAGCCTCAGACTCTTGGTTTTAGCTCAGGTTGTGATCTCAGGGTCATGATATTCAGCCCCATGACCAGCTCTGCGCTCAGCTCCCTCTCCCTCTGCCCCTCCCACTTGTGCTTTCTCTCTCATATAAATAAATAAATCTCAATTTTTTTATTTTAGTTTTTGTTTTTTGTTTTTTGTTTTTACTGGGCCCACTTTTGTACATGAGGCCCAGTCTTAGCTGCTAGGGACACAATGGCAAGTGAAACAGGCCGATTCCCTCGCTTGTGAACTCACACTGTGTGGGGGAATTGGATATTAAACACAGAATCCCGGGGCGCCTGGGTGGCTCAGTCGTTAAGCGTCTGCCTTCGGCTCAGGTCATGATCCCAGGGTCCTGGGATCGAGCCCCACATCGGGCTCCCTGCTCGGCGGGAAGCCTGCTTCTCCCTCTCCCACTCCCGCTGCTTGTGTTCCCACTCTCGCTGTCTCTCTCTCTCTTTCTCTCTCTCAAATAAATAAAATCTTTAAAAAAAATAAAAAATAAACACAGAATCCAATCGCAGACTGAGGTAAGAGTCAGCATAAGAACAGGGTTGAAGAACCAGACTGTGGCCTCCTGGGGCCAGTGCAAGAGTGAGGAGTGGCGAGGCGGAGAGGTGAGGCTGGGGGGAGGATGCGTCAGACAGAGGCCAAAGTGGCAGGATGAGCCAGGCAGCAGCAGGAGCGGCCAGAGTGGAAAGGGTGTGACAGAAGACAGGTTGGAAGGGGAAAGGACATGGTGACGCTGGTCCTGTGTGCAGGGAAAGACCCACTCTCACCTGGTCAGTCCCCTGCTCCCACACCTTCTGTGGCTCCCTTTGGTGGCACACTCCACAGCCCTTCATCGGCCTCCAAGGTCTACACTAGCAGGAGAATCCTGTAGATGGTCTTCACCTCCTCCCTTCCTCACTCGCTACCCTCACTGTGTCCATTCGCAAACATTTTATAAAGTGTCTCTGGTAGCAAGGGACATTGGTAAGCCCTGGGTAAACACACAGCAGGGGACAAAACAGACGTGGAGCAGGCCATGCCTCCTTGGAGGTTCCTGCCCTCATGGCCCCTGTCCTAAACGGCCCCTTCCAGCTCTACAGCTCACCTTCGCAGCCCACCGCATTCACCTTGACCTTCACGGTGGCTTCCTCGCCGGCTCCGACTCCACACCTGTTCCTGGATGGTCTCTTCTTTTCACAGCAGTGAGGGGTGTAGTTTATTTTTTTCTTGAAGATTTTATTTATTTGATAGAGAGAGACACAGCAAGAGAGGGAACACAAGCAGGGGGAGGGTCAGAGGGAGAAGCAGGCTTCCTGCCGAGCAGGGAGCCCGATGCGGGGCTCCATTCCTGGACCCTGGGATCATGACCTGAGCTGAAGGCAGACGCTTAACGACTGAGCCCCCAGGCACCCCGAGGGGTGTAGTTTAAAGACAGAAATCAGATGGGGCGCCTGGGGGCTCAGCCCTCTGAGCGTCCAACTCTTGGCTTCTGCTCAGGTCATGATCTCGGGGTGGTGGGATGGAGCCCCACCTCAGGCTCTGCGCGCAGCCGCTCAGTGGGGAGTCCACTTGGGATTCTCTCCCTCTGCCCCTCCCCCACTCGCGCTGGTGCGAGCGCGCGCGCGCGCGCGCGCGCTCTCTCTCTCAAGTAAATAAATAAATAAAAAGACACAAATCTGAGTTTCTTATGCCTGAGTTGTCCTGCCTGCTGTGCTCATCTTGGCCCAGGTTTGTTTCCCTCCGTAGCTCTCAAGTCTGTAATTATTAACCTGCTTACTGGTTTAGGAAAAATGGAATTTCTGAAAATTATGGCAGATTGAACATACTTGTCTAATTCCACGTCGTCCTAAAACCCCGCAAAAACTACAGTAAAGAGATTTTGTTTAAGGCACAAACCCACTAAGAGGAGGAGAATGAGGGAAGAGATCAGAGCATCGTGTCGGGAAGCTGGAAAACAGATGGCCGGGTGGTAACTACAAAGAGATCCCAAGAAAACTGGATGCGGGGGAAGAAGGATCCCAGACTCCCCCAGGTACCTGTTTAAATGCAGGGGTGTCTGAAATAAGAGTTTGGAAGCTGTTTCAAGATCAGAATTATCAGGTCCCTTGGGGACCTGACATTGGGGTTCCTCCCCCAATCCCGGCAGCAGACTGGAGGTTTGTTCTCTGGAAAGGATAAGACAGGTTCACCGGAATGGGGAAAGCGCAGGTGCAGGGGAGGGCAGGAGCATTCTCCCCAAGTCAGGCAGTGACGTGAACATATGCGCTGGGAATGCTGAGACACCCCTGCCCCTGTGTCCCAGCTAGCCCCTGAGAAAGCTGGCAGTCAGGGCTTTGTGCTCCAAGGAGGGGATCAGAAAAAGTTTTCTCAAAAGTAATCTGACCAGGCCAAGAAGACCTACTGTTAATATCTTCATAGAGAGAAGAGAACATCCTGCATCTGTGAGGCAAGAGCGGGATGTTATTTTAAAAAGAACAATCATCCAAAAAAAAAAAAAAAAGAACAAACATCATCAACAACAATGAGCTCTTGCAAATTAAAAATTCAATGGAAGGGTTGGAATAAATTTGAGGAAACCTTCCAGAAAGTAAAACAAAGAGAAAAAGAAATGGAAAAGAGGAAGGTAAAAAAAGAAAATTAGAGGACTGGTCCAGGACACTCAACACGTAGACAACAGAAATTACAGAAAGAGAAAATACAAAAAAGAGAGGAGATATCAATTAAAGATTGAAGACAATTCCCAGAACTGAAGGACGGATGCTTCCATATTGAAAGGTATCTCCAAAGTGCTCGGTGCCTGGATGAAAATAGACCAGTATCATGATGCTGTCGTGAAATGTCAGAACCCTGGAGAAAAAGAGAAGATCCTCCACCTTCCAAATTGGAAAAGACATCCCATACAAAGCACCAGGAATCAGGATGCCTTTGGACTTCTCAGTAACAGCACTAAAAGAAAATAATCTCCAACTAGAATTTTTTATAATAATGATACCAAAACTCCAATGGCATTTAAAATATGCCAGATTCTGCTTTTTAAAAAATAATTTTTTTTAAAGATTTTATTTATTTATTTGAGAGAGAGAGAATGAGAGATAGAGAGCACGAGAGGGAAGAGGGTCAGAGGGAGAAGCAGACTCCCTGCCGAGCAGGGAGCCCGATGCGGGACTCGATCCCGGGACTCCAGGATCATGACCTGAGCTGAAGGCAGTCGCTTAACCAACTGAGCCACCCAGGCACCCTTAAAAAATAATTTTTAAAAAAGACTTATTTGAGAGAAAGAGAGAGAGAGTTGGAGGAGGGGAAGAAGGAGAGAATCCTCAAGCAGATTCCTGGCTGAGTGTGGAGCCCAATGCGGGGCTCAGTCTCAAGACCCATGAGATCATGACCTGAGCTGAAACCAAGAGTTGGATGTTTAACCGACTGAGCCACCCAGGCGCCCCTATATGCCAGGCACTGTTCTACGAGTTTTTAAAATATATTCTGTACCCAGCCAAATTATTAAGGGTGAAAGTAGAATGAAGATATTTGCAACAAACCATAAGAGACTCTTAATCTCAGGAAACAAACTGAGGGTTGCTGGAGTGGAGGGGGGTGGGAGGGAGGGGGTGGCTGGGTGATGGACATTGGGGAGAGTATGTGCTATGGTGAGCGCTGTGAATTGTGTAAGACTGATGAATCACAGACCTGTACCCCTGAAACAAATATTATATGTCAATTAAAAAAAAAAAGGAACACTTAAAAAAAAGATATTTGCCGACATGCAAGGTCTCAAAATGTCACTTCCCACACCCTCTTTCCCAAGAAACTATTGGAATAGGTGCTCCACAAAAAGGATGGAGTAAATCAAGAAAAAAGTGATCCCAGGGGAATCCCTAGGAAGACTGATCCCAGAAGAAGATCCCAGGATCAGTGGCGAACTTTCCGAGAAGCTCCTAAAGCTGAAGCTCCAGGTTCCTGCACTTCCATGGGGTCCTGTGAGTGCTGGGACTTGTAGAGGGTTCTAGGTGGGCAGGAGAAGCCAAGTTGTAATCAGAAAGCATTTCTGCTAGATTGCCTGATGAGATCTCAGAAGAAAAGTTCCCGAGTCTCCAGGGGATTCGAAGCTCTAGGAATTTATTGGTTTATCTTATAGCTAAATAAGTTATACCTAATTTTGTATTCTTTTTTTTTAAGGGCCCCCAGACTGTGTAAACTTTAAAACTTTAAACCCTACAAAATCCAGATCTTTCCCGCCCAGAATGATACCTGTTCACCAGGTGTAAACTCCTTCTCCTTCTGGGTCAGCCCCAGATGCAGAGCTGCCTTGCAAGAGAGCATCGTTCCCTGGGGCAGCCCCCACACTGTGACTGAGCCAGGCAGGGTCTAAGGGCCCAAGCATTTCAGCTGGGCTTGGGACACTCTGATGGGCAACCCTTTTTCCAAAGCTCCCTGCCAGGCTGGGGGCCTCACTGAAGTTCCTTTTCCCTCTGCCCAACCCTGCTTCCACCCAGTTTCTTTCCCAGCTGTTGATCCCTAATAAATATCTCTATCTCCCCGTCTATCTCCAGAGATACCAACCTGAGACACCTGATGCATGTGAACATTTTGGGAAGACATTTAGATAACTGGTGGAGAGTGGAATTCATAAAAACTAAGCAAGTGACAAAACAGGACAATTATTAACTCTGGGGAAAACAAACAGCTGTACAAGAAAGGAAAAATGGGGGCGCCTGGGTGGCTCAGTCGGTGCGGCATCCGACTCTTGGTTTCAGCTCAGGTCATGATCTCAGGAGTTGTGGGGTCGAGGCCCTCCTCCCCCCATCAGGCTCTGTGCTCAGTGGGGCATCTGCTTCTTTCCCTCTCTCTCCCTCTCCTTCTGCCCCTCCCCCCCACTTGCACCCTCTCTCTCTCTCAAATAAATAAATCTAAAAAAATAAAAAAGGAAAAGTAATCATAGCGTACATGTAATAATGTGCACAATGACTACTGAACCAACCAAAATTGTGTTGGCAGTTTGGGGAAGCAGGATTATGTGTATGGTGGGGCAGGCAATGGGGAAAGAGTTAAAACTTTATCTTTCTCAGTAGAAAATCAAGAGATAGTGCTTAAAATTGAAACATCAAGAAGTGGCAAAACAAGCACGCTACTTAGAGATGATGGAGTTAAATGTAAAATACAGTCAGCTGAAAGAATTGAAAATGGTGCCTCTGGAAAAGTAGAAATGGGGGAAGAGGGTGATGGACAGCCTTCTGTTTTCATAGAAAACCTTATAATACTTGTTATTTCTTTAAATCATGTTTATGTATAACTTTCATTTAATAAAAGAATCTCGGGGCACCTCGGGGCACCTGGGTTATTAAATGTATAACTTTCATTTAATAAAAGAATCTTGGGGCTCAGTCGTTAAGCGTCTGCCTTCGGCTCAGGTCATGGTCCCAGGGTCCTGGGATCGAGCCCCGCATCGGGCTCCCTGCTCAGTGGGGAGCCTGCTTCTCCCTCTCCCACTCCCCCTGCTGTGTTCCCTCTCTCTCGCTGTCTCTGTCAAATAAATAAATAACATCTTAAAAAAAAAATACACTGCTTAAAAAAAAATCTCCCTATCTCCTGTTTCCCTCTCTTCATCAGCCTAATGGGGCCATTGTGGGACTATCCCAGGATCCCAAAGGACCTTGTAGACCACATCAAGGCATTCACTTTAAAAAATATATATATATTTCTTTCTTTGAGAGAGAGAGAGAGCACACACGGGGGGGGGGGTGCGGCAGAGGGAGAGGGAGAGAGAATCTCCAGCAGACTCCCTGCTGAGCATGGAGCCTGGCGTGGGGCTCAATCTCATGACTCTGAGATCATGACCTGAGCAGAAATCAAGAGTCGGATGCTCAACTGACTGAGCCACCAGAGCCCTTCCAGGCATTTACTCTTTATGCAGAAGAGAATGAGGAGCCAGCCAAGAAAAATAAGATCAGATATGCTGGTAGGTCTGAGACTCAGAAAGAATTATGAAAAGCAGCAAGCCCCTGACTTGGGACATGTTGACCCTTGCTCAACAAAAAATGACCTCATCCTACCTCCCCAGGGCTTCTCCAATAATTTCCTATGGTCGTTTTACAGAATGGGGTATGACTAGCACTGGGGGTTCTAGGGATGATTTTAATGATGTGTGAGCAAAATTTTTTTTCAGTCCATAAGTTTATTATGCTTTCAAGATACTATAATGTAGGGGCGCCTGGGTGGCTCAGTCAGTTAAGCATCTGCCATCAGCTCAGGTTATGATCCCAGAGTCCTGGGATGGAGCCCCACATCAGGCTCCCTGCCTTCTTCTCCCTCTGCCTCTGCCCCTCATCCCACCTTGTGTGCTCTCTCCCTCTGCTCTCTCTCAAATAAATAAAAGCTTTTAAAAAATCCTATAATGTAGACTTTTCTCCCAGAGAAGGGTCTTTCCTATGCAGGAAACCATTATCCAGATGAGTGGCTCATTTATCATTTTCATAAGCAGCTGAATTCTTCCTGTTGGATTTCTCAAACTCCTGGGTCCCCCATGTGTAGACCAGATAAAACACTACAAATGGCACAATGTGATGAGTGCATGCCCGCAAGCGGAGCAGCATGTTGGGGATGCCTGGCCGAAGCAGCGCCAGAAGATGTGTCGCTCAGAGGGCGACACGCTGTAGGTGATCACATGCCACATCCGTGTCAGATTCCCAGACTCACGTCCCATGGTCGGGGCAGCACCTCACTCCTGCGGGGGTCACTTCGCCCTCCACCCTTGCAGGAACCATCAGCCTCCCCGTGATCAAATATGTTTTAAATAGTTACATTTTTAGGGGCACCTGGCTGGCTCAGTCCATAGAGCATGGGACTCTTAGGGTTGAGTTTGAGCCCCATGTTGGGTGTAGAGATTACTTAAAAAATAAGTTTTGTTTAAAGTTACATACTTATTTCAGTTGGCATTCAAAAAAAATAAAACCTGCATATTAAACACATGACTCCATGGCCATTATTGCTTAAGACTAACTTCATGAGGTTGATACAACATTGACTAAAATTTGGGACCTTGTGGGGCACCTGGGTGGCTCAGTCAGTTAAGCCGCCTACTCTTGATTTCGGGTCAGGTCATGATCTCAGGATCCAGGGATGGAGACCTGGCTCCAGTTCCAATCTCTGGCTCCCACTGGTGGAGAGTTGGCTCGAGGATTCTCTCTCTCTCCCTCTGCCCCTCCCCCTGCTCGCCCTTACTGGCGTTCTCTCTCAAATAAATAAATCTTTAAAAATAAAATAAAATTTGGGACCTCCTGCTCAAGCCAAACTGACCAAGTACCATGAGAATCCCTCCACATCTTTATATACATAGCTCTCCTGCCTGGAAGGCCCTTCCTACCCCTGCTTTGGAAATTCTTAATGATAATTCAAAGTCCCAGTTGAATCCCCCCTCAGCGAAGTGGTCTTCAATTAGGGCAGGAGACTGGCACAGTGGCTAAAAGCCAAGGTTTATCAATAGTAAAGTTTGGACTTTGGGTGATAATAATGTGTCAATGTGGGTTCATTAAATTTTTTTAAAGATTTTATTTATTTATCTGACAGTGAGAGAGACTGCACAAGCAGGGTGACCAGCAGAGGGAGAGAGAGAGAGAAGCAGGCTCCCCGCCGAGCTCGCGGGGCTCGCGGGGCTCGATCCCATGACCCCGGGATCACGATCTGAGCTGAAGGCAGACGCTTAACCGACTGAGCCACCCAGGTGCCCCTGTGGGTTCATTAATTTTAACAAATACACCACTGTGGTGTGGGATGTTGATAGTGGGTATGAATGTGTGTGGGATGGTTATACAGACGCTCTGCACCTTTCGCTCAATTTTCTGTGAACTAAAACTGTTTTTTTAAAAAATAATAATAATTAAAAAGCCAAGTCTCCGAAATTCAATCGTTAGCTAGCTGTGTGACTTTGGACAATTTACTTGACCTCTCTGAACTTCAAATTCCCCATCTGTTAAACAGCCTACCCTTAGACGGCTGTGGTGAGAATTCAGTGTCGTCATGCATATAAAAGTACGCCGTAAATGCACAGCATACAGTAAGCCCTCCTTAAATGTTACCTGTTATTTTCATGAGAATAGGGAGCCACGAATTTGAAAAGACTTTCTCTACTTATTTTAATGATTCATTTTTGTGTGTCTTTCACATAGCAGGCGCTTAGGAGAAGCTGCTTGGTTATTGGTGGCATTGCTGCCTTTGGGAGGGATCGTTCTCATCCACACAAGCTACTAGGTGCGCATGATTGGGGGCGGATGCGGAGTGTCCACACCCACGTCCCACGCAGTCCTGAGCAGGATTCACAGTGGCCGAAAGAAGGACTGCCAGGGCGACCTCAACCCCATTTCCAGAACCCGGTTCGGGAGGGGCGGGATCTCGAAAGCCGGTGTCCCCGACGGAGGCCCGCCCCTTGGTCGCCAAGGTCCGTTTCCCCAGCCCTGAGGAGTCCCCGGGTGCTAGGCAGGCGCTGCTTCCTGCGGCCACACGGTGGCGACGCAGAGCCGAACTCCCCATACCCGGGAGGCGCTGGAGAGGCAGCGCCCCATCAGTTGGGCCTCCTGGGCCCTGCTCCCCACCCCTGCCAGCACAGGGCGTGGCATCCACGGTGAGAGAGCCGCTGGGCCGGAGGCTCACCTCAATACCTCCCGTTTGCCCTGGATTCCAGATCGTGGGTCGGACATCCCCAGCTCACGTGACTCGCCCTCCAGCCGGACCAGCGCTCCGGGGGCCGCCCCGCCTCGTTGCCATCCCGCGCAGCGCACCTGGCGGGTACCGGGCCAACTCTTGCTCAGACTCGGGCTCCGAGCCCGCGGGGCCCAACTGCGCCCGCTGGAGGAAAGGAGGTGGGCGTGGGCTCGATCTCTGAGGCCCTCACTGGCCTGACCCCGGGCCTTCCCATACTCTGCTTCCGCCTCCGGGCCTTCAACTTCCCCGAGCTTCTCAGAACGCCCTCCTAGCCAACCCTCCGAATGGGGACCCTGGGGGCAGATACGGACAGGGACACCCTTGCAGGCCCAGAGAACCGGACGGAGCACGCGCAGGCACGTGCAGGGGCGGGGCCTTGGAGGGGGCGTGGCCTCGGGGCGGGGTCCGCGGGCCTGGGTTCCCGCGGGCCACGGAGTCCGCGAGGCGCGCGCGGGGTGCCGGGAGCGGGAACTATGCGGAAATGAGACGCGGGGTTGAGGGGAAGGCGCAGGCCTGGGGGGCGGGCAGAGGTCCTCCTGGGGCGGGGCGGGCACTGGGGCGAGGGTATTTGAGGGAGCGCGGGGCCGAGTAAACCTGGGAGCCGAATGGGCTGGCCTTGGGGCTGGCCTGGGACTTGGGGCCCACAGGTCAGAAGGGCCAGAGGGGGGCGTGGAGGGGGCAGGAACCCCGCCTACTTTCCGGGCCGGGTTCTTGGAACCAGCCAGGATATCCTGGGACTCAATCTAGGGGCTCGATCTGGAGGCGATGGTTTTATAGAGACCGCTGCTAGGGGCCCTCCGGTGTGTCATCGCACTCATTTCCCCTGCATTCCAGGAACTGCTCAGGCTTGTCCCCCAAGTATTTGAGGACTTAGCGGTTCCCTCCCTCCACACGCTGAGGGGCGGACCCTACCCTGAGAACGCAGGGAGGCCATGCTGTCCCTCCAGGATCCTTCCTCTTTTTCAATTTCAACAAAGATTGGGGGAGGACGGAAGACTAAGGGGCCACAAGCCACATCTAGAAAGATCTCCAGGCCCCAGGGCCTTCTCTTCCCCCTTGCCTTCTTCACGGCTCCCGCAAATCTTACTCTCCGTAGCGGAGGTATTAGCGGTCCGCGGTGGGAGGGAGGAGGGAGCAACCTCAACTAGCTCCTTTATGTTGCAGCCTTTGCAAAAGACGACTTTGCCTGGGATGGACTTTGAGGGCTGAAGACGGGGTGCGACTGTTAAGCCCTCCCTCCCCACCCAGTAGCTTGCTGGAGCGGACTGCACAGCGATAGGATTGCGGAGCGGATAGTCTTGGAGTCCTTGGCTTTCTGCCATGCTCTGTTGTTGGGCCTGAGAAACACTCCGGGAAACCCCGACCATTTTCCCCCCTTAAATGTCCCTTAAATGTTTTCTTTTTTTTTTTTTTTTAAGATTTTATTTATTTATTTGACACAGAGAGACACAGCGAGAGAGGGAACACAAGCTGGGGGAGTGGGAGAGGGAGAAGCAGGCTTCCGGCTGAGCAGGGAGCCCGATGCGGGGCTTGATTCCAGGACCCCGGGATCATGACCTGAGCCGAAGGCAGACACTCAACAAGTGAGCCACCCAGGCGCCCTGATGTTTTCTTTTATATAAAAGTAATTCATTCGCCTTATTAAAAAATAAACCTTACAAAATACGGATTTAAAAAAATGAAAAACCCTCATCCTCACCGCTGAGATACCTATGGTGTTGAGTATCCTTACACCTTCTCTGTGTATTTACATCCTTAACGTGTGTAAAAATATACATAAAGGGGTCATGCTACACATACCGTTTTGCAATTTGCTATTCTGTGGACATTTTTTCCATGTCATTATACTGACATTTTTAACGAGTTTGTAGTATTTCAGAATATGCGTGCCCCATAATTCATTTAGCCCTCTATTGATAAACAGTTTATGCCTGTGTTTATAATAATCTTTATGGTGTTTTATTTTAAATTACAACGTGTGCTCATTGTAAAAAATTTTATTTTTTAATTTTTAAAAGATTTTATTTAGGGGCGCCTGGGTGGCTCCATCAGTTGAGCCACTGCAACGAAGAGTCTGCCGGCTTAACGGATTGAGCCTCCCAGGCACACCTCAATGTAAAAATTTTCAAATAAAATACTGATAAAGGCAAAACATAGTGATAAAGACAAAATGAAGTTCACCATATTCCTACCAGGTAGTGGTAACGCCTTTATTTTGTAAGCTATGCTTTACAGAAAAATTACTATATGCCAGATACATGCTAAGTAATTTATGGAATAGCATTCTGAGGGTTAGAGAAATATCCCCTGTGAGGCTTGCCCAAGGTTACACAACTAAAAAGTGCCAGAGCCAGGACCTGGGCCCAACTTCACCTGATTCCAAGGCTCTGCTGGTCTCTTACTGTTAACATTCAGGTGTATTTCCTTCTAATCTTTTTTTCTATGCAACAGGACAAAAATACTCACATGTAAATATTCATGGCTTTTCCTCCTTCCCAGACAGTTCTAAGGAGTCTTTGTAAGGAAGGCAAAGAGAGAGGAACAAACCTAAGCAAAGGAGTGGAGCGACCTGGAGAAATTTCCTCCCAGTCCCACTCAGGAAAAGCTGCTACTGAGAGATGGGGAGGGGAGTGAGCTGGCAGAATTTGGGTGGCCAGGAATTTGGAAAAAAGAAAAAGAAGAGGTTTGGGGAGCTACTCTGATAGCATGGAACTTTGAGGAAGAGAGATAGCCTTCCTGCCCTTGCTCCCTGGGTGCCCTCCACTTGGAATGTCCTGGCTCTCCCCCGTCTTTCTCCATTTCCCTCATCTCTAAGGCCCACCCCTTTGCAAGTCCCTCACAGCCCAGGTAAGCACAGGTGACCGGCCCCCCTACTGGTGACCTGGTAGTTTGTATGTTTTTTTAAGTTGTATTCATTTATTTGAGAGAGTGAGAGAGCACGAGCAGGGGGAGGGGCAGAGGGAGAGGGACAAGCCGACTCCAGAGCCCGACATGGGGCTCAATCCCAGGACCCCGAGATCATAGCCAGAGCTAAGTAAGACACTTAACCGACTGAACCACCCAGGCATCCCGACCTGGTAGTTCATATTAAGTGGCAATTTTGCCACCAGTGGAATCTCTTTGATTATAAGAAACTGTGCAGTCCAGCAATTGTACTACTAGGTATTTACCCAAAGGATACAAAATAACAGATTCAAGGGGTACATGCACCCCGAAGTTTATAGCAGCATTATCAGCAATAGTCAAACTATGGAAAGAGCCCAAATGTCCACTAACTGACGAAAATGGATAAAGAAGAGGTGGTATGTATGTACAATGGAATATTAGCCATCAAAAAGAATGAAATCTTGCTATTTGCAGTGATGTGGATGGAACTAGAGTGTATTATGCTGAGTGAAATAAGTCAGAGAAAGTCAAATACCGTATGATCTCACTCATTTGTGAAATTTAAGAAGGAAAACAGATGAACATATGAGAAGTAGGGAAAAAGAGATAGGGAAACAAACGATAAGAGACTTTTTTAAACTATTTTTTTAAAAGATTTTTAAATTTATTTGTCAGAGAGAGAGAGAGCACAGGCAGGGGGAGTGGCAGGCAGAGGGAGAAGCAGGCTCCCCGCCGAGCAAGGAGCCCGATGTGGGACTCGATCCCAGGACCCTGGGATCATGACCCGAGCCCAAGGCAGATGCTTAACAGACTGAGCCACCCAGGTATCCCACCATAAGAGACTCTTAACGATAGAGAACAAACTGAGGGTTGATGGGGAGAGGTGGGTAGGGGATGCGCTAGATTGGTGTTGGATATTTAGGAGGGCACTTGTTATGATGAGCACTGGGTTTTGTACATAAGTAATGAGTCACTGAATTCTACTCCAGAAACCAATATTGCGCTATATGTTAAGTAACAAAATTTAAATAAATAAATAAGAGACTGTGTGGGTTTGGTGGTTTTCTATATCTCTTGGTTCAAGTGAAGTACCGTGCACCAGTTATCAATCCCAAGAGAGTAGAGTACTGTGCACCTGCTACAAATCCCAGGGGAGAACTCTAAACCCTTCTAACCCATCTCGTCTTGGTATTTGAGTTGCCAAAGAAAACACATGCAGTCAAGCATTGGATGGAACGATGCTTTACTCACATAGAGAAGAGACGGAGTGAGATCACCTTCAATCTTGGGCATTGGTCCCTGATGGCCAGCGGATCTCTCCCAGTGGTGGACACAGGGCAATTTGCCTATATGTTCACTCTCCTTGTTCCATGGTGGAAAGACCTCGTCCCCTTCCAGAGAACAGATAGAGCAGTGGGGTTAGCCAGATGCCATATGATGCACGTGCTCAAAGAAGAAACAAAAGAATACTCATTGCACTTAAGACAAGGAAAGATAATACCACACAAGGTGATAAACCCAGCACAAGCTGTGTGCGCTCTTTGTCTCTTGGTTAGGAAGTGTTCCAGGCCCGGGGTGCATTCTTATGAGTGGGAATCAAATGACTATAAGCATGAGATTGCCTTTCTCAACACTTGGCTAGCATGCCTCTTATTTCCCTCTTTGCTTTGGCTGCTAAAAAGCTCAGAACTTTTCTATTTCTTCATCTGTATTTTCTCTTTGTCCCAATTTTCTTAATTATGGACTTTAAGCCTTAAAAAAACCACTCTATTGGGGCGCCTGGGTGGCTCAGTCAGTTAAGCATCTGCCTTGGGCTCAGGTTATGATCTCAGGGTCCTGCTCATCAGGGAGTCTGCTTCTCCCCCTCCTTCTGCTCTTCCCCCTCCCCCAGTTATGCTCCCTCTCTCTCCCTCAAATACATACATACATACATACATACATACATACATACATAAAAGCTTTAAAAAAAAACCCAAACCTCTCTATTATGGAATACTTCAAACATGCATAAAAGTAGAGACTATAATAAGTTGTCATGTTCCGGGGCGCCTGGGTGGCTCAGTCTTTAAGCATCTGCCTTCGGCTCAGGTCATGATCCTGGGGTCCTGGGATCAAGCGCTGCATTGGGCCCCCTGCTTGGCGGGAAGCCTGCTTCACCCTTTCCCACTCCCCCTGCTTGTGTTCCCTCTCTCACTGTCTCTCTCTCTCTGTCAAATAAAAAAATAAAAAATAAAATAAATTGTCATGTTCCTATCATATATCTTCAATAATTATCAATGTTTTGCCAATCTTGTTTTAATTACCTCCCCACTTTTCCCTCTCTCTGGAGTATTATAAAGCAAATCCCAGACATCATATCCTTTCATCCAAATTATTTCAGCATATATCTTAACAGATAGGTCTGTTTCAAACATAACTATCATACCTAACAAAATTAATAAAAATTCCCTAAAATCACTCAATGCCTACTTCATGTTCAAATTTCTTTAATAGTTGGTTTGTTCCAATCAGGATTCAAATGAGGTTCACACATTTCATTTGTTGATATGTCTAAGTAACTTTTAGTCTGTAACAGTTCCACCTTTCTTTCCTTTTTTTTTTCATGCTCTTTATTTGTAAAAGAAACCAGAGCATTGTCCTGAGAAGTTTCCCAAGTCGCAGAAGTTTTGGCTGATTTCTTCCTAATGGTGTAGTTTAACTTGTTTTTCTGTCATTTGTATTTCAGTAAACTGAAAGTTAGATCTAGCGGCTTGATTAGATTAGGTCTAATGATTTTGGCAAGAATAACTTATTTGTGTGCTTATTATTAAGTCACATCTGGAGGCACATAATATTTAGTTGAAACATTTTTATTGATTGATCTGTTGGTCAGGGCTCTTGGCCTGCTCTCTTCATTATGAAGCTCCCCATCAATGTTTTTGTCTATTAGTTTTTTTTTTAAGATTTTATTTATTTATTTGAGAGAGAGAATGAGAGAGAGAGAGAGAGAGAGTGTGTACATGAGAGGGGGGAAGGTCAGAGGGAGAAGCAGACTCCCTACTGAGCAGGGAGCCCGATGCGGGACTCGATCCCGGGACTCCAGGATCATGACCTGAGCTGAACGAAGGCAGTCGCTCAACCAACTGAGCCACCGAGGCGCCCTTGTCTATTAGTTTTAACATCCACCTATGATCCATCATTTCCTTAGATGTTACAAAAATTTTTTCTCTTTTTAAAATATTTTATTTATTTATTTTAAAAGATTTATTTATTCACCTTAGAGAAGGGGGTGGAAGGGCAGAAGGAGAGGGAGAGAGAGTCTTTTTTTTTTAAGCTTTTATTTATTTATTTGAGAGAGAGAGAGCACATGAGAGAGGGGAGGGTCAGAGGGAGAAGCAGACTCCCCGCCGAGCAGGGAGCCCGATGCAGAACTCGATCCCGGGACTCCAGGATCATGACCTGAGCCAAAGGCAGTCGCTTAACCAACTGAGCCACCCAGGCACCCAGGGAGAGGGAGTCTTAAGCAAACTCCCCACTGAGCATGACACGGGGTGGATCTCATTCCTGGAGACCATAACCTGAGCCCAAACAAAGAATCAGACACCCAACTGCCTGTACCACCCAGGAACCCCAAGTTTTTATTTATTTTTAAGTAATCTCTACACCCAACATGGGGCTCAAACTCATGACCCAGTGATCTAGAGTCACACGCTCTATCAACTGACTCAGTCAGGCGTCCCGAAAGGTAATTTTCTCATTCTGTCATCCTTTTTTGCATTCATTACCTGAAATTCTTACATAAAGAACTTTTCCTCATTCATTATTTGATCTTCCTGAAATATAGTAGGATAAATGCTTGATTTCTCTTATGTAGGTTTAGAATTTGCATGAACTCCTTTGTGGAAAAAGATCTGAAGAGAAGGCAGGCAGAGCAATGGAGTGGAAGGAGCACTGGCCTTAGACTCAGAAAACATCCTGACTCCCATCACTTACTGCCTGTGTGACCTTGGGCAATCCCTCAGCCTCAGTTTCCTTAATTGCCGATTGGGCATACTGATTCCCAACTTCCCCAAATCTTTAGTAGACTCATTTCAAGGCCATGATCAAGCAATTCCTTGTACCAGAAGTAAAATGTATTCATTGTGGAAAATTTAGAAGATGCAGATAAACACAAAGAAGGGAATGTAAGCCTTGTGAAAAGCATCTAACACATGCCTGGCATAAAGCGGGTATTTTTTTTTAAGATTTTATTATGTAATTTTTTAAAAAAGATTTTGTTTATTTATTTGACACAGAGAGACACAGCAAGAGAGGGACCACAAGCAGGGGGAGGGGGAGAGGGAGAAGCAGGCTTCCCAAGGAGCAGGGAGTCCGATACCGGGCTCGATCCCAGGATCCTGGGATCAGGGCCTGAGCCGAAGGCAGATGCTTAATGACTGAGCCACCCAGGCGCCCCTTTTTAAATTTTTTTTTAAAGTAAACTCTATGCCCAAGGTGAGGCTTAAACCCATGACCCCAAGATCAAGAATTGCATGCTCTATCTGCTAAGCCAGACAGGCACCCCCATATTGTTTAAAGATTGATTGATTGATTATTTTTAAAAGATTTTATTTATTTGAGAGAGTGAGAGGGAAGGGGAGGAGTAGTGGGGGAAGGAGAGGGACAAGCTGACTCTGGCTAAGCACAGAGCCCAACCAGGGGCCCAACCCCAGAATCCTGAGATCACGACCTGAGCTGAAGTCAGATGCTTAACCGACTGAGCCACCCAGGCACCGCAAGATTTATTTATTTTTTAGAGAGAATGAGAGAGAGAGAGAATGAGCCCAACTGGCAGGAGCGCAGGGAGAGGGAGAGAATCTCAAGAGACTCCCTGCTGAGCATGGAGCCCAACATGGGTTCCATCTCATGACCCTGCGATCAGGACCTGAGCCGAAACCAAGAGTCAGACACTTAGCCAACTGTGCCATCCAGGCGCCCCTAGCAGGTATTTTTGACAACTCAGTCTTGCTTCTCAGGCTGCTCTGTGTCAATATCCTCCTGGAAGAGAGTAACTTTAGTCAGGGGTGACTACAGCCTCAGCCCCAGAAAACCCCAGCAAGAGTGAGAGAGGGGGTTGCAGGGAGGGAGCAGGAGGTAGATTCCTCTGGTCTTATGTCAAGAGCTAGTAAACTAAAGTTAGGCAGCTTTGCCACAAACTTGTAGTGAGATCCTGGGAAAGTCACTTGACCTCCTGAGCCAGTTTCTCACCTGTAAGATGGAGGTTGTCAAGGGCGACCTGTCAGAGTTGCTGGGAGTTGTTCGTGTGGACATGGGCGTGCCCATCTCAGTGCCAGCCTTTGGGAGCTCAGGGAATGAGTGTTAGCTGGATCTGAGTCTAGGAGCTCCCTCTCTGAGCTTCCCTTAAAAGTAAAGTACTCACAGTTGTCTCCTGTGACTGAGGGGCTCTGTGGGGCCTGGCTTGGAGCCCAGCTTTGTCATAGGAGTGCTAGGAGCACTGGATAAGCCTCTTCCTTTCTGGAGCCTGGATTCCGCCATTTGTGAAATGGACAGATTAGGGATCCGAATCCAGATGCCCCCAGGAGCAGGCAGGCAACAAGAGAGTAAAGCGGGGGACGAGTTGAGACAATAGAGGGTGGTGGGGGCTGTGGCTACCTAACGAGCTTGCCTGATTTAAGAAGGAGTGCCACTCATCCTGCTGATGCTTACAAAACAGGAATGTGAGCCCAGGTTGCCAGACTTTTAAAGAAGCTGGGTGGTAAGTTGGTTAGGTGTCCAACTCTTGATCTCCGCTCAGGTCTTGATCTCGGAGTCTTGATTTTAGGGTCATGAGCTGGACATGGAGCCTGTGAAAGAAAGAAAGGAAGAGAGGAAGGAAGGAAGCAAGCAAGCTAGCTAGCTAGCTGTATTTTTTATTTAAATTAAAGCAATGGCAAGTTATTTGGGTTATTTAGCAACCTGTGTGGACCAAACAAATGTAAAGTAGTGTTAAGAGCATGGGCTCTAAAGTAAGAGATGTTTGTGTGTCAGCTCTACTACTTAATAACTGTGTGTCCTTGAATAAATCATTTAGCCTCTCTGTGCCTCACTTTTCTTATCTGTAAAATGGGGATAATTATTGCACTTGCTTCACAAGATTGCTATGAGGGTTAGATGAGCGAAGATAGGACTATGGTGAGGTTAATGAGGAATCATCTTGGGTGTAAGATTTAAGGGGGCACCAAAAAACTCAACAATCAAGTAGGGATACCTGGGTGGGTCAGTCAGTTAAGCATCTGACTTTGGCTCAGGTCATGATCGCAGGGTCCTGGGATCAAGCCCCGTGTTGGGCCCCACGCTCAGAGGGGAGTCTGCTTCTCCCTCCCCCCCCAACAAATAAAATCTTTAAAAAATAAAAAATTTAAAAATAAATAAAAAGCCAAAAGTAGGGGTCCCTGGGTGGCTCAGTCGATTTGGCGTCCAACCCTTGGTTTTGGCTCAGGGCATGATCTCATGGGTCATAAGATAGAGCCCTAAGTCAGGCTCTGTACTTAATGGGGAGTCTGCTTGGGGATTCTCTCCCTTTGCCTCTCCCCCCACTCTCTTTCTCAAATAAATAAATCCTTTTTTTTTTAAGATTTTTATTTATTGAGAGAGAGAATATGGTAGAGAGAGAGCATGAGAGGGGAGGTCAGAGGGAGAAGCAGACTCCCTGCTGAGCAGAGAGCCCGATGCGGGATTCGATCCTGGGACTCCAGGATCATGACCTGAGCTGAAGGCAGTTGCTTAACCAACTGAGCCACCCAGGCACCCCTCAAATAATTAAATCCTTAAAAAGAAGTCAAAAGTAATGCAATAAATATTTATGATGAACAAACTACTATGTTAAGTATAGACAGGATCTGAACTTGCACTGCATGACTTGGCCTCACTCACTTTACCCTAATTCCAGCCCTGTAGGAGCCTGTCTTCATTTTTAAAGTGAGATGACACACAAGGAAACACCTCCAGGCCCAGTGGTTCAAGGGTAATAGAGAAAAAACATTTGACTTTGTTCACTGCCATATTCCCAGCACCTACAATGGTGCTCACCCAGGGTAGGATTTTTTTTTTTGGATTTTTTTATTTTTTATTAAATTTTTTATTGTTATGTTAACCACCATACATTACATCATTAGTTTTTGATGTAGTGTTCCATGATTCATTGTTTGTGCATAACACCCAGTGCTCCACGCAGAACGTGCCCTCTTTAATACCCATCACCAGGCTAACCCATCCCCCCACCCCCTCCCCCCCAGGGTAGGATATTAATAAATATTTGTTGAATGTCAAAAAAAAAAAAGAAAGAGAGATGATACATGTCAAACCTTAGAACAGGGCCTGGCACCAAGTAGGTGTTCAAAAATATAATAATGATGATCATGATTGAGAAAATAATGCCGTTGTCTGTGGGTCTTCTTCTGTCTTCAGGTCAATGAATCTAGTGTGTATTTAACACCCAGCATGGATCATTTTTTAACCACAACATGACAGAATTAGCATTAATAATAATTGTGATATAAAACAAATAATGGCCAGAAAACAGTAAAAATTTCCTTTTATTGACTTCATATACACACTCAGACCAACCAAAATTTAAAAAAATAAAAATTACAACACAAAAGGGAAAAAAGTAATGGACCAATATTTTTTAGTTACATTAAAGTGTTTTTGTGGGTTTTTTGTGTTTTTTTTTTAACAAAAAGGAACATGCACACACATATGCAAGAAAAATTGCCTCCAAAAGAGGCAACAGGGCAGGGTTCAGAGAATGATCTGCACAGAGAATGAGAGAATTGCAGTAACTCAAGTTTTGTTCCTTCATTTTTTACAGTCACTGTACCATCATTGTTGATTTCAAATTTGTTTAAATACAGGGATATGGGGACCTGAACACTCCCGAAGTGAGCTCCAGTGATTCTGACCTGCTATGAACTCTCAAGTTGAAGCCATATGTTGGGGGCCAATTGTGTACCCGGGGAGCTCTCCAAATTAGCTTCCACGTAGCATATATTATTTATTCAAGGTTAGGTAACATAAATGTACTAATTTGAAGCCTACAGATATATTACATTCTTAAAACTCTTAATAATCACAGCAATTATTTAGAACTTAGACCAACAAAAAGATCTCTTCAGGAGGGAGGATTTTATCACTGACATTGTTTGGAAGTGCCAGGGCATGGTGATAATAAAAAGCAGACCTACCCAGTTGCATTCATGTTTTTAAATTCTCCATAGACAATGCACGCCTTATGTCTTGCACAGGGAGGATTTGCCACCACCCTCACCTGATTCACCTCAGCCCCAGGCCACCAGTTTTCGATGACTCGCTGACAATCCCAAAGGCCCTTTCAAAGTTGACACTCCGCTACTTTCTAATTCTGGATCTGCAAGCTGTTTCAAGCTGCGTAACCCTGGGTAATTCAGGTAATTTCTCTAAGTCTCAGTTTCCTTGTCTGTGAAATGGGAACAATAACCCCAACCCATGACCTATCCCTGTCAGGGCTCCATGAGGTAGGGTGGGAGAAGACTTTTTATAAAAAGGGAGACACTGCATGTAGGTGGCAGGCCTTGGTGACAAAGGGGATGTTCCTCTGAGGTTACCTAGAAGTTGTTCTTACATTGAGGATCTGGGAGAGGGGACAGGGGATCCAGTGGGTGCTAGACTTTGCAAATCACTGAGTGTGACTCTTTCCTTTCAGGAAAAGGCTAGCTCCTCTTGGCCCAGAGGCGGGGAGCTGATGACAATGACCCCAGTCCTCTGGGCTGTAATGTAGCCCAGATGGATGGAGCACTTCCCTTCCAGGGGTAGGTGGTGGAGGCAGAAGCTGGGTATGAGGAAATGCTGATGTGTCTTCAGATGCATCCTGAAACTCGCTTACCTGCTTCTTTAACTGTCTCTCCAAAGAGAATGGAAGTTCCTAGAGCAACCAAAAGGTTGACAAACCTTTTTTTCTTCCTAAGAAAAAAAAACATTTCAGGCTTTCCAGGCCATATGGTTTGTGTTGCAACTACTCCGACTCTGTTGTTGTAGTGCTAAGCAGCTCTAGACCACACGTAAACGGAGCATGGCTGTGTGCCAATAAAACTTTATTTGTGGATACTGAAATTTGAATTTCATATAATTTTCACGTGTCAGGAAATATTCTTCTTTTGATTTTTTCAATCAGTGAAAGATGTAAAGACCATTCTTAGCTCACAGGTGTACAAAAATAGTAGGTCAGATTTGGCTCATGGGCCATAATTCGCCCACCCCTATCCTAGAGGGCAGAGACCCTCACTTTCTACTCCTCTGCTGTATCCCCAGTGGCCACAACAGTGCCTGGCACATAGCAGGTGCCCGATAAGTATCTACCGATGACCAAATGCTTCCTCTTTTGTCCCTCAAACTCCAATTCCTTTTCCATCCTCCCCAACTAATAGCAGCAAGCTTCTGCCTCACCCCCAGGCTCCAGGGCAGTGGGGGAGCCCCCTGGCCAGTTCTCCACCAGTCCTGCGACCATCCTACCTGCACGTTCCTGTTCCTCCTCTTCTTTTCTGATGACTCCATCTCTGGCCTCATTCTTTACCAGCCTCGTGATCACAGTCATGGCAGTGCCGTTAAACCGAAGCCTCTTCTCACATCTTCATCTCACACCAATGGAGAACCCATCCAGTGAACTCTCCAAGTCCCAGCCTCCTGCCCTCCCCTCCTTTGCAGGGGGAAGACTTAGGGGAGAAGGGCTATGGTTGTTACTTGCCATTTCTCCTGAGCACCTACCATGTGCCAGGCACCACACAGATGTTTTATTGCCCGATCTAACTTAATGCAGACACCCCTAGTTTAGAGATGCAGAAACTGAGGTTAACTAAATGCTCCAAGTCACAAAGCTAGGAGGTGGCAGAGCCTGGATTAGGGCCCAGGTTGGTGTGGCTCCATTCATCAGTATGTTTGAGGGTTTGCCATATGCCAGATGTATCCAGGGATACAAGGGTAAACAAAACAGACAAGTCCTGCCTCGTGGAACTTTATTCTACTGGGAGAAACAAACAATAGCAAACAGGTAAATAGGCAGTATGATTGCGGGTGGAGAGGCGTGCCGTGAAAACAAGATAACACGTAGGTGATGCCGCTGCCGGGGAGCTATTTTAGATAGGGCCAGTTCTCTCTGAAGAGGTAACATTTGAGCAGAGGTGTGAATGAAGTGAGGGAGTGAACTCAGAGAGCCGGAAAGAGAATGTTCCACGTGGAGGGGACAGCAAGAGTGAAAGCCTGAGGTGGGAGCCACCTGGAGTGTCAGTGAGCAGGGAGGATGCCTGGTGGCAGGAAGGCAGTGAGTGAATGATAGGAGAGGAGATGTCCCGGGCAGCGGGCAGTCGGGTCCTGTGGGGCTTTGCAGGCCCAGCAAAATCTGTGGGTTTTGTTTGAAATGTGATGGAGGAGCCACAGGAGGGTTTCAAGCAGGGGAGTGATGCCACCCCAATCCCCAGACCTGGATGGAGCAGAGGAGAGACTCCACCCTCTCGCCTGTTTACCACTACCCACTGTCTGGACCTTGTGTACCCCTGCGCTCCCCTTCTGGGCTTGCAGTGTAGTGAAGTGATTAAGAGTACTGGCTTTGAGTCTGAGAGAACTGGGTTCTCAGCCCAGCTGCACTCCTTACCAGCTGTCTGACCACGGGTAGTCTTGGCCCTTTATGAGCCTCGGTTTTCTCATCTGAAAAATGAGGACAATGATTTCTATCTCGTGGTGGTGTTGGGAAGATTTGATGAGCTCTTGTTTGTAAACAGCTCCAAGCAGGCCATATTGTACTCTCTCAATAAGCCTCCATAGTTGGTGATTATTATTTAAATACTTACCAAGCTCTGTCCTTTTGTAATCACTTGTGAAATACAACTGGACTGCCATTATGATGATCCCTCTCATTGTGTTCCACCTGCTGCCAGGAGACCCTCCTCTACTGAAAGGCTAAGAAAGAGTAATGACAGACCCTCTCCCTGAGGCAATGCCCTGTGCTCTTGAACATTACAGCAAGCATGTGCCCAGGCTGCATTAGAGAGACCCAAAACCCAGCCCTCAGCCCCTGTCAGTTCAGCCCCCCTGCTCCATGCCAGAAAAATCTCTTCAACAGAATACAAAATAATAACCTCACTTGTGTCCAGCAAAGCCCTTTCATGAGTCATTCATTTAACAAACACTTCAAGTGACCGCCCAGAACAGCCTGTTCTAACTCCATTATTATTATTATTATTATTAGCTAACATTTATCCACTACTCAGAGTATAGCATTTCAGAGCATGGGGTTAGACTGCTCGGGTCTGAGTCCTGGATTTACCATTTCATACCTAGATGATGCTGGAATATCACTTAGCGTCTTTGAGCACCTACTATGTGCCAGGCAGTATGTCAGGTGTCAGGAAGACAATGAAGAACCAAGATGTGACCCCTACCCTCTCAGAGCTTACTAATTGAAGAGCCAGGTGTTAATCAAATAATCCCATAAACACACGGAAAGGTACAACCGTGAGAAGTATCCATTGCTATGAGTTTGTATAACAGGGAGGTAAAGGAAGATGTCCTGGAGGAAGTGATTGTGGAGATAAGCTGGTTTGAGGAAGAGGGAAGACAGTTTCAAGTACGAGGAACAGCATGTTCAAAGGCCCTGTGGCAGGAGAACCAAAGGAAAGTCAGTGTGGCTGGAGTCTAGAGGGAAATGGGGAAAATTGTGAGCTGATCCTATAGCAGGGTCACTGCCGTGTAGGCGATGGTTTGGTCTCCACAGCTCTCTGCTGAGTGATGGCTGTCACTACAACATAGATAGGCAAGCTGACCAGCCCAAGCTGCCCAGGCTGGGCCCGGGTGTCCTCTGGGCTTCCTTTTTCCAGCATGACCCACCACTGTCTTTCCAATACCTTTGGGAGAGGGGACATAGGACGGGAAACTTATTCATAGGAAAGCACAATCACTACTCAGTCCTTAAGTGGAGATGATGTACTTGATAGGGAACCTTTTCCTATAAGGGAAAGGAAGAGGGCCAGGGGCCCCAGGAAAGGGACAGACTGAAGACAAAATTACTTCTGCTTTCCCGCACTTCCTCTACTCCTGCCCATCTACCCCATCTCCCTCACCCAGTCCTTTGCCCTAATGCTCTGGGGTCTCTTCCGGTCTCATTTCAGTGCAGCTTGCAATCAGATATTTGGCACCTGTGTGCGATGTCTTCTATATCCGAAGTAGGATCACTAGATTTAGCAAATCAAAATACAGGATGCCCAGTTAAATTTGAATTTCAGATAGACAGCAACAGTTTTTTAGTGCAAGTAAGTCCACATATTACAATGCTAGCCCTGAGAAACAGGGGCCAGGACACTGCAAACTGGTTCCAGGCAACTGAACTGGCCGATACTAACACGGATGTTAAGAATGGCTGCCCCCTCTGGTCTGTGCTGCTTCTGGTGTAGACCTCACCCTTTCTCATCAGGGTCGTGGAGAGTGAGTGAACAAGAGAACAGAGTCTGACCACATTGCCAGGGTGGTCTCTCAGCTTGACCATTTTCCAAGCTGTGTAACTCAGAAAGACCCAGAAAATGGGATGCTTACTTTCTCTGTCCTCAGTTTCCTCATCTGTTCACTGGAGATAATAAGAGCACCTACCTCATAATGTTGTGAGGATTAAATGGGTTTATACAGGCAAAGTGCTTAGAACAGTGCTGGTCCACAGTAGGGACTGGGTGTGCGTTGGCTGTAATTATCTATGTATTCGCACCAGACTGAACGTAAACTCCGTGAGAGCAGGGGCTTGGTTTTGTTCATTGCTCTATCCTCAGGATCTAGACGCAGTCCTGGTATACAATATATGCTCAGAAAGAGGGCCTGTCATGTAATATACGGGCATAAATGTTTATTGAATTAAAATGAATGTAGGGGCACCCAGGTGGCTCAGTCGGTTGCTCGGCCGATTCTTGATTTCGGCTCTGGTCATGGTCCTCTGGGTCCTGGGATCAAGCCCTGCATTGGGCTCTGTGCTCAGCAGGGAGTCTGCTTGGGGATTCTCTCCTTCTCCCTGTGCCCCTCCCCCTGCTCACACTCTCTCTCAAATAAATAAATTAAAATAAATAAAATAAATATTGAGCTCAGTATACACCTAAAAGATTTGGATTATAATTCTTCACAGATAAAGAAACTGTGGTTTAGAGATATAAAGTGAGTTAATTTTCCAATGTTAAGGAGGTAATAGAGCTAAGATTTTTTGGGTTCTGGAGCACCTGGCTGGCTCAGTCCATAGAGCATACAGGTCTTGATTTTGGGGTTGTGAGTTTGAGCCCCATGCTGTGCACAGAGCCTGCTTCAAAAAAAATTTGTTGGGGGGCGCCTGGGTGGCTCAGTGGGTTAAGCATCATACTCTTGGTTTGGCTCAGGTCATGATCTCAGGGTTGTGGGATCAAGCCCTGAGTAGGGCTCTGAGCTAAAGCAGTGAGTCTGCTTGAGTCTCTCTCCCTCTGCCTACCCCCCATAAATAAATAAGTAAATAAATAAATAAATCTTTAAAAAATTTTTTGTTGGATTCCAGTCTTTTCCACTGAAAATTCAATTCACTTGCTACCCTAGGAAAGTCGTGGAATAAGGGGAACATCTAGATTTAGGAGAAATCCTCATACACTTTGATTTCTTAAAAATCCTAATCTGTTCTTGACCAGCTATGTGACCTTGGATAAATCATCTCATCCTTGTGAGGCTGTTTTATGATTTGTAAACTAGGTGGTGGTGGGAATTCAAAGAAATCACAGGTTGATGGAGCTGGTTCACAGAAGGTTTTGGATAAACAATCCTCTCCATCCCCCCTGCCTTAAGACTTATTTATTTATTTATTATAGAGAGTGGGGAGGGGTATAAGGAGGGGTGGGGGAGTCTTACCCTAGGCAGGGCTCAATGTCACAACTCTGAGATCACAACCTGAGCCAAAACCGAGTCCCATGCTTAACCCCCTGCGCCACCCGGGCACCCCAACCATACCCCTGCCTTAGAACAGCTTTGCAAATAACTGGCCATTCTTCCCCACCCATGAAAACTGCAAGCCCATCCCTCCACTCCTCCACCCGTGAATAAATCTCACCACACCTGGACCCCTCACTCCTCTTTAGATGGAAGTTGAATCTCTCCAAGAGGAACCCTTTTCCCTGGCCTTTTACTCCGCGGGCAGCCTGTGTCCCTCAACCCTGGGAGTCTGGACCCTGCTCTCCTCAGAGGGGGCACAAACATAAATCAACCCAGGGCTGAGCCTGAAGTTGGAGAGATTCTGGGGAGGCATGGCTTGAATGGGGCCCCCTCAAGGACAGATTACCAAAAAATGTGTATTAAGAAATCACTCTGGGGGCGCTGTAGGTACTGATGGTGGCAACAGAAGACTAGGAACCTACCTGGAGCTGGGGCGCTAAGATCCCCGGGGATCTCTACGGCCTCGGGAGGTGAGGGCCCGAGGGGCGTGGGGCCCAGGTTCCTTTCAAGCTTCTGCCTGGGTCAGGCCCGGAATATTCGGTGTGAGTGCTTGCCTGGGGGCGGGGGGAGGCGGGCTAGGGGAACAGGGGCTTCCCTCCCGCAGGAGGAAGAAGGAGTATCTGGGGCGTGACTCCACACTAGCCGATGAGGAGAAATTGACGACCCCGGCGTGGTCCGCACAGGGAGGACCAGGTTTGGGAGGGAGGAGCCGGGAAGGCCTCTTCCAAGCGGAGCAGAGCACCCGCCAGGGGCTCGCGGCGGAGGCGGGGCCAGCCCTCCCGCGCGCCGGGGGCGGGGGTCCGCTCCGGGAAAGCCGCGCCGCGGGGGCTGGGGCGGGGCTTCGGCGGTCCCGCCCCTCGCGCAGGTAGCCAATGGGCGCGGCGGCGCCGGGTGACGGAGGGAGCCGAAGTGCGAGTGCCGCGGCGGCGGCGGCGGCGGCGGACGGCCCAGCCCGAGCGGGGGGGGTCTCGCGTGGGAGGGGGGGCGCGGGGGCGCAGAGCCGGCGACCCCGGGACCCGGGAGGCGGCGCGGCACGGGCCGCCGGAGGAGCGCGGGCGGCCCGGCGGCGGCGCGATGCCGCTCGCCCAGCTCAAGGAGCCCTGGCCGCTCATGGAGCTGGTGCCGCTGGACCCGGAGGTGAGTGAGCGGGGCGGGGGACGGGGGCCAGCGGCCGGCGAGCCTGGGTCCCCACGGGGGCGGGGCGGCTCGCGGCGGCGCTGCAGCCTGGCGGGCGCCCTCGAGGGCGCGAGTGCACTCCGATCTCTTGCCCTTCTTCGGCTCCACCCCCCATGCCCCGGGTGTGTGTGTGTGCGCGCGAGGGACAGTTCCGCCAAGCGCCCAGAACCCCCTTAGCCCGGAGAGGGGATCCCGCGGGGCCCTGAGATCTGGCCCCCCTCACCCCACACACCTAGGACCTGTACCGGGAGCTGTCGGAGCTTCCTTTATCAGCGCAGATGGGCAGGGCTGAGGTGCCAGATGTCTGGGATTCTACAAGAGACAAGGGTCATGGGAACCCCACGTCTCCTTGATGCCTCCCAGCACCCTACCCCGAGAGCTGCCCGCTTCTCCGCTGCTGACCCTAGCAGGGTTACCCCTCTTGACCCTTGGCAGTTGTGGAATATGGGGTGATACCACCTGTCTAGGGCTGAAACTCTTGGTTTTCTTTGCCCCAAGGCTAGGGCCAGAGGATACCCGTGTCCCCCACCCCAGGCTGTGGAGAAGACAGTGGGGAAAAGCCCTTAGACCTTGTGAAGATTATTCCCGGAGACAGGGAGGACCTTGGTGCCTGCCTTCTTTCTTGTGAGCCCTCCCAGAGGAAGGGCTGGGCCCCTGGGGCATTTGGTCTCTGTCACCCAGCCTCTCCCAGAAGCAGCTCCGGTCCTCCTCTGAAGATTCTGTGGTGCCAAGCCCTAGGATGCAGAACGGCCAGCTCTTCCTGTGTCCTTTGACCCCCAGGGTCAAGGTCAAGGCCCTGAACCAGCAGATTAAGAAAACTTTCCCCTTGGCCTCATGCTGGGAAGGAGGCAGATGAAACTCCATTTCCAGAGGGGATGTGGGGGGTATACTGGGAGGATGTGAAGACCTCAGTGAGCCCGGGAGCCAAGGTGATTTTCTCCTGGCTTTGGTCCCTAGCCCCTGCCTAGCTCCCCTCCTCTGCGTTCTCTTACCTGGGGCAGCCACCAAGTACCCACCAAGTACCCTGCCTCTCAGGGCCACAGGTTGTGATTAGAGTGAGGACCCTAGGTCCCCAGCATCCAGGGTGTGCTACCCCTTTAAAGGGATGGTCATAGCTGACACTGGCTATTGGAGGGTGGGCGCGGCAGGATTAGGTAACCAACCTTAAGGTGCAATTTGGAGTAAATTGTTCTGGGATCCCTGCCATGGGGTTTTTACAAGCCCTGCACGACTCTCGGAGGTTCTCTCTCGCTGACTCACTCTCTGAGGTGAGGAACACTGCCCTCTGCAGTACCCCCCCTCCGGGAGGCCTGGGGCATAAGGGCCTGGTTGGGGGGGCGCTCAGAGGTGGATTCCTTTGCCCTGGCATGCCCCTGTGACTTAGGCCTCCCTAGAGGAAGGTAGGCTGGGAAGGACTTAACCCAGGGACTTACCTTGGGTTATACTCGTAGGAAGGGCAGACACCCAGGAGCTTGATTCCCAGTGCAGGGTACTACTTCCTGCTTCCCTTTGGGGAATCCTGGGGCAGGGGACCAGGTTTGAACAGGAAACTCAACTCAGTTTTGAGTACAACTGCATCTGAGTTCCGTGAAAGGAGAAGATTAGTGTATTTCCTAGGACTGGGGACATCGTGATTTCTCAGAGCTTCAGCTTGGAAACTGTGTGTGACCCTCAGCTGGTCCTTAGCCTCTCTGCACCTCTGTTCCTCCAGTGGCCAGTGCTGGGTCCTAGCTTAATGCTTCCTGGGCCTGAGAGGTGCAGGGCCCTGGGCACTGCTGCCTGTTCTCCCCCTCCCCCACTCCATGGATGTGCCAGGCGACTGGGTGTTATTGTTTGGGTAATAGGAGCCATGGGGCAGCCAGGGCGCCGGTTGGGCCGTTCTCACTGGAGAACAGGGCCTTGCTGTTCTTAGTCCAGGTGATATGTAAGCGATATAGTGGCCTGACCTGCAGGTACAGGCACTGTCACAGGCTCCTGGCCGGGAAGGAGGCAGGCAAGGGGCTGCTGGGGGCATTTGGCAGAGGCCTGGGACCTGGACAGCTCTGCCCTCCTCATGACGCTGCCGAAAATGGGCTGCTGGGAGGCAGGGCCTGGCCCAGGTGTTGGTGTGGGTGAGGATTCTGCCTGGGCCTTCCCTGGCCCTGCTGGAAGCAGGAACCTTCTCAAGGGGCCCAGTCCTGCCATGTACAGAGCTTCACTGTGTGCCCCCGGCCCTGCTTCACCACTGTTACCTCCTTAAAATAAAATAATTCTCGAAACAGCTTCCCAAAGTAGGGATTATTGGGGTGCCTGGCTGGCTCAGTCCAGTAGAGCATGCGACTCTTGATCTCAGGGTTGTGAGTTCAAGCCCCATGTTAGGTGAGGAGCCTCTTTTAAAAAAAAAAAGGGATTATTACCCCCATTTTCGGATGAAACAGCTGAACTCAGAGAGGAGAACTGGCATATGAATTACTGTCAGAGTCAGGATGGGAGTCCAGATCTTCCACTGTCTTCCAACAAGTTGGGGGGAGGGTAGGGCTCAAGGATGGGGAAGGGCTGGGATCAAACTGGCCCAGGTGGAAGGTACTCCAGGAGAGGCTCCGGATGTTGGCCGAGTCTGCTTGTCCCACAGGGCCTCTGTCCAGCCTTTTCAGAGGGCCGGTGTTGCGAGCCAGCCCTGGCACCTGGCCCCCAGCCTCCAGCAGCGTGCAGGGCTGCCAGTGCTGGGCTCTGACCCCAGCTCCTGGGGCTGCTTCCTGCTCGTGGGGCATGTGCTGTCTTTGTCCATCTGCTGCCTGGCTTCTCCAGACTCTGCCCTGAGCCCTGCTTCTCAAGACAGAGCTGCTTGGGCAGGAAGGAAGAATGCCTTTTGGAATCCATCTCTCACCTCTGGGGAGGGGGCACAGTGGTCTGGGGGACCTACGCAGCTGTCCTAGCTCTCTGAAGAAGAGTGGGGAGAGTGGGAGAGGCCAGAAGGCCCTTCCTGTACCAGACTTTTTAGACAAGGTCTTTGACTTGGGATTCTGCAAGGTCAGCATCATTGTCCCCTTTCATTTATTTATTTATTCATCCATTCAGCAAATATTTATTGAGTACTTATCATACGACAAGTACTATGCCAAGCAACAGTGCAGCTGTGAACAAGACAGACCTGGCCTCATGACACGGATGAGCAAACCGAGGGTCAGAGGAGTGATGTGACAGACCCAAGGGCAGAGCAAGTGGCCGGCAGAGCTGGGATTAGCAGCTCTGTCTTTGTGGCTGCAGAACTGTGTTCTTTCCACCTGCCTGTGCAGTAGTCAGGCCAGAGGGGCACATGGACCCTGTCTTCCCAGGACCTTGGCTCTAAGGGGGATGCTCACCTGTGGTCTCTGCACTCCCAGTCCTTTCTCCAGGGCTGCCCATCCCCTTCTAGAAACATCGTGCATCAGCTCTTACAGGCAAAGGGTTTCATGAGGATGGTACCCAGGCCAGAGACCCTGGGACTGGAGGCAGCCAAACAAGACCTGTGGGGTCCCCTGAATCATCCAGATATTGCTCAGTAAGCCCACACCTCTGGGTGCATCTGAGGCCTCTTACCCTCCCTCACTGGGGATTTAGGCTTGCAGCCATGTGATTTTGGGTTATGGCCCCATGTCCATCACCTGCTGGCTGAGGGACCTCAGGTAAGTCCCTTAACTCTGAGCCTCGTCTGAAAAATAGGAGTACTGCTCTGGTCTTCTTGCTGTCTCTGCTGAGCTGAGCTTTCATGTGACCAGCTGTGTGCCCGACCCTGAGCTGGCTGCTAGGGAAATGATGATGGACAAGCCATGGCTTCTTCCTAAGTTAACCTGTGGTTTGCTCGGTGCCACTGGGGCCCAGAGGAAGGAGGAAAGGACTTGAGACTTTGTGAACAGAGGAGAGGACACTGGGTGCTGAAAGAAGGCCAGGCTTTTGCCAAAGTGACAAGGCAGGAAGGGTTTTCTTGGTAGAAGGAGCCACCATACAGATGCTTGGGGATATGGAACAAGCTGGTCTGCCCAGGGTCCCAGGCCATTCGGTTAAAGCTCAAGAATAAGACCCAGTAATAATAATGGCTATTGTTTGTGGACTGGTTATGTGCTAGGGCTAGGTATTTATAGGCGCTATTTTGTTTGCTTCTCGTAGCCACCCAATGAGATACATTACTTTCATCTCCCATTTCACAGATGAGGAAACTGAAGCCCTGAGAAATGAAGTAACCTCAGGGTCATGCAGTAGTAGAAGCCAGAATCTGAACCCAGAAGGTCAGGTTCTAGAACCCACATACTTACTCACCTCTGTTGGGCAGTTGGGGACTGAGCTGGGACTTTATTCTGCAGGCACTGGAAGCCATGGCAGGGTTTGGGGCCTGGTCCATTGAAGGTTCTCAATCAGTAGTGCGTGAGTGAGAGAGTTGATTGCTCAATGCAAGGATCACAGTTGAGTTTGAGGAAGGATGGGGGTTTGGAATGAGGAGGGCAGGGAGGGGGGCTGGTAGGCAAGAAGGCCGTTATGACCATCTGCGGGAATTATAGCAAGAGTTTAGAATGCTGGGTGAACTCAATACATAAATGCATCATGGCCCCTACTCCTGACTCCCCGGCCCTGATCAATCCAGCCCTCCCCCAGGTTGCTGAGAGATGACAGAATGTATGTGCATGTGTGTGTGGAGGGGCCTGCACAAAGCGGCCCCTGGGGAGGATTAGGGGCATTAAAGGGGCTCAGGGGGCAGGATGTTCTACGAGCAGCAGGGAGGAGCTGCTCCAGGGGCAGGGAGATTATGTAATGGGCAGAGCACAGCTGTGCCTGCTTCTGCCAGGCAAAGCCACAGCTGCCCTGTGGACCCAGCCCCTGGCTCCAAAGTCCTGACCTGCCCTAGGCTGGGTCTCGGTACCGGTGGGAGCCTCCGGCTGCCTCACCACACTCTTGCTGTGCCAGGAGGGGTGGGGACAGCTCCTTCCTTGCTTCCCCAGGCCTGGTTACTCACCTCCTATCACGCAGGAAAGGGATGGGCTGGGGTTGGTATACCCCTGAGGGCGAAGTCCAGGGGCTGGAAGAAGCTGGACTGCCTAGAAATGGGCCCCAGTGGCCGCCTCTCTGCAGGTTGTTCCTGTGCTGCGGTGTGGGCTGCTCTTGAGCAGACCTTTTTTTGGGCACCTCCTGGGTGTCAGAGACCGGATTTTGAATCCCCACTTACCAGTCGTGTGACCTTAGGTGCGCCATCACTATGCTCCTCTGAACCTCAGTTTCTTCGTCTGCCAAATGGGGACAGGGCCTACCTCCCAGGTCAGGAGGATCTAATGGTGCTACAGGTGCGAGGCACCGAGCCCCGTGCCTGGCATGTGGCAGGGGCTCGGAAGAGAGCAGCTGTTAGCACCAAGGCCTAATCTCTGTCCCGTCCTCTACTAGGAAGGGCAGCCCTCTGTGTACGTAGTCCCTGCCGTGCGGCCAGGGGCACAGGGAAGGAAGCCAGGGGCGCAGGGTGGTGGCCGTGGTTCTGCCCGGCAGGGGCAGGGGAGGAGCCCCAGAATGGGGCAAGGACAGGGCAGCCACCAGTTCCAGGCTGGACACTTGCGCAGACTGGGGTCTCCTTATATCCCTGAAGCAATTCTGGGAGGTGGGGTAACTAGTCCCATGTTACAGATCAGGAGACTGAGGCCTCTTTGCAGTTGGTTCTTTGGCACAGAGTCACAGTTTGTCTCCAGCAGAGCTGGGAGCCACACATGCCCTTTCCTTCTCCCTGGGAGGAGGTGACATTTGAGCTCAGTCTTCAAAGACGAGGGATTTGCTAGGCAGAGAGCGCGAGCGAGGGAGGAGTGGGACATGCTGGCAAGGGGCTGCTGTGGGAGGCCTGACACCTGCGCCCCCCAGTGAAAGCGGAGGTAGGGGGCCCTCGCCTACATGGCCTCCCTAGCTATCCAGGGGCAGCCCCATGGGGTGGGGGCGGGGGGGGTTCTGGTAGGGTCTGTTTTTGCACTCTCCCACCCTGGTAAGTTCTGGTAAAATTCCCCAGTCTCCCTTCTCTTTTCCAGAATGGACAGGCCTCAGGGGAAGAAGCTGGACTGCAGCCGTCCAAGGTGAGGACCAAGGCAAGCACCCTGAGCGGGGGACCGTTTGCATGGTTGTGGAGGAGGAGGGAGGCCCACCCCCTCTCTGGTCCCACTGAAACCTCGAGGTGACCCTGTGCACAGAGATCACTTGCTCCAACTTTCCTATTTCTTCCTTTCTTTCTTTTTTAAGATTTTGTTTTATTTATTTATTTTTAAAAGATTTCATTTATTTATTTGAGAGAGAGAGATGTGCGCGCCGATGTGGGGCTCAATCACGGGACCCTGAGATCACAGCTGGAGCCAAAGTCAGCCACTTAACTGACTGAGCTACCCAGGCGCCCCTAAAGCTCTTATTAAGTAATCTCACACCCAGCGTGGGGCTTGAACTTACATCCCTGAGATCAGGAGTCTCACACTCTACCCACTGAGCCAGCCAAGTGCCCCTCAACCTTCCTATTTCTCAGGCGAGGGGACTGAGGCCCAGAGAGGGTCAGGAGCAGAATCCAGGCTAGAACTCGGGCTCCTCCTCACCCAGGCCACTTCCTTGGTTTATTTCCTAATGGCAGCTGGGCTGGCTGTAAGGAAAGGGCTGAAGGGGTGATGGGAGAGGCTCAGGTCAGCTGGGCATGATGAGGGCCTAGAATCTTCTGGGTATGTGGTGCTGGTACATGAAGGGAGGGTACCTGGTGGTCCCCCAGGTCTATCCATGGCCCAGTGCTCGGCATGTGGCACCCGGGCCGTTTCTCTGGGTTCCCACCTCCCAGCCCTGGGTGCTTCCCTCCCCACTGCTGTCTTTGCTTCCCCTGGGCACCTTCCTTTAGCCCATCAGTCCCCGTTGCTGGTTTTGTGTGTCGACAAAAGCACCAGGGGCTGGGTGGCAGTTGTGTGACCTGGGGTGGGTCCCTTGTTCCTTCTGGGCCTGGGCTTTTTCATCTCTCTGTTGGGAAAGAGCACACCCAGTTTTCAGGAGCTGTCAGGCCCCAGAGCTGCTGGCCGTGGGGGGCTCCGGAAGCTGCCAAGGAACGATGGAGCGTGGGTTCTGACAGTAGGTGGTGGACCTGTGTTCACGTCCTGGCTCCACCCTCACTATTTGGCCAGAGGTGTTCTCACTTTTGAGGCTTAGTTTCCTCATCTGTAAACTGGGGTTGATGGTACCTGAGTCACAGGAGTGGTGGCAAGGACAGATGAGGTAGTAACTGCCTGGCGCATGGTGACTTCAGTACCAGCTGCGCGGGTACCCCAGTGTATTGCTCTACTTCCGTGCCCTCCAGGGGCCACACCCTCTAGACCTGGGTCGGCCTGGGCACCAGACTTGCCATAAGCTTGACCTTTAAAATAGACCTGGGGCTGGTCCTGATATTTGCCTTGTCTCAGCCTCCTAAGATAAGGGAGCTGAGTTGCCTGGGGTAGGGCAAGGTGAGATAAGTAGGCTGCTACCCCTCCTCTGACGTTACTGGGGCCACCGGGGCAACAGCGGCCAGACCAAGTGGCAGAGACTGGGCCCCTGGTCTGGAGAATCTCCTTCCATAAACTAGCTGCCTCTAGGTGCCTCGTAACAAAACGAATCAAGGAACAACCAGGATGTTCAGATCTTGGGGCTCAAGTTCTGGGGGTTGCAGAGGAGCTTGCAGCTTTGCGGGGGCAGGTGGTAAGCTACCTCAGGAGCTAGACGGGCTTGTAGGGAGAGGGCAGGTGCTTACTCGGGTGGGTAACCTACATCTGATCTCAAGCCTATGACCCCTGCTCTCGAGCAGACGACCCTGGGATGGGAAGGGAGACAAGGCTGGAGCTGGATGGGCAAGGAGAGCCTTGAATGCCACGTTAAGGAAGAGAAAGAGCTTAACCCATACCTGGCACCACCCCAGGAGCTTTGCATTTAGTTTTCACAACACCCCTGATGTAGAGATTGTTACTATCCCCATTTTATAGATGAGAAAACGGAGGCCCAAAGTCACATAGCTGGTGAGCAATGGAGTCAGGTCTTGCTTGACCACAGAGCCCATACTTCTCCCAGCCCAGAGAACACTGCATGCTGAAGAGGGGGAGTATTGAGTCCCTGTGACCCTAGGTTCCACCATTTCTAGACACCTGCTCATCTATCTTATCTGTTGCCCCCAGAACCTCACAGTATCTCCAGGGCCTACTTCTGGGCTTGGCACACCAGGGGGCGCTCAGCCTGTGGTCAGGCCCTCATCACTTTGTGTGGTGGAAGGAGCTGGGAGCAGGCCAGTTTCTCCTTTGCTTCATCAGACAGACGTTCGGTGCACCATGCTGGAGTGCTGGGGGGCCCTAAAATGAAGTCAGTACCCCCAGCCTCAGGTTGCTCTCAGGCTTGAGGAGCGGGTGGAGACAGGCAAGCTGTGTGGTGGTGGGTGCTGTGATGGCGGGGAGCATGACTGTGGGCACAGAGAATCTCCATTCTGCACCAGGCCCCATATCGGGCAGAGAAACGTACCCCTTTCCTGGTGCCCACATTTCTCCTGGTGAGATGGTAAGAGGAGAATGTCCTGGGGAACCAGCCAGGGGCACCTGCGCTCGGGGCTGAGCAGGGGCCAGATGGATGGTTACGGCTCTGTGTGGCAGGGGAGTAGGGCTGCAGGCCACCTTCCCCGCAGAACTGGCATTTGGCTGGGCCTCCGAAGGCAGGATTTGGCAGCTCCAGAGAGAAGTGGGCCTTCCAGGTGGAGAAGAGGCAGGGAGGGGCCCTTGGGAGTCAGGCGTTCTGAGTTCAGGATCCTGCCCCTTTCTCATTTGCTGTAGGACTTGGGCGGGTACTGTACTGCTCTGAGGTTTAGAGGCTTTTGCTATAGAAGAACAGGGTCCACCCCTCAGGGCCACCCGGAGGAGGAGTGTGATATGTATAAATCAAACAGTCCCACAAAGTTTGCTGTGTTTTGTTTTCTTGTTGGTTTTTTTAAAGATTTTATTTTTAAGTCATCTGTACACCCAGTGGGGAGCTCGAACTCACTACCCCCGAGACCAAGAGTCGCCTGCTCCACCGACTGAGCCCGCCGGGTGCCCCCAAAGTGTGGTGCTTAATGTTTGCTTACTTTATTCATTTTAGGCCGAAAGGGGGATTTGGGTTTTAGCAGCCGTGGCACAGACAGCAGTCCAGGGCAAGAGCTTCCCGAATCCCTTTGGCATCCCCGGCACGCCTGGGGTCCTCAGGCGGACTGGGGCTCTGCTCACCCTCCCTCCCTCCATGAGGGTGGACCGCGCACCCCCGGCCCCCTCCCCTGGCTATCTCCGGAGCTGGACCCCGTTGAAGTGCCTGCAGGTCTATTTTGAGAGCTGGGCGTCTCCCCCCTCTCCTCCTCTCTTCCTGTTTATGAAACCCTGATCCATCCCGGATCCCTCATGCTCCTCTGGCTGGAGCACAAGCAGGATGTGACTGCGGACTTCGGGGAGCCTTGGAAGCCTCAGGTGTTGGGGGGAACTTCCCTTGGACTGGCCGGGGTAGGCTAGCCTGCCCTCCCAGGCCCCGGGACCATGCGGCTGGGCTGTGTCCCCTCAGCCTGCCCAGAGGAGACTGCAGCAGTAAGACTGCCCACCCAGTCCAGGGAGGAGTCCTGCTTACAACATCCCGTTGTCTCTGTGGCCTGTTGTAGCAACAGCCTTCCGAGGGTGGAGTATTTAGTTGTAAGCTCTGTTTTACAGAGGGGGAAACTGAGGCTCAGACAGGGAGGGAAATTTGCTTGGGAGCGCTCAGCTAGTGAGTGGACGGTTCTTACCTTCCTACCCTGCGTCCTGGCCTCAGCCCCTTCTTCATGCAGGTCTCTGCATAGAGCGTCTTTCTCTTCCTCCTTTCTGCCTGGCCAACTCCTGTTCATCCTCAGGCTCTAGCTGGACTGCAACCTCTCTGGAAGGTCTTTTGGGACCTTACCCCGGACAGATAGTTCCCGCCTCTGGGCACTTCTAATACACGATTGTAGATTTGTAGCCACTTGTGTTTTGTTATCATGTATTTTCAGGAGCTGCCTGAGAACAAGGCCTGAGTCTTAACATGTGCGCCTCCTAGTGTCAGGCTCGGGCCTTGGGGGTAGAGCAGGGGGCCGGTAGCTGTGACGGATGTCCAAAGGGGAAACGGGCTTGCGTGGAGGGCGATAATGAAACACTTGAGTGTAGGCTTTGGAAGCAAACACTGTTTGATTTTGCTCTTCGCTGTCCCCCTTTCTAGCCATGTGGCCTTGGGCAAGTCACTTTCTGTCCGAGTCTGGTTTTCGTGTCTCTGGAATGGGATGACAGGATCTCTCGTGAAGCTAAGACACAGGGCCTGGCAGAAGCCACACCAGTGGAGGTTGAAGGAAAGAGCGGCCTTGTGCAATACATGCTCCGTTTATAAGGGGCACAGTTCTGGTTGTCACTCACAGCCCAGTCCTGGCCTAGTGCAGCAGGGACGCCTGGGACCTCTCCTCACCTGCCCCATCAGGAGCGATCTGTCCCACCGGAAGGGGCAGGCCCGGGAGGCCCTGCAAATACTGCCAACTGGGGAAGGGGCTGTTGGTGTCCGTTACCGTGGGGATTGGCAGCTGGGTTTGGGCTGCAGCTGGTGGAAGGACCCTAGGGACCAGGGATCAGGCTGGGGGGCTCTGGGGTTCTCTCCCAGCTGCCCTGTGGGGGGAAGTAAGTAAGAGGAAGTATCTATGGTGGGGAATGGGGCAGGGACCAAGGGGTGTGGTCTGGTGTCTGTCCTCCCCTACTCTGGCCACCAGAGGCCTCACAGCCCCAGCATAGACCCCCAGCAAAGGCCAGGTCTGAGACTGGTTCCTTCCTGTTGCCCCTTCCTGCACCCTGCTAGCCAGAGTCTTCCTTTGCTTTGGGATTTGAGGATTGGTGGGGGGCCCCACTGGGTCCGGAACGGAGAGCTTTGGGGCTCCCCGGGCTGTCCCGGCCTCCACAGCCCTGCTTGCAGGAGCTGGGTGCAGTGAGCAGTCTAAGGAGGTCCCTTTCACAACTGCCAGCAGGCCCTCACCAGACTGTCGTTGGAGGCCCTCTGAGGACTGGAAGGGGAAGTCCGTGTGTACGTGGGGGCGTGTGTTTCCACATGTCTGTGGAAATGGTTTCCGATCATCGGCCTGTGTGTATTTGTGGGCGTGCCAGTTCCTGTGGGGGTACTGGTAGGACTGATGCGGCCAGGCCACGTGGAAGGGGGCTGGGCCTGGTCAGCCCCTGCCCCACCGCTACCTTCTCCTCCTCTCAGACTTCTGTGAGGTCCTTGCTAGGCCCTTTGGCTCCCTTGCCCATCCCAGGCGGGGCCGGCTCGGTGGGTTGCCATTTTGGGTGGGCCCAGCCATAGGAAGGTCACTTTCCAGGGAAGGAGCTTCTGCACTCTGTCCTGGGGCACTCAGAGACCGTGGCCTCGCTGACTTCTGCCCCATATTCCCTCAAGGGGATGTTGGCAGGTGCTGGGATGCCCAGTGTGTCATCGCCTTGTCATCTTGTGACTTTTGTCTGTCTTCTAGTCTCCCCTCCTTAGGATCAGAGGAGATGAGGAGGGCGTATCCCTGGGCCCCCCTGCGGAGTGATGGGTGTGGGGTCTACAGTGTCCCCTCTTCGGCAGGGGAGACTGACCCATCTTCTGTCCCTCCTCCCTGCAGAGGGGGAAGTGAGAAGGAGGGGGTCAGGGACCCTGCCTTCTGGGCCGGGAAGGCTGAAAAAGCAGAAGTAGAGGAGTAACGGGGCCCTTTGGCCACCAGCTTGAGTCCCACCATGCAGACCCCGGCAGATTTCCCCAGGGGTGAGAGAGACTCACTCCCCTGTCCCAGAAAGGTGAGCAGAGGGTTGGTCTGCCTCCAGCAATATCTGTCACCATGGCCCTGGGCAAGGAATGGGTTTGGGGAGTGGCTCTGTCCCCTGGGGTTTCCGGGTGACTGCTTCTGTCCCCAGGGAGTGTTCTCAGAGAGCGGAGTCTCAAACCTCAGGGCGGGGGTGGGCAAGGGTTGCTGTGTGGCCTTGGCTCACCTCAGCCCCTCTCTGAGCCAGGATTTCTGCCTGTCCCGCCCAGGGTTATACTCAGGGGCCTGCAGAGCCTGCAGCTTCTGATGGTTGCAGCTTTTGTGGCTGTTCCAGGTCCCCTGAAGATAGGGCTGTGTCTGTCAGGTCCTAGACCTAGAATGGGAAGTCCCTGTGCTGACCCCAGTATTGAGGGAGGTGGTGGGGCGGGGCAGGGCTCTGGCTGACTTACCTGCTCACCCTTTCCTGGCACTGGAGGCCTGCTGACCCCAAGCCAGGCAGTAACTAGGGGAAGGATTTGAGTGTAAGCCGGCTCTGCCGCTGGTCCACTTTCAGCCTGGGTGAGTCACTGGCCTCTGGGCCTTGGTTTCCTGTATCTGCAATGGGGATAACAGATTTGGGAAATTTGGATCAGAGTCAAAGCCATCAGATTGCATTCAGGCGATGTTCCTCTCAGCCCACTGTCTTGGTCATGGGCCCTCTGCAGGCCCTGGCAGGGATGAAACCTCAGAGGTGTGTCTGCCACAAATACCGGACTCTTCCCCCAGATGCGGGGTGTTTGCAGGTGATGTCCCCTCAACTCTTCCCCCAGCCCCTGGCAGGCCAGCAAGAACCCGAAGTTCTGCCCTTGAGTCCTGGGTCTGGCTTTCTGTGTGTCAGATCCGGGTCTCTGTCAGTTTCCTTGGGCCTCACGGACTGGCTTTCCCTTTCTGCGGCCCACCTGCCTCTCTTTCGGCTTCTTGTCTCTGTCTCCACCTGATGAGTGCCAGTCCTCACTTGTTGGGTACATGTCACATGTTGGGTGCCTGTTGGGTTGTGTCCCCTTCTGTCTCTCCCTGTTGAGTGTGTGTCCCCATCTGTCTCCACCTGTTGGATGCCAGCCCCCATCTGCTTCTGCCTGTTGGGTCCCCATCTGTCTCTGCCTGTTGAGTTCATGTCCCCTTCTGTCGCTGCCTGTTGGATATATGTCCCGTGCACTTCTGCCTGTTAGGTATGGGTCCCCTCCTGCCTCTGCTTTGTTGGGTACATGTCCCCATCTGTCTCTGCTTGTTGGGTGTGTGTTCTTCCTAGCTCCCCTTGCTGGATATGTGTCCCTCTCCATCCCTGCCTGGTGGGCCTGTGTGCCCTCCCACCTCTGCCTGATAGATGCCCACCTTCATCTGTCTTTACCTGTGGATGCCTGCCTCTGCCTGTTGGGTGTCCCTCTTTTTCCACCTGTACACATTAGACACCTGTCTGTGCCCGTTGGGTACCTGTTGCCCCTCAGCAGCTGCATTGGCATGGGGCTTTCCCTTTGCAGGCCCACGGGGAGGATGAAGGGGGAAAGGGCCAGAGGGCAGCCCGCAGGCAATGGGGGGGTGGGGGAAGAGAGGAAGGGAACGTGGTAAGATTGTAGGCCTGGAGCTGGGAAACCACAGGCCCCGAGTGATTGGCGGCCCTGAGCTGGGCCCAGCCCCCGCCCTCACCCTGCACATCCGCCTTGGGCCCGGCCACCTCCGAGGCAGCCCCGGACGCTGCCTGCTCCTGCCATGGTGCCTCGGCCCTGCCGGGCGAATGGAGCAGGATCCCAAGCCGCCCCGCCTGCGGCTCTGGGCCCTGCTCCCCTGGCTGCCCAGGAAGCAGCGGCCCAGGACCAGCCAGACCTCTCTGCCTGCCCCTGGCCCTGGCTCTGGCCCCAGGCGGGACTCGGTGAGTGTGCCCAGATGTCTGGTCCTGGCCTGGCTGTGGCCCTTGGAGCAGGTGCCCGGGCAGCGAACTTGGCCTCAGATGGCTCTCAGCTCTCCTGGCCCCAGCCTGACCCTGCCGGACAATTGGACCCTGCCCAGACTTGCTTCCTGGGGAAGTGAGGAGGCGCTTCAGGGCTCCAGGGCAATAGCAGCCAATTGGAGGGAGGGCAGGAGGGTCCCAGAACAGCTAGGGCCTGGCAAGGGGTTTTTAGTAGACTCCTATGAAGGAAGTTTCAAAGGGTGGATCATGGAGTCTCTGGCCTTAGCTCCCGTCCACCCCAGACTGGCACTTAGTGGGTTGGTGGGGGTAGTCTCTGCTGACTCTTGGGTCCATGTGCATCTGAGCCCTGCCCTTTTGGCCAGAAGGATCCTATCATCCACTCTGACCAGGAACAAAAGCCTGGCTCTGCCTCCCCGGTATGAGAACAAACTCTACTTCCTATTGTGGCAAAACCAAAACCTTTGCAGCAGGGGGAGGGGAGTCCCACAGGCAGGACCTGCACCGGGCCTGGGCATCCCTCTGGGCCTCATCGGGCCAGAAGAGTAGGAGCAGTGGGAGCCGAGCCTCACCTGACTCGGCACCTTGGTAGTTTGACCCTCCCTGGCCCTTAAACCCCTCTTGGGATTGATGAACCAGGAGGCTGGCCCCATCAGTATAGCTGTCTGGTGTGGCCAGCAGGGCCCTGTCTCTAGGGGGAGTGGGCTTGGATGGGGACCATGTCCCCTGCTGGCCTGGATGGGCCCCACCGTGCTCATCAGCTCTATCCCTCCATCAGGATGAGGGCATCCTCAAGGAGATCTCCATCACGCACCACGTCAAGGCTGGCTCTGAGAAGGCTGACCCATCCCATTTTGAGCTGCTCAAGGTTCTGGGCCAGGGGTCCTTTGGCAAAGTGAGTCCTGAGCCCACAGCTGGGAGGGCAGCACTGGTCGTGTCAGAGGTGGGGGTGAAGGGTCACCTTGGGGTTCAGGATCCGAGGGCAAGGGTTGATGGGTCTGAGGGGAGGACAGGAGGTCACCTTGGTACCCAGGGAGGGCAAAAGGTCAACCTGGGGCTCAGAGAAGTTAGAGGTCAGCCTGGGACCTGGAGGATGGGAGCTAACAGGCTTGGCCCCCTCCCCAGCTTCTCCTCTGCCATTTCCCCATTGCCTTCTCAGGTCTTCCTCGTGCGGAAGGTCACCCGGCCTGATAGTGGGCACCTGTATGCCATGAAGGTACTAAAGAAGGCAACGCTGAAAGGTGAGTGAAGGTCACCTCCCCGTGCAGAGCCCAGGCTAGGCACAGGATTGAGGGAGACAGCCTGGTTCTCCGGAGTGTTGTGTCTGATGGAGGAGCACCTGGTCTGAAGGTAGAGAAACAGGCCTGTCCTTAGCCTCCTCCTTCGCCCCTCCTACCGCATGGCAGAGACAGGGTCCGTTTCGAAGAAAAGACTTCTGGGGATTAATCTCACCCTTCCCTCCCCCCCCCCCCAAGCCAAGCACCAATTACCATAGCTGAAGGTGAATGTCTGGAAGGAAGGCAAGGGGTGAGTGCAGTGTGCTTGTGGCAGAGGCCTTCACATGCCTGATATTGAGGTTAGTTGGGCAGAGTTGCTTCACGATGCTTGGAGAGTCTGAGGGAGACCCTCTCGGGGTGGAGAAAGGTGTGAGGGAAGGGGCAGGGAGTCCAGGGAGGCAGCTAGGGAAGGTAGGAGAGGGGGACTGGAGGCAGGGCCCCAGAGATGGATCGCAGGGAGGTTCAGAAGGGAGCCCAAGGCCAGGTCTAGAATTCCCAGGCTCACAAAGGGCATGACAGTGGTTGGTAGTGGACTTTGGGCTGGGCAGTGACCCTTGGAGCAGTCTGGGAACCAGTGTAGGCACTGACCAGGGGGAGTGGGCCCTGGCTGGGGTGAGGCGGGGAGGATCAGAAGTGTCGGCCTTGGGCGCCTGGGTGGCTCAGTCGGTTAAGTGACTGCCTTCGGCTCAGGTCATGATCCTGGGGTCCCGGGATCGAGTCCCGCATCGGGCTCCCTGCTCAGCGGGGAGTCTGCTTCTCCCTCTGACCCTCCCCCCTCTCGTGTGCTCTCTCTCTCTCTCAAATAAATAAATAAAATCTTAAAAAAAAAAAAAAAAAGAAGTGTCGGCCTTGCCGACTTTAGGGGTCCTGTGGCCCGTGAAGGGTTGTTTGTGGGGTGCTGTAGCTTTGATGCTCTCAGGCCAACCTGGTAGGGGTAGAAGTCATTCCCCAGGAGGGATGATGGGAGCCGTGGAGGGGGAGGATGGAGGACTTGGGCACTGCTGTGAAGGTCTCCCAGGCCAGGGCAGGAGTGGCCAAGCCACGGCTGCAGTCTGGAGCAGCTGGGGCTGTGAGCGGGGAGCCCGGGGGATGGCGGGTTGCAGCCTCACAGAGGCTGGGCTCACATAAGGAGGGGCCGCTTGACCTGTGCCTTGAAGGAGGAGTTAGGAGTTCTCCAGACTAAAAATAGTAGAGGCAGAGTACCCCAGGAAGGAGAAGCTGTTTGCCTGAGCAGAAGTGTAAAAATGTAAGGTATATTTGGGAAACAGTGGCTGGAATAGTCCAACTCCAGCATGGTCCATGCCGCATCTGGTGAGGGAAACGAAAAAATTAAAAGAGAAGGTGAAAAGTACTCTGAAGGGGCAAGCACGAGCACTGTAGGAGAGAGGGCCCTAATTCAGCTTAGCAGTTTAAGGAAGACTTCCTGGAGGAGGTGAGGCCTGAGCTGAGTCAAAGAAGAACCTGCTGGTGATCAGAATGCCTAGGGACTTTTATTCTTAAAAAAAAAAAAAAAAAAAAAAGGATGTGAGGGTGGCCGCTAAGACCCATGAGTCTGAATTTTAGGCCCAAGGAAAGAATCTGCCTAACTAGCTCCCAGGTGACTATACTCTCCATCCCCCAGACCGGCATTAGGGATTTTTGTGCCAGGTGGGGCGGAGGCTGGTAAAAGCGTTCCGGGGGAGCCTCGGGGGCAAAGGCTAAGGGCACGCAGAGGACAGGGCAGGTTGCTTGGACAGACTGGGTTGAATGGCCTCTGATGGGGCACAGCAGGAGATGGGGCTCGAGGGATGGGCAGGGCGCCCAGGGCTCAGCCCTGGGCACTGCCATGAGGTGTGAAGAACACTTGGAAAAGAGAGCAGCCCTTCTTAGCCAGGGCTTGGGGAATGACCGTTTTGCGGGGGCTAGATTCTCCGTGACTGCCTTTCTCTTCTGGCCAGTGCGTGACCGCGTTCGGACCAAGATGGAGAGAGACATCCTAGCTGATGTAAACCACCCGTTTGTGGTGAAGCTGCACTATGGTGAGACCACAGACCCTACTTGAATTCCCACCCTGCCTGCCAGGCTTTGCCCTACCTGTGGGCTGCTGCCTTCCCCCGGTGTTGCCCCCACCCCCAGCAGGCCAAGGGAGCTTAGGGTAGAGGGGCAGGGCCCAGGGCCCAGCTGGCTCCACCATTGCCTTTTCCCCTCTCCCCAGCCTTCCAGACTGAGGGAAAGCTCTATCTTATTCTGGACTTCCTGCGTGGCGGGGACCTCTTCACACGGCTCTCCAAAGAGGTGAGCTGACACCCCACTGCCATAGGGCCCCGGGATGGAGCTGGAGAGACAACGAGGCGTCTCATCCCAGAGCTCTGTGAAGAACGTGACCAGTGTGGCTTGGACCTGGGACCACCCAGGCCTGCCTAGCAGACCCTGACCTAGGAACCCACCCTGGGACAGAGGGTACCCCCTGGCCAAGCCTCAGAGTTTCTCCCAGAATGGGTGAGGAGGATCAGGGCCTGCGTCTGACGCCACCCTGATTCCCAGGAGCTAAGGGGTCTTTCACCTCTCCACCTCCATTGTTCCAAGGCTGCCCCGGGCAAGGCTTTGAGGATGGGAAGAAGCGCAAATCCTCCCAGAAATCTGGGTATTTTAACATTATGTCCTATGTGTTAACCAAAAGGATTTTCTTTTTTAAGATTTTATTTATTTATTTGAGAGAGAGAGAGAGAGCAAGCATGAGTGGGAGGGACAGAGGCCGAGGGAGAGGGAGAAGCAGACTCCCCACTGAGCAGGGAGCCTGACGTGGGGCTCAGTCGCAGGACCCCGAGACCACGAGCTGAGCCGAAGGCAAGACGCCCAACTGATTGAGCCACCCAGGCGCCCCTAACCAAAAAGATTTTAACTGACGTAAAAGAATTTGAGCCAGATATAAAGATGGGACCATTAATACAAGTCAACCTTCCGAAGAGAAACAAACTTTAAAACAATTTTTTAAATGTTATTTTAATGTTTGAATAGGTAATACGTTTACATGATTGAAAAGAAAAATCTCATTGAGAAGTCTTCCTCCCACCCCAGTCCCTCTACCCCCCATAGGTAAACATTTTTATTGATTTCTTGTTTAAGCACCCCATGTTTCTTTAGTAATACAAACCATTCTCGTACACGTTCTGAATTCCAACCCCCATTTTCTTACAGAAAAAGCACTACCCTGTCTATACCGTTCTGTATCTTGCCTTGCTCAAGACAGTGTATCTTAGAGATCGATCCGTGTCAGAACATGGAGAGATTCCTTGTGCCTTTATGGCTACATAGCTCTCCATCATGCATGGGAGAGACAGTTCATTTCAGTCTTCTGCTCAACCCTCGGGCTCTTTGCAACCCTTTTGTTACTTCCAAACAATGCCACAATGAGTGACTTGTGTGTTGGTCATTTCATACTCAACCCCCTTTATAAAGAGAAGAGAGTATGGCCTGGGGGTGTCTAAGGGTCCTCCCCAGGGTGGGCCCTGAGGACCAGGAAGCTGCTGATTGCCTAGTGCCCTAGCTCCTGACGAAGAGGCGCTCCCAGCTGACGCCCTCTCCCGCCTCTTGTAGGTGATGTTCACAGAGGAGGACGTGAAGTTTTACCTGGCTGAGCTGGCTTTGGGCCTGGACCACCTGCACAGCCTGGGCATCATTTACAGAGACCTCAAGCCTGAAAAGTGAGTGAAGCCCGAGCTCCATACCAGCCTCCCTAGGGAGTGCAGAGGCAGGCCCTGGGGTCTCTCCTGACGGGTGGCTGTGACTCCCCAACAAAGTCTCCCTCTCTATGGCTGCCCCCCGAATAGGTGGGTGGAGTGGGGTGGTGGTGGCAGCAGGCCTACCTTGGGGGGCTGCCTAATCACCATTGCTGCCGTTGACAAGGCTGAGGCTCCTCCGTGCAGGTGATTGCCTACATTTTTTGCTAATCCAGTGTGATGTCTGAGATGCCATCACTAAAGGTTGTTCCTTGATATGGTCCTCTCTAGAATTTTCCTTAATAGCTAAATATCCTCAAATGGTAACTCGGGGGAGCCCAGGGGAGTAGGTGCTGGGCTGGAAAGAGATCTGGCTTTAGAGTTAGGCAGACCTGAATTCAAATCTTATCTCCACCACCTATTAGCTCTGTGACCGTGTGGAGTTACTTAACTTCCCTGAGCTTTAGTTTCCCCATTGGTTGTTTTATTTTATTTATTTATTTGACAGAGAGAGAGACACAATGAGAGAGGGAACACAAGCAAGGGGATTGGGAGAGGGAGAAGCGGGCTTCCCACTGAGCAGGGAGCCCGATGCGGGGCTCAATCCCAGGACCCTGAGATCATGACCTGAGCCGAAGGCAGACGCCTAACGACTGAGCCACCCAGGTGCCCCTAGATTCCCCATTGTTAAAATGGGGCCATTATAGTCCCTACCTCAGCCCGTTGTTTCAAGGATTAGCAAAGAAGGCAGGCAACACATCTGCATGGCAGCACCAGTCTACTCTACCTGCCTCTCATTAGATGGATCTGGGTGGATCACCTTCTCTGGGCTAGGCCCAACCCCCCACAATCCCCACGGTGTCACCAGAACCCATCTCTCCATTACAGCATCCTTCTGGATGAGGAGGGCCACATCAAACTCACTGGTGAGTAGAGCGCCCCTGTTCCCACCCATCAAGTCCCAGGGGAGGGCAGGATGGGCTCTTGATAGGCCTGGGCCGAGTGCCAGGAGATCCATTCTACCTGAGAGGCTGTGCCAGGCACTTGGAAGTCGTGAAAAGTCCAGGCCCTAGCCTTGGGATGGCCTGGGTGTGAACCCTAGCTTCTCCACTAGGTAACCTTGAGCCAGTCACCTAACCTCTCTGGGCCTTAGCCTCCTCCTGAGTGTCATGGGGGTGATTCCCTCAGGCCTGTGGGCAGGGGCGTTGGGTGTGCAGGGGGCTTGGGTGTGCAGGGGTTGGCAGCAAGGAAGGCAGGGGGGTTCCTAAAGGACACTTCACTCACGTGTCCTCTTGCCCTCCTTGCCACAGACTTTGGCCTGAGCAAGGAGGCCATTGACCATGAGAAAAAAGCCTATTCCTTCTGTGGGACGGTGGAGTACATGGCCCCCGAGGTCGTCAACCGCCAGGGCCACACCCACAGTGCCGACTGGTGGTCCTACGGGGTGTTGATGGTGAGTGCCCAGGCAGCGGTAAAGCATTCAGCCCATGCTTTGGGCCTCAGTTTTCTCCTCTGTACAGTGAGGGGGTTGATAATCTCTAAGACTTCCTCCTGTATTTTCCCAGCCAAGCTGCCTCACCCTCTACCCAGCTGCAGGTTCCTTCCTTGGGAGGATTCCAGGCTTGGCCCCACGTGGGCTGCCCCCAGCCCGGGATTGGGCCTCTCCTCAGCCTCAGCCCCTAGTACTGCTTTGGGTGTTCTGACTGGCAGAGGAAAGAGAGACAGTCACAATTCTTGATCCGGGTGGACCTGCCACAGTCCAGCAAGAGTCCTGGGAATGGAGCTGAGTGGCCTGGGTGGGACGAGGTGGGGGACATGGGAGATGGAGACCAGAGCCTCATAGACCCTTGTCCTTTGCAGTTTGAGATGCTGACGGGCTCCCTGCCCTTCCAGGGGAAGGACCGGAAAGAGACCATGACGCTGATTCTGAAGTAAGCACCAGCCCTGCCCTGATACTTTAGGGTTTCCGCCGATGCTGGCCCCAGCTTGGGGGCCAGAATAATACCCTGTTCCTGCCTCAGATTTCTCCATTAATGAGACCCTCCTCTGGATTAAGCATTATGCTTTCCCGGGCTTGGGCGGGGAATCCCTGAAGTCTTTGGGAGGTGAGTTCGTGGATGGTTTGTCTGGATTGAGCTGGAAATTCGACCTGGACAGAGTGGGGAGGGGAGACAGGGCCTCTGGGGCGGGCTCAGCCCTGATGAGACCTGGGGGCTATTTTAGGGCGAAGCTAGGCATGCCCCAGTTTCTGAGCACGGAAGCCCAGAGCCTCCTGCGGGCCCTGTTCAAGCGGAATCCTGCCAACCGGCTCGGTAAGCAGCCCCAGCTCGGGAGGGGAGCGGGGTACAGCTGCAGCCTAGGCCACAGAGCCACATCTGGGGCTGAAAGGGGCCGTTGTTGTCCTTTGTGTGGGCAGACAATGCCGCGGGCCACCCTGCTTTCTGGCTCCATGTGTGGTGTTTGGGGGGGGGGTGACCTGTGTGTAGGGGGAAGGCAGGAACTGAGTCATCCCCACTCCCCCTGGGGACAAGGACAGAGGCCCCCACACAGCTCCTTCGCCAAGGCTGCTGGCACAACAGAAAGAGCATGAGCTCAAGAATCAGGAGGCACAGGTCCCAATCCTGGCACTGTGTCAGGTCCTCACTGCCCCCACACAGTGGTCCCTCCGTAAATGTTTGTTGAATGAGGGCCATTTATGAGCTAAGTGACCCAAGGCAGTTGACTTCACCTCCCCGAGCCCTGGGTCCCCGTCTCCATGGGAGATGATGCTCTCGAACCCCGTTGACCAAATGAAGTTGCATGAACATGCCTGCTGTGTAGAAGATGTTCACTCTGTCTTGGCTCCTTGGCCCCTGGGTTCCTCTGGACCATGACCAGCTTTGTAAGGTCCAGTCCGGGTCCCTGGGGTTGAATGGAGTGAGAGTCTGCCTGGTGGCTGACAAGGACATGGGATAAGAGCAATAGAGGGGAGGCCTGGGCTGGGCTGATGGGGGCCTCTGCAGATCTCAGAACGAGACCAGTTTCTGTTCTGTGTGGCCTTGGGCAAATTGCCTGACCTCTCTGGGACTTTCTTCTTCCATCAGTACATTGGAGCTTGATCGTAAGGGTCTCCAGAAAGTAGAAAATGCTGAGTGGGCAGTAGGCCCTTGGGGTGATGGCTGGGTGGATTGGGGACAGGGGGAGCCCATTGTCCCCCATGCTCCCAGTAGACTGCTGCAGCCGCTGGTCCCAGACCATAGTGCGGTCACACAGCAGACAGGGTGGGTGTCTGGGGGCTTGGACCGTCCAGGGACAGACCCCTCATCTGGGCTCTTTCAGGCTCCGGCCCTGATGGGGCAGAGGAAATCAAGCGGCATGCCTTCTACTCTACCATTGACTGGAATGTGAGTGTGTCTGTCCACCCCAGAGCCCCCATCAGGGCTTCACCTGTGGCGGAAGGGGGCTTCTACCAACAAGGGCCCCAGATGTGGAGCAGAGGGTGACGGCATGGCCTTGGAGGCGAGGTTGGCCTCCCAGGGTGCCAGCAGTTATGCCCTGTCTGCATGGCCTGCACTCCAGGCCAATTACCTTCTCCTGCCCGAGGCTCCTGATGGGCTGTGGGGGCGCCATGGTAACTGGAGTGCCCACCCCACCTTGCAGAAGCTGTACCGTCGTGAGATCAAGCCACCCTTCAAGCCGGCCGTGGCTCAACCTGACGACACCTTCTACTTTGACACCGAGTTCACGTCCCGCACACCCAAGGGTGCGTCTGTGGTCTGGCTTATCTTGGGCGGGTACAGGAAGGAAGCAGGGAGTCGGGGGCCCCTTGGGATGTAGGGGTGGTCAGGCCCAGGGGTGTGGGCAGACTGCAGGATAGGTCTCCGACTCTTTGTCCCCATCTCATTCAGCCTGACTCTCCCACTCCAGGGCTCTACGGGCCTCTTTGTGTCTGGGTGAGGGGGTGGGGGAGTGGGTGGTTAAGGCCACAGCAGAAAAGTCAGGCCCCCTTCCCCGGGGCATCTTCCAGCCCACTGGGAAGACCGAACACATGAGGCTCACATTCACGTCAGGACTAAAGAATCCGACCCAGCAGAAACATGAGGTGGAGACAGTCTGGCAGAGCAGAGGTGGCAGCGCCCACAGGTCAGGGGCAAGTGTGGGAATCGCCTTTGGCTGCTCTGATCACTGGACCTCAGTGTACTCATCTAGAACATGGGCTCAGCCACAGACCCTCTCAGTTCCTGGGGTTACTGCGAGAAGCCAAGGAGGGGGCTTCCGGGAGGGAGTTTGATAAATCCCAATATTTTGGCCAGATATTGGGGGGTAGTGTTAATTCTGGAAGGATTCCCAGATGGATGGGTTTTAGCAGAGGGGGTGCTCTTCTCACTGGGCTTGCACATCTCTGATGACAGGGAGCTCAGCACTTGTCCAACAGTTTGTCTTATCTTGATTCACTTATCTGACCCGTATGTACCAGGTTCCTGCTGTGTGCCAGTGATCAGCCACAGGGGGCTGGCCCTGCCTTCATATGGCTCAGACTCTAGTTGGGGGAGAGACATGAAAACTGGGCAGTGTGACGAGTGCAGCTGCACAGGGGTGAGGAGCTGGAGGAGCAGCCTCAGGCAGAGTTTCTCAGAGGGGAGCGTGACAGCCGAGCCTTGAAGGACAGAAGAGCTGTGGAGTACCGGGTACAGGGAATAGCATGTGCGGGGGCTCAGGGGCTCCTTTAAGGACCTGGGGAGTCCAGTGAGGCTGAGCTGCAGAATGGGGACAGAGGGAGCTAAGATTGCAGGGACCTCAGTTGCCCAGCTGAGGAGTTGGGCTTTCTTCTGAGGGCAGAGGGGAGCACTTGAAGTGTTCGGGCAGGGGGTAGATTTGTAGTTGGGACCATCCCTCCTGGTGCTGCACAGAGGATGGGCCCGAAGGGGCCGACCTGAGGCAGGAAGCCTCCAGAGAGAGATGAAGTGTCTTGGCTTGGGCCAGACGCCCAGTATGGGGGGTCTTCTATGTTTCTTATGTGTCAGGGCTGGGCTGGTCTAAAGACACATGAACAGATGGGCTGACTGAGGCCTGGCATGAGGGGCCTACCCAAGCCACCTCCACAGCCAGCCGCTGAGGCAGGCCTGGAAGCCCCACGGTCAAGGGCGCCTTCTCAGGGTGACATCTCCCTCCCGCCCCCACAGACTCCCCAGGCATCCCCCCCAGCGCTGGCGCCCATCAGCTGTTCCGTGGCTTCAGCTTTGTGGCCACTGGCCTGATGGAGGATGACGGCAAGCCTCGGGCCACACAAGCACCACTGCACTCAGTGGTACAGGTGAGGGGGGCAGGAGACTGCTACTCCGTTGTCTTTCCTACCCGGGAGCCACCAAGGCAGAGCAGCTGAGGGCACAGGCTCTGGAGTTCAAACCCTGACTGTCACCGTGTAGTCCATTGGACCTCCCAACCTCCTTGGGCCCCAGTTTCTCTGCTTGGATGGCAACATGGATAGAAATTTCCGAGCACAGAGCCGGGGACGTTGTAAAGCCTAGATAAATAAATGTGAGGGGGTGTCCAGGGTGGTAGTGCTGTGGGGTGGCTGACAGATCCCTGACGGGGATGGGGGTGCAGAGGGCTCATGTTTCCTCACATTTGTCCCCCATGAGTGCGCTTTCCCAGCTCCGTGGGAAATTTAGAAGTGAGAGGCCTGAGTGTAGACTCTGGAGCTCATTGCCCGTGTTCAGAGCTTCTAAGGTAAAGGACTTTGAGTGAGACAAATGTCTTCCCAGGGCCTCGGTTCCCTCAGCTGTAAATGGGGATGATGATAGAATCTTTCTCCATAGGTGGTTGTGTGTGAAAGTTAAGGTGACTATGTAATTTATTATACAGCTGAGACACCTTTGTCCAGGACAAACAGTAAACCAGACTGGGTATAAGGACAACAGGCATGAACCAGGGCTGTCACAGGGCATGTGGTCACTGCTGAAAAGTGCTGAGAATAGTTCCTGCCGCACACTAAGTACCACAGAAGCATTTGCTATTGTTAATGGCTCAGAACCTTAAGACACCTCATGACATGGGCTCTGACACCCCAGAAGGGGGAGGCAACTCACCCACATTCACAGGAAGTGGCAGCGCCAGGACCCAGCTCAGGGCTCCTACGTCCCTCAGGCCTGCCCAGCTTTCTCAGAGCCACAGACCTCTTGATGTGTGTGTGGTGGCTCTGTTGCCTGCCCTTGTCACTCCCATCTGACCACAGCCTGGAGCCATTATGTGTGCCCACATAGAGTAGAAAACCGAGGCCCAGAGGGAGCAGATGTTTGCTCGAGGTTACAGGACCAAGATTCTGCCCCAGGCCTCCAGCTCCTGCCTGGTGCCACCTTCACTGAGCTAAGGCCTTGGGCACTGGGGGACGACCCCTGCATTTTAGAGCAGAGGGTCAGCCCCACCTGTTGGTCTCCTGCAGCAACTCCACGGGAAAAACCTGGTTTTTAGCGATGGCTACGTCGTGAAGGAGACGATTGGTGTGGGCTCCTACTCCGTGTGCAAGCGCTGTGTCCATAAGGCCACCAATATGGAGTATGCTGTCAAGGTGGGCCTCTTGACCATGTCTCAGCCAAGGCTGTGTAGCCCTGGCCCTTTGGCAGAGGAGGGTGGGTGCCTTAGGCTCTGTGGGTGGGTGAAAGGAATGCGGCTGGAGACCCCCCCCAAGCCCTGCAGTGTGGGCTCCGTGGCAGGGAGGGACTCTGGAGAATGTCCCCCGATATCGACCATGTACCCCCTTTCCTTAGGTCATCGACAAGAGCAAGCGGGATCCCTCAGAAGAGATTGAGATTCTTCTGCGGTATGGGCAGCACCCCAACATCATCACTCTGAAAGATGTGAGTGGGAGGGTCCTTGAGACCAGGATGGGGCCTGGGGCACTCAACTCTGGGATTTGTCTCAGGACTGCCATTCCTTTGACTTCTGATTTTCCTCTGCTCATGGGAGGGAAGGATCTTTGTGCCTCCAGTCTGGCTGGCGCCCCAAGGCTCTCCACTTCAGACTCGGGCCTTCTCTGACTACTTTCCTGCCCCTTTTGGGGACCAAGGCCAATATCCTCCTGTCTAGGGAGGACAGAGGCCCAGAGAAGTGAAGGCCCCACGAGGGCCACTGAAGCACGGAGCAGAACACATATCCGAGGCTCATGTCCTTCTTTCCTGGCCTGGTGAACGGGTAACCGAGGGGCCCAGGCCTGGCATGGAGGGGAGCGCCCTGACTGTGAGATCTCTGACAGGTGTACGATGATGGCAAACACGTGTACCTGGTGACAGAGCTGATGAGGGGTGGGGAGCTGCTAGACAAGATCTTGCGGCAGAAATTCTTCTCAGAGCGGGAGGCCAGCTTTGTCCTGCACACCATCAGCAAAACCGTGGAGTACCTGCACTCCCAGGGGGTAAGTCTGGGGTAGGGGGCACCCAGTGGGGATGGCCAGCTACTGAGGGTCTTACCATCAGCAGAGTGCGTGAGCCAGGACTGGCCCAGGCGGGAGCTGTCTTCAGGCAGCCAGCCAGAGGGGAGATGATGGGTGGTGGGTGGGTAAGGAGAGGGATGGAAGGAAGCGAAGGAGGGAGACATGAGGCCAGATGGTGAAAAGGAATGTTTACACAGTGCTTGCTGTGTGCCAGGCACCATGCTAAGTTCTTTCCTTACGTCATCTCAACTGATTTTCACAACAGACCTATGAGGTAGGTACTGTTATTGGCCCCACTTTACAGGTAAGAAGACCAAGGCTCAGAGATGTGAGGTGACTTGCCCAAGGTCACACAGCCAGAGAAGAATAGAGCCAGAATGTCTGACTGAGGAACGTGGTTGAGGGGCTGCAGATCGAGTGTGGGTCTGTGAGTTAGGAAGCTTGCAGGGGCTGCAGATCAGGTGTGGGTCTCTGAGTTAGGAAGCTGCAGGGGCTGCAGATCGGGGGTGGGTCTCTGAGTTAGGAAGCTGCAGGGGCTGCAGGGAGTTGAATCTGGTTGTGGGTTTGGCTGCTAGGACAGAGGAAGTGGATGCAGGAGGAAATGCTGCTGGAAAGACAGCAGGTGCTAGAGAAGAGGTGCTTGTCCAAACCATACGACTTGGCCTTTATCATTGCATGGGATGGAGGTGGAAAATTTCCTGTGGTGTGTATAGAAGCTGAAAATAGAGTTAGCATGAGTTTCTCTCTGGACGAGACGATGTTTTCGGGTGCTCGCAGTCAGACAACGTGGGGGTTAAGAATGCAGGTTCTGGAATCCAATGATTGGCCATGTCCAAGTCCTGTGTGTACTGCTGGGAAGGCCTCTCGCCTCTGAGCCGTTTCCTCATCTGCAAACTCAGGATAGCAGGAGCTGACACATTGCTGCCCTTGGAAGGCTCCACGGGCCATGGCAGCCCCGTGGAAAATGCTGCATAGGGAGGAATAGGGCCAGATCATTGCTGTGCCTTTTTTTTTTTTAATTAACTTTCTATTGTCAAAATTTTTAAATCTATACAAAACTATGAGAAGAGTATGATGAACCTCCAGATACCCATCACCCAGATTCAAGAATTGTTGAGATTTTTATCTCCCTTCTACCCTCTCTCCTTCCGTCTCTTTCTTTTTTTGTTGTTGCTAGGGTATTTCTCCCAACCTTTTATTGAGGAAAACATTCAAATCTATAGAAAAGTTAAAAGAATCTTATGAAAACCATTGCTCTTCTAGATTCACCAAATCTTAACAGTCTGCCACATTTTCTTTATCTCTGTTTGTCTTTGTCTCTACCTCTATATCCTTATCTCTGCACATAAACATATATTTTTACAGGTGCATTTGAAAGGAAGTTACAGACATTATGACACTTGACCCATAAATACCTATAATTAAAGTTTTTTTTTAAAGATTTTATTTATTTATTTGACAGAGAGAGACACAGCGAGAGAGGGAACACAAGCAGGGGGAGTGGGAGAGGGAGAAGCAGGCTTCCCGCTGAGCAGGGAGCCCGATGCGGGGCTCGATCCCAGGACCCCGGGATCAGGACCTGAGCCGAAGGCAGACGCTTAACGACTGAGCCACCCAGGCGCCCCTATAATTAAAGTATTTTAAAGCATATCTCAGACCTCACACAATCTTAGTTGTATATCTGTAACCCTAAAAAAGACATTGTCTTTCATAACAACTCTCAAAATTAACAATTACTTGTGTTCACGTAGTACCTAGTCAATAGATACATTTCCCTGTTGTCCTTTCAAAAAATCTTTTTGCCATTAGTATATTGGAATCACAATCTCTGTAAGATTTACACCTTTCCTTCACTTGTTAAATCCCTTAAGTCTCTTTTCAAAAACGGAGATAAAATTTGCATACGGTAGAGCTTAAGTGTATAACCTGAAGAGTTTTGTTAAATGTATACATCCACATAACCTCCATAGTAAAACCTCCCTTTTTTATGCCGCTGACTAGTTGAAGAGATCAGTTCTGTGGAATGTCCCACATTCTGAATGTGTCTGTTTGCTTCCTTATGGCATCATTTTTTAAAAAGTATTACCTTTTGTTTTTAAGATTTTATTTATTTTTGAGAGAGAGAGAGAGAGAGAGAGCATGAGCGGGGGGAGGGGCAGAGGGAGAAGCAGACCCTACTGAGCAGGGAGCCCAACTGGGGACTCGATCCCAGGACCCTGGGATCATGACCTGGGCCGAAGGCAGACGCTTAACCGACTGAACCACCCAGGTGCCCTATGGCATCATTTTAATTGTTTCTCTATTGCCTGTGTTTCTAAAATCTTCATTATATTCTGCTTCAACTTCTTTTCAGAAGCAAGGAGTTAGAAAACACTTCATGGGAGGTGTGGTGTACTTCATACGGCGTCACATCCCCAAGCACAGCATCACTTTGCCCCCATTAGTCATTGGTCCCCTCAGGTGGTAACAGTCTAGGGATGGGTGAATGGGTGGCAGGCAGTGGGTGAGCCCGACAGTGTACTGTAAAGACTGTCACCAACCTCTCATGCAATGGTTTCATCCTTTCAGGATCTTTGCCTGCATCAATCATTTCATTAGGGTTTGCAAAAATGGCAGTGTCTCATTCTGTCTAATTTATGAGGGGGATTCTTTTGTAAAAAAGAATCAGAGTGGGATGCCTGGGTGGCTCAGTCATTAAGTGTCTGCCTTCGGCTCAGGTCATGATCCCAGGGTCCTGGGATCGAGCCCCGCATCGGGCTCCTTGCTTGGCAGAGAGCCTGCTTCTCCCTCTCCCTCTGCCTGCTGCTCCCCCTGCTTGTGCTCTCTCTCTCTATCTGACAAAAAATAAATAAATAAAATCTTAAAAAAGAAAAAAAATCAGAACTTCAGTTTGGTTACCACATGTACCGTTTTAATGGTCATGTTCGAAGTGGTTTTGGCTTTTGAAATGGCCAGTGCAAATAGACTAATATTTAAATATGTCAGGTCAGGTAGTAAATGTTTCCTTTTCCTGTTTTGTTCTCAAGTGAGTCCTAGTTAGAGTTACCCCCAAGAAGGTTTAGAAGACAGAGCCAAAGCAGTGAGTTTCCAATGGGTCAAGCTCAAAGCAAGGAAGGGCTTTGTAGAGTGAGAGCTGCCTCCTCTATATGTCCCCCCTAGGGACATATAAACTCCCAAGTACAGACAACCACGTGGGGGGGAGTGTTATGGGAGAAAGCGGTCTCTTTCCCAATGTTGCGAGTCTGTGGGTCTCTGAAGTTTCTGGCCCTTCCCAAATACCAAGGGAGATGATGAGGAAATGGGAAACTCTCATTGAGGTATTTGGAGGGAGATTCTTTGAGCTGATTATGAATTGGCAGTATCTCTGGTTTAGAAGCTGAGACTCTCCTAAGAGGGATGGGAAGGGGATGACCAGCAAGAGGGTCCACTGGGACTTTCTATTTGTTTTAATGTTATCTTTTTACTGAAGTATGACATAAACACGAATCCTAACGTACAAGTCAGTAAATTTTCAGAAAGTGAATACACCCACGTAACCAGCACCCAGATCAAGAATCAAAGATTTTGGGGCGCCTGGGTGGCTCAGTCGTTAGGCGTCTGCCTTTGGCTCAGGTCATGATCCCAGGGTGTGGGATGGAGCCCCGCGTCGGGCTCCCTGCTCAGCAGGAAGCCACCTTCTGCCTCCCCCACTCCCCCTGCTTGTGTTCCCTCTCTCGCTGTGTCTCTGTCAAACGAATAAATAAAATCTTAAAAAAAAAAAAAATCAAGGCTTTTCCAGTTTCCCCAAATTCTGTCATGTCCCTACCAGTCCCTGCCCCCTTCCCAAGGATGACCATTCTAAGCTAACTGCTAACAGCTTCGATTGGTTTTGCTCATCTTTGAATTTTACAAACACCTTCTCTGTTGCCTCTGGCTCTGTGAATCCTCCATGTCATAGTGCGGCTGTCGCTCCCTCATCCTCATTGCAGTGTAACTTCTGCTGTATGAACAGACAATGCTTCTGTGGTCCCTTCTGCTGTTAAGGGACTTTGGGTTGTTACCAGTTTTCGACGATGACAAGTAAATAATGCTGCCGTGACATTCTAGCGCTTGTCTTTTGGTGACCACCCCTGGGTATTGTGATGCTGTGTGCACACCTAGCAGTGGACCCTTCGGGTTGCAGTGTGTGTGTGTGTGTGTGTGTGTGTGTGTGTGTGTGTGTGTATTGTGATGCTGTGTGCACACCTAGCAGTGGACCCTTCGGGTTGCAGTGTGTGTGTGTGTGTGTGTGTGTGTGTGTGTGTGTGTGTGTGTGTGTCTGGTCCCAGGCGCCTAAATACACTCCTCCAGTGATTGGGAGGACAACAGAGGTGTGGCTGCTAATGGTAGCTGGCGCTATACAGCAGTTCCCACAGGCCAGACAGATTTCTAAGCACTTTACATATCAACTCACCTAATGGTTCCAACAGACAGTGGAAGTCGTTATGCCCATTGTAGAGGTGAGGGAGCTGAGGCTCTGGGGGTAAGTAAAAGTCTCCTCGCTAATCTGCCTTCCCAGTCCTCTAGTTTGCCCATCTTTGTTGTCTTCTAATCTTTAAGTGCTTCTTTTTTTAAAGATTTTATTTATTTGGGGCGCCTGGGTGGCTTAGTTGGTTAATCGCCTGCCTTCGGCTCAGGTCATGATCCCAGGGTCCTGGGGTCGAGCCCTACATCGGGCTCCTTGCTCATCGGAGAGTCCATTTCTCCCTCTCCCTCTGCTCCTCCCGCCTGCTCATGCTCTCTCACTCTCTCTCTCCCTCAAATAAATAAAATCTAAAAAAAAAAAAAGATTTTATTTATTTGACGGAGAGAGAGCGCGCACGAGTACATGAGCAGGGGGAGCAGCAGAGGGAGAGGGAGAAGCAGGCTCCCCACCAAGCAGGGAGCCCAATGCGGGGTTTGACCCCAGGACCCTGGGATCATGACGTGAGCCAAAGGCAGCTACCCAAACGACCACGCCAGCCAGGCGCCCCTTTGAGTGCTTCTTAACAAGCGCGCTCTGTAGCTTAAGATCCAGCACGGCGGTGGGGTCAGCCCGGGTAGTGCTGGAGTCACTGTGACCACAGCTGCCATTTCCCAAGCCCGGGGCTAAATGGTCCTGGTACATAACTCATATACTCATCTGTTCCTTCTGGCCTCAACACTGTCACCAGTCCCATTTCCCAGGTGAGAAAACCGAGGGCTAGAGAGGGGAAGTGACACGCCCAAGATCACACAAGCTGCTAAAGTCAGGATTCACACTCTGGCCCGACCGAAATCACAGCTCTGCCAGAGGCCGCAGCCTACCACTCACTGGCTGCATTTGACCTGCGTGCATATTTTGTTTGGCCTGCAGGCTGTGGGGTGGTTTCTTTGCTTTGGGTTTGGTTGAGTTGGGTAATTAGGCTCCTTTTGAAACCTGGGCCTGAGTTGCTGTGCGGGGACTGTCCGCTGGAGTAGGGTAGGTCGCAGCTGCCCCTTAGACTGGTTGGCCTGGCTCCCTCTCCGCCTGGTGTCCCTCCTCGCTTGCCCCGCCTGTTGTGGTCTTTAGTGCAGGGGGATGGGAGCCTCCCCCCCCACACACAGAACCAGGGTTGGGGGGGGGCAGGTATTAGAATCACCGGGGCGGAGAGGGTGCTTCCTGCTGTAGTGAGCCACAGTACCTGGAGGAGTTTGTCATTTCTCTGGGTTGTGTGAGGGCAGGATCAAGATCGAAAACTTCCATATCCCAAAAGTGTCATCTGTGTCACACCAAACTGCAGACTGTGGAATTAAGGTCAGAGCTGGGTTCAAGCCCCACCTCTGCTTCTTATTTACATGAACAAGTCCATTCTCTTCTCATAGCCCTGGTTTCCTTCTCTGGAGAATAGAGCCGGCAGTCCCTGCCCTGCCCACTGACCTAGGTGTCACGGCAGCCCCCATGAGACCATGGAGAGTACTTTGGAAACCAGGAAGATCACTCATACACTCAGCCAGGCTGAGCATCCCTGACCTCTGGAAAGCTTGGCTGGGCCCACATTCTTGGGGTCTGGCCTTGTCTTTGGGGCCATATGATTGTATTAGGAAAGACAGAGCCCTAGGAGCTGGTCAGGCACAGCCCAGGAAGGGGCTTCCAAGAGTATGGATACAATTCGCAGGTGTCACCCAGACCACCCTGCCGATGTAGCCCTCATTGGGCACTGTTCCCTCTGTGGAGGTGGACTGTCAGGGCCATGTCTACCCTCCAACCTACCTGCCCCACCGGTGGCACCTGCTAGAGGGCTTGGGGCTCAACTGGGGCTATGAAAGGATCATCTCATAAAGCCAGCTAACCTGTGAGAGTCAACTAGCCTCACCTGTAAGATCTCTGTGTGTTTCAGAGGTGGATTTGTTCATTCATTGCACAGAGTTCACTTAGCATTTGCTCTGTGCTGGGGTGCTGGAGGCGAGCAGCCATTTCACAGACAGATATGGTTATGGTCGAAGGAGCCTCCATTGGCCTGAGCTCAGGACACTTGAGGGGTTGTGGTGCACAGTGAGGCTGGAATGGGTAACTGAGCCTCCCACAACCAGGATGGGGACTTTGGGCTTTATCTTGCAGGTAGTAGGGATCCATGGAAGGTTTTTGACAACACCCTATTAGCTTATGGGAGGAAGAGCAAGAGGGTGAGACGGAGTTTAGTCTGGGATGCGTTGGGTTCGAGGGTCTGTGGAACATTCAGTGGTTGATCTCTGGCAAGCAGCTATATGATTCTGGACTCAGGAAAGTTCTGGGCTAGGGTTGGCAATCTGAGAGTTGTTGATAATGAGGTCATGGAGGATTGGCTCTACATAGAACCCTACAGAGGGACGGGGGGAGGATGGAAAGTGGAGTGGTTCAGCCCTCAGATTATAGAGGAGCCGAGGGGGGCCAGAGAAGTCATTTGCTTCAGGCTTCAGTAGTGAGTGTCATTCAGGCATTGGACAGATGCTCCTTGAATACCTGCTCTGTGCGAGGAACTATTTTAACTGTTGAGATACAGCAGTGAACAAAACACTCATGGAACTTACATTCCAGTGGGTGGATTCAGAAAAACAATTAAGTAAATATTATGTCAAATGGAGGTAAATGCTATGGATAAAAATAAAGCAGGGTGAGGAGCCTGAGGAGTACTGGTTGGTATTTGCTATTTTATATGGAGTGGTCTAGGGAAGTCCTCACTGATAAGGTAACATTTGAGCTGAGACCTGAAAGAAACAAGAGAATGAGCCAGGCAGATGCTTGAGGGAAGAATGTTCCTAAAAGTGGGACCAGTGAGTGCAAAGGCCCTGAGGCAGGAGTGTGCTTGGCATGTTGAAGGAAAGTGCAAAGAGGCTGGTGTGGTTGAAGCTGATTGAGCAAGGAGGAGGGTGCTAGAGGACAACAGAGTACAAGAGATGTGGGTGAGGGGCAGGGGAAAGATCAGGTGGGGCCATGTAGGCCTTTGGAAGGACTCTGCCTCTTAAAAGGGGAAACCTTGGAGGGGTTCCAGCCAGGATGACATGATCTAACTTAATTTAACAGGATCCCTCTGGCTGCTGTGTGTATGTATGTATATATTTTTAAAAAAGATTATTTGAAAGAGAGAGAGAGCGTGCACACAAGCAAGAGGAGCTGCAGAGGGAGAGGGAGAAGTAGGCTCCCCTCCAAGCAGGGAGCCGGACACAGGGTTCGATCCCAGGACCCCGGGATCATGACCTGAGCTGAAGGCAGATGCTTAACGACTGAGCCACCCAGGCACCCTGGCTGCTGTATTTAGGACTGTAGGAGGCAGGGCGGAAGCAGGGAGACCAGTTAGGAGGTGGTTGCTGTAATACAGGTGAGGGATGATCGCGTCCCTGGTTGGAATCAGTGCTGCCAGTAGAGGGGTTGAAAAGTGGTTGGGCTCTGGATATATTTCAGTGGTAGAGACGGCAGAGCTTACTGATGCCTTGATTGAGGAATATAAGAAAAAAAGAGGAATTGAGGAGGACTCAGGATTTTGACCCAAGCAATGGGAAGCATCGGTGGAGTTGTCTTTAGGAAAAACTGTGATGAGCAGATTTGAGGGGAGAAATAAGTAGAGTTTGGTGTGGACAGGTGAAATTAGGGCTGCCTCGCAGACATCCACACGAAATTCAAGTCGGCAGGAGCAGCAGCACTAAGGGCCCCATTTCAGCCCCTTCCCTTCCTTTCAGATTCTGGGTCCTTCTGTCCCTCTCTGGGCCCGTCTTCCTAACTGTCTCATCCCTGGCAATTGACCTGGGCCACTAGCAGCCTGCCCACATTGAGAACTGACCGGACCCCCTGCCCCTAGGTTGTTCATAGGGACCTCAAGCCCAGCAACATCCTGTACGTGGACGAGTCTGGGAACCCCGAGTGCCTGCGAATCTGCGACTTTGGCTTTGCCAAGCAGCTGCGGGCTGAGAATGGGCTCCTCATGACACCTTGCTACACTGCCAACTTTGTGGCCCCCGAGGTGAGTGCTCTGGCCTCCTCACCTGCGAGAGTAAGGGAGCCTGGCATAGGAGGCCTTGTGCCCTTTTACAGAGGCCCCAGGTGGTCCAGGATTCCAGTCTGTATGGTCTTGGCTTCGGTACCAAGGGAGGATCCAGCCATGGTTGGGATCCTTGTCCTGCCCTTTGGGGAGCAGCACGCAAGCATATGGGGCCACTTGCCGCTGCCCCTCAGACTAACCACCCTCCCCTGCCTTCCTTCCTGCCAGGTGCTGAAACGCCAGGGCTACGATGAAGGCTGCGACATCTGGAGCCTGGGCATTCTCCTGTACACCATGCTGGCGGGGTGAGCGGCCCCTCCTCCCCGGTCCCTCCCTCCAGCCCTAGTGCACAGGCGGGGCCGGTGCTTGGCCAAGGCGAGAGACTCAGCCCTGCTTTGGGGAGCCCCACATGGAAGGGCAAGACACTGCCCTGGGGAGGACTCAGTCTGAAGGGAGAAACACAGCTCCCGACCCCCACCCCTAACCCCAGGATGGAGGCCAGAGGCTATACCCCAACTGGGTGGACTTTTCTCCAGATACACTCCATTTGCCAATGGACCCAGTGACACACCGGAGGAAATCCTGACCCGGATCGGCAGTGGGAAGTTCACCCTGAGTGGGGGAAATTGGAACACAGTTTCAGAGACAGCCAAGGTGAGTCTGTGAGGCCCAGCTCATTTGGGGTGGGGAGGCAGGGTCCCATCCCAGGGCTCTTTAGCAGTTCATGAAGAGGTAACCTGCAACCTCCTTTCTGCAAGTGGAATGTTCCACAAATCGCTGTTGCTATATTTCTCCAAGCGGAAGGTTCCCAGGCAGACTGCTGTCCTACCTTGTTTGGACAACTTGGTGATCATTCACAGCCCTTCCCATGTTCTGAGCTCTGCAGGGGGACAGAAGGCTGCATAATCACAGCCCTTGCCTTGAGGGAAATGGGTGTGGGGAGAGATAGAGGCTTGCATACAAGGAACAGAGATGCCAGGCAGCAGAGAAAGGCAAGTCCTCCTCCAGGGGTGCAGGCACTGGAGGCATGGAGTAGAGCTACTGATCACGTCAAGCAGAGAGGCCTTCTCAGGAGAGGGAACATTTGAGCTCTCAGTATTAGCAAGCTTCCAGTTATGGGAGCCTCTGTGCCAGACAACAGGTCGAGCCCTTAATAAATAGTACCTCATATCAGCCTTACGAGGCAGATATTGTTGTTCTCCCTCTTTCTCAGAGGGGAAACTGAGGCTCGGAGTGTTGAAGTAATTTGCCCAGGATACTCACTTGATCAGCAGAAGAGTCAAGTTTTGAACTTGAGTCTGCCTGATCTCAATCTTAGGTTCTCCCCACCTTCCTGCCTGGCTTCTAGAAGGTGAACGAGAAAGGAAAGGACATTCCAGGAAGAAGTCCCAAAGAAGGGCATGTGCTTGGGGAGGCCTTGGAGCAATGTGGAGAATGGATTACAGGGGCGACTGGGAGGGTTCAGGAGGGAGACAGCGGGAGACGGCCGCTTGCCCATTTCTCATCAGTGGGTGCAGCTTTGTGCTCCACTGCCAACTCCACCAACCGTCTTGTCTGCCACGCTCCCAGGACCTGGTGTCCAAGATGCTGCATGTGGACCCCCACCAGCGCCTCACAGCCAAGCAGGTCCTGCAGCACCCATGGATCACCCAGAAGGACAAGCTCCCTCAGAGCCAGCTGTCCCACCAGGACCTGCAGCTTGTGAAGGTACGGCCACTCCCGGCTGCTGGGGTTCTGGTGGCCCAGGCCAGGGTTCCAAGGGCAAGAACTTGGGCGGCATAGCCTGCAGATGCCGTATCTGTCTGTCCTCAGGGAGCTCCTGTCTAATATGCAAGGGTGTCCATGGTCCTCTGGGGGACTGAGGCTCTGACCTGTGAAGCCTCCAGTCTGATGGAGGAGGCGGGACTACTGACCATGAAGGACCGCCGAGGCTGGATTAACAGGGGGCCGGGCGGGTGTGGAACACTGAGAGCGGCAGGGGTGCGCATGTCCCCGCTCCCGCCTGCACCGCCTGCCGTTGTGGTCTGACCTCCCCTCTTCTCTCCCAGGGGGCCATGGCAGCCACCTACTCTGCACTCAACAGCTCCAAGCCCACCCCTCAGCTGAAGCCCATCGAGTCATCGATCCTGGCCCAGCGGCGGGTGAGGAAGCTGCCGTCCACCACCCTATGAGAAGCCAGAGCGTCCAGGCCACAGGGCGGTGCTGGCTTGATAGAGGCAGCATACTTCCCAGAGGGAGCAGGCCTGAGTCACGGGGCCAGCGGGAGCAGAGCCCCGAGGGGCCCAGGAAGCAGCCAGCCCAGATCACCCCCACTGAGGGTGTGAGAAGTGCCTTCTCCTTCCCCAGGATGGACTCTTCTCGGCTCATGCTCTGCTGGTTGAAATCAATTCACTGTACAAACTCATCTTTTTTTAAGGAAAAAAAATGGCAAAAACCGCCATGGATTTTTTTACAAGATCCATTTGCCTTTCTGGGAGCAGAAATAGCCACTGCAGCCCCAGGAGGGGCACTGAGTCACACCAAGGCTCTCTGCGGCTGAGAATCCTTTGAGCTTTGGTATCCTACCCCGGGGCACCCCACGACGGGCCATCTGTAGCCATCTGCACATACCTCCAAGGCAGTCCGGCACCACCTTCCAGAGCCCTCGGCTGTTTAGCAGAACTTGCTCTATTCGCAGTCAGCTCCTTTTCCGTTCTGTTCTGCTGGAGGGTGGCGGGGTTGGTCTAAACCTCTTCCTGCTGGAAGAGAGGACCAGGACCCCGTGGCCCCCAGCTCAGGCACCAGCATCTACACCGGCTCCGCCAGTGGGTTCCCTGCAGGGAGATTGGGCAGCCCCAGGAGGAGGATCCCGGAAGCACTTTTGGGCTGACTTGTGTTGGAGTCTGCTCCAGGACAGAGTTCACAAGAGGCCTGTGGGGCGGGCCAAGAGAGGCAGGGGCTCTTTTTCATTTCTTCCTCAGCTGGTTACTCAGGGTTCATCTGTCCATGGCCTTTCTAATAAATTTGCAGTTGAGTTGAAGCACGCTCGCCTCCGCTTTTCATCCCTGAATTTCCCCTCTCTGCTACTGGGTGTTGAGGACTTTGGCAGCAACAAGAAATGGACTAGGGCCAATGAGCCCAGCTGCCTGGAGCTCAGGTCATTTGGGGAGCATGTGGGAGTCCCACCGGCCCTTCCTGCACATTCCTGCCAGAGGATTCCATTATGGTATTAATAAGAGTCATGGTATTATTAGCCACCAATGACCAAGTGCCAGGCACTGTGCCTAGGCCTTACATGTATATCTCATTTAATGCTAGTCTATTATCAACTCTGTTTATAGATGGGGAAACAGGACATTTTGTCCACACTAAGTATTTTCTGAGCACCCACCTTGGCCCTACTCCAGATACTGGGGAAGCAAGTAGAAAACAAGGTCACTGTTTTCATGGGTCTTTCCTCCTAACAGGGGAAATGGACAATTAACAAACTGAGGTCAGCTATGGATAAGACATATGCAGAATTAAATTGGGATGGGAGATGGCATGATCAGGAAGGCCTCTTTGGGGAGGTGACCCAGAAGCTGAGATTGAATGAATAAGGGGCTCTCCAAGACTGGGAGGCCGGGCAGAGTCGACTGCAAAGGAGGTGGGCATGGAAACACTGTTTCCAAGGAGGAAACAGCCTGGGCATGCTCAGGGAGGGACTAAAGAGAAGCCGATGTGGTTGTGATATCAGGGCTAGGGGGTTTGCAGGAGATGAGGTTGGAAAGGAAGGTGGGGCTGGTCATGCTGGGCTTTGTGGCCCAGGGTAAGGGATTAGGGTTTAATTCCAAGTAAAATGTAAGCTCCTAGAAGAATTTAAGCAGAAGAGTGACATGATTTGATTTACATTTTTAAAAGATGGCTCTGACTCATGTGTAGAGAGTTAATGGGGGGACGGGGGAGGCAGGAAGCAGAGTGACAGATCTGTGGCTACTGCAGTGGCTCAGATGAGAGATGGGGTGGCCTGGACTAGGAAAGCGGGAGGGCGCATGGGGAGGGAGTGAACAGGCAGGATATGCTTTATAAGTAAAGTAGACAGCATTTATTGGCAGTTTGGATAGAGAGACTAAGAGAGAAAGATTCTTACGATATCTTCCAGATTTTTGACTTGAGCAGTTGAACACGGAGCGAAATGTGGAGGAACAGGTTTGAGAATTCTGTGGGAGATACCTTTTAAATACCCAAGTAGAGATGTCAACTAAGAGTTGTAACAAGAAGTTGGAGTTCTGGAGAGAGGTCTGGATTGGAAGTATAAATCTGGGAGTCACGAGCTGGGAGGAAGTTTATACAGCCAAGAGGCTGAGCTTTTCCAAGTGTGGCCCACAGACCAGCAGCAGCAGCACCTGGGAACTTGGTAGAAATACAGAATCTCAGCCCCATCCCCAGACCTACTCAGTCAGATTCTACATTTGAACAAGATTGGCCTACGGTTTGTGTGCACACTGGGCTTTGAGAAGTGCTGTTGTAGGGACTGAGAGCAGAGAAGAAAAGGGACTGCCATTGAACCTTGGAGCATGCTAGCACTTCAAGGTGGCACTGAACACCTACTGAGACATAGTGCTGAGCCCCTGACCTGGGTATGTTCCACTCCCCTGAGATTCAGTTTCTCCATCTGTGCAGTGAAACCAACATGTCTTGCCCTGCCCACTGCCCAGGGTTGTCCATCCTGGACCTCTTCACCACAGCTGGAATCCTGAGCATCATTCCTGACCCCTTCCCCCACTTCCCACATCCCATCTGCATCCTGGCCCCATCAATTCTGTCTCCTAGAATATTTGGGGGATTTATCCCCTCCTCTCCACCCTCCCTATCCTCATATTTTTGTTCTTTGCCACAGCCTACTAATTCCCTCCAGTCTTTTGGGTCCCCAACATCCTCCATTTAGAATTACAAATCTGACCCAGCATCTGCCCTGGAGTGGCTCCTCATAGTCCACAAGACAGAGCTCAGGCTGACAGTATCCTGTGTGATCTGGCCCTTGCTGAGCATCAGCTCTCATAACTTATCCTCATACTGCTCACAAAACCTGAACTGCCATGCTTCTGCCTTCCTTGGATTCTGCTGCAATGTGTGTTCTGGTTGACTTTTACTCACTTTAGGAAAATTTGAATGACACTTCCAAGAAACCAACTAGCACACCCCACACAGACTTTGGCAGTCCTCCTTTGGGATCCCCAGATACCCTCATGTTCCATTTCTTTGTACATCACACTGTTTGGAAACAGCTGATGATGTCTTCCTCCCCTCCCCAACACCAGACTGAACTTGAGGTTATGGACTATGCTTTGTTCATTTTGTACCCCAAGCACCTAGCACCAGGCCTGGCACACAATATTTTGGTCCTTAGCTAGCATTTGTTGAATGGGTCAGCACAAGAGAAAGCAGGAACTGTGGACTTGATGGTGGGTGGTACTGGAGGAAGCATAGAAACTACATCCTCAGAGTTGCAGGAGCCTGGAAAGGCATCTGGGGAGGAGGAAGAGAAGCTGGTACTCTGAGGCCCAGAGCAGTTAATGTCTTGTCCCAGGCACCAAAGGGAAGATTCAAGAACCAGGAATTGGTGATGGGTAGGGTGGGAGCGATAGGGGTTTTCTCAGCAGCTAAACTCTAAAGCATAAAATACTTCACCTCTCTGAGGCTTGGTTTCCCTACTTGCTAAATGGGATCATTATTTCACATCCATCTCACAGCATACCTGAAGATCAATGAGCAAGTGAATATGAACATGCTTAGGAAGTTAAAAGAGCAGCTTGTACCATTAAGCTTGTTCTAATTTTCACAGAGTCAAGACAACTCCCCAAGAACTCAATGGTCTCCAGAAAGAGTTCCCAGCTGCCAGCATCTCAGCTTGGAACTTCCTTCTCAGAGTGCTGACTCCCTGAGTAAAACCCACAAATAGAAATAACCTGGCTTGGGGAAACAAATTGTCAATCCATGTGTCCCTAAATTCTAGAGTCACTTTTCCCTTTAATGCTCAATAAAAATCCCTGAGCTCCTACCCTGTAGGACACCCCTTCCCATGAGATATTGGCTCCCATCTATTAAACAAATACTAGGGGTGCCTGGGTGGCTTAGTCAGTTAAGCATCCGACTCTTGGATATCGGCTCAGGTCATGATCTCAGGGTTGTTTGAGTGTGCAGCCTGCTTAAGATCCTCTCTCTCCCGGGGTGCCTGTGTGGCTGAGTTGGTTGGGCATCCGACCCTTGGTTTCAACTCAGGTCTTGATCTCATGGGTCGTGGGATGGAGCCCCACGTTGGGCTCTGAGCTCAGATTCTCTCTCTCTCTGCCCCTCCTCCCCTCTCTCGCTCTCTAAAAAATAACTAAATAGGGCGCCTGGGTGGCTCAGTCGGTTAAGCCACTGCCTTCAGCTCAGGTCATGATCCTGGAGTCCCGGGATCGAGTCCCACATCAGACTCCCTGTTCGGCAGGGAGTCTGCTTCTCCCTCTGACCCTCCCCACTCTCATGCTCTCTCTCTCTCTCTCATTCTCTCTCTCTCAAATAAATAAATAAAATCTAAAAATAAAATAAAATAAAATAAAAAATAAAAAATAAAAAATAACTAAATAAAGGAATACTATGTGGAAGTGCTGGGCACCAAATGTTTTCCTTGCTTTACTTCATTTGATCCTCATGTGAAGGAGAAATTATTTTTTTAAAGATTTTATTTATTTATTTGAGAGAGAGAGAATGAGAGATAGAGAGCACGAGAGGGAGGAGGGTCAGAGGGAGAAGCAGACTCCCCACTGAGCAGGGAGCCCGATGTGGGACTCTATCCCAGGACTCCAGGATCATGACCCGAGCCGAAGGCAGTCGCTCAACCAGCTGAGCCACCCAGGCGCCCCTGAAGGAGAAATTATTAATTCCACTTCATACATGAGAAAACTGAGGCTTGGAGGTTGATTTACGCAAGGACATGGGTGAGTGGCAGAGCAGAACTCAAAACGAAGTCTGTGTGATTCTGAAACTCACTCAACGAATGTGCTGTCCCATCTCTCTGCTTCCGAGAATGCCCCAAATCTACTTAAATGTTCCACAGATCTGTCTCGTGTGGTCATCAACGTTTCTATACTATTGGGGTCTGGTCTCCATTAGAGGATGTAGTTGTTAGGCAGTTACATTTCCCAGCTGGCAAACAACAGAGAATATGCTGGGAAATGTGGGGAGTTTCCTATGCACAGTCTCATAAGGTAGTGAGTTCCCCATTGCCTGGGCTGCACTCACACAGAACTAATGAGCCTTGTCCGGATCTTAGAAGAGATTCTAAGTCCCCAGTCCGGGACTGTTTAAATGGTCTTACACGTCTCCTCTGAGTCAGAGACTCAGATTCTCAATTGTTGGCACAGGCATCAAAGTCCCTGAGCATTTCTTGCATTTTACCTACTACGTACCATGTTCTCCATGATCGTTTCTAAGACAGGCAACCTCAGAAAAAAGGCTGGTTTCCTACATATGTTAGATATCCAAACATTTGGTACTTTGGTTAACACTTGGATTTCTCTCACCCAACCCTATAATAAAAGGCCACCAAAGGACCTGCCAATCTGTGTCTTGGCCATTCATTTAATGGCCATAATAGCAGGCCTGATTTGGCGAGTTCCTTCTTTACACTGAGCGCAATATACACATCATCCCTAATGCAGTTATCCTCCGTTTTTCAAAAGTTTGCAATAGGCCATTTCGCTTTTACGAAAGACCTACACTAGCATCTGTTTCTGCTAACTGAAAGAAATCTAAAGAGGATTTTCACTTATGCGAAAAAGGCAAAAAGGGAAAATAAAGAGCATTCAGCGTCTGTTTTGCGGTGAGCTCTTATAGAGGCAGCACTCGCCCCAGGCAGCCCCTCCAAGCTCCTCCCTGGGGAGACCCATTCAGCATCAAGCCACCACAGCTTTTCTTTCTTTCCTTTTTTTTTTTTTTTTAAGTAAGCTCTACACCCAACCAGGGCTTGAACTCAGGACCCCAAGCTCAAGAGTCACATGCTCTACCAACTGAGCCAGCTACTCGACCTTTGAACTGTGTCTGGGAGCATCTGTGCTTTATCTCCGTTTATTCTGTGCATCCATTAGCAAGATGGGTTCTAAGGTATCAGAAAAGCCTGAGAGGTAATTTTTGGGGTCTTAGGAAAGCTAAAAAAATTTCCATATAAATTAATGTTAATTGCTTCTTCGTTTTATGTCATTTCAGCTTATAGAAATTTTCGTAGGAACGCTGTGCTTTTAGACATTGGAGGAAACCTGTACTCAAAGCAACCTCATGGTGTAGGTATTATAATTTCCATCTTATGAGGCTTAGAGAGAAAACCTGCCCACAGTCCCCCAGCAAGTTGGTGACGTGAGTCATATTTTGAACCCAGGTCTATTTGGACCCAAAGCTCATAGTATGCACAGGCTGGGCTTCATGCCACAGTGACACACAAAAATCTCACAGTCAAAAGGGCTCTAAAAGACTCAGAGCCAATCTCCACCCACTACAGGAATCGCCCATATATGGTTATCGAGTTCTGCTCAAATACCGCCAATGACGGAGACTCCACCACATCACAAGGCAGTCCCCGCGCAGCTGGAAAGTTCCTCCACTTTGAGGTCTTCTGAGCAGCTTGTATTTCTTGGGGGGTTCCCACTAACTCCAAGGGACTCAAGGGGGAAATCACACAACAGTAGTAGGGAGAAATCTAAAGGAGCCCTCCCCTCCCCCGCAGGGAAGGTAGCTGCCACGGCAGGCAAAGGTTTGGTGCTAAGGTTGTGCTGCCTCGTGGCCCTCCCCTGCCACCACCTCCGCCCCCAGGCCCATGCAGGGGGCCCCCTACCTGTTCCCTCCTGCCTTGACTCCTGCCCAGCTCATCTGTGAAGGCAGCAGTGGGTTCGTAGTGGGAATAGCACTGGACGTGGAGTCAGACCTGGGATCACACTCCAGCCCCAACACCGACCTGTTATGTGACATTGGGCAAGTCATTGCACTGCTCTGAGGTTCCCTCAACCGTCAAACAGGGCTATTGTGAACATTAAAAGAGAGGGTGTGTGTGTGTGAAGTGTCTACAGAGCTTTTCAGTTACAAGCTAACAGCACCCAGGATGTAGGAAGCTGTCTAGAGTTGGGGTTAAGTGCAGACTCTGAGGTTAGGCTATCCTGGTTTTGTTTAACTGTTTTCTTGACATACGAGCAGTCCTGGGTTAGAATCCAGTTTTGACCACTTGTCTGTGTGACTTTGGGCAAGTCATTTAAAACTTTTTTTTTTATTGCTAGAGAGAGAGAGCGCGCGTGTACATGCACACGTAAGCAGAGGGGGGAGGGGTTGGTGGAGTGGTGGGGGAGGGGAGAGAGAGAATCCTAAGCAGTCTCCAGGCCCAGCACAAAGTTGTACATGTCATTTAACCTCTCTGCCTTGATTTTCTCTTTTTTAAGATGGGGGTTAATAGTGGTGTCTACTCCTTGGTGAAGGTGAAACAAGGTAATGCGTCAGAGACATATAGCCCAGGGCCTGACACATATGAAGTACTTAACCCACTTAGCCCGTTTTGACTACCCATTCCCTCCTCCCAGAGCACAGACTCCAACCTCTCAATTCCCTCACTCTCCCTCTCCCCAACCCCCTTTTAAGTAGAGGGAGTCACATCCAAGGCCTGGAGAGAGGTCCATGCATCTGAGCATCTTTGCCCCACAGGGAGAGCCCTCTCTTAAGGACCACTCTTTCTTTGCCCCTCCTACCCCAGAACCTCTCTCTGAGTTACACTTCATGTTTATGACTCAGTCTGAAACTTCTTATTATAAATAATTTCCTGTTTCTCTTCCCTTCTTTTGTTCCACACCCACTGCCCAGACTGTGGGCCAAATTGAAATTGAGAGACATGTGACACATCTTTGAATGGGATGTGAGGGTTGTACGCGATGAGCCTGGAGTCACTCACCCACCTCAAAATCTTCTGACCAGGGCTGGATTTGGTCAAAGTCATTCCTGCCGTCATGACAGAACTTTAGAGTTATCAGACCCTTTGCATGGACTTCAGAGAGCGCCTGAAGGGGCTAAATTCTCGCTTGGAGGAATGAGTAGGGGTTGGAATCAGAAGGCACGAGATTGGAGTCAAAACTCAACCCCAGCCATGACTAGCTATGTGATCTTGGGCAAGTCGATTGGCCTCTGAGCCTCATTTTCCTCATCTGCAAACCATCTTCACGGGGTTATAAGAACAAAGGCTCTGGCAGAGATTAGGTGCAGAGAAAAAGGGTAGCTAAATTGCAAGAATGCTTGATAGAACCTTCAGAGCTAGGTGAGACCCTCCAGAACCACAGGAGCTTAACTCGAGGTCCATAGGCTTCCCAAGAATATGGAAATTATATGTATATGTAAAATAGTGTATATATGTGTATTTTTCTGGAGGAGAGGGTACAAGGTTGTCATCAGATTTTGAAAGGGGTTTGTGATCCCCTAAAATGTTAAGAACTATTGTCTCCAGGAGAGCGGATAACCAGCACTTTTCCTTTCAAAGTGTATAGGACAGACTTTCTGTCCCAGCTCTGGGCATTAGTTCATTCAGAAGACATGTATGTTCAGGCACTGAAGATACAAAGATAAAAGCCTCCTCGCTTTTCTGGAGCACTGTGCATCAGAGAGGTTAAGTCATTTAGCCAAGGTCACATACTTCTTTTTATTTTTTAAGATTTTATTTATTTATTTGAGAGAGAGAGAAAATGAGAGATAGAGAGCACGAGAGGGAAGAGGGTCAGGGAGAAGCAGATTCCCTGCTGAGCAAGGAGCCCGATGTGGGACTCGATCCTAGGACTCCAGGATCATGACCTGAGCCGAAGGCAGTCGCTTAACCAACTGAGCCACCCAGGCACCCTAATGTCACATACTTCTAAAGGAAGCCTACTGTTAGGATTGGAACCCCAAATCTCTGACTGCGAAGCCAGCCACTGTGTCTCAGTTCAGGGACCCTCTCAGGTCTGCGGCTTGCCAAAGTTCCCTCTGGTCCCAAGACCAGCAGGATCAGCTTCCATAAGAAGGCCCTGGAGTCATCATGAAGGAGCCAGATTTAGGCAATGGGCACACATCCTCCCCAGTGGTGCTGATGAGCTGCCTGTGGGTGGCAGGTCATTGACTGTGAATAGCCCTTTCGTGAGGTGACTCAGAGAGGGCAAGGACGGTTTCCCTTCCTAAACTCCAACTTACGCTGACAGACCAAGAGGGAATTCCACATGTATTTCTATCAACCATATTGAGGTTTGATTTACACACAATAAAAATGCATACACTTTGTACAGTTGAATGACTTTTGACAAATGCATACACTGGTGAAACTCATAACACTCTCAAGATACAGAACTGTTTCATAACCCAGAGAATTCCCTTGTGTTCCTTTCTCAATCTCCCCCAATATTAGACAGCCACAGTTCTGATTTTTTTCTTAAAGATTTTATTTATTTATTTGAGAGAGAGAGAATGAGAGATAGAGAGCACGAGAGGGAAGAGGGTCAGAGGGAGAAGCAGACTCCCGCTGAGCAGGGAGCCTGATGCGGGACTTGATCCCAGGACTCCAGGATCATGACCTGAGCCGAAGGCAGTTGCTTAACCAACTGAGCCACCCAGGCGCCCCCACAATTCTAATTTTTGTCACCACAGATTAGTGTTGCCTGTTCTAGGACTGGTATAAATGGAATCGAAACAGTGCGTGCTCTTCTGTGTCTGACTTCTTTTGTTCAACATAATGTCTGAAGATTCATCCGTGTGGTTGCATGTATCAGGGGTTCATGCCCTTTTGCTGCTGAGTCATATTCCACTGAGTGAATATATCACAATTTGTTGAATCCATTCATCTGTTGATGGCCATTTCTTTTCCCCCCAGCTTTTGGCTAAAAGTAATATTCATGTAGGATCTTTGTCTGGACATATGTTTTTATTTGTCTTGGGTAAATATATAGAAGTGGCATTGCTACATCACAGGTTAGGTGTACATTTAACTGTATAAAAATTACTATTTTCCAAAATACATTTTACACTCTGACCAGCAATGTTTGAAAGTTTGTGACGCCTGGGTGGCTGAGTCAGTTAAGTGTCTGCCTTCTGTTCAGGTCATTGTCCCAGGGTCCTGGGATCGAGCCCCACGAGCTCCACAAGCCCCATGAGCTCCAAGAGCCCCACATCGGGCTCTCTGCTCAGCAGGCAGCCTGCTTCTCCCTCTCCCTCTGCCTGCCGCTCTGCCTGCTTGTACTCTCTCTCTCTCTCTGTCAAATAAATAAATAAAATATTTAAAAAAAAAGAAAGTTCCAGTTGCTTCATACCCTTGACAATCTTTGGTATTATTAGTCTTTTTAGCTTTAGTCATTCTAGTGGGTGGGAAGAGGTTTCCTTTTGTGGTTTTAATTTGCATTTCTCTAATGACTAATGATGCTGAATATCTTTTCATGTGCTTCCTAGTTATTCCAATGTATTCTTTCGTCTGTTCAAAACTTTTGCCCTATTTTATTTTTTTATTTTTTATTTTTTTAAGATTTTATTTATTCATTTGAGATGCAGAGAGAGAGGGAGAGAGAGAGCACGAGCAGGGGGAGAGGCAGCAGGAGAGGGAGAAGCAGACTTCCCGCCGAGCCAGGAGCCCGACCATGGGGCTCGATCCCAGGACCCTGGGATCATGACCCAACCTGAAGGCAGATGCTTAACTGACTGAGCCACCTAGGCGCCCCACCTTTTGCCCTATTTTAAAATTTAAGTTATAGATTGTAAAGGATTTGTATATTCTGGTACAATATCTTTGTCAGATACATGTATTGTGAATATTCCAATCTGAGACTTGACACTTTATTTGAAGAGCAGAAGTTCTAAATTTTGGTAAAATATAATTTATTTCTCAAATTCTAATTTTGTTTGATATTTTCCTATCCAAGGAGGTTTTGTTTTGTTTTTCCTATCTGATTGTCACAAATATTTTCTTTTTTTTTTTTAATTTTATTTATTTAATTGACAGAGAGAGAGAAAGAGACAGCGAGAGAGGGAACACAAGCAGGGGGAGTGGGAGAGGGAGAAGCAGGCTTCCCGCCGAGCAGGGAGCCCGATGTGGGGCTCGATCCCAGGACCCCGGGATCATGACCTGAGCCGAAGGCAGTCGCTTAATCAATTGAGCCACCCAGGCGCCCCACAAATATTTTCTTTTAAGGAAAACCCATAATTGTAATGAAAATTATACTAACAACCACTGAGCCCTTGGCACCAAGCACTATGCCAAATCATCAGAGTGACCACTATGAGGTAAATTATCATCTCCACTCAAAAGATGAGGAAACCTAAGCAATGGGAAATTAAATAATTTACTCAAGGGCCCAGAGCTAGGAAGGAACAGAATTTGGGATTGAATTCAGGACTGTCTAAGCTGGAATTCCTTGCTCCTAATCTTTACTGCTTTCCTACCTCCATATTTCAAACCCAGGTGATGGTTAATCTGGGAATTATAAAGATCTGTAAGGTTTTTATTGGAATTGCATTAGGTCTGTAACTTAATTTGAGGAGAATTAACATTTTAACAATATTGAGTCTTCCAATTCATGAAGACAGTGTATCTTCATCTCTTGAGGTTTTATTTTTATTTGCTTATTTTAAGATTTTATTTTTAAGTACTCTACACTCAATGTGGAACTGGAACTCACAACCCCGAGATCAAGAGTCACACGCTCCACCGACTGAGCCAGCCAGGCACTCCCATCTGTTGAGGTTTTATTTAATTTTGTAGACGTCAGTGTTCAGGTCTTGCATATCTCTTGTTGACTTTATTCTTAAGAATTTAATATTTTGAATAATGTCAATGGCATTGCTTCTTAAATTTCAATTTCCAGTCATGTGTTGCTCGTATATAAGAATACAATTGATTTTTTTTTTAAGATTTTATTTATTTATTTGACAGAGAGAGACACAGCGAGAGAGGGAACACAAGCAGGGGGAGTAGGAGAGGGAGAAGCAGGCTTCCCGCTGAGCAGGGAGCCCGATGCGGGGCTCGATCCCAGGACCCTGGGATCACGACCTGAGGCGAAGGCAGACGCTTAACGACTGAGCCACCCAGGTGCCCCGAATACAATTGATTTTTTTAAAAGATTTTTATTACTTATTTGAGAGAGAGAGATTGAGAGAAAGAGTACAAGCAGGGGAGTGGCAGAGGGTGAGGGAGAAGCAGGCTCCCCGCTGAGCAGGGAGCCAGACATGGGGTTTGATCCCAGGACCCCAGGATTATGACCTGAGCCAAAAGGCAGACACTTAACTGACTGAACCACCCAGGCACCCCCAATTGGTTTTTATATATTGACCGTATACTCTGCTATTTTGCTTAACTTACTTATCTGTTCTGATAGCTGTTTTTGTTGATTCCTTAGGATTTTCCACATAGACAACTTGTCCTCTGCAAATAAAGATAGTTTTTTCTATTCCTTTCTGATTTGTATGTGTTTCATTTCTTTTTCTTGCTTATTGCATTGACTAGAATCTTTGGTACAATATTAAATTTAAAAATATTTTGTCTTGTTCTCAGTCTTAGCAGGAAAGCACTCAGTCTTTCACCACAATGTATGATATTATCTGTGAGTTTTTCCTGGATGTCCTTTATCAAGCTAAAGAAGTCCCTTCTCTTTCTAGTTTGCTGAGAGTTTTTATCATGAATGAATTTTGGAGTTTGTCAAATGCTTTTTCTGTACCTATTGAGATGATCATTTTTGTTGTTGTTTTAGTCTGTTGATGCAGTGATTATATAGATTGATTTCAGATGTTTAACTTTGCATTATTGAGATACACAGCTATTCAGGTTATCTATTTCTTCTCGAATGAACTTTGGTCATTTGTGTCTTTCAAGGAATTTGTCCATTTCATCTAGGTTGTTGGCATCTAATTTACTGGCATAAAGTTTTTCCTAATATTCCCTTATTATTTTAATGTCTGTGGTATGTATAGTAATGTCCCTGGAATGTCTCTCATTCCAGATGTTAGTAATTTATGTCTTTTCTCTTTTTTTCCTGATCAATCGGCTAGAGATTTTATCAGCTTTACTGATACTCTCAAAGAAGTAGTTTTTGGCTTAATCAACTTTTTGTATTGTTTTTCTGTTGTTTATTTCATTGATTTTTGCTTTTAAAATCTGCAAGGTTTATCCTGCTTCCTCCACTGGAAGCTGACTAAAATGCCAACACTGCCTCATTCTCATAAGTTGCTAGTAAAAGTGCCTGACCTTTCTGAAGACAAGGCAATAACAAAATGTTTAAAATGTGTATAAAATGCACATACTCTTTGCTTCTTAAATACTACTTTGAGGAACTTATATAGTGGTATACTGAAAAATATTTAACAACTGACAGGGGCGGGGAGAACAGCTCTTGATTTGTAGCCTTTACTAATTTTGTGATATAAATGTTCCCACAATGGCCATTTTCAAGCTACTAACATACATGTGTAGCTGGGAAGAGATGTCCACAGTTGGCTCTCAGGAGCCAGTACAAATAGGCTCCAGAATACCACTGAATTTACATTAAAGAAAAAATTAGGAATAAATATAAGATATTATGTACAAGTGTATCCCACAGTGTTATTTTATTGGTGGGACATTGGTCAAACTTAAATATACACCAGTGAGGCAAAAAATGCATTATGGTATAGCTATATGATGATATTTTATACAGACATGAATAAAATCTTTTTGGGAAAACTATTGAGAACATAGGGAAATATTTATGATATAATGTCTTAGGAATCAAGTGTAAATAAGATCAATTTTTAAAAAAATTTTACATGTATAGAAACAAACCCAAATGATAAACAAAATATTAACAATGATTCTTCTTTGTATATTTTAAATTTTTTTAAAGGTTTTATTTATTTATTTGAGAGACAGACTGAGAGAGCCCAAGCGGGGGCAGAAGAAGAGGGAGAGGGACAAGCAGCCAGCCTACTGAGCAGGGAGCCTGCTTTGTATTTTTTGAATACTTGACAAACTTTCTAAAATGAAGCTATGATTCTAGAAAAGAAAAAAGAAAAGCCACAAATTCCTAAGTAAAAAGAATTGTGTGTGTGGTTTTCAGAGCCCAGTTGTGCCCGAAACATGTGTGCTAGGAATGAAAGGGGTAAGGAGATCCAGAAGTGGCTGACTATTCCTATGACCATAGCCCTATAGAGCCACCTTACTTCCTTCAGTATCTCAAAGGAGAGTCTTGAGTAATCCCTAGGGCCTTTATAGGGACACTATGGCAAAAAGAAAATGATTTACTGATCTCCAACCTAGAAACTAGAAAGCCTGAGTAGGGACAGGCAAGTGTTCTAAGTGCCTATAAAGCATGTTTTAGAAAAATGAAATTTATTTATTATGCTGTACATTGCAGTGATGTTGGCATCTGCTCATTTGTCAGTCAACAAACATTTCCTGTTGCATCTACCCAGCATCTACTTTTTTGAAGGAAAAAATTATGATTTTAGTTTGGTGTTTCTTAAAAAGCAATCTCTTTGTTCCTTCTTCCCATTTACCACATGCTAAGCACTTTACTAGGGGCTTTAAAGGCTTTTGCTCATTTAATTATTAAAAAAAAAAAAAACAGGGGCGCCTGGCTGGCTCAGTCAGTAGAGCATGTGACTCTTGATCTTAGGGTTATAAGTTCAAGCCCCACACTGGGTATAGAGATTACTTAAAAATAAAATATTTAAAAAAAAACAGCAAAGGAGGGGTCCTGGGTGGCTCAGTTGTTAAGCATCTGCCTTCGACTCAGGTCATGATCTCAGGGTCCTGGGATTGGGGTCCTTGCTCAGCGGAGAGCCTGCTTCTCCCTCTCCCTCTGTCTGCCGCTTCCCCTATTTGTGCTCTCTCTCTCTGCGTCAAATAAATAAATAAAATCTTAAAAAAAAAGCAAAGGAGATATGAGTATTTCCATGTACATATGACAAACTGGAATGTTAGAGAACGTAAATCAAATGATCTATTAAAGAACTTAAATCTTGCTTTTTAAAAAATGCATGTTTTTTAAACATCTCTGAGAGTGATATGTGTCTTATAAACAACTAATAAAGCTTCATGCATGGTCTAAAAAAAAGAACTTAAATCTCTTAATCAATAATTCATTTTTATTGAGTGCTTACCCAGCGCCAACCACTGTACCAAATGCTTTATAAGTATTAGTGCCTTTACTTACTTGCCTATGGAATGAAGTCTTTGATTATACTCATTTTACTTAGGAGTATGAGGTTAAATTATTTGTGAGGTTAAATTACCAACTCAAGGTCATCCTATTGGAAAGTGCTAATGCTGGTATCAGCGCTGGACTTGGCATTGGAAGACTTGTGTTCAAGTTTTGTTTTTATTTTATTTTTTTAAGATTTTATTTATTTATTTGAGAGATAGCAAGAGAGAGCAGAGCAGGGAGGGATGGGCAGAGAGAGAAGCAGTTTCCCTGCTGAGCAGGGAGCCTGACTCAGGGCTTGATTCCGGGAACCTGGGATCATGACCTGAGCCAAAGGCAGATGCTCAACCAACTGAGCCACGCAGGAGCCTCTCAGGATTGTTTTAAAGGCATAAAAGGGCTTTGTGTACCTCTAAAGCACTGTGTACATGTATTATTATTCAATCAAAAAACACTGTTGATCACCAATTATGTGCAAGGCATATATTGGAGGTACTGGGAGGAGGCATAAATAACTTGTTGCCACTACAGAGCGCCTTATAGAAAGGAGATGAGGGGCACTTGAGTGGCTCAGTCATTAAGTGTCTGCCTTCGGCTCAGGTCATGATCCTGGGGTCCTGGGATCAAGCCCCGCATCGGGCTCCCTGCTCAGCAGGAAACCTGCTTCTCCTCTCCCACTCCCCCTGCTTGTGTTCCCTCTCTCACTGTCTCTCTCTGTCAAATAAATAAATAAAATCTTAAAAAAAAGAAAAAAAAAGAAAGGAGATTAGATATAAATATAAATAAGAAACACAGATACAAAGGAATCTCACTCTTACAAATAGATTGGGCTCTTGAATCAGACAAATACAGGTTCAAAACCTTGACTCCACCACGCACTAGCTATGTGACTTTGGGCAAATTATCCAACTTTTCCAAACCTTGGTTTTTTTTCCTCTGTCATCCCCTCCCTATATATTATACCTACTTTGCAGAGGTGTTTCAGAGGACTGAGTTAATTAAGTAAATTAAATGAGGTGCCAGCACCATGTTTGGAACAAAGCAGATGTTCAATCAGTGGTCATTATTTTATTTTTTAATTGCTGTGGGCAATGTCCCTTCTGAGTCTATTTCCTCCTCTTTCTGAGCAGGCAGCCAGACTACATTTCCCAAATTCCCTTGCTGTTAGGTGTGGCCATGTGACAGAGTTCTAGCCAATGGGATGTGAAAGACATACTCTGTCCATCAGATCCTCCTCCCCATGCCCTTTCTTCTTCCTGTGGTTTGACAGTTTGGCCACTTTGGGAGCCATGCAGTGAAGATGGACAGAGACATGAGATGGCAGGAGCCTGGGTTATTGAATCACTGCTAAAAAGAAGGTCACATGTCAATCAGGGACACTTTTTTGGATTTTATGTTAGCAAGAAATAACTTGTTTTATGGGTTGGTTTTTGTTATAGCACCAAATACTACCCTAAGGGATCAATGAAGAGTCCATTCTCATTTTTGGCAATCCCCAGCCTCCAAGCCTCCCAGGACCTGTCTTTGTGGACCTGAGAAGTCCACACAGAGGGCCTAGCCAGGGTAGTACTCCTCACTCCAGACCTCTTCATACCCCGTGCCCCCACTAATTAGACACAGATTATCAAAATGATAGAAGAGCCAAGGACTGAGCTCTGCATTTAGTGTGTTGGATAGTTACCCTGACCTGGGACTCCTGGAGATACATGATCTCAACCTAAAAAATTAAGGCTCTGATAATAACGTTTTGGGGTTGGCAGTTTTCCAGAGGAAAAAACTCCAAATGGGATGGTGGTGTGCCTCCCAAACCATATTCCTATGAAGACCACTTGTTCCCTCAGTAACTGAACTCTAGCTCACAGACCTTATATGACTGTCTTTCCAAGTTTCCTTCAAGTCCCATCTCCTCCAGAAAAGCCTTTCTTAACCATTCAAGTTCAATTGCTTGTCTCCTTTTATTTCTGTTGCTTGCAACACTCATTTGATCATTGCTTTCCCATCTTTTTTCTTATTCTTTCTTTACTATTTTCTTAACTCTTTGAGGCAGAGAAAAATGAAAGAGTGAAGTGGAAGAGAAGGTGTCCCATGGAGAAATCATCAGAACACAGAAGCAGAGTTATTGCCCCAGTCCGTTATTTACCAGCTGTGTGACATCGGGCAAGTCACTTCCCTCTCTGGACCTCAGGTCTCCATCTGAAATGAGGGATTAAGACCCAACCAATGGTTCTGTTTGTTTGAAAACCATTAGAGCCCGCTTTGTGTTATTTTTTCCTTTTCTAACCTTGTGAACTACAATCAAACTACATTTGCCGATGGGAGCAGTGGAAAGAGTGGCAGAGATTTGAAGTCAGTTAGATCTAGATTGGGATCTCAAAATCCACAGTTCATTAGCTGTATGACCTTAAGTAAATCGCTTTCCCTTTCTGAGCCTGAGTGATGCTGCTTCTCCCTCACCTTTTTCCTCTTCCCCTGCATCCTCTTATTCCTTTCGTTTCTATTCTTCTTTTAATTTTTGAAATCAAATGTACTGTTATAATTTTCATATAATAAAACACACCCATTTAAAGTATACAGCTGGATGAGTTTTGATAACTATATACACCCATGCAAAAGCACTTTAACCAAGAAATGGAAAAATTATATTAGCTCCCCAAATTCTTTCATGCTCCTTTGCTGTCAATCTCTCCACTCCCAGAAAATTACTGATATGCTTTCCATTATATATAGGTTTGCCCGTTCTTAAAATTTCATGGAGGGCACCTGGGTGGCTCAGTTGGTTAAGCGACTGCCTTCGGCTCAGGTCATGATCCTGGAGTCCCGGGATCGAGTCCCATGTCGGGCTCCCTGCTCGGCGGGGAGTCTGCTTCTCCCTCTGACCCTCTTCCCTCTCGTGCTCTCTGTCTCTCATTCTCTCTCTCTCAAATAAATAAATAAAATCTTTAAAAATAAATAAATAAATAAATAAAATTTCATGTAAAGGGAGTAATATAGTATGTACTCAGTTTTGTCTAGCTTCCCTCATTAACATAATGTTTTTGAGATTCATCCATATTACCACAGAAATTAGTTCAGGGGCACCTGGGGGGCTCAGGTGATGAGCGTCTGCCTTCGGCTCTGGCCATCGTCCCGGGGTCCTGGGATCAAGCCCCCTGCATCGGGCTCCCTGCTCAGCGGGGAGCCTGCTTCTCCCTCTCCCACTCCCCCTGCTTGTGTTCCCTCTCTTGCTGTGTCTCTCTGTGTCCAATAAATAAATAAAATCTTTAAAAAAATAAGAAATCAGTTCAGTTTGTTGCTGAGTAGTATTTCATTGCCTTAATATACCACGATTCATTTACCCATTTACCTGCTGATGGACATTTGGGTTATTTCCAATTTGAGGCTATTATGAATAAAGCTGCTATACACATCCATATACAAGACTTTTTTTGTAGACATAAGTTTTTATTTATCTCGGGTAAATATCTAGGAGTGGAATTGCTAGGTCATAAGTGTGTGTTTCATTTTATAAGAAACTATCAGGCGCCTGGGTGGCTCAGTCAATTAAGCGTCTGCCTTCAGCTCAGGTCTTGATCCCAGGGTCCTGGGATAGAGTTCAACATCAGGTTCCTTGCTCGGCAGGAGGCCTGCTTCTCCCTCTGCCTGCTCTGCCTGCCACTCCGCCTGCTTGTGCTCTCTCTCTCTCTGACAAATTAAAAAAAAAAAATCTTAAAAAATTAAAAAAAAAAAGAAAGGCAGAAGGTTTTAACATTGATTAAGTCCTATTTATTAAGTTTTTCCTTTACGGTTAATTTTCTTTTTTTGTTCTGAGAAAGCTTTTTCAATCCAAGGTTTCAAAGATTTTTTTTCTGTTTTCTTGCAACAGTTTTCCCTTTGATGATTAGGCCTATGATCCACAAATTAATTTTTTGTATGGTATGAGATAAGGGTTGATACTTGTTTGTTCTTATGTATATCCAGTTGTTTCTGCACCATTTTTTTGAAAAAGACTATCCTTTTTTGCACTGTTGTTGAAAATCGATTGACTGTATATGTGTGCCTCTGTTCCCAAACTATTCTATTGGTCTATGTCTTTATAGTACCACACTGTTTTGATTACCATCGCTTTATAGTTAGTCTTGATATCAGGTATTTTATGTCCTCCTCACTTGTATATTTTTGTATTTTCTCTCCTTTGGTTTTGTGCAGTTTCACTATGATGGGATTCTTCTTTTTTTAATATTGGCTCAGGAATAGAATTACTGGGACCTAGGCTATAGCCAAAATGAATTTGACTATGTACTGGCAGTTGTTCTCCCGAATGGCTGCACTGATTTAACATTCCCACTAGAGTCCCTATATTCCTCCCATTTTGGCTAACACTTAGCATTGCCTGGTTTCTAATTTTTGCCAGTCTGATGTAATAACCTGATATTTCCACACTGTTTTTAAAAGCAGCTTTATTGAGATAAAACTGGCATGCAATGAACTGCACAGAGAACAATTTGACGAGTTCTGACATTTGTATACACCTGTGAAACCATCTTTACAAATCGATAATGAATGTATTCTTTACCCACAAAAGCTTCCTTGTGTTTCTTTGAGTCTGAGCTTTTTCATCTGCAAAATGCAGCTCAGTTTTGAGGACATATGGTGTGAGCCTAGCTTGAGTTCTGGTACATTAAGGGTACTGGGGAAATAGAGCTGAACCACACAGCCGAGTAGTTACATGTATAGGCCCTGGAGCCAGACTGCCTGAGTTCAAACCCATCTCTGCTATTTGTTACTTAGACAATTTGTTCTATGAGTCATCTTCTTCATCTGTAAAATGGGAATGATAACGTGGACCTACCTTAAAGAATTGTTATGAGGATTGAATTAATATGTGTGAAAATTTTTTTCCCTGTCATTGGTAATGGAATGCTTTTAGCTAGATTTTTTTTTTGAAATTCTGAACATATTTATTAGCACCTTCTCTGACATGTGGGGGTTTGGGACTCCAGCTTGGTAACCTCTGAGCTAAATGTGGTCTCTCAGTGGTCTCTAGGAACTCTTAGAAATCTGGTCCTGTAAGGTCTAGGATGTAAGGCAGTGGTAATTATCAGAGTGACCACAAGGGGGATTAGGAATTTACTCTTGTGAACTGTGAAAACAATTCAGTATTTTTTAAATCTACCCGCTTGGAAAGAACAATATTGATATCTGAGCAAGCAGCTCCTTCTTAGTATCTCACATCTGGGGCTTATATGAGTGACTCATTGCTAGTGTTCTGTCCATCCTGAGTCTCTGTGGTTGAGCACCATAATGAACATATGGACAGAAGGACTAACAAAGAGCCTTTTGGAGAACAGCTGTCGACTAAGGAGAAGCGGCAATAGCCAACATTTATTGAGTGCGCACTTTGCATTGGGCACCATTCTAAGTGTTTTTCATTAACCTATCCTATAAGGTAGGTATTCTTATCATCTTTTTTTTTAAGGATTTTATTTATTTTTGACACAGAGAGAGAGTGTACAAGCAGGGGAAGCAGCAGGCAGAGGGAGAGGGAGAAGCTGAGCAGGGAGCTCGATGGGGGGCTCAATCCCAGGACCCTGGGATCATGACCTGAGCTGAAGGCAGACGCTTAACTGTCTGAGCCACCCAGGCGCCCCTATTCTTATCATCTTATTTCTCCACTTCAAAGATGAGAAAATTGAAAACAAAAATAAAATAAAGATAAGAAATTTGACACCCAGAGAGATTAGGACACTTGCCAAAGGTCATGTCATCATTAGAGGGATTTATGGTTAATCTAGGGAATCCTATAATAGGAGAGAAAAAAAAGAGAGCGCCTATTTTGAAGGTCTTTTTGTCTCTTACCTCCTTTTGCCATTCAATATGACACTACTAAAAGTTGTACTAATTGGTAAATGAGTCAACCAGGTATGTAAATAAACACCAAAAATAAAAGTGTTCCCACCAAATGATTTTACCCTAGTCAGTCTATTATGTAGTCTTCCCCAAGAGAAAAACATTGAATTTAGAGTTCGGAGAGGCATCAAAACCTGGTGGAAAGGACATACCTTTGGAATAAAAGTGAGTAGGTTCAGCTTCTGAGTCTTCCAATTGCTGTGTGACTACCCAGCGTCTCTAAGCCTGTTTATTCGGGTACAAAAAAATTAAATACATATACCTTATTCATAGAGAGTTTTTTTTAAGATTGTATTTATTTATTTGACAGAGAGAGAGAGTTAGCAAGAACAGGAATACAAGCAGGGGGAGTGGGAGAAGGAGAAGCAGGCTTCCCGCAGAGCAGGGAGCCAAAGGAGGGGCTCGATCCCAGGATCCTGGGATCATGACCTGAACCGAAGGCAGATGCTTAACGACTGAGCCACCCAGGCCCCGTCACAGAGAGTTTATGAGGTATAAATAACCTAGTTTTTGTACAAGCAACCAAGAGTTTCTAGCATATAGTAGGAACTAAGAACATGCTTAGTTGGATGCCTGGGGAACCTCAGAAGGAGACCCTGAGACCAGGATTCCTGGATAAAAGACTTATTAAAGAAGTGTTCTGGGGCGCCTGGGTGACTCAGTCGTTAAGTGTCTGCCTTTGGCTCAGGTCATGATCCCAGGATCCTGTTATCGAGCCCCGCGTCGGGCTCCCTGCTCGGCAGGAAGCCTGCTTCTCCCTCTCCCACTCCCCCTGCTTGTGTTCCCTCTCTCGCTGTGTCTCTCTCGCTGTCAAATAAATAAAATCTTAAAAAAAAAAGAAGAAGAAGAAGTGTTCTGAGAAGCCAGTAAGGGCATAGGGAAAGCAGGGCAGGAAAGAAGAAAAAGGCAAGCAAAAATAAGATTTCAGGCAGTCCCACAGCAGGCAGCTTAGTCTCTCAGGGAATTTAGGAGTGTAAATTCTACTGGAGACAAGTAAACTGGGCTTTCAAACTCTCACATCCAATTAGTCATTTGCTGGAGACGAGGGAAAAGGGAAGGATCAAAACCATTCTGGTAGCCTGAGGACCATCCTCCCTCAGAAGAGCCTCAGGTGCTGGTTCTTGGAAGCAAAAGCAAACAGCAAACAAGGGAGGGCTGAGAGGGACTGGTAAGAGATCTGAGAGGATCTGGAATGAGCAAGAATAATATCTGCTACAGGGTTTGGGGTTTCTTCCCTCCTTTTAGAAAAGCTGGGCTCGGGTGCCTGGGTGGCTCAGTTGGTTAAGTGATTGCCTTTGGCTCAGATCATGATCCTGGAGTCCCAGGATTGAGTCCCGCATCGAGCTCCCTGCTCAGCAGGGAGTCTGCTTCTCCCTCTGACCCTCCGCCCCTCATGCTCTATCTCATTCTCTCTCTCAAATAAATAAATAAATATTTTTAAAAAAGAAAAAGAAAAGAAAAGCTGGGCTCAACTCCTTGCTTTGCCACTTACCAGGATCAAATGGAGCAATATGAAAGCCCTCTAAAGTTAAAATGTTAGATGAGGGGGCGCCTGGGTGGTGCAGTTGGTTAAGCATCCACTCTTGATTTCAGCTCAGGTTGTGATCTCAGGGTCGTGAGATCGAGCCCTGCTGGGCTCCTTACCCAGTACAGAGTCTGCTTGAGATTCTCTCTCTCTCTCAAATACATAAATAAGATCTCTTTTAAAAAATGTTAAATGAGTTTTTTTTTTTTTAATTCAACAAGAATTTACCAAATTTCTTCTATAAACCAGGCACAGAATTAAGTGCTGGGATATATACCTTAATATGAGATTTGTAAACTCCTAAGGAGCTTTTAATCTAGTGAAGGAGTAAGATAAGAAAACAAAAAATTACCTGACTCTATGATAAGTGGCATTATTAAAGCATGGTGGGGAAGGGGAGCTGGTGGTAGGAAGGAGGGTATGGCAAGTTATATCGAGGGGCGGGGCTTTGGGGAAGGTTTCAAAAGGAGCTGATGCCTAAACTGAGTCCCCAAAGATGAGGACAGATTTGTCAGGCAGATAGCCAGAAAGGGCATTCCTGGCAGAGGGAACAGGCCAAGCAAAATCAAAGAGGTGTGAAATAGCCTGACAAATCAGGAGACTTGAAAGTTCAACACAGAGATCTTGGATGCCAGGACTAGGGCTTTGAAGTTAATCCCATAAAGCAGTGGGGCCCATTGAAGGATTCTGAGCTGGGGAATGGTTTGACCAAATTTGCATTTTATTTTTTTTTATGTAATCTCCACCCCCAACGGGGGGGTGGGCTCTACCAAATGAGCCAGCCAGGTGCCCCAAACTTGCATTTGAGAATGATCACTCTGACTGGCACTAGTGTAAGCAAAGCTGTGGAGGAAGAGAGACCAGACAGAGAGATCAGATGGGAGACACTTAGAGTGGCCCAATCAGGAGCTCAAGGGAGGCACCCATAGGACTTGGATTACTGAATGGAGAGTGGTGTCTATCACCAAGATTATAAATTATTATTTTGCCAAGAGTGAGGGAAAATACAAATTTTTATATTTTCCCTATTGATTTTGAATCAATAGGGAAACCAGGATAATGGAGAAGATTGTGGAGAATCTGTAGACAAAATTAATTATTAATAATAAATCATATGGAATATCATACTCCTCAAAGTACTTTCACATCCATTATTGGATTGATCCTTGAACAACCCTGGGAGGGGAGGGAAGCAACTGACAGATGAAAGGCTTGAGCCCGAGAGAGCTGAAGTGGGTGCCCATCGTCATGCAGGACTTGTGGGTTTTTAAAATGTTTTTTAGTAAAATGCGGAATTAAAACCTTGGCCTCTTTTAGGGGAAACAAGTTTTTCCTCCATTATACAAGTTAATATATATTTGTGAAAGACCATTTGGAAAAGACTAAAAAGTAGGGAAAAATGTTTAGTCCTTTATGGCCTCACAAAGAACTACTGGTAATACTTGGTGTGACTTTTTCCCCCCCCAAAAAATATTTTCTATGCTTAGGTTTTAATCTGCTCTTTCAATCAGTTTTCTCTTTTTTCACGGTGCATTATAATATAAACACTTCATCATGTAGTTACAATTTTTAAAATATAATTATTCTTAATAGCTTCAGAATATTCCACCAAGTGGATGGTTTTGATCATTTACTAATTGGTAGATATTTGAGTTGCATATTTTATTTTATTTTTTTAAAGATTTTATTTATTTATTTGACAGAGAGAGACACAGCAAGAGAGGGAACATAAGCAGGGGAAGTGGGAGAGGGAGAAGCAGGCTTCCCGCTGAGCAGGGAGCCCGATGCGGGGCTCGATCCCAGGATCCTGGGATCATGACCTGAGCCAAAGGCAGACGCTTAACGACTGAGCCACCAAGGCGCCCCGAGTTGCACATTTTAAACTTTTTTTCAATATAAAATGATCATTGTGATGAACAACTTTACACACATGGCTTCTGAATTTTGAATTCATCCATTAGAAGAGGTTGCCAGGAGTGGTGATTAAGTCAAGGTGAAGAACATTGGACAGCTCTTGATACAATATTGCCAATTGTTTTCAAAAAGGATTATACCCGCATTTCTGGGACCCTGCATCAAAATTCCTGCCATGAATCCCATTTTCTCTACCTCACAATAATAAAAAGAGAGTGATACTCTTCTTTTTTTTTTTTTAAGATTTTATTTATTTATTTGAGAGAGAGAGCATGAGGGGGGGAGGGTCAGAGGGAGAAGCAGACTCCCTGCTGAGCAGGGAGCCCGATGTGGGCCTCGATCCTGGGACTCCGGGATCATGACCTGAGCTGAAGGCAGTTGCTTAACCAACTGAGCCACCCAGGCGCCCAAGAGAGTGATACTCTTAAAAGAAGGAAGATTTTAGCTGTGCCAAAACCCTTCATCAACTTAGGGACATTTTACCTCATCCATCCCATTTGTCTGCTGTTATTTCTCTTTTGAACAGCAGATGGCAGGATAATCCCACAACAGGTGGTCATGACTTAATTGCAATGAGAAGAAAATTGCTTCTTTTCCCACATGTATTTCTTTCCTGAGATAAACAGCATGTAGGGCATCTGCCTCCTTATTAGAAGTAAGACATGTAAGAAGGTGGCTTTTCAGCAAGGAATATCAAGATAGCCAATATAAATTCTGAGCCTTAGGTTATTACACTCTGTGCAAAACCAAATTTCTCAGAAAGAAGCAAATGGAGGTTGAAACTCCACATATTCTAGATTTCCCCAGTTAATAATCATAAAAAAGTTTATAGCCAGAAAGTCACAGAGGCCCTTCTGTTGTAATTGTTAGAGTTTAGAGTCAGTGGGAACACCCTTCTCACCCAGGGAATTTTAAAAGCCAATCCCACCCCCTCCCCATAATTCTCTCCCCTAGCACTCATTTCCCATCCCTTCACAAAATTGCCAGGGTAATTGACTCTTAGATGAGATGAGTTTGACTTTCTACCCTGATTTTGTAACAGAAGTTCTTTTGGTGAGGTTCTTTGTTTGAAAATGCACAATAAAAATGGCTTTAGAATGACTTCAGAGGACTCTTTCTTTTTCTGGTGCCAACAACAGATTCCAAAGCAGCTATTATTCGAGGTGGGTGATAGGATCCCTTGAGACTGTTTAAGTATCGGTTTTCAAAGTGCTTAGGAACCTGAAATGTCCTGTATGGTATATTTGCAGGTGCATAATTGGCCAAGTGCTCCAGGGGTTATAAAGACTGCCTTCCTTTAGTTGGAATAGACACATTTAGCCTCTTACTGAAATTGAAGGCTGCAATGTCGATAACAAATCTGATTCTAACTCTCCCGTGTCACTGCAACCCAAAGGTGCCTTTGTCTCCTAGGAGAAAGAGGTTGGAGGTAAGTGAATGGCCCTTAACCAGAGCCATGTACAAAACACTGCTAAGGAAAACTTTTGTCCTGAGAGTGTAGGTTTAGGCTGTTGTGTGTGAAGCAGATTTGCTTTGTTCACAGCCAACCTGCCTGAATGCAAGTATGGCGAGATGGCTGGAGCTGTGGAGCAGCAAACTGCTTTAAAAGCAGGCTTTCAGTGGGAAACTTTAAACATACAATGGCTTTATTTTTGTTAGACATAATTCTCCAACCTGGCTTTTTTATTGCACTAACCAAAATAAATCTGGATAAACTTAAAAGGCTGCCTTGATGTCAGAAGAAAATGGATATTGTCTCTCCTGAACATGTTTGAATGGTAGTACATAATCCTAGTTACATCCAGATTAGAATACACCTCCTCCCATAGAAAGCTTTCCTAGAACGGAATATCACCAATAGTATTCACTTTGTGGCTTGACGGTTCCAGCCTGTCTTACTAAAACTTCTAAAGAAATACTTTGCCCACTCTTTCACTCTTATATTTGTAGTTAATACTTATGTGTACTTAGTGGTGTTCTGAACTCCTTTTATTTCTCAAGGCCTCTGGCATTTGATGATACCTGTGCAGTGGGAGCTTTCATCACAGCAAATACAGGGTGGTGTTCAGTGGAGAAGGGGCCAGGGGAGAGGAAAATCACCTATGCATTTTCCTAAGTTGCTTGACTTAGGGAACCAGGGGTCTCCTTTTAAGAACAAATACATCTTTAAATATTAGGGTCTCTGGTTATGAAGACATGGAACTGTGAAACTGCTTCCCTCAGACAAACCTGAGGTGGAGGATGTAGGTGTCACATACAAATCAAAGAGGTGCCTCTCAACAGGGAAGATTTAATCAGCTCTCCTTCCCAGGATCAGCTGCCAGGTTTGAACATTTACTTGTCTGTGTTCCAGGCAGGAGACACTGCTAATTATGGGAGCAATTCCCATGGATACAGAGAAGAATTGTCTAAGCTGGGGAGTCAAAGCTCTGATCAAGAGGGCGCTAAGAGGAAAAATGCCCCCAACATTCTCAGAGGAAATTCCAGAGTTGTCAAGGGACATGCCTTCTCTGCAGGAATGCCCCCTATATCTGGCATTTGAAGATCTGGAAATATGCTTTCCTTCACCTTCATAACTCATGCACTAAGAATCCCTTTATTTGAGAAATGGAATTTAAAAGTGTTTTCTTTTATTCAAACATTATCTGATTAGGTTATCTTGAAAAGAAAACCCCAGGCTTTACCAAGAGTGATTCTCACAAATGACAGTACCTGAAAAGAGGCAGATTTGGCCATCAGGGCAGCCAAAATGGCACAAACATTTGAAAGCTGTTGCCTTCTCCTTGGCAGAGATACCACTGTTTACCACACCCCTGTGTGTAAAGTAAGCTGTGGCAAAACTTACCTTTCTCATGGTACAAAATCTAGACTCACATGTGAGCTTCTCCAACATTGGTTTGAATTTATATTCTGTCCCTCTTCTTTCTCCATTATGCAGAGCACCTGCTCCCTATCCCTCCCCCACTCCTCCAGCTGTCTGTCTGTCTCATTTGTGTCAATTTAGAATTCAATACTGCTTGATTTAATTGAATGACTTTCCCTGTATAGAATCCCAACCACAGATAGAGCATCAACCATCACTCCCATTGCCCAGAATAAAAACTCTAAAAATCTAAAGGCATGCAAGGGTGCCTTAGAAAAGAGAAGGGGTCCTCGCTGGCTTTGCCAGTAAACTGAAGGCAAGGAAGACAAGTCTGGATTCCCTGGCAATACCAGTTATGTAGTAGGTGGCCTACCAAAAGGCAGCATTACATAAACCAAGATCATTGGGGTCCACTCAATTTAGTTAAGGATTTCAGAAGTGGTTCTTAAGACTTAGAAACCAAAGAACCAACTGAAAGAAATAAACTTCCACACCACTTCTTAGTTTACAAAGTGTTTTTCCAACCTCAGAAGATTGACTTTGACTTTCTGTTCATTCCGTCATTGAACAAATAGGCTTTGTTCTTTGATCACCTGCTACTCTTCATTGAGTACCTACTATGTGCCAGGCAGTGTTCCAGGAGCTGAAAACCGTGTTCTAAGAACAGAAAATAAAATAAAGTTCCTGTCCTCATGTGACTTGGATTCTAAAGTGTGTGGATTGGGGATGGGGCAAACAATAAACAAATAAGTAAACAGGTAGCGTACCAAATGGTAATAAGGATTATGAAGAATCAGAGAGGAGTTAAGGGAGATGGGGATTATGACTTGAGCAGAGTTTTTTAGTTCAGAAAGGATGGTCAGAAAGGACACTCTGAGCTGAGACATAAAAGAAGGGAGGGAGAAAACTATACAAATATGACAAGGAGAATTCCAGGCAGAGGGTACAGCAAATGTAAGGGCCCTGAGACAGGAGTTTCCTTGTGAAGGAGACCAGTGTAGCTGAAAAGAGTGAGCCAAGGGAGAGATGTAGGAGATAGGTCAAGGAAGTGGGAGAGCAGGAGGCAGACTTTGTAAGGACTTGTCATTGTAGGCTTTTATTCTGAGATGGAAAGCTACTGGAGGAATGACATGTTTTATGATATAATTATTATTTAAAAGCTTTATTCTGGCTGCTGTGTAGAAAACAGAAGAGAGGAGTGCAAGGGTAGAAGTAAGAAGAACAACAATTAGGAGGCAAGTGTAGGAGTGTAGGGAAGAAACAATGGTGGCTTAGGTCAGGGTGGCAGCACTGCAGATGGTGACAAGTGGTTAGATTGTGGAGGTAGAGGTGCCAGGAATTGCTAATGGACATGATACGGGTATATGAGAAACAGAGAGGAGTCAAGTATATTGTGGATGTTGGGGACTGAGCAACTATTAAATTATCTAATGGAATGAGCAGAGGCCTTGAATCAGGTGAAACTAAATCTTAAATCCATGGCTTCTGGGTTTTGTAATCTTGAACAAGTCACCGAACCTCTCTGAGCATTTGCTGCTTCATCAGTAAGAAAGTGATGATGATAGTAATACCTCTCTCACAGGTCTATGGTGAGAATTGAATGGGATGTGAAAATTCTTAGAATATTACCTGGTACAGCAATACTCAATACATGTCACTTGAACCCTGGGAGCAAATAATGCCTTTTAAAATACTATGGATCTGATGTCTTCTCAATTCTCTCCTCATTAACTTACCTCTAATGGCTTCCCGTTGTATTTTGAATAAAATCAAACTCCTTCCAAATCCAGGAAGACACCGCACGGTGTATTCTCTGGGATGGGTCAGCAAAATTAAAAAAAAAAAAAAAAAAAAGATACTGCATGGTCTAGCCTCACCTACCTGTCCAGCTCACCAGCCACATTGACCTTCTGTCTGGCTGCTAATAGAACTTGACAACTTTCTAGTTTCAGAACTATCACATATTTTCTTCTCTGTGCCTGGAATGGCCCTCACCCCAGTGGCTGGTGCCTTCTCATCCTGCAAGAAACTATTTCCTCCAAGTGGCGTTTCTTGACCATCAATTTATTTTTTTTAATGTTTTCTTTAATGGATAAATGAAGCCAATTCATATGTATTGATAAGACTGATGTGGGTTTTTTTTTAAGATTTTATTTATTTGACAGAGAGAGATACAGCGAAAGAGGGAACACAAGCAGGGGGAGTGGGAGAGGGAGAAGCAGGCTTCCCACTGAGCAGGGAGCCCGATGCAGGGCTTGATCCCAGGACCCTGGGATCATGACCTGAGCCGAAGGCAGATGCTTAACGACTGAGCCACCCAGGTGCCCCATCTGACCATCAATTTAAAAACACGTTCCAAAAAAAATAAAAAATAAAAAAATAAAAATAGGTTCCCACTATTATTCCTTCTTTTCATTCAAGGTTTGTTCTTTTCATTCAGAAAAGTGAATCGCAACTTATAATTCTGATTTTCTGTTTATCGTCTGTCTCTTCCACTAGACTGGAAGTTCTATGAAGGCAGGGACTACCAAGGGTATGCACAATGCCTGGCACCATGCTTGGCTCATAGTAGGCTCTCAATAAATATTTGTTGAAAGGCTGAATGACATAAAAGACTTTTATTGGTATTCTGCTATTCTTTTTCTTTTTTAAAAATCTCACTTTCTTCACATTTTGCACAATTCTATATTCCATTTTACTGATGAGTGGGAACACTTCTCCCTGTTGAATCGGAAAATCCCTTGACTCTTCTTTTCTGTACACTGTGCTGGGCTTAATGTCTATGTATAGTACTAACAATGATTTGTTCTATTTTTTTATGCTCACTTCTCAAGGCTGTACTTGTCTTCTTCACATGCAGATGACAAAAGAATAAACCTAAGCTTCAGATTATCTAAGAATCCTCACTCTTATCCATCCAAAGTATCTGTATAGGCAAAAGGAGTGGGGAGGGCATTCCAAGAAAGGGAAAGTGTCAGCAAAGGCATGCAGCATGTTGTGTGTGGGGTAATTAGGAAACACAGTTTTTGGTGGTTGGGCAGAAGTGTCAAAGATCTGGTTGGCTAGAGAAGGTCTAACAAGTTGGAAATATTCCCTCTTCTTCTATTTTCTGAAAGAATATGTGTAAGACTGATGTTACTTCTTCCTTAAATGTTTGCTAGAATTTGCCAGTGAAACCATCTGGGCCTCGAGCTTTCGTTAGGGAAGATTATTGATAACAAATTCAATTTCTTTAATAGATATAGGGGCAATTCACATTTTTTATTTCATCTTGTGTCAGTTTTAGTAGGCTGTATTAGATAAGGTCTTGAATACTAAACGGAATCTTTTCTTGAAATTACTTACATTTTGGAGTCATTAAAGGTCTTTATGCAAAAGGGTGATAATACTTCAGAAAGGTTAATCTGGAGGATGTACAATAAAGGTTTGAGAAACAGGTCAGAGAAAGGGGAGAAACAGAACTGGGAAAACCAGATGGCAGGCTTTCACAGAAATGTGAGGAATAAGTGACAAGGGCCCTGACCATAGTGGTTTTGGAAATGGGGGGAAAGAACCAAATTCCAGAAATATAACCACTTCTTTATCTATACCTCCTTTTGCCTGAACTAGGGTATTGATAAACTTTAGTGCTTAATGGAACATTATGCTTCTTCTCAGCATCTACTCTGACCAAGGTGGAAAGCATTCCTTCTACCAGAGCCCCGTGGTAGAAAGGTATAATATTTCTTCTGTGATTTAGACTTCCAACCTTTAAAACTGAGGCCTTAGGAACTGGTGCCAGCTGTCTGTCCTTTTGGTTTTAAGTTTAACTTCACAACTAGCTTTTCCAATATGCTGTTGATATTTTTCTTTTTTATGTGACAGATGTGGTTTCACAGGGCATCTAGAGGTTGCTTAAATTTTGTAAGTAAATACTGTGGTGTAGCTATTTTCCTAAATTGGGAACTGAAATGGCAGCTATGATAGAGGGAAAAAACATGGGATTTAGAGTCAAAAGGCCTGAGTTTTAACACTGGCTCAACCACTTATTAGCTGTGTGACCTAAGGCAAGGCACTTAATCTCTCTGAGTCTTAGCATTCTTTTGTGTAAATTGAACATAATACCAGTCTTACACATTTCAGAATTTCTTCTGAGAACCAAATGAAACTATTTTTCATTTTTTAAAACAAATCCATTTAAAATCCAATGTCCAATTATTTCTGTGAATAATGTTTTTAGTTAAAGTAAATTAACATAAATGAAAATCTTTTAGCTGAAAATTTCAAGAAGTTTTACTTGTTTGCTTTTTGGGTGGATTTCCGTACCTCTAAGTGACTACGGTAGTACTATTTGGCTTTCACGAAAAAAGGTAAAATCTACTTTTCAACCTGAAAATTTCAACTGAGCCTTAGAAGCCTTTATAGCTTTAAGGGCTGAGTAACTTTCAAAGGGGAAATTATTGTGAATTTAACAAAGACACTCAACTTAGGTTAGAATTTGCAAGTCCTGGGCCCCTGGGTGGCTCAGTTGGTTAAGCGACTGCCTTCGGCTCAGGTTATGATCCTGGAGTCCCAGGATCGAGTTCCGCATCGGGCTCCCTGCTCGGCAGGGAGTCTGCTTCTCCCTCTGACCCTATCCCCTCTGATGTGCTCTCTCTCTCTCATTCTCTCTCTCAAATAAATAAATAAAATCTTAAAAAAAAAAAAGAATTTGCAAGTCCTAACTCTTAAGCCATGCTCTGAGAGGTATTAAGCCAGTTATCAGGAATTCTCTTTTGTCAGATATCTATACGGCTTGCTTGCTTCCTCACCTCTTTCAGGTCTTTACTCCTTGTCAGTGAGAGCTTCCCTGCTCATTCAGTTTAAAATTTAAAACTTCCCCCTCAACACTTCTCATTTCTATTCTATGCTTATTTTTTCTCCATGGCATTTATCATTTAACATATTATATAATTGTTTATTTTGTTTGTATCTTGCCCTTTCCTCACCCTGCCCCCCACTATAATGTAGCCTCCATGAATTTTATCTGTTCATTGTTGTATGTCTAGAATATAGGACAGTACTTAGGACATAATAGGCACTTGATAAATATTTGTTGAATGAATAAAAAAAACACTTCATGGGTTCCCTCTTTGAATTTAGTAGTGTAAGAATACGGAAAATCCAGAATATAGCATTTCGACAAAGCAGTGATGGGACTCTGTGAGCCAGATGCTGCTTCTAACACTAGCCACAGCAGACGAACATGTTCACATTTAAACAGAAAGGGTCCCATTCGCTCAGCTCTGAGAACAATGATTGGAATCTTTTATGGTCGTTGTTCACTTTATTGAAGATGGTAGAGTACAGGAGGTATCAGAGAGGTGTTCAGGGGTCATCTTCTAAGAAAATGCTTTCCCAAATCTTGGGCTCTGGCTCTCTGCCTATCAAATAAGGTTGGGAGTCATTAAGATAATCCTCTCTTCTCACTTCCAGAGGATTCCCTCTGAAACACAAGTATCCCAGGAGGGGATCACAGCTTAATCCTTCATCATTTAGCACTTGAGTTGGATTTAGGATATGGGGTGAGAACTGGGCAGGAACATTTTACCAATTTTGCGGTTGGGCCTGGGGCAGAATGTGACCAGTTTTTCACATGCCAAAGTCCTCTTGCCCCTAAATACCACTCCACAAATACTATAGATTGCAACTAATGGAAAAGGATGGGAAATGAGTCCCTATTTCTAACCAGCTATAGTTGTATCAATTCCATCAACCTGATCTCTGCAATTGTAATTACAAAGAGATCATAAGGTGAAAGGAGATTTGGATTTCAAACCACCATACTGGTGCCACAGAAGGTAAGCCAGGTTATATGCCTTCCAATTTGTGCCCTGAGGTGTAAATTTGGCAGTGTGAATGCCCATTGATTAGGTCACCATGTGATATAAATAAGTACATATTTTGTGGTTTATGCCTAAATGTTCCTACTCAAGCTGAGTGACTCTTGCTGTGTGCTATGAGCAATGATTCTCCAAATCCTATCAGGGGACTGACTACACCTGGAGCACCTGCAAAAAATACAGATTCTTGGGTCCCCTTTTAGACCTAACAGAATCTCAGGGAGAGTAAAACCCAATAATCTGTGTTTTTTGTTTTTTTTTTTTAAGATTTTATTTATTTGACAGAGAGAGAGAGACAGCTAGAGAGGGAACACAAGCAGGGAGAGGGAGAAGCAGGCTTCCCGCAGAGCAGGACGTGGGGCTAGGGCTCAATCCCAGGACCCTGGGATCAAGACCGGAGCCTAAGGCCAACTAACAACTGAGCCACCCAGGTGCCCCCAATAATCTGCTTTATTTTATTTTTTTTATTTATTTAATTGACACAGAGAGAGAGACAGCGAGAGAGGGAACACAAGCAGGGGGAGTGGGAGAGGGAGAAGCAGCCTTCCCGCCGAGCAGGGAGCCCGATGCGGGGCTCGATCCCAGGACCCTGAGATCATGACCTGAGCCGAAGGCAGTCGCTTAACCAACTGAGCCACCCAGGCGCCCCCCCCAATAATCTGTTTTAAAACAAGCATCTGATGATTATCATGGATAGCCAGGTTAGAGAACCCCTGTGAGGGATACCAAGGCTATGACATGGACCCCAGCTTTATGAACTTTGTTGTTTATTTGGAAAGTTAGAAATGAGATAAGAAATAACTGAGCATGGTTTCATCACAGTGGTCAACCTGTGGTATATTGTATAAATGTTACCAATATGAAGACCAGAAGGGGAGAAGTCAGTGGTGGGGAAGATTGAGTAGAGGAAATAAGATTTTGAGTTTTGGATAGGATTTGAATAAAGGAAAGAGGAGCATGTGGGGGAAATCAGCAGGGAAATGAATAGAGGTTCAGAGGCAGCAACACAGCAGCATGTTCTTAGAACAGGGAGTCTGACCAAATTAGAATACATACTTTGATGAAGAATTAGAAGTAGGGATTGATAGGTAGGGTTGGGCCAGATTATAGAAGGTCTTAAGCAAAAGAGTTTAACCTGACTGAGGTGGGAAAATAAGGGGTAAAATTAAACCACCCACTAAACAAAATCCACTCTAAGTCACAGAAAGGGTATGGATTCTGGTGCACACTTGATGGCTAGGCCTGCCCCCTCTTCTTAATTCTGAGACTCTATCCAGAAAGGGAAAATTACCAGAGGGACCTGTGTGTGTCTTCTCACTAAACTCTCTCATACAAATTTTTTCAATCTCTGATACAAATTGCCTTTGCCTCTTCCTTTTAAAATCAACAGAAAAAAGAAAGAAAGAAAGAAAGAAAGAAAGAAAGAAAGAAAGAAAGAAAGAAAGAAAGAAAGAAAGAAAAGAAAAAGAAAGAAAGAAAGAAAGAAAGAAAGAAAGAAAGAAAGAAAGAAAGATCAACAGAAAAGTTCCCAGGGAACCTGAAAGCTGCTTCATAATTTAAGGCAATGCTTATTTCTAATGGTAGAAACCCTTCTGTGTCTGTCTGTAACCCTAAGGTAAGTTTTCTAAATCCTGAAAACATATTGGTCTGGAAATTCCCTGTAACTAAGGAAGCAGTTTACTTACACTGAATATGAATGTGTTGCTCCCAATTTTTCTTGTAAAAGTCCTTGTGAACTGTGATCCTATAGAAAATCATCTTGAAGTGAGAAGGGCATGGGGGCATGGTATGTACCTATGAAGGTAAGCTTTCTCCGCTTCTGTTTCTTTGCTCACTACTGAACAAGAAGTTTCAGAAGCCAATGCTTGAGCCAGAAAGCCAAGCTCCTGAGTGATTGAGGATTTTCTGGTTTCAAATTAAACAGAAAACTAAATTAGCAAATTAATTGTTGGATGTGTTTTCCTGGGCCCTTCATCAGCTGCTGCAGGACCGGTAGCCAATCAAAGAAGACTTTTGGCTGCCCTGGAGAGGGGGCAGGGTTCAGAATCAGGTTCTGCTAGCTACCAAGTGTCAGACATGTTAATTTTAAATTACTTTTGTACAGCTTGGTGTCAAAATGATTAAAGCATGAAGAGAAAAACAGAACCAAAGGAGAGAGAAGGGAAATTATTTACCTTGCATTTGGAGTAAGGACACTTGCAATTCTATTTCATCTGGCCTTCTATAAATTTTGTAAGTTCTAAGCGTTAGGCCTTTTAGTGACCACCTGAGAGGGTTGTGTGGTGGTCATGGCTCTCCATTCCCTTTGTATAATGTTGCTATCTCTAGACGGCAGAATCTATATTGCAAACACTAATATGGCCACAATTTCTTCCCCCATTCTCCAGTAGAACTTTATTCTGATAATGTATTAGTCACTATGTGTCAGACACTGTCCTAAGTATGTATGTGTGCATATGTGTGTGTGTGTGTATTAAGATTTTATTTATTTGAGAGAGAGAGAGGAGGAGGAACAGAGGGAGAGGGACAAGCAGACTTCAGGCTGAGTGTGAAGCCCGTCCCAGGGTTCTATCCCAGGACCCTGAGATCATAACCTGAGTCGAAATCAAGAGTCAGTCACTTAACTGACTGAGCCACTCAGGTGCCCCCTAAGTATATTTTACATATAATATATCCTAAAATCCTCACACAAGTACTATGAGGGGAATCCGATAATCCCTCACAAAAATGCTATAATCCTCACAATAATGCTATGTATGCTATTATTTCCATTCCACAGATGAGAAAACTGAGGCCTGAAGAGGTCAAGTCATTTGCTGTAGTCACTCATCTAGCCTCTGCAGAGCCTAGATTCTAGCCCCAGCTTCGTCCTACTCCACAGCTGTGCTGCCTCCTCTCCATTTTCCCTTTTGGGTCGGAGGAACGAAGAACTTAAGTAAGTCTGATTGCTAAGACAACTTTATTGGCCCTTTTAGCAGTCACACACATTTTCTTTTTGTTGAAGATGTTGCTGAGGTCGGCCTTATTCTCTGTGAAACAGCAGTCTTTACAGAACTTGTTTCCCAGGGTGAGCAGGTAACTAGATCACTGGTTGGCTTGTCTTTCTTTGTACACAGCTTTTCCAGTTGGTTTCATGGACTTCATGACACCTTTTGCTCAAGATGAGCCATTTCATCTGTATCTCGTATGTGAAATGTAAGGCTGACCTCAGCTGCTATTGCTTTTCAACAGTTAACACAAAGCTGTGCTGCTTAAGTTCTCTCAGTCGGCCAGATTTTATTAAGTTTATTTTCTCCACCCATCCTACAGTCACCCCACATTATCTTATCATGTTGTTTGCCTCTGGAATTGCAGTGTAGTGCTACTATTCGACTTTTAAAATCCTGATGGTGTAGAATTCACAATATTGCTCCCTGGATGCTACTAAACAAGTTTTAGTTGCATCGAGGTATCCTAAAATTGCTAAGTGATACCCAAGCCACCATTCAGGATAATATTGATAATGCCAGAAAAAGTGATCTATAAACACAAGCCTTAAGTAATTGCCCACTGATAAATTTATAAATACTAAATCTTAGAACTTCAGGGATGTTACTATGAGCTGACTTTTAGTGAGTGCTATCACTTATCACTATGTGCTAAGTGCTTGTCAACAAATTAATGAGGTGGGTTATATTGTTTTTCCTCTTTTTACAGTGTCTAAGTGAATGACAGAGCAAGGATGATAGGCATTTTGAATATTATATAGTCCAGCCACCATGTGCATTTTGTATGCTTCTCGCGAGGGATGTGGAACTTGTTACATCCTAAGACAGTCTATTTCATATTCACATGACTTCTTCCATATTCTGAGCTAAAATGTGTGTTTCTAAAGCTCCTAATCATCAGTTCTAGTCTTGGGCCCCCCCGAGGACAAGTTTAATTCCTTTTTCATACAGTAATCCTTTGGTTATTTCAAGATGGTTCTTCTATCACTCATGAATTCTTCAACTCTTCCTCATAAGCCAGGGTTTCAAGTCTCCTCACCATCTTGGGTGGCTGTTCTTTATTATATCCCTCTAAAATTGAACACATTACTTAGATGTGGTCTAAACAGAATAAAGTGGAGCTTTTCCCCCCTTGTTCCAAATGCTGTATTTCTTTTTTTTTTTTTTTAAGATTTTATTTATTTGACAGAGAGAGAGACAGTGAGAGAAGGAACACAAGCAGGGGGAGTGGGAGAGGGAGAAGCAGGCTTCCTGCCAAGCAGGGAGCCCGATGCGGGGCTCAATCCCAGGGCCCTGGGATCATGACCTGAACCCAAGGCAGACACTTAATGACTGAGCCACCCAGGCACGCCCCAGATGCTATATTTCTATCAATCTAGCCTAAAATTCCACTTATCTGAACTCCATAATTTATCTTAATTTATCTGAACTCCATATGGGGAAAACCCAAACCGACTCCTCACTGCCTCCTCTTGCCATGTACTTGGTTTTGATATTCATGTTCCTTTTCTAGTTCTGCCATAATACATGGACATACTTTTCTTCTACGTGACCTTGATCCTCATTCCTTGCAGTGTAGTACCAATCTCTGCATGTGCACATAGGTTCCATTTATTTTCTCTTGGTTTCTATCACCTCATCTCTTCCCACTCTACCTCCTGGTTCCTACCTAGTTCAAAATCAGAGAAACCAAGTTGCTTTCTAACCGTCTTGTTTCTTTAAAATGTGAGGTAGGAATGTTCTGAATCTGGTACATTTGGATGTATCTGTCCTGGTTAGCATTTACAATACATATGCTAACAGTCTGAGGCTGGCTTCCAAGAGAGTAGTTTTATTTGAAAATGCTTTTCCTAAGCAGATCTCAATGAATTTCACTTTACTGGAGTTCCAGAGGAAAAAACATGGCCCAGGACTTGGTCATCCTGAATGAACAATGTGGTGAACGAATGGTGACTCTTCACTCTGTGGACAGCTAGACTGCTAACTAACCAGCTTGGATGATGATAAGAATAATGGAAGCAGCCTGGGTTCAAAACTTGACTCTGCAGACTGTAGCCTGGGTGATCTTGTGCTAGTTACTTAACTTCTCTGTGTCTCAATTTCCTCATCTATAAAATAGTGGCAACAATTGTACCCACTTCTTAGGCCTGTTGTGAGGAGTTAATTCATATAAAAAGCTTAGAACAGTGTCTGGCTCACACATAGTGGACAGATATTCCTGCATGTTGGATAACGCCAAAACAGAAAGGCGATTATTTCTCTCAGGCATTTAGGTTTTCCGCCTGCATCTTTACAAGCCTCAATTCATTGAGCCTTAGTATTGAGGTTTTGGCTTTATAAGGAAGCGGACTTTCAGAAGGAGGCTCAAGAGTCATTTGTGAATGAATACCCCTCAATCTGGGGCTGGTAAGAAGCAGGGTAGAATTGTTATTTAAGAGGGAGAAAGGCTAGAAGAATTAAAATCTATCGGGGATGAGATCCAGCATTATCTTTCTTTTCTTCGCATTGAAACAACAACAACAACAAAACTTTCAGACAAAAATGAGTAAATACAACTCCTAGTGAGGGCTGTGGAGCTACATATCCTACCAAAAGAATTAAGTGGTCTACAATGGCCAATCTTTTGTGCTTTAAAAATCTCTGGATTTAAAAAATGAAAACATGACTTCCTACCCCCCTCCCCCCACCCAAAACCACCCCTCTTGTTTAGTCTTGGTCATACAGCAGTTTAGTACAGAATTCTACAAAATGCCAAAGGTTCCACAGAAACTTAAGTTTTGCTAAGTGTTGTATGGTCTACAATGTAGACTCTACACTAACAGAAGAAATTAGTATAGGTTGTGTCAAATCGTGTTAAAATACAACATTAAATAAATGCAAAGAGCCCAGAACAAAGAAAGTGATTAAGCTGGTTTAACTGCATTCAACCCACTATGCTAAATCCCTGTAGGGGGCTTGAGTTAAACAACAAATTTGGTTTCTTGGCCTAAATCCTTTTCTTCAAAGAAGAAATTTTTCTTGTAATTCCGATAAATTTGTTTTCATCTTCTTCATTTCTTAGTCCCTAGGGAAGCTGGGGTGAAAATAACCTATCTGATTGGGTTACATTTTAGGAAGAGATGGACTGTGAAGAATGGAATAGAGGATCAGTTATACAACTAAAGAGGCATTGGGTGAACTGAGGAATGGGAGGTGTGTGATTGTTCAGCCCCAGAAAAAGGCCAGCTAGTGACGCCCGGGATGAGGATTTTATCCGGCAGTGAATCAAGTAAGACTGAGAGGGAGATAATAAGGTGTAATTATAGCAGTGCTGTTAGTGCCTGTTTATGGGGTCTGGCAGCAATTTGGTTGAACACCCCTCATTTTGAGAAATTTGTAATTTGGCAGTAAGAATTCTTGCCTTAAAATTTGGCACAAACCCTCACAGTTTAATATTGCAAAATCTGGGAAATGTTGAAATGTGGCTGCTATTCTAATTGAACTTTTTCAGGCTCTTTCGAATTGGTTTTTTTCCTGTTGGATTCAGAAACAAACGTCTTTTTAAAAGTTCACGAAGGTTTTTTAGACTACAGAGTAAGTAAGCTTACAAGCAGATGTACTGCTGTAGTAAACTCTCATGACTTAAATCTTTGCGTACATACAGTTGCGGGGGCGCGGGGGGGCTTTAACTTGAAAAACCCGAGTTCCTTCTGTTTGGTGGCCTTTTATTTAAAATTCCTCACAATCAGTATTTTGCTTAATTTCCTTTGAGTCGGAGCGGTGCAACGTGGTGTTGCTCTTGGTTTTATCAACCGACTGCTTCCCCCAAGATTATTCCCCGTTGTTTTAAAGTAGAAGGGAGGTCACCAGGCTGTAGTCAAAATGTGGCCAACCCCGGCTGGGACCAAGTTAGCCCAACCGGCTTCTCTAAAGTAACTGGAAGTTTTCTGACAGGAAACCGGTCAGTTCTTGTAAGTCTCGGCTCCGGTTCCCACGGCCCCGGCGGCAGCGGCGCCCCCGACGCCCCTCTCGGAGCCGGGGAGGGGCGCGGGGTGCGAGGCGCTGTGGGCGGCAGGGGGCAGCAGCGGGAACCCGTTGTTCTCGAGGCGGGGGGTGGGGCGGGAAGCCGCGCCCCCCCGTTTCCGTGCCCCGCTCCCTCCCCTCCCCCTCTCGCGCCTTCCCTCCCCTCCCCGCAGGGAGAAGGGCGGGGGCACGGAGCCCTCCCCCGGGACAGGGGGCGTGCGCGTCCCCTCCGCTCCCCTCCCCCCGGCCGGGCTCTCCTGGCTCCCCGAGGCGGGAGTTTCCAGGAAGAGCTCAGAGCGCGGCCGCACCACCAAGCGCACGGAGACATCAAGTAGTCCCTCAGAGCAACCTTAATAGAGAACTCTAGCTGCCAGAGGCTGTCAGAGTCGCAACCCCGAAAAGACAGGGGGTGACAGCCTGGCCTGAGGAGCTCAGGGAAAGAGGTCCGAGCTTCCACTTTGCGTTGCCGGAGAAAGATGTGTGGGGGAGGCGGAACGAGTTCCGGCGGAGGGCTCGGGCGCGCCCGGTGGAGTGAAGCGCCGCGCGGTCGAAGCGCTCACGGAGTTAAAGTAGGCGGGAAAACCCGGAGCGGACTCTCCCTGACACGCCCAGGACCTCCCGTCCCATTTTTCGTCGGGGAGGGGGAAGAAAAGAGGAAGGGAGAGAAACGTGGTTCCTTTCCCTGCTACCTAAATCCCCACTGAAGAAAAAAGTGACGACCCGCCACCACCGGGTACGCGAGGCAGGACTCTCAGGTCCCGGCTGGGCGAGGAGGGGGAGCGTGACTCCTCCTTCTCTAACGTCCGCACCGTCGGCGCTCGGCGCGCGGTCAGAAGCCCAGGCCTGTGAGCTGGAGGAGCTGGGCGCGCGCATGCGCGCGGTGGCGCGCGCTTCCCGCCCCTTTCCTGAGAGCGTTCGCTTCCCCCCCTCCCCCCACGTTCCTCGGCCGCCACCTCAGAGCTTCCCCCGCACCCAGCCCTCTCTTTTCGGGGGAGGTGGCCCGTCTTGCCTATCCACTGACTAACCCCTTCACCTCAGCTTCGCCCCGCCTCCCCTGAGCTTCGGTACAAACTCCGCAGCTAGCGCTCGGCTTTCACATTCCCGCCTCCGCCCTCTATTTCCCCTCCCAACCCTGAAGCACTTCCTGCGAACTGCCCTGTTCTCGCTCTTCTCAGCGCGCTGCCTACTCCTTGCCCCAACTGGATGGGTGCTTTCACGTTGGCGGAGCTACGGGTTGTGATCCTGTAATTCTTCCTCTAAGTGGCGATCGCCTGCTCCATTTTACAGATGGGGAAGTTAAGATCCAGAGCTCTGACGGGCTGGATCCCGAAGACTTCGAGTTCTTCCCCAAATCAAACCGTAACTGACACTGTAAAGATAAACCCTCGATTTCCTACAGTGTTAAGCAACCTTGGAAAGACAGCCCCCCAGGCTTTATCTTGGGACCCTCAGTCCTACAGGGCAAGCTACAACAGACCAGTTAGCAAAAGCCATAGAAACAATTTACCCCAAATCAACTATGTAGCGTTTACTACGTCAGAAGAAGGGCCAATTCGAGATCCTAGACAAGAGGCGTTTAGAGGTGATAGGTTATTTGTTCAATGTAAAATCGTTTTTTTAACATGATGTGTCATGTTTTCTATTAGATCTTGTAATTCTCTTATTCCTCCCCGCATTCGAGATCATTTTTTAAGGTTTTGAATACATTTTGATAGCACTTGTTTACTCGATTAAAAAAAAACCTACAATTTTATTTTAAAAGATAACTGTTCCTTTTTGTTAATGTGGTTGGTTATTATTATCCTGAATTCCCCCTCTTCCCAAAGTCAGTTCTTCCATGGGCTTCAGCTCTAACTAGAGTTATCTCGAGTCTGTGAGAGGCTTGCAAGAGATGTCATGGAGAAAATCTGGAAGCACTGCAAACTTTTTGTGTACCGCAAACTTTAAAGATATAACTGGGAACGAAAGGAAACAGGAGAGCTGTGTAATTTTATGTGTATCTAGAGATTCATTAATTCAGATTCAAATGTTTTGAGTCTTATACCAAACATTGTAAATATGGATCTGTTTTGTTGTTTGGTTTGGAATGACACTTTTATCATGATTTTCCTCTATTGTAAATATTTCTAAATTATTTGTTGGGCTGATGTCTCCTAAGCATAACCATGGTCTTAAGAACCAGTCCAGATTTGTTACAAGAGAGTTTTTTGTTAAGTAGACTAAGATTGTTGTGTGCTAACACTTTCTGAACATTTGTTCAGCAAATGGATACTTCCTAGATGCACAGATAGCAGTACTAGGTCTTTTGTGGGATATAAAGTTGGACAAGACAGGGCTATTTTTTTTAAGATTTTATTTATTTATTTGAGAGAGAGAGAGCACACGCAGGGGGAGGGGGCAGAGGGAAAGTGACAAGCGGACTCCCTGTTGATTGTGGAGCCTAAGGAGGGGCTCCATCCTAGGATTCCAAGATAGTGACCTGAGCTGAAGTCAGACCTACAACCAATTGAGCCACCCAGGTGCCCCAAGACAGGGCTATTCTTAAAATGCAATCTGGTAGTGGAGATAAAACTCTCTATCTTAGGCTCAAATCAGTGAAAATTCATTATAGTTAATTCATTTTTTTAAAATCGCATAAGTTATATATTAACTTGTGGTTTACAAAATTCTACCCCTTTGTTCATATGCAGTTCTCAGGTTCTGAACATGCAGATCAAGAAATGGGAGCAATGAATAGTTAAGAACCATCTAAACAGAAAGGAGCTGGAGTGGGCAGTGATTTAATGGAAATGTGAATAAGGACACAGTCCAGTATTGAAAAATAAGATCAGAGGAATGTCAGGAAAGAAAAGTGTAAGTGTAAGGATGTGCAGGTCTTCAGATTTTAAGTGCTGAAGAAAGAAGCCTTAGGAATTATGTACTGTTTAACTTTGCATGAGTGTTCACAAACAGTTTTTATTTCAGGAAGAATAGAATAGTCTTACCAACATACATAGATTTGGTGAGGAGTTTTAAGGAAGATCAGTGGTAGAGAAGTAAAATCTAGTTTCTAGTGGAATTCAAACTTCCTAAAGCAGGAGTGGGGAGATCCTTTGATTAGTTTAGACAGACCCAAAACTCTTACCCACCCACCCCCAAAGAAAATCACAAGTCAAGAGATTAAATATAACTTAAATCTAAATACTTTTGATCGGGGCGCCTGGGTGGCTCAGGCGTTGGGCGTCTGCCTTCAGCTCAGGACATGATCCCAGGGTCCTGGGATTGAGCCCTGCATTGGGCTCCCCGCTCAGTGGGAAGCCTGCTTCTCCCTCTCCCACTCCCCCTGCTTGTGTTCCCTCTCTTGCGGTGTCTCTCTCTGTCAAATAAATAAATAAAATCTTTTAAATAAATAAATACTTTTGATCAATCTAGAAAGCATTGCATTTGAACTTTATTATTCAAAGTTACTCTTCTAGGGGTGCTTGGGTGGCTCAGTCAGTTAAGCGCCTGCCTTTGGCTCAGGTCATGATCCCAGGGTCCTGGGATCGAGCCCCGAGTCCTGGGATCAGGCTCCCTGTTTGGGGAGCCTGCTTCTCCCTGATGCTCTGCCTACTTGTGCTCTTTCTCTCTTTCTCTCTCTCTCTCTCTCTCTCTCTCTGTGTGTGTGTGTCAAATAAATAAAATTAAATTAAATTAAAAAATCTTAAAAAAAAAAAACTTTGGGGCACCAGGGTGGCTCAGTCAGTTAAGTGGTTGCCTTCAGCTCCAGTCCTGGGATTGAGCTCCACATCGGGCTCCCTGATCAGCGGGGAGCCTGCTCCTCCCTCTGCCCCTCTGCTCCCCCTGCTTGTGCTTGCTCCCCACTCTGTGTAAAATAAATAAATAAAATCTTTTTTTTTTAAAGTTACCCTTCTGAAATGACTTTTTTTAAGTTTTAGCTCCATTCAGCTACTCTAAATGTGTGGGCTGGGCCCTTGCTTCTGCTTCCAGAGTTCACTGCAACTTCCACCATGATGTTACATCCTAGTCTGCAAACTGATGCCTCTCCTGGGGTGGTCTATAAGATAAGTAACTAGGTATTCAGCTCAATCTCATTTTGTTTCTAATTTTTAAGTTCAGAAGTTAAATTGTGAGAACCTCAAGAACAGTCTTTCTTAAGTAAAATGAAAAAATTACATGTGAAAATACTATTTTTTATTAAATCTAGGGATGATTTTCAGAATTCTTGTGTGTAAATAAAATTCTTTTATGTGACTATATTGTTACTCATAACCTGCAATAGTACCGCATAGACATTAAGAATCAAGCTGCTATGGTTTATTATCACTGATCTGGGAGAACAGTGACACTATTTGATTTCTTAAGGGAAAATCACATTGTAGACTAAAACCTATAGAAAAATTGACACAAGTCATCCCCTTTATCCTAATGGAATTTGGGCCTTTTGTCCCCCTTTATTGTCAACCTCTGTGTCATATAGCATAAACAGATCCTTATTGTTAGTCCTGAATCCAAGCTGGAATTCATAAGGCTTCTGTTTCTTCAGTCATTTTAGAAGCCACAGTTTGAATAGCTGCCCATTAAGTTTTTTCATTCACCAAGCCTTCTAAAGATGACTTTTCTGGCCACTGCTTCTGACTCCATTCTTTGTGGGATCCTGGGTATGTCATTCCTCTTATTTGGGCTTCAGTCTCTCTACCTTGCTGGGTCTTGCTGGATCCACAACCAGCTCCAGGCCATTCTTCAGGGGGCCCACTTTTTTGCCTTAGTGCTACAGGGCCCTGGACTCTTCACCTATGGTTTTTCATGTGTGTGTGTGTGTTTGTTTTTGTTTTTTTTTTTAAGATTTTATTTATTTATTTGACAGAGAAAGAGAGCACAAGCAGGGGGAGCAGCAGGCAGAGGGAGAAGCAGTCTTCCTGCTCAGCAAGAAGCCCGATGCGGGGCTCGATCCCAGGACCCTGGGATCATGACCTGAGTTGAAGGCAGACGCTTAAACCAACTGAGACACCCAGGCATCCCTACCATTTCCTTTTAGTATGAATGTTAGTAACAAAATCACTGCAGTATTAGCAATACTCGTACTTGTGAATTTCATTGATAGAAATCACAGATAATTTCCTATCACACTGTAGTTGTGGACATGTTGATATAGTTCGCACCCTTTACCACTAGACCTTGTTATTTAATGTGTTAATAAAGAAACACATTGTGATGTAAATTTTTAATATTTTGATAACTATTTTGGTATAATAGGTTTCCTTTGTAAAGCTCTTTTTTTTTTTGTAAAGCTCTTTTTAAAAAAGATTTATTTATCTGTTTTGGGGTTAGGGAGAGGGAGAGAGAATCTTAAGCAGACTCTTGCTGAATGCAAAGTCCAATATGGGGCTCTATCTCATGACCCTGAGATCGTGACCTGAGCCAAAATCAAGAGTCTGATGCTCTTGACTGAGCCACCCAGGCATCCTAGGTTTCCTTTGTAAGCCAATGTAATATCCTCTGTAATTATTTAATGCATTTAAAAACATTCTGACAAGAGGTCTGTAGGCTTTTCCATACTGCCAAAGGAATCCATGGTACAAAGAAAGATTAAGAAGCCCTGCTTTAATAAAAATAATTACTATTAGTAATGGGTTATAAACAATTGAATAAGAGTCTATGAGTCCACACTGAAATAAATAAGTAAATAATCATTATATAAATGTAGGAAAATTGAAAGCTTTTCCTATCAGTAGGATGACAACAAATAAATATAAATGGAATGATGGAGGAAGAAACTCATTCATAGATGCTAAAACTGATGGGTGAAAGTTTGATGAGGAGCAGGATATTTACATCCCAAAGTATCTCTCCATAAACTACTTAATAGTTATAAAGGGGAAATAGTGGAGGAACCTCTTGAACACCTTAACCAAGTCATCAAGCTTACATCACAGATATTGGGATGGACTGACTTTATGTATCTCTTAATAAGAAGCACTGAGGACACAACATCACTTCACTGGTAATCCTGACAAAAATGTACAAAGTGAATCTAATCATGAGGAAATGTCAGACAAACCCAAATTGAGGGCCATTTTACAAAATAACTGGTCTGTACTCTTCAAAAATGTCAAGGTCAGGAAACAAAAAGAAAGGCTGAGGAACTGGTCCAGATTAAAAGAGGCAAAAGAGACATGACAACTAAATGCAATGTGTGACCTTAGATCGGATTCTGGACTGAGAAAAAAAAATAACCTTAAATAATGTGTTTAGGACAGCTGACAAAATTTAACATGGATTGTGAATCAGATAATAGTATTGTATCAATGTTAAATGTCCTAATTTTTTTTAAAGATTTTATTTATTTATTTGAGAGAGAGAACGAGAGGGGGGAGGGTCAGAGGGAGAAGCAGACTCCCCGCCGAGCAGGGAGCCCAATGTGGGACTCGATCCCGGGACTCCAGGATCATGACCTGAGCCGAAGGCAGTCGCTTAACCAACTGAGCCACCCAGGCGCCCCAAATGTCCTAATTTTTATATCTATACTGTAACTACATAAGAGAATGCCTTGTTCTTAATAAATAACACACTGAAATATTTAGGAGTAAAAGAGTATGATGGCTCTAAGTTTCCAATGGTTCAGAAAAAAATACATATATTTATGTCTATATGTAAAGATAGACTAATAAAGCAAATGAATTTGGATAAAGGACAGGGAAATTCCTTCTACTATTGTTCAAATTTTCTGTCATTTTGGAATTCTATTGCTTTAGATCATTTGCTCCACTTCCTCACTTTGAAGAGGTGAAAATTCAGATTTTGGAAGGTGAAGACTTGCTCAAGATCATACAACAAGTTAGTGACAAGAGTTAGGGGCAAAACTCAGATCTCCAGATATCAGTCTGCTTTTTACAACACCAATTGAATCCTTTGGTGTTTGTGTTTGGATGGCAAAAATTGAGCCACCCCTTTTTACTTCTCTTTTTAGTGTCTTGGTTCCTTAGACCTAGTTCCTTCTACTAGAGAACCACAGTATCATAAGTAAATGCCTCTTTCAGTTCCTTCATTATTAGGCAAGGATCAATTTGAAGTTTTTGAGCTGTATAGTTGGGACACCACTTTACTCTTATAGGTTCAATATCTTTCTTACTGCCAACCTTTTCTGTAGATGGATGGTTTCTTTTATTTGGCATTATTCATACCCCTTCTCCTATAGAGTGATGGCATATTACCGTTTAAACTTCTTTCCATAGGCTACCCCATTTCAAGGTCTCTTCAATACTGTGTATGCTAAAGAAAATTGTATATTTTCATTTCTGTGATTCTATGAGTCAGTTTTCCTGTAGAAAAATTAAGGCATAATATACTGGGACAAAAAGGGGATATAGCATCTTAGAATTATAGTCTTAAGGAGAGTAATCTAACCATAATAATAGATGGTAGGGGGCATTTAATAATTCTACTAGTTACTGAGTAATATCAGCTTTATCAAAATATTAAGGACTCAAATCTGTTGTTTTCTATGTAAATCACAGTAAATCAGTTAATTATCATCCATACAAAGACTCCTTGTCTCCAAATGGGATAATGGAAAATATTAAGTTGAACCATATGAAATTGCCATTTTTGTAACAACTATCAGCACTTTTATATGGCTCAACCTAATAGCAGTGAGCACATTATTAGGTTTATTTTAGGTTATTAAATTATTTTCTCTTTTCTTACAGCATTGGTATAAAAAATGGAGATAGTTCATGTAGTATCTGCTCTTGACTCTTCAACTTCTCAGTTTCTTTTTCTACCCTGGCTATTCCTGTCCTCACACTCTGTGAAATTCTTGCTGGGCTTCAGATTCCTCCAAATTTCCATCTTGGCTTATATTACCTTCCACCACTTGGGAGACTTCCATCAGTTCTTAGAAAGTTAGAGATGGAATATCAGGGGCAGTTTGTTCAATCTCCTTATACTTCAGATGAGGAAACAAAAGCTAGCATCATAAAGCTGATATCTGAGAGGTGTGGCAAGAATGCAATATCCTGACTCCCAGTACACTGATCTTTCTATCTCAGCGCCCATGTTCTATCTGGATCTTATATTTCCTGCAGCCCAACTGTATGGACTTGTGTCTGTCAATGTCTTTCTCTCTCCCACCCTTATCTTTTACTTAGTTCTCAATTCTCCTCAATCACCTGGATCTTCCTTATTTTCTCAGTTTTGCCTTTTTACCATTCCAGAGCAGACTTTGTTTTTTTTTTTGTTTGTTTGTTTTTTAAAGATTTTATTTATTTATTTGAGAGAGAGAGAGAATGAGAGACAGAGAGCACGGGAGTGAAGAGGGTCAGAGGGAGAAGCAGACTCCCTGCTGAGCAGGGAGCCCGATGCGGGACTCGATCCCAGGACTCCAGGATCATGACCTGAGCCGAAGGCAGTCGCTTAACCAACTGAGGCACCCAGGCGCCCCGGAGCAGACTATGTTAATGCATTCTTTCATCTTTGCCTTTGGTGAAAGGTGAAGAAATAGTTGTATTCCATGATTTTTACTTCCTGGGGTGATACCATGGGGGAGTAGCTGGGATAATTTTAAGATAATGAAAGATATTCTTGTATATTTGTGTATCTTCAGTGCATTATTTTCTACTTACACAATATTTTGAAAATGATTTAAGAAAAAATAGTGGTTGATAATATCTGTCTCTATAATAAAAAATTCCATAGTCCAATGGAAACAATTGAAAGTAATTAGAATATTATTTAATGAATGAGTGATCTTTTGTTAAGCCCCAGAGAGTAGAGTCTTGAATTGCCTTTAACTCTGCTGAAAATATATCATATCCTTATTTTCTAAAATATTGAATTATTTGAAAAGACCTTTGGGAATCATGTTCAGAGGAACAGAGTAAAATATCAAGAAAAAAATTGTCATGAGGGAAAGTGAAAGACTAAGGCAATGAACAAGTCTTGGGGTCCTAAGTAGTAATGTAGCCATTTTTTTTTTTAATTTCCTTAAGTAATCTCTAAAACCACTGTGGGGTTTGAACTCATGACCCTGAAATAAGAGTCACATGCTCTACCAAATGAGCCAGTAATGCTCCCTAATGTAGCAATTTTTAAAGGGAAGGGGAAAGGCAATAATAATTTCTTATAATTTATATATTTTTAAGATAATTCAGCTAGAAACTCAACCACTAAGTAGCAAAACTTGGCAGTGAATGTTTGGTATATGAATCTGGTACCTTGAAGAGTATCTCAGATTTTTATACCTTTAAAGACTTAGCTGTTGATAAGAAGTTCCCTATAAACACCTTATTTTGTCAGCATTTGCATCTTTGCAGCCCAGGAATTTGGTTTTGTGTGCTTTACCTGCTTGAGGACAAATTGACCTTCTATGGGTTAGATGTGTGGTATGCAAGATGCTACTTCAGCAGGGAATTTGGATAAGCACTGACTGATGGATGTAAGAAGTCAACGGAGACTTTGTTTTAAGGCCAGTGTTTGTATTTTCTTCCTTCTGCCGTGTAGCATTTCTAGAAATAGTCTTTGGGTTTCTTTTATTAGTTAATCTCCCACTCCTATCCCCAAACCCACCCCCATCCTTACCTCCCCACCATCTTTTTATGGGTAAACCAAAACTTTGTTGAAAGCAACTTATGGCAAAGTTGTACAATTTTCTTTGGAAAATAAAAAATGGACACATATATGAATATCTCTGGTCTCTTTTTTTTTTCAAGCTTTAATCACTCTGTTATTCATAGACCTGATTTGAAAAAAACAAAGAGAAAGGACTGTTCATCTGTGGTAAATGGTGTTACTATCAATAATTGTAAATGGGTTTTCAGACACTTAATGATTCTAATAAAGTAACAACCCTTAATTTCCTAATTTTATCACCTACAAACTTGCAGAGTTTTCTCCAACTATCAGTGGTTCCTGTTAGATAGCTAGAGCTGAAAAGATGTAGTATTTATTTCAGGGTTCTTTCATAATTATATAGTGAAACCAAGATGTGACAAACAGATTGATTACTGGGTGCTTTATCAAATATAAAGGAATCAGTTGCCTGTTACTCATGCCTCCATTCTGCAGGTATTTCCTATGAATACAGTGGGCAATACATTTAAAATTTTTTCACTTTAGCTTATTTTACTAATAGTTATTATCTTTAATTTGTTGAATTTGCTCCAAGACTCTAGGAAAAAAGCACCTTACTGACAAACTTTAAAGAATGACACTGCTGATGACTACCCTTTCAGAATTCTTCTTGACTAAGGGGTTTAGCTGATGAACTTGACTTAGTCAAGAAGCTACCTATATCCATTCTACTTATTCAGAATTTGCCAATCTCTTAAAATTTGTTTTAAATGTCTTCATCTTCATAAAAATTTTCTAATAAGATGGCCAAGATGATCTTTTCTTCTCTTTTAGCCACCCATTAACACATTATACATGCCAGTTTATCAAGCCAGCTGGATTCTTTGAGATATTACTAGGTGTCCAGATATTAATAAATTAAGTAAACACCAAATATTATATCCCTCTCTTGAATATATTTATAATTCACATTATGAATATATTATGAATGAATATTAAAGTCTCTGAGAAGGTCTACAATAAAAGAAATCTGCTTAATTTTGTTTAGTCCATTGTACTTAGTTAATGCTTTCTAAATTGCAAGTTGTAATTCAAATGTCACTTTCTGGGGCGCCTGGGTGGCTCAGATGGTTAAGCGTCTGCCTTCGGTTCAGGTCATGATCCCGGGATGGAGTCCCATATCAGGCTCCCTGCTCAGCGGGGAGCCTGCTTCTCCCTCTGCCTCTGCCTCTCTCTCTCTCTCTCTGTCTCTCATGAATAAATAAATTAAAAAAAAACCAAAAACAACAAATGTCACTTTCTGCATGAATACTTTAATGATTCCCTCAGGCTGTATCCAATGTGTCCACCACTGAATTCACATAGCTCAGAGTTACATTATAAAGCGCTATAAAAATTTAGTTTCTATTAATATTATGATGTAATCTTTTGATTGCAAGCAACAGAAAACTTATTTCAAACTCGCTTAAACAATTAAGAGAATTTACTAGTCATTAACTGAAAACTCAGGCAAAGTTTGGTCCTCAGTATTGAGGCTCCATGATATTACCAAAGACCTGGCTTCTTTCCATTTCTTTTTCAAAATATTTGATTTTCTGGGCGCCTGGGTGGCTCAGTTGGTTGAGTGACTGCCTTCAGCTCAGGTCATGATCCTGGAGTCCTGGGATCGAGTCCCACATCGGGCTCCCTGCTCAGCGGGGAGTCTGCTTCTCCCTCTGACCCTCTTCCCTCTCGTGCTCTCTATCTCTCATTCTCTCTCTCAAATAAATAAATAAATAAAATCTTTAAAAAATATTTGATTTTCTAAAATTTGCTCAATATGGCTCAATATGCTCAATCTCAATATGGTTGTAGCAGTTTCTAGGAGAGCTATATGTCTTCCCTCATCTCTAGTAGTAAAAGAACATCTCTCAAGGGAGCTACTTCAGAAGAACAAGGAAGCATCTTTCCCAGAAGCCCCAGCAAAGATCTTTTCATATCTCATTGGCTTGAATGAAGGTCACTCACCTGTCACTGAACTAATTAATGTCCATGGAGATAGGATGTGCTGGACTTAGATCAAAAAGGTCTACCCTGGATTTGAGTGTGGAGTCAGATTCCTTGGAAGCTTCCTTGTGTTATTACACATAAAAGAATATGGGTACTTTTACTAGTAGGAAGGAGGAATAGGTGCTGGGAAGCCAAAACCAATAAAAATCACTACATGATGCTTATTACTACATTCCATTACTTCTGTGTCAATAAATTGATACACATTAATTCATACATAATTAGTACATTAATTAATCATTCCATATTAATTAACTTTGCTCATACAAAAACTTGTACACAAATGTTCATAGCAGCAATATTCATAATAGCCTAAAAGTGGAAACAATCCAAGTATCTGTCAATTGATAAATGGATAAACGAAATGTGGTATAACATTTAATGGGGGATGCCTGGCTGGCTCAGTCAGAGAGCATGCAACTCTTGATCTTAGGGTCATGAATCTGAGCCCCACATTGGGTGTAGAGATTATTTAAATAAATAAATAAAACTTAAAAAAATGCAGGGGGGTGCACCTGGATGGCTCAAGTCCGTTAAGCGTCTGCCTTCGGCTCAGGTCATGATCAAGTCCCCCGTCAGTCTCCCTGCTCCGCGGGAGCCTGCTTCTCCCTCTCCCTCTGCCCCTCTGCTCATGCTCTTTCTCTCTCTCTCTCTCAAATAAATAAATAAAATTTTTCCCCAAAAATGCAATGGAATATTATTTAGAAATAAAAAAGAATGAACTCCTGAAACTTGCTACAACATGGATGAAACTTGAAAACATTATGTTAAATGTAAGAAGCCAGTCTAAAAAGGCTACATATTGTATGATTCCATTTATATGAAATGTACAGAGTAGGAAAATTAAGAGACAGAAAGTAATTAGTGGCCACAACAGGCTAGGAGGAGGTAGAAATGGGATGTGGTTGCTAAGAAGATACAAGGTTTTCTTTGGGGGTGATGAAAATGTTCTGAAATTAGATAATGATGATGCTTGCACAACTTTGTGAAATAAACCTACTAAATTATATATTTTAAATTTATTTTTTAATTTTTTTAAGATTTTATTTTTTTGAGTAATCTCTTCACCTAACATAGGGCTTGAACTAAAAACCCCAAGATCAGTGGTCACATGCCCCACTGACTAAGTCAGCCAGGGACGCCCTACACTTTAAATTTAAATGGTAAATTTTATGGTACATGAATTATGTTAGTTCAAAAATATATATACATATATACCTTGAAATTAGGAGCTCATTTGCACCTTTTATTTTTAAATCCTCCCATCCCATGGCAACCCCAGTGCCTTACACATAGCAGGTGCTCAAAAATATATGAATGAGCGGCGCCTGGGTAGCTCAGTTGGTTAAGCATCTGACTCTTGATTTCAGCTCAGGTCCTGACCTCAGGGTCTTCAGGCTCCGTGCTCAACAGGGAGTCTGCTTCTCTCCCTCTCCCTCTGCCTCTCTCCCTGCTACCTTTCTTCCTCTCTCTCCCTCTCTCTCTCAAATAAATAAATAAATCTTTAGAAATATATATTTAAACGAATGAGTAGAAAATTAAATTGGAATAATTGATTATATTTTTATCATTAGGATCCAGAAAAACATTTATCTAATTCTCTTCTTAAATTAGCAACGTGTATGAATGCAGATCAACATCCTTGGTTTATTTTGTTATTCGTCACTTGTACAGATGCCATTTGGTCATGTATCATTACAGAATTGAGCCAATTAGTCCATGTTTTCTGAATTTCCACAGTATTTATTTTCCTGACTTATAACAATTGCTTTCACTTTATCTTCAACTTTGAGAGCGAAGAGTTTAACTGGAGCTCTGAATTTCTTTTGTCTCAGTACTGCTTATAGTATTTGTATTATTTCTTAAAGCTATTACCTTAGGTTTGTATTTCTTCTCCAGAGGGCTTTGATCATATTAGCACCTTTCAAGTTAATGGTCTCTGTATTTATATCCACAAAGGCAAGATGGGAAGGAACCTATGTGTGCAGGTGGAATCATTAGTAATGCAAATGACCATGAATCTGAAGAAGAGGAAGGTCAGAAATAAATTTTTTTTAATTTAATTTTATTATGTTATGTTAATCACCATACAATACATCATTAGTTTTTGATGTAGTGATCCACACTTCATTGTTTTTGTATAACACCCAGTGCTCCATGCAGTACGTGCCCTCCTTAATACCCATCACCGGGCTAACCCATCCCCCCACACCCCTCCCCTCCAACACCCTCAGTTTGTTTCTCAGAGTCCGTAGTCTCTCATGGTTCAACTCTCCCTCTGATTTCCCTTCATTTTTCTCTTCCTTCTAAGTCAGAAATAAATTTATCTTCTAAGTTCATCCTGGCTTTATTTAAACTGGCCACCCCACCTCCTTGCCACCCCAGATTATAAGTAAGATATAGAGCCTGCTTAGCTCTGTCATTCAGAAACTGTTTTTTTAAGATTTTATTTATTTGACAGAGAGAGAGACAGCCAGAGAGGGAATACAAACAGGGGAAGCGGGAGAGGGAGAAGCAGGGGCCCAACATGCGGCTCAATCCTAGGACCCTGGGATCATGACCTGAGCTGAAGACAGATCCTTAACCACTGAGCCACACAGACGCCCCATTCAGAAACATTAGCTACTTTTCATAGCCCTTCCATCTTGAGGGTTGGGTGGGGCATATAAGGCAGCAGATGCTGCTAGTGTTGATTTGAAATTTCCAAGAAACTTTCTGAAATAACTGTCCTTGTACCATAAATGCTGCTTTTAAGAGATGACAGCTCCAGTATGGCCAGTAAATCTTTATTCTGAGCTAGAGAAGTACTCTTTTATTCCTCTTTCCTAACTTTTAACTTTTTACAAATTTCAATTCTACATAGAGATGGAAAGAATAATGCAGTGACTATGCCATATACCCTTCATCTAAATTTATCAATGTTAACATTAATATTTTGCCTTGTTACATATGTGTATGTATATATCTTTAAAATACACACGTATATACTTTAAAAATATTTTAAGATCCTTTCAAAAAGGAGTGCCTGGGTGGCTCAGTTGGTTAAGTGTCTCCTTTCAGCTCAGGTCATGATCCCAGTGTCCTGGGATCCATCCTTACATAGGGCTCCCTGCTCAGCGGGGAGCCTGCTTCTCCCTCTCCCTCCACTGCTCCCCCTGCTTGTGCTTGCGCTTGCTCTCTCTCTCTCTGTCAAATAAATAAGTAAAATCTTAAAAAAAAAAGATCCTTTCAAAAGTAAACTGCAAGTTGCAGGCATTATGGCACTTTCTTAAATGTGCTAAATATATTAGCCTGTGTTGCCTAAATAAAAATAGATACATGTTCTTACTGTATCTGTTTCTTGTGGCTGCTGTAACAAATCACCACAAACTTGGTGGTTTAAAACAAAAGAAATGTGTTCTTTCACAGTCTTGAGGTCAGAAGTCCAAAATCAAGGTGTTGGCAGGGCCACACTTCCCCTGGAGGCTCTATGGGAGAATCCTTTGCCTCTTCCAGCTTTTGGTGGCTGGCTGTATTCCTTGACTTGTGGTCACATCATTCCAACCTCTGCCTCTGTGGTCACGTTGCCTCTTCTTCTTCTCTGTCTCCTCTATATGTCTTTTTTAAAAAGTTTTTTTAATTTTTAATTTTTTTAGAGAGAGAGAGATCAAGTGCATATGAGTGAAGGGTGGGAGTGGGGGAGGGGCAAAGGGAGAGGGAGAGAATCTCAAGCAGGTTCCACACCCAGTGTGGAGCCTGACACACGGGGACTGATCTCTCAACTCCGAGATCATGACCTGAGCCGAAATCAAAAGTCAGTCCCTCAACTAACTGAGCCACCCAGGGGCCCCTCTATGTGTCTTTTATAGGGACACTTCTCAGTGGATTTAGCAATCACCCAGAAAACCGAGGTCAGTCTCCTCATCTCAAGATTTTTAATTTAATTACATCTACAAAACCCTTTTTCCAAATAACATTCAAAGTTCTGGGGATTAGGACATATCTTTTTTGAGGCCACCATTCAGCCCAATACACCTACATAACCACAATACAATTGTCATTCTTTTTTTTTTTTTTAAGATTTTATTTATTTGAGAGAGAGACAGACAGAGATAGCGAGAAGAGAGCATGAGCAGGGAGGAGAGAGAGAAGCAGGCTCCTGCTGAGCAGGGAGCCTGACGTGGAACTCGATCCCAGGACTCTGGGATCATGACCTGAGCCGAAGGCAGACGCTTAATTGACTGAGCCACCCAGGCGTCCCTACAATTGTCATTCTTTTTTTTTTTTTAAGATTTTATTTATTTATTTGACAGAGAGAGACACAGTGAGAGAGGGAACACAAGCAGGGGGAGTGGGAGAGGGAGAAGCAGGCTTCCCGCAGAACAGGGAGCCCACAGAACAGGGAGCCCGATGCGGGGCTCGATCCCAGGACCCTGAGATCATGACCTAAGCTGAAGGCAGACTCTTAACAACTGAGCCACCCAGGCAGCCCTACAATTGTCATTCTTCAGAAATTTAGCACAGACACAATTTTATTACCTAGAATATGATCCATATTTAAATTTTCCCAATTGTTCTCAGAATTTACTCTATGGCTTTTTTTTTTTTAATTCAGGATTGCATTTTGTCCTCAGGTGTCTTCAGTTCTTTAGTTTTCTTTATTCTAGAACAATTCCTCACTTTTTTCCCATGATATTGCCATTTTTGGGGAGATAACACCTTAATCTGGATTAATCTGATTATTTCTTTTTTTTTTTAAAGATTTTATTTATTTATTTGAGAGAGAGAATGAGAGAGAGAGAGAGAGAGAGCACAAGAGAGGGAAGACGGTCAGAGGGAGAAGCAGACTCCCCGCTGAGCAGGGAGCCCGATGTGGGACTCGATCCCGGGACTCCGGGATCATGACCTGAGCCGAAGGCAGTCGCTTAACCAACTGAGCCACCCAGGCGCCCAATCTGATTATTTCTTTATGATTAAAGTTAAACATTTTGGGCAAAAATATTACAGAAGTGGCCAGTTACTCTTTTTTTTTAAGATTTTTAAAAAATATTTTATTTATTTATTTATTTGAGAGAGAGAGAGAATGAGAGATAGAGAGCACAAGAGGGAAGAGGGCCAGAGGGAGAAGCCGACTCCTCGCTGAGCAGGGAGCTGGATGCCGGACTCGATCCCGGGACTCCAGGATCATGACCTGAGCCGAAGGCAGTCGCTCAACCGACTGAGCCACCCAGGCGCCCCCAGTTACTCTTTAAGAGAGTGTTCTCAAGGGGTGATTGACTACTTGCTCCATCTCTGGTTTACCTCCTAACTTTTCCTTGTTAGCCATTTGTTCATCCAAGCATTTGCCAAAGCAGCCTTTAAAAATGTGTTGGTTTATTCTCTCTTTTCTTTAGCCCTTCCCTCAACTTAAATAATTTTTTTCTGCTGTATACAAAAAATACAAATATTGGGTTGGAGCATGTGAGATTCTTAAATATCATAGGTTGAAAATTCCCATGCAAGCCTTGGGAAATTATATTAAAACCACTTAGGTAGTCAATAATGATTCTGGGAACTTGAGGCTACAACAATTGAAAAGGAAGCCTTTCAAAAGATCAAAGAAATGGCTCAAATTATCAGTACCTATGGAATATCAGAAGTTTCTTATTGTTAATGAATAAGCATATTTTAGGAAAAAACCTAGTAAATCCACTTTGCGATTCATTCTTTGGGTAAAACTTTATCATTTTTATTTTGCTTCTTTAGTTTTGGGCTACTGATTCTTTTCTAAAGACAGTAGCCACATTAGAGCTGAAAGAACTACTTAATAGTATTTTTTCTTCTTGTATCCTTCCAACTTTGTACAACTGTTCACACTTCAACTCTCTTTTTGTTGCTCCTGGAAGAACTACTATTGTTTTCTGTCTGTTTTCTTTTCTTTCTTTATTTCTTTTTTTTGTAAGATTTTTATTTATTTTTGACAGAGCGAGAGAGCATACAAGCAGGGGAAGCGGCAGGCAGAGGGAGAGGGAGAAGCAGGCTCTGATGTGGGGCTCGATCTCAGGACCCGGGGATCATGACCTGAGCAGAAGGCAGACGCTTAACTGTCTGAGCCACCCAGGTGCCCCTTTCTGTGTGTTTTCTTCCTAGTCTCTACTTTTTTGGGAATATGGTTAAACAGATGCTTTCTGTTTTTCCTTATTCTCGTGAAGGTGATTGCTAATGAGTGGCCTATCTAGCCACTGCCCTCCTAATCTTTCTCAAAAAGATCTTCAAAAGGTGTCTTCTTGGCACTAACAAGGATTTTTCCATTTCTCCCTTGTAGTGCAACTGTTAGAACTGGTTGATAGGGGTCCCTGAGGGATATTCTGAATTTGTTAGAAATTGCTATGACTCCTTATTAAACTTGATATATGCTTTAGGTCTCTGATTTTCAGAGAAGTTACAGAACTGTGTAGATATAAAGCTGCATTTGACCAGTTGTGTGATCAGCGAACGTCCTTTGTATAAAGAAAGAATGAAAAATTAGAAGGAAGAAGAGATAGAAATGGAGGGGGATGGTTGTGGGAATGAAGAGGGAGATGGGCAATGTGCAAAGTAGATATAAAGCTAACTAATGAGTTTGAAGCCTTGTCTTCCAAGCATGAAAACAGAAAACAAGTCAGAATCTGAGAGTACCAAATCTAGTAAAGGAAAAAAATTAGGAAATTACCTCTAAAATTATATCATTGTCTACTTTCTCTCAAAACATACCTGTATTATTTATTCCTAGCAGGAAAAGGAATAAGTATTGTAAGTATTGTAAGTATTAAGTAAGGCCTAGTGAATTACAAACCATTGAACTAAGTTATTTTTTGGAGTTGGAATTTTATAGAATCATAGAACATAAGATCTGAGGAAACTTAGGAAAAAGCTGTTCTTTACTCACATTCATTCATTTCTCAACAAATATTTGTTGAATGTGTCTGGCACAATGTCAAGTCATATCAGCAAAATAATAATAATAATAGTAATAGTAATAATTCTTATCCTTCAGTATAGAATAATTGCTATGAAAAGATTTATGCACATTACAAAGAGCATATAGGAGAGGTGTCTTTTTTTTTAAAGATTTATTTATTTATTTTGAGAGACTGAGAATGAGAGAGAGAGAGAGAGAGCACATGATGGGGGGAGGGTCAGAGGGAGAAGCAGACTCCTCGCCAAGCAGGGAGCCCGATGCGGGACTCAATCCCGGGACTCCAGGATCGTGACCTGAGCTGAAGGCAGTCGCTTAACCGACTGAGCCACCCAGGCTCCCAGGAGAGGTGTCTTTTTGTTTGTTTTTGCTTGCTTGTTTTTGAGATAAGGCATTCTTATTTGAGTTAAGTCTTGAAAAAGAAATGGGAGTTTCCCTAGTGAACAGAGGGGAACAAATCCTGGCTGAGGAGACAGCACATGAAAAAGCACAGGAATATGATATAGGAGGGTACATTTAGAGAATAGCAGGTAATTTGGTATATTAGAGATGCCAATCATTTTTTCTATGCTCATATCCCCTTCTTAGGAACCTGCCCTCTCAAAGCTATTGAATGCTCTGTATATTAAATGACCTTAGACCCTTGGCCACAAGAGTAGGAATGGGCCCTTGACTGGAGCTAATGAGATTTTCTCTTGCAGAAATAAAGTAAACTGAATGGGCTTTCATTGTTAGTAATGATAGACTATGTAATTCAACTCAACCCTCCTACTGAAGACAGCTAAACAAACTGGATGAAACATAAAAAGCATCTAATAACTAAGAAGATAGTGAAGAATTACTGGGCCAAGATTTTGGGTAGTAGGTAAGGAATTTGGAGAGATGAGCCTGACACTCATGCTGCTTTTGTCTGGAAGCATTCACTACCTTTACTAATTCAGAAGAGGTGATTGTCAAACTAAGCTGCACTTTTGGCAGTGTTGAGAGCTGATGGGGACAAAAGTTGGAGTCTAGGGCCCATAAAGGGTGATGACCCTGACATATCACCCTCTTTGACCAGGCCTTTAAAATGCTGCACTATGGGCGCCTGGGTGGCTCAGTTGGTTAAGCGACTGCCTTCGGCTCAGGTCATGATCCTGGAGTCCCAGGATCGAGTCCCGCATCTGGCTCCCTGCTCGGCAGGGAGTCTGCTTCTCCCTCTGACCCTCTTCCCTCTCGTGCTCTCTGTCTCTCATTCTCTCTCTCTCAAATAAATAAATAAAAATCTTTAAAAAAAATAAAATAAAATGCTGCACTATAGGTATAAGGGAACACCAAAAGTAAACTAACCCTCATACAGACTTCAGGCTGACTTCATTTCATCTAAGTGGTCCAGAAAAATCTCAGGGTCTGAACTTGTATTAGATTGGCCCTAATTGCTAGTAGCAAGAGTAAATCAAAATCCTCTTTGAAGGAAAATATCATCATCCTCAGTCTCAAATTATTTATATAAAAAATTGTTTTTTCAAATACAGTGTCCAGCACAAAGATAACCAGACACACAAGGAGACAAGACACCATGATTAAGGAGGAGAAATAACAGATAATAGAAACAGACCCACAGGGATTCTGTATGTTGCAATCACTGGACACAAACTAAAACAACTCTGTGTACTATGTTCAAGGAGATAAAAACCAAACTTGAAAAGCTTGGCAGACAACTAGAAACTATTAAAAGTGATATAAAAGGGGTGCCTGGGTGGCTCAGCTGGTTAAGCTGCCAAATCTTGATTTCTACTCAGGTCATAATCTCAGGGTCCTGGGATCAAGCCCTGCACTGGACTCTGCACTCAGCGGGGAGTCTGCTTTAAGATTCTCTCTCTCCCTCTGCCTCTCTCCCTACTCACTCACTCACACTCTCTCTCTCTCTCTCTTTCTAATATAAACAAATCTTTAAAAATAAATAAATAAGGGACACCTGGGTGGCTCAGTCAGTTAAGCAGCTGCCTTCGGCTCAGGTCATGATCCCAGGGTCCTGGGATCGAGTCCCACATTGGGCTCCTTGCTCAGTGAGGAGCCTGCTTCTCCCTCTGCCTGTACTCCCCATGCTTGTGCTCTGTCTCTCTCTCTGACAAATAAATAAATAAAATCTTTAAATAAATAAATAAATAAAAGTGACATAAAAATAACAGATTTGCATATAAGCAAAATGGAAATTCTAGACTAAGGTGGTTGGAAGCACTGAGATTTGTAAGATCAGAGAGACTCCTACCTGGTGACCTTGTTGGTCCATTTGCAAGTCCAGGAAGAAATATAGAGAGAAACAGAGGTGAGGAAACATGTTGACTACAGGGAGGGAAAGATGTAGAGAGAGTAGCTACCTGACTATTTTTTAGTCCAGGCTCTTCCCACTACAAATGATGCCACAATAAATATCTTTGTACACATATACTTATGTACTAGTTTTTTTATTTCTTTTTTTTTTTAGAATTATTTATTTGAGAGAGACAGAGAATGGGGGGAGGGGCAGAGGGAGAAGGAGAGAAAATCTCAAGCAGACTCCCCACTGAGCATGGAGCCTGACCCAGGGCTCAATATCACGACCCATGAGATCATGACCTGAGTGGAAATCATGAGTCCAGTGCTTAACCGACTGAACCACTCAGGCGCCCCTCTAGTTTTTTTATTTCTATAAAAAAGATCCCACATGCTATGTTAAAAGAATATCTTAGGGGCACCTGGGAGGCTCAGTTGTTTGAGTGTCCCACTCATGATTTTGGCTCAGGTCATGATCTCATGGGTCATGGAATCAAGCCCTTTGTGCTCAGTGGTGAGTCTGCTTAAAGATTCTGTCCCTCTGCCCCTCCCCCCACTTTCTCTCTCTCTCTCTCAAAATTAAATAAACAAATCTTGGGGCGCCTGGGTGGCTCAGTTGTTAAGTGTCTGCCTTCGGCTCAGGTCATGATCCCAGGATCCTGGGATCAAGCCCCACATTGGGCTCCCTGCTCAGCGGGAAGCCTGCTTCTCCCTCTCCCACTCTCCCTACTTGTGTTCCCTCTCTCGCTGTCTCTCTCTCTCTATCAAAATAAATAAATAAAATCTTTTAATAAAAATAAATAAATAAATAAACAAATCTTTAAAAAAAAGTATTGGGGTGCCTTGGTGGCTCAGTAAGTTAAGTGTCTGTCTTTGGCTTGGGTCATGATCCCAGGGTCCTGGGATTCAGCCCCATGTCGGGCTCCCTGCTCAGCAGGGAGGCTGCTTCTCCCTCTCCCTCTTCCACTCCCCCTGCCTGTGCTCACTCTCTCTCTCTCTGTCAAATAAATAAATAAAATCTTTGAAAAAAAGTTTTAAAAAAGAATATCTTAAATTTTGACACTACCACATTACTTCCTAAAGTTCTTATCTCTTCACATTCTTCCTTTTTTTTTTAAAGATTTTATTTATTTATTTGAGAGAGAGAGAATGTATTTATTTACTTGAGAGAGAGAGAATGAAAGATAGCACGAGAGAGAAGAGGGTCAGAGGGAGAAGCAGACTCCCTGCTGAGCAGGGAGCCCAATGTGGGACTCGATCCCGGGACTCCAGGATCATGACTTGAGCTGAAGGCAGTCACTTAACCAACTGAGCCACCCAGGCGCCCTCTTCACATTCTTTGAATACTGAATTTATCAATGTTTTGATATATTGTCAATCTGAAGAGTTAAAAATGGGATCTTTAAAAGTCTACTTTGCATAAAAACAGACATGACCAATGGAATAGAAAAAGGAATCCAGAAATAAACCTTTGCATATATGGTCAAATGATTTTTACCAAGGTGTCAAGACCATTTAATGGGGACAGAACAGTCTTTTCAACAAATAGTAGTGAGAAACTGGATATCCACATGCAAAGGACTCTTACCTTACACCATACACAGAAATTAACTAAAAATGGATGAAAGACATAAATGTAAGTATGAAAACTATGAAACTCTTAGAAGAATAAATAGAGAAAAATTTCATGTCATTGGATTTGGCAATGATATTTTGGATATGATACCAAAAACACAGGCAACAAAAGAAAAAAAATAGATAACTTGAACTTCATCAAAATTTAAAATTTAAAATTTAACTTCAAAATTTTTAAATGAAGTTTTAACTTCATCAAAATTTAAAGCAAAATTTTGTGCATCAAAAGATACTATCAACAGAGTAAAAGGCAACATACCAAAGGGGAGAAAATATTTGCAAATCATATATCTGATAACGGATTAATATCTAGAGTACATAAAGAACTTCTACAACTCAACAAGAACAAAAAAACCCTGAAACAACCCAATTATAGAAAATGGGCAAAGGACTAGAATAGACATTTTTCCAAAGAAGATATACAATTGCCAACAAGAACATGAATGATGTTCAACATCATTATTCATTAGGAAGATGCAAATAAAAACCACAGTGAGATATCACATCACATCTACTAGGATGGCTGTCCTATGAAACACAGATAATAATTGTTGATAAGAATTGGAACCATTATATATTGCTGGTGGAAATGTAAAATGGCATAATATTTTAGAAAACAGGTTAGTGTTCCTTGAAAAACTAAATACAGAAATATGAGTTTGGGAGCTTAGGGAAGAGAAGTGGAGCTGGATTATAAATTAGGCAGTCAATGGCAGTATTTAAAGCTATGGGACTAGATAGGATCGATCACCTAGGGCAAAGTGTGGATAGAGCAGAAAAGAGCCAAAGGTAGTCAATCTTCAAAAGTTAGATAGAGGAAGAGGAAGATTCAACCAAGATGAAACATGACCAAGGACACAAGAAGAAAACTAGGAGAATGAAGTATTCTATAAGCCAAGAAAAGAAATGACTTCAAGGAGGGAGTAGTTGACAGAGTTGAATACTGTTGAGAGGTTAAGATGAAGGTAGAGATAAGGCCATTGGATTTGGCAAGATAAAGGTTATAATGACCCAGAAAAGGCAGTTTCAGTAGAATAGTGAAAACAGGGGTGCCTCGGTGGCTCAGTCAGTTAAGTGTCTGACTCTTGATTTCGGCTCAGGTCATGATCTCAGGGTTGTGAGATTGAGCCCCATATCAGACCCATGCTGGGTGTAGAGCCTGCTTAAGATTCTCTCTCTCTCTCCCCCTGCTCCTCTCCCCTACTCTCTCAACCGCTCTTAAAAAAAAAAAAAAAAAAAAAAAGCGATACCTGGGTGGCTCAGTCAGTTAAGCGGCTGCCTTTGGCTTAGGTCATGATCCCAGGGTCCTGGGATCGAGCCCAGTGTCAGGATCCCTGCTCAGCGGGGGGCCTGCTTCTCCCTCTCCCTCTGCCTGCAGCTCTCCCTACTTGTGCGCTCTCTCTGTCAAATAAATAAATAAAATATTAAAAAAAAAGAATGGAAGGGACAAAAACTATTTTTAAATGGATTAAAGAGAGAATGGAGATGAGAAAGTAGAACGAGCAAATAGAGACAAATGCTTTGAGTAGTTTTGTAAAGAAATAGGATGATAGGAGGAGGTGGGATAGGGAAAATTTTAAAAATAGTTTTAAATAGGGGCGCCTGGGTGGCTCAGTCGTTGAGCGTCTGCCTCCGGCTCAGGTCATGATCCCAGGGTCCTGGGATCAAGTCCCACATCGGGCTCCCTCCTCGGCAGGAGGCCTGCTCTCCCTCTCCCACTCCCGCTGCTTGTGTTCCTGCTCTCGCTGTCTCTGTCTCTGTCAAATAAATAAATAAAATCTTAAAAAAATAGTTTTAAATAAAAACAAAATTTTCAATAGATTACATTACTTGGTACAAAATGATATACAGTGAAAAATCTCACTCCCATACCTTTCCCTTAGTCACAATGTTTTTCCTCCCTCATTTCAATGTTTCTAGTCTCTTACAAATCCTTCTGGAAATACTCTATATACAAGCAGATATTTACATGTATATGTATATATATTCTTCTATCTTCCCTCCTTTTATACAAATATACAAATGGTAGCTCACTGTACATACTGTTTCTACCCCTTGCTTTTCTACTTATCAATGTATCTTGAAGATTGTCCTATATAAGTATATAAAAAGGTCTTCTGCTTTCTTTATGGTTGCATTATGTTATTATATAATAATTTATTTATTCAATCCCCTAGTGATCCCTACTGATGAATACTTAGGTGGTTTCCAATATTTTGTTATTACAAATAAAGCTGCAATGAATAATTTTATAATAGGTCTTTTCACATGTGTGGAAATATAGATCTGTAGGATAAAATTTCTTAGACTTGCTGAGTCAAAGGGTAAGTACATTTGTGAGTTTGATATATATGGTGCCAAATATTTCTATATAAATTGTACCAGTATATTTCCTACCAGCAATGGTGAGAACACCGCTTTCCCCATACAGTGTATTATCAAAATTTTTTTATCTTTGCCGATCTAGTAATCGAAGATGGTTTCTTGTACCTTTAATTTGCATTCTTTTATTTTGAGTGAGGTTGAATATATTTTCAAAAGTTTAAAAGCTATTTGTATTTCTTTGAATTGTCTCTTCCTCCCTTTTGTTCATTCTTCTAATGAGTCATTGGTCTTTTTCTTATTCATCTGTAGGAGCTCTTAATATACCAGGCACGTTAGCCCTCTGTGATATGAGTTGCAGATATGTCTTTTCACTTTATTTATGTTTTTCTCTCCAGAAATTTTAAATTTTTACATAGTTGAATTTATCTGAGTTTTGTATCATACTTTAAAAACCTTCCCCACTCCAAAAGTATTTTTTTAAAAATTCCGACAAGAATTTTTTTAAGTATGGGGAAGGTGATACTAGAGCATGTTTACATGTTTTCAAAAGAAAGGGAGGAATCAATGATGCAGGAAAGATTAGGGAAAATTTCAGTAGCAAAGCCCATGACTGGGCTAAAGGGATGGGACACAGAGCTTAAGTGGGTCGATTGGCTTTTTTTTTTTTTTTAAGATATATGTTTTTAAGGATTTTATTTATTTATTTGACAGAGAGAGACACAGCGAGAGAGGGAACACAAGCAGGGGGAGCGAGAGAGGGGGAAGCAGGCTTCCCGCGGAGCAGGGAGCCCGAGGCGGGGCTCGATCCCAGGACCCTGGGACCATGACCCGAGCCGAAGGCAGACGCTTAACGACTGAGCCACCCAGGCGCCCCAATTGATTGGCCTTTAATAGGAATAAGGACACTTTTCCTCTGTCACAGGAAAGAAGGCAGAGAATATGAGTGCTGACAGAGATAGGATGGTTGATTTGGTGGTGAGAGGATGAGAAAGTTCCTATCTGATTGCCTTTCTTTTCCCAGTAACATAGAAGGCAAATTCATTAGCTGAGGGCAAGGTAGGAAGGGGGCTTAAGGTTTAAGAAGAGATGAAGATTTAGAAGGTTTAGAAGCCTTGTTGGATTAGATGTTCTCACTTCTATTCATTTCTGCTCCCCTTGAACAAAAGATAATTTATTTAAAATTTTTTATTGACACTATGATTTGACCTGATGAAATGACTTGGTTTCTCTCTGAAAACTCCTTGGAGAATGCTTCATATGAGTAGATGTGTACCGTATGGGTGATACCAGTAGTAGTATCACTTGTACCGCTACTAGTTTACTCGTATCAGTGGTAGTAAATGACTTCACGCCAGTGTGCTGTGCATGGGTTCCTTCCGGGTGAGCTTGTTTTCAAGAAGTGTTCGGGTTCACTCTTTAGATGACAACTGAAAACTTCCCTACAAATAATTCATGTTTTATACTTACCACAAAGCTGCCAAAATCTCAACAGCTTAGGCTTCAGTTACTTGCCTTCCCTTTGTTCACCTGGCATTTCTACGTCTTTAAAGAGAGAATTTGATTGGGTTGACTTGCCATTATTCAGTGCTGAGTGCTACTTTTTCTTTTTTAAAAGATTTTATTTGGGGCGCCTGGGTGGCTCAGTCGTTAAGCGTCTGCCTTCAGCTTAGGTCATGATCCCAGGGTCCTGGGATCAAGGCCTGCGTCAGGCTCCCTGCTCAGCAGGGAGTTTGCTTCTCCCTCTCCCTCTGCCTGCTGCTCTGCCTACTTGTGCTCTCTCTTTATCTCTCTGTCAAATAAATAAATAAAATCTTAAAAAAAATAAAATGCTACATCACTTTACATACCTACCAGCAATATATGAGGTTCCAGTTTCTTCACCCTCACCAACACTTGTTATTGTCTGCCTTTCTGATTATAGCCCTCCTGATTGGTGTGACTTGATATCTCATTATGGTTTGTTTTTTGTTTCTAAATAGGTTCCATGCCCAGTGCAGAGCCCAGTGCAGGGCTTGAACTCATGACCCTGAGATCAAGACCTGAGCTGAGATCAAGAGTAGGGCTGCCTAACCAACTGAGCCACCCAGGTGCCCCTCATTATAGTTTTGATTTGCATTTCTCTAGTGGCTAATGATGTTGGGCATCTATGCATGTGCTTAGTGGTCATTTACATATCTTACTTGGAGGAATGTCTATTCAAATCCTGTGTCCATTTGAAAAAAATTGGGTTCCTTGTTTTTTTTGTTGTTGAGTTCTAAGAGTTTTTAATGTATATTCTGTATACCAGTCCCTTATCAGATTTGTAAATATTTTCTCCCGTGTTGTAGGTTGTCTTTTCACTTTCTTTTTTTTCTTTTTTTTAAAGATTTTATTTATTTATTTATTTGACAGAGAGAGAGTGTGTACAAGAAGGGGGAGGGGCAGACAGAGAGAGAGAGAGAGAGAAGCAGATTCCCCGCTGAGCAGGGAGCTTGATGCGGGGCTTGATCCCAGGACCCAGGACCATGACCTGAGCCGAAGGCAGACGCTCAACCGACTGAGCCACCCACGTGCCCCTCTTTTTTTGTTTAAGATTTTATTTTTAAGGGGCACCTGGGTGGCTCAGTCGGTTGAGCGTCTGCCTTCGGCTCAGGTCATGATCCCGGGGTCCTGGGATCAAGTTCCAAGTGGGGTTCCCGGCTCTGCAGGGAGTCTGTTTCTCCTTCTGCCCCCACCCCCACTCATCTTCACTCTCTCTCTCTCTCAAGTAAATAAATAAAATCTTTAAACATTTTTATTTTAAAAATAATTAGATAATTTTAATGCTTAAAGTAATCTCTACACCCAATGTGGGGCTCAAACTCACAACCCTAAGATCTAGAGCCTCAGGCTCCAGTGACTGAATCAGCCAGGTTCCCAGTCTTTTCATTCTCTTGATGGTGTCTATCATTTGCAGTAAAATGTTTAAAATCTTGATATAGTCCAATTTGTCTACTTTTTCTTTTGTTGCTTTTCTACTCGATGTTTTAAATTCCTCTTCACTCAGTCTCTCGTGATTCTCCTCCAACCAAGATTTTACCCATAACACTGCATCAAAATTGTTCTTGATCAAGTCACCAGTAACCTCCATATTATTGATCCAATGGTCAGGACTCAGCCTTCATTTTTATTTGACACAGCTCTCACCCCTTCCTTCTTGAAATACTATGCTTTTTTCATTAGGCTTCCAGATACTACACCCTCCTGGTTTTCAACTACCTCACTGGCTGCTCCTTCTCAGTCTCCTTTGCTGCTTCTTCCTCATCTCTCTGACCTTTAAAGGTTGGAGTGCAGCAGGATGCAAACCTTGGATTTGTTATCTCTTCTCAACAGTCACTCTGTTGGCGATTTCATCTAGCCTGATGGCTTTATTTTTTTTTTGTAAGATTTTATTTATTTATTTGAGAGAGAGAGAGAAAGAGCACAAGTAGGGGGAGGGGCAGAGGCAGAGGGAGAAGCAGGCTCCCCACAGAGCAGGGCCCAGGGCCCTGGGATCATGACCTGAGCCAAAGGCAGTCGCTTAACCCACTGAGCCACCCAGGTGCCCCTAGCCTGATGGCTTTAAATATCATCTGTATGGGATGCCTGGGTGGCTCAGTCGGTAAAGCATCTGCCTTTGGGTCCTGGGATCAAGTCCCCACATTGAACTCCTTGCTCAGAGGGAAGCCTGCTTCTCCCTCTGCCTGCCATTCCCCCTGCTTGTGCGCTCTCTCCCTCCAACAAACAAATAAAATCTTAAAAAATATATATCATCTGTGTGCTAATAAATCCCTAACTTACATCTCTGGCCCAAACTCTCTGCCTAAAACATTCTTCCCCAGGTATCTGCACTGCTCACTCCCTACTACGGACTGAATTGTGTCCCTCACCCAAATTCCATATGTTGAAGCCCTAACCCCCAATGTAACTATTTGGAGATAGGGCCTTTGTGAAGGTAATTAAGGTTGAAGGAGGTCACGAGGGTGGAGTTCTGATCTAATAGGGTTAGTGTCCATGTAAGAAGAGATGACAGAGAGCTCTCTCTCGCTTTCTCTCTCCATGTGCACACACTCAGGAAAGACCATGTGAGAACACAACAAGAAGGCTACCGTCTGCAAGCCAGGGAGCGAGCTCTTATGAGAACCCAGCTATGCTGACACCCTGATCTCAGATTTCCAGCCTCCAGAACTGTTGGAAAATAAATGTCTGTTGTTTAAGCCCCACAATCTATGGTATTATGTTATGGTGGTCTGAGCCGATTAATAAACTCCCACACTCACTTCAGATTTTTGCTTGATGTTTCCTTTCCACTGAGGTATTTCCTCATTGTCTTGTTTAAAGTTGCAACCTTGCCTAACCCTGGCATTCTCTTTCTCCCTTTCCTGTTTTATTTTTCTTTTGAATCATCGGACATATATACTACCTATATTTTAATGATATTTTTAAAGATTTTTTATTTATTCATTTGAGAGACAGAAAGCAAGAGGATGAGCAGTGGGGAGGGGCAGAGGGAGAAGCAGGCTCCCTGCTTAGCAGAGAGCCTGATGTAGGACTCGATCTTAGGACCCTAGCATCATGACCTGAGCCGAAGGCAGACGCTTAACTGATTGAGCCACCCAGGGGCCCCTGTTTTAACTATTTTTTAATTATCCGTCTTCCAGCACTAAAATGTAAGTTTTTAAGGGTAGAGTCTTTTGTTCACTTTGTTTACCTCTGTAATCCTAACACCTAAAACAGTACCAGGAAAATCATCGGCCTTTTTTTTTTTTTAAGATTTATTTATTTATTTGAGAGAGAGAGAGAGTGCATGCACACAAGCAGCTGGAGGGGCAGAGGGAGAGGGAGAAAGAATCTCAGGTAGACTCCCCACTGAGCATGGAGCCCGCCATGGGGCTCAATCTCATAACCCTGAGATCATGACCTGAGACTAAATCAAGAGTTGGACACTTAACTGACTGAGACACCCATTTGCCCCAATTGTAGGCCTTTAAAAAATATATGTTGAATGAATGATTGCCATTGTAGCTTGAGAATGTATGATGAAATTCGATATATTAAATTGGAACATAACGAAGTTGGCTACTTCTGTGAAAGTTATAATTCAGGCCTTCATGGTTACTTCTTAGGAACTGTTAATTAACAGCTTTGTCAGCTTTATCTGTTAACAAAGCTCCTTCCCTCATGACCATTGCAATGAACAACTCTTGGTGAGCAAGCCACAACTGGGGCTGAGATGCTCTTTATATCAACATCATATAAACAGAGCCCAGTCCCAAAGCATCATGTTTGAATGTTCCATTTGAACACCAACTATATGTTGGTGGCTCCTTCGACACTGTTAGGAGGTCCTCTTCAAAGCTGTGTGGTCTGGGGCACCTGGTGGCTCAGTTGTTAAGCGTCTACCTTCGGCTCAGATCATGATCCCAGTATCCTGGGATCGAGTCCCGCATTGGGCTCCCTGCTCGGTGGGAAGCCTGCTTCTCCCTTTTCCATTCCCCCTGCTTGTGTTCCCTCTCTCACCGTGTCTCTCTCTGTCAAATAAATAAATAAAATCTTAAAAAAAAAAAAAGGAAATACCTAAAAAAAAAGCTATGTGGTCCATTGCCGGCATTACTGTGCTCTCCCCTTTATGGCAATCTAAATGAAAATGTTTCAGCACGGGAGTACCCTCGAAGAATCAGCTTAAATGTCTTTGGTTCTTTACTAGGATCTGTGTTTCATGGTCATTACACTTTGGCCATTTAAGATAGATTTGTTTCTGTTATTGTTTTGCAGCAATTCTTTGTATATGGCATGAGAAGGCATCAACAGAAGGATCTCTAGTGAAAGATATGACTTCATTATTTCAATGATGGAACTCTATATAGATACATTAATATAAATAAGTTATATTAGTAGCCACTGCAATAGGAACTGTAAGTAACAGGAGAAAATTAACTGATTCAACTCTCAGTCATCCCTAAAACAACTGATACTCTGGATAATTTTAATTAGTGTGTATACTTATTATATAATTTGTATAAGCAGCTTTAGTTGAAGTCAGGACAGATCATTGATATGTTCTGGTATAATATGTACCTTAGATGTACTTTTCCACTGAGAATGACTTTAATAGTTCTTTGTAAATTTTCACAATAACATAAAATAAAAATTAATTTAGTTTTAATTAAGTTGTTTTTTTTTTTTAAGTAAGCTCTATGCTCCACATGGGGTTGAACTCACAACCCTGAGATCAAGAGTAGCACGTTCTACTGACAGAGCCAGCCAGGTGCCCCAAAAGAAAAATTAATTTTAAAAGTATCTGCTAACTTGTTGACACCCATAATAATGGTATTTATATCCATGACCATTCGTAAGTATTACTGTAAATACTATACAGTCTCTAGGCATTTTGCTCTGGGCTTTACTATTGCATGTATCATGAATTATCCAAATCCTATTACCACTTGAACTTTCTAGTATTTTGAATGGCATTGTCTTTCAAGAGAGCCCTTCTAATTGCAGAATCTTGGTATCCTTGGATTTGCTGATTCAGTATAAACAGGGGTTGACTAGTCTGTAGATCCACATGTCTTATGAAATATCTATTTCCTGTGTTCTCCACCTGCTGAACTGGAACAGCATTTGAAATAAAAGATGCTACTATCTTTGCTCTGATTTACTGTCTGAGTAGGACCTCTTATTTAAATCTGGTTTGGTCAAGAGGAATTATTTAGAGGGTTTTATTTTTTAATTCAGTATAATTGGTGATACTACAACAAAGCAAAGAATTCCCCAAAGTGCAATACTGAGTGATATGGCACAATTTCAAGTCTTGTACAGTATCATGGGAAGTCCAGTTTTAGTCATTCCACAAATTGATCACTTAATTTATCACTCAGCAAGCACTTATTGAATACCTTTGTAGGGGGCACTTGCAAATATTGGAAATATAACGTGATAAGCTAAGGTCCTTGCCCTCATGGAGCTCATAGATAGGCAACTCCTATTTGGTGTGATAATGCTACAATAGAGGCACGTAAATGTTTTAATCGCATGTGAAGGATGATTTTTGGAAAGGCACCATTATAATATGTTTTAGGGACACAAAACATTGGGAGCAAATCACTCTTGGGTTTAAGATTCTTTATTTTGTTTGTTACTAGATATTTACAAAAAAAAAAACATATTTGAATGCCTCCTGAATGCTGGGAATTATGCTCAATGAAAAATTAGATGTGGTCTCTGCCCCAATGAAAGAGACAGACATTAAACAAGTATAGAGTTAGATATTTTAAATGCTAGAAGAAATGCTAACAAGGTGTTCTGAAAGACTATAGGGATTTTAGATAGAATGAAAGCCACTTAGCATATTGTATGTTATCTATTGCTGTATAACAAATAATTTCCAAAACTAGCAGCTTAAGACAATAATAAACATTATCTCATAGGATTTCAGGAGAGTCTAAGTAGTATACCTCAGAATCTCTCATCAGTTTATAGTCAGAATGTCAGTTGAAACAGCAGTCATCTGAGGCTTAACGGAGGAAGGAAAGATCCAATTCCAGGATGGCTCACTCACATGGCTGTTGGCAAGAAGCCTCATTTCTTTGTTCCATGGACCACTCCATACAGTTGCTTGTTCTCAAGACATAGCTAGTTTCCTCCAGAGAGAGTGATCCAAGAGAGAGCAAGGCAGAAGCCGCATGTCTTTTATGACTTGCCCCAGAAGTCATACACTTTTATTTCCACAGTATTTTATTGGTTACTAGATCGTCATGGTTCAGCATGGGAGGGAGGTATCAGTACCAGGATGTAAGGATTACTAAGGGCCATCTTGGGGGCTGGCTACCACATATATAAATCTCCAAATGCAAACTTGCTGAAGAGCCTAACACAGCCATTTTATAAACAACACCTGTTCGTGTTACTAGAAGTTCATATTCAATTGCCTACCAGTAGAGGATTTGCAGGATCCTGTTTCCTACTTAATTAAGAACCCCACCACTTCCTACCTTTCTTCCCCACTTTCCCCATAAATGTTTACAAAGTACCTGTAATCATTAGGAGTTCCATTTTGCTCAGTTCAGAGAGATGTAAAGACAGAATACTTGCTCTCAAAGTGCTCATAGTCTGATGGAGGTAAACTTACAGTACAAATGTGATAATGGAGGCATGAACAATGAGGTTGGAAAAGAAATATATAAGTAGAGTAGGGGGTCAATAAATCATAGATCATGGGCCAAATCTAGCTCACTGCCTGTTTTTATAAATAAAGTTTTATTGCTGTACAGCCACTCCCACTTGTCTATTGTCTATGATTGCTTTTGCACTACAATGGTAGAGTGAAATCATTGAGACGGAGGCGTTAAGTGGCACTCTCATTGCTCTTGGCTTGTATAGCTTAAAATATTTACTCTCTGATTCTTTACTGAAAATGTTTGCCAACCCCAGGCTAGAGGAATTAAAGACTGCTTCCCATACACGTGACATTTGATATGAGACTTGGAGGAGCCATAAAAGTACTTTTGCTGAAGGGAGCATCATGAGATAAGGTATGAAGAGATATACCATAATACACTGGAGAGGAGTCTTTAATGGAGTAAGACCATACTAGGTTAACCCTCAATCACTGCAGCTTACAACTATAGGAACTGAAGGAACAAGATGCTAACAGGAAAATATGAGACATGACATAAACATGGCTCCATAGCTCCCAGCCCACATCCTTACTTTCCCCTCCTCCTCACACAAAGATCCAAAGCAAAGTTTGAAGGCTAAATTATTGACCTTAGTTAACTTTTAGTTCGACTGGGTTTTGACCACAAATGCATTTTGGCCCCAACTTTGATGGGGTAGAGCATCTGAAGAAAGGAGAAACCCTAGAACCCCGACCCTGTTTACCATATTGAAGATGAGATGTTTCACATCTTCTAGGCAAAAAGTAGTAGGTGTATGGAAGACCAAGTAGCAGACAAAACTATACATGTGAAAATCTGAAGGAAAAAGAAGTCAAGGAAAAGAAACAAAACCCAACCCAAGGATGGAGTTGGCTAAAGAATCATGGAATAGTATAGCTAACTGGGTAGAAGCAGTTTGGGTAGGAAATCTAATGCAGTAATATATATGTCATATATTACACAGCATAAACTAACCTAAAGCAGAAGCAGAAAATGGGAGAAAACATGAATTTACTGAGGCAAACCAGAATTGGTGTTTGTCACAATTAATGGAATAAGGAAGAAAAACTAAAGAATTAAAGGCTTCAAAAAGCTGCTGTAAATATTAAATAAGAACTCAGAAAAGCACAATTCTTATTGTCATTTATTCATTAGAGGCCCAAGCCATTGGCTGATGGAACTTGTGAGCAGCTCCTATGATTTAAGTCATCCCATATATCTGCATGGAAGACCCTGTCCCCTTTAAACCAGATTGCCCTGTCTACATATCTTCCAGAAACAGGTATTTTAGAAAATTGCCCAAGATTTCTTCTTCTTCTTCTTCTTTTTTTAAGATTTACTTATTTATTTAAGTAATCTCCACACCCAAAGTGGGGCCTCAGACTCACAATCCTGAGATTGAGTCGTGTGTTCTTCCGACTGAACCAGCCAGGCACTCCGCCTAAGATTTCTTCTTATTGAACTACTTCTGTACTTGTTCTCACCAAAATCTCAACTCTATATTCCATCAGCCCAATATTTGCCTTTGCACTCTGGATGGAGTGTTCATATCCCCGATAGCCTAATATTTAACCATTTGGCTTTCCTCAGGTGGCTTTAGATCTGCTCTTATGAAACCCAATAATGGCCTTTAAAAGATATGGCCTTTGCCTCAAGCTGGGCTAGTCCAAGTCATCCCCAACACCTCCTTCAGGGGGAGATTCTAGCGGCTGAAAAGAACCACTTCCACTTTATCTTCAAATAATAATTGCTGATTACAGACAGCTGGTTGGCTACATTTATTACCAATAGGTCCATGGTCAAGTTGACCACAATTACCAGAATACGTGCTGAAAACCCTCTTATTACCTCACAAGCAATAGTATAAGGAAGGCAATTTGGCTTAATAGAAAAGATGCAGACTTTCAGAGTAGCTTTCTAGGTCTGGGAATGAGGAGGGAGGGAGGTGAATGTAGGGAGATGGGCATCCCTAGTCCTTAACCCTCATTCATCCAGGGGCATCCAGATCCCCTATTTCTCCTTTCCCTCAACACATGGGCATTTGAAGTTTTACTTGCCTGCTCCTGTTCGGCCACTGCTGATTCAGAGCAAGTTGGAACAGATGTGCCTGAGACTAAGTTTTGACCATGCAATGGAGGTGAAATCCCCATAGGAGAGGGCAAAGCAAAAATATGAAAAGAACCCAAGTCCTTGACTGACTAGGTGGAACAGAGCTGCCTGAAGTCCAGAATCTTCCAGACTGTTATTTGACAAATAAATTTCTATTTTCTGTTTTTAAAAAGAAAAAAGAAAAGAGAATCCAGACTTTTGATTCAGGATTGGATTTGAATCTCAGCTCTTATACTTATTATTCCTATAACCCTGTTTAAGTCATTTAATGTCTATTAGCTTTAGCGTCCCACAAATGTAAATTAGGGTTGTTAACATATTTTGCAGAGATGTTCTAAGTAGAGGGAAAAAATATGTACACCTGGCATATATTGGACACTCAATATAAAATGGTAGTTGTAATATTTTTTAAATTGAGTATGTTGGTTTTATTTTTTTATTTTTAAAGATTTTATTTATTTATTTGAGAGAGAGAGAGAGTGCACAAGCAGGGGCAGCAGCAGAGGGAAAGGGAGAAGCAGGCTCTCTGCTGAGCAGTGAGCCTGATGTGGGGCTCGATCCCAGGACTCTGGGATCATGACCTGAGTCGAAGGCAGAAGCTTAACAACTGAGCCACCTCGTGCCTGAGGACATGGGTTTTAACTTAAAACTACAACTCAGACATTTTTCCTATCAGAGAAAAGTATTGCATTTTGAAATCTCTCTGTAATCTATAAGAAGATCTTGAAATTTTACCAGGTTTCTAAGTTATTTAGGTTTTCTTTATCCCCATATTGGAAGGACTAATGGTTTCTAAATCAGAAATAAGGAGGAACTAAAAAGAACAGTTCAGAAACAAAAATAACTTTTTTAAGATTTTATTTATTTATTATTTGAGAGAGCAGGAGCAGGGGCAGGGGTAGGGACAGAGGGAGGAACAGACTCTCTGCTGAGCAGAAAGCCCAGATGGGGCTCAATCCCAGGACTCTGGGACGGTGACCTGAGCTGAAGGCAGATGCCTAACCAACTGAGCCACCCAGGTGCCCCACAAAGAACTTTTGATGAAAAAAATTGTATCTGGCTGAATTGTGTTAGCAGAAAAGTATTGTGATAATACCTCAGTTTTCTACAGAAAGTAATTTATCTAACAATCTAGGGTATCTGTAGGGGAATTGAGAATATCGGAGCAAGTAAAAAGGAACATTGAACTGCCTTTGAAAAGCCAGTACTACTCACTTTTAGGAAAGACTCTCAGATTCAAAATCTATTTGCTCTCACTTTATACACAATGCTAATAAACTTGGTTATCTGGTTTCCTAGGACACAGATTAGGTAGAGGACTGCCAAAGCCAGGCACCCAGGAAGTAATAAGAGGTACTATCTAATATCTTAACAAAATAGGGAGCAAAAAGCCAGAAAGAAAATTATTAGTATGGAAGCAGCCTAAATGTCCATTGATAGATGAATGGATAAAGATAAAGATGTGGGGTGTGTGTGGGGTGTGTTTGTGTGTGTGTGTGTGTGTGTGTGTGTAATGGAATATTACTAAGCCATAAAAAGGAATGAAATCTTGCCATTTTCAACAATGGGTAGATCTACAGAGTATAATGCTAAGTGAAATAAGTCTGTCAGAGAAAGACAAAAACCATATGATTTCACTCATATGTGGAATTTAACAAAACAAATGAACAAAGAAAAAAGAGATAAACCAAAAGCAGACTCTTTTTTTTTTTAATTTTGTTTATTTGACAGAGACAGTGAGAGAGGGAACACAAGCAGAGAGAGTGGGAGAGGGAGAAGCAGGCTTCCTGCTGAGCAGGGAGCCCGATGTGGGGCTTGATGCCAGGACCCTGGGATCATGACCTGAGCTGAAGGTAGATGCTTAAAGACTGAGCCACCCAGGCATCCCCAAAAGCACACTCTTAGCTATAGAGAACAAACAGTTGGTTACCAGAGAGGAGGGGTGGGGGATGGGTGAAACAGGTGAAGTGGATTAAGAGTACACTAATCATGATGACTGTATGGATTTGTTGAATCACTACGTTGTACACCTGAAACTAATATAACACTGTAGGTTAACTCTACTGGAATTAAAGTTTTATTTTATTTTATTTTTAATTTTATTTATTTATTTAGAGAGTATGAGCAGGGGAGAGGGAGAGGCAGAGGGAGAAACAGATTCTCCACTGAGCATGGAGCCTGATGTGGAACTCAATCCTAGAACCCCGGGATCATGACCCAAGCCAAAGGCAGACGCTCAACCGACTGAGCCACCCAGGCACCCTGGAATTAAAATTTTAAAATAAATAAATAAAATAAAATGAAGATTAAGAATGCAAAAAAAATTATTAGAAGGGCATAAAAGAACACAAAAACACACCAACCTTGGATCATTTGGGGTAGAGCAAAAAGCCTAGAATATTTCTGCCTTTCTTGAAGATGCATCACTTTGCACTCTAGTTCTTTTTTTTTTAAGATTTTATTGATTTATTTAAGAGAGAGAGTGAGTGTGAGAGAGACCATGAGAGAGAGAGAGAGAGAGAACAAGCAGAGGGGAGGGGCAGAGGGAGAAGCAGACTCCCTACTGAGCAGGGAGCCTGACATGGGGTTAGATCCCAGGACTCTGGGATCACGACCTGAGCTGAAGGCAGACGCTTAACCAACTGAGCCACCCAGGCGCCCACACTCTAGTTCTGAATGCTAATAATGACCAAGAAAATAAGAAGTTAAATTACATTTGCTATATGTTTCAAGAATGCAGAAATCTATTTTATTTAAAATAATATTTCATTAATGCCAGAGTTTTAAGCATTTTATACTTAAAGGGATTACTTCCAATTATTTAGAAAATGGATTCAGACTTTTCACATTTTTCAAAAGTGTAGATAAATGGAGCTTTTCTGGATTGTAACAGCAAAGAGTAAACACACACCAGTTTATGTTGACAGGTCTTCTAAATGCGTCTTTAGATCTGGTTGGTTGCTTTGACCCCCCAAGCAAGAGAAAATAAATAATGCATTCCACTACAAGCTGACTAACAGTAAAAGTTTAACAAGCTCCCATTGGCATGCCCAGCTCTGTGGAAGACAAAAGTAGAAAATAGAAAAGGTATGCAACACCTTTTCTAAGTTCCCAAGAATTAAAGGATGATCATACAAACAAACCCACAATGTAAATTATTTATGCTGCTAAATAATATGAAACTATATAAATTAACAAAGATTATATATAAGAATAATTTCTAAGCAATGCCTAATACATATAAGCTATTATTTAAGAATTCAGTAATATCATGAAATCCATTAATACTATGGTTCTTAGCCTTGTGATACCTCTATGGCTCTCAGGGGTTATTCAAGTGTCAGAGTAAGTTGAAGGCAGAAGGTTCCACAAGGCTACCAGCCAGGACCACACAAGTCCATCTGCTTTTCTTCCTTGATGTCTAAAACAGCAAGGTCTTTCTTGCCTGCTTTCACTCAGAGAGAGCAGGATTCATTAAGACACACTAAGGGAATCCGCCAAACACATGACAGGTCTATTAGGGCTGCAGTGTACCATTATATAGCCTCCTCCACATCCCCTTGCACAAAACAAGAGAGAGCTGGATCCTTTTCTGCCTTGTGTACAGCACAGGGCTGGTGTGGAGTAGTATCCAAAGATTTCGTGAACGACTATGATAGAGTGGCAATGAGAGCTTGAGGTACCTGTAGCCTTAGTTTGGAAAGCCTTTCCCAGGACTAAGGGCATGACCTGCGGACATATGGGCTACTCAGGGAGTACAGGGTAGTGTACGACAATCTGCAGTCAAGCTACATACCCCAAAATGAACTCAGGCAAGGTTCCAAATCCAGCCACCAGCAACGAGGGGAAGTGTTCTTGTTATTATGCTGGTTTTTCTTTGGGACCGATAATTTTATCAAGAATTCTTCATTTATTAAAGAACATCTTGCTTTTGGAGAACAAACAAAACAAAACAAAAACCAAACTTTTCCTTAATCTGCTGTTCAGTAGGGCAGAAGGTTGAGACCCACTCTCTTTTTTAAGAAGTAACTTAGCATACCCAAATGTCTAAGTACCCAACCGTTGTGCTGCTGGAAGCACAAGAGAAAACAATCCAGGTAGGAAGGAAAGGGGAGAGATGTTTAGGTTCCCTATTCTGTGAAGAATAGCATAGGGAAATGAAAGTGAGCTGAAGAGAGGAAGAGAAATGGTAGCTGAAGAAACAGCCGAGAGAATCAGGAAGAGAGATTGCAAAATCATGTCCCCTTTAGCCCCAAGTGCGTTTGCACTTGTTTCTTTCTCTGCCTCTTGGCTGTTTGAAGGTACCAGGCACGTGTTCCCACACAGCACACCCTCGACCTCTCCTGGTCACACTCTGTCATGAGTCACAACCTTATTGCTGTAGAAACAGTAAAGAGCAGGGCTCTGGGGAGGAGGAGAGTGCCTGACCCAGTGTCCACTACTTCAAGAAATGGGCATAAGGTGGCAGCACTGGTAGTGCCTGCAGGTGTTGGGGAGAGAAACTTGGCCAAGGGCCAGCTGTACTTGAGCTGCTAAATCCCAGGGAGAAGATGGGGAAAAGGGAACTCTGTTAAAGACCTCCTTATTAGGGTAGTTAGTAATGGGAAGAGCAAGGCTCCTCCTAGGGGAGCAGTAGCACTCAGGAGTGGCACAGGGAGGAGTGGCTGATGGGTCCCATTGCCTGGCACCCACACCTCTGTTGAAGGAATAACTACCACTTATGAGGAAGGATTAAGACGGATTGATAAACAACATGGTTGAAGTCTGAGAACATGGTAAGTGAAAGAAGCCAATCACAAAAGACCATATATTGTTTTGTACTGTATTGTAGGAAAGGTCCAGAATAGGCAAATCTTTAGAGACAGAAAGATTAGTAATTGCCTAGGGTTGGCACTGGGGAGACTGGGGGTGACTGCTAACGAGTATGGGGTTTCATTTGAGGGCGATGAAATCGTTCTAAAATTGATTGTGGTGACAGTTGCACAACTCTGAGTAAGCTAAAAACAATTGAATTGTGCACTTTAATGGGTGAGGTGTTTTTTTTTTTAAGATTTTATTTATTTATTTGAGGGAGAGAGACACAGCGAGAGAAGGAACACAAGCAGGGGGAATGGGAGAGGGAGAAGCAGGCTTTCTGTGGATCAGGGAGCCTGATGCGGGGCTCGATCCCTGGATTCTGGGATCATGACCTGAGCTGAAGGCAGACGCTTAATGACTGAGCCACCTACGCGCCCCTAATGGGTGAGTTTTAATATATCTCAATAAAGTTGTTACCAAAAAAAAAAAAAAAATGACTGATGAACATTTAGTTAAAAAACAGAGAGGAAAGGTAATAATGTGAGTGCATTCTTACCATTCTCTCCCTCCCTGGTTTTAGGAATAGGGACGGCCTCAGTATGGGGGAGAGGCATCCCTTTTTCTGGAATCACCCATCTCTAAGACAATGCCACTTAAACTTTAAGTTGCATACAAAGCACCTAAGGATCTTGTCAGAATACAGATTATGTTTCAGAAGGTCTGAAATGGAGCCTGACATTGTGCGTTTCTAAGAAGCTCCTAGGTGATCCTGAAACTTCTAGTCTTAGAACCACAATTTGAATAGAGAGACTCTAAGATGCCCAATGAAATTATGTTTATTGTCTGATTGGGATCAATATTATGTCAGCTCTGAACTCAAAAGTTAAGAGATCTGGGGCTCCTGGGTGGCGCAGTTGGTTAAAGCGTCTCACTCTTGGTTTCAGCTCAGGTCTGATCTCAGGGTCGTGAGATTGAGGCCCACGTCAGGCTCCACGCTCAGTGTGGAATCTGCCTGAGTTTCTCTCTCCCTCTCCCTCTGCCAGTTCTCCCCCGCTCCCTCTCCCCTGCTGGCGCTCTCTCCCTTTGAAATAAGTAAATAAATCTTTAAAAATAATAATAAAGTTAAAGGACCAACTAAATAGTTTTATTTTGACCTCATACTTGATAGTGCCATTTAGATGTATAGTGGCATATATATATATATATATGATGCTTCTAATAACAGTTAATACTAGTATCTTAAAAAAGCACATTACTAAAGTATACTATGGAATTTATTATCTATTTTTATTGAAAAGTTAGGATTTGGAATTTGTAAGAGAGCTAGGTTTGAATCCTGACTGTCATTTACCAGTGTCATGACCTTGGATTACTTTATCTATGCTTCAGTATCTTCCTTTATAGATTGGAGATAATACCGTCTATCTTAGTGGATTTTTTTTTAAGATTTTATTTATTTATTTGACAGAGAGAGACACAGTGAGAGAGGGAACACAAGTAGGGGGAGTGGGAGAGGGAGAAGCAGGCTTCCCGCAGAGCAGGGAGCCTGATGCGGGGCTTGATCACAGGACCCTGGGATCATGACCTGAGCTGAAGGCAGACGCTTAATGACCGAGCCACCCAGGTGCCCCTCTTAGTGGATTTTTGAGTACTAGAGACTATATGGCATGCACATAGTGGTCATTCATAAGATTACTATTATTTTTCTTCAAGATTTTATTTATTTATTTATTTATTTATTTATTTGAGAGAGAGCACGAGCAGGGGGAGGGGCAGAGGGAGAAGCTTAAACCCAGGACCCCAGGATCATGACCTGAGCTGAAGGTGGACGCTTAACCAACTGAGCCACCCAGGCACCCCAGGAGATGCTTCTTTAAGTTTATTTTTCTTTACCGTTTGAATAAGGCATTGTTATTTAGAGCTCTAGTAAAATCCATATGAAATCGGGCACCTGGGTGGCTCAGATGGTTAAGCATTTGCCTTCGGCTCAGGTCATGATCCCAGGGTCTTGGGATCGAGTCCCGCATCGGGCTCCCTGCTCCTTGGGAGCCTGCTTCTCCCTCTGCCCCTCTCCCTCTCTCTCTCTCTCTCTCTCTCTCTGTCTCTCATGAATAAATAAATAAAATCTAAAAAAAAATCCAAATGAAATCAAATTTTTCATACATAGAAGTTATGGGTTTTTTTGGATTAGTTCTGATATTAAGGAATTCAAAGAAAAGTTCAGAGAGTCTACAGGAATTTTGGTCTCCTTGATTCTTTTTTTTTTTTTTTTTAACATTTTACTTATTTAGATACTCTCTACACCCAACATGGGGCTTGAATTCATGACTCCAAGATCACGAGTCACATGCTCTTCCAACTGAGCCAGCCAGGCACCCTGGTCTCCTTGGTTCTTAAGTGTGAAGCTGAAATAATTCAACAACAATGATCTTTACTTTTGTTGAAAAAATTTTCAAACTGAATTGCTTAATTTCATTTTAGGGCCTCTGTTATTTTCCTTTTCCTATACAGGTACAACAGGCAAGTTCTCCTAATGCCTGGCCCTCGGGGAAGCCTACAGAGAGAAGCAATTTGGAAAACCCTGTTTTGGAACGGAGCTGCTCCTTAATAGCTCCCCATGGAAGAGGGATTCCTGCTGCAAATGACATGACATCACAGGCACATGGCTTGGGCTGGAGCAAGGACTGCTGCTGCTTCTTTCTTGAGGCTCTCTGACCTAGGAGGTCCATGGCCTGCACCACTAGGTGAGTACCCAGGTGCCTTGTTCCTTCATGTTATGGTTGGGCTATTCTCTTGAAGTTACAGAGATACAGGGGCTGCCCAATGTGTCTGTTTACTTTTCATATGCTTTTGACTTTGAGGCTAACTTCGTCTCCTTGGTTTTCCTGGTTTCTGGAAGAAAATGTGGCAAACATTATCACTGGCAAGTTCCTGCCATGCAGCATTAGTAAAATTTATTTCTTCCCATTTTTTACACTTTTATAAATTTAACCTCTTGCCAACACATTTCTGTCACCATGTACTCTTCATTACCTATATGAAGGCCCAAGCAGTATGGAGACAAGAATTTGTTTTCTTCTCTATTTGATTTTTAAATCACAGAAGACTCTAATGCTGTCAACTGGTAAATGTTTAGAGTTTAAGGTAAATATCACGCCAACTTTTATAAAGTTTAGAGTTTAAAGTAAATTATCACTCCAACAGAAACTAGTTTTGAAGATGCCCTTTTTTAAAAACCTGTTTTATAAAGAATTCTCTTGAACACCTATTTTCAAATTTTAAAAAGAAAACAAGGGGTTCTACCTGTTCAATGCAGCTTTGAATATTTAGGCTTTCTTTTGTTAACTGTTCTGCTTTGTGTCACTGCTGCATGAGGTGCTCAAAAAGACTCAACTGGAGACACCAGCCACCTGAAAAGAGTAGCCACATGTTCATGGAGTGAGGAAGTGCTAGCGGCTGGCTGGGGACTTCCCAGGTCACTAATTTTGAAACCCTCCAAACACTGACCTAAAGATCAAATTCTTGTCCTCAATAGCAAGGATCAAAAGGTTGGAAGGCTCTATTCTGTTTCCTCATCTAGCACCAGGATTCTGTTGGAATTAAATGGACGCTAAGTCCTGCTTGTTCTTTTCTTCCTCATCTGTCCAATTCAGGACATTATTTGATTTGGTGCATCTTAGCCATTTGTTTTGGTGGACAGTTGTTTCTCTTGTTAAAAAGACCAAAGACCATTCTAAACTTGGAGTCAGCTAGGTAGATAGAACAAGTATCTCATCATTCCATGTAGCTGCCTTAGGAGCACTGGGTTCCAATCTATGCAGGAGTCCCTGTTATGAGCATTGTTATGTACAGGAGCCTGAACTTTGAGAGCAGCCATGTGGCAAAAATTGTACCTCGTGGACATTTTTGTACTGGTTAGTCCAAGTACAATTACCCAACGTGAGAGCCTATGTGACACTGAGACAAAAAAAGAGAGAAGAGAGAAAAGAGGGAGGAGCAGGAGAAGTTATCTTAATTCACTTCTCTTAATTCTCACTAAGGGAAAAGAATGACTAAAATATAACCTGCATGTAAGAGCATTAGTATTATTAATAATACTACCTTTGATAACTAGGTCAGTGATCTCACAGCACTTTTATCATCTATTATTTTCTTGTACTCACCCAAATCTCAAGGACCTATAGAATGGGTATTGCCGAGTCTTTTTTTTTTTTTAAGATTTTATTTATTTATTTGACAGAGAGAGACAGCGAGAGAGGGAACACAGGCAGGGGGAGTGGGGAAGGGAGAAGCAGGCTTCCCGCTGAGCAGGGAGCCCGATGCGGGGCTCAATCCCAGGACCCTGAGATCATGACCTGAGCCAAAGGCAGTCGCTTAACCAACTGAGCCACCCAGGTGCCCAGGGTATTGCCAAGTCTTAAGTTTTTCTTTGTTTCTCTTTTCTCTTTCTTCATCAACTTTCTTAGAAAATGAGGGACCTTGACCTGAGTGCTAAGAACTTATAAATTTTGAATGAAAAAAGCCTATACTATTTTTGGAGGCATTGTCTTTCCTCTTAGGTAGACGTCAGCCTACAATGTACTTTATAGGAGGTAGAAAGGTAGTGTATATACAATATTGTACATTACAGCAGAGTGATGTCAAAGGGCCTCCCATTGGGCGCCTGGGTGGCTCAGTTGGTTAAGCGACTGCCTTCGGCTCAGGTCATGATCCTGGAGTCCCGGGATCAAGTCCCGCATCGGGCTCCCTGCTCAGCAGGGAGTCTGCTTCTCCCTCTGACCCTCTCCCCTCTCATGCTCTCTCTCTATCTCATTCTCTCTCTCAAATAAATAAATAAAATCTTAAAAAAAAAAGGGCCTCCCATTTAAAAGTAAACTCAATGAAGAGAATTTATATCCAAAATCAAAATGTAGAAAATTCTAGACTGGTTTCAAAGCATCATAGTGCAGAGATAGTCAGTTGACTCATGGAGAGCCTCTGCTCTGATGCATCTGAGCATACATAGTTCATATGATTAGATTTTGTGAGACTATTTAAAATCTTGGGGGTGCCTGGGTGGCTCAGTCGGTTGAGTGTCTGCATTCAGCTCAGGTCATGATCCCAGGGTCCTGGGATTGAGCCCCCCACATCAGGCTCCTTGCACAGAGGGAGGCTGCTTCTCCCTCTCCCTCTACTCTTCCCCCTTCTCATGCTCTCTCAAATAAATAAATAAAATATTTTAAAAAATCTTGATCATTACAGTTTATAAATGAATACAGCCATTTGGAAATCTGACTTAAAATCAAAGTCTGGACATTTGTCTCAAATGTTGATATAGCTCTCAAATGGTAGACTCTTTGCCTTGAATACTAGGTAGGTCATCCTGTTTAAATCTTGTCTTTCCCTAATTAATCCCCACCCCCCCATCTCCCAAAAGAAGACCTCTCACAGAGTTTTCACATCTTTGTAGTACTCCATTCCTGTAAATTCCTTCTCCATGTTTTTGTTCTGTTTCACTTAGTGTGGAAAATGGCAGTATAGAATATGTTTGGTAACGTTTGGTATAACCCTAATCCTGGCTGGCATCTGTGATCCCTTAAAAAGACATATATATATTTGAAGATGCCCTTTTTTAAAAACTTGTTTTGAATTCTTTATGTATGTATAATATGTATATTCGCGTATATTCGTATGTGTGTATGTGTGTGTGTATGTGTTCTGGGGTTTAAGTATAGAAGTAAAAACCTTAAAGTAGAAAACAAGCATCCCTTATTATCCAGTCCCCTTCATATTTTTAGTTGTTTAGAAAATGTTTCCCCTGTTGTTCCTATTAAATATTTCTCATACACCGAAACATGATGTCAGAGTGTGTGTGTGTATGTGTGCACATGTGGGGTAGAGGTAAGGGAGAGACTGGGTCAGATCCTATGATGTGCAATGGTGAAGAACCTACTAAATTAATTAATCTTCAATTAGCAGATCATTGAGAATATGAGTCACTCACAGGCAATCAAAAGGTGATGTCAGTGAACGGTTACGGCTCGGCATGACTGTTCCTGTTTGTTATTGCATTTAGTCCTAGAACTCTTGTTATCACAAGGCCGTCCTGTGAGTTTTATTGTGGGACTTTAGAAATGTCTATGCCAAAGGGGCACCTGGGTGGCATCCAACTCTTGGCTTCAGCTCTGGAAATCTCAGGGTGGTGAGACTGATCCCTTCGTCAGCCTCCGCACTCAACGTGGAGTCAGCTTGAGATTCTCTTTCCCTTTCCCTCTCACTTGTGCTCTCTCTCTAAAAATAAATAAATAAGGGGCGCCTGGGTGGCTCAGTCGTTAAGCATCTGCCTTTGGCTCAGCTCATGATCCCGGCGTTCTGGGATCAAGCCCCGCATCAGGCTCCCTGCTGAACGGGGAGCCTGCTTCTCCCTCCCCCTCTGCCTGCCTGTCTGCCTACTTGTGATCTCTCTCTCTCTCTCTCTGTCAAATAAATAAATAAAATCTTAATAAATGAATAAATAAATCTTTTTTTAAAACAATGTCTATGCCAGGGGTGCCTAGGTGGCTCAGTTGTTAAGCATCTGCCTTTGGTGCAGGTCATGATCTCAGGGTCCTGGGATCAAGCCCTGCACTGGGCTCCCTGCTCCACAGGAAACCTGCTTCTCCCTCTCCCACTCCCCCTGCTTGTGTTCCCTCTCTTGCTGTGTCTCTCTCTGTCAAATAAATAAATAAAATCTTTAAAAAATAAAAAAAAATAAAAATAATGTCTATGCCAAACATAGTATTAATAAGTATTCTAGGAGATAGTTAAAGCAAGGAACAAGAGGGGTATCGGGGTGGATCAGTTAAGCGTCTGCCTTCAGCTCAGGTCATGATCTCAGGGTCCTGGGATCAAGCCCTGCATCAGGCTCCTTGTTTAGCAAGGAGTCTCCTTCTCCCTCTGCCTCTGTGTCCCCCCTCCCCAACTTGTGCTCTCTTTCTCAAATAAGTAAATAAAATCCTAAAAACAAAAAAGGCAAGGAACAAGGTACTGAATGAAGTATATAAATATGGCTTTGGAATGATCTTATTATTAGCAATAGTCATGCTATTACATTCTAGTTGAAAGAATAATATACTCACAAGATTTCTGAGCCCCAGAAGACCCATTTTGGTGTGAATTGGGTCAGAATAGCACACGCAACTCAAGGATTGCTGATGAAGGTCAGGTGCATAGGGTAAAGCTGCCTCATCATGAAAGGGGAGTATTCAAGGGGGAAACTGAGTGCCCTTGATCTATAGTATTTGGTTAAGTTTATAAAAATGGTTTCTATCTAACCTCTCCACAATCAGTTACAAATTGTGCTAATGATGGAGTACTAAAAATCCTCAGTGGCCAATCAGGATTACCTCCTTACCTCTAAGTTTTTTCCTAGAGAAGATCTTTTTGAAGGCCATGTAGTACTCCAACTCTCCTATGATTCCATCTTAGAAACACTGGCTGCTAGTTCATAAAAAAACAGAGAGTAGGTGTGGAGTCAACTATAATACTCCTTTTCTAGAATACTTTGGACTTCTAACTTTAGCTGGGCTAATGGGGAAACACGATATTAGCCATCCACTCTTTTTTGCTGGACAGAGTATCCATATTTTTAGGTAGCTTTGGTTGGTTGGGGAAAAAAAAATAAATGAGCTCTTGGACTGTTCTAAGTCAAAAGGGACCTCACATTTAAGCAATGTATAATCTACATCCTGGTCTTGGTGTTGGGGGCAAAAATCGTGCCTAATGTTGTATGGCATTGTGTATTCTTTTGTTTGAGTGTAGTGTGTGGACGGACTCCATTAATGAAAACACACTGTGGTAGAGAGGAGTATGTGTATGTGTGTGTGGTGGGAGGTTCTGTGCTGTTTTTCAGTGGCCTGTCGGATAGGCGCAATGAAGTGTGTTGGGTTGTTTCTCCTTTGTCCCCTGTTTTCTCCCTCCACAGCAAGACTGGCAGAACAACAACACATTTGTACACAGGTTTCCAGTAGTATCTTTGGAAGGGTAGGCCAATGAGCACTAACCTGCCGGTCCCGGCCCTCTAGCCCCTCTGGTGGCTTCTGAATCCAATGTTGTTAAATTTCCAGGCAGAAAGTGCCAAAACCAACTGGAGTTTTTCATGGCAGCTTTCCTCTGGTGTCATTGGTAAGTTCTGCATTTCACTGGAGTGCCATAACACTACCACTACAGTAGATCACAGCTCACTTTTTTGTTTGGTCCACTTTTATCTTTGGAAGAAGCCATTTTCTTTTTGTAGGGATAGTTGGGTTTCAATTCTATTAAAGCTAGTCAGAATGCTTTCCCTTAGGGGCCATTCACTTCCTGTCTTATGCCTAATAGGTTCCTTTGGATTTTCTTTGATTCTTACATAAAAAGCCCGGATGATCATGCTGGAGTATTCTCTTGAGGTAGCTGTGTTGCAGAGAACAGGCGGCACATTTGCTGTTTCAGCCTCCCATCCGGGTTTACAGGACTGCCTGCCTGCCTCCCTCCATTTTGTCAGTGCTCACACAATTTTTCCTTCTCTTTCCCACTCTCTTCTACAGAACTTGTGTTGGAGAAAAAGACTCCATTCCAGATCCATTCCAGAGTTGCTACGAGAAACTTCCCCACTCACTGACTCTTCTTCCTATCTCAGTAAAATGGCAGTGCAAGAAAGCTTTATGCAATCAGGGCTGAAATAAACACCCACCTAGAATATTTTATTTTCCTTCGGATTTTCTCTTCTACCCTCAACTTTCAAAAATTTCCCTTACAATCATTTTACATGTGTGAAATTTTCCTAGATTGGTTTTAAAGTAAAGCAAAACAAAAGCAGCCTACATTGGTTTAATATGGGAAGTCAAAGATAACAGACTTTTCCTGTTCCTGAGCAATAGCCCTCAATATTAAGATTGCTGACCTTATCTTTCCTTGGTAATATTGGTGGTATTTAGCTCTCCAAATTGAAAAACAACTTAGTGTAATAAGTCCCAAATACAAAATCATTCAGTTTCTCTTCTGGTGGACTCTAACGTGGCTTTCAAGCTTTTTGGCAAGTAGATTTTTCATATACTATTTTTGTATCAGTTGATGAATATAAACCTTCAGTGAGGCTCAGCAGAAATGTCCAAATTCCTGATCTGCCCAGTGGTTTTATAAAACTCCAGTTCAGGTATGTTTGTTTGTCTTTAAAATATTGTTAGAAGCTATACTCTGTCTTCTCCAAAAGAATAGTCAGCAAGCTCGCCAATGAGATTGGTGGATAAGGAAAAGGTACATATTACAGTGTGAGACTTGGTACCTATTTCCTCATGTTAGATTGAATCTGGGTTGTTAGGTTTTGTTTGAAATCTGCCACAAACCAGACCAGCCTGGATCTTTTATTTTATTTCTGATTTTACGTTTTGGGGAGGTGATGGTGAGGGTAATTCTCATTTTATGTTGGTACAAAAAAAGCAAGTTGATTTACACCCTAAGGTATTTTTGCAGAGCTACTCTTCTGGTAGGGGAAAAAAAGAAAGCCTCATTCAGAAATGAACATTTCTCAAAATGTGTTCCTTATTATTCTAAATGTAAATTCCTCCAAATTATTTTAAAACTTTGAGATGAGTGGAAGAAAGCATCTACACAAGCATCTGTTGAGCGCCCGCCAAGCTCGATGCCTCTGGAGTTGCTTGCTTCAGGATTCTAGGTGCTGGGCAGGCACAATTTTACCGCTAAGAGCTGTTGAGCGCCATTTAGACTCCATTCCATTTTTCTCCGTGGCGATCCAGTTCGTATCTTACAGCTCCCGTCTGGGAGCCGATAATATAATGAATTGCCTTGACTCTCGCTTCAATCCACTTTCCTCGCTTAATATGCAGCCCAAAGTTTTGCTGCTTGCTGTCAGATGGTAGTGCTAGACTTTCACACTGCTCCCAAAGCCTCCGCTGGGGCTGTTTCTGAACACGGAGTTACAAACTTTAAGAAGCAGGCAGTTCCAGACGGAAATCCACGCCAGGATTTGAACTCTGCTTCTGGCTTCCGTCAACTGACATAGTTGCCCTTTTGCTCAAACTCGCAGCTCCAGTTCGCACTTGGGGAGAGCTCCGCTGGGTGTCTCCTGCTTTGCCGCGGCGGGGACGCGTGTGGGGCCCGCAGCCCGGCGCTCCACCGGTTCCCCGCGCCTTATTCAGAACCGAGGCACACCCTCACTAGGATCCCGGGGCTTAAAACGTCTTCCCCCGAAAGAAGTGGGTAAAGGAGAGAGCCGAGCCCGATCTTTCGTTTTTTGAGTTTTATTATTTCGGACACTTTGGAGAAGCAAATTGCGAGAAAGGAAGGGCTGTCCTCCCAGCAAACGTTTCCGTCTCTTAGCAAGCCCTCCAGGCCTCGGTTCCACATTTTGCAGTTGACTGCGTGGATTTTAATAGGTTGTTCCCTTACTTTCGGGCCCAATCCGTGCACACTGTAGAAGCCGGATAAAATGAGAGCACATACTCTGCCATTTTCAGTCGGTTTGTCCTGGCAGCCCTGCCCCCCTCCTTGGCTGCCGCAGCCGCTGGAGTTAAAGCTGAGCGCAGAAACTCCGCCTGATCCGCTGGGCGGGAGATCCAGTCCACGTTTGCCAAGTGCTGTGCGGTCGGGGATGGCGATAAGAACTCTCTTGTGAGGGAGCAAGGAAGACTTTAGTCCGGTTTCCATGTCAACGATTCAGTCCATATTTGCCATCAGGCTGTTGGTGGCTGAGGCGCTTTCGTGAGGGTAGCGCTGTCCTAGTCCTAGTTCTGCAGTCTGCGCCGGGATTCCTGAGCTGCCTGGGTGTGGGGTTAAAACAGTGGGGCTGTGGGGGAGAAAACTCCACGGGGAGAACCCGCAGCCCCTAACCTGGGTCTTGGAGCTCTGGCCAGCCACGTGCCCAGCTCCTCCCCTCCCCCCCCTTTCCCGCTGCCATTGCCCCTAGGGAAAGCTGTTGGGCCAGTTTCTAAGAAAGTTCCCTTCAACTCGGCAGTCCCTGATAGTGGCATGGGGCTCTAAAGGCAGGGGTGGAAGAGGACCCTAAAGGATCTGAGATTTTTAAAAAAATGGTAAAGGAAAAATCCCACATTACCTCCTCCAGCCTTATCTAGCAATAAGGTAAAGTGCACAAAAATCTATCCAAGTGGATAGATTTTTGTGCACTTTACCTTATTGCTAGATAAAAATGGTGGCTGTTTTCAAAACAGCGTGCCCACGTGTAGGAAAGGGATTTTGGCACTTTCCAAATTTACAGCCATTGAAAAAAAGGGGATGAGGGCTTTCTCTGGAGACAAATCCATTCTGGCTCCCAGATTTTCACTGGGCTCCAGGTTTCCCATTACACTCCAGCTCTGAGGAAAATGGCAGGGTAATTGCATGTAAAAATTCCTCATTTGTGTGCAGGACTCAGGACTGTTTGCCAGCTCAGAAGCAGTTGATTAAATAGCCAAGCTCCATTTATGAGGCAGCCTATAATTTTGTTTCGAGGACCTAATGCACTGGGAGAGTAGTTGCCCCTGAGGACTGTGAGTGAAATGAGGGCACTGGCCCATTCCAGTCAGTCAGAGCCTAGTAGTTTGGTTCTTGGCTTGAGGGGAAAAAAACCCCACCAGGCTTAGATTAACAGGAGGGTTTTGCCTTTTTAGTGTAAGATGATATTAAGTTTTCTTCGGAGTAGGAATGACTTCAGGTTTTTGGAATTATTCACGGTGACCAGTGGCATGACCAGAACTTGTCCAAAGGGCCTGCAGGATCTGGAAGTTCTAAGATAATGGATCTGTGGCTATGAAGTCTCCATTTATAAAATTTGAGGGGAGGGGCACCTGGGTGGCTCAGTCGTTAAGCGTCTGCCTTCGGCTCAGGTCATGATCCCAGGGTTCTGGGATCGAGCCCCGCATCGGGCTCTCTGCTCGGCAGGAAGCCTGCTTCTCCCTCTCCCACTCCCCCTGCTTGTGTTCCCTCTCTCGCTTTCTGTCAAATAAATAAATAAAATCTTTAAAAAAAAAAATCTGAGGGGAAAAGAGGCCCTGGTGTCCAGTGACTACACTGGCCTGAACCTCTCCCAAGGCAGCCTTGGGCCTGGTAAGGAGCTGGAATCCCCTCTGGCTTTTGTAGCCCTGTCACGTCAGAGCATTCCAAGTCAGCTTGAGGAGGAAAAGGTTGCTGCTGGGATTTGGTAGGGCTGTGGATCTAGTGTTTTCTATGTATGTCTCTAGCTCAATTGGCATCTTTTGGAATATAATAGTAAACTTTGAAGAATCTTTACACTGGAGGATAGAAAACAAATTTGGTTACATCCATTTCTTCAAGTGGCCTGTGAGACTGCCCCTTTTCTCTCTTTAAGTTAAGGAGAAAATGGTTTCTCTCCATGCGGCCATCCCTTTTCTGCACTGGTTCTTTTGAACACTCGGTTTCCTCCAGTCCCTGGAGCCTCTTCTGTCGACTATTCACAGTCTTACAGGTACTGTCTTTGAAGACTGGGACTATGGTCATTGTGCTCTAAGTTCTCTTAAGAGGAAAAGATTGGGCTTGGGTTCTCCTGCTAGAAGGCTGTCATATGCCCCCAAAGTAGCTTCAGTGGTGAACATTTTATGTTAGTGTCGAGATAATCCAAGGCTGAGATGATCAGCTTTGATCTCAAACCCATTATTATATCCTGATCCCATTGTTGGATATGACACGACTTGATCGCTTTTTTTTTTTTTTTTTTAAGGCTAAGTGGACGGGGAGGCAGGGTACTTTTTAAAATCACCCTCCTGTGCCCTCTGACAGGGCAGTCCCTTCCCCTCTGTCTTCCAATTCTATAAAATGGGGATAATGGGACCTCATGCCCCCAGGGCCTTATAAGGTCCGGCTAATGAGGGAGAGGAGTGGGAAAACGAAAAGTCTGAACAATGACCCCTCATTCCGTTGGGCTTTGCAAAGGGGGGTAAAATGCAAGGCCCTGCTCGCTCACTCAGCTGGGTCTTTAAGAGCGGGTTTGTAAAAGGCTTTGAAGAAAAGTGCTGTAGAGGTGCTAAGCAGCAGCCAAGAGACCAGGCCCGCTGCCAGGGGGTCAGGCCTGGGCCGAGGCGGCCGCGGTCTCGGGCTCAGGCCAATTTTACAGCCGCGAGTAAAGTTCACGCTGCCCGCTCCCCTCGGTGCGGCCTGGAGGGGACCGACCCGGATAGGAACGCCAGGAGGGAGGCAGCGCAGGCTCCGGAGAGGCGCAGGCTCCGGGCCGGGTTTTCCCCGAAGCCTTCGGCGGCGGCGCTGCCGAGCGAAAGCGGCAGAGGGCCTGCCGGCGCCGCGGCTCGTTCTCTCCCCTCCTCCTTTGTGAGGGGAAGGGAGCGAGTCCGTTCCATGGCCTGCGCCCGCTCCGCGCTCCGTTCCGGGTTTGCCAGGCGGCCGCGACGGCGCTGGGTAAAATGGCAGTGCTGAGCCTCGTGTCGGAGTGAGGGGGACTCGGAGGAGAGTGGGGCGCTCTAGCCGCTCAGTCCGGCCGCCCGCCCGCTCGCCAGCCCACTGCCGCGCAGCAGCCTCGGCCCGCGCCGCGGCCGGGGAGGGGAGGCAGGGCGCCCGGCCCGGTCCGCGCTCCGACTCTGCCTCCCGGCGCCGGGGCTGCTGCCGCGCGCCCTCCAGCCCGCCCGTCCCGGGTCCCCCTCCCCCCGCTCCCTCCCTCCCTCCCCGCCCCCTCCCCCTCGCCTCCCTCCCTCCCTCCCTCCTCCTTTCTCCGGCAGCAGAAAGCGGAGAGTCACAGCGGGGCCAGGCCCTGGGGAGCGGAGCCTCCACCGCCCCCCTCATTCCCAGGCAAGGGCTTGGGGGGAATGAGCCGGGAGAGCCGGGTCCCGAGCCTAGAGAGCCGGGAGCAGCTGAGCCGCCGGCGCCTCGGCCGCCGCCGCCTCCTCCTCCTCCGCCGCCGCCAGCCCGGAGCCTGAGCCGGCGGGGCGGGGGGGAGAGGAGCGAGCGAGCGAGCGCCGCGCAGCAGCGGAGCCCCGCGAGGCCCGCCCGGGCGGGTGGGGAGGGCAGCCCGGGGGACTCGGCCCCGGGGCGGGGTGGGAGGGGGGGAGAAGACGAAGACAGGGCCGGGTCTCTCCGCGGACGAGACAGCGGGGATCATGGCCGCGCAGGTCGCCCCCGCCGCCGCCAGCAGCCTGGGCAACCCGCCGCCGCCGCCCTCGGAGCTGAAGAAAGCGGAGCAGCAGCAGCGGGAGGAGGCGGGGGGCGAGGCGGCGGCGGCGGCAGTGGCCGAGCGCGGGGAAATGAAGGCAGCCGCCGGGCAGGAAAGCGAGGGCCCCGCCGTGGGGCCGCCGCAGCCGCTGGGAAAGGAGCTGCAGGACGGGGCCGAGAGCAATGGGGGTGGCGGCGGCGGCGGAGCCGGCGCCGGCGGCGGGCCCGGCGCGGAGCCGGACCTGAAGAACTCGAACGGGAACGCGGGCCCTAGGCCCGCCCTGAACAATAACCTCACGGAGCCGCCCGGCGGCGGCGGCGGCGGCAGCAGCGATGGGGTGGGGGCGCCTCCTCACTCAGCCGCGGCCGCCTTGCCGCCCCCAGCCTACGGCTTCGGGCAACCCTACGGCCGGAGCCCGTCTGCCGTCGCCGCCGCGGCGGCCGCCGTCTTCCACCAACAACATGGCGGACAACAAAGCCCTGGCCTGGCAGCGCTGCAGAGCGGCGGCGGCGGCGGGGGCCTGGAGCCCTACGCGGGGCCCCAGCAGAACTCGCACGACCACGGCTTCCCCAACCACCAGTACAACTCCTACTACCCCAACCGCAGCGCCTACCCCCCGCCCCCCCAGGCCTACGCGCTGAGCTCCCCGAGAGGTGGCACTCCGGGCTCCGGCGCGGCGGCGGCCGCCGGCTCCAAGCCGCCTCCCTCCTCCAGCGCCTCCGCCTCCTCGTCGTCTTCGTCCTTCGCTCAGCAGCGCTTCGGGGCCATGGGGGGAGGCGGCCCCTCAGCGGCCGGCGGGGGAACCCCCCAGCCCACCGCCACCCCCACCCTCAACCAACTGCTCACATCGCCCAGCTCGGCCCGGGGCTACCAGGGCTACCCCGGGGGCGACTACGGCGGCGGTCCCCAGGACGGGGGCGCCGGCAAGGGCCCGGCGGACATGGCCTCGCAGTGCTGGGGGGCTGCGGCGGCGGCGGCGGCGGCGGCAGCAGCCGCCTCGGGAGGGGCCCAACAAAGGAGCCACCACGCGCCCATGAGCCCCGGGAGCAGCGGCGGCGGGGGGCAGCCGCTCGCCCGGACCCCGCAGGTACACAGCTGAGTGGGGAGGGGGCTGGGGCGAGCGGGGTCCTGGGAGTGGGTGGCGGCTGCGGGGAGCAGGCCACAGCCTTGGGCTACCCCCAGTCCGGGGCCCCCACTGCTGGGGAGCTGCCATTGTCTGGCTCTTCTCTTAAAATGGCTGCCTGTCTGCCTTCCTCTCCTTCCCTCCTTCAGCCTTTGTGTGGGGCTTTCCCTGAGGTGTATGCTCCCCTTCTCCCTCTTCCCTGGTCCCTTCGAACTCCTGGGGTCTTCAAGGGGGTGCGGGGCAGAATGTGCGGGGAAGGGCCTGGCCCAGGGTGTGGGGGGTGCTGGGGGCTCAGGTTAGGGGTGTGCAGTGCTAGGAGCTCGGGAGTTGAGTGAACAATTCTTTGCTCACCTGCCGCTCCTCTCTGCCCGCTCTCCTGCCTTCTTCTAGGCCGTTCCCCATTTGTGCTTTCAAGGAGGGGCCCCTCGGGCTCTGGGGTACCTCGGGGGAGGGCAGGGGCCTGCTTGGGGGCAGCTAGAGGCCGGCTGCGGTTCACCCAGGGCAGCCCGGGCCATCTCCTGTCTTAGTCTCCGTCGGCCCAGTGGCCTGGGCTTCTCCCTGGAAGTGCTGGTAAACAGCTGAGTGATTGGAGTAGTAAGTGCAGATTGCTTTGGTTTGGGATTTGAATTATGGAGGTAAAATCCTTCTGTCAAAGCCAGGAGACAGTTGGTCTTAGGTTGACATCCTATCTGTGATCTGATTGGCTCCCCATCTCCTGCTCTTGGCCATTTATAATTGCCTCTGATGTAATGGTACAACAATCCTGATGAGCTCATAAACTTTTACACTCTGCTTTTCTGCCAGTGATAACCCAAACCATCGCTGCCACTATCTGCCTTTTATTCCAGAGCTGAAATTGGCTGTGACCTTGAGGAGGGAGGTTTAAGCAGCAATACTGTATCAGCAGGAGCAGAGCCCCAGACAGGCTGCCCTTGTTACATTGTGCCGAAACAAAAGAAGAGGCAGTGGCATTTTGCTTGTACCTTGGATTTATTTTGCTTGTTATGTTTTATGCAGCCTGAAATAGATTCTGTGTTGTCAGAACAGTAGCCGAGTTTTTCTCTACAATGGGTTTGCTGTTTGTTTTGGTTTTGTGACTTTCCTGATGGTATAAATGACTTCTTTGATGGCTCTGAAGATGCATTTGTCTTGAGTAATTTTGACCCTGTTCGCTTTGCAGAATTGAAATTATTTTACTGGGCTTTTTATTGAGTGACAAATGTGGGATCTTTATGGGAGGGGTAAGAGAAAACTTTTTTTTTTTTTTTTTTAAGAACTGGAAGCTTTCTGAGAGAATTTCATATTAGGTTCAAGTATTCTGTTTTAAGGAAGACTGGCCTCATTTCTTTGTTTACATGTTGAATCTTGTTTACACTTTCTTTTGTTAATTGAACTTTGGGAGAGCAGCTCAATTTAAAGAGAAGCTGACATCTTTAATGATCTTGCAGGGACTTTCTCCTAAAGACCTGGTTTGGTGAAATTTATCATTTGTTCCTGGAACATCAGAAAGGCTAGTTTTCTGTTTTGTCATCATTTTAGAGCTTTGAAATAGAGATCATCTGATTTTTTTCTTTGCATTTTAAGGTATGTTCCACTTTTTTTCCCCCCTATCTTCCAAGATAATAAAGATAGAACCTATAATGGTACTTGATATTTGTTTAGAAATGACACCTTTCAGGTACATTTTTATGCATTCTGTTTTATTTTTATTTGCTCTTAGTACCTCTTCATGTTCTTAAGTGTTTTCGTCAGGAATATTGGGTATTCTGTGGAGTCATGTATCTTTTGAAAGAGGGGAAAAGCTCTTCATGCCCCCCCCACCCCCAGCAGTACCCAGTTGTACCTTCCTGCTATGAGATTTTGTTCACTGATTAGCTGTGTTCCTTCCTCATCCTAGAACTGCTTTTCTCTTCTCTTGAGCTGGGAATTTTTAAAATAGCTGTGTTAAATGGCAGATTTAGAGCTCTGTGCCTTGACTCCACATCGTCTATAATGTTCTGTGTTTGGACAAGAAACGGGAATTTTAAATGGAATTTCTGGTGCAGGAGGATAAGTTTTGTCTTAGGAAAGAGAACATCCTCTTGTCTCCGGATAAGAGACATATTACATTTCTTTCCCCTTGAGGGGAGGGAGTCTGAGCCATTTACCTTTCTTAAATTATTAGAAGAAATAATTTGGGGTAAGTCAAGACTCATTTAAAAGCAATAATTAATTTGAATTCTGCTGGTTTGGGGATATTCAGGCAAACACTTTGTTTTTTGGGGGGAGGGGGATAAAACCAACTTTTGCCATAGAGTGATTTCTGTTTTTCAGTCATTAAATATTTGAGCACTTTTATGTGCTAGGTACTATGCTCTGTGCAGAGTAAATGGTAGAAAAATAGATGTAGTCCCTGTCTGGAAGCTTGTTGGTGCTGCCTCTGGGTGAATTTTTGGATTCACTTTTAACATCACCATACCTAACACTTAAAACAACATAGGTTCCTGTTCAATTTCAGTTCAGTTGCCTACTCCCCTATGCCCAGAGAAGGGGGTGGTGAGCATTCACTTGTGGAAGAGACAGTACAACTTTCAGTTTTGTGGTAGTCTCCACGAAGGTTGTAGGTGGATAGATTTTGATATGAATTCCTCTTTGCTACTTAAGGATAAAGCTCTTGTCAGACCATGAAGCCTTATTCTTAAGCATTCTTAAATAACAGGGTCTTGCTCTGTCCCTTTCTCAGTCTTGGATTAAGACTGTTTTGCAGAGAATTGATTGACACAGCTGAGGTGGTAATGTTCTCATTTGACTCTGCCTTTATGAAATAAAGATTAGCTAAGTGTTTGTATTGTGGCTCTCTTTTTCACAGGAGCGGGAAGATCCTAGCAGGCAAACTTTTCTTTTATTGCTTTCCATAAGTAATACTGTGTCTCAAGGTGTTGAATCCTGCTACTGATGAAATACTTTTTGCTCACCTATGCACTTGAACCTCATGTGAAGTTTTTTATTTGGGATGCTTTTAGCTGTAGTACCTTGAGAGTAGTATCAGTTCATCAAAGTAAAAAATGAAATAGAATATGTAGTCCAGGGTCAAGATGGATTTGATTGTAGAAGTTTGGCTGTTAGTTCTTGCTATGGAAATATCAAATGATATTTCCGACTCCTGGGAAACAAATACAGGAATCTTGGGCTTATTATGGGAATGCCTACTGGCAGAAATTCTAGGCTGGCTAAAATACAGGACTCTTGGAGCTCTCTCAAGTAGGAGGGACTGGGAAAACCACACTGAGATGGCACTTAGTTTTGAGGCTTCATGTTTCTCTACTGTCCAAGAGAGAACTAAGGGTGATGGGGGTTGGGATGGTGGCAAGAGAAGAGAAAGCAGCAGGACCAAGGTTGGCTTCTTTGTATTGGGCCCTATAAGGACTTTGCAAGGTACCTTCCTTTGTGTGTGACACAGAGTAATCGTGACAAGTGGCACCTGCTGTAATAAGATGTCTTGGATTGCATTAAACATTCATCTGTTGGATTGATTCCTGTAGGGTGTGATGTCTACAGTAGGCTTTAGCAACGAGGTTAGTGAACTTTTTTTAAAATGTGGAAATAGGCTAACAAAGTATGGTTAGGGCCCTTTCCCACCCCACCCCCATCCAGGGTTGTATTGATTGGCTTCAAATCCCAAAATTCTAGAAGCCACTGAACCAAGCAGAATATGTGTTAAAATATGGTATTCAGAATAAATTGGCACTGAATTGTTCTTTCCTGCCGGTGAGCTGGGATACCTCAGTCTCTAAAATGGAGTCCTGATTACCATGGCTTTCTCCTTGTTTGGATTGGTCATTATCATTATTGATGCGCCCTGAGTTGTGTGTAACATAGTGGTGAGGGCTAAAGAGCACAAGACTTAGGAGCAAGAGGCTTTGGTTCCACATGCAGCTCTAGATTAAGCTGTGTGATTTGGGGCAAGCCATTGACCTTCTCGGTTTTATTTTCCCTTCAGTAAAGTGAAGTTGGTGGACTGCATGGTCTTCTTCCTCTCTGATGCTACACATTGGGCTGTGCTTCCATACCTGACTTGTGAGGGCAACTTCTTCCTGTACATGTACCGGTAGGGGTCTTGAGACCATCTTTCTTCCCTTGGGCCTGAAGAACTCAAGGCTGTTTTCTCCTGAGGATTTACGGGAACAAGCTCTGAACAGTTGGGTACTACAATGATCTGTGGCCCTTTACAGCAAAAGCCCTACCAGACTATTTTGCTTTGAAACTGTTTATGTTTGTCATTAATCATTCCACCTGGCTGGTGGTTAAAACACTAAACATTAATTGAAAAATTGGGCAGACTCCATTAAAGCAAGACTTGAAAAATAGTTGCTTCAAAATCTCCACGAGGGGAGTTTGGGAGTAGGTTCAGGGTGGGGGAGGGAGTAGACATTCATAACATTAGCACTCTGCTGCTTTCAGGGGGGTAGGAAGGTGGGGAGAGGTAGCTTTAAGTTCTCCAGACTCTTCGGGTGTTTGGGCAGGTCTAGGTCTGGTTTGGGCAGTTGGTTGTAATCTGAGTGCCTGAACTTGCCCTGTAAGTTTTGCTGAGAGAGGAGCAAAAGTTCCTGAGACTGGAACAGGAAAAGCTAAGCATTACAGGGTCAATTTCATAGACCTATTGCCTTTTCTCATACCTTTGGCTTTCTAATCTAGGTGGTGTGATTTGCAAGTGCTCCTGGAAGTGCTATTCTTTCTCTTCTCCAGCACACCTGAATTTCCATTCTTTCTCCTTCTGGCTTAGTAGTTTAGAAGTGTAATTTAGGCATCTTAGAAGTAGGCTAGAAGGAAGCTTCCCTTTATAAAAGGGGAAAAGGTGTTTGATAATTCTCTGCTTGACACAGCAGCTTCTTCCTCTGTGAAGGAACCAAATGTTTCAGAGCTTTGTGTAAATACTTGCTGAGCTGTCAATATGTACCCAGGAGGTTTCTGTAGTAAGATATAAACGGCTCTATAGAATGTTTGACAGGCAAATTAATAAACAGTTTTCAAGCAAAGATAATGCTAGTCTGTTCTCATGCGGTAGAATAAAATAACATTGGAGAAAAGGAAATGTGGATAGAAAAGGGGGTAGTACGGGGGTGTGGAGACTTGGAGATAAGGAGAGATGATCTAAAAGAGATTGGAAGTGAAAAGATGGCAGAGAAGCCTCCATGGTCCTGGCTCCAGGCTAAGTTCAGGGCACATGGAGCCCCTGTTCAAAATGGATTGCAGTTTCAGAGTGAAAATAAACAGAAGTTTGGAAAGAAGATCCTAAGTTTCATTAGTGAGGTAAGTGTGCTCCAAAAACTTGGTTTATGAGACTTTGAGTTTTAAAGCCTTGTTCTTTCGGAACGGTTTTGTAGTTTGGTGAGATGTTTTTAGGGTTGGGTTTGCATTTTTGGAATACCAGAAAGGGGGGAAAAAAGATACTACAACTTCAGCGTCGTCCTCAGCCTCTGTTTTGCTGTGGCTCTCAGGATTATAAGCCCACTTTATGGGCTGGGTTTATTTGTATAGTTTTTACCGGACTCCTTCTGTGCATCATACATATATATGTTAAAATTAATGCTCCCAGGTTCCTGGGTTAGTACAAAGTCCAAATGTTTTGGGGACTCACTAAATCCTGCCTGAAGGGTTATATGGGTAGATTCAGTCTTTGTTTTTGAAATTGCCATTTTAGGATTAAAAACATTTCTGGGTTCCTTCAGTGAAACATTCTTTTTATAGAGGAAGAAATATTTTAGAAGTATTTTAGCTGTGTGCCTGTGGCTTTGGTAGCCTTGTGAGATAACCAGATTTATCTTCTCAAAGTTTCTTTTTAAAAACAAAATCCACTGACTCTGACACCAGTTTTCATCACAAGAAGTGTTTTTATAGACCAGAGTCCTGGAAGTGCCTGTTTGACTCAGCATAGTAGTAGGGAATATGAATGTCATTATGGCCCTGACCATAATTTTTTGGTTCTGCTAACTTACCAAAAGCTATCAGCTTGTTTTAAAACAAAATACAAAAACTTGGTTTGACACAGACATTGGTTGCCCAGGCCTTTCTCATTGTTATGGTGGTAAGGGTAGTAGAACATCAGGTTCGTTGCTGAGAGTATGATTTCTAGCTCAGGGGGATTTGGAGATTCAAATGGGAGTAAGAAATAGCCGTATGTGAACACACCAGTTAGATACTAGGAAGGGACTTAAAAGAGACAGTATCTGCTTCAGGGGAATTTCGTTTTCTTGGCAAAGCATGCTTATGTGCACACATCTGGAAAACTTGCAAAGCTTATAAATGGGTATAGACCAAACTAAGAGTATGAGCTGAAGGAATTCAAGAATAAGGAGCAGTCAGAGTTGGGCAGGGTTAACCTGGGACAGCTTTTCAGAGGCAGTGATTCGTGAAGCTTAATGTTCAAGAGGGGGAAAGTTAAAATATTAATTTGCTTTTTCATAATGCTACCCTGAGTGCCATGGGCTTTATAGGATCCACATTACACAACCATCTCCAGACCTGTAGATGCTTCATTCTGGTGACTTTGAGAATTTGGACTGTAACTAAAATTCCATGAAAGAGAGTGGCTCCAGGGTCTTAGTGGTTTTTGTGGTTATGTGGGGACTTAAGTACAACCTGCCAAGTTCTTTGGCCAGTTTCAGGAGCTCTTTTGTAGTAATTTTGGGTTTGGAAGGTTGTGTCACCTTCAGAGTTGTGTGCCCTGGACAACTCTGCAGGGACGGTGGTTCAACTTTGGTTGGAGAGCTTAGGTTTTTTTTCTTTTTTTGGCAGAGTTAATCGATTTTTCTTAAACAAAGTAAGAGCCATGAGGTACCTGTCCAGACACTTAGACTGTTGCTATTTCTAAAGTTGGTAGCTGTACTGAAGCTGAGTTGCTGATATCAGACCTTATATTGAGGGTAGATGGGTGGGTAAGCCTGCACATATGCAGTTTGCCCATCTGTTCACAGAAATGGCCTTTAATATTGTTTTTGATTAGGTTGGCTGTGGCCAAGAAGCTCATAAATGCTGCAAACACATGCTTATTCCTTACGGGAACCTTTGAAATGGCAGTGATTTTGGTTTCTCTTTATCTGCTGGTCCATGTGCAATGGGACCACACATGATTTCTGGCACTTTTCAAGGGGCTGTAAGTGGATGCTTAACAGCTGAAGATGCATGGAGAGTCCAGTGCCAGGCTACTAGAGTGCTTTCACCTGGAAGAGAAAGCTAGGTTACACTGTTCCAGTGTACAAGTATGGAGTCTTGAATACAGATTCTAGTTTAGAAATCTCTCTTCCAACTTCTTGAGCCTTGCCATTCTGGCATTTTGCAAAGCGAGTTTCCAGTAACTCAGAATTGGGGCACAGTGGCTCATCTGCCATGGATAGCAGGTGAGTAGGGGCCTGAGATGAACTCCTTAGTCTGTCTGGGTTTTAGAGGAATCCAAGTTAGGGTGAATGTTGACTTAACTACCTTGAGTATTCTTCCCCAGAATTGTTCCTCCCCCCATTCAAATGGGATAGAATTAGTTTTTATTGAATGTTAAAGGACATCTGAGTGAACTTACATTTGTTTTTGTTAGTCATTTCTGCATACCAGAAGATGGTCTTGGGACAGGTTGAGTCTTTGCAGTGGCTTCTGCATTTTCCAAGGGTGTACTGCAATGAGAGGTCTAATGCCAAGAATGCATTCCAACACGCTGCAGAGTAGGAAATTTGATCCCTAAAATGTTGACTTAGTGTTGGTTATGGTACATATTAGAAATCACCCAGTAATCCAGGACAGATTTTTGTCGCCCTCCAGGAAGCTAATGTTGATATGAAATACTAAGGGGCTTTGGGCACCGGGGCTATGTGCTCTGCAGGCCCAGAGTGCTGCTTAAATTGCCACCCATATGAAGAGGAAATGTGCCATGTGCTTTTTTTCCTCTTTTGCATTTGGGCTTCCTTATGGCTTCGTTGCTTCTGGGTTCCCAAGTCTGCAATGTTAGATATTAGACTTCCTCCTCCCTTGGCACAGGCACATTCATGATTTTCTGTGGCTCATCACCAGCAGCCAAGATTTTTGTATGCTTTTTCCCTCTTAAACTTGTTAGCTTTCAGCTTGCTTGTTTATAGACATCTCTGTTAAAAGGAACTCCCTGCTCAAGATCTAGCACCAGCATGACGGCAGCAGGGGAGTTTAGGGGTTGGTGTGATATCAGTCATTTAAAAACCCATTTGCTGTGTGCTTGGTTTTTTTTATTTTGCCTCTTCACAACTTGCTTACCGGACATGAGTGCATCTGGGTCCAGCTGTTTACTCTCAATGACTGATGCCTGGTATACTTTGACTTTAAGCAGAGTGTGAGTTCAGCCACGTGGTAGATGATAAAAGACTACATATTGCTGGGCACTTCCTTTTGGAGGAAACAAATGTGTCTTTGGGCTCTTCTTGCACAGTGATTTCCCCCTTTCTCTGGGTGGACCTTATTACGGCTTTCTCTTGTCGTTAGTGAACAAGTCACCTGAGCAAAAATGCTGGGAATTCGTTGCTGTTTGTTACTGTGTCTAGTCTGCTGTGTACAGATTGCTTTCTCTCTCTTCTCATCATCAGGTGGTGGAGTTCTTGGGTTGGTCCAGCAGTAGTAGACATCTAACTTTTTACCTGTTGAGGAGTCTGGCTGCCAAAGATAGCTCTATTATAAAGGATTTGGGGAACAGTTCTATAGGTAGTTGATCCATAACTTTGTCCTGGGCTGGGGATAGGCTTAGAATCTCACTGAGATCCCAATTTTAAAATGATGGCATACTGAGGGTGAATATTAATAGTAATAACCATGCATTTGCACACTTACAATGTGCCAATCTCTATGCTGGGTCTCTCCATGAATTTATTTATTTAATCTTCAAAACCATGAGAGCTGGGTTCTGTTGTTACTCCTCCCACTTTACAGATGAGGAAATAGAGTAAAAATGAGAAATTTGCCCTAGGGTAAAAAGCTAGTAAAAGGTAGAGTTCTGATATGAATCAAGGTTTGTCTGATTCTCTAGAGCTGTAACATTATAAAATACTAAATTTGCTTCTTCAAAATAAATTATTTAAGCACTAAGGCTTATCGGGACATTATTTTTGCAGTAGCCTGGAACTCTTAAATGGGGTGAAAGACTAAAAGCCTTTAGTTACAGTTTTACATTATGCCTAGATTTCTGTCCATCTAGAATTTTATTTAAGTTTCTGATGAATGGCCATGTGATCCCAATGGTAAGAATTGGCAGCATTTGGTTGTCAGGCCACTTTTCTCTTTGGGAGGGATTTTTGAAAAGAGTGAGGGGTAGGGGTGGATTGAGGCTCAAAGACTCCTTCACTTTGATCTAAGTGAGCGTAACTTGTGTTATGAGAGTATTTACAGATTGAGTTTACTTTCTATTACTTGGAGCACTTGCAGGAGAGGCAAGGATTATTGTCTTAATTTCCACTTGGGGAAAGTGAGCACATAAAGATTAAGTACCTCACACAAAGTTTCATAGTAGAGTCAGCTCTAAAACTCTAAGGGTTTAAAGTTCCCTTAGGCTGTGTGACTTTAGGCAAGTCACTTCTCTGAATTTATATCCTCAACTATATAATGAGGAAAAAGATCTACCTTGCAGGTTTCAATAAATACTAATAACGGGGTGCCTGGGTGGCTCAGTCGTTAAGGGTCTGCCTTCGGCTCAGGTCATGGTCTCAGGGTCCTGGGATCGAGCCCCGTGTCGGGCTCCCTGCTCAGCAGGGAGCCTTCCTCTCCCTCTGCTGCTCCCCCTGCTTGTGCTGTCTGTCCCTCTCTCTGTCAAACAAATAAGGAAAATGTTTAAAAAAATGTATTAATAATATATGTGAAAGTACTATTATCAAATAAAATTTGAACATGACTCCTAGTTTGTAGAGGCCCCTGCTTGAGAGAGGGGGATAGTACTGAGTGGTTAAGGACAGTTGGTCTTCACTGAATTAAAAGCTATCCCATAGTTCTTAGCTACATGTAAGATATATTAATGCTTAAAAAAACCCAACAAATTTTATTAAGCACCTGTTGTTCTAGTTTGAGAGATAGATTAGTGCAGTGGTTCTCCGTGGGATCCCTAACCGTTAGCATCAGCATTCCCTAGGCCCTGTTTAGAAACGTAAAGGGGCGCCTGGGTGGCTCAGTCAGTTGCAGCTCTTAATTTCAGCTCAGGTCTTGATCTCGGGGTCATGAGTTCAAGCCCCACGTTGGGCTCCATGCTGGGTGTGGAGCTACTTGAAAGAAAGAAAGAAATGCAAATACTCATCCAGACCTACTGAATCCAGAACTCTAGCAGGGTGTTTTAACAAGCCCTCCAGGCCATTGTGATGCACACCCAAATTAGAACTACCAGATTTATGCATTTACAGAGTATATCTGAATTACCTGAGGGACTTCTTCCAGATTACACCATAGGCTGATATTTCAGATGTATCTGCTCTTCCCATGATGTGAGAGAGTTCCTGGATAGAGAAAAGGTTAAAAATGCTTGGGAGAAGAAAAATACTTTTAAGATGGAATCTTCTTTTCGTACTACTTAAAAAAAAAAAAAAGAAAAAAAAAGGAATCTTCTACTATGCAATATTGTAAACTCCAGTCACCAAACAGGTCTATTTCTTTATAGGGCTTGGGGACTCCCTGCCTTCCATTTCTCTTTCTCTTAGCTCTTTGGTGACATGCAGCATGAAGATAATCTGAATCCGTGGTACTGGTTGTTTGATGAAGGTGGAAAAGTTCATTTTAGGATTGTGACTGTGTGGTCAGCAGGTATGACCGGCCAAGTAAATTGCCTAAGAAAGTGATTCTTGAAAACGCTGCTCAGGCCAGTTTGGGAGCTTCAGTTAAACGCCATGATGTCCCTTCTGCTCGTGATGGCCAACTGATCTGTGAACAGGGCCAGATCTGGTGGTCTCTTAGTAGGTCGTCCTTAATGACCTCCCTCCCTCTCTCACCACTTAGCCCCTAGTGGCTAGCCAGAGGTTTGCTGTGATTCCTTTCTTTGTGTCCCTTGTGAAGTCCTAGCTTCTCTAAGTCAGTTCCTGACAAGCTGCCCCTCTTTGAAGTGGATGAGGTCTCTCTCAGGAGCGGACATTTGAGCCAAGACCTGTCCCCAGTTGTATAGCTTAATAAATAATGATTGTGCTTGGCACAGAAATGGAAGTTTGAGAAATGTCTGGTAATAAACAGTAACAATGCAAAGACCTAGCAGAGAACCAGTGTTCTAGTACACCTGCACTTTCTGAAAACCTGATGTGGTTTCTGTATCGTTCCCATTAAAAACAAGTTTCCTTGTACCAAGCCTCTTTTCCCTCCTGTCTGAAGAGTGAAGCTGTGATGACTGACCCGGCTCTGATGAAGGCCAAGGCTTCTAGGAGGCCATGTGCTGACAGTTTGATCTGTGATTTGACATTTGTAGATACAAATAATTCTAGTAGGGAGTCATACGTTCTTTGTGTGTGCTTGTGTGTTTTAATCTTACTTTAGCATCCCTCTGCTTTCTAGCTTGATTTTCTCTGTTTCTTGTTTTTCCCTTTTTCTATTCTCTCTTTTGATGTCTAACTCTGTTGGTAGAATGCAGAGCATATGGAGGCCTAGTAACTTTACCATACTAGAGCTGGTAAAATGTCTTTAAAGTACTGGAGATGCAACTTACACCACTTTCAGATCAACTGGTATCTGTGTGCCTCTCTGTTGGAGGTACCTGCCCTAAGTAGAGGCAGGAAGTGCCTTTGTCTAATTAATAAACAGAAGTTTTCCCTAAATGATCTGTATCTCTTCTATTCTCTTTTCCACTTTATTGCCTTTGGCCTGGAGACTGTTTCTTAGCCCTCCTTAATCTGTTTTTGGGGTTGTGTTGGTACAGGACAGATTGTAACATTTTTGTTTTTCTTTCTAGTCTGTGATTTGAATCCTCTGCTCTCCCAATGCAGCTTTGAATCGGTTTCTTTAAAACCCCTACATAAAACCTCAAGTGACCAATATGTGGTCTCATTATGGTATTTTGGGTTAAAATAAAATGACATTGAGAAAGCTGGGTTCATCCACCCAGGCACATTTCACCAAAAAGAAATTCCGTGTGCCTTGAGTAAGACAATCTCCAAAGAGTGTATGAGCTAAAACTGAAACAGACTTGGGGATGGGGGGGTGAGGAAAAGATAAATTTCAGCTCGATTTGCATAATTCAGCGTGCCAGGTATCCATCTCAATTTGATTATATTGGCCAGAGATAGGAAATAAAGAGGAGAGACAAACTTCAGAAAAGATAGCTTAGTAACTTTGGTCTGGTCCAGGTATATTTCTGGTATAAATGATGAAGCCAGCTGGGGTCTTCCGGTACACATTTGTGTGAACAGTGGTGTAGAGGAGGTTGGTACTAATGTACTTTTGGAGCTTTGAAAAGAACTGGAGTATTTATAGGACCGTATGGCTCTTCATTCAGCAAATTGCTGACCTTAAAAACGCCTGAGGATTTGGAGGCACCTATAATCTTAATAAGGTTGGCTGTGCCCTGGGCCATTCTTTAACTTATTTGATTGTTCAGAGTGGACTTAGGGGGACCAGGTGAAAGACTGGCATTTTTGGAAAGTGGTCCAAGGCAGCCCTAGGAATTGAAAAAACACAGTGGCATTGCTGCTTCTCAGCGTCTTTACAGGACTTGATTGGATTGATGACAAACGGAATCTCCGACTGCATGTAAATCAAGTTCCTACAGCTCAGTGATGTGTCACAGATACCTTTTTTAGTACAGAAGGAGAAATTTTGGCAGGATGTAGAACTGTGCACTTAGAGAAATTTAGGATCTTTTTATATAACCCATGCAAGACCAGTCCAAGTTTGGAATTATAGATAAAGGGAGTGGGGGAAAACGAGAGCTTTTAAAGAGAAAGCAAATGAGGCCTTAAAGTTTTGCGACTAGGAGCAGTTTTTGCCTTTGCCTTTTTTGTTTGTTTTTGAGCAGTTATCTGCGAAGCAGTTTAATATGGAAGAAGGAGTATTTTAGAAACTAGGTCAGAAGAAGTAGGTGTGATTTAAAAGTGTTGTCTTTATTGAAAAGTTGCTATGTACCCTCCTGGGTGAAGCTCTGTTTATAAGGTTACATGACCCTTGGCTCTCTGTGTATTCCTTAAGTATACCATATCACCTAATGTTAAGGGACAAGTAAGCAGGGCAGAAAATGTCTACAAAACTGTGCCACTCAGTTGGGCTTGTGGTCCATCCACACTAAGGTCCTTTCCCTAATAGAAACACCAAAGAATGGTTTGTGGGAGGAAGTACCTTTTCCTGGTGTCAACCCATACCACCTCATGTGGGTAGCAAGGTCTATACATTGTTTTTAATTATTGAGCACTACTGGGATGCAGTATCCCAACCTATCTTTCTTGCATACCATTAAGATTTCCTAGACTTTGATCATATTTCCCATTTCTCAGGAATTTTGGGGATAATAACTTTTTAGCTCACTTAATTGCCCAATCCTGTTACTGACTTACTTGCCAATATAAGAAGTCTTATGGTAGAACTTTTTTTGGAAAACCTGTGAGTACCTACCTTCCATTTGAAGGTTGCTTATAGTAATGCAACAAGTACTTAAATGAGCTTCTACAATGTATCAGTCACTGTGTTGTGAACATAGGATTCATAATTTCTGCTTCCATGGAGTACTTTCTAGTGGGGAAAGATGTAAGTAAATAATTACAAATAACCGTAATTGAATTTTAATAAATGTGCTGGAGGAGAAGTACCACCTTCAGTAAATTATCTTCCAGCTATTTTTTTAAAGTAAATTTTTATTTGTAATTACCTTGGCTACTGGGTGGCTTTATAATGTTGGGCTCTTGGGATGGGTACTGGTCAGTTCTGATTCCCTTTCCCTTCACTGCTCCAGGGTCAAGTGTTACAGGAAATTCTCCATCTAAGATTGGACTTGTAATGGGCTAGAGTCCATTGTTTCTCACCGAGGCTCTTCTTTGTGTGGAGATGCATTGCAGGACATTTGGCATCCTGCTCCCCAGGTAATAAATGCCAGTAGCACCACAGAGTTGATGTGATAACCAAAAAAAAAAAAAAAAAAAGGCACTTTCATACATTTATTTCCAAACACTTCTCAGGGGTTTGTTCTGGTTGAAAACTATTGGGCTTTACTGTCAGGATTCTTGGGAGGAGATTCTTTGGGATTCCTTTGGGAGAACAGACTGAAAGTAGGTAGAGGTTGAAAACTGGACTGATCAACCCTTTTGATGTCCGACTTGTGTGTTCTTGATTTTTAAGCAGGTATTTTGAAACTGCTTTCAACCCATTCTGCTTTTTCTCTCATTGAGGGTAAAGGGAAGTAATGTCTGTTGTACGTGTAGTTTATGAACTGGTACGTTAACAAGCATTTCACATATTTGATCATTTCAACTGTCTTTTATCTTTGTTAGACAGTTTTTAATCCCCATTTTACGATGGTTCTGGTGCCAAGGGAAGTGACTTGCTCAGTGTAGTATCAAAGCCTGTGCTTTTTCTCTTTTTTTAAAAAGCATAATTTCAATTTATTTGTTAGCTAACCTCTGATTGACCACTTTGGGTTTCTGGTCTTGAGTATATGGGACCAGACCTTAAGTGTTCTGCTTTGCTTCTAGAAATTTGGGACTTGTGTAGGATGATAATAGCTAACATTTTGGGTGCTAGAGGATATAGCAGTCAGTTAAACACACATCCACCTCTAGTACCTCTAGACACATACCCACTAGCTTATATATTTTAGTTTAGACTATGAACATTAAACAAGATAAATAGTAAACCATAGAGTATTCTAGTGATACATGCTTGGGAGAAAGGTTAACAATGGACTAGGTCTAAGAGGTGTGCAGGATCGAAATTTTGGGTGGGTTTACCAGGGAAGGCCAAGTGAAAGTGTTACTTGATGTGGAAGAGAGCTATCCTAATACCTGAAGAAAGAGTATTCGTGGTGGAGAGATGGGTGAGGCCAGAGCATGTCCAGCTGGTTTGAAGAAGAGGGTTTTGTTTTAAGGTATTAACTCACTTATTCAGCCCGGAGGGTGCTACTACTATTGTCTCTATTCTGTTGATGTAGAAACTAAGGGACAAGAGAAGTTGAAGGCCTTGCAAGGGCAGAGCTCTTAACCATTGTGTAGGACTGGCCACCCAGGGCCAAAGCATTTCCTCTGCACCACCGAGGTTAGGAATTGCAAGGCCTCTAGAATTTCACTTTCTCTTCCACAGTCCCCTTTCCTTTCCTACTTTTAAAGGAGGAAAGTTTGCTTTACACACACATCTTCACCGTCCTGGAGCTTATATGCTAGCCTGGGATACAGAACATGAGCAGGATAAGTAAAGTATATAGTATGTTAGTGATAACATGTTTAGGTGAACAAGACATCGCAGGGACTCGGTATAGGAATTTGGGAAAGCTTGGCTTTAACTGAGAATGCTGCTTATTTAGGAATCTGGGAATCTGAGGTGCATTCCTGGTGGTTTCTCTGTTGGCCACGCTCTGCCCTCTTCAGACCATTGTTTGGCTAAGGAAGCTGAACGTGCATCTGAATTCTAGAGTCACTTGGTACTGGAGATGGGAGGAGTTTTGGAAAGAGGGCACATGGCCCAAATGCTCCCAGACTGGACATGAGAATTGCCTAAGGAGATTCCTGGCCCTGTCCCAGAGCTGCTGATTCAGAATCTGGAGGGCAGGATTCCATTGTGTTGCTGAGGAGGTTAAGGTACAACCTGGCTAGTGCTTCGCTGCCACCCTTCCCCACCCCCCACAGCCCACCCCAGGGAATTGGTCAGAAAACTGGGAGGGGGACCCAGATGTCCTCTCAGTCTAGTACTTTTCACCATGTTGTGCTCCTGCCTTACTCTTGAGATTAAAAAGTTGTAAAGAAGGGGATGTTTAATTTTATCAAATGGCATTTCAGTTCCTGTTTAATCATCTTCTTGGGGCCCTCCTGTTTTTAAAACCTGGGATTGAAGCAGTACCTAAAGAGGAATTCTTTCTCAAGAAGTTGTGTGGTTTCCTCAGAGGCTTTTGTAATTCATTGGAAATGGGAGAGATTGGTTAGCTAAATTTGGTCTTCCAAAAAAGTGATCTTCATCATTTTCAGAAGAGCATTTTCTCTATGAAAGGTGGCTAATGAAAGTGCTCTGGATGAGAAGGAGTTTATCATTTGTTGAGTTCATTAGCTTGGTGCTGTTGCTGCACTACTTGAAGGGCTCTTTCTGGAACCAAAGAAGAAATAAAATACCAGCACCTGGTTGTGGTTTTTCTGGCATGCCTCTTTTGGGTGGACAGCTGTGAGGTGGTTATTACAGTTGGCTCTCATAATCTGTTTTGAGTTTTGCTAGATGATTTAATGACTGTTACCCCATTGGTCTCTTTTTTTTTTTCTACCCTTAGTAAGTTTTCTCTGATCATCTGATCTGGAAGGATGGAGCACAGTAGCCTAAATATCTCTGAGCCAGGGAGAGAAGCCCCTTGTTCTCTATCAGTTTTAGAGACAGTATTGGTTGGAAGATCAAGTCTGATGTCTGGTTGCAACCCCTCCTAGGGGTTTGGTCAGGCTGGTGCTTCAGGTGGTGGCTTTGAAATGAGTTCTTTGTCTGCAAAGAGGAACATGCCCTAATCTTCTAGAATTATTTCTGTAAACAGAATAGGGTTGATAGAACTTTTCATTGAGTTTGGATTCTTTTTTTAAGATTTTATGTATTTATGTATTTATTTATTTATTTGAGAACACAGGTGGGCAGAGGGAGAGGAGAAATAGACTCCCCAATGAGCAGGGAGCCCGATGTGGGATTCGATCCCAGGACCTCGGGATCATGACCTGAGCTGAAGGCAGACACTTAACTGAGCTACCCAGGCGCCCCTGAATTTGGATTTTTAAATTTATATTCAATTTTGAAAGATTTTTTTTTTTTAAATCTCTTTGGAGTGGTAGTTGTTAATTTCTCTCTCACCATAGGCAGATGACCAGTTTATTTAGAACTTGAATGAACTAGAACTAGAATGAATTGTTTTCCATCTCTTGTAAAGTAGAAAATGTGGGGTGTGATTATCAGGTTAAGAAAGCTAAGAATCTTAGGCCGAGTGGGTTTGATTTCCTGGGTCAGGTGCTGGTATGTCTGAAGAGATATTTTTCTTTTCCTGTCGTCAACTTAGCTTCAGAAAATCTAAAATAATGTCTCTGGTGAGGCAAAATAGGAGGTTAAGGAATGTCTTATTGTCGTCCTAGGTCACAGACAGGGAAACCTGACTGTTTAAAATGCAAAACAAAATGAAGGAAGTCTCTTTATTTTAAGAGGCAGAGTCTGGGGATGGAACTCAAGCAGCTTTCTGGGCAGTTTCTCTTCAGTTCAGGTAGGGATCCTTGACCAGTTTTCAAAACTATGAAATACTGGAAGAGTAAGAAAAGGATGAGGAGGCTTTGGATACAGATGTTTGTGTGGCCAGGGAAGAGGGCACCGTGAGAATGATTTATTCTGACTAGCTAATGTGTACCAGGGTATAAAGGGTGATTCTTTTTAGGGGAGTCTACTCTGTCCATCCTAGGATCCCAGTGGAGCCACGTGGAGCTTGGGGGACGCTGAAAGCGTTGATTGGGAGAGGCCTTACCTTTTATATTTGTCCCTGCCTGGACTGCCCCTCCACAGGGGAGGGTCCCAAACGGGAACTGGATCAACAGCTGCCGCCTGTCCCTGTAATCACAGGAAGCTGAGGCCGGGTGCCTTTGTATGGGAGCTCCGCAGCCAGACAATAGTTTGTGCTGGCGGGGCCATGTGGCGAGTCACGTGACCCGGGGCTGTTTTCTGCCGGGGTCCTTACCCATCTGTTCTCTCGGCTCTTTCTGGGTTATCAGGCGCCAGTCCAAGTCCTCCCAGGCAGCCAGCTTCATGGCCAGAGATTACGAGCACTAACCTTCCTGGCAGGGGCGGTGTGGCTTCGCGTTTATGCAGATTAGCCATGTGTTTCTCACTTCAAGGCGTTCCACAGGAAAAGCCTTTTCCTGTGTTTGGCTCTCAGTGGGCGGTTCCCAGCTTACTGTACTGGGACTCAGCAAGAAGCAGGCGTGCACGAGAGGGATCACAGTACACTGGCCCCCTCCCATTCCACCTCCAGTGCTACGTCACCACAACACAACCGCTCGCGCTCTCATACTGTTGGTGTCATTCATTCGGTGCCAAGATTGCTTTAAAAAATTCCCTTGGCCCCAGTTCAAACAGGAGTACAGCTGGGATGTGTTAGATTTTAGGCAGTCTGCCCTCAATTTGAGATGAGTTATAAATAGCAGTGCCGACTTCCTTAACTACCGCTCTCTGAGGTAAAATGCAGGTTAATTACTGTGGGAATCAATTAGGGGGTTCTTTCGGTTAAAGAGCCAGGGATGCTTTTTTTTTTATTGTTATTATTAAAAGTCATACAACAAATCTGGCCAGGAATGAATTGAAAGCACAAGGAGTAAGAAATAATATTTAGATGTCCAAATTCCAGGTTATGGCACTAAGTTTATTCTGGCCCCAGCTAGTTGGCATTTAGGATGACAGTACAAGTGGTAGTCAAGACTTCTCCTCTCTGATGGACAGCTTTTCCTCAGCCCTGGCCCATCCCTCTCCACTCCTGTTCTTGCCAGTCTTTGGGTACCAAATCTGCCTCCTTAGGTTTGTTGCCTGGGCACTTTCTTCCTGTATCTTTGGATTGAGACCGAAGCCTGGAGCTTTCCTCAGTTGGACTTTTATTTCAAGAAAATTAAGCTGATCTTTCTTGGTGCCACGGGAACATGGTGTGATACATTTTGGTGAATAGTATCTTTCTGTTTGGAAGTTTGAAGGAGAGGGCATTGGGGGTGGTGGTCTCTGCTCTCTTCACCATCACTCATGGTCAGAAGTTGGAGAATTTGAAGCCCAGTTTGTTATATCTCAGCAATCCTGAGGGTTGTTATGGCTTTCCTTGGTGCAATAAGAAGTTGTCAGGGATTCTATTAGCTCATCGGTCTGGAGGGGCGTGTAATTCCTTCTGCTTGGAATAGGGGGACTCTGTGCAAATGGTTAGTCTACAAGCTGTTCTGAATATATTCAGAGGGTGCAGCCCACTAGGCATCCCTGCCTTTGATGCCCCTAAACTGCATCTTTTGATGCATTTTACTTGGCAGGCGGTTTGTAACACGGCCAGTGATCTGGAAAGAGATAATTGGTGGATGGAGATGGATTTTTTTTTCCTTATGGCTCCTCCCCCCTCTTAAAAAATTTTTTTATGAATTCAGGAGAGTAGATAGCAAGGGGCCCAACTTCCCTGATCAAGGGGCATCATTTTCCTCTCATTTATGTGTCTTTGTGGCAGAGCCTTTGCTTTTGAAGTATCATCACAGTAATCTACTCCTGTGGTTTCCCATTGAAAGGATTTCCTCTCCATCATTCCCAGAGTGGAATCTCTGGCTCTTTGCAGCCAGAGTTTGGTGTTTCCCATTCCCTGCCTCTTCCTTGGTGCCTGCAGACTGCTGATACTGGCTTTTCTGTCTTGCATGTAGCAGGGATTTTTCTGGCTTGAAATTGCTGTTTTCCAATAAAACTGATTAGTGGTGATTTAAGGCCCCCTCTCTGTTATGAGAGATTGTAAGATGGCATTTCATCTATAACTGCAAATCACAAATCTTTCACAATGGTTTTAAATGTCAGAAGTGTGAGTTACGTCTCTGCTTACCTCCCCTTCTAATATGAGCAGATGTTGAACTTTGACATGAGACCAGAGTAGCCAGATCGTTTGACCTGAATATGTTTTAGTTTGCAAAGCTGCATACTCTGCTGATTATAAACCTTTGGTGAGGGAGGGGGTAAGAAACCTGATGTCCAGGAAGGGGAAATGTCTTAATTTTATTTTTAAAATTAGAATTTCTTTGAGTTGCATTTATTTTTTGGTCTGCAAAGATTTCCTAAAGTTGACGAAGGAATCCTTGAAACCTTTATTAACTAGCCCCCTCTAAGTAACTGTCCTCCACTGGTAGTACAGGACCCTAGATATGACAGAGGAAAAGGTAACTTGCTTTTAGCCTTTTGTTTCTAAGCTGTGTTTGGGTATGCCTTTGCAGTTTGAAGACCTCTCTGGTATAGCATGGCACATAAGACTCTTCTCAAAAGTGTGCTTGTTCTCCCTTGGCTGTTCGTTCTACCCTGCCCTCTTTTTTTCTTTCAGTTCAGTCCACATTTTTTTTCTTCCCTCAAAGTCATAACCTGGTTTAGGGTGTGTCCCTAACCCTGTGGCTAGATGGTTTGATCTGGGCTTTCTCCCCATAGTATCCCCTACCTACTACTTACAGTAGGGCAGCCTAGCACATTGATGTTACTGAGCCCTAGCTCTGCACTTGGGGTCTGTGGCAGGGGCTGGAGGGGGATGATTTTCAAGGTAAAACACCCGATCTCTGGCTTCCTAGAACATAATCTTGAGAGATGCACTCAGTTAACTAGACAACTAAATGCCAATCTTACAATTCTGACTGAATTTACTATAGGAGATTTAGAAATGTGAGAGATCAGTGTGCTGAAGAATGGCAAGTGCCTTCATGTTGAAGGATTGGGTTTCTGCTCGTGGAAGCCATTGTGGACAGGAGGGCAAGGCAGGATACCATTGTGTAGAGCTGAGCACTGACAAATGTGTAGAACTGGAGCACACTGGAGGGCTCTAGAGCCAGGCAGAAGCGCTATTTATTATTATCGATAATAGCCACTATTTACTGGGCATTTAAATGGCACTGTGTGTAGTGTGTTATGTGCATTTTATTATTTTTATTTTTTTTTAAAGATTTTATTTATTTATTTGAGAGAGAGAGTGAGAGAGAGAGCACATGAGAGGGGGGAGGGTCAGAGGGAGAAGCAGACTCCCCGCCGAGTACGGAGCCCAATGCAGGACTCAATCCAGGGACTCCAGGATCATGACCTGAGCCGAAGGCAGTCGCTTAACCAACTGAGCCACCCAGGTGCCCTTTATTTTTAATATTTAGTTATTTATTTATGAGAGAGAGAGAGAGAGAGAGAGAGAGAGAGAGAGACAGATTGTGGGGGAGGGGCAGAAGGAGAGGGAGAGAATCCCAGACTCCCTGTTGAGTGCAGAACCTGGTGCGGGGCTGGGTCTCACAACCCTGAGATCCTGACCTGAGCTGAAACCAAGAGTCGGATGCTTAACCAGCTGAGCCACCCAGGCACTCCAAGTTATGTGTATTTTAGGTGAAAAACTTTTCACTGTTTAGATGGACTTATGCTCAAGATCAGACAGTGATAGAGTTAGGATTTGAACCCAAGTCTATAGATTTACTACATTCTTTGCACTTTCTATGCAGTACTGTACAGGATGTAGACAGGAATTTTGGAGCTATTGGTGAACAGGGAAAGATGAAAATGATTTGTGAGCACTGCTCTAAACTGTGCAGTCTAGTATGATAGTCACTAGCTACATGTGGTTATTTGAATATAATTAAAAGTAAATAAAAATAATTCAGTTCCGGGGTACCTGGGTGGCTCAGTCGGTTAAGTGTCTGCCTTTGGCTCAGGTCTTAATCCCAGGGTCCTGGGATCGAGCCTGGCGTTGGGCTCCCTGTTCAAGTGGAGTCTGCTTCTGCCTCTGTACCGTGCCCCCCACCTTGTGCTCCAGCTGGCTCTCTCTCACTCTCAAATGAATAAATAAAAAATCTTAAAAAAAAAAAATTCAGTTCCTCAGTCACACTAGCCATATATCAAGTACCTAATAGTCACATGTCACAGAAAATTTTATTGGACAGTATGTCTCTAGATCTCACTTAGTAGTATACGTTAGAATCATTCAAGGATCTTAAGGGGTGAGGGGGTCAGGGAACCCAAGCCCTTCCAGACTCACTAACTTGGAATCTGTGGGGAGACACCCAGGCATTTGTGCAGCCTCACAGAAAATTCTGATCTGTAGCCCTGGTTGATAGCTACTGCTCTAGAAGCTCCACAGTAACCATGGTAATGACTGCCCCTCTTGTGTTGTGGGGAGACCTGGATTGACAGAGATACCTAGAGTGGGCTGGTCTTTCTGTTGAGCAAATGTAGTCTCTTCACCTGGGGGCCACGTGGACAGCAGCTGCACTTGGGGATGAGCTGAGGATCTGGTGGCATAATGTGGCTGTGTAAGCCCCTGAGCTCTTTACGGGAGAGACTGGTGATGTTTTGGCTTCATTGCCAGGTGTATCTGGGGAAGATCACATGCTGTTTATTACTTAGTAGTCCAGTTGTTGTTAAATTTGAATTTCCTAAAGAGTCCCAAAAGAATTCATGTAGCTCCAAAATTAATGACTGAGATTTTATTGGAGCTTCTGATACAGAGGCAAGACTTGGGCCAAAATTTGTGGGTATGATTGTTGGAAACAGCACTTTAATAATATTGACATGTAGTAGTGATTTGGGATACAGTTTTACTGTGGTTCACTATAGTTTAGAAACTTAAAGGGTGCGTCCATCCTCCCTGTTACCTTTTTAGCTGACTTTGTTGCAGCCTAAGAATTTTGCCTCTGCTTTTTTTCCTTTTGGTGTTTAGAAGGATAGTTTCTATGGCTTTTTGTCTTATCTATTTTCCTCATGACAGCTCAACTTTCCCTCTATTATAAAACTCTTAGGTAGTACTCTGCCCCCTAAAAAAGACATGTACAGAGGGGCGCCTGGGTGGCTCAGATGGTTAAGCATCTGCCTTCGGCTCAGGTCATGATCCTAGGGTCCTGGGATCGAGCCCTGCGTCCGGCTCCCTGCTCAGTGGGGAGCCTGCTTCTGCCTCTGCCTCTCTCTCTCTCTCTCTCTCTGACTCTCATGAATAAATAAATTTTAAAAAATTAAAAAAAAGAAAAGAAAACATTAAAAAAAAAAAAAAGACATGTACAGAGAACCAGTTATCTGAATGTGCCTCCCCCTCCCCTTGTCTTTGAGGGCTTTTGTTGTTTTTTAAGGTCTTATCCACCTTAAATTATAGAATATTAATTACAGAAAAGCAGAACAGGAAGGGACCCTAGGTATAATCCAGACCAGTGGTTCTTAAAGTGTGGCCCCTGGACCAGCAGCATCAACCTCACTGGGGAACTATTACAACTGTGTAGCCTAGGCCCGACCCTAAACCTATAGAATCAGACACCCCGGGGGTGGGTCTCATCAGTCTGTGTTTTAAAAAGCCCTCTAGGTGATTTTGATGCATGCTAAAGTTCAAGAACCACTGAACTCCTTAATTTGAGAGCTAATGATACTCAGGCCCAGAGTGTTAATATCTATTCCCCATTCCCAATTTAAGGTTCAGTTTTCAAGTTTTGTGTTAAGTCCAGGCCTACTCTTCAACTCGGGTGTATCTGTTTAAGGTTTTTAGGGGACCCCCCCCAATAAATATAGGTAGGCATCTCTGACTGGAAAACATGCTGGGCTCTGTCATATATAGCTCCAGTAGGATAGAGTTATGTCAGAAAGTGAATGAGCTGATTGAACCTGTTGTCCCACAAAGAGCTGAAAGAAAGCTATGTTTGTAGCCAAATACTTGTGAAGTGTACTTTGAGTTTCCATTACTGGTGTACCTCTATATCTTGTCCTTTAAGGAAGCAAAAGTTCTATCCTCCTTACACATTCAAACTCTTAGGAGATGAACTTTTCAGTTGAGATGCCCAAGGCTCTAAATTCAGAGTCAACAACTATAACTTAGCCATGTTATCCATTTAGAAGAAAGCATAAATTTAAGTGCTTGTGCCATTTTGCCATAGTGTAAACAAGCTACAGATACGCAAGAAAAAAGATTCCACTATTGAAAGAATGGAAGCGTCTGGATGCTTATGTTTTTGAATCCCCAGCCACAGTATTGAAGTATTATTAGTTTTGGTGGTGTTGAACAGGATCATGGCAGAGTATAATAGCAGCACCGTCCTTTCCCGACTGAAGGGCCTTTGTTCTGATTTTCTGCACCAGAGAGTACATAAATTCATGTTCCACACCTGGCCTGTCCCTGGGATCTCAAATAGTACCTCACTTACAAAGTAGTACATAGCTTTCATAGTGGTATTTTCATTTCACATATGGTAAAATCAAGGTTATGAGGAAGGTTAAATGACTTGCCCAAGGATTACTGGGTCTGTACCACTACTTTCTCACAGTAACTGTTTTCCTATGTGGCATACAGACCTGTACGCTTGGGTTTATGTTCATACTGGCCAGAGGCTATCAAAGCTTCAGGTTAATGAAATGCTTTTTATTTTGTAGCCATCCAGTCCAATGGATCAGATGGGCAAGATGAGACCTCAGCCATATGGCGGGACTAACCCATACTCGCAACAACAGGGACCTTCATCAGGACCGCAGCAAGGACATGGGTACCCAGGGCAGCCATATGGGTCCCAGACCCCGCAGCGGTACCCGATGGCCATGCAGGGCCGGGCGCAGAGTGCCATGGGCAGCCTCTCTTATGCACAGCAGGTAGATGGTGACTCCAATTACCTTAACCCTTGTTGCTGTCCATGATCTGGTCTTGCGCTGTAGAATCAGAATGAGTCTTTGGCATCTAAACCTCTCAAAAGGAGCATAGGCCATTGAGCTCAGTTGTCTACAGTATGCTGCTTACAAGGCCGAGGTTGTGGGCATCATCCCATGTTTGCTCAAAGAAAGACTGTTCCCTGGCCTTAGGCTGTACATATCTGTGTCCTTTGATCTGACTGGCCTGCTTGTACCTACTGAGTAGTGATCTCCAAAGGAGGTGGGGGAAAAAAGGCAGGGGCCAGGCACCTATCCGCTGCAATCAAGAAAAGCCCTTCGTGCCATGTGCCCTGGGGATGGAAAAGGCCCTTCATGTTTCCCAAGGCCTTCGATGTATAGCTGTCTGATTTAAAATGAAAGATTAGTAGGAGGGACTGGGAATAGAAGAAAAGGGGAAGATTGAACGGTAGCGATGCTAACAGTGCTGTTATAAATGTTAAGATTTCTCTCATCTCCTTTTGTCTGGCCATCTGCACCATTATCTTTTTATTGTCATTTTTTGTTTTGACAGCATTTTCTATCATTTATATTTGAGTAATACTCATACTGAAAATGGTGATGGACAGAATATAAAACCTAACTTCTAAGACTTTAAAACAAAGTATGCCCTTAAAAATGGAAAATAGGATGCTGTCACTCTGGGGGGTTTTTTTGTTTGTTTTTTTGGGCTTGTTTGTTTGTTTGTTTTTCTAGTGAGCAGATGGAGGAGACATGGGTGGGTATTAGTGGGTTGGTTGTTTTTATTTTTGCCTACTTGCCAGATACACCCCCAGTGTCTAGAATTGAGCCTGGTACAAGTAAGCAAGTAGGCTCTTAGATATTTTTTGAATGAAAACTGAATGAAAAAGAGAACCAGAGTAGCTTAGTGATTTGCACACTGTCTGGGTTACTAAACCCGACGTTTTTAGTCAGCTAAGCCAGGCTGCTGTTGACCATTTGTTGTGGCTAGGATACAGATTCCTAGCACTTACAAAAACAGTCTAGGCCATGATAAAGAGGAGGTTCACTGGTGAAAACGGCTGCTCTCGAACTCTTGTAAATTGCCCAAATATTAAACTGTAAGTTTTCTGTAGATGAATGCAGTCCACTTGTAAACAAACCAACTAGTAACCCAGCTGGGCTGTCCTTCCTGGCTCAGTGTAGAGAGGGACGGTAGGAAAGACTATGGGCCTTCTAAGTGGGAAGCTTGGCTTGCCTGCTTCCTGTACCCATCCTCAGGCTGTCTTCTGACAGAATACCTTCGTCCAGAAGAGTCTGTGCTAAAAGTATCCTTTCCTTTCCTACAGATTCCTCCTTACGGACAACAAGGCCCCAGTGGGTATGGTCAGCAGGGCCAGACTCCATATTACAACCAGCAAAGTCCTCACCCCCAGCAGCAGCAGCCGCCCTACTCCCAGCAGCCGCCGTCCCAGAACCCTCACGCCCAGCCTTCCTATCAGCAGCAGCCGCAGTCTCAGCCCCCACAGCTCCAGGCTTCTCAGCCTCCCTATTCCCAGCAGCCATCCCAGCCTCCACATCAGCAGTCCCCAACTCCATACCCCTCCCAGCAGTCCACCCCCCAACAGCACCCCCAGAGCCAGCCCCCTTACTCACAGCCGCAGGCACAGTCTCCCTACCAGCAGCAGCAACCTCAGCAGCCAGCCTCCTCGACGCTCTCCCAGCAGGCTGCGTACCCTCAGCCCCAGTCTCAGCAGCCACAGCAAACTGCCTATTCCCAGCAGCGCTTCCCTCCACCACAGGTAAGGTGCTCCAGCCTCCCGCCCTTCCCTGCGTGTGACCACAGACAGCTTGGGGCATGGTGTCAGGAGAACTTTGCCATACAAATTGGGTCTCTAATGTGCACTTAAAAACCAACTAAATAAACTCTGGGTAAACATGCTAACTGGATTGATTGAACTTTATTTTTAAGTTTTTATTTTAATTCCAGCTAGTTAACGTACAGTGTCATATTAGTTTCAGGTGTACAGTATAGTGATTCAACCCTTCATATGTCACCTGGTGCTCATTGACCTTCTTGTCTTAAGAGCCACACCTTGTGTTTTTCTGCCTTCAGATTATATTGTGCACAATTGGGCAGTTTCTTGCTCCCACCTGCCCTCTGTGAGATAGTCTTGTAGCCCTTTCACCATGAAGCAAACTTGCCTGGTTTACCAATACCAGGCCTTCACAGCATTTGTTTTTCTTATTTTAGGAGTTATCTCAAGATTCATTTGGGTCTCAGGCATCCTCAGCCCCCTCAATGACCTCCAGTAAGGGAGGGCAAGAAGATATGAACCTGAGTCTTCAGTCAAGACCCTCAAGCTTGCCTGTGAGTATTCTTGCCAACCTCTAAAAGATGATGGGGCAGAGAGGAAAGCAAAGAAAACTGGTTTCTGGTTGGATGTTTTGGTGATATGACCTAAATAAACAATGAGCTATTCCTTGAATTCAGGTTGAAAATTCTAAATAGGAATTTATGGACTGACCTTGTGGAATGTCTGTTTTGGCTGGCTGCCTGGGGAATAGGTTTGGTGATCTCTATTTAGAGTTGTTTGGTTTTGTGTTTTATTTTTTACATCTTGGGCTCAGAGACGTGGACCCAGGTAAGGGACAGAGAAGAAGAAGATATTGTAAGCACTGTCTGCTCTCCATCAAAGTTGAGAGAAGTTTCAGGGTTGTTTTGACCTTATTTTCGAGGGTTTAATTTCTAGGTTTTTGTCTTCATATTTAGCTAGGAGGTACAATCTGGGGTGCATTCAGCATGGATTTTCCCATTGAGCATGGGCTGAGTAAAAGCAGTTTTTCTGATCATTTTTTGTGAATAGGTGCTTCTGTCTAGTAGAGTGCTTGGTGCCCAGATGCTTGATTGCTGTTCATGGATGGACTGACTGTATCCTGAGAAAGGCAGTACAGTCTGCTGATGAAGAGCTAGGGCTCTAGAGCCAGAGTTCCTGGGTCTGCATTTTGACTCAGCCACTAACTCTGTAGCCTTGGGCAAGTCACTTAACCTTCCCCTGCCTTCATTTTTGCATCTGTAAAATGAACCTAAAAGTACCCACTTCATTGAGTGGTTATTAACATGAGATAGGTTAAAATAGAGTGCTCATGCATTGTGGGCACTCCATAAATGTCAGAGATTCTAATCATCATCTCAGAGGGCATAGGGACTCTATTTGATACCTGAGAGCACCAACTAGTTAATAGACTGGTTCTGGGAACATTTACCCCTAGTCTTAGCTCTGGTTATATGTGAGCAAGTCAGGCTCTGAAAATTAATCTGCTGGGCCCAGGAATAAAATGGGCTGCTCTAAAATCTGGTAAGACCGTTGGTAGCAAACCCTCCATTACAAATCCTGCTTCAATTAGTATTTAGAAATAGAAATTCAGCCACACATGTCTAAATAAAAAAGTCTTTTGAAAAAAAAATTTTTTTTTAATTTATTTATTTGACAGAGAGAGACACAGTGAGAGAGGGAACACAAGCAGGGGGAGTGGGAGGGGGAGAAGCAGGCTTCTTGCAGAGCAGGGAGCCCAGTGCGGGGCTCGATCCCAGCACCCTGGGATCATGACCTGAGCCGAAGGCAGATGCTTAATGACTGACCCACCCAGGGACCCCTCTTTTGGAATTTTTATTCTCCGATTTGAAGCCTATCTCTTCAGTTATTCTGACTTGGGAGAAAATCGTCTCTGGATCTTTAACGAATAGGTAGGAGGCAGGAACTCTCTTGATCATGAAGCCTTTCTTCATCACGAAGCCTCTCCTGGCTTCCCCTGAAGATCTCTGAGCCATAACCTGCGTAGGGCAAGGTTTCCAGAGTCCCTCAGTACCGTTGTGCAGGCATCCCAGGCCAGAATGAATAACCACTGTCAGATAGGACCCCTGAGATTGTTGACTTTCTCAGTTGAGGAATTGGGTGAGGATGTGTCTGAATAAGGCAATCCTTCTTTGTTGCCTTTTCATTAATGACTGTTGCAATCCTTTTCTGCATCCCAAACTTCACTGGGATGTGTTTTTTAACTTGATTCAGTCGGAAATGTAAAACTACTCCCTCATCATCTGTGGTCTGTAGCTAAATCTGGGTGAGGTGCTACTGTGGCAAGAAACCAAATCAGTGGATTTTTGCCAGTGCTTTAAGTTACTCCCCATCAGAAAGTTTCTGCTTGCTCCTAGTAATCTTCCAGCAGAACTGTATTTGTTATTTTTCAATCCTGAGAAGCCTAGCATACAAACACATTGCATGTCTTCTCAGGGTTGAGAGCCTTGTGCTGTCAAATCCAGAGCTTCTGATTTGACCCGCTGAAGTGAAGGCACTGGCACCTTCGTGGGCCCAGGGGAGGATTATTCCTGGGCAGCCTATCACAAGGAGCATTCCCAAGCTCAGGCTTCTACTATAGATTCATCCAAATGGGTCATTTGCTCTGTGGTAGAAGCTCTATGTGGGAGGTAAGCTGGCTGGGTTATTGGCGTCTTGTTTGTTGAATTGCTTTTTATCCGTCTGCTATTTGGACTAAGAAACAAAAGGTGGTTATTCTTTGAAATTTTGGTTTGATGCCAGATTTGCCTAGCCAGGCTGGGAAACGGTCACATTTGAAGAAAGGAGAAGTCGGGATTCCCTAGAAGGGGCCCACTCTTTTCTGAAACAGTTGTGTCAAGGGATCCTAGGTTTGCTGGTGTATTCCTTCACTCAGCAGATGTTTATGGGGCACCTCTTCGTGTTTTCTCCGGAACAGAAGCTGGGCTGACGGGAGGACAGCCTCCAGTTTTCCACAATCCCCTCTTCACTCATTCACCTTACCCACTTAGCCCTAAGGGCTTTATGATTGTGACCCTTTATTTAAAGACTCATTATCGTTTCTGATCCTGATCATTACAAAAATTAGATTTTGAGGAGTTTTTGCTCAGCTATTAATGCCAAACCCTTTAGCTGCTATTATCCTGATTATGTTATCCCTCTACTTAAAACCTCTCAACTATTTTTCATTAATCTTAGAATAAAATCCAAAATCCTTAATATTATGTAGGCTGCCCCCCTTTCTGAATGGTCTGGAATGAGGCCTGAGACTTTGCATTTCTAACAAATTCCTTGATGCTGCTGATGTTGCTAGGCCAGGGATGGCACTGTGAGAACCTCTACTTCATCCTTTTTTGCCTTTTGCCTTGTTATTATGACTTTGTCTCAGTTTTTTAAGGCCCCATGCTTTTTTCTGCTTCTAGGCCTCTACACAGACCCTTCCCTTAGCCTAATACACATTTCCTCCTAACTCCTCTTGTTCATATTTCAGACTACATCTTCAAGATTATTTCCTCAGAAAACTTCTTAATCAAATGTCAAAACTCAGCTTAAGTAATTTCTATGATGCCCTCACTGACTAAAGTCAGTTTTTATTTAAAAAACAACAACAACAAAAAACCCTGCAGTATTTAAGACATATTAAAAGGTATAAAGAATGATTCAGTGCCTGAGGACCCATCTTTAGAAAGCAAACCTTGGTAACATAGGTAAAAGCACCTTATATAGCCCTCTGGGATCACTTCCCCATCCTTATACCAGGAGAAACACTATCCTATATCTGAGGTTTCTTTGCTTCACGTCACTAGAGCAATTTGCTGATACCTCTGCACTTGGGTCTCTCCCACTTGATGGTAAGCTTCTGGAGGGCAGTCCAGGCACTGTGTTGCTGACCTTTTTGCCCCTAACATCTTATTTCATGATGCCCCAGACCAGTGGTTTTCTACCTTGGCTGCATGTTAGAATTACCTGGGGAGCAAATATTCTTTAAAAACCAATGGCTGAGGTTCACAGAGTTCTGAATTGTTTGGGGTTGACGCGGCTTCGTCTTTGCTATGGTTAGAAGCTGCCCCTGGTGATTCTGATTTGTAGCCCTGGTAGAGATCCACTAATCCAAACTGTGTCAGGTTCCTTTGCTAAAATAGACTGTCTTAGCACCCATGTTTTTGGTCAGTATTTATCTCAAATGCAATTTCAATTACTTATTTAACACAAGTGCAGTGAGGGCTGACTGTCTTGTTCATGGCCATCATAGTGCCTGGCATAAGTTGGGCTCCAGTTCAGTGAACGAATGAACCTGAGCAGTATTTATTACGTTGTTCATTCAGAAAGTGTATGTCTGACAGGGGACAGCTTGACCATATTGTAAGATTGTTGTTTTCCAATGCGAGGGCAAGGCAGGTATCACAGCCTGTTACGAGAAGGCCTAAACTCCATTTTAGAAGATGGATTAATTCATTTGTGCTTCCTGACAGTGGCCTTAGGAAGAAGTGAGGTTAGGGTTTGTCATCTGTCTTGTAAAATAGCTACTACTTCACCTTATGGTAAGAAGGTTCTTGTAAGGGATGGGTAAGCAAATCTCTAGGTGTTTCATTAAGTCTTTAATTTCCTTTAGTTTGGAGCAAAATCTTTAAGGGTCTCATCTGAAAATTGGTATCTGACTTTTGATTATAATCATTTCTGGGAATGACTTGGAGTTGCATCTTTAAAAGCTTCTGTTTAAGTGATTCATTCAAGTGTATGTGGTTTCCCTAGAATAATGAATGCTTCCCAATTTTTTTCTTACTGAGGCACATTTGTAAATTTACATTATAATCTGAAAGTGTACTTGGGATAGAGTTTCCATTCAGTGGTGGAAAATAGATATAGGATTGAAAGCTCAGCTCTGGAAAGGTTAAGTAGATCGGTGCTTCTCAAACTTTAGCATGCACTGAGAATCATCTGGAGATTAATTAAAACACAGATTCCTGGGGCGCATGGGTGGCTGGCTCAGTCGGTTAAGCGGCTGCCTTTGGCTTGGGTCATGATCTCAGGGTCCTGGGATTGAGCCCTCCATTGTTGTCAGATTCCCTGCTCGGTGGAGAGTCTGCTTATGTCTCTCTCTCTTTCTCTGACTCTCAAATAAATATATCTTTTTTAAAAAATCTGGCAAGTTAACATTATTGCTTTAAAAACCTGGCTACCTGTTGCCAGTGGGTTTAAGCCCAAGTGTGACACAAGTTCTTTTGTGATCTGGAGGATAAGGATATTTAAAAAAAAAAAAAAAGTGGTCAAGTTTCCTGTCCCTCAAGTAAAAGCTAGTACACTGTTTGCTGTGGGTACTTTATAGAAGGCAGACAGGCATTTAGACAAGGGTTAGACTTTGATGACTTCTGAGGTCGCCTGTGATTTAAATATGACATGGTTGCTGCTCTCAAGTATTCTTCTTTGTTTCATTAGTAAAACAGGTAGAAGAATGTATGCCTGAATGTTACAATGGGTGCTTTCCTAGTTTGGTAAAGTTGGTGATCATTTATATCTAAATAGTTGAGGGAAAACATGGCAGAAGTTTAGAATGACCTAGATATGGACATACTTGGGTGGTTGGAAAGGAGAAGTATAGCCAGGGGTGGGGTATAGTATAGATGCTACTGGGGGACTGGTCAGGATCAGGCTTCTAGGGGTTGGAGAGTAACGGGAAGGAAAGCTAGATTACAGGGGTTAGGGCCCTGGTGGGCTAAGTAAGCCATTTGAATTTGATCTTAGAGGCCTGCAGATATGCTGTTAGAGCAGTAACATGATAAAACTAATGTTTAAAAAATAATCCATTCATGTATAGTGTGGTTTGAAAAGGGGAGAGTCTGGAAGCAAGGGGAGAAGTTAAACTGTTGAAATAATTCTGGCCAGAGGTGTGGAGTTGTACCCCTCTGTGTCATTTGCATAGCCAACTAGGCCCAGTTCTGAGCTGTGCAAGAGAGATTCTGTAGAACTGAGAACTGGTAGAAAATTTAATGATCTTGAAGGGGGTGGGGAGAAAGATGTCATTGACAGAAATAGAAAGGCTAATAGGAAAACTCATTTTTGGGGAAAAGTTAAGTTCCATATAGTGAAATGTTTAAAAACAAATGCTTAGCTCCTAGTTGGAAACAGAAGACTGCAACCTGGGTAAGAGCTGAGGCTGGGTTGAGTCGGAGAGTGGTCTGTGGAGTGATTCATAGTTAAACCACAGAATGAAGGAGGCCTCCCAGGCCATGGCTTATGGAGGGAGGAGCCAGTGGGAGCCCTTGACAGTGCCTGTAGTCATCAGGTAGAAGTGCCCAGCAGATAGCTGGTGAGCTTGGAGGAGGACCAGGATTGTGTACTGTTTATGGAAGCCCAGTGTGTGGGGGGATGGTCCATATCACATATTTCAAAGAATATAAAGTTGGATTTGTCAGAAAGCAGGTTATGGGGTTCCTTTTTACGTGTTGAGAGGACCTGATTTCTGAGGGCTGGAGCAAAGGAAATGAACAAAGGAAAGGTGTAAATGTAAAGAACATTCTTGAACGGCATTGGAGGGAGGGGGCAGCTGAATCAGCCCAAATTCCTCCGCTTCATCTGGAGACCCGCATATGTATAAGGCAGGCAGATAGAAGGGTGAAGATGCTGGCAGAATATTAGGAGGGTATAAACAGACTTATCTTTCAGGAGTTGTGAAGAAAGGAATCAAGGGCACTCACTGGGTTAGCTCACAAAGGACACTGTACCCTTGACTGGGGAAAGTTGGAGAGGCTGCTGTTGAAGAGCTGCATCATACTTGTTTCTTCTGGTTAGGGTAAGAGTGGAGGTTGTTGACGCTGGGAATGAGGTAGAGAATAGGATTAGGATTCTTCATGTCTATTGAATTATCTACAGATTTTTTTTTTTTAATCACTTGGGTTTCCAAGCCCTTCTTTAGATTTCACTTAATAAGAATGTAGCTATTAGCACTCATGTTTTACTACTTTGATGTTCTCAGACCCCGAGAGCTTGGGTTCCAGTGATCTGGAAAGACGAAATGGGAGGGAACTATGTGGTTCCTGTAGAATCCAAATCTTAAGAGGGCAGGAGAGTGAGGCCAGGAACAGAGCTTACAGGCAACACCAATCCTCCTAGAAGAGCAGGAATTGAAATATACTAAGTAACCACTCCTTTTTTATATTAGAAGAAACTAAGGGTCAGAACCAGGATTTGAATCCAGCTCTCTCTGATATTTCAGACGAAATACTTCCTCTGGCATCTCACTCAGCAGAAGAAAGACAATCTGATCCTCTCTTCAAGTTCAGCCAAAAGTCTCAACCCCTTTGCCATTTAATATTTACCAGACTTGTCCTGAAAGGATTTCCATTTCACTTTTGTTTCCCCAGGCCTTCTTGTCATGGAGGCACAGATGAGTTGTGAAAAGGACAGCTGCAGTACAGGGAGGGTGGGAGAGGGAACATGTCCAAATGTTAGGGCAGGTCTGCTGGAGGGGCTGACCAACGGGGGATGCCCTCAAAAAGTGGAAAGCTGACTAGAGTTTGGTTCTTTGGTTCCCCTTGAATTGGACAGGAGCAAGTCCTGTTCTGAGCCTTTCTTCTTAAAGCACAGTGTCCTGATTAATGCTAATGTTAATCAAGTAGAGCCTTGCTACTGAAAAAATGTGGTCTGTTATCTAGCAGCATGGACATCACCTGGGAATTGTCTTAGAAATGCAGGTTCTTGGGTCCTACCCAGCTTTATTGAATCCAACACTGTTAACAAGATCCCCAGGTGATTCATTTGTCTAATGGTTTAGAAGCAAGGAGTTAGACCCTGAGAATGGAGAGTAAAATTTTCAAATGAAATATCAAGCTGGGGACTTTGGAGTACAATGAGTTTTACTGTGTCTGGTAATGTTTAAATAATCTCTGAGTGTGGGGGATGGGAGTCGGAGACCACCACCACTTGCTTTGTGGTGCTTTGGGGGCCCTGGTTCCCCATGCCTACCGGCCAGACCCCACTGTGAGGCCATTGGCAGCTCCCAGCAGACCTGTGCAGCCTCATCTCCAGCTGCCTGGGTGTGCCTCAAGCGCCTCACAACCCCCAGTCCTTCCTGCCAATTGTCTTCGTGCCAAAGATGTCTGCCCATCTACCTTCCCGCTCTCTTAATGCCCAGCAAACTCCTACTTTGGCTTCAAAACCTAGCTGAAATACTTTCTCTGAGACTTCCCCAGTTTCTTATGTTGGCCTGGCATTATGCAGGCACCCTGCTTGTGCGTCAGGTCTGCATCTAGCACCTGGGCCAGGCAGCTGGCTGAGCAGCCCCAGGTTCTTGCTGCCCACCTGAGCTTGGAGGCCAGCTTTTCGTTGTCTGTTTACTGGGGGGAGTGACAGAAACCCTCTGAAGGCTTAAAAAACTGGAATGCTTGAAGGATTTAAATTTTACACTGTGTTGCCTTTTGTCACATTTCATGGTAAAAGGAAACAGGCCAGCAGTTTTTGCCTAGGCTTTTGACGGCTTATTTTCAAGGGGCCAACAAAAACGCCACTAGCAGTTTTGGTACTCAGAGAGGCTGGGCCTTTCTGAGCTTGGTGACCTGTTTTCTTTATATATCTGACTGTGTATCTGTGCTTGCTCCCCTTGAACTGTAGCCCAGGTGCTCTCAAAAAGTCTCAGAAAGGAAATCCCCACCCCCTCTGTCGTATCTGCCCAGACTGTACTTTGTGCAAGTAGCTGTCCCTGCTCGAGGACGCTGGTTCTCTGGCAGGGCTAGCCAATCCGCTGCTCCGTCTTAGTCACGCTGCTCCGGCCCTGATACCGCCTGGTGCCTGCTGGGGCCCGTGCTGCTAGTGCGCAGTACTGTATGCTTGTGCCTGGGCCCATTTCCTGTTTCTATTCTGGTCACTGGTGGCTCAGCTCTGCTTCCTGCCTGTGTGTCTCACACAGATTCCTCTTGCTAGAACCTTTTGTTTTCTTCAGAACAACTTCAGTCTGAAAACGAACGGAGCCTTACTTCTGGTGTGATGGCTCCTGGGGTCAGTTAGCTCTTCTGAGGACTGGCAGGAAGTACCTCCTTCCCACCAAGCAAACCATACCCTTTGGATTTGACCTTGTTCTTCAGTTTGTCCCCAGCCCTGCTACATACAGGAAGCTGGTGGCTCGTTGCTCAGACCAGAAATTGCTATAAGACAAAGAGCTGGGATCTTTTGCAGCCAAACCTGTCCTCACTCCTCAGCTGCTCAGGATTGTCAGGACTGGTTCTTTTTCACCTGGAGCTTATAAACATATTTCTTGCTGCTGTGGAAGATACTTGGTACCCTTTCTAGCCCAAACCTCCCTAAAGTCCAGAGAATACATATATGGGGTTGGGCAGGTAATGCTATCCTCAGCAGAGTAAAAGCTTGCAGAGAGTATAGAGATGGAAAGCAAGCATGTGCTGACTCAGCCTTCTGTCCTGTGTGAGCAGTCCAGCCCCCCCCCACCCCCACTCTGGGGTTAGAGTGGGAGGGAGAAAGTACAGAGAGGTGTAAAAAAGGGAAGAAGTAAAGGAGCTTGTTCTGGACAACTGTATTTTAAAGTTCTAAGACCCCTCCATCTTGCCCATTTTCCCCAGAAGATGCTGTCTTGGCAGAGAATATGCCTTGTGAATAACTCTGTTCTCCTCTCTCTTTCACAACTATTCTTTTGGGATCATCTGATAATCCTGTGTCAGATGGAGTGGTTTCTACAGGTATGTTTAATAGAGAGGGATTTAATATAGGGTTGTGGGCTTAACAAATTTGCTAGAAAGGTTGAGGAAGCATGCTCTAGGCTTGCCCTTCAGGAGCAGGACCTAAAACTAGATTTGACCCACCAAGGAAACTCCTACCTTTGAGCCACTATCATATTAATTGCTCTAAATCTGCTATCCAGGGATCAGTAAGTAGAGTCAAGAAGGAGCGGCTGCTGCCACCAGAACCAGCACCCAGTTTACTGGAAGAGGAAGCCAGAATGCTGTTGCAGGAACAAGTGAAGAAGACAGAAATATGGGTCTCTGCCATACTTTGATCTAATCTTGAGTTTGCTTCTAATTAGTACAACCTGAATTGTATCTAAACCCATTCACAAGGGATTCTGGGAAACATGGTTTTTAGCTTTTTAACCTCTACAATTAAGAAAAGAGTAGAATGGAGACAGCATGAGCTGGTCCATAGAATGTTCACTACACTAACACAAACATCACACCCCCTCCCCCTTACCCCCTAACCCCCTAACCTTACATATGAGGAACCTAAGACCCAGAAAGGGTAAAGGACTTGCCCAAGTCATTCGGTAAACGAGAACATTCGGTTCCTGACTTCCAGTCCAGTGCTTTTACTATTACCAACTCCTATAAAGGATCAGTAAAAAGCTCCTTTGAGAGAAAGAAGAATGCCATATTCTCTTCTGGAGAGAAGGAAGAGGTATGTAGAGATGTGGGGCTGAGATTTCTAGGCAAAGGTAGTGATACTATAGTTTCTGGATTTAGGTCTACTCTCCAGGAAGATGTAGAAGATACTCTGGAAGGAAGAAACCTCAAAAACTAGAATTTCCTGCAATTCCTGAGTCAGCGTATGGATGAACTCAGTTGCCTTGGTGACCATGGCTTTCTTCCACCACCACCCTCCACCCCACTTCCCTTTCTCTCCTATTGGTGCTTCTTTTTTTTTTTTTTTTTTAAGATTTTATTTATTCGAGAGAGAGCAAGCGAGCATGAGCAGAAGGGGCAGAGGGAGAAGCAGACCTCCCTGCTGAGCAGGGAGCCCAGTGCGGGGCTCAATCCCAGGACCCTGGGATCACAACCTGAGCTGAAGGCAGATGCCTAACTGACTGAGCTACCCAGGTGCCCCCCTATTGGTGCTTTTATAACCTGCAAAGCTGTTTGGGAGATTACCTCAGTGAAGTACATGCCCTGGCTTCTGCCATTGTCCTTCTCCAAAAAGACCCAACAAAATCAGAAAGCCAGGCCCCAGATGTGTGATGGCCAAGCTGTGTCTCATCTGCCCTAGGGGGCTAGAGGGGTGTTGGGCTTTTTGAACAAGAAATAAACCAAGCCCTCCTAGAAATACTATCCTTCAGAAACCCCTAGGGCCACCCTACACAAGAGTGAGAATCTGTTCCACCAAACTTGGTCCAGAGGGGAGGACCCCTGGGTATGGAGCTATGTTAACATACCTGATAGATCAAGCATAGATTTAGTTCTGTTGTCTTTCTTTCATGTTTCTAAGATATTTGGCATTCAATCTTTGGGGACCAGTGCTTGTTCTCTTGTGCCATCCACTTCCACAGGCTGACCCTCTTCCATCTTCCCCACTTGGTGTCAGCATGAAATAGGCTGGTATTGTGACATAGTCTCTGATTGCCATAGGGTGGAGCTCACCTGCAAGCGGCTTGCTTGCTTCCCATTTGACCTTTCCCAAGGAAGCTAAGAAGCCATGCCTTATTGAAAGTGGAAACTGAGAGTTGAAGGCTCAAGCTGAGAGTCGGCAAACCTGTCCCTTAAGGCCAGCTTTGATGTGGGAGGAATGAATATTTGAATATTGTTTACAGAGATAAGTGAAGGTAATTTCCTTACATTCTGGGGAAGGTGGGAGAAAAATCAAGTTCCAAATAAACGGAATCAGTGTTCAGAGGAACTGTTATTAAAAATATTTGGTCATTTCCCCCTCATCTTCTACTTTTAGAACTTGACTGTGTCTTCCCTGTGTTCAGAGTTGTTCTTCTCGTTTTAAGGCCTTTGGGGTTGATGGCTGTCTATTCTGGTTTAAGATGCTATTCAGTCCAGGGGCGCCTGGGTGGCTCATTCGTTAAGTGTCTGCCTTCGGCTCAGGTCATGATCCCGGGGTCCTGGGATCGAGCCCCGCGTTGGGCTCCCTGCTCAGCGGGAAGCCTGCTTCTCCCTCTCCCACTCCCCCTGCTTGTGTTCCCTCTCTCACTGTCAAATAAATAATAAATAAAATCTTAAAAAAAGAAAAAAAAGATGTTGTTCAGTCCCTACTCTCAGATCTGTTTGTTGTATACCTTCCCCAAATCTTTGAATTTTATCTAGACCAGTAGGCCATGGTAGGGAAGACCACTGGCAAATACGTATGTAGGGGTTTAAATACCAAACCAAGGAGGCCATTGAGCTCCCTAGACCTTGGCCTAAGCTGTGTTCAGTACAGTGCCAACCTTTCCTTCCCCAGTTGTGCATGTTGTATCCTTGCTTGCTTTCTGGTTGCCTATAATTCTGAGGGGCAGCTAGATGAGGTGGAAGCCTAAGGCCACACCCCATCTCCCTTACACTTCTCATTTCTAGAACTCTGCCGCCTTTTCCGTGTTTCTTTCCTCTCCCCTATTTCCCCCATCCTCCTTGCTCAAGTTCTAGGATTTCAGCTGATGATCATGGTGGAACAAGGTCTATGTGGTTGGCTTTCCTAACAGGAAATGCTTAACTTGGGGAAAAGTAGGGAGTTCCTAACTTCTTTGCTTTCTCAAGCTTTACAGTGCTTGTTTCCTGCTGGGATTAGAACAGCCTTTTCCATAAATATGCACTGTTCTTGACTGCTCTAACTCAGGCCCAGCTCTGACCCAGTTTCAGTTTTTTCAGATTTGAGTCTGTTAGCTAGTGACCCTTAAAACACTGTACATTTTTGGCCAAGAGGTGGTTTCTGACTAGATAAGACATTTCTCTCCTGGCCCAAGTGAGAAGCCTTTGCAGGGGAGGGGTGTGTGTCCAAGGCTGGTCAGGTAGGTAACATGGTATTTTACAGGCCTGGTGGGGACTGTGGCAGACTGGAAAACAAGGTTTCAACTGATGCTACACTGTGGGATCTATTTTTTTCACAAGTTGGGAAATTGGAGTTTTTAATGTAAAATCTCAGAATTATTAGAAGGGTCTGTATGGGAGTGTTGTTCAGTGGGTTAAAAGGTTACCTGGCACTTGTGGGTCTGTCTCTGCAGCTTCATGTGGACTGCCCATGTAGCTTGGGCTCCCTTGGAGCTGGTATTTAGAATTTTCTGAGGGTGGGGGCCAGCTGTGGGGAGAGCCTTCTACCAATTGCCGACTCTGCTTGTGTTTGGTGTTTGTTTTATTGGTTTGGGGAGGGGGAAGTGCAGGGGAGATGTTGAGCAGAAGCACTCAATGTGATTAAACCTCTAGCCGAGCAGATCTGTGGGAGCAGAATATCGACCCCTAGAAAATCAATGGCTGCTGCAGTGGCCAAGCTGCTGTTTGCAGGGGCTCCCACCGCAGGAGTGCAGGCAGCCCCACAGTCTTTCTTCTCCCCTGTCTCACCTCAGAAACGCCCTCAGCCCCCACCCAAAGGGGCAGACCTACCTCAAGAGATTTTGCTGAGGTGGATTAGAACAGCAGGTTCTTGTATTTTTGTAATTAGATTGAAATTTCTCCAGTGACACAGAGCCCCGCCTCCCAACAGCCTCCTTTCCAGACGTTCCTTCCCTGCACTGCAGTTCCATCAAGTGCTCTTGCCCAAGTGGCCGGGGCCTATTCGGGGTTGTATTTTGCAGTTTTAGACAGGAGAGTTCATTCCCTTGATGCCAGCACTCAAGAGTCCCTCCCTCCATGTGGAGGTCTAGAGCTCAGGTATGGGATTATGGTGGGGGATCAAGGTTAAAGGAAAGAGAGAAAACTAACAGAGATTGGGTCTACAGAGGATGCTTTTGAGTAGATTATTCATTGAGTAGCTTCTGAAACATGTCTTTTGTGTACCTGGCATTTTTCTGGTTACTAATAAAGTAGGAGGATCTAACCTGGTCCTGCTGTGGTCCCACAGGCAGATTCAGCACAGTGCCATCAGTCCTGCCACAGCCGGTCCAAGCATCACCTCTGGGGTGAGGGTGAAGGGCCAGGGAAGTGTGCTGATTGTGGAGGCTTTGTCCCTCCAAAGCTGTTCTTGTCTTTGAAGTCTCCAAGGCAAAAAATGATTTTAGTCTATAGCACCTATAGCTCGATTTCAAGTAATTGGCCTTCCCACCCAGTTCTCTTCAGTGACTGGGAAATGGGCCACCCTGCTGTGTTAGAGGGCTCTGGTGCCTTTCCCCCATCCCCACCCCGGGTGGATCACACCTGTGGGCAGGGGGTTGAAGCTTGTTTGGCCTCTTCCCTGCAGAAAGGAGCTTCCCCACCTAAGAGTTTGGGGAATGGGGCCCCTAAACAAAGCGTAATTGTCCTGCAGTTAGGAGGGTGACTGCAGGGCTGGATGAGGGTTTGAAATCGCCTGGGATGAGGCCATCTAGAGGCCACGGGTGTTTTGACTTCTCTCTCTGGGCCACACACCTGTGCCTGATAATAGGGGTAGAGCACATTCAGTATGAATACCAGCAGAGATCAGATACCAACCTACACGGGACTTAGCTTCCTGAGGGTCTCCCTGGATTCTGAGTCACTCTCTACTTCCCCTCCACACTCCCTGCACATTAAGTACCCTTCTGAAGACCCAGAAGTGAGAAAAAGTACTATACCATTTAGTGTAGCAAAAGTAAGTTTAAATTGAGAATTATAGATGAAAGGGCTGATTTGAAATAAACCATGAAAGAAGGTTTAGAAAGGAAGAATGGTTTATGGGAAAAGCAACTAGGGAGGAGCGGAGTGTGTAGCATTGTAGACTTGTAGAGTTAAATTATCTAGTTTTAGTCTTTTCTCTACAGAGCCAAGCAAGGCCTAGTGAGGTTAACTTGTTAGAGCCATGGAGGTAGTCCCTCAACATGTCCAGAGGCAGGTTGTGGCCGGGCTTCAGGCTTTGTTTGGAGCATGGAACCTAGCTTCTGATAGTGGCAAGCTTCCACCTTACAGTAGAAAGAGTGCAAGCTCTGGAATCAGAGGAATGTAGGTTTGAACTCGAGTTCTTCTATGTAATAACTCTCTGTCCTTGGGCATGTCATTCAACTTCTGAGCTCTTGCTTTGGCAAAACGGGGAAGATAACTGCATCTAGAAGATGATTGTGAGAATTAAATGTAAGCCAGCCATGTTACCTGAGGGCTAAGCACATGAGAGTCACATATTTGTGTTTGTTCTGCTTCCCTTCAAGAGGGAGGTACAAAGAGACTTCCTTTATTCCTCTTTCCAGCATCCTTTGAATTTGGAGATTTGGTCTCCCTGAGTTTTATTTATGAATTCTGACGTGTATATATAAGAGATTTCCTCTTGGAGGTGGGCCCCTGAAAAGCATTCTGGAGACCAGAAGAGTTCTGACCCTTCTTTACTGTGCATCCCCCATCATGCAGCCAGAAGGTACCAGGAAGAAATGACCCATTATCCTCAGAACAATAGCCTATTGTCAAAAAAGAGAAGAGGGAGTTTAGTTAGGGGTTTTTGGAAACTTGGGGTAGGGGTTAGGAAATCAAGTTCTCTTAGCCTTTCCCAGAGCAGTTTCTGCTATTCCAAACAGTGGGTATAGTTCAAGTAGGAGATGGTGTTTGGTCCTAAGCTAGAAAGATGGTGCTGTCTTCTGTGTCTTTCCTTTCCCCTTCTCATCCACCTGCTTATTAGCCCATGACTCGAAAGTACCACCAGTAGTAAGAGGCAGCCTGTTCTGTGTATTGATTTGTTCTTGGCATTTCAGCCAGCACAAGCTAGCCTGCTCTCTGAGCAGAGATGGCAGCTCATCTGTTGGGCTGTGACCACTCATCAGAGTTCTGTAACTCTGGAGTCAGATCACCCTTTCTTCCATTTAGCAAAGATTGTGGAAAAGAGAACCTACGAATGAAGCTTTATTGTACTGAATATTTTTTAGAAGTGTTTGGTAGAGGTAGCCTCTTCTCCCCAACCCTTGACAAATAAGTTGCTTAAGGAAGTCCTTATGAAAAACTAGGTCTCCCCAAAACTAATTTGCCTTAAGTAGTTCCTGTGTAATTATGTTTGCCATACTCCTTTTTCCTTGAAGTTTCTCTCCTTTCCAGACAGAAGTGCTGTCTGCCTTTCTTCAAGGGTCAAGTCTCCCAATCTTTTCTATGTTCTTCAGGATTTCCTCCCATTCTCCAGCATGGGAGCAGCCTCCTGCCGTGGCCATGAATCTGTTCAGTACGCTGCAGGAAAAACACTTGAGAAGTGCCAGTGCAGATCTGGTCATTTCGGGCTGTGTATTTGGGCTTTTTTTCATTCAAGGAAGTCATTTAAGTGAGTGTGGCTGAATTGCAAGGTTCCCAACACCCCCACACACACACACACCCCACCCCCACCCCCACCCCCACACCCCACACACACACCCATAAGTATATATATAGGATTTACCTGGTTCTCTTGGTAGGTGGTTTCCCCACCAGTAGTCAGCACAACTTGGCAAAAGCTCTTCTCAACTGAAAGAGGACAAGAACTCCATCTGGGGGTTAACAAAAGCTCCATTTCTCAAGGACTCATCCAAATTTATGAGAAAACCTTGAATTGAGCATTTCCATGAGCCTGTTCTTTAGACTTGCCTGTTGATGTTATTTAATCTGCTTGGCAGAACGAACTGATGTCATCCTCAGGCTCTGTCAGGAGACCATTTAAACCCCCTTCCTCCAACCCTGATCTGGTATCTTCTGCTTGAAAATGTACTTCATCAGGCAGCCAATTCATGTTAGAACTTGCAGCCCTTCCTGTGAGAGCACTAGCAGGCCTCCCCCAACCTCCTGCCCCCCTCCAACGAGGTATGGACTGTGTGATTTCAGGCATGGTTTTGTTGTGGTGTGAAGAGAAGGTGTTAGCTGCCGAGTTCTGTTTGTCAGCAGAGCCTGACAAACCCATGCTGGCACTTGCTGGGGCTGGGCAACCAATCACAGCTGGAACAGTTATCGTCATGGAGTCCCTATGGGCTTCCTCTATCAGGTCACATCCCAAAATAACATTGGGCAGTATTTCAAGTGAAGAAACGAAGGCTTTCGGGGCTGTAGCCAGCCTGGAGTGTGAGATTCTGTGTGAAATAGTTGGACCTGCTCCAGCGCTTTTGATCTGCATGGTAGATGAGCAATAAAATGCATGAAACACGTTGGAAACACGTGAGGAAATTCTCCCTGGCCCTGCTGCTTCCTCGGAACTGGCAGGGCACTGAGTGGGCTGATCCTCACCTCCCATCGCTCAGCAGGATTATGCTTGGAAAGAGAGCAAACCTGGGAAAAGAGATCTTTCCACTTAAGGGACATTGTTATAATTCTTTCAGTAGACCTCCTAGAAGATACCTGTTAGGTGGGCCCTTTTGGAAGAACCAAGACACCCTGAGTTTTGAAATGCTAAAAGTAGCCCCTGCCAGGGAGAGTAGGGGCTTGGGTTGATTGAACTTTGTGTGATAGGTGTGTTGTGGAAAGCCAGACTTGTTCGGCACATTGAGGTCTGACTCAACAACCAGACATCCGGCTTTTTGTGGAACAAGAGACCTGAAAAACTGGCTTTTTGTGGGGTAGAAAGCAGAGGTGTGTCCTGTGTAATAAAAGGACATGGAGGGGCGCCTGGGTGGCTCAGTCGTTAAGCGTCTGCCTTCCACTCAGGTCATGAACCCAGGGTTCTGGGATCGAGCCCCGCATCGGGCTCCCTGCTCAGCAGGAAGCCTGCTTCTCCCTCTCCCACTCTCTCTGCTTGTGTTCCCTCTCTCGCTCTTTCTGTCAAAAAATAAATAAAATCTTTAAAACAATAAAATAAAAATAAAAAGGACATGAAGTTCAGAGCAATATCTGTTCATGTAGATAGAGGGGAGACACTTCTTTTGGAGTCTCCTCCCCACCAGGCCCTCCCATTTCCCAATGAAGACATTTACTGTGATGAAGCTACTGGGACTGATCGATGATGTCTTACATCTTACACTGCTTGTGTGTGGTCATAGCTCTTCATTCCAGGCTGTTACTGCTGGTACTGCATATTCCATACGGCCCCAACCATATGGCACCAGTGGAGTTTCATGCATATGGCCCAGGGTTACCACAAACTCAGATTTGTCCGGTCGCCCTATTGTATAACTGAGAAAACCAAGCCCAGCTTCTTGCTAGCTTGTCTAAGGCCACAAATGATAAGTACCAAGAACTCGGCCTTGGTCTCCTAACTCAAAGGTGTTGTAGTACTTTTTCTCAGTCCATGTAGTATCACAGCAAAATGGAGAGAGAAAGAACATAGGCTTTGGGGTTCAGCAGACCTGGGTTCAAAATCTAGTTTCTGCTACTTACTTGCTGGATGACTTGGGCATGTAACCCAATCTTTCTGAGCATCAGCATGTACATCTTCAACATGCTAATGGTAGTAGTACCTGTTTCCGAGAATAGTAGAAAAGTAAAGAACGCCATAAAGTGCCTGGCACATTATACATGCTTCAGATGGTAAATGGCACATGATTTGTCCCTTCCTATGCTAACATTCTGGTTCTTTAAAAAAACAAAACAAAACAGAAACAGAAAAACAGGGCAGCCTGGGTGGCTCAGTTGGTTAAGTACCTGCCTTCGGCTCAGGTCATGATCCCAGGGTCCTGGGATAGAGTCCCACATCGGGCTCCCTGCTCAGCAAGGAGTCTGCTTCTCCCTCTTCCCTTGCCCGTCCCCCACTGCTTGTGTTCTCTCTAGCTATTTCTAGCTCTCTCTCTCCCCCACCCCCAAATAAATAAAATCTTTAAAAAGAAAAAAATTTTTCTTTTAAATCAACTACCCCCATGCTGACCAGTTGCCATCTGCTGAAAATGACAGTTTGAGAGATTGGCCTCAAACCAACCAAATCAGAGAGATAAGAAGATTAATGCTGCTTCCTTCCCCACTATTACTCTGTGCCCAGGCATCCCAGCCCACGTGGGGCTGCTCTTGACAGTGGTTTATTTAGCAGTTTTTCTCCAAGGAGCTCAGGGCACTTTACCAAAACTGACAGCCCTCCTCAGAGTGTCTCTGTGAAGAAAGCCACCAGGCTGCCACCACAGATACCTCCAGGGTCCTGAGAGCCCAGTCCCAGGGGTTGCCAGTGTTTTCTTCAGGCTCCTGGGATCTCTCAGCTGGACTAACACATTCACTTATGGATCTGTGGAGAACCTGGTTTTTAACAGAAGTGTGGCTGAAGGAGCCATCCGTAGGCCCCGTTCCAACCCATAGCAGTGGTTGGTGGGCTATTGTTGGGTTTTTTTTCTTCCCTTCCCCCCCACCCCCAGTTCCTCAGATTCCCAAGGGTATATACTCAGTTGAGCAGGGGTTCCTCAGTTGAAGGCAGCAGAAATAGAGCAAAGGGGAACTTTGGCTTTACCTCTACTATCTGAACTGTTTTTACCATGAGAATATTCATATTTTGTTTAATTAAAAACAAAAATATTCAGGGGCACCTGGGTGGCTCAGTCGGTTGAGCATCTGACTCTTGATTTCAGCTCAGGTCTGATCTCAGGGTCCTGGGATCGAGCCCTGCATCAGGCTCTGCCCTCAGTGGGGAGTCTACTTGAGGATTCTCTTTCCCTCTCCCTCACCCGCCCCCCCCATGATAAATACATACATACATACATACATACATACCGAAGATGTTCAAAACATTTAATTTTCCAAAGCCATTTGAATGGGGCCAAGTTCTTATGGATGGACCTTTGATTCCTATTCTGTTTCAAAATACAGATTTCTTTTTTCTGTAAGCAAGTAGTTGTATTACCAGAAGCTGGCAGATCAATAAGGAATGGGTACTGAAGGAAGGAATGCTGAGGGAACCTACTGGTCCCTAAAAGAAAGCTTTGAGCTGTGGTTTCTGTTACAGGTCAGGGCCTAACAAGTGGCTTTCAAGGTCTACACAGTTGGCTTCTCTTGTCTTCTTGCTGCCTCTTTGAGTTTATTCTCCTTGGCTCAGAAGCCAGGTGTCCCTGGTATAGCTTAGCCCTCAACATGGGGATGGAATTCTCCTTTCTTAGGATGAACCCAGGGCTTTTTATAGCTGCAGGTACTTTAGTCCTTTGAAAGGGAAGACACCTTCTGGTGTTATCTATAGGAGAGCCTTCTTGAGTTCTTGTCCATGCTGGGACTAATTCTTACTGCATATTTAAAGCATGCTATGGTGTGCTAGCATTTTGGAAAGCTAGCATTTTCTGACTTCTGAGCTAACTTTGGAGAGCTGGACACAGGCACAAATGCATACCTACCTGCCTGCCTTGCCTTCAGGGCAAGCTTTATTCCCATAGAACTCTGTAGAATGTTCCCAGCTTAGTGAAGTAACCAGCTGATTTGCAGAAGGTCCAACCAACCTAATACTTTGGGGAGAGCCTAAGAGGTGCCGTCTGGCCTTCAGTGTTATTGTCAGACTCCAGGGTCAGTGTCATCTTGAGCTAATCTTTTTAGGGTGAGCTGCTTGTAGGAATAGGAATAGACTTAGGCCATTTTGGATCTCCTTTCTCTTCGATGTCTCTTTAAGAGAACTTCTTTTTTAAACGTTTGAGCATTAGGTGTTTCCCAGATCTGAGCCCTTACCCAAAGCTCTCATCCTTTAGTTAGTTCCCAGCTTGAAGTTAATGTGTGGTGTTGAACCAGTGATATTGCTAGAGAATGAGGTTGGGGCTGGGTGTGCATTTCCTGTGGTGAATATTTTTCATATTGAGCTCCTGGTTGCTAATCTCAGGAGTTTACTGACCTCGAGTGAACGCTATACTGATGAATTCAAGGTAAGCAAAGCCCCCCAATAAACATCAAGTTTTCACCAAAAAAATAAAGCTAGGAGGAAAACTGATTTGTTCAGTTGGTAAACATTTGTTCATCCCTGTTGTGGGCCAGTTGTTAGGACTATAGTCCCAGATCTTCTTGGCAGTTAAGGAATTGTCTTATACAATCTGTCCCTTTCCCACGTCCTACCCTTTATGTTTACTGTGTGGTAATTTGGAGCAAGTGCATCCTTGGTAAATGTAGGTTATAATAATCTAATGGAGAGGGGATCTGTGAATGTTGCCCAAACTTGTTTAACATTCTCCTGTAGCTAGCTCCTGGTGCCATCCTGGCAGTGTTTTGTCAAGTTTCCCCATCGGGAAAGAACTAAAGGCTCACTGAAAGAGCAGCTTTCTTGTGACTATAGAAGTTGGGGACAGGAGGGGCGCCTGGGTGGCTCAGTCGTTAAGTGTCTGCCTTCGGCTCAGGTCATGATCGTGGGGTCCTGGGATTGAGCCCCGCATCGGGCTCCCTGCTCAGCAAGGAGTCTGCTGCTCCCTCTCCCACTCCCCCTGCTTGTGTTTCTTCTCTCGCTGTGTCTCTCTCTCTCAAAAAATAAATAAAATATTTTAAAAAGGGGTGGGGACAGGAAAGAAGATGAAAGTGCAGGAAGATCTGCTCTGATAGATAGACCATGGGTCAGTAAACTACAGCTTATGGGCTAGTTATTTGTTTTTATAAATAAAGTTTTATTAGAACACAGTCCACCCATTTGTTAATGTGTTATCTATGACTGCTTTAGCACTATGGTTGAGTAGTTGTGACAAAGACTAATGGCCCACAGAGTCTAAAATATTTTCTATCTGACTCTGAATAGAGTTTGCCATCTATAAGCTTTAGTATCATGACTACATAACTTGTGCAGTGTGTTTACTCTTGGTTGGCTAGGTAAAATATTAATTGTGTAGTACAACTGTTGAAAGAAGTCTTTCTGCCTGACATTGCTAATCCATATGCTTATGTGTATGTTTCAGGATCTATCTGGTTCAATAGACGATCTCCCCATGGGGACAGAAGGAGCTCTGAGCCCTGGAGTGAGCACATCAGGGATTTCCAGCAGCCAAGGAGAGCAGAGTAATCCAGCTCAGTCTCCTTTCTCTCCTCATACCTCCCCTCACCTGCCTGGCATCCGAGGCCCCTCCCCGTCCCCTGTTGGCTCTCCCGCCAGTGTTGCTCAGTCTCGCTCAGGACCACTCTCGCCTGCTGCAGTGCCAGGTACCTTCAAGGGCTGGACTTCAGGGAGAGGGAAAAGGGACTGGCCCCCCAGTGATATCAGGGAGCCCCAGCCTTCCACTGTCACAAAGAGCATCTCTGGTTCATGTCTGCAAAGTTTCCATTCAGCGTTTGAAGAAGAGAGATGGGAGCCCCTTGGTGGGGTCCCTCTGTGTATGTGTTATTGGGAGGTTTGGCCTTGGCAGCAGCCATTTCCAGCTCTGAAATGACCTCCTAGCTAGAATTTCCAGGCTTAGCCGTGACTGGCTTCTTTCTCTGTTTGGAGCAGGCAACCAGATGCCACCTCGGCCACCCAGTGGCCAGTCGGACAGCATCATGCATCCTTCCATGAACCAATCGAGCATTGCCCAAGATCGAGGTGAGACCCTGGGCTTTCGGGGAGGTGCAGAAGTCTAAGGGAGCCATTTAATTATCCTGTACAATAGCTTTTGGAAAATTGTATGACCAGGAAGCTTAGGACAATCCCAGCAACAAATTGTGAAGTTAGAGTGGGTTTGACCATGTTGGTGGCTCCAGTGTTGTGTTACCCCCCAGTGTTGTTTCTCAATGTTTGTGCTCTGTTGGATTCCTCTCTACATCGTGTCTAATTTGGTCAGCAAATACTGAAGACTCGGCATCAAATCTTTACCCTTTAAATCCTGTCCCGTTTTGTTGTCATTGCTGTTTGTCTTTTCAGACCCCCATTTAGTAGAAACAGTTGGCATGCCCTGGTTGGTGGCTATGTCACTTTGGAGGGTGCCTAAAAGAGCACATAATTATATAGCCAATAAGATAGAGACTTCGTAGGTAGTTGCTAAAGAAAATGTAGATGGTGAGGTCTTATGATAAGGGAGAACATGTGTTCTCATTGTACTGAGGTAATAATATATGGACACTATCCACAAATAGGTTACATGCAGAGGAACCCCCAGATGCCCCAGTACAGTTCCCCCCAGCCCGGCTCGGCCTTATCTCCGCGTCAGCCTTCGGGTGGACAGATGCACACAGGCATGGGCTCCTACCAGCAGAACTCCATGGGGAGCTATGGTCCCCAGGGGGGTCAGTACGGCCCACAGGGTGAGTATGCAGCCCAGTTAGGAGTACATAGAGGTGTGTACATATGCTGCTCTCCGGGTTGTAAGAGTAGGACTGCCCTTTGCTTTAAATGCACCAAAGCCAGGCCCTAAAATAGGGCAGGACTGTCACCATGGGAAAGTCCCTGAATATCCCTGAGCCTCTCTTTCATCCGTAAAATGGGGAGAAGGTGTTTACCCCAAGACTGGGCAAACACTTAATGGCAATTAAAGTAAATTAGTCCTAATAGAATGTATCTTTCCTCAAAATGAGCCCTGGATGGATCTAAAGCTGAAGTCTTACACAGAGCATGGAAGAGACGGCAGATTGCCTATGTAGAAAGGAAGGAGTTCTGGGAGTTGAGGGGCCTGGGTAGCAGCAAAGCCTGCCAGCAAGCCTTGCTCTGTGCTGCACTAGCTTTAGGATGAGAGGACAACTGAGGCCTGCCTTTCTGTGTTTCTGGCCTCCTCCCCCCTTTTTTTATGGGGTGAAGGCTGCCATGAAGTTGGTCTCTTATCAGACCAAATAGTGAGTGATTCCTATCATTTATTATCTTTGGAGTTTTAGAGCTGAGCGAGATTAAGGAATTGCTAGTGAGTCATTAACCAGGTCTCTGCGTCTTCTCTTCTTTCCTTCCCAGGAGGCTACCCCAGGCAGCCAAACTATAATGCCTTGCCCAATGCTAACTACCCCAGTGCAGGCATGGCCGGAAGTATGAACCCTATGGGTGCTGGAGGTCAGATGCATGGGCAGCCTGGCATCCCACCTTATGGCACACTCCCTCCAGGGAGAATGAGTCATGCCTCCATGGGCAACCGGCCTTATGGCCCTAACATGGCCAATATGCCACCTCAGGTTGGGTCAGGGATGTGTCCCCCACCAGGGGGCATGAACCGGAAAACTCAAGAAACTGCTGTCGCCATGCATGTTGCTGCCAACTCTATCCAAAACAGGTAAGGCCTGGGAAGTGAAGAGGGTGTCAGCAGAAGGAAATAAATTGTAAAGTGATTTGGGTTGTTGAGATGCTTCTGGATCTGAACCATGCCATCTTGGTAAATATGTATTTTATTGAGAGCTCTTTAGAAAACTGGGTTTCCCTACAATGGGAAAGAAAACCAACAAAAGTGCTGATTCTTTTTTTTTTAATTTTTATTGTTATGTTAATCACCATACATTACATCATTAGTTTTTGATGTACTGTTTCATGATTCATTGTTTGTGCATAACACCCAGTGCTCTACGCGGAATGTGCCCTCTTTAATACCCATCACCAGGCTAACAAAAGTGCTGATTCTTAAGCATCTTCAGTTGGTATCAAATTTCACATGTCCAGATACTGTATGTAAAGAACTTTAGAAAGCATAGGTTATTTTGATGAGTAAAATAAGTTTTCAGAGTTTCTCCATTTCTTCTGTCAGTCTAGTTTTTTGGTTTCCAAAAGGATTTTAATGATACACATGACTTGGATCTGTAGTGTGAGAAATAGAGGATGGTAAGGTTGTGGTTTGCCATTTCTCTACTGTTCTGTGTGGTTCTTCGTGTTTGAATCTGGCACTAAAGTGCAGAGAGCTCATGTGATTTGGTTTAATGACTTTGAAGATTCATCCATTCTTCCTTGGACACTCACTTTGGTGGCCGTTCACTTCAGTGAATATGATTCTACTGGCTTTTGAAGGCTCTGTCTGTGTACTCCTCTGTTGGTGGCTACAGTTCTTACAGTGACTCTTGTCTTACTGGAATGCTTATGAACTAAGGTAGAATAGGGGGGTTAATGGTAAAGAGATGGGTTTGGTAGTGTTTCAGAATGATGGAAGCATAGAGTTTGCAGTAGGTCCATCAAGAAAGCACCTCCAGGTGCTGTGCCATGAGGGGTCCAGTTTGGTTGGGTTTTGACATGACAGAGTGGTAAAATCTAGGCCTTTTGCCATAAAGAGGGCCCTTCAATGGAAACACATTTTGACACTGGAGGTGACTTAGAGGGAGGCAGTACTTAAGAGACATAGTAGGGGTCCCTTCTCCAAGGATTGTATCCTTTAAAATTGAACTATGGTTTCCTGTTTGGAGCCTGAACCATCTTAGAACCTTTCGTGGGAGGTAATAGATAGGAATGTCTGGGTCAGGTGGTACATGGTTGTGGTTTGGGAAACCCATAAACTTTTTCCCTGTAAGCCTTACTAGATGATCTTGGCTCACAAACTCTATTTAGCTCAGGTCCAAATATGAAAGCTCAGTGTGTCTAACTCTTGTCTCTCTGTCACTTTCCATCTTCTTCCTCAGGCCACCAGGCTACCCCAATATGAATCAGGGGGGCATGATGGGAACTGGACCTCCCTACGGACAAGGGATTAATAGTATGGCTGGCATGATCAACCCTCAGGGACCCCCGTATCCCATGGGTGGGACCATGGCCAACAATTCAGCAGGTCAGTCCAAGTCCTTGCTCATCCCAGGAATTTCTTCCAGAATGATCTTCATGTCACAAACTTACTGGACTTGAGATTTTTTTTCTCTTTTATAGGGATGGCAGCCAGCCCAGAGATGATGGGCCTTGGGGACGTCAAGTTAACTCCAGCCACCAAAATGAACAACAAGGCAGATGGGACACCCAAGACAGAATCCAAATCCAAGGTAATGATTTATATCCTGACTCCTCTCAGCTCTCTGTCCCATCCTCTCCAGGGATAGGAAGGAAAAAGAAAAGAGGGTGACTAGACTCTAGCCTTTTATGACATGGATTAGATCGTCTCAGAAAAGGCTGATCATCTTGAACATGAAGGGTCCCAGGCTAGTAGCTCATTGAATTAGATTTCAGTTAGCCTAAGGGGTCCTGATGTAAATAACACAATGTTCTCACAGCTGTCTGTGATAGAGGAAATGCCAGGCCTGCAGTGTAGAATTCTCTGTAATGCCCTTTGTGAAACTGTGCACCCTGTCCTCATGCATTGATAGGTGGTGTGTGCCATGGGCAACTAGTTGCTCTTCTCTTCCTGGACCTTACTCCAAGCAGCAGGAATGGTTGGTGCCCTGTGTTCTATAGAGAGGAAGATGAGGCAGGTGGGGTTTGGGTCCTTGCTTGGCCTCCCTGTAGGATGGTCCTGAGTGTGCTCTCTGCTGGGTTGTGTGGCAGTCTGGGGACCTGCTCAGTGTTTGAATCATTTGAAACATTTCTGCCCTTTGTCATGCCCCATTTTCCCCATCTTACAAAGTACGGGAAATAAAAATGTACAGCTGCCACGTCCTGTGGACCTTCACCTCTGACTCTCAGACCCTTTTAGCCATCCTCCTGTCTGGGACAGGATATTTAACATCCAAAGCCTTTCAGGCAGGCAGGAGACCCTTCCTTTCTTGAGAGGAGGAAGTTTCTTTTCATTTCAGTCCATCCCATTGTCTCAAAATCAACGTTTTGAGTTTCTTGAGTTCTCTGAAACAGTCTGTAAAATCATGCCCAGCCTCCTGGGTAATAGCATGGAGGTAGAATAGTGACATTGTTGTCAGGTGGATAAGGGTTTGACACTTAGCTCTGCTACTTAAAAACAATGAGATTTCAGGAATGGCCTCCTGTGCCTGCTTCCTTATCTTTGAAGAGGAGGATAATTAATAATGCCTGATATATAAAGGCGTCTAGCACGGCACCCAATGCATAATATATAGGCAGTGTTAGCTTCCTTCCTTTACAGGAAGAATTTCTAGCTCCCATTTGGTCTTTTGACCTTGCAAAGGCAAGGTACATGTTACTAACTACCCCAGAATAAGAAGCTTTACCAATGCCCTAATCAAGGGACTTCTGAGACCACCCTTAGCATAGGCTTTGAATCTGACCGGTTCCTATGAATCTTGACCTGCCCCTTCCAGAAATCCAGTTCTTCTACTACAACCAATGAGAAGATCACCAAGTTGTATGAGCTGGGTGGTGAGCCTGAGAGGAAGATGTGGGTGGACCGTTATCTGGCCTTCACGGAGGAGAAGGCCATGGGCATGACAAATCTGCCTGCTGTGGGTAGGAAACCTCTGGACCTCTATCGCCTCTATGTGTCTGTGAAGGAGATTGGTGGATTGACTCAGGTGAGTGCCTAGCACTTGGCTTCCTCTGTGGTTTCAACAAGCCTCTCTCTAGGTACTCAGTGGCTTCACCTGGTGCCAAGCATCCCACAGGGGCATCACCGTCTCCTGCTCTCTGAGGCACATACTGACAGACTGGAAGCACAGGGCTTCCAGAAGATAAGACAAAGACAGGAGGCTGAGACCTCCCTGGGTGGTAGTAGGAAGTATTAGCAATGAGTTTACCATATGTCTAGGGTCTCACTGGGGTACAAAGATAGGGAAAATGCGGGAGGCAGTTTGACATAGTAAGCAAGGGCACGGTTTGGAGAGATGAGTCAGGTTTTGAATTCTTTCTTAGCCACTTTAACAACACATGTGACCTTAATCAAGGTGAATGACCACTCTGAGCCCTAACATATTTGTAAAGTAGGGATAGTGTATATCCTGCTAGACTGTCAAAAGCTAGAAAAATACGCAAAGCTTGCAGCAAGGTTTCTGCCATATAAATTGGTCTGCAAGATGGTACAGGTGTAGCCGGAGTAGTTGCTGACCCTTTCCTTCCAATCCCAGTGAAGATGGGATTTCAGGAGCTATTTAATAGAAATAGCTTATGAAGGATGAAGTAGGTGGAGAAGTTGTGTTTAGTTATTCCATATGGCATACTTAAGTGAATGCAGTAATCTGTGCTAAAAACCTCTGAACTGAATACCACCCTGAGCCTTGCCCCTGCTCTGATACCTTATAGCATTGCTTTACACTCAGCCCAGGAGGCAAATAGTTGAGGCAATGCTGTGCTTTGGGAACTTTCCTCCTGTGCGTGTTCTGTAGTCATCAGATCAGGAGCCTGCTGTTGGATCTGAGTTTGTGGCTGAGCTCGGGGAGGCGTGGCGGGGAGAGACGTGTTCCAAACCTTCTAAATCAGAAGAGGAAAACAGCTGTCACCAGCAGAAAAGAAAGTGATTGGAATGAAGCCAACCAACAGTCAGTTATGAATTCCTTCTCCCTTCAGGCTTTATTCCCCTCCCCCACAAAGGAAAACAAAACAAAACAAGACACGTGCACACCGCCACATAACTGGCGTGGGAAGCAAAGCCACAGCAGGCTTCTGAGGTGACCCTGGGCTTACTCCTGCCATTCTCCCTGGTATTGAGTTCTCCTAGTCGGGCTTCTCCTGCCTGTAAGGAAAGGGAGGGGGCGTCGGGTTAGGTTCGGCATACTTTTGATTGGATAGGCTTCTGGATTCACCGAACCTAGGATGCGGTACAGAGGGAATCCCGAAGCCTGCACCTGTCTTCCAGTTTGCAAAAGGACGCCAGCCTTTTAGGTGCTGTGATGTAATTGAATGCTAAAGTCGGTGGGAGTTCAGAGGAGAAAGAGTGCCGTTATAAGTTTGTGAAGCTTCCAAGAAGGCAGAAGATGAGTCCTGAGCTTCTGTGAAGGATTAGTAGGGTGTAGGTAGAGAAAGGGGTCATCCAGTTGACCGGCCTACGTGGCATGGAGATATAGGAGAGAGTCCGGAATATACCCAGCCAGCTCCATTCCCAACCTTCAGGCTTCAGCTCAGATGTTAGCCTGCTCTGGAAAGTGTTCCTGGTCACCTCCCCGCCATCTAGGTTGTCCCTCTCTTTGCTTCCTTATCACTCTTCTCTCTGGTATCACAGGTACCAGGTCAGTAGATACCACAACATGTTGGGCTTTGTTTGTGCGTTGGGCCTGGAAAGCTGGTGTTCCCAGCCTTTGGGGTGGATGAGTAAGCATAAGAATACATGAAGAAGGAGACTTGCCTGGCTAGAGCAGAAAGACCATCTAATTATAGGGATTGGGGAATGGTCTTGGTCAGTGTGTCCTGAAGCTTAGGAAAGGAGACAAGTATAGGCTGGCCGCTGGGAGGGCACAGAGAAGTTAGAGGGCCTGAGGCGTCTCCTGGACAATCAGGACAGTGACTGGTGAGGGAAGAAGGGGGCTTGTAGTTCGTGACATGTCACTGAGAAGCAGGGCAGCAGTGGCACAAGAATGTAAAATTTGCAAAGAGCCCCACAACGAGAAAACAGCCCCCATATGGAAACCTCCAGTTTGACAAAGTAAGTCTAGCAGAGTGGTAGCTGATATTGCCACGTCTCAATCAAAATGTTGATTTTTATTGTTGCCTTTGAAGGCGTTTGGGTCTGATGGTGATTTGCACACCATTTTTCAGTTGTATACTCGTGTAAAGCATCATACCTTCCGAATTCTGTTCTCTCCCATTAATAATGATGTGAAATTTGCCCTCCTTTGAATAAGCACTGTCTGCTAGTTGCAGTGATCTATGGATAGAGCCTCTTGAGGGTAGAGGGCAGCTAGCCATGGATTTAACACTTGTTGTGGAGTCTGCACTGAGGGGGGTTAACTTTGGTCGTTAACTGAGAACTGCGATTCCGTAAGAGATGAGTGCCTGGTAACCTGATGGGGTTTGGGGCTTGTGAGCAGGAAGACCAGGTGGAAGATGTACCTCGACTCTTCTGGTTGGTTGTACAGGTCAACAAGAACAAAAAATGGCGGGAACTTGCGACCAACCTCAATGTGGGCACCTCAAGCAGTGCTGCCAGCTCCTTGAAAAAGCAGTACATCCAGTGTCTCTATGCCTTTGAGTGCAAGATTGAACGGGGAGAAGACCCTCCCCCAGACATCTTTGCAGCTGCTGATTCCAAGAAGTCTCAGCCCAAGATCCAGCCTCCCTCTCCTGGTAAGGATCGGGTGAACAGCCCCACTAAGGCTCACCCTTCACGGGGAGCATTCAGGGGTCCAGGCTCCTTATTCAGCAGCGCCTGGCCCCAGGGACACGTGCGCTGCCCTGTCCTACCCCAGGGCTTACCACGCTGGCAGAACTAAAGAGCGGACAGTGGCGACTCCCTTGAGAGGTAGTCTGCAGCAGCCCTTAAGTTTTAATTTTCATTGTGCACCTGGCATCTTGCCAAATGTTTGTAAACTAGCGAGTAGGAGGGACACCAGAGGAGTAGGGAAATCTGACAAATCTCAGTGAGGCAGGGCCATCTGGGAGCTTTGGCCCACTGATGTCAGCGCCTCAGAATGCAGCTCAGACTAGAGCCCTGAATTCCCCAGGGAGCTGAGATGCTAATGAATGGGAAGGAGGGGGTGGGGAGGGGATATGAATGGAACTCTCTGATGGGAGTGCCTCTGCCCACCCTCCTTTCTGAGAGGAGGCTGGGGCCTGGGCAAGCATGGGGAGGGAAGAAGGCCAGGGCTCCTAGAAGGTGGGTGTAAACACATGTGCCCTGGTGTTGACCTCTGAGGATGTAATGAGTGCCTGAGATGACTCATCAGCTGGGGAGGCCTAAGCAGTGGGATATCTGCTGCTGGGAATGGTAACTAATGGAAACATTAATTACTGGTAGTTCTGCTCGGATCAGCTTAGAAGAACATTGGAACCTGAGAGGTGACACTATGCTAGATGCTTGTGACTAGGACCTCCTAGGTTCCTAAAGTACACTGAAGGTTTGGGGCAAGATGGAGCCTTCCTACCTAGGATTCCAGGGGCTCTGACCGGGAACTTGTGCACCAGCATTACAGGGTTTAGTAGGTTAGACAGAGTCCTTGGGGAAGTAAAGAAAAGTAGTCAGGGAAGCTGGCAGAGACGCAAGGAAACACTAGCATGGTGATGGCATTGCCACACTACTCCTGCTCTCCAAATGTGAAACAGTATCAAGGAGCAATAGAACCTCAAATTCCCCAGGGCACCTGGGCGGCTCAGTCAGTTAAGCATCCGACTCTTGATCTCAGCCCAGGTCTTGATCTCAGGGTCGTGAGTTCAAGCCCCACGTCAGGCTCCACACTGGGCATGGAGCCTATATTTAAAAAAAAAAAGAAGAAGAACCCTCAAATTCCCTTTTTATTACCTGGCCTTACATATTCCCTGCTGAGAAGGGTGATTTAGGCTTTAAAGAACCCCAGCTTTAGCCTTATAACAGTCCTTTCCAAAGAAACCCCAGGGCATTTGTATATTTCTGTGAGAGTTAAACACTTGCCAGCTCACCCCACATCTCTGTCCACAGCGGGATCTGGGTCTATGCAGGGGCCACAGACACCTCAGTCAACCAGCAGTTCCATGGCAGAAGGAGGAGACCTGAAGCCACCAACTCCAGCATCCACACCACACAGTCAGATCCCCCCCTTGCCAGGCATGAGGTAAGGCCAGAAGCAGGGGCAGGTGGCTTGGAGGACCTGGGCAGAAGTGCATGAGCTTCTGTGCAGCCCAGGTGGTCCCTGCTCGGCCCACCCAGCCAGGGACTCTCACATGCCCTGCTTACTGAAGGAATTGCTTTATTTGGGGTTTAATTGGCTTTCCTCACTCTGGAGCAGGAGCAATTCGGTTGGGATCCAGGATGCCTTTCCTGATGGAAGTGACCCCACATTCCAGAAGCGGAATTCCATGACTCCAAACCCTGGGTACCAGCCCAGTATGAATACCTCTGACATGATGGGGCGCATGTCCTACGAGCCAAATAAGGATCCTTATGGCGGCATGAGGAAAGGTGACCAACTGCTTGAGGACAGGGCCAGGGAAATGGGGGGGTATCTTGAGAGTGGTTCACAGTTCTTGTTAAGCCATTCTCGGAGATAAGGCCTTTCCAGACCCAACCACCACTCTTCATCCCTACCTCCTTTCTTGTCTCCCTCTCCCTGGCCTCACCTTGTCACACCTTAACAAGTACGTGCTCTTTGATGGTTGGAGCCTCTTTAGATCTCTTCTGAACCCGTCAGGAAAACTGTAGGAACAAACCTGAGCCCTGAAGAGGGCTTGGTCTTTGGGGCAGGCAAAGTGTAGGCTGCAAGGCCTGCTGGCTTACCGGTTTGCTCACACTTAATTTCTGCGCACAGCTCCAGGGAGCGATCCTTTCATGTCCTCGGGGCAGGGCCCCAACGGCGGGATGGGAGACCCCTACAGCCGAGCTGCCGGCCCTGGGCTGGGAAATGTGGCGATGGGACCGCGACAGCACTATCCCTATGGAGGGCCTTATGACAGAGTGAGGTGAGCATGGCCCCTGCTCCTGTCCCACCCCAGCCCCCCACAGCTATTGTGGACTCAATCCACTGCTCCACCTGTGTACAGGACGGAGCCTGGAATAGGACCCGAGGGAAACATGGGCACCGGAGCCCCACAGCCGAATCTCATGCCTTCCAACCCAGACTCGGGGATGTACTCTCCCAGCCGCTACCCCCCGCAGCAGCAGCAGCAGCGGTGAGTGAAGGCTGCTATCAGTGTCGCTGTGGCTCAGGCTTTGCCACTTCCCGCCCTGATCCTCTGATTCTCTCCCTCCTACAGACATGATTCCTATGGCAATCAGTTCTCCACTCAAGGCACCCCTTCCGGCAGCCCCTTCCCCAGCCAGCAGACCACACTGTATCAGCAGCAGCAGCAGGTGAGGAGGGCAGCTGGGTGCGCCGACATACAGGTTCCCCCCCGGGAGCCGGGTAGAGGACTGAGTTGGAGAGTTTAAGGAGGGCTTGCTCTAGATACTTTGGTATGCTCCCACCCACATAGTTCTGCTGAAGAGCCGAGCCTTCAATCTCATCCCTGTTCAGATTCCAGTCCAGTCTCGCTAGTTCTCCAAAAGAGCTAGAAACCGATCTTATTTTGATTTTTGAACTTTTCTACATTTTTCTACCTAGAGCAAGGGAGAACTGGGGGAAATAGGGACTGATTCTTGCTTTCAGAAACAACTTCAAAAGATCATTTGTAAAGGTGATTCCTTTCTTCCCTTGGAGTCCCCGTCCTCCCCTGGAGGCACAGAAGTAAGCCCGGCAGGTGTCTGGTGTAGCCATCTCGGCAGCTGTGCATCTTGTGTCCCTGCGTGCAGAATATTAACTGCCCCTCTGCTTGTCCCTGTCTTAGAATTACAAACGGCCGATGGATGGCACATATGGCCCTCCTGCCAAGCGGCACGAAGGGGAGATGTACAGCGTGCCGTACAGCACGGGGCAGGGGCAGCCCCAACAGCAGCAGTTGCCCCCAGCCCAGCCCCAGCCTGCCAGCCAGCAGCAAGCCACCCAGCCTTCCCCTCAGCAAGATGTGTATAACCAGTATGGCAACGCCTATCCTGCCACGGCCACCGCTGCTACTGAGCGCCGACCAGCGGGCGGCCCCCAGAACCAGTTTCCATTCCAGTTTGGCCGAGACCGTGTCTCTGCGCCCCCTGGCTCCAATGCCCAGCAGAACATGCCACCGCAGATGATGGGTGGCCCCATACAAGCATCGGCTGAGGTCGCTCAGCAAGGCACCATGTGGCAGGGGCGTAATGACATGACCTACAATTACACCAACAGGCAGAGCACTGGCTCTGCCCCCCAGGGCCCCGCCTATCATGGCGTGAACCGAACAGATGAAATGCTGCATACGGATCAGAGGGCCAACCATGAAGGCCCGTGGCCTTCCCATGGCACACGGCAGCCCCCATATGGTCCCTCTGCCCCCGTGCCCCCCATGACAAGGCCCCCTCCTTCCAACTACCAGCCCCCGCCAAGCATGCAGAATCACATTCCTCAGGTATCCAGCCCCGCTCCCCTGCCCCGGCCAATGGAGAACCGCACCTCTCCTAGCAAGTCTCCATTCCTACACTCTGGGATGAAGATGCAAAAGGCAGGTCCCCCGGTACCTGCCTCGCACATAGCACCTGCCCCCGTGCAGCCACCCATGATTCGGCGGGACATCACCTTCCCACCTGGCTCTGTTGAAGCAACACAGCCCGTGTTGAAGCAGAGGAGGCGGCTCACGATGAAAGACATTGGTAAGGAAACCTCCCTGGTCAGGTTGCTTCATCTGCCCCTTAAAATCTTGTCCGTTTTTCTGTCTCCATCCTAATATTCCGGATGGGATAAGATCTTGGTCCAGTGTTGTCTAAAATAGAGCCAAAGAACTTTGGATAAGGAAAACAGCTGATTTCAGGCTTTACCAAAAGAAGCGCCATGCAGTGATGTCCTAAGGGAGCCTAGAAGCAGATGTGTGTCCTCTCCTAGATAGGAACTGCCTCCCGCCATGTGTTACCTTCAGAGTAGCCTGACTGATGGGCCAGCCCTGGGGGAGCATCTGGCCACCCTGGGCTTGGTAGATGGGCGACATGGAGGTTTATTTCAGGAACCCCGGAGGCATGGCGGGTAATGATGTCCCTCAAGTCTGGGCTGCTGGCAGAGAGCACATGGGCATTAGACACCATTAACATCCTGCTGTATGATGACAACAGCATCATGACCTTCAACCTCAGTCAGGTGAGTACAGGTGCCTGGGAAAGATTGGAAGAATGGGAGGGCCTGGGATCTTGAAGTAGAGCGCACTAAGTGACACGGGGAATTAAGCCATCCCCGGCCAACATGGTCTCCCCTCTCTCGCTCACTCTCTGGTATCTTCCGTGCCAGTGCTTTGATTCCATGCCAGTACTGTGCCACTGGCCATGGGCCCAGAACACTGAGAACAATAATAATTTGTGTAAGGTATCAGGATTGACTTCAAAGGGAATTTGGGAGAAACTTTTTGGTATTTATTGGGAAGAAATGCAGATTCTGTTGATGTGTGTGAAGACACCCAACTTTCAAGACTACCAAGAAAAACCTGTGGTCTTTATTAGTGAGCACAGCAGTTTCTTTCTCCTTCCCTGTCTTCATGCACTGTGAATATAGGAGGTCTTTATTGATCCCGTTTTCCTAAGGTGTAGAAGGAGAAGTGAAGTCTGCTTGTGGGTGCTGGTGGTGGTATTTTAATGATGTTCTTGCAGAGGTGATTCTCCAGATGCTCTCTCCACAGGACGTGCACCTTGAGTCTTCCCAATAGCTAGGAAGGGTTTCTGCTGCACCATCCCACTCTCTGTTTTGATCATCCTTAGTGTACCCAGCAACCTATCTATCAAGGAGCTGACTAGACAGAATTGTTAAGAGTTACCCATTTCGTGTGCCGTCACTTTGTGCTAGGTCCTTTATATGTTCTTTTTTTTTTTTTTAAAGATTTTATTTATTTATTTGAGAGAGAGAATGAGAGATAGAGAGCATGAGAGGGAAGAGGGTCAGAAGGAGAAGCAGACTCCCCGCAGAGCAGGGAGCCCGACATGGGACTCGATCCCGGGACTCCAGGATCATAACCTGAGCCGAAGGCAGTCGCTTAACCAACTGAGCCACCCAGGCGCCCTGTATGTTCTTTCATATCATCTTCACAACAGCCTTCTGAGACACATGTGGCCTCCTAGAGAAGAGTAAATAGGCTCAGAGTCTTATCTTTGCCCAAGTTCACAGTCTTTCTGATTCCAAGGCCCAACTTTATGTCCATTACATAAAATTGCCCCGCATGAGAAGGAGAAGGAACAGATTTTGATTGAGCAATTTCCCTATGCCAGGCATTTGGTATATTCCATTTAGACCTCAGAACAGTCATGTCAAGTGTAGGAATTTCCACTGCGGTCAGTGGAAAGATAGAAGTGGTATCGGTACAGAGTTAATCACATGGCTAGTTCCTCGAAAAGCCAGAGCGCAAACCTAGATCTTTCTAATTCTAAAGCCCTTATTTTTTCCATTCTGCTTTACTCTCTTTGGCCAGAGATTAATCTGACTGGAGATTAGTGTTTTCTTCTAGAGGTAAATAACCTATACAGGATCCAAGCTGGAACTTGGGTCTACCTAGCACCAGCTTGGACCAATGTTTGGAGGACTGAAGCCTCATCAGTATCATCATGCAACTCATTATGTTGCATGATTGCTTCACGGAGGTCCAGCCTCCTGGAATGTTAGGGAGCTTGGAGAAGAGAGCAGGTCAACATCTGTCCACACTTCTTTCCCTTTCTCAGCTTGTGTTGAAGGGATCATTCCACCATGCCTAGCCTTGGGCTGTACTTGGCAGTGGAATATAGAGAGTGTCTTAAGAGGGACAGTGTCAATGACCAGCAGGTAGGAAACTGGGCCTGGTGAAGAAAAGCAGGAATTGGTTGGGAAGAGGAGGCCGAGAGGTGAGGTGCAGAGCTGTCAGTCAGCACGTCCGTCCTGCTGGAGGCAGGTTACGTGAAGGTAGGCTGAGCAGAAGGAAGAACTGTGCGCTGGGCATAGGAAAGATTGAATGTCTTACTCTGTGGAGAGCCTTTGGGAAAGGAGCAACTCTGTCTTTCCTGGGGATACAGATGTCTGACCTACAAGGAAAGAAGGGGAGATTAGAGGACTGTGGGAGTCCTCTCAGATCAGGGATTCTCTCCTTTGGCCCACTTTTCTCCCTTCATTTATTTCCTGTTTTTCTCTTTTTAGCTCCCAGGTTTGCTAGAGCTCCTTGTGGAATATTTCCGACGTTGCCTGATCGAGATCTTTGGCATTTTAAAGGAGTATGAGGTGGGTGACCCAGGACAGAGAACACTACTGGACCCTGGGAGATTCAGCAAGGCGTCTAGTCCAGCCCCCATGGAGGGGGAGGAGGAGGAAGACCTTCCAGGTCCTAAACTAGAGGAGGAAGAAGAGGAGGAAGTAGTGGAAAATGATGAGGAGATGGCCTTTTCGGGCAAGGACAAGGCAGCCTCAGAGAGTAGTGAGGAGAAACTGATTAGTAAGTTTGACAAGCTTCCAGTAAAGATCGTGCAGAAGAATGACCCGTTTGTGGTGGACTGCTCAGATAAGCTTGGGCGCGTGCAGGAGTTTGACAGTGGCCTGCTGCACTGGCGGATTGGTGGGGGGGACACCACTGAGCATATCCAGACCCACTTTGAGAGCAAGACAGAGCTGCTGCTGACCCGGCCTCATGTGCCCTGCCCACCAGTCACCCGGAAACATGTCACAGCAGCAGAGGGTACGCCAGGGACAACAGAACAGGAGGGCCCCCCGCCTGATGGCCCTCCAGAGAAACGGATCACAGCCACAATGGATGACATGTTGTCCACCCGGTCTAGCACGTTGACCGAGGAGGGAGCTAAGAATGCAGAGGCCACCAAGGAGAGCAGCAAGTTTCCATTCGGCATCAGCCCGGCACAGAGCCACCGGAACATCAAGATCCTAGAGGATGAACCCCACAGTAAAGATGAGACCCCACTGTGTACCCTTCTGGACTGGCAGGATTCCCTCGCTAAGCGCTGCGTCTGTGTCTCCAATACCATCCGAAGCCTGTCGTTTGTGCCCGGCAACGACTTTGAGATGTCCAAACACCCGGGGCTGCTGCTGATCCTGGGCAAGCTGATCCTCCTGCACCACAAGCACCCAGAGCGGAAGCAGGCACCACTGACTTACGAGAAGGAGGAGGAGCAGGACCAAGGGGTGAGCTGCAACAAAGTGGAGTGGTGGTGGGACTGCTTGGAGATGCTCCGGGAAAACACCTTGGTCACGCTTGCCAACATCTCGGGGCAGTTGGACCTCTCCCCGTACCCTGAGAGCATTTGCCTGCCTGTCCTGGACGGACTCCTACACTGGGCAGTCTGCCCTTCAGCTGAAGCCCAGGACCCCTTCTCCACCCTGGGCCCCAACGCCGTCCTCTCCCCCCAGAGACTGGTCTTGGAAACCCTCAGCAAACTCAGCATCCAGGACAACAATGTGGACCTGATCCTGGCCACGCCCCCCTTCAGCCGCCTGGAGAAGTTGTATAGCACCATGGTGCGCTTCCTCAGTGACCGAAAGAACCCGGTGTGCCGGGAGATGGCCGTGGTTCTGCTGGCCAACCTGGCGCAGGGCGACAGCCTGGCAGCCCGCGCCATCGCCGTGCAGAAGGGCAGCATCGGCAACCTCCTTGGCTTCCTGGAGGACAGCCTTGCTGCCACCCAGTTCCAGCAGAGCCAGGCCAGCCTGCTCCACATGCAGAACCCGCCCTTCGAGCCAACTAGTGTGGACATGATGCGGCGGGCTGCCCGCGCGCTGCTGGCCCTGGCCAAGGTGGACGAGAACCACTCGGAGTTCACGCTGTACGAGTCACGGCTGTTGGACATCTCGGTATCACCGTTGATGAACTCATTGGTTTCACAAGTCATTTGTGATGTACTGTTTTTGATTGGCCAGTCATGACAGCCGTGGGACACCTCCCTCCCTGTGTGTGTGTGCGTGTGTGGAGAACTTAGAAACTGACTGTTGCCCTTTATTTATGCAAAACCACCTCAGAATCCAGTTTACCCTGTGCTGTCCAGCTTCTCCCTTGGGTAAAAAGTCTCTCCTGTTTCTCTTTCCTTCTCCTCTCCCGCCACCCTCCCCCCCACCTCACACCTTTCTGTTCCTTGTCCTCACCTTACCCCCCTCAGGACCCCACCCTATTTGAAAAGACAAAGCTCTGCCTACATAGAAGACTTTTTTATTTTAACCAAAGTTACTGTCGTTTACAGTGAGTTTGGGGAAAAAATAAATAAATAAAATAAAATAAAAATGGCTTTCCCGGCCCTTGCATCAACGGGATGCCACATTTCATAACTGTTTTTAATGGTAAAAAAAAAAAAAGGAAAAAAATACAAAAAAAAAACCTCTGAAGGACAAAAAAGGTGACTGCTGAACTGTGTGTGGTTTATTGTTGTACATTCACAATCTTGCAGGAGCCGAGAAGTTCGCAGTTGTGGACAGACCCTGTTCACTGGAGAGGCCTGTGCAGTAGAGTGTAGACCCTTTCATGTACTGTACTGTACACCTGATACTGTAAACATACTGTAATAATAATGTCTCACATGGAAACGAGAGAAAACGCTGGGTCAGCAGCAAGCTGTAGTTTTTAAAAATGTTTTTAGTTAAATGTTGAGGAGAAAAAAAAAAAAGGCTTTTCCCCCAAAGTATCATGTGTGAACCTACAACACCCTGACCTCTTTCTCTCCTCCTTGATTGTATGAATAACCCTGAGATCACCTCTTAGAACTGGTTTTAACCTTTAGCTGCAGCGGCTGCGCTGCCACGTGTGTATATATCTGACGTTGTACATTGCACATACCCTTGGATCCCCACAGTTTGGTCCCCCTCCCAGCCGCCCCTTTATAGTATGACGAGTTAACAAGTTGGTGACCTGCACAAAGCGAGACACAGCTATTTAATCTCTTGCCAGACATCGCCCCTCTTGGCGCGATGCTGTACAGGTCTCTGTAAAAAGTCCTTGCTGTCTCAGCAGCCAATCAACTTATAGTTTATTTTTTTCTGGGTTTTTGTTTTGTTTTGTTTTCTTTCTAATCGAGGTGTGAAAAAGTTCTAGGTTCAGTTGAAGTTCCTGATGAAGAAACACAATTGAGATTTTTTCAGTGATAAAATCTGCATATTTGTATTTCAAACAATGTAGCTAAAACTTGATGTAAATTCCTCCTTTTTTCCTTTTTTGGCTTAATGAATATCATTTATTCAGTATGAAATCTTTATACTATATGTTCCACGTGTTAAGAATAAATGTACATTAAATCTTGGTAAGACGTTTGTGAGGCTTTTTACTGTTTTCAGGCAATTTAACAACTTGATCTTTTGGGGGGAGTGGGGGGTTGCTGGTCCTGTTCTTGGAAATCTCCCTTGGTGTGCTCTCTTCCCTGAATGGTGGCGTCCTGGGCCCTGTCATTTCTGTACCATATTCTGCTCTACCTTCCACAGTGTAAGTAAATTTAAGAAAGCATCTGCAATGATTTCACCTGCAAAAGGAAGTTCTCGGCATAAAAGGCACGTTAGCCTCTTGAAATAAAATGGGTGTAAATAGCCAAAGAGATTTTGATGGTAGTCTAGAAAAAAAAAATTTTTTTTGAAATAGTTGGCTTAAGGGAGGATATCTGCTTTTGTAAGAAAAAAAATTTTTTAAGATTTATTTGACAGAGACACAGCAAGAGAGAGGGAACAAAAGCAGGGGGAGGGGGAGAGGGAGAAGCAGGCTTCCTGCTGAGCAGGGAGTCCGATGGGCTCGATCCCAGGACCCTGGAACCATGACCTGAGCCGAAGGCAGACGCTTAACGACTGAGCCACCCAGGTGCCCCTTTTCTAAGAAATTTTAACAGTAAGACAAGCATTTATCTCAAGGCAGCCTCCAACTCAACGGTGTGGAAGATTGATTTGAACACTCCCGAGCTAAAATGCCCTATCTTCCCCTAGAAACCTGCTTCTCCCATACCTTCCCCAGTAAACAACAACTCCATTGCTTGACAAAACAAAACAAAAAACTTTCATTTCCACATCTAGTCTGTTCGCACTCCCCAAAAAAAGAACCCTCAGCCGAGCCACTACCACTGTAGTTCGAGAAGCTATCCTATCGTTCTTAAATTCTTGAAATAGCCTTGTTTCTGCTTTGCCTGGTTGAACCTATTCTTGACATTAGCAACCAGAACACTCCCTTTAAAACCTAAGATCAAAATCCTTCAGTCTTCTCACTCGGAGTAAAGTCCAGATCCTTATAATGACCTGCAAGACCCGTGGTTGTCTGGCTTGCCGTTAGATTTCTGGGCCCCTTTTCTCTGCCCCGTTGCTCACTCCCCCCCAAAGAAATGTTTCCACCTTAGGGATTTCGTGTCTACTGTCCCCTCTGTCCAGAATACTCTTTGACCAGATAACTCTGTGACTGAAGTCCTCTTCGTGTCTTTGCTCAAATACTGTGTCGGCGAACCCTTCCCTAGCCACCTTATTTAAAATAGCAATCTCTGCCCCCCTGCCTTATTTCCCTCTCTGCCTTATTCTTTGTAGCCCTTGTTACGTCCGGCCTGTAGTACGGTTGCCCTTTGAACGGTGTGGAGGCCAGGGGTGCCAACACCCTGCCCGGGCAAAAATACTTGTATTTTTTTTTCAAATTTTACAAATGTTGCTTCTATTTATTTTTACTTTTTTTAAGTAATCTTTACCCCCAACGTCGGGCGTGAAACCATGACCCCGAGATCAAGAGTCACATCCTCTACTGACTGAGCAAGCCAGGCACCCCCCCAGAAGTACATGTATAACTTTTGACTCCCCCCAAAACCCACACTAATACCCCACTGTTGACCGGAAGCCTTACTGATACATAAACAGTAGATCAACACCTTTCTTGTATGTTATCTGTATCATATGCAGTGTGCCTACAATCAAGTAAGGAAGAGGGAAAAAAATGTTAGGAAAATCATAAGGAAGAGAGAATACATTTATAGTACTGCACTGTATCAAAAAAAATCTGTTTAAGTGGACCCGTGCAGTTCAAACCCTCTGTTGTTCAAGGGTCAACCATATATTTTACTCACCTGTCGTCTCCCACTAGAATGTAAGCTCTCTGAGGGCATTATTATTTGGTCACTGCTACATCCGGGTCCTAACGACACAGGGTGACCACTTAAGTAGTTGTTGAATGAAACTGTAGATGTTGGCTAGATGCAGTTACTTTTATAAGGTGAATGTTGCCATATTCAGCATCTCTGTTCATCTCCTTCCTTAGGGGAACAATGGAAAGACCGGAAGCAGGAGCAGAGAAAATGCCATTGTTGTGGACACTTAGAAGTGAAACTCGAAACAACAGTTTTCTAGTGCGTACCTACTTGTGTACCAGACGTAGCCCATCAAGTAATCTTGCAAGGATTGTGCCTGCGAGTCAGTATTCCGGTTCCCATTTTACAGTTGAGGAAAGTGGTTTGAGCACATACACCAAGCGAGGTCCCACAACTGCGGCCCTCCTTCCCGGGTCAGAGGAGCACCAGGAATAACTGAAGCTAGCTGCGGAGCTCAGCAGGCAAGGTTTGTTTTTGTCGTATTCAGCATGAGGTAAAAATTGTCCCAAGAATTTCAATCAAGTGTTCATCGAGCTAAGTGTGGTTGTTAATATTTGGGTCAGGGACAGGAATGAATAATCAGTATTCCTCTATTGATTGAGGGGGAGGGAGGTAGAGACAAGGGCTAACCTTTGTCAACCAAGATGCCTTCCTAGGACTCTTCTGGAAAAAAAACTACATGGGAAACTTTTCATATCTATATTTTGGTGAGCTGTGTTGCTAATGGCTATGTTTTGTACCGGGCCTCTTGAACTCCATTTTCTAGTGTAGAAAGTGCATTTCTGGGCTATGTGTGGAGCATTACCTAGGAGTTTGGTTTCCTGGGTTCCTTTCATCTGCTCCCCTGCAATGCAGGGGGAGCCTAGCCTGGTCTCCAGTTTCGGACTGGAGTTACCACAGGCTGAGAGAACTGCTAGCCACTGAGCTGTGAGTAATTTGCTTTTGAGAAGTAAATAGAACCTCGCCAGTAGAGAACCCAGGGGTGTGGCCAGTAGTTCTTTTCCCAGGCTCCTCCCTCCACCCCTCCCCCCCCCACAAATGACCTTAACCTTCTTTCATAGCTGGAGAGCTGCCAAGTCTGGCCTAAACAATACTCTCAACCTCATTGGCTCTTTTGCCTTGCAGCCACTGCCACCCCCAAGTGGCTAAGGCCCTTCCCACTAGGCCTCAGTCGGGTCAAGGTTTTCTAAGTACTGAAAGGCAAACACCGAAGGAAGGGTGAAAAAATATTTAGTGTCCGTGGCCTCTAAAGGATCAGGGTTTGGCTCCTGCAATTGAGAGGCAGGGTGGGGTGTCCCACGGTGGATGGACACCTTCAGATAATACAAGAGAGGCCAAATGGAATGTCCAAAACCTGATGGTGCCACCCCCGATTTCAGGACGGATGTGAATGTCACCCAACACCCTTGGAAACTGCCAGTGAATGCCCACAGAGAAAAGATGGAGCATAAAGTTCTGCCTGTCATCACAGGCTTTAGCCCCTGCCTGCTAAAGTTGGCAGGGACAGAATCAGAAGCCAATGTGGTCACTTTTGTCACATAACGGTGTGGCATCAAAGCCAAGATGAGGGTCAGCTATTCCATCATTCCCATAGGGCTGGGGCCATAGAAAGTCTAGGGTCTGAAACTGAATTACTGAGAATGGACACACTGGTCTGTTCCTCTGCCCAGTCTGCAGCCAAAGCCATCTTTGGATATGGTACCTAGAGCCAGGCAAGGTGCTACAGAAAGAAACGAGTTGTCAGGTTGCTCCAGCATGGTGAGTGCTCCATGAGAACTACCGAACTTCCTTCTTCACACCTCCAGTGGGAACATCGCTCTTTCCCCTTTTTGTTCAGGGAATTACAACAGCCCATCTTCATTGGAGCACTTTGGGCCAAGCGCTATAGAATCCATGAGGTAGATATTACTGTCATCTCCATGAGGACAAGGACTGTGTCTGTCTTGTTCAGTGCTACATCCTCCTCATTCCCTGTCACATGGTAGGCACTCCTATTTTGTGGAGTAAGATGGGAATTTAGTAGAGGAAAGAGTAGACAGGAGCTGTTAAGACGCGGTGTGCACTACGCAGGGTTCTTGGCATAACCTGGTCAGATTCTCAGTTGTGTGGAACAAAAGGAAGAGAGAGAAAGAGGTAAACCTGAGAAAGTTTAAAATAATGTGGAGTGGCAGGAAAAAAAAAAAAAAAAAAACAGCCTGGAGATCTGAATTCAAGTCTCGCCTTAGCCACCAGCTATGTAAGTTCAGGCTAGCCACTTCCCTTTTCTGAGCCTCGTTCCCACATCCATAAAATATAGGTATCAGGGTAAACAAAACTGATTTATCAACCAAATCTTTACTGAGTACACACAATGTGCAAAAGCACTGGTCTAAGTACTGGTAATACTTTGGTGAACATGGCCCCTGCTCTCACAAGCTTATATTCCATAAGAGGGAAACAGACAATGAAAGCAGTAAAATTCATAGACAAGACAATCAGGTGGTGATAGGTGCTATGGAGATAACAGTTAACAGGGTGATGGGATGGTACAGGGTGCTGCACGTGGCTGGGTAGTGGGAGAAAGCCTCTCTGAGGAGGCCACCTTTCAGCTGAGACCTGAAGGTTGTGGGCTGGCCAAAGGGTGGTCCAGCAGTGAGGCATTTCAAGCAGGGGAAGCAGCAAGAGCAGAGCCAGGCAAGTTCAAGAAACAGAAATGCTGTAACTCTCTTACCTTCTAGGATTCTAGAAACAGTGATGCATTGCTTGTATTGTTTAGGTCAGAAATGTGTATTATGAAATCATTTGTTGGTGGTATGGGACATTTGCTTCTTAATGGAAGTGACCGGGTGGTATAGAGTCGTTCTGGAGCCCTTGGATACGTCTGTCTCCCTGGCTTTCCCACTGTGCTGGTTGCTCAGCTGGCTCCCTGTGTAGATGCAGGCTCCATTTTAGCTGCAGACTCTAAAAGCAGACTGGAGAGAGCTGCCTCCTCAATTACTTGCCCGCAGTCTTGGAGGCCCTTCTAGAACCCCTTCCCATCCCACCTAGTCTTCCTCCACTCTGACAAGCCAGGGCTTTGAGAGCACAAGGTTCAGCTTTCTTGTTTTCCTGTCAGAGCAGGAGCCAGAAAATGAAACAGGAAACAGAGTGGAAGAGGAGGGGGGTGGGTAGCAGAGAAGGAAAGGAAGGAGAAATTGCTGGAAAGTAGAGCTGAAGATCTGGACAAAGTTCTACCTCTAACGGGCGACAGTTGAGCTGTTAGGAAACATTCTGACTTATCACAAGAGACCCCTGTCCTTTTTACAAACAGATTTTTGAGGGAATTTGGTGTGGATGGAGGAAACCTTAAGAATGCATGTCTTTTTCCCTTGTGAATTCACAAAGCAAGTACAGTTCATTGCTCGGTTTTGTCTTTGCAAACAGAGTGCTGCTGGGAGCCTCATGGACTTCTAGAGATTCAAGCCACAACTTCAGGCCCTAGTCACGAGTGTGCACCACAGCTTTGCCAATTCACTGACAGGCTTCTGGAGCTGAGAACGAGTGTGTGTCACTGAAAAAAACTGGGGAAGAGTCTTCTCCATTTTTGTTCCCTTCTCCAACTCAGGACTAAGATGTGATTTCTACTTTATCCACCTCACACACAACGGTATCTTAGGGCAGCTTAGGTGTCAGAGCCTGAAATGAGTTAGAATTTAAAAGTGCAGTGCCTGGCCCCCACAGAACTGATGTAGGCTAGTTTTCTTTGCCTGGAGAGATAGCAACCATCCCTTTGTTCCCACCCACACTAGTAGCTGTGGCAGAAGATAAACCCCCTCCCTATCCAGGTCTGTGGCCGGAGGCTAACCCAGACCCCAGCTCCGTTTAGGGGGCCGATAACTGAAACCACAGAAGGCTTTAGAATCCTGAGAAACAAGAAATCCACCAACGGAGAAGGATTTATTATCTATTTCCTTGAAGGAGGGTGCAAAGTTGTTCTAACAGTTTCCTTTACAGGGGTACCCACTGGCCGCTCCTCCCTAACAGCCGGTTTTGTTGAGTTAGCTGCTGCTGCTGCTGCTTTTTTGGCCCCACTTCCCACGAGAGCAACTGCTTGAATGAGGAAGAGTCCTGGGGGGCCTTCTCGGCACCGTCCTCGTTAGCCACCTGAGGTGGGGCTGAGGATCGAAGTCGGACACGAGGTCCCCGGTATCTGGAGGAGGGAAAAGGCAGGGGGATCCCCCACTTTCCTCACACCCAGGACGCTGGGTGCCACTGCTGGCCACAGAAACCCCAAGACTCCTCTTTCTATTCAGAGACCATCTATTGTGTGCCAGGCCCTGTGCTGAGCGGTTGGTGCCTCAGAGCAGGGAAAGCGCGGCTCTGGCTTCTGCGAAGAGGCCGCGGGGCGGCCCCCAACTCCGAAAGCCTCCTCTGCACACACACATCGGGAACTCAGTGGACGTTTGCGGGATGCAACCCGGGCGAGAGCGCCGACTCTGCCATAGCAGCACGGATGGGCTAACTGAAGGCGGGGAGGGGACCTGAGGCGCGCGAAGCGCCAAAGGGAACTCTTCAGGTGTCACCAAGGCGAGAAGGTGCCAAGGCGGAGGGCACGGAGTCTTGGGGCTACGCCGTCCCCGCCCCGCGCGCCCGGAGTCAACATGGCCGCCGCGGAGGGGGCGGGGCAGCTCCGAGTCCGGGCAGGAGGGGGGCGGGGCCGCCTCGGCGGGGCCGGTGCGCAGGCGCGGGCCGTTCGGGGTCCCCGGATGGAGGAGCTGAGGTTCGGGCCCCGCCTGGGAGGTCGAGACGGGCCGGCGCTGTGGACCCGGCGCCAGCTCCGGAGCCTTGGAGTTTTCGGGGGGAGGGAGGTCGTCAAACGGAGGCCGAGGGAAACGAGGCGGAGGCCGCCGAGAAGCGGGGAGCCCCACCCCTCCGCCATAGCGGCCTCCCGGTGCCGCCACTTCCTTTACAGCCTCTGGCCCTCCCCTGCCTTCCGGCCGTAGGCCGGGTCAGGCCGTGCCCCGCCGGCCGCCTCGGGAGTAACCCCTGCGCCGTGGCCCCCCTTTGGGGAGAGGAGGTGCCCACGGCCCGTTTGGGACTGTGTCCGAAAGGAAAGGGTTAGAATGGGCTTCGGACTCGGCTGGGGTGGTAGAAGGCGGTCCCTGGCTCGCGACAGCCAGCAGCGCCTCTGGCCCCGAGGACCCTGGGTCACGGAGACTTCCCCACTCTACAGAGGACGCTGTCTTACTCCAAGGCTCCAGGGCTCCAATTCAGGCTTACCCAGAGTCTCAGCTAGGGCCCTCCCTTTCCTAAGCATACCCAGTAAGAGCATGCGCTGTCTTTGGACAAGTATTGGGCTAGGAGTTGGGAGTCCTGGGTTGTAACCCTGCCTCTGAAAGAGCACATCCCTCTGGCCCTGTTGAGGGCCGGTGGGAAGACCATGAGGTTCCAGAAGGGGAAAAGATGACATTCTCTTTAAATATAGCCTAGGGTGTGTCACTTGACCCCAATGAGCCTCAGTTTCCACATCCATAAAATGGCGATGGTAATTATACTGGCCTCACAGGGTCTAATGAGATATCGGATGTAAAAACCATGGAGATTTTTATTACTTACCACTCTGGGCATATTTATCTCACGGGAAAATAGAGTAAAACTAGTTGCTTAAAGTGTCCTGCCAATTCAAGAGACTGTGATTTCGCAAAGGCCTTGTTGGGAAGTGAGGTCTTCAACTAGCAGAGAGGGACAACTCAACTGGCTTTATTTTATTTTTACTTGGTTTACCTGTAAGCTAAGTGTAGGTTACAAGTCTCCTGTGGTCGCTGGGGCTAGAGCTTGACTCTGGAGAGAGGAAAGGAAGAATTGGAAGCCCGGTGAAGAGGCAGAGGTGGGTTAAGTGCTTTTCTGTCCCCAACATTTCTAATGCATGTGGGTGGGAAGTGAAGGGAAAAAGTGAATTCACCCTAGGCTAGAGAATCAGCAGCCGTGTGAGGTTGGCCATACTTGTTTCTGCAATTCCTCTCGATTCCGCGAGTCAGATGCTGGAAATGTTGGGTGGATTCACAAACTACAGCGGCTCTCTGGGGTTTTCAAAAGCTTGCCTTTGAACTGAATTTTGATGAGCAAACCGGTGTGGCGTCGACGGCCCCTCCCTTCCTCCAGGCCTCCTGGTGATGGAGTGAGCAGCAGGCGCCCCCTTGTGCTGAGGAAAGTGTACTGTTGCTATTGGCCAATCTTGCTCCCTTGCTGGAGAAATTGTATTTTCCCGTGGCTTCTGTGACTTAGGTCTTGATCTTAACATGAGATATGGTGAGAGGAATACTTATAGCAGTGATTTTTATATCCCGAGCCAGTGAACTGGTGATGCCATATCTTGTTCTTGCCACTTCTGCTCAGTGAGAACACGGGCTTGAAGTGCCTGTCTGTAATGCCAGGCCCTGCAGGTGTAGTTGGGAGCGAGATAGACAGAGCCCCTGCCCTCACAAGCAACTTAGTTAAACAATAGCAGTAAAGACGACGAAGCAGACTGCAGTGAGAGCATATCAAATAGTCTAGTGAGCATCAGAGAAGAATTCCAGAGACAAATGGTACCTAAAGGTTTGGTAGATATTAGATAAGAAAGGAAAGTCTTCCAGCCCTCCCTGTTAATTTCTCAGTTGAAATGTTTTTTCCTTTAGGCATAGTTCACCCCAAATCAGTGAACTGCCTCTGGTGCTCTTGCCCCCACTTCTGATTTCCCAGACTGGTATTTGAATGTTCTTTAGGAGCCATTGCTACTTCTTTTAGCCCAAGGAGTTGTGTTAAAAAAAAAAAAAAAAAGTCTTCAAGTTCATTCCTTGCCTCAGAATGGCTTTGCAGTTGTTTATACATTGCTGCCATTCCAACAAAGAGATGGGGAAATAACAGTTTTCTCCATCCCTAGTAGTCAACTCTGTCTTCCCCCTCAGTTTGTTTTAGCAATGTGAGCTGGCTGAAGTCCTGCTGAGTGGTGGTTTTCTTTTCCTTCTCCACTTAATTTAACAGACCAGCTGAACACACATCAGAGAGCTAGGCTAGAGTGTGTAGTCATTATGGTCTTCCAGTTGAGTTCTGTGCCCCACTTCTGGGACTCTGGTTTGGGATCTAGTTTATTATTCTGGGCAAGAGGAAAAGGGCACACACCAAATAATAGCAACCACAACATGGATTCGGTGGTACTTTCACACTTTCGTCCACTTCACCATCATGACAATTTTGTGAGAGAAAATAGTCTTTAAAAAAACAACAACAACAGTCTGATCCCATTTTATACCTAAAGAACTGAGGCTTAGAAGGACTGAATGAGAATTTGTGAGTGACAGAGTCAGGACTTGAACCCAGGTCTTTAGTTTCTGCACAGGGGTACCCAACAGGCTTTTGAAGATTTTCTGTGAGCCTAGCTGCGAACTTCATGCCTATCTGTGTAGAATAGTGCTCCAATACAGTGCTTCAAAATGACACCAAGTGGTCCCATCTGCCTTCAAAATGCTTTTCCCTCACCTGGGCAGTTAGGCAGTTAAGTTTGCCATGTAATGTTGAAGGGGGACTCTCCTGTGAAGAATGCTTTCAAGAATTTACTTTTGTGGAAAAAAAAATAATACTTACTTTTGGCCTATGTGTGATGTTTCCTCCTTGGGTTTTAGAGTTTAGAAGCCTGAGGGAACTCAGTCCAGGCAGCAACATCCCTGAATTCCCGGTGGTGAGAGGATGTGCACCCTGGACCCGTCCAGGAAAGAAGTGCTGAGGTTTGCAGTCAGCTGCCGTGTCCTGACTCTGGTGCTTCAGGTCAGTCTCTGATCTTTTGTCCTGAACATGCTGTTGCCACATGACTAGGATAGGCACTAAGAATCATCCCCATATTCTTTCTGCCTCCCAGGTGTGCCCTTCCATGTGGTTGAAACACCTACACCTGATAACCAAAAGATGGGCAGGACTCTTAGAAATGGTCTACGTTTTTTTTTTTTTTTAGTAAACTCCGTGCCCAGCGTGGAGCTTGAACTTCACGACCCCAAGATCAAGAGTCGCGTGCTGTACCCACCGAGCCAGCCAGGCGCCCCAGAAATGGTCTTTTAATCCCTTGTTTTACACATGAAGCAGCAGAGGCCCAGAAAGATTCAATGGTTTCCCCAAAGTCACATAGCAAGTTAGAGAAAGGCCAGAATCAGACCCCAGCCTTCCTAACACCTGAGCTAGTGGTCTTTCTAGTGGACCATGAGGTTCTGTAACCAGAGATGTTTTTAGGGCGTGACAGCCCAAGGCATTGGCCTGGGTCTCCTTACCAGGAGACGGAGCACAGAGTCAGTCAGGTGAGTGTATTTGGTTAGTCAGCAATGTCCCCGGCTCTTCCCCCAAGTGTCTCCCCTTGCTGCCTCACCCACCACAACCCTCAGAATGCATTTGCACTTTTGCAACTTCCTTTCGCCTCCAAGCTTCCTCTTGATGTATATTTTAATCAAATTTCCCATATATATGAATTCTGTTTGATGTCTAGCACAGTGCCCAGTGGCTTAGTATGTTCTCAGTATGTGTTGTTGTTGTTGAATGTATGTCAACAGTCTAGTGGTGTTATATTAACATAATTACGTGTGCTCTTTTTTTCCACAAATGCCATTTTCTCAGGGTTCTCTTTTTCCTTTCTGGAAACCTCCTTTCTCCCTTCCTGCACTATGAGGCATAGCAGCCTCTGCTGGGCCCCAGGTTTAGTTAAAAGTAGCTTCAGCTTGGAGACTAGGGCTGTTACTGTGACTGTCATTCCTGCCCCATTCGTTTTCACTGTTTAAAGTGGCCTGATAAAGAAACTGACCGGGGCGCCTGGGTGGCTCAGTCTGTTAGGCGGCTGCCTTCGGCTCAGGTCGTGATCCCAGGGTCTTGGGATCGAGCCCCGCATCCGGCTCCCTGCTCAGCGGGGAGTCTGCTTCTCCCTCTCCATCTGCCTGCCTCTCTGCCTGCTTGTGCTCTCTCTCTCTCTCTCTGTCAAATAAATAAATAAAATCTTTAAAAAAAAAAAAGAAAAAGAAACTGACCAAAAAGAGAAAGAGCCTTAAGAATGGGCTTATACCCCGGTTGTGGGGCTGGGGAAACTGACCCAGCGATGGCTTTGAACAGTATCAGATGAGTGATTGGCAGGCCCCTGGGGGCAGGATTGTGAACTGGCATCTGGGATAGGGAAGCAAGACTAATTCAGATAGTGATTTGGAAAGAGTTGTCTCCTCTCCTCTCACCCAGGATTGTGTTAAGTGCCTACTCTGTTCCAAGAACTGCTAGGTGGTGAGAAGGAAAAGTCACGGTCTCTTTTCCTTTGAGTAGCTGACAATCTAACGATGCAAAAAGACATTTAATGATAATGCTATTTCATTATCCCTCTCTCTCCCCCACCCTCCTTCCAGCCTTAAAGCTCATGCCATCAGATGATCTCCCCAGTTACCCTTCACTGTTGCTGTCATCTCTGTTAGTGACAGCTCGTTCCTCTTCATTCCTTAAAGGTTTTAGCTCCTGATTCACTGTTGCACTTTCCAGCACTCCTGTTGATCTTTTGGTGGTTTCAGTATTAATAAAGCTGATACAACCAACCACTATCTCCTATCTTTCCAGCTCACTCCCTCTAGTACCCCAGTTCTAACGGCTCTTCCACCCCCTCAGGACCTATAATCCACTGATCCACCGTTTTGCTGTGCCTCACCCACCTTCTAGCTTCTGCACCCCTTCTTAGATTCCATGATCCACCAGGCACACATGCACAACTTGCTTGCTCCCTGCTCCCCGGCTTGGTCACAAGACAGAAGCCCAGCCATGGTTCAGTTTCGTTCTCTCTCTACTTCTCATCATGCCCGGAGAGAAACACACAGCTGTATTGACTGGTCTCTTTCTCTTCAAGATCTTTGGCCCAAGTGAGTCTTTAGTGCTACCTGGTGATCTTACTGCCCTGGCCCATTCACCCTGCCATTCTCTGAAATGGTTCTGCACATCAGAATCACCTGGGGGAGCTTAAAAAAAAAATCTCGATGCCCAGGCTGTATCCTATACCAGTTAAATCATTAATTCTGGGGGAGGGACCCAGACATCTAGACATCAGTATTTTTGAAACTCCCTGGATGATTCCAGTGCACAGCTATTTTGAGAACTGGGGGTCATAGATGACTTATTTTACATGTTTATCTTTTTATTCAAGTCCCTAACTAACACCTTTTCCCCAACTTGCTTTTCTGAGCGAAAACTCACAAAAATAGGTCCAATCAGAAGTGACCTTGTGCATGCTCCCCCCACATCCATCCCATGCCTACGTCTGCACCTGTGTACCTTCACTACTGAAGCAGTGAGGTAACCTATACATTTCTAAATCCAGCGGTCACTTTTCAGTCCCCATCTTCCTTGACCTACTAGCAGAACTGATCACTCCCTTCCTTCACCTGGTTCTAAGACACCCTGCTCTCCTGGTTTTCCTCATACCTCAGTGACTGTTCCTTCTTTATCTTCATTCTGGATCCTCACTCTCCTTCAAGCCTCTAAATGTTGACACATCCAGGGCCAAATTCTCAGATCTCTTTTCTCTAGCCCTGCTTCATCCCTCCCCAGGTGATCTCATTCAGTCTCATGCCTTTAAATACCTTTTGTGCACCTATGACATCTGAATTTATGTCTCCAGCCCCTGATCGCTCTCCTGACCCTCAGACTCATATCTCACTGTCTTGTTGACCTCTGCCCTGGAATATGTAACTCAAACTTAACTAGTCTAGAACTGAACTCCTAATTGTCCTCCAACAAGTCTGTTCTTCCTCATTTTTTTTTAAAGATTTTATTTATTTATTTGAGAGAGAGAGAGAGAAACAGCATGAGAGGGGAGAGGGTCAGAGGGAGAAGCAGGCTCCCCACTGAGCCGGGAGCCTGATGTGGGACTCGATCCCAGGACCCCGGGATCATGACCTGAGCCGAAGGCAGTTGCTTAACCAACTGAGCCACTCAGGCGCCCGTGTTCTTCCTCATTTTATTAAATGGTAATTCTTTCCTTCCAGTTGCTCAACCGAAATCCTAGTTCTTCTTCATCCCACAGGCTCTCTTCAATGCCATCATCCCTGATCACCATGCAGAAGCCTTCTCTCCTCCTCGCCTCACCCCCTCAGGCTCTGTGGACCAACTTGTGGAAGGTCTCCTGGGTGGCCTGTCTCACTGGGATGCCGAACACTTCCTGTTCATTGCCGAGCATGGCTATCTGTATGAGCACAACTTTGCCTTCTTCCCTGGCTTCCCCCTGGCTCTCTTGGTGGGAGCTGAACTGCTGAGGCCCCTGCAGGCATTACTGAACCTACGGAGTCGCCTGTTAATCTCAGTAGCATTGCTCAATTCCTTGTTCTCCTTGCTGGCCGCTGTCGCACTTCACGACCTGGGCTGTCTGGTTTTGCGCTGTCCCCGCCAGGCCTTTTATGGAGCCCTACTCTTCTGCCTCAGCCCCGCCAATGTCTTTCTGGCAGCTGGTTACTCAGAAGCTTTGTTTGCCCTCCTGACATTCAGCGCCATGGGGCAGCTGGAAAGGGGCCGAAGCTGGACTAGTGGACTCCTCTTTGCCCTTGCCACTGGCGTACGCTCCAATGGGCTGGTCAACATTGGCTTCCTTGTGTATTCTCAGTGCCAAGGCTTTCTGTCCTCTCTCATGGTGCTGAATCCTCTGAGACCACTCTTGAAGCTGATGGGCTCTGTGTTCCTGTCTGTGTTCACGCTTGGCCTTCCCTTTGCCCTCTTTCAGTATTATGCCTATACCCAGTTCTGTCTGTCAGGCTTAGCCCGCCCCATCCCTGAGCCCTTGCTGAAGTTAGCTGTGGACAAGGGCTACCGGATTGTGGAGGGAAATGAGCCACCTTGGTGCTCCTGGGAACTTCCCCTAATATATAGCTATATCCAGGATATCTACTGGAATGTTGGCTTTCTGAGATACTATGAGCTCAAGCAGGTGCCCAATTTCTTACTGGCTGCACCAGTGGCTATACTGGTTGCCTGGGCAACATGGACATATGTGACCACCCACCCTTGGCTCTGCCTTACACTTGGGATGCACAGGAGCAAGAACAGCAAGACCCTAGAGAAACCTGACCCTGGATTCCTCGGCCCTCGGGTGTTTGTGTACCTGGCCCACGCTGCGGCGCTGTTGCTGTTCGGCAGTCTATGCATGCATGTTCAGGTGAGGTGGGTTCCTGACTGGGGTAAGGGTGTGAATACAGGCAAAACCCCTTGGTCAGGGTCAAGGAAGACTGCCAGCTTCTCCCGTTTGTGTGACCTGTACCTAATTTATTCATTCACCAACTATTTGGGGGCTTTCTTTGTCCAGACCCTGGGTCAGACCACTGAGGAATGGAACATGAGTGAGGCTGCCCTAGTGGGTCTCTTGGTAGAAATGGGGAGACGGACACTTAAGAGATAAAATTCTAGTACAGTGGGATGGAAGAGGAATTGCTGTTTTGAGATAAAGTATTGTGGAAACCCAGAGGAAAAAGTAGCTAATGGACTGAAGGAGTTGAGGAGGGTGTCCTGTTAAGGCTGGGTCCTAAAGAGTGAGAAGAAATTGCATTTAAGAAGCAGAGGAAGAGGATTCTGGGCAAATGAAGGGTGCATGCAGAGACACAAGAGTCATGGAAGGACCTGAAGTGACTGAGATGAAGTAGCTAAGCACAGAGGAGAGCGCGGGTCCTTCCCGACTGTACGGTTACCCCGAGGGTCTACTTGGATGGTGACTTGAGGCACTCTCAGCTCTGGCAGGTGCCCAGTCTTTAGAGGAGATCCCTTGTGTAATGTTTGGGGTGGGAAGCCTTTGATATTTCCATTTTTTTTATTCCTGGCTACGACCCCAGTTCCCACATAACCCAGAGGAAGTGGTTTCCTCCACGCCGGCCACTCCTTAACAGCTTCTGCCTCTGGGAGGCGCACACTGGCTGTTTGTAAAGTTCTCTGAGCTGTGTGAGTAAGAGGCCCAGGGGAAATAGAAAGTAGCATTCTGTGTTTGTAGCTGGATTAACTAGTAGAGCGAGTGCCAGCACAGCTTCGAGTTTCCAGCTCAGATGAGGGAGGCCATGTGGAGGCTTGGCTCTGAATTCCCCTAGGAGGGAAAATGTTGAACCACAGGATCCCCTGCCCCATTTCCCTCTGTTTTGCCGCCCCCAGGGGATGAGGGAACCCCTTCAGGTTCCCAAAGCCCCATGTCACAGCCTAGCGGTTAGAGTCCAGGCCCTAGGCTCAAGTTGGACCCCATAGTTTTTAGTATTGATTGGCCCATTACTGTGGTAATTAGTCTGTAGCTCTGCTTGTTTGTAACATTGAGGTCATCTGGCTGGTGTCACAGCTCTTTATAAGGCAGATCCTAAGTTCTGCTGAATCTTTTATCCAGAACAACACATTTCTAGTCATGGGGCTGTAGTTGACCGAGCAGCAGGGAAGTCCTGGGCTGGTCCACTGTGAAGCAGTGATATTCCAATAAATGTGTGGGTTTTCCCCCTCTTATGATTTCCAGGTTCTCACCAGGTTTCTGGGTTCCTCCACTCCTATTGTGTACTGGTTTCCAGCTTACTTGCTTCAGAATCAAGAGCCACTGCTGAGATCTCTAGAGACTGTGCCTTGGAAGCCCCTTACAGGGGACTCCGTACCAGGACAAAAGGTCCCCAGAAATTCTATCATGGGACTTTTATACAACTGGAAAACCTATTCTCTAGTCACACGATGCATTCTGGGCTACTTCCTGTCTTACTGGCTCCTGGGACTGCTCCTACATTGCAACTTCCTTCCTTGGACATGACCTGGAGTCTCAGGGGTCTGGAAGTACAGATAGACACTGGGACTGTCTGTGCTGCCCGGGGACCCTTGCTCTGTCCTTTAGGAACCTCCAGTCTCTCCGAAGGTTGGTCAGGAATGGGAGAAGCATGAGCCACTGGGAAGCCCCCCATCTGGTCCTGGCTATGGCAAATTTTAGAGTAGTACCTATTTTCTCTGTAAGTGAAGAAATCTTCCTCTCCAAGTCTAAAGTACACTTGCATTTGTCTCGTCAACCAAGCATAGCAGAGATAGTTGTAAACTTAAATGTAAAGTATTTAAATGTCAATGTAAATGTGAGTCCTTCAAATGTCAGTTTCATCAAAGGCTCTAGCTGACAGGCTGGTAATAGTCCACACATGATGGTGGAGGCCTGAACAGTGTACTGGCAGTAAGAAGCAGGACCATCTTTTTTAAATGGGACATTGTTTCTGATTATTGTCATGATTTGTTCATTTATTTATATGAAAAATCTTACAAAGATACACAAATTAAACAACTTTTGGTTATGCATGCAATGAATTATTTATTTATAAGTAGGCTTCACGCTGGGCAGGACTTGAACTCACAACCCTGAGCTCAAGACCTGAACTGAGATCAAGAGTTGGACACTTAACCGGCCGAGCTACCCAGGTGCCCCTGAATTACGGTTTTTAAAATAATACAAAATACTTAGGGAAAAAGTCATGGTAAAAAGAACACTGCACAAAGAACCAGGAGACCCAGATTCTAGTCCTCTCAGTAAAACCCCACTTACCAGCTGTGTGACCTTGGGAGCGTTTTCACAGCCTTAGTGACCTCTTCTGAAACTGGGGGAAATGACATTCCTGGGAGAGGCGAGGGGGGCAGGCCATATAACCTAGTAGGTCCCTTTCTGCTCTAAGATCTTAAGAGCTGCCTTAAGCAATGGCATCATCCCAATCTAAACACTTATGTAGAGGCTCAAACGTGATTTTAGGAGAAGGTATCCAGTTTTCCTGCTTTCGGTACTCGGAAGAAACTCTCCCTCTTCAGGTGCAACTCTGAGGAGTAACTTAAGTGACCTTTCCTTTGAATGAGGGAAAGCAGTGACACGTCGCAAATCAGGCTCCCTGTTCTGTGTAAGTAAATCTGTGCCAGGCAAGTAAACGGTCAAAGCGGTGACTGGTTTTCCTGCCGTGCCCAGGTGCCTGTGCTTGCTTGATTGGTAGACATGGGGCAGAGGAGCCAACAAGGCAGCATGAATTGATAAATTGTGGCTAAGTCCAAGGTTGAATGAAATGGTATCTTCCTGGCCCCCATTTGGTTATGAGCCCATCACTGTACTTGTAGTAAGAGCATTGACTCCTGCTGAGCTATTTGTGCTCATTCTTTGAGGGGGGTAAGAGGCTCTGCAGCGTCACCACTCATTCCCTATTTGAGCCAAAAATTCCAACAAGCAGAAACTTCAAAATAGAGGGGTAATCGTAGCTTCTGGAGAGCACTGAGAATTGGAATTTTGACACACTCCCTCTGACCATGACAGAAAGCTGAACCTGCCAGCTGAAGGGAAGCTCCTGGCTGAGCCCCAGCACCCTCTGTTGGAGCTTCTAGTCAGCCTGGCCAATAAGCATTTCCCATCCATCGCCCTAGCTTTAGCACAGCTGAGAGCATTTGGTCCAGAGTCAAATGCTTCTGAAAATGTACACACAGATCGGGGCAGCCCTCTGCCTTCTGCCAAGACACCCGAGTGCCCTTCTTGGCAAAAGAGGATAACCCCTGCCCTAGTGTCCCTCCAGTTGGCAGAAACTGTTCCCTCCCTCCTCACCAACAGCTGCAAATCCAGGGACTTCTACCCGGTGTGCAGGAAGACTGGAGGTCCTATTTCAGCCCTGTATCACAGAGGTAGGAGCACTAGATCCTTCGCTCTCATGTATTCTCCTCTTTACCTCTTTTTGGCGGATAATCAGGACGGATCGCCCGTGAAACAAATAGTTTCAAGAACCAGAAACTCTGTAAGTGGAAATCCCACCTTCTCAGCTAATGCCAAGGAACCAAACTCTGGTATCCTGCAAAGGCCATTATGGTTACGGCTAATCATAGAAGAGATAACTGACGACCCCAGCTAGGTGGACGCACCTGGTGTGTGACCTGGAGACAGACAGTTTTCTCTCTGAACTTGGAGGGATCTAGTTGCAATTCTCCAAGGATCTAAGGAATGGGCTGATTTTATGGCCAGCAGCTGTCCTTTTACCATCCTATTAACAGTCGTTAATAGTCTGGGAGAGGGACATGAAGGGCCCAAGGCAGGAAGCTTCCTGTTTACCCTGAGGCCTAACAATGCTGCAGCTGGGTTGGGTGTCTACAATTTCAGAGAAAAGTCATTTCCTTCTGAGACCCAGCTAAAACAGAAACCAGACGCTTCATACACCTAAGAAGTAGATGCTTTTTTGTTCTTTAATGAAGGTGGGAGGAGAGGGAGTGTTTGACATATCTTTACCAGTCCTCTTGGGGAAAAATCACTTCTTTTCCTGAACAGACCTTCTCACCTTCATCTAAAAATGTAGTGTGTGCAGGCTCAGAGGATTTGAAATCGATCAATTCTTTCAACAATTGTTTATGAATGCCTATTTTAGGGACTAAAGATGACTCGCTGCATGTTCTGTACTCCAATAATTGTCTAATAGAGTTGGTAGCAGATACACAGAAACTTTAATCAAGGTAGAAACTGGTAGGGGCGCCTGGGTGGCTCAGTCAGTTAAGTGTCTGCCTTTGGCTCAGGTCATGATCTCGGGGTCCTGGGATCGAGATTCGCATCCAGCTCCCCACTCAGCGGAGAGTCTGTCCCTCTCCCTCTGCTCCGCCCCCAACTCATGCTCTCTCTCTCTCTCTCTCAAATAAATAAAATCTTAAAAAAAAAATAGAAACTGGTAAATTCTGGGGAACCGAAGGGCCATAAAAACTTCGTGCTCTGGGCACCTGGGTGGCTCAGATGGTTAAGCGTCTGCCTTCGGCTCAGGTCATGATCCCGGAGTCCTGGGATCGAGTCCCGCATCGGGCTCCCTGCTTCCTTGGGAGCCTGCTTCTCCCTCTGCCTCTCTCTCTCTCTCCGTGTCTCATTAATAAATAAATAAAAATCTTAAAAAAAACTTCTTTCTCTGTACCTCTCTCCTTGAACTTTTTATGATGAGGAGGGATTAAAGTTTTGCTTGTATGGTTACAAAAAAAAAAAGTGAGGTACAGAGTAAGTTCTCTGTAAATTCATGGAAGGTGGAGATCCCTTCCAGCTTGGAATACCCAAACAGACATGGTGGGGAAATAGCCTTTGAGCTGGACTCTGAAGGATGGGGACGATTTGAAAGTTAAGGGCAGAGAATGAGTATAGGAAGCGGGCAGCAGAACAGGACAGGGAGAGCTCAGTTTGAGTAGAACTGAGGTCATTGAGAGCTGGTGTGTACTCATGCATGAAAGTGAGCCAGGTGCGGAATCTCTGAGCCACAGTTCACTCGTCTGTGAAATGTGGGTAACGCTGGCTACCTTGTAGATATGAATAACATCTATCTCAGGATTGTCGTGGAAGTTAAATGAAAAGTATTTAGAACAACATGACACTGGAGTAGCTGCACAAGTTTGCAATGCCATCAGCACATTCATATGCCAGAAAATGTGCAAGTGGAGACAAGGAGAGAGGTCAGGGAGCCGTCCACACAACACATGGTCATTAGGGCAGCCGTGATTAGATGGGACTGTCGAAAGGAAAAGTTTAGAGAGAGAGAAGGACCCAAAAGACCTTGGGCAAGTGGTTGAACTTCTCTACACCTGTTTTCTTACCCTGAAAATGGGGGTGATTGCACCTACCACACAGAGTAGTTAGGAGGATTACATGAGATACTAGATAAAGCACTTAGCACAGCACCTGGCCCATAGTAAGAACTTTGTGAATGGTGGTTAATCCTCCTTCGCCTCCTCCTCCTGCTCATCATCATCATCGTTAAAGCACTAGAAAAAAATAGTATCGGAGAAGGGAGAGTTTCAAAAAGAAAGAAATGGCTACCAAGGTCAAAGGCTCTTAAGGAAAGGATGAGAAGAGCTATTGAATTTAGGGATTAGGGATATTATTCAAGATAGACTGCTGTAGGGCGCCTGGGTGGCTCAGTTGGTTAAGCGACTGCCTTTGGCTCAGGTCATGATCCTGGAGTCCCGGGATGGAGTCCCGCATCGGGCTCCCTGCTCGGCGGGGAGTCTGCTTCTCCCTCTGACCCTCTTCCCTCTTGTGCTCTCTATCTCTCATTCTCTCTCTCTCAAATAAATAAATAAAATCTTTAAAAAAAAAGATAGACTGCTGTAATCAACAACTTCGAAAACTCAGTGGCTTCATCATACAAGTTCTTTCTTGTTTACATCGTGGTCTAATGCAGGTTTGAGGAGGGAGGGCTGTTCTATCCAGTTATTTGGGACCCAGGCTCCTTCCATTTTGTGACTCTCCCCTCCTCTAGATGCTCAAAGTCCTCTGCTTTTGGAGAGGTTTGAAGAGGCCAGGCCTGGGAGAGATGCACATCATTTCCATTTCATGCCACTGGCCAGACCTCAGTCATACACCGCATCTAACTGCAAGGGAGGCTGGGAAGTAGGGTTGCCAGATGAGATACAGGATGCTCAGTGAAATTTAAATTTGGGGTAAACAAATATTTTTTTCAGTATAATTATGTCCCAAATGTTGCACAGGACATACTACTTACACTAAGAAATTCTTTGTTGTTTATCTGAAATTCAAATTTCACTGGGCATCCTGTGTTTTTATTTGCTAAATCTGGCAACCCTACTGGGACATGAAGCCTGAATATAGGTTTAGGAAGAAGAAAACACAGATTTTTGTGTGTCTCAGTCTGCCTCAGTCTGTCTCTCTGAGCCAAATACCTGTTTTTTTGCTCTTCTCACAGAGAGAACACATCCCTTCCCAAGGGAGATAACCCCAAATCCCATCCAGTGACTATATTCAGCTCCAAGTCTCTCAGTCAGCTTCTGATATCATTCCTTATGAACTAAAAAAAACAAAATATACAATGGTAGAGCAAGAATAACCTCAATACAAACATCTATCTAAGAAAGGAAAGAATTGAAGACAAATAGCAGTCTCTGGTCCAAAGCAGTTCTGAATCCCCACTGGTCAAACTGACAAAGCCCTCTTCCCTGGGGCTGGAGAACAACAACATTCCTTGATTAGACACCCTGATTAGTTCTAGGAGGGACTCCTTTGTCCAGTGTTCTCCATGCCTTCTGGCTGTGCCCTCTGGCCGCTTGACTGTCCTTCATGGCCACATCTGAGATGGGCTTTGGGGAGTAAGACCTCCTTGGAGAATGTGCAGCTTTCACAGTTTACTTCCTGCTGGTGCAAGCATGGGGGCCTAAATCTTAGCCAGCCAGAGGCACCCATGCACGTGTGTGTAGGGGGGGTGTTAAAATAAATATTTTATAATATAACATAAAATTTACCATTTTAATCACTTTTAAGTGTAAAGTTCAGTGGCATTAATATATTCACGTTGTCATGCAACAGTCACCGTCATCCATCTCTGGAACTTCTTCATCTTCCCAAACTAAAACTTGATACCCATTCAGCACTAACTCCCCATTCCCCCTACCCTCCCAGACTCTGGCAGTCGTCATTCTGCTTTCTGTCTCTGTGAATCTGACTACTCTATCACAATCTTTGTCCTTTTGTGATGAGCTTATTTCACTTCACATAATGTCTTCAAGGTTCATCCATATTGTAGCATGTGTCAGATTGTCCATTCCTTTTATGGCTGAATAACATTCCGTTGTAGGAATACACCACATTTTGTTTATCCGTTCATCTGTCAATGGATATTTTGGTTGCTTCCACCTTTTGGCTATTATGAATAATGCTGCTATGAACAGTGGTAGACAAGTATCTGTTCAAGTCCCTGCTCAATTGTTTTGAGTATATACCCAGAATTGGAATTTCTGGATCATATGGTAATTCTATGTTTAATGTTTTGAGGAACTGTCGTGCTGTTTTCCACAGCAGCTGCACCATTTTACATTCCCACTAGCAATGCACAAGGGTTCACGTTTCTCCACATCCTCACCAACACTTGTTTTATTTTTTTAAATAGGCTGCACACCCAACATGGGACTTGAACTCACGACCCTGAGATTAAGAGTGGCATGCTCTGTGACTGAGCCAGCCAGGCGCCCCTGTTTTGTTTTGTTTTAAATAGTAGCCATCCTAGTGGGGTGAGGTGGTGTCTCATTGTCATTTTGATTTGTATTCCCTAATGATAAGTGATGTTGAGCATCTTTTTTTTTTAAGATTTTATTATTTATTTGAGAGAGAGAGAATGAGAGCCAGAGAGCACGAGAGGGAAGAACATCAGAGGGAGAAGCAGACCCCCCGCTGAGCAGGGAGCCCGATGCGGGACTCGATCCCGGGACTCCAGGATCATGACCTGAGCCGAAGGCAGTCGCTTAACCAACTGAGCCACCCAGGCGCCCCAATGTTGAGCATCTTTTCATGTGCTTACTGGCACATAAAATTTGTATCTTTGGAGAAATGTTTATTCAGATCCTTTGCCCATTTTTAAATCAGGTCACTTGTTTTTTGTTGTTTGAGTTGCTGAAGTTCTTTATATATTTTGGATATTAATCAGATATATGATTTGCAAATATTTTCTCCCATTCCGTAGGTTGCCTGGTTGCCTTATCACTCTGGTCATAGTGTCATTTGATGCATAAAAGGTTTTAATTTTGATGAAATCCAATTTATCTATTTTTCTCTTGTTGCCTGTACTTTCAGTGTCATATGCAAGAAATCATCACCAAATCCAGTGTCATGAAGTTTTGCTCTTTGTTTTCCTCTAAGAGTTTTATGGTTTTAGCTCTTATGTTTAGGTCTGTTATCCATCGGGGGTTAGTTTTTGTATGTGGTGTGAGATAAAAATCTAACTTCATTCTTTTGCACATGGATCTCCAGTTTTCCCAGCACCATTTGTTGAAAAGACTGTCTTTTCCCCATTGACTGGTCTTGGACCCCTTGTCGAAATTATTTGACCATCCATGCAAGGGTTTATTTCTAGGCTCGTTATTTTATTCCATTGGTCTATATGTCTGTCTTTATGCCAGTACCATACTGTTTTGTTTCCTGTAGCTTTGTAGTACATTTTGAAATCAGGGAGTATGAGACCTCCAATTTTATTCTTCTTGTTCAAAATTGTTTTGTCTATTCAAGCGTCCCTTGAGATTTCATATGAATTTTAGGCAGACAAAGGCTTTTTTTTTTAAGATTTTATTTATTTATTTGACACAGCGAGAGAGAGCACAAGCAGGAAGAGCAGCAGAGGGTGAAGCAGGCTCCCTGATGCGGGACTTGATCCCAGGACCCTGGGATCATGACCTGAGCTGAAGGCAGACACTTAACTGACTGAGCCACCCAGGCATCCCAGACAAAGGCTTTTTAAAATTTGGGCTCATGGTTTCTCTGGCAATACAGTTACCTCAAAACCTTTTTGATGTATAAGTCAGCATTCTCCAGAGAAACATAACTAACAGGATGTATGTGTATATGTGTGCGTGTGTACATATATATGAGTGCAGGGGAGATGACTGGTTCGTGATTGTAGAGGCTGGCAAAGCCAAAATCTGCTGGTAGGCCAGAAGCCAGAGACCGTGGAGGAGCTGATATTGCCATTCAAGTCTGCTGGCAGAATCCCCTCTTTCTTAGGGAAAGTCAATCTTTTTTTCTATTAAGGCCTTCGACTGATTGGACAAGGCTTACCTACTTTATGGAGAACAGTCTGCTTTACTAAAGTCTACCGATTTAAATGTTAATCTCACCTTATGGGGCGCCTGGCTGGTTCAGTTGGTGGAGCATGTGACTCTTGACCTTGGGGTCATGAGTTCGAGCCCCACATTGGGTGTGGACATTACTTAAAAATATATTTTAAAAAATGTTAACCTCACCTTACAAATACCTTCACAAAAACACCTAGAATAGTACTTGACCACATATCTGTGGACTGTGTGGCTTAGCCAGACTGACCGAAAAATTAATACAACAGGTTTCTGCTGTGTTTGCTTCCAGTCAGATCCATGTGACACTAACCACCCTTAAGCTCTTTCCTAGACAGAATTCTCAAGCTTCTATATTTGTTTTGATACCCTTGCCTCTTCTTTTAAAGATTGTATTTATTTATTTATTTATTAACATTTAATTTATTTATTTGACAGAGAGAGACACAGTGAGAGAGGGAACACAAGCAGGAGGAGTGGGGGAGGGAGAAGCAGGCTTCCCGCTGAGCAGGGAGCCCGATGCGGGGCTCCATCCCAGGACCCAGGGATCATGACCTGAGCCGAAGGCAGACCCTTAACGACTGAGCCACCCAGGTGCCCCTATTTGCTTATTTATTGAGAGAGAGAGAGAAGGAGCACTGGTGTGTGTGAGTGGGGAAGGGGCAGAGGGAGAGGGAGAGAATCTCAAGTGGACTCTGCGCTGAGCACAGAGCCTGACAGAGAACTGGATCTCACAACTCTGAGATCGCAGCCTGAGCTGAAATCAAGAGTTGGGTGCTTAACCTACTGAGCCATCCGTGGTGCCCCACCCCTTGCCTCACTCTTTTTTAAAGATTTTATTTATTTGAGAGAGAAAGAGAGAGCACGAGCGGGGGTGGGGCACAGAAGGAGAGGGAGAAGCAGGCTCCCCGCTGAGCAGGGCACCTGATGTGGGGCTCGATGTGGGGCTCGATCCTAGGACCCCGGCATCATGACCTGAACGGAAGGCAGACGCTTCACCAACTGAGCCACCCAGGCACTCCCCCTTGCCTCACTCTTAATGTAATGATGGCTACACCAAAGTCATGTGAAATAATAAGCTGATATTTGCCTTACAGGTGTTCACATCTTTCAAGACCTTTTTCAATCTTAGACTACTTGTTGTCTAGAAGCGGTCAGCTTTTCTGACTCTGAAAGGCCCATTATCTCTGGACTTTATTTCCCTTCCATCTCTGCTTGAAAACCAGCCAATTCTCACCTAAGTTCACCTCTTTCTCCTAATGCTTTATAAAAGCGCCCATGCTAGTTAGTAGGTTATTGTCTCTCAGCTCTAAACACACCCTTCTGCTTTCTACTATGAGATACTGGAGCTGGGACTCAGCAAATCCATTTCTGCTTTGTCAGCTGGCTTTGTGTGTGGCTCTGCCGGTAAGGACCACCAGAGGGAGATAGTGAGTCCAGAGGAGGAAGAGAAGCTCCCTCCCTCTGTTTGCTTCCTTTTCCTGTGAGGTCACTAGCAAAGCTCCTTCACCTGGGCAGCAGCCGGGCCTTCCTGTAGCAGCAGCTGAATCCACGCTGCAGAGTTTTCACAACAGCTGGTTTTGCAGAACCAGCTTCATGGTGTCGCAGTCAGAGACACCAGCCTCAGCCCGGTGGCACTCTCCTCAGCGGTGTTGGTCCTTCCTCCCTCTCAGACACCAGACACCAGCACCAGACTTAGAGGTCTGAGTTTCAGCTCTGTGGAGCCCCTCTTCTAAGTTTTCGTAATTCCAGATGCTTCCCTTTGTTCTCCTAGCTCTGTGAGTTATATAGATGGCTCCTGCTGTTGCTGCTCCGTGATATCTCAGAGTTGTCTTTTTACCTTTTCAGTTAGTTAACAGCTTTATACCTAGTTAACTCTTCCAACTATTCTTTATATTAAACTCCCTCTGTCCATTGGCTAGACCCTGACTGATACAGAAATTGGTAATAGGAGGGGGTCCCAGGAAATAGACCTCAAAAGATGGGAATAGGGATCTGGTTTGGTTGTGTCATTGGGTTTCAATGTGCTGAGCTCCTTGCCAATGAGAAATGCAATGCAACTAATCCACGGCTGTGGCATCATGATTAATCAGATTATCACTTGTTATTTGGGATGACTTGCCAACTCAAGCAAGTGCCTTGGGGGGCCCAAGTGTTGCACTAGACTATTATGGCGGTGATGATGACTATGGGGACTTGGTATGGCAGGAATGCTTGTGAATGCATCAGAGTACTTGCACAAAGAAGATGACAAGCTTGGGTCTTTAAATTTTCAACCTAAGTCATGGTCAGAGAGTCATAGAGCTTCCAGGATAACCATAAGAGAATCTCTTATTTCTCCTAGCCCCAGATTTATTTGCTACAAATAAAATATTGTACATGTTGCAGATTTACAATAGTTGAACTCAGTCTTATTTTTTTAAAGACTTTATTTATTTGACAGAGAGAGAGCACAAGCCGGGGGGGGGGGGAGTGTCAGGCAGAGGGAGAGGGAGAAGCACACTCCCCACTGAGCAGTGGGCCCGACATTAGACTTGATCCGAGGACCCTGGGATCATGACCTGAGCCAAAGGCAGATGCTTAAACGACTGAGCCACCCAAGTGCCCCTTGAATGCAGTCTTATTAAGTCTTTCCAGTGATGGAGGAGGAGTGGGACCCTGAAATTTGGAATGGGCACATCTGGTTTGACTCAGTCTCCTTCATTCGGCTAGCAGGTGGGAACGGGAGCAAAGATCAGCACCTGGGAGTTTTATGAGCCAGCTTGTCACTTTCACTTGCATTCTGTTAGCCAGAATTCAGTCACTTGGTCACACCCATCTGTAAGAGAGGCTGGGAACTGTGAGTGTTGGTGAGAATGAGTAGTTTATGTCACACTAAATGGGCCACTAGTGACATTTAAGATAGAAGGTGGGTTTTTTTTAAAGATTTTATTTTTAAGTAATCTCTACACCCAATGTGGGGCCTTAAGTTACAACCCTGAGACCAAGAGTTGCATGCTCTACCCACTGAGCCAGCCAGGTGCCCCAAGATAGAAGTTTTAGGGGAGTGATGTAGACAGAGGCTAAATTTAAAAAGTAATAAGTGAGGGGTGCCTGGGTGGCTCAGTTGGTTAAGCGACTGCCTTCGGCTCAGGTGATCCTGGAGTCCCGGGATCGAGTCCCACATCGGGCTTCCTGCTGAGCAGGGAGCCTGCTTCTCCCTCTGACCCTCCCCCCTCTCATGCTCTCTCTCTCTCAAATAAATAAATAAAATTTAAAAAAAAGAATTTAAAAAGTAATAAGTGAATAGGTGACATGGAAGTGAGAGCTACTCTTTAAATGAGAGAGAAAAAGATAAACCTGACACTAGAGTGAGGAGGCAGCCAACATGGAATGCTGTTTCTGTTGTTGGTATTTTAGTTTAGTTTTGCTCTTTATTTATTTGTTTATTTTTAAAGATTTATTTATTTATTTGAGAGAGAGAGTGCGTGCATGCCCATGCACAAGTAGGGGGAGGAGCAGAGGGAGAGGGAGAGAGAATTTTAGGCAGGCTCCATGCCCAGAGTTGAGCCCAATGTGGGGCTCGATCTCAGGATCCTGAGATCATGACATGAGCCAAAATCAAGAGTCTGAGGCTTAACCAACTGAGCCACTCAGGTGCCCCCTGCTTTTTAATTGGGAGAGTATGGAGCGTGTGTTTGTAGTCTCTATGAACAGAGAGAGAGGTAGGACATGAATGGAGGGCTGGCCATGGGCAGAAAGAGGCCCACATCTTTAAGATGAGAGGCAAGGATCGATGCAAATAGGGAAAAATTATGAGGTAGAGAGGAGGGAAGCTGAAATCAAGCAAGATAGTTTGAGTTTCTGTAAAATGACAAGGAGCAAGCAAAGGTTTGAGGTTGCAAAAGAACCCAGTTGGGTGGGACAACAGGAATCTATACTGAAACCAGTATGTCCAGTTTTTAACTTTGTTCTACAGCCAAGGAACAAGAGGGGAGGAAGCCCACAACGTGGTTCACTCCAAGGTGGGGCTCATCAAACCCAGAATCTTTGGCACAAAGGGCATGGCTGGGCAGCCTCTGGCATGTGTAACAATTAGTGATCCTTGAGGTCACTGTTGTTACCTTTCTATCCCTCTGCATTATGTATTTTTTTTTAAGATTGATTTATCTTAGAGAGAGTGAGAGGGCGCAGGGGGGAGGGGCAGAGGGAGAGGGAGAGAGAGAATCACAAGCAGACTCCATGCCAAACGTGGAACCCGACCTGGGACTTGATATCACAACCCTGAGGTCATGACCTGAGCTCAAACCAAGAGTCGGATGCTCAACCAACTGAGTCACCCAGGTGCCCCTGCATCATGTGTTTTGATTTTGTTTCTTACTCTCTCCTATACTAGTCTCCAGCTCGCTCTTTTCTTATCCTTTTCATTAGGTTTTCCAGTAATCCCAATGTGGTGGACAGAACCTAAGGTAACCCCCAGTGATTCTGGCCTCCTGATATTCACACAAAGGTGTGATCCTCTTTTTGAGTTCAAGTGGGACCTGTGACTTTCTTCTAACCTATAGAATATGGCAGAAGTGATGGGAAAGTAATCACTCCCACTGCATACATAATAAGTTTCATTATGTGAAACCCAGTCTTAGCAGACTGGAACTAGAGACTCTCCTTGTGGGCCTGATAAAGTAAGCAGCCATGTTGGAGAAGCCCACATGGCAAGGAACTGTGGTAACCCCCCGGGGAACTGCAGATGGCCTCTGGAACTATTTTGCTGCTTTGCTGACAGCCAGCAAAAACCCCAGGCCCTGAGTCATATAGACAAAAAGGAAGTAAGTTCTGCCAACAAAACCTGAATGGGCTTGCAGGTGGATTCTTCCCCAGTTGAGTGTCCAGATGAGGATGCAGCCTTGCTGATACCTGGATTACAGCCTTCTGAGACTCAGGGCAAAGGATTCAGCTGACCAGGCTGGCGCTCCTGAGCTGGAACCTATGAAACAATAATGTGTGTTGTTTTAAGCCACTAAATTTGTGATAATTTGTTACACAGCAATTTGGAAAATGAATACACCCAAAATTCTTGAAAAATACTGTGGCATCAACCCTACATCAACCCGGATATCTAGAAAATCCTTGGTCTGGGTCCAGATCACAGAGCTGGGTGAGGGAGGCCAGAGGATGTGCCGCACATACCCCCTAGACACTCTGAACTTCAAGATAGTAGTTAACAGGCCCCTGGTTTTGTTTCACAGCAGACGCAGACTGTCCCCCCACCCCTTCCCCTGCCTGCCTGCCCCCCTGCCCCCCGAAATACCTATCCGGTCAGTCCTCAGAGATGGGTGAAGCCTGGCCCTGGAATTACAGATTGTCAGAAGCAGATCAAGAAGTCCACCCCTCGAATCTCGGCGCTTGGCAAGGTGCCTGGAGCCCAGGGGACGCCCAACAAATGCTTTCATTGCAAAACAACAGAAAGCTCCCGGGAGCGCGCATCTGCAGCCCCGTCGTTGTGCAGAGGGGACCGCCGCGGCTCAGGGTCGGCAGGGACAGCGCAGGGCCCCGCAGCGGAGCCGGACCCGGCTGCGGGGCGCAAGCGCCATCCCGGGCCCAGGCGGAGGGGGCGCTGCGGCGGGAGGCCGCGCCGGGCGGCCGCGCCGGGCGGGGGGCGGGGCGGGGCGGCAGCGGGGCCGCCCCCAGCGAGCGAGCGCCGCGCGCCGCCGCCGCCGCCACCGCCACCGCCACCAGCACCACCTCCGCTGCTCGGCCCCGGTCCCGGTGCGGCCCGGCCGGCCCGCGGGGCGCCGAGCCGAGGCCCGCGGCCGGCCGCATGAAGGACTGCGAGTACCAGCAGATCAGCCCCGGGGCCGCCCCGCCGCCCGCCTCCCCTGGGGCGCGCCGCCCCGGCCCCGCCGCGCCCCCCGGCCCGGGCCCCGGGCCCCCGCCGCCCGCCGCTGCGCCCCGCTGGAGTAGCAGCGGCAGCGGCAGCGGGAGCATCGGCCGCCGCCCGCGGCGCAAGTGGGAGGTGTTCCCGGGCCGCAACCGCTTCTACTGCGGCGGCCGCCTCATGCTGGCCGGCCACGGCGGCGTCTTCGCGCTCACGTTGCTGCTCATCCTCACCACCACCGTCCTCTTCTTCGTCTTCGAGTGAGTCCCGCGGCGCCCCCGGCCCCGCCCCCTCGGCCGCCCCGTCCCCTCCGGTCCCCTCCGCCCCCTGCTGCGCACCCCACCTGCGCGGGTCCTGCGTGGGCACTCCAGCCCCTCTGGGCCCCCGCTGGGCCGCCGCTCCTCTCCCACGTCCCCCGGCGCTCCACCCTTCCCTGCACCTGCCAGGCACCCTCCCCTCCCAGCTCCCCCGGGGCCTGCGTCCTCCGCCCTCCGCCCGGGATCTGCCCCCAGGCCTTCCCAGTCTCCTGGCCTATCTCTCCTCTGCCCTCCGGAGCCCTCTCCACCTACCCACCCCCATCCTCCGCCCATCCCGATGCCCCATCCTCTGTGGCCCGCCCCCCCATCCTTCCCTGCCTTTCCCTGGCACCCAGCCTGTGCCAGGAGCACCGCCCTCCATGGCCTTCACAGCCCCACCCTCTGTGCCCTCTCAGAACCTGGCTCAGGCCTCCCGGACCTCCTTGCCCACTACCACCCCCTCAGCTTCTTTCCGACCCCTCGAGGCGTCTTTGTTTTCTGTCCCTTCCAGATAACTTCTGGATTTCTTCCGTGTCCTTTGGCTTTATGCTCCCCATTACAAATCTGGCTGCCTTTGGGCCCCGTCTGGGATCCCCTGTTATCTCTCTAGCACAGACCTTTCCCCCTTGCTTTCCCCTCAGTCTTTCTCCCTCTTAGGCCCTCAGGCAATCTTCCCAAACAGCTCTGGGTCTCTCAGGCCTCCCTCCTCTCTCCAACACCTTCCTTAGCTTCCCCAGCACCTCTCAGCCTTCCCTCAGACTCCGCCAAGCCCCTGCCCCCCACCTCTGACCTCCTGGTTTTCTTTGCCTTCTCAACATTCTGGAGCATACCCGGGCCTGTCCCACAGCAGGAACAGCCGCAGGGCCTTGTTATTTCTCCAGAGTCCAGAGTGCTTTGGTGTGACAGGTTTTATTTGCCCCCTTGGGGGCTTTTGATCCCCAGTGACCCAGGATTGGTCCACACAGTATCTCCATTTTCTGGTTGGAAGAGGGGATGCTTGTCACTTCTCAGGGTCGCATTTTTGTATTGGAAGTTTTCCAGCTTGGAAAACTTGGGTCTCTAGCTTGAGCCATCTGCTGTGTGAGTCTTTTGCACACACACTCACACCTCCCCTCCTAGTTCAGTCCATCCTTTGTGGTCTTCCCTAACTGTGGTGTAGTGAACAACTCCTCTGGAGCCAACAGACCTGGTTCTAGCCCCAGCCCCAGCCCGCACCACCTGCAGACTGCATGACCTCGGGGCAGTCCCTTCACCTCAGAGCCCCAGTGCCCTCATCTATAAAATGGGGTTTATAATAGGTCATCATGAAGGTGGCACAAGGTCATGTATGTAAGCTTTTAATCAGGAACAAGCACTTAATGCTGGATGCTGCTGTTAGCTGTTGGCTTCACCATAAAGCACTTCCTAAGGGCCTTTGGCCACACTGAGACTTCCACAAAGACACCACCCCCTTTCCAGCTGCCAGATCATGTATCTGCAACCCTGGGTTTCCCCTTGAAGCAAGGTGAGGACTTCCTACGAATTAGCTTCTCCCTTTCCCCCTTCCTTTCTGAGTCAGGGTGGGTAAGAAGTTCCAGGATAATATAACAAGCAGAGAAGCTTTGGGGAACCCCCAGCCTCCAGCATGTTCCCTGGGCGGAGTTGCAGATCCATCTCACTGGGCTGACCCACATAAGTGTTTTGAAAGTTCCTTTTCCAGTAGCCCCGGGGCTGCAGCCTGGGCAGGAGGAAGTTGACCCCTGTGACCCTGCAGCATGGGGTTCAGTTCAGAAGCGGGATTTTCTGGGCTCCGTGGGTATCTTGACTGGTGACAGATTTGTCCCCCAGAGAAGGGAGAAAGGAGGACTTCTGGGCTTGGGAGGGCTTGTGAATCATCTCGCCTTGTCTCTGCTCTTCCTCACTTGGGCTGGTGGAGTTGGCAGGAGGGTTTGGGTTTGGGCTGAGAGCTCCCCTGAGTCTCAACTGGGGTGAAACCTCAGTAGGGACCCGACACGGGGAAACACTGGAGAGCGAGCGAGCTCACATTCTCCCGTTGCTCTGGGGAAAGAGAGAGTGGCTCTCTAGGGCTTTTTCTTGCTGAGAAGGGTTTTGCTTCATTGTTTGGTTTGGTGGATTATTGCACAGGGCTGTCAGCAGGGTGCCTGGCTTCTGTCCCACTTCCCATGCCACACGGAGACCAGAGTGCCCCTTTAATTCTAAGTCAGATCCCAGCCCCCCAGCCCCCCCCCCGGCTCTCCCGAATAAGAGCCAGCGCCCTGATAATGGGCTTCCTTCCTGTCCCTCTCCTCCCACCCCCCCACCTCCCCGTGCATCCTCCTCCAGACATACTGGCCTCCTTGCACACTCCTGCCTCAGGGCCTTCGCACTGATTGGAATACCCTTCCTTTAGCTGGTCTCAGGGCTCCCTCCCTCACTTTTCCTCCCTCACTTTTCTTCCCTCCTTCCCTGACTGTCAACATAAACTAGTCCCCTCCCTCCTATTCCTCTCCCCTGACTGCTGGTTCTCTGGAAGCACTTGCCACCATCTGAACATACTGGTGCATACGTTCTGCTAGTTTGTTGCCTGTCTCAGTTCTCCTCACTGTTATGTCTCCAGTGCCTGGAACAGGGCCTGGTGTGTAGTAGGCACTCAATACAGTAAATATTTGTTGTAGAGAGTATTTGCTGAGGGCCTGGACGCCCCAGTCCTGTCGTTGGCTGGCTAGGCGATCTGGGATGTAGCTGTGGGCCTCAGAGTCCCCCTCTACAAAATCAGGAAGCCAGGACTTGGTGTTTCTGAGGGTTCTACAAGTCTCAGACTTGCAAGTCCCCATCCCGCAAAGAGTCTGGCTGTCCACGAACTGGCTGTTTGTCATGTGGGTGACACAGAGAGCCCAGCTTTGTTTGAGGCTCGGACCTAGCAACCACTGAGGTGTTTGGAGCAGAATGTGTGGTCCCGTTGGAGCCCTTGGTCTTGGCAGCCTCTGCTCTTCAAGGGAAGGGCCTCTCTGGAGGCCAGAGCCTCTGGCAGTGGAGGCTCTGGGAGGAGCATGCGGGTGTCCACAGGTCTGCCTTCTGCAGCTGTGCCAGCTCCTTGGCTGATTCTGGCCTCCCAAGTAGCAACTCCTCCCCCCATCAGGTGGCCCTCTCACTCCGGGAGGGAAGACAGCAGACCACAGCAGTTAATCATGTGGGCCGGCTTCAGAGTCAGCCCGTGCATAGGCTGTTCTCCAAACCAGCTAGGCTCGGGCCCCTGAATGCACTGACTTGGGATGCCAGCCCTTGGATGACAGTGGCAGTGACTGGACCATGCTCTTCCACCTAACCCCCTTCACCTGGCTGACACTTTTCATTCCTCAGATTTTAGCTTAGGCATTATCTCCTTCAGCCAGACTTGCTGACTGTTCGGCTGTCTTCCTCTTTCCCGTGTTAGCACACACAGCCCTGTGTGGCTCCTGTCTGTCCACAGGTCTGTTTTCCCCACCAGACCAGAGCCTCATGGCGGGTGGGGAACAACGCTCGTGTTCACTGCTGTTTGGGGAAGGTGTTGCCTGGCGTATGTAAGACCTCACTAAATATTCGTGGAGTGAGTGAGTGAGTGAACATTTTCATGGATGGTCAACTCACGTGAGTTGGTAGTGGCTGCCTGAAGCTTTGTGTTTGGAAGGATTCTGAGGCTGCAGCTAAGTGCAGGGGTTAAGAATGCTGGGATCTAGGGCGCCTGGATGGCTCAGTTGGTTAAGCGACTGCCTTCGGCTCAGGTCATGATCCAGGAGTCCCTGGATCGAGTCCCGCATCAGGCTCCCTGCTCGGCAGAGAGTCTGCTTCTCCCTCTGACCCTCCCCCCCCCATGTGCTCTCTCTCTCTCTCATTCTGTCTCAAATAAATAAATTTTAAAAAAATCTAAAAAAAAAAATGCTGGGATCTAGATTCCTCTCCTTAGCTCATTTAAAAAAAAAAAGTGCTGGGATCTATTGATCATGTCTGCTATTGGCTCAGAGGGAAAGCGCAAGGATCAATTAGTGATGGCTGCCCGAGGCCCTGGCCCAGGAGCTGTGCCTCTTCCTCAGGGAAAGGCTCTCTGCACGAACAGGAATGCGGGGTGTTTCTGGGATGACAACACCTGCCTGGTGCTGTAGCCCTGTGCCGCAGGGGGCTCTCTGGGTATCTGCTCATCTCTTCCCCCCCCCCCCCCGCAGCTGCCCCTTCCTGGCCCGCCAGCTGACCCTCGCCATCCCCATCATCGCTGCCATCCTGTTCTTCTTCGTCATGAGCTGCCTGCTGCGGACCAGCTTCACCGACCCCGGGATCCTGCCCCGGGCCACCGTCTGTGAGGCAGCCGCGCTGGAGAAACAGATCGGTGAGGCTCCTTCTCGGGCTGAAGCTGTGTCTGCCAGCTCCGCGCTCCTTGATTTGAGAGGAGGCCTGAGTTTCTCTTCCCACACCTTGCCAGACCCTGGGGGCACGGCAGTAAGTAAGGCCGGCTGGAGCGGACACCAGAGTGGGAACACGTGATGAACCAGGGAGCAGCCGAGCAAGCAAGAGATGCTGGCAAATGAAGGCTGTGGTGGCCGCCAGCTTAGTACTGAACACTCGCGGGGGGCCAGGCGGGCTTTTCACCTCTTTACATGCATGATCTTATTTCATCCCCCAGTAATCCCATGAGACAAGGACTGTTGTTATTCTCCTTTTACTGGTTACATTGAGTCTCAGAGGAGCAAAGTAAGTGGCCCAAGATCACCCAGTAGGCGGAAGAGCTGGGATGAGATCTCATACAGTCTGACCAGAGTCTCTGCCCTTAAACATTCGTGTATTTACTCATTCTCTCATCAGACATTCGTTGAACCCCTGTTATGTGCCAGGCACTTTTCTAGGTGCTGACGATACAATAGTGAACAGATAGGACAATAATCCCCTGCCCTCTTGGAGCTGACGTTCCAGCAGGAGGAGAAGGACCGTCAATAATTAAACATCTGGGATGTCAAAGGGGAAAACAGGGAGGAAGGATGAGAGCTGGGGGAGGGTATATGGTTTTAAATAGGGTGGTCAGGGAAGGCTTTGTGAAGGAGGTGACTTCTGAGCAAAGAAGTGAAGATGGGAAGAGATGAGGAATTGAGCTGTGCGGGTATCTGGAGGAAGAGCACAGTAGGTGTGGGGAGTGGGCTTGTTTAGAGTAGGTGATCTGGGAAGGCTTCTAGGAGGAGGTGGTCCTTGAGAGGAGCCCTGAATGATGTGATGGGAGCCAGTAATATGCAATCCAGAAATAGTAAAAGCGAAAGCCTGGAATGGTGAACAAGCTGGCATGTTTAAGGAACAGCGGGAAGGCCAGTGTGGCTAGAAAGAACCTGTGCTCCCAGGCACCACAGACAGCCCTTGATTCCTCCCAGACCAGTGTGGGTCCCCCTGGGAGGCCGGGTGCTGGGGCCAGCGTCTTAATCTCAGCTTGCTCCACCCCAGCTCCTTCCTGGGGAGAAGTGACGTGGCTGTTTGCACACCTCAGGGGTTTCCGGTCCGTGGTCAGTTCCTTCCCCTAACAGAGTGGCTTTCAGACAGGCTTTTAAACATCTAACTGGCCTTGAAGAGAACCGGTAGCCTGTAAATGTCAGAGCCTGCTGCATCCATCACTGGAAGTCGGTCCACTGACTCTTTGGAGCGACTCAGGAGGGTGGGCAGGAAGGGGGAGGATATTCTCTTGCTCTTTGTTCTTGGTCTCATTCCTCTGCCTAGGCCTGTCCTCGGCCACGCCCTCGGTTGCTGTCTTCCTCTGCCTGCCGCCAGCTTCCTCCCCGCTTGTAACCCTGGGCGGCTCACCGCTTGGCCTCCTAGACCCGACTCTGCTCCTTCGGAATCCTGCAGTCTGACCCGGGCAGTCCACCTGACAACGGGGGAGGCCTGGTGGCAGCCCGTTTCTCCTCCCTCCAAGCTGGGGCTAATCGTGGGCAGGATTATGATCCAGCTCAGCCTGAGCTTGGAAATCTGGCCGCCTGGAATCCTCTGGCCCCCTGTGAGCAGTGTGGGTAATAATGACAACCGTAATCCCCCATGTTCGGGGAGCGCTTGACTGTGTACTGAGTGCTTCCCATCCGTTATCCCCACAAAACCTCCCCACAGCCCCGCTGCATTCGTGCAGAAACTGAGGTAGATGAACACACGGCCAGGGAGTGGAGGCATGGAGATGGACTGTGCCTTGACTCCCAAACCCCTTGCTTTCTCTTCTGAGATGGCCACAGGGACACGTCTCTGGTCTTCAGTGGCCACACTGTCTTCATTCTTATGTCTCAACCCAGGTACTCTGTACTCTGAGATGCTTTCATGACCCCAGTTGGGCCAGACCTTCCATGACACACTCCCAGAGCTCCTCGTCCTTCTTTTTTTGGCCCCGTGCTGCACGGTGATTGTTAACAAAGTTGTTGGTCAGGCCCAGCAGCCTCTCCTGGACAGTGAGGGTCTTGTTCACCTAGTCTGCTGCTTGAGGGTCCGGGGATGTTGGCTGAATGGATGAGCCTCTGTAGAGGCCCTCCTTGCTGTCCCCAGGTGACCGATGGAGAGATAGTTGGAACTTCTCCCAATTAGGCATTATGGCTTTAGTCACTTGTGTGTTAATTCTATATGCTGACTCCTGAGTACAGGCAGAGGAGGTAGGAGGCCAAAACCAAATCTGATGTGGCCCCTGCCTTCGGGCAGTTTCCAGGCTAGCTCAGTCCACCGCGGCGTGTGACCACACCTGCAGGGGTGACCAGCTGCCCCAGGGACGAGTAGGCTTTGGAAGAGAATCAGAGAAACCAGGAGCATCTTCTGCCTGGAAGAGGTGGAGAGGCTTCACGGAGAGATGCCTTGAGCCAAAGCTTAAGGTTTGGGTGGAGTTCAAGCATGGGAATATGTGTGAAGGGAGCCCTCCCCGCAGGTGGAACAGAGGAGGAGAAGACCGAGGGGGAAGGAGCAGGGACAGGCATGGAACCCTGAGCAGGCCATATCAGCTGGAACAGGAGGAGTACTTCAGAGAATTAGAGAAATTCTGGTTGGTGAATGGGGTGGAATTCACTAGTCACTTGGGGCCCTAAATGTCAGGGTTGGAGACTTCCCTTTGAGAACAGCTGCCATGCCTGGAAAGTGACATCGTTGAGGCCTTTGAACTCTGAAACTTGAACAGGAGCCAGATTTGAGGGTGGGGCCAGGAGGTTTCTAATCAGGGTGAAATATATTTTCTCGAAAAGGACTAAGGTCACTGAGCCTTTTTGAGAAGGCTGGGGACCAGCTTCGAGGTGGATGGTGCTGTTCATATAAACACGAACTGATGATTACCGGGGCCCATGCAGACTGTGGGCTTCTCACTTCGGCCCCGTAGGCCAGCAGCTCCAGCCCAACAGGCTCTAGCCCAAGGCTGCCACCCTGCAAGGACCATCTGAGGTGGGCTGACCAGCTCCTTCCAGTCTCGTGTCCTGGGAAACCCCTCAGTCATAGGCAAACCAAGGCGGTTGGTCACCCTGGTCTGAGATCTTGACTTGTCAGCTGGTGAGCCATGCAGCTGGGTCTCCCTACAGGGCCATACAGAGTCCAGACACTCTGGGAAGTTGGAAAAGAGGTAAGGGGTGCCAATATTGCCCCCAAGAGGCTCCCAGTCTGATGGGAGACAATAGAAAAATCCAGATCAGAGCGACAGACACTGACCTAGACGCGTTTACAGCTCACAGAACAGACATAAGGCTGCCTCTCCCATCGCCACCACCCAGCAGGTCACAGACTGCAGCCTGTCTGTGCCCAGAGTGTCTCCCCGTAGGTCCTTCTGAAGCCCACCACCCTAGGGCAGACCTGCCCCATTTGCTACCTGCATTGGCTCTGCCGACCAGGCACCAGCACCTGGCCTCTCCCTGCAATCACAGTTGTCTCTCTAAGACCCTGATGTGGCCCTAGCCCTCCCTGGCTTAGGATTTGGGTGATTCCCTTGTGGCCTCAGCAGCATTTCCTGAAGTTCGGTCATTTGGGTCCAGCCTTTATGATGTTTACACTTTCTGCATCTCACCTTGTACCTTCATTTCCTTAGTATTTTCCTTTAAGCGTTTCGTTTTTAAATATATCTTACAAAGAAAGTTTGTATCACCCTTGTAAGTGGAGAGCCTCTTACTCCGAATAGAAGATAATCATCAAAACAAAACAACGTTACAGATTCTTGGTGGTTACACTTGCCTGCAGAAATAGTCACTTTAAGGCCTGATCACAGCTATTAGGTATTAGAAGCCAAGCGTTTTCCCCTTGATGGAGTCAAAGACTTGAAAGAAAATTGAAAAGGACTAACTTTCTGATCCCATGAATCAATGTTACTTAGTCTTGTGGCCAGGAAACAGATCATCTTCCACCTTCCTGAAACTTGCCCGCAGAGGTGCACTTGCTTGCAAGCTCAAGGCCAACCCCAGCCTACCTGCCCCCGCCCCCTGGAGCCCCCAGCCACGCTGTGCGCGTTCATGCCTCTGTGCCTTTGCTTTGTTCACACAGCCCCCTCTACTGCTGTCCCTCTCCCTGGTGAGCGGGACGGCTCATTCCTCCTGATCCAGCTTAATTGTGCTTCACCTTTTGTTGCTTCCTTGAATGCCGCCTCCAGCCCCGACCCCACACATTCCTCCTGGGATCGAGTATAGACGCCAGTCATACCATTAATCCTCAAGCTGTGGGTTAGGCCTTTCTATCTCTCATTCCCATCACTATCTTACAAGTCTCAGATGGTTATTACCGAGTGAGGAACTAAGGCTCAGAGAGGTTAGGCAGCTTCCTCAAAGTCACAAGCCAACAAGTGGCCAGGCCAGGTTTCAAAATGAGATCAGGCTGTGGCCCCAGAGTCACCAGACTTGACCCATAGTGCCTCTTACATGGACTCGGTGATTATCCACTGCACCCGCTCCCTCCACCCTAAGGCCAAGCTCTTCCTGTGTCCTCAGTCCTGTCCCTCAGCTGGTAGGTGGTGGGTGCTCCATAAGCCTCTGGCATGAACAGAAATGGTCAGGTGGGGGTTACAGTGACCCACGGCCTGGGCACCGTGGCCGACCTTGCACTGACCTAGAAGCTGGAGAGACCACAGCCCTGCCACTGTTTCCTCCACAGGTGGGGGCAATGGAAGGCCAACAGTCAGGACCCAGCAAGGCGTGTGGCGATCCCGGCCTTCCCTCACTAAAGCCTGCTTGGTAGCTCATGCCAGCCTCTGGGGCGTTCCCCGCCAGCCACAGGGCTTCAGTCACAGACCCAGCCATCTGGCTCTGACTGCAGAATGCTGGCCTGCTCCCCTCCCTGGGCTGTGGTTGCTGTGGAGAGACCCATAGTATGGCCCTTGGTGAGGGAGGAAGTGTGGGGAGATTCATTTGCTTCTCACAGGTGTTCAGGGGGAAGAGCCTTGCCCCTCATTACCACATCCCCAGGGGCTTTAGAGCCCCAGCTACGTGCCTGGGGGCAGCAGGAAGGCCTTGCTAGCAGGAGAGGCCTTTTTACTTCTTGTGGGAAAACCCGAAGCAGAAAGCATTGCAGTAGATCTTAGATTCCCTTAGGGCAGAAATAGCATCTCTTATCACTCTTTCTTCCTTCTTTTCCTTTTTTTTTTTTTTAAGATTTTATTTATTTATTTGACAGAGAGAGAGAGAGACAGCACAAGTAAGCAGAGCAGTAGACAGAGGGAGAGGGAGAAGCAGGCTCCCCGACTTGGGACTCTATCCCAGGACCCTGGGATCATGACCTGAGCCGAAGGCAGACGTTCAACCAACTGAGCCACCCAGGCGCCCCTCTTCCTTCTTTTCTTCAACAGATATTTTCTAGACTAGGTGAACAAAGCAAATGTGGTTTTTTGTCTTGTTTAAAGGAAGCACTAGGCCCAACGTGGGGCTTGAACTCATAACCCCGGGATCAAGAGTTGGACACTCTCCTGACTGAGCCAGCCAGGCACTGCCCCTTCCCCCCGTTTTTTCCTAATTTTTATTTTTAACTTACGTTTAAATTTTATTTTTTTTATATATGTTTTCTCATTTGTAAACTGAAGAGGTTAGAAGAGAAGCAGGCAGTGAAGGGACAATTTTCAAGTGTTCACTCTGTGCTAGGGGCTGTGTTATATGTTCTTTGAGGTTCTTTCCAGCTCTTGGACTGTGCCACTGGCAGAAATAAGGAAGCAGGCAGGGTTAAATAACACTCACTGTGACACTTTAAATTTTAAAAAAGACCTCAAACCCAAGTTTTTGGAAACTTGGGTTCACATCTAGGTTCTGCCACTTCCTAGCTGGGAGTGGCCTCGAACACCTCACTTCACCTCACTGAAAAGTCTCCTTAACTGTGACCTAGAGGTGGTAATGATAGCCTTAACCTCCTGGGATGTTCTCAGGGTTCAAGAAGATAATGTATGCAACGTGCTCAGCATATAGTCGACGCTCAGTGAAGTGTTTCCTCTTGCTTGTCTCTTCCTTTCTTTCTCTTTATAATTCTGTGCGCTTCTTGAGCGTTTACTTTGTGCCACTTAATGTATATTAACTCATTTAACCCTCACAACAACCCTATGATGGGGGTACCGTTATTATCCCCATTTCAGTGATCAAGGAGACAGAGGCACAGAGAGATTAAATGATTTGCCTGGTCGGACATCTAGCGTATGCTGTCGTTAGGAGAAGCCCAGCTAGTAAGAGGTGGAGCCGGGAGGATTCATGCTCCATTCTACCCATTCCTTCCATCTTACAGGTGAGAAAACCGAGGCTCAGAGAAGTTCACTTGACTTCAGCAAGTCTGGCAAAACCAGGTTTCAGAGTGTGTCCACTGACCTCACACCCCCTGCCCTTTACCCTGCTGCCGGTTTTAAAGAAGAAACGTTGGGGTGCTGAGCTCCATTTTAAACACAAGGTGGTTGGGGTGATGGTGAACAGCCTAGCAAGAGTCTGTTTGGTAACTGGAATGTGAGACCCAAGTCCGTTTGCTTCATTGGTGCATGCCAGGCGCCTAGAATAGTGTCTGGCACCTGGTAGGCACTCCGTAGGTTATTGTTGGAGGCACATGGCCAAACTGGAGATGCTATCTGGGGAGTGGATTCAGTAGAAGCAACAGCTGGGAACATTGCTAAGGGCTGGGGATCACAAGCAGCCTCATGGGACTGTCAATTCTGTCCAGGAAGGAGCCACTGCTTTGGGGACTCTGATCCTTTGTGGCCTGGGGGACCAAGAGGCTCACTGGGTAGAATTGTGGGCTTTTGCATATGGCAGACCCGGGTTCGGATTCCTGTTCACCTGCATCTGAGCTTCAAGACCTCGGACAAGTTACTTAAACCTCTTTTTGTTAAGTTTTCACTGAAGAATAATGGGCTTACAAGATGTGTACAAATCGTAAGTGTTCTGTTTGTTGAGTGTTCACAAACCAATCACACACATATAATCGGCACCCAGATCAAGAAACACTATATGAGCAGTGTCCCAGGACCCTCCCTCCCCCTTGTACATGTCAGGTCTGTTTCTGGATTCTCTTTTCTGTTCCATTGATCAGCATTTCTACCCTTGCACCCAAACCAGGCCTTCTTAAGTACTAGAGCTTTATCATTAGTCTTGAGATCTAGTCATGTGAGTCCTTTAGCTTTTTCCTTGAAGAATGCCTTGGCTATTCATGGCTCTTTGCATTTCTGTATAAATTTTAGATTGAATTTGTCAATTTCATCTCCCCCCAAAATCATACTGGGATTTTTTTTTTTTTTAAGATTTTATTTATTGGGCGCCTGGGTGGCTCAGTTGGTTACGCGACTGCCTTCGGCTCAGGTCATGATCCTGGAGTCCCGGGATCGAGTCCCGCATCGGGCTCCCTGCTCAGCGGGGGATCTGCTTCTCCCTCTGACCCTCTTCCCTCTCGTGCTATCTCTCATTCTCTCTCTCTCTCTCAAATAAATAAATAAAATCTTTGGGGGAAAAAAGATTTTATTTATTTATTTGACACAGAGAGACACAGCAAAAGAGGGAACACAAGCCGGGGCAGAGGGAGAGGGAGAAGCAGGCTTCCCGCGGAGCAGGGAGCCCAATGCGGGGCTCGATCCCAGGACCCTGGGATCATGACCTGAGCCAAAGGCAGATACTTAATGACTGAGCCACCCAGGCGCCCCCCTACTGGGATTTTTGACTCGAATTATGTTGATGTACAGATTGATTTAGGGAGAATAAATCCTTTTCTAATGCTGAGTCTTTTAATCTGTGAATACAATATATTTTTGCATTTCTTTTCCTCTTAAAATTTCTATTATGAAAAATTTCAAACATACAGAAAAGTGGGAAAATACAATGAATTTCTACATGTTCACTGTCTAGATTAAATAGTTATTAGTGTCTCTTATTTATACCGTGTATACTTATAATTTCTTTCTTTTCTCTTTAATTTTTTTAACGATTTTATTTTTAAGGAATCTCTACACCCAACATGGGGCTAGAACTCACAATCCCGAGATCAAGAGTCACATGCCCTTCTGACTGAGCCGGCCAGACGCCCCTATGCTTATAGTTTGTAAACCATTTCATAGTAAATTATAGACATTATAGACACTTTATCCATAAATACTTCAACATGTGTCTTCAAAATCTAAAGACAGCCGGGGCGCCTGGGTGGCTCAGTCGTTAAGTGTCTGCCTTCGGCTCAGGTCATGATCCCAGGGTCCTGGGATCGAGCCCCGCATCGGGCTCCCTGCTCAGTGGGGAGCCTGCTTCTCCCTCTCCTGCTCCCCCGCTTGTGTTCCCTCTCTCGCTGTCTCTCTGTCAAATAAATAAATAAAATCTTTAAAAGAAAAATAAATCAAATCAAATCTAAAGACAGCCTCCTGCATGACCACAATCCCATTATTACAGCTAGGAAAATTAATAGCTCCCAAATTTCTAACCTATATTCCTTTTTCCCCAGTTTCCCACCAAATGTCTTTCTTGTTGCTGTGTTTTGTTTTGCTTTTCAAAACGGGCTCCAATCTAAGATCATGCATTGCATTTGTTCATGTCTCTTTTTTTTTTTTTTTTTTTTAAGATTTTATTTATTTGACAGAGAGAGACACAGCGAGAGAGGGAACACAAGCAAGGGGAGTGGGAGAGGGAGAAGCAGGCTTCCCGAGGAGCAGGGAGCCCGATGCGGGGCTCGATCCCAGGACCCTGGGATCATGACCTGAGCCGAAGGCAGACGCTTAACGACTGAGCCACCCAGGCGCCCCTTGTTCATGTCTCTTAATTTAGAGCCATCTCCCTCTCTTTGTAAGTGACATTGATTTTGTTAGAGATCAGGCCAGTGGTCTTGTAGGCATCCCACATTCTGGATCTGATTGCGTTCTCATAGTGTTGTTTACTTTGTCCTTCCATCTCCTGAACCTCCTGGAAACTGGAACTTAGCTTGAGCTTGACTAGATTCAGATAAACCTCCCTAAGTCTTCCCAGGGTCTCCTTCTCAAAGTTGTACACGACCAGCGGGGTGTGAGCCAGTGTGTAAAGCTTTAGCACAGGGCTTGGCACACAGCAAGTTTCGGTAGGCGGTAGCAGATCCTCATAGTTGTCCCCGCCTTGGGCCTGTGTTTTATCCCAGTGGCTTATTCCCAGGAAGCGGTTTCCTGAAAGCTTCTCTTGTCCCTGCTAGGGAGCAGTGGCTTCTCCCCAGGTGGGGCTCTTGGCTCCAGGCTCGAAGATCCCCCATCTCCCTCTCCTCCCGCCCTCAGATAACACAGGCAGTTCCACATACCGGCCACCCCCTCGGACCCGGGAGGTGATGATCAACGGGCAGATGGTCAAGTTGAAGTACTGCTTCACCTGCAAGATGTTTCGGCCACCACGGACCTCACACTGCAGTGTCTGTGACAACTGTGTGGGTAAGTGGGAGGCAGCAGGGAGTGATGCAGGGAGCCCTGGAGACAGGGGAGTCACTCATGGGGATGGGGCTGTGTCTGAATCAGCCAGAGCTGGGCAGGAAGTCTGCTTCACCCAAATTTGCTCGGACCAAGGAGGGGCTATAGGGAGAGGCGCAGAGTGTGACCAGTGCTATCTTGGCTTCAGCCCAGGATTGGTAGATCCCTTTCCCCCAGCTCTGAAGTATGGGGCAGATACAGAGAGGCCCTGGACCCTTCTTCCAGGCCTCAGCCTGGTTCTCAGTAGGTCCAAGTTTCCAGGAACCAGAGACTGGAGCAATAACATTCTAGATACATTTGGGCCAGAAAGAGAATGATTTATCATCCAGTGGCCCAGGGCCAGCTATACTGAATGACTTTGGTCTGATTCCCAGGGTTTGGGAGGGACAAGAATCTGGGAACAGAGGAGTTCAAGCTGGTAAGGTGAAGAGGATGTAGCCAGGATTGGAAACTAAGCTCCTGACCCACAATTGCAATGGTTGCTGGGGAACCAGAGACTGTTTTGTCTCCTCTTCTGGCTCACCAGAGGCCAGACAGCCCTGATGGGGACTGAGGGTGTGCCCCTGGGAGGGTGTCATAAGGGAAATGCTATGTAAGAGGACCCAGGTAAGCTGAGCCATGGTGACTGTGCATGGTCCCCAGGTAGTGAGCTCATCACACTACCTCAGCACTCCCCGAGTGAGAGAGCAGCAGGGGATACCCATGACAGTGGGCAGGGAAGTGGGTGACTCAGTGTTATTCATCCCTGAGGATCCACACCCCCCCCCGCCCCGCCCTGTGAAGAGTGCTGGCCATGGTGTGAGGCCTGCAATGGGCTTGTGATCCGTATTCTCACAGAGGACTTTCCTTATCAGTCTGGGTGTGATCCGGGCCTTTCATGCCAGCTCTCCGCAAGTGACAGAGCAGCCCAGCCCCTCCCTGGGCCTCTAGTTCTAGAGCAAGGAATGGGGATCCTTGGTGGTTGGCATGTGGCCAGGGTCATAGGCCAGGCAACAAGTACTTCTTTTGTGGATCTTTATACCAGGCACTGCTGGACCCTTAGGGTTCAGCTCAGTGTGAGGCCAAAACAGGCCCCCTCGTGGAGTTTACAGTTGAGCCGGGGTCCTTGGCCAGGCCGCTAGTTATTAATAACTATGTAACACATGGGCGAAGAGCTGCAGAAGATAAGGAACGGGGCAGATAACAGAGGGCCCTCACCTTGTCTGGGATCAGAGGCTTTCTTAAGGAAGTGGCTTTGCAGCTGAGACATGAAGGGGGAATTACCTTTAACCAGGTGAAGAGACAGCGAATGTGAGGCAGTAGGAACCTGTGCACAAAGGTCCAGAAGCAGGGAGCGTCCGAGGAACTGTGAGTGGGTGGGTGAGTGCAGAGAGCATGGCGGGGAGGAAAGCCCCAGCCGTGGCGTGAGGCCTCTGAACACCTGCGCTGGTCGCAGGCCAGGCACACTAATCCATCGCCCCTGGCCCTTTTCCAGAACGGTTTGACCATCACTGTCCTTGGGTGGGCAACTGTGTGGGGAGACGGAACTACCGCTTCTTCTACGCGTTTATTCTCTCCCTCTCGTTCCTGACGGCCTTCATCTTCGCCTGTGTGGTCACCCACCTGACGCTGCGTGAGTTGGGGTGGGGGTCGGGCAAGCAGGATGGGGGGGCCAGGAAGCTCAAGTCAGGGGGCTGTGGTCACTCTCCCTCCGAGCTGTCCCCTGTCCTGTTTTTTCTTGCCCAGGCTCTCAGGGAAGCAACTTTCTCTCCACTCTGAAGGAGACACCAGCAAGATATCCTTTGTCATTTGGTGGATGCCCTGGTGGGAGCAAGGCCCCCCTTCACTGGGGTGGGGCCCACGCCTCCTATAAACAGAGGGGAATGGTGTAGAGCCAGTGTTTGTCCTCAAGAATAATCCGCTGCACCAGCTGCTTCTGTTCCCGCCCGGGCTAGAACTGATCCTGAGTGGCCTGAGCAGGGGGCTGGGGTGGCCAAGAACTCTCACGAGTCCTGCAGTCCCTGTCTTCCCTTAAGACACCAAGCTCCCTGGACCATGTCCTGTATGGGGTTCTGGGTGCCTGGAATCCTCATTTCCCTCTACTGTCCATCACCCGTCCTGCTCTTGAAGGGGGCTCCCAAGCCCTCCTTAGGGCCCAGGAGGTGATCCTGCTGAGAAGTGGTGAGTGGGCCACAGGAAGGTTACAAACTCCCTTCCTTTCTGAGGAAATAGCTCATGGAAGGATAGGTGAGAAAGGCAGAGCGTGGCAAGCTCCCAGGCTCAAGGGAGGCTCCCGGCCCTGTCCCCGTGTGCATCCTTGACCACCGTGCTCACTGTGCTGGAGTTGGTGATCTGCTTCTTCTCCATCTGGTCCATCCTGGGCCTCTCAGGGTTTCATACTTACCTCGTCGCCTCCAACCTGACAACTAACGAAGACGTGAGTAAGGCTGGAGCCACCCCTTATACCCTGGGCAGGGTCCTGGGAGGGAGGCAGGGCTGAGGGAGGCTGGAGCAGCCACAGTGCAGCCTGACTCTCGGCTGCTGGGGTAACACGGGTGGAGACATTGCCTTCCAGCGCTCACGGCTTGGCCCTGGGAGACCCAGTGCAGGCTTCTAAGCCCCCCGCATGCCTCGGCCCCTCGGCACGGGCTTTCTCGCTAACCCAGAGGCAGTGCTGCACCATAAGCCATTACATTAGCCAGCGTGTGACTGTTTCCAGAGTTCTTTTGGGGTCCTTTTGCCAACTCTGAAGCAGAAGGGAAAGGGATGCTTTTCTCCCGTTCGATGGCTGAGTGAACCCCAAGGTCACACAGCTGGAAAGGGACAGAGCCAGGGCTGTGGCTGGAAGCCACGGCTAAGCTTGCTGCGCCCCCCACCACACTACACTCGGAGATTGTCAGGGTGTCCCCAGGCTCCCTTACTGAGGGTACAGCGGGGATAGGACCGGGAGGCTGTCCGGCAGCCCTCCACCAGCAAGCGTTGTTTGAGCACCCCCTGTGTGCCCAGCCCATGGGCCAGACCGGACCTCCCCTTTCTGTTCTCGCAAACAATAAGGAAGCACACGAGAGCATCTGTGCCTCGGCCGCCATCACATATGCTCAGAGGCCCACGACCAACAGAAAGCACATTTTTTGACCTCAGCCTCTCATTCCAGGAGACAAAACTTAGCACTCATGTTGGGGTATCATGTGTTGGATGATTGGTACAGAGCAGAAATGACATCAGCCAGCATCTCCCAAGGCGGTTTCATGGGTGCTAGTTCTTCAGCATGTTAGTAGGGGTTAGGTAAAAAGATGTGTGGTGGCCAAGTAAGTTTGGAAAACTCTGGGTCAAAGTCAAGCAGGTATCCTTCCTTGCTAAACTCCCCGGTGCCTTTGATAGCTGACTTCACAGATCTAGAGATGGGCAGGATTTCATCGAATGCTCCACTGATGGTGTCAGAGTTCCCTATTTTTCAAATGAGGACTGAGATTCAGAGAAGTGGCCTCCCCCAGGGTCGTCAGTGTGTCGGTGGCAGGGCCAGGGTTCACAGCCAGAACAGCCTGAGCCCTGTCCCCTTGCACGACCTTCACTCGTAGGTGGCTGGCCAGAGGAGAGAGGATGCACCCAAAAGGTTGCCTTTGGAGGCTTCTCTGGTTGGGCTCTGTTTTCTGTCCTGATGAGGGCTTCTTCCTCTTTGCCAGGCCCCCCCACATCCAGCAGTCCCCCATACTCGCTGAATAGCCTGGGATAAAGACACATCCCCTCCAATAGTCTATCCAGAATTGGTTTCAGAATTCACCAGTTTTTCCCAGCCTCTAGACCTCCCTCCTAAAAAATGGAAGCAAAGGGAGGTACCTGACTCAGACCTCCTTCCTGCTGGCAGATCAAAGGCTCGTGGTCCAGCAAGAGGGGCGGTGAGGCCTCCATCAATCCCTACAGCCATAAAAGTGTTATCACCAACTGCTGTGCTGTGCTCTGCGGCCCCCTACCTCCCAGGTAAGCCAGGGGTAGCGGCGAGACGTCCCAGGGCCTGGCCTGGCTAGTGCAGGGCAGCCCGGTGAGTCCACACCTCTCAAAGAGGTTCTGGAAGCAGCAGACCTCTCCTCACACCACGGAGACCCTCTGCCCACCATCCCCTGCAGAGTGTACTCAAGGCGTTTGTCACATAAAAGAATTTTGTGTAATTGTTAATAACATATGCTCATTGTAGAAAAAAAAATAAGTACAAAATATTAAGAGTATTAGATATCACCTGTAATCTTATTCCCCAGGGATCACCACAGTTAATGTTTTGGCCACGCTTGAGCAACTCTGCCCTTCTGGTGTTGATGGCCTGATGGGGTGTGGCCTCCATCCTCCCTCCTGGAGGGAGAGCCCTGGTGGCTCAGACCTGCAGGGAAGTGCCCCCTGTCTGCACACCAGGGGGCGCCAGAGCACCAGAACAGCTGTTAAATTGCCGTGGACTCTGCGGGAACCGCACACTGTCTATGCCCACCCCACCAGCTTCTCCTGCCTGATATGCCCGTCATGCTTGCCATGGGGGTGGGGGTGGGTGACAGTGGGCATCGCACTATTTCCGAACGCCCTTTCATCCTGCTCTTCCCTTCCCCACAGCCTGGCTCTGTGGCAGCCAGACAGCAAAATGGGCCGCTTTGAATTAACAATGAATAAATCCAGTGGCCAAAACCAGCTGTCCAGAGTGCAGAGCGGGCCCTTCTGGAAGGGAAGGGTCTTGGGCCCCCGACTGGAGATCAACTCCCCTTTCTCAGGGTTTCTAGGACTGGGTCTTTCCTTGGCTGGGAAATGGCCTGTGCCATTCGCCCCCTGGCCTGGATCACTGGTGTCGGGCGGGGGCCCTCACGTGTCCCCTCTTGTGTTCTGAAAGCCTGATTGACCGAAGGGGATTTGTGCAGTCTGACACCGTGTTGCCCTCGCCCGTCAGAAGCGATGAGCCAGCCTGCGGAGCCAAGCCCGACGCCAGCATGGTAGGAGGCCACCCCTGAACTGGGCTCAGTACTTGCCACCTGCTGGCCTGTCCACCCCTCTGCACTCACCTGCCGCCCTCCACACCTGCCGGGATCCTCCCCATTCCATCCACGGGAAGCAGAGCCACCAAAGACTCTTTCGTATTTATTTCCCACCCTGCGTGGCTTTCCCCACACCTCCGTGGCTGTACCCTCTGCTCCCCAAACCCAAGTTCCCGCAGCCTTGGGCCCTAGATCCCCCCAGCTGATCAGTGGCAGGAGTGACAGGAGGGAGAAGCCAGGGCCCCCGAGGCCGCGAGGGGACCATGCCAAGTCTCTGCCTGTGCCAGGGCAAGCCCTGTGTGAGTGAGGGTGCCGACTGAGTGCGATGCCTCCCAGGTGGGGGAGCTGCTGGGCTCTGCTCAGCCCGGGTCCTGGGGGTGAAGCAGGGCCCATGAGCATGAGCATTCGGCTCTGGACAGCAGTCTGTAGGAGAGGATGCCTCCTCCGTGGGCTGCTTTGGTTTGTGGGCTCCTTCATTCTCTTTGTGATGATCATTGCTCTTCCATTTTTGTTCTTGTTTTTTGTATGGGGTTGGCCAATAGGATAGAGCTGGGGTTCCAGATAGAAAGGGCAGAGGTGGGGGCGGGTGGGGGACAGCCTGTGTCAGAGGAAGCTACCCAAGACCTCAGCTCCTGCATGATTCCTGGGCAGCACACTAGGAAGTGGGGGCCTTGCCCCCTCGCTACCCATGGAGGGTTCTCTAAGGGATCCCAGTCTGGCCCCCCACCTCTCTCCCAAGTCCGGTCTTGGGCTGGGCGGGTTACACTCATGCTGGCAATACTTGAAACGGGTTTATTAATGCTGGGTATTTTGCACAATTTTATAGACCTCTTTTCTACATAGCATTTTTTAAATGGAAGAAGAAAAAAAAGTCAGCCACATTGCTCTCTGTGTAGTGCCAGGTTAAGGATTATCAGAAGGCAAGTTGGTTTTAATAAATTTATAAGAGAACTTCTGGCTGGGGAGTGAGAGAGAGAGAGAGTGTGTGTGTGTGTGTGTGTTCGCATGTGCCCTTGTACGAATGTGGCTGGCTCCCACTTCCTGACATGCCCTGGGCTGCCCCTCTCCCCGTCATCCCCCTCGGGTGTCAGCCAGCAGCAGCAGGAGCAGCCTGAGCTGTGGCCACAGGGAGCCCGTGCCTTGATCACGAGACCACTGGGTTGCCACTGCAGCTCAGCCCCCATCCGCCTGCCTTTCCTTTCCTCGGACATTAGGAAGCCTGGGACCTGCCCAGACAGGCTGAGGCTGGGCGTGGCGGATGGGGTAATGGCTGGGGGGAGCGGCTGCCATTCTACAAGTCACACTCTCTCCTCTGGGCTCTGAGTATGCGACCTAGTGCCAGTGGCTAGAGGACAGGGAGTCTCTGCCAACTGGAAGACTCCGTCCAGAGAAAAGGGAGGAAAGAGCAGGGTGGTCCAAGAGGCGAGTGAAGGTCGGCCTAAATCTGGGCCAGAAACTCAAAGGATGTCCCTTCTCTGCTGGAAACTGTAGCTTCTTGTCAAAATAGGAAATTGTTCTATCCCCCTCCTCGGCCCTTCAGGGGGCCTGAAGCCCCGGGAAAGCATCTTGCCCTTCCTTGCTGCAGAGGCTGGTGGGTCAGAGGCAGCTGAGAAAGGGCAGTCCCAGAGGGTCCCTTCTGGGAGAAGCAGCTCTGCCCTAGTGTCAGGACCCTGGGCCATGCTACAGCGGTACTGGGAAGTGGGGAGGGAGTTGGCTAGAGGAGGGGACTCCCACCTGCCTTTTATTTAAGCCAGTATTCTTGTTCCTGCTTGTAATAAAATTTTTGTTTTTAAGAGTTGATTTGCTTTGGTTTGGTTTTTGTTTGCTCTTTCTTTGCTGAGGCTCCAACTGGCAGCCCTCTGTTCTTTCAGCCAAACTTGGTCTTTCCTGGGGAGGCAGGAGGCAGGAAGCCCGGTGATGTGGCTAACGTTCTCCTCTCCTGGCTGAGTGTGTGTGCTGGAGGCCGAGCAAGGGGGTGAGGCCCCCGTGAGCGTGTAAGAAGAGGCCACCCTGTCCCCTCTTTGTCCCCACTTTCCCCTGCCTCAGGGACTTAGAGACTCCCAAGTTCTCTTTCCTTGCTGTGTTTCTGACCCCCCAGGGACTGCCCAGCTAAGAAAAGGTTTCTGAGACAGTAGATTCCAGTTTGTGAGCCAGAGCCTCCCTGGCCCCCAGCCCCACCTGGGCAGCAGGGCCCAGCCAGACAACTCATAACCCTGGCCCGCCTCTCTGGTATCTCCCCCAGGAGGACACCTGTCAGGATTTTGCCATCTCCTGCACAGCCTGAGGGGAGCTAACAGGCCTCTTTGCAGAGGGTTAGCTGGTAAGACCGTACCTCCCCTGTCAGCCAGCACTGCCCGCTCCCCTCACACACCATCTCATGCTCATCGCATGCCTTGCCAACCCCATGGAGCCCATTCATCTGTCTGGTGTGTGGTGTGGTGTGTGTGCTGGCGGTGGTAGGGCCGCCAGGGCTTCCCCCCCAAACAGAAGGATCGGGGCATGAGGGCAGGGCTAAGAGCCCAGCCCTGCTCTGGACTGAGGAAGTAGCTTCACGCAGAGCAGCTCTCCCACTGGAGCAGGAGGTGAAGGGCGAGGCTGAGGAGAGGGAGGCGTACATGCTCTGAGCGGCTTGGGCCTGTTCTGGTGGTGGCCCGGTGTGCAGGAGCCCTCGGTCACCAACACTTGGGTCCTGGCTTTCTGTCCCTGCTGAGCTCTCACCCGCCCGTTTTCTCTCCTGCTTCGTTGCCTGCCGCCCAAGCCTCGGCCCTTCTGTGGGGGAAGAGGCAGGTGCTGGGGTAGCACCTGTCCCCGCCAGCGCCCCTGTAGGCCTCCTCTCTCCTCCCCATCCCGCTAACCCTGTCTCTTCTCCTTCTTTGCCGTCCTGCTGGGATCTCCAGTGTGTGCGGGGGCTTAAGGACCTCCTGAGGACCGCTGCCCTCTGCCTCTCCAGGAGCGGCCTGAGGGGCGCCAGGCACCCGGCACCTCCACCTGCCTAACCTGTGGCCCACCTGCCACCGTCTGTGCCTACAGGGTCTGCCCCCAAGCCTGCCCCCCACGTATGCTCTCCAGAGCCCCCCCACAGGGGGCAGGGGCTGGCCTCTTTGCCCCCACCCCCACTCCATGCCAGCCAGAGTGTAGAAAGCCATAACGCAGCTGCCAGCACAATGATACAATACTATGCTGAAACTTGACCCCTTTTCCACTTCCCGTCCCCTTCCCCAGATCCGTAAGGTGTCAAGACTCTTCAGGAATCTGGCCTTACAGCCTGCCCCCTCCCAGAATCAGGCATAGCCATAGTGGAGCTGAGCAGGTTTCTTCAGGAGCCTCTGGGGTGTTGGTGGTTGATGACGCTGCTGAACAAGTTTGGTGACTGTTCTAAGCACAACCGGTTTGACACTGTTCCCACGGCCCCTCCGTCCCCACTACCCCAAGTACCGAAGATGCAAGGAGGATGCTTGTGCCCTTTGCCCCAGGCGCTGAGGGACTGAGCTAGCTCTGACAGCCCCACATTCTTCAGAGGAACTAAAGGAAACTGCACTGGGCCTAGGAAATCGGCTGAGTCCACGGCCGGGGGCTGCTTGTCTGCTGTCCTGTACCTTTTTTAACCGAAATAAAGATTTCCCTCTTCTTGCCATATCCTTGGCTGTCTGGTGCCACCTTTACTTGGGGTCCAGGGGTGAGGCCTGTGATGAGTGTGCAGAACATCTGGCTTACCCTCACCGCCAGCTTTGTTCTAGTTGGTCAGTGCCATTCCGGAGATTTAAAGATTTATTTACTGAGTGAGTGGCGGGGTGGTGGGGGAGGCGGAGGGAGAGGATCTTAAAGCAGACTCCCTGCTGAGCGCAGAGCCTGATGTAGGGCTCTGATCCATGAGATCGTGACCTGAGCCGCAACCAAGAGTCCGTCGCTTAACCGACTGAGCCACCCAGGTGCCCCCGTTCTGGAGATTTAAAAGAAAAGGCACAGTGAAGCCAGAAGTGACACCGGAAGTGTCCTCTTCGCTCTGCTCTTCTAGAACTGGTCTCAGTGCTGGAGACTTTCAAGCCTTAGCTGACCTCAACTCTGAAAAGTCCCACCAAGATGGAACTGTCACCCCTTGAACTGAACCCAGTCCAGGTTAACGATCTCATGGACCTTTCCCTCCCCGCAGCTGCTGCCCCACACTGAGATACACGCACTATATGCCAAGAGCTCACAAATAATTTCGGCAGCCATTTAGCAAGCGCTAGCCGAGGGCCAGGCCCATTTTCTCACCTAAACCTATGAGGAAGGTGATGTCAGCTTTTTTACAGATGAGGGAACTGAGGCACAAGGAAGGCACAGGAGTTGCGCAGGGTCTCCCAACTGATAAAGCAGCAAATCTAGGATTTGAACCCAATCCCTGCCATAACCTCTGACCCTTCTGCACTACCCAAGGAATGAATAGGGCTGCTTCAGGAGGAGGGGACCTCAGAGGGAAAACCCAGCTAGAGGCTGTTGTTCATAGCTATCAGAGGGCTTAGAGGTGATCTGTGCTGGCCTCCTTGTATTGATGGGGAAACTGAGGCTCAGAGGCAGAAAGGGACCCTCCCCTTCCCCTGAAAGTCTTTAAAACAGATTTGGGATGCAGTCCCATAGGCTGACATTCCCAATCCCTTTCCACTAAGTGCACACTGTATCCTAGACTGGACTGGTCTAGGAGATGTGGGATACTCTAAACAACAGTGCCTTGAGGAGAAAAAGACGGGATAGCTGAGTCACTTAAAAGTAATCTAATATTCCCTCCCAAAGGCAACTAGTAGGGTGAGCCCTTGGCTGGATAACTGAACTCTTGTTTACAACTAACCAGGGGGAGAGGTGTCATAACCTTCCTCCAGTCATTTGATCATTCCAAGACTGGAAAAAGTTTCATAGGAAGTTCTTCCTGGATTCTTTCTTTTTTTTTTTTTAAGATTTTATTTATTTATTTGACAGAGAGACACAGCGAGAGAGGGAACACAGCAGGGGGAGTGAGAGAGGGAGAAGCGGGCCTCCCGCGGAGCAGGGAGCCCGATGCGGGGCTCGATCCCAGGACCCTGGGACCATGACCTGAGCCGAAGGCAGACGCTTAACGACTGAGCCACCCAGGCGCCCCTCTTCCTGGATTCTAATCACTCCCTCCTTCTGTATTCAGAGTGTCCTGTCTTCTGTTCTCAATGCAGATAGATAGCAACAACAGGTGGCTGCCTTCTCTGTCACAAGCCTGTGATTACCAGCTAAGGATTGGCTGCCTCTTGAACCTGCTGGCGGGATGGATGCTATATGGAAGACAGCAGGCAGGAGGAGGAAAGCCCCCTTGGCCGCAGTCCCGGCTCCTGTCCTGCTGACTCAGGCGACTGACGGTGGGACTCCGTTCCCTGCCAGGGCTTGCCGCCTCCTGCCTGCCTGGGCTCCTGGACTTGGGAAATGGAGGCCTGGAGGCAAAGGGAGGTGTCTGAGACAGGAACTGAGTCAGGATCGACAGGCTAGAGCGGGCAGGGTAGCCTGGCTCCCGGATTCACCCCTAAGCTTCAGCAGGGGAGGGGGAGGAGTGAAGAGGCTTCCTTTCGCTCTTCTCTCTTCTGGCTGTGCCGAGGGCATGGAGCTTGTGGTCTCCACCACCAGGTCTCCTGGCTTAAGTGATAGGAAGAGAATGCTGCCTTCCCTAGGAACAGAGCACCTCCAAAATTCCTAGGCCTGCCAGGCCCTGCCTTCCAGGTTTCTGGTGCTCTGGGATCGCCAGCTTCCCTCCAGGACTTGGGAAAGCCTGAGCTGGATGGCTAGTACAAAGGAAGGTCCCTGAGGGCCTCGGGCCTGCATAGGCCAGAGGAATGTCATCTGCAGAGGGAGGAGCCAGTGCTGAGTGAGCACATCTGACCATTCATCTGTCTTCCCTCTCTTAGGGACACTCAACAGGGCACTCAACAGGGCAGGGTCCAGTCCTCGGCTGAGGCTTGGTTTGGGACCCTTTGTCATTTCACAGAACCCAGCTCCATGTTAGGAAATCCATTGGTTGGATTTTTTCACATGATAATAAAAGTTACCATTCACTCTACTAAGTGCTTTTCCATCAACTCATTTAATCTTCACAATAGGCCCCATTGTACACTTATTTACACTTAGGAAGACAGAGGCTCACAGAGGTTAAGTCACTTGGCCAAGGCCATACAGCTTCTAAAAATTAAACCCAGGCAGTCTGATTCCAATGATGCTAGGCTATTCTATCTCTTACAGAAAAATAATACATATCTACCATTGAACAAAATAAGAAAATCAAAAGGAAAAAAATCACTCGGAATCCCACTACCTAAAGACACACTCTATTAAATTAGTATTTTAATGTATTTCCTTTCCATCATTTTCTGTGTCAGTGATCCCATCTGAGCAAAGCCTTAGAGATGTCGAGCCTAAAATCCCTTCTGCTTCCTCGGATAACCTGTAGTACCTGCCCAGGCATGCTCCTACATTTCCTTCAAAGAGGCAGATCTCATCTTTGGGCCTCAGAGTTCTGGCCTAAGCCTCCCTCCAGGAGGGGAAGGGTGGGTATTCAGACACCAACCAAGAGGAACCAGGGAGGGACAGGCCTGTGAGATGGCCCTGGCGCAAAGATTAAGCTGGCTGGATCCCAGTGAGGGGAGCCCCACCCCTGAGCCCCATCTGAGCTTTCGCTAGGGGTGGGGCAGAGAAGCAGGAACCCACCCTCACGGGCATGGTGCCAACACCTTCAGGTGAAACTCCTGGCTGAATGAGAACAGCATCCCAGCAAACAGGGACAGAAGGCTGGCAAGAGAGAAGTCTCCCATCTCTGAGGCCTCTGCCAGGGGTCAGAGGGAGGGCCATAGTCAAAGGGAGGGGACAGAGAAATTTCTGAGAGGCAGGCTGGGGGAGGCAGCACTCACCTGGGACTGCTACCCCATAAAACAAAATAGTATGTGTCACCACCTCCTTCTTTATCTCGGTCCTGTCTCTTTCCCCAGGTGCTAGCGTCCCCCCCCCCTCCCCCCGGGGAACCAAATTGGGCTGAGCACCCAAGTGGCCTGCTTCCCAGCCTTTGACAGAGGGCAGGCTGAGTCAGGCAGGAAAGCTGGGCCCCCACCCTGTGGGCCCCACTGATACATGATGGCAGGCGGCTCGGAGGGGATAGATGACCTGGCGTGGAGAGCCAGAGGGCAGGTCCTCAAACAAGTGGCAACAGGCCACCAACTTGAAAGGGAAAATTGTGCTGTGATGGGGAAGGTGTCCAACAAACCTACTGGGTGACTAATCACAAAGGCTGGGCTGGAGCGTCAGGGGCCGCTCGTTAAACACCTCATTAAGTGGCACCCTGAGCGATGCCACCTGTGCATTCTGGGAACGCAGAGGGAACACTGAGGGGGAGTGATGACCAGGGGATAGAACCATTTCAGGTAGACTCCGGAAGAAGCCTGGATCTCACTTCTAAATACAACCTGGAGCTCACAAGTCAGAGGCCTTGACAAGAGAAGCCAGAGGAAGTAGGATGCAGGGGACTTAGTAGCTGTGTGACCCTGAGTACATCTCATCCCTTAGCATTCCCATCTCTGAAGTGGGAGTAATAGTCACAGTCTGGCCCATCTCACAGTGATGTAGTAGGGATTAAATTCAATCATGGATGTGAAGATGCTTGGGAAACTACAGCCTTACCTAAACATAATTATCTCACCTGAACCAAGGTGGGAAATGTACGTGGTAGGATTAAGAACCCCATCCTCCTGGGTGCACCTGTCTTCATGGGCCTCTAGCTAGGCTGAAGCAGCCAGTTGGTTGAAGCCATCCTTGGCCCCTGGAAGAACACCAGGAAGGAGGATGTGATTTGAGAAACTGGGGCAGCTATGTGGGCATTCATGTATTCGAAGCCCTGAACAAGAGGGGGCAGCCTGGAGCCTGGAAAGGTGTCTGTGCAGGTGGGGCCAACGCCAGGCCGGTTTTCTCCTGCTGACTGCCCTGATGACTCACCCCGTATCCCAGCCTTTTACCTTTAAGGAAGAGCCGGAAAGGGTGTGGGGAGAAGAGGAGAGGGAGGCAGGTCCTGGGCCCCAGCCCCGCCCTCTCTCCCTCCCCACCCTTCTCTGGGGCCAGGCCATCCAGCCAAAAGGCAGGCCGAGAGCTGGAGAGGCACAGAATCCGGCACTGGTTTCAAGGCAGCCAGCTAGCCCGCCGCCTGTCTGTCTGTCACCAGAGCCATGGAGAGAGCCAGTCTGATCCAGAAGGCCAAGTTGGCAGAGCAGGCTGAACGCTATGAGGACATGGCAGCCTTCATGAAGAGCGCCGTGGAAAAGGGTGAGGAGCTGTCCTGCGAAGAGCGGAACTTGCTCTCAGTGGCCTACAAGAATGTGGTGGGTGGCCAGAGGGCTGCCTGGAGGGTCCTGTCCAGTATCGAGCAGAAGGGCAATGAAGAGAGCTCGGAAGAGAAGGGCCCCGAGGTGCGAGAGTACCGGGAGAAGGTGGAGACTGAGCTCCGGGGCGTGTGTGACACGGTGCTGGGCCTGCTGGACACCCACCTCATCAAGGAGGCCGGGGATGCTGAAAGTCGGGTCTTCTACCTGAAAATGAAGGGCGACTACTACCGCTACCTGGCTGAGGTGGCCACTGGTGACGACAAGAAGCGCATCATTGACTCAGCCAGGTCGGCCTACCAGGAGGCCATGGACATCAGCAAGAAGGAGATGCCACCCACCAACCCCATCCGCCTGGGCCTGGCCCTGAACTTTTCTGTCTTCCACTACGAGATCGCCAACAGCCCCGAGGAGGCCATCTCACTGGCCAAGACCACCTTCGACGAGGCCATGGCTGACCTGCACACCCTCAGCGAGGACTCCTACAAAGACAGCACCCTCATCATGCAGCTGCTGCGAGACAACCTGACGCTGTGGACCGCCGACAACGCCGGGGAAGAGGCCGGCGAGGCTCCCGAGGAACCCCAGAGCTGAGCCGTGCCCGCCCCCTCCCTGCCGCGCCCTGCCCTCTCCAGCACCCCGCCCGTGGCAGAGAGGACTAGTACGGGGTGGGGGGCCCGGCCCTTCTCCCCCAACGCTCTGCCCCGCCTGCTCACAAAAGCTCCCAGGAGAGGGACCAGCAGAGCTGAAGCCCACTGGAGCCAGGGGGGCCGGCTCTTCCTGCAGCTGCCGGCGCTCCTCCCCGGTGGTCAGCGCCCCCACCCCTGCTCTCTGCACCCCTCCTCCAGACCCCACCGCCCACCCGGCCACCTCCAGCCCCCCCTTCCCTCCCTCCCGCCCCCGTGTGCCTCTGAATCTTAGGAATTGAGGAGTGTCCCACCCTTGCGGCAGAGAGCCGCACTGTGCGGCAGAGTCTGGAAACGAGTGCGTGAGAGACTGCGAGCGAGTGAGAGCGAGTGAGAGAGCGCGCGGAGGACCCAGGATGACAGGGAATGCGTGTCTGCTCGGTGTGACCCTGTTTCCTCTCAATAAAGTTCCCCTGTGACACTCCTCCTGTCTCTTCGTTATTGGTGGACGGATGGGACAGGGATTGGCTTATGATTTAGAGACCTTGACTTTTGCTTCTGATTTAGGGCCCTGACCTCTCAAGGGGCTGGCTCAGTGACCCACAGGCAAGACTTTGGAGCCAGTGACTCCAGGTGAGAGGCTGCGGGGTGGGGTCCAGCTCTCCACCAGGGTGGCCCCCAACAAACTCGTCGGTCTGGTCCCAGGAGCGTCAGGAGAGCGCAAAGGCGGCTCTGAGGCTGCTCTGAAGGCGGGGGGGGGGGGGGGGGGGGAGGCTGGAGAACTCCGATCTGAGAGGACAGGAAAGCAGGGAGTCTCGGGTGTGAGGTCCGAGGTCCGTGCTGCAAGGACAGGTTGTAGCGAGCGGCAGGGAGCATCCCAGTTCTGAAAGCGAGGAAGAGTCCCATCAAACGCTCAAATCTGAGACGGGGCGAGCGCAATCTGACAGGGGCATGACGCCGCCATTAAAAGCCCATCTCTGAGGAGAGGGGAATGCCCCCGCCCCCGGCGTTCGGATGTGGGGGACGAAATGAAATGGGCAGGCGAGGAGGAGCCCCGAGCCGGGTGGGAAGGGCCGCGGGGAGCGGAGACACGCCCAGGCCAGCCCAGCTCGCCGCCTCCGCCGCCAGCTCCGACACGCCGAGACCTGCGGCCGCCTCGCTCGCTCCCGCCTTCACGGCCCCGGGGCTGGAGGCGGGCCCGAGGCCGATGTCGTCCAATCTCGGGAGAGAGCTGCTCAGGGTACCGCCCCCGGAGCCCGACGGGCCAATAGGGGAGAGCGCGGCGGAACAAGCGCGCGCGGGGCGTCTTCCCTCCAACCTCCGGGCCCCGCCGGCGTCGCGACGCGCCGCCGGAGTGAGGGCTTCCCCCTCGCCGTCCGCCAAGCGCCAGGGGTAGCGCTCTCCCGGTTTCACTCAGACGAGTTGCCACTCGCCCAGCCCGAGAGCTCCGCATCCTCGGAGCAGCGGGACGGGGCGGGGCCGTGCGGCAAAAGGAGTCCCCGCCCTCTGAGTCAGCTGCTGTGCTGGCGTGGCCCGGCCCGGCCAGGCGGGCAGGGTTTGGCTGCCCGGCCACCAAGGCGTCCCCACTGCCCTCCAGGATCCAGGCAGCCCTGAACCGATGGGCTTGGATTGTGTCCCCGACTGGCTGTGAGACCTTGGAAAAGCCATTATGCTTCCCTGGGTCTCAGTTTCCCCTTCAGTATCAAAGGGTTTGGACGAAAGTCTGACAAAAACTGTGGTGTCTGAACTGCCTGGGTTTGGACCCCAGCCCTCCGTGGCCAAGGCTCTTAGTTTTGCTTTTCGATTGTGCCCTCGCTGTTCGTTTGTAAAGTGGGGGTTAAAAAACTGTACCTTAAGAGTTGCTATGAAGTTTGAGAAAATAAATGCCCGTAAAGTAATCCATAGTGCATGTTTAATACATGGTAGCTATTATCAAACCTTCCAGCATCAATAGTCTAGGGTTTATCCGTTTCTGTGACAATTGTCAGGCCCGGTCCCCAGGAGTAGCTTTATTGCCGAAGCTGGCCTGCATGCTTACTGGGCCACCTGAGGATACTGTCCTGACATCAAGTGGTCACTCCTCTACCTGGCAAGTTGGCGGGAACTCAGTTCAGCCTCATCAGGTTCCCCAGAGTCCAAGTTTGGTCACACCCATGGGACAGGAAACTGAAGGGCTCTTATCAGAGCTACTAATTCTACAGGGGAAGCTGGCAGGACCACTCTGCTGCCTTCTGAGCCCCCGGTTTTCTCCTCTCCTTTCCTGGAAGGGTGTTGGTTTTCAAGGTTCTAAAGCAGGCAGAGACTCTGGGCTAGGGTAAGTGACTCTCCCTCAGCTCTGCAAGTGACCCAGTTTCTCTTACCAGACAGGTCTGGTGACTTTCTCTTAATGGGGTAGGTCCTGGGAAAGGAACTTCTTTCTTTTCTCTCAGTCTCTGACTTTTGTCTACCCTACACCACTCATGGTTGCCCTATATGGGGAAAGAAATGAGCTACCCTAAGGTAATGTGTTGGCGTTGACAGATTTCAAAAGCAGATGCTGTGGATTGGAATATCACCAAATCAGATGGCTAGGTGTGAGCTGGCTTAGGCCCCAGCTTCTGACTATGAAAGTCCCAGACCTTTTTGTTTATGACATAATCTCTCTGAAACTTTCTTACCAGGGTGGAGTCTCGATGAGCATCTCTTGCCATCTCTTCCTGACCTAAATTTGACATTTAAAATTTTTCAGTCCTGCTGTTAATGGATACGGAATTTCTTTTGGGGTGATGCAATGTTCCAGATTCAGATAGCAGATATTGGGGCACCTGGCTGGCTCAGTCCAAAGAGTGTGCGACTCTTGATCTCAAGAGTTGTGAGTTCGAGCCCCACATGGTGTGTAGAGATTACTTAAATAAATAATAAATAAAAACTTAAAAAAAAACCCCAAGTGTTGATATTTGCACAACTTTGTGAATATACTAAAGACCACTAAACTACTCTTGAGGAGGATGAATTTTTTTTAATTCAGTTAACATATACTGTATTATTAGTTTCAGGGGTAGAATTTAGTGATTCATCAGTTGCTTATAACAACTCAGTGCTCATTACATCAAGTGCCCTCCTTCATGCTCATCACCCAATTGCGCCATCCCCTCATCCACCTCCCCCCTCCAGCAACCCTCAGTTGGTTTCCTATAGTTAAGAGTCTTCTATGGTTTGCTTCCTTCTCTGTTTTTATATTATTTTATTTTTTTCTTCCCTTCCCCTATGTTCATCTGTTTCTTAAATTTTACATATGAATGAAATCATATAGTATTTGTCTTTTGAGAAGGATGAGTTTTATGGCATGTGTATTTTATCTCAGTTTAAGTGTTTTCTCTCCAGTTTTCCAAATTTAAAAGCCCATCTTCAGGTCAGAACATGACTACCTGCCTCCCCTCTCCCTTTAACATGTATACAGAGCTTTGGAATGCTATCCTACCAACTCCTTTCATTTATATAGGGACATTTATTCAGTTATGATTTAAAATCTACTAGACTCTACCTCTGGGTTTGCACCTGTGTCCTGGGTCTATTTCTTATCTCTTCAGACAGCTTCCTAAAAATAGTAACTTTATCTCATGACTTTTCCTTTCTTGCTACAGTGACTTCAGCAAGATTTTTGTCCCGGACAGTGCTCAGAACTTAGTTTTATTTATTTATTAAAAAAATTTTTTTGTTGGGGCGCCTGGGTGGCTCAGTTGTTAAGCGTCTGCCTTCGGCTCAGGTCACGATCCCAGGGTCCTGGGATCGAGCCCCACATCGGGCTCCCTGCTCAGCGGGAAGCCTGCTTCTCCCTCTCCCGCTCCCCCTGCTTGTGTTCCCTCTCTCAGTGTTTCTCTCTGTCAAATAAATAAATAAAATCTTTAAAAAAAAAAGTGTTGCTGTTATTTAAGTAATCTCTACACTGTGTGTAGAGCTTACAACCTTGAAATCGAGGGCCGCATGCTCTACTGACTGAGCCAGCCAGGCGCCCCTCAGAACTTAGTTTTAAACCCATGGTCCCAAATGCCTGGAAACCAAGGTTGGTGCCAGACCTATTGTAGAAATGGAAATACAGCTGGTTCTGGGATGAGGCAGGGCTGTCTAGACAGAGATCGGGCTCACAAAGATTCAATAACCCCAGCCCTATCCTTCCTGTACTGTCAGAGTACCCCCCTCTCCCCAGGAAATAGAGGCTAAGGGCTTGCAAAGATCTTCCTCTCCCAAGAATTTGAGGGGTATGGGAAAAATCTACAACCTAAAATTTTCTCAAGAAGGTTTCTGCTCTTCTCACATATGTAGTTACTTCAGAGAGCAAAATGCAAATTGGCTGTGTAGATCCGCAGGAGTAGGAAATAAAGGGCAAGGCTTTGAACTAACCAGGCACCCTAGGGAGGCCAACTCACTGGGGTCAGGCAGGCCAGTGTGACTCCTTCCAGAAAGGCAAGATACTCCTACACACACATGTCCAGTGTCCAAATGTCCAGGGCCTTTTTGGATGCTTGCACCAAGATTGCCCGTCTGACCAACAGTGCCCCACTTTTTCTTCCTAGAGAACAGAGTACAGTAATAATAGCAGTTGGCATGACTGCCATGTGCCAGCCACTTGCATACCTTGGTCCTCACAGCAATCCATATCATCATCTTTGTTTTGCCTATGAAGAGACTGAGGCTCAGAGCAGCTAAATAACCTAATAACCAAGGTTATACAATTACTTATGTGTCTGGGGAGTGGAACGGGTCTAACTCCAAGGCCCATGATTTTTAAACTACAACAGCTGTTTCCAAATTGTGTTCAGAGGGTTCCCCATAAACTGCCACAGGGCAGGAGCCCAGCAGTCTGGGTTTCCCCTGTTCCCACACACATCAGCTAAAATAGCCACACATATGTCTGTTTTGTATACTGGAGTTTCATGAGTTAAAAATAAGTTTGAAAAGAACCGCATGATGTTATGCTGCCCTGCTTGTATCTTGGACTTTCTAAGAAACAAGACAGACTTCATCTAACGCCACCCAGGACCCAGCAGAAAGGAATTGTCTTCAATGAGAAAAGACTGTGTAGTGGGCCAATTTCCTGGCATTTTGACCAAGTTAAACTTTCCTTACCCTGGTTACATCCTTTGTTCCTTTTCTTCACCCTGTTCACAGGGCATTCCCCCCATCCCCTATCCTTGCTGTGGGGGAGGTGGGGGTAGGGAGGCAGGTTTCTGGAGAGTAGGTGCTGCTCCTCTCAGAACCCCCCTAGCCCCACCTACCCACTGAGTCAGGAGCCAGGAATGTCTGTGGGGGCAGCAGACAGGTATGTCACCCTGGGGGTGTCAGAGGCTGATTCATCTCTCATCTCCACCCAACCTTCTTACTGCTCTCTGGGAAATTTAACTCATTATCTGTCTAGAGATAAAAGAGGAAATTCCAGACTCTGAAAAGCACGGAGCCTTCAATCTGTGGCTAGGTATAATATTGAATACATCAGATTATGACATTCAAGCTGTATTTGTTAAAAGAGAAATACTCTTTTACCCCCACCTTCTTCCCCCAAATAAAGAGAATAAGAGAATACCCCCACAAATAAGAGAATACCCTCACCTTCTTCCCCCAAATAAAGTTAACCTGAAATATCCTAACTGTATAGGGGCTTGACGTTTAGCTCAGAATAGGCTACGCGACCACGGGTATGACTGAAGAGTTGGGAGAAGGGCGCCTGAGTGGCTCAGTTGGCTAAGCTAAGCGTCTGCCTTGGGCTCAGGTCATGATCTCAGGCTCCCTGCTCAGCGGGGAGTCTGCTTCTTCCTCTCCCTCTCCCCCTCAAGTAAATAAATAAAATCTTAAAAAAAAAAAAAGTTGGGAGAAATCTTACCCGTGTTCCAGTATTCCTTCTCCACTGTTTTGATCATTCCACGACTGTGAAGGCTTCGGGATTAATGCACGGAAAGAGGTGGGAATCCAGTGTGAAGGGGAGCGTAAGGGAACATTTCTTGATGCTGTATTTGCACAGCAAGCAGATATTCCCCCCACACATACACATACACACACACCCTTCCAATATCCAAATGTCCAGTACGTTTTTGGGAAAACCTGATTTCAGATTCTTGAAGCAAGATAGCTGCAGATTTATTTAGGAAAGGGGCTTCTCATTTCCCTCAACTGCTTCAAGGTTTTGGATGGGGAAAAAAAATCAAAACTTCGCTATGTATTCTGGTCCAGAGGATTTTACCAATACTCATATTTTCTCACCTCACTTGGGCTCCAAATCCCCAGCCCATCCCCTCATAGCTCCTCAGTCTCAGGCCACCTGGACATCTGGGGCTGCCTGAAGTTGGATCCTTAGCTGGAAATGAAGGACACAATGGGCTGGACATGAGGCGTATGGCTTTCCCCTCCCCTCAGCAGGCCTGATGCCACTGAAGTATGTGCTAATCCAGACTCTTTCTTCGAAAGGCTGAGGGCTCAACAGCCAGGGATGAGACAGAAGAAAAGTAAAGGGAAAGGAGTAGGGGCTACTCAGCTTGCTAGAGAATTTCCCTCCAGGATTCTGGGGTAGTTGGGCCTCCCTATTGCTTTCAAAAATTTTATTTATTTATTTTCAAAGATTTTATTTACTTGAGAGAGACAGAGAGAGCACAAGAGGGGGGAGCGGGAGAGGGAGAAGCAGACTCCCCGCTGAGCAGGGAGCCCGATGCGGGACTCCATGCGGGACTCGATCCCGGGACTCCAGGATCATGACCTGAGTCGAAGGCCGTCGCTTAACCAACTGAGCCACCCAGGCGCCCGCTTTCAAAAATTGTAAAAACAGGGTGGATCTTAGTAGTGCTGGGATGGGTCTGCCATCACTCCCCTCCCCTTCTCAGGAGCCCTGGGAAAGGAGAGAGAATCTCTGAGATAGACCTTCCCACAGACTCTAATGGGATCAGGCTTCCTTTCTGGAGGTGGGTGAGCATTTTGCTACTTCAGAAACAGCTGAGAGCAGACTGGCTGTGCTTCAGCTCTGTGGGTTTTAGGGCATCACTTTCACTCCTAAGCCTCTTTGTCTGGGCTGGAAGCCTGTCCAATTAGCTATGGCCTCTGGTAAGTTCCAAACAGTATCTTCCAATTTTGGGGGGAGGTCAGGTCCCCACTTCAGAGCCAGGAAATGCACATATCCTAACATCAGTGGTTAGCAGAGGTGACCAAGAAGGTCTCTTCTAAGGCACTCAGATGGTTTCCTCCTTCCAGAAGTTGGTCATAATTGCCAAGTGAGGTCTGGAAGTGAGAAGACGGCTTTCAGACAGTGCCTGGGAGATGCAAAGTGCTACTTTTCTGGAAGGCATTTTGGCAATATGAATCCAGAACCTGGGAAACATCAGCTGTTTCATTTCTACGACTTAATCATACGTTAAAAGTCAGAGACTCAAAGATTTGAGTACAAAGATGTAATCACAGCATTATTAACAAGAGCAAAAAATTGGTAATGACTTAGGCTAACCATGGGAGTCTGGACAGGTAACCAATGTCATAGCCTTACCATGGAATATTATCATGTAGACCTTAAACGGGTCTTTATGCTTTTAATTGCATGAAATAGGGTTAACTAATCTGCTTTTTTTAAAGCAGATTACAAGGCAAGCAGTACATATTCCACGCTCTTACAAATGCTATAGCTATCCCTCTGCACGTACAGGAAAATAAGACTGAAAGAAAAACACAAAGTGTATTCAACATTTGAATATAAAATTTTATTTTTCATGAAATGTGTCATTCTTTCCAGATAGCGTGTTCACATTTAAAAAAAAATACTTATTTGAGATAGAGATAGTGAGAGAGAACACTAGGGGGAAGGAGGGGGAGAAGCAGGCTCCCCACTGAGCAGGGAGCCTCACGTGGGGCTCGATCCCAGGACCCTGGGATCATGATCTGAGCCGAAGGCAGACGCTTAATGACTGAGCCACCCAGGCGCCCCGAAAAAAAATTTTTTTTTAAGATTTTATTTATTTGAGAGAGAGAGAAAATGAAAGATAGCACGAGAGGGAAGAGGGTCAGAGGGAGAAGCAGACTCCCTGCTGAGCAGGGAGCCCGACGTGGGACTCGATCCCGGGACTCCAGGATCATGACCTGAGCCGAAGGCAGTCGCCCAACCGAGCCACCCAGGCGCCCCGAAAAAGTTTTTTTTAAAGATTTACTTGTCAGAGAGAGAGAGTGAGCACAAGCAGGGGGAACAGCAGGGGAGGGAGAAGCGGGCTCCCCTCTGAGCAGGGAGCCCGATGCGGGGGCTCCATCCCAGGACCCTGGGATCATGACCTGAGCCAAAGGCAGATGTTTAACGGACTGAGCCGTCCAGGAGCCCCTACAAATATTTTTGATTATTCATATGTTATGGGATTATGGGTGACTTCATTTTCCAAGTCTTTTACTTTTCTATCAGGAAAGAAAAAAAATCTCAAGAATGGTTGCCCCATGCCAGCCAAATCGGAGGATGGTCTTTCTCATACCCCACATTTCATGCTGAACAGACAGACCCAGGTGTCTCTTCTTTTCTGCATTGTGCTGTCCCCACACCATGGCAGGGGAACAGAATCATTTTGCCATCACCAAAGATGAACAGAGCTCCATTTACCGGAGGAGAAAACAGCCCTGCTGTCACACCAAGGCCTGAAAATTAAGTTTTGGATGACTTCCATCTCTCCCCACTCCATGACTGCAGAGAATACTTCCTGAGAGGGCTTGGATACGAGGCCATAAAGTTCAAATGACACCTTCCTTCCAGCTGATTTGCTCTGGTGAGAGCCAGGGTGATGGGGTGAGCGTCAGAAGCCCTGACCACAGCTATTGGTACTATGGTCAAAAACAGCATCCACCCTCACACCCTACCTGATGAGGCATTTGTCCAGCAACCTGGGCGTCAGGATTCTTGGGCTCCAGGCCCCACCATTGACTCAGCCGTCCCCAGGCTGTGCCTCCTGGCCTCAGTTTCCCTGGCTTGCTCTGTTGATACTCCCCACCTACTGTAGGGTGTTAATAGGGGTGTGGTGCTTTGAACTTCTCAGATGAAAGCAGCTGGGGAAGCAGCACCTAGTTATTATCCCCGATATGGCCAGGCGTGGGAGTGGAGGTCGGCGGCTTTCATACTTACCCAGTTGGAGGAGCCTCCTCATCGCCCCTCACTCTTCTTCCTTCTGCTCTGACTCCCCAAATTGGGAAGCAAAGCCCAGTCGCCCCCATCTCAATGCCACTTCAGAACAGATTTTCCTAAGTTGAATTCTCCAACTGCCCAAACCACCAGTGACCTAGCGTCCCCCTGATTTATGATTCAGTAATATTCTACAGGTGTTTAAATTCTTCTTCCTGATGGGCTACAGATCCTGTGGGAGAAGGGCTGTGACTTTTCACCATCAAGAATTCACAATTAAGAAGTCAGCAAAGTGAACAATGAGACAGCCAGGCTGACCAAAGTTCAAACTCCTCATCTGTTGCCTCACTGTAAAATGAGCCTTCATAATATTCTATCTTGTCTCAATCTCCAGGAGTTGCTGTGAGAGCCACATGAGAAGCATGTTGTGTGGAAGTACTCTGTAAAATGCCAAGCCCTTCTCATGTGTTAACAGGACCAACTGTCTGCAAATAAGACTTCTGGCACAACTGCCATCTGTCCCCAGGCTGTGGCAGCAAAAAAAAAAAGAAAAGAAAAGAAAAGAAAAGAAAAGAAAAGAAAAAAAAGCCTGGGGTGCCACCTATTGGTCGAAAATGTGAATTGCATTCAACCAGTTGCAAGAAGAGCAAGAAGCAAACGCTATTCCAACTTCAAGCCATCTTCATTTTTGCCACACTCCTCATGATGTCATGTTATATACTTAATATTTTTCTTTAAATAACTCACTTTTTATAAACAATTTCAAAGTAAACTTTTAACCACTCGTATAAATGGAAAACTAGTTAACACTTGCCAAAAAGGAATACAACTGTAAAATAAATACCATGAAAATAAAACGTTCAGATCTGCTAGGAAGCTTTGCCTGTGAAAGCTCAAGCTTGAGTCTCACTCCTAAAACTGACAATTAACCAAACTGCACAACCAGAGACTGAGTGTCAGTCCTCTAGCACAACCCCATGCTTTGGGGGAAACACTGCCCCAGATAAAGAAACGGGACTCTTCTGAGGGAAGGCAACATTCCCTTGTTCTGCCTCAACTCTCTGGGCCTGGATGGTTGGAGAAAGTTTAGAAGTCACGAAAAGTAGAAAATAAACTCTTGTATTTGTAGCATATTCCATCATAGCCCAAGTGGGGCCAGCCCCGAATCCCCGGCAACAGCACCAAGAGCTCATGACCACGGAGGGGTTGGTGGGTGCTCTGCTCTGGTTGGAAAGACTGCTCTTGGATCTGCAGTCCACTGAGCTGTCCACTGTCACTGGGAGCTGCCACGTTCTCCAGTGCTGGGTTATGCCTCTTGTTCTCCAGCCTGCTGCTACAGCTGCATGGCTTCTTGCTCCACCGACTGGTCTGAGGGTTCCAGGTACTTCTCCTGGATGCCCAGGGTACTGAGGGAGGCCGTGTCAAGGTTGGGAGCATAGGCAAGGATGGGCACTGATCAGGGCAGGATCTGACCTCGACAGATGCTGGCTCTACAGTCATGTCTGGCTCCCATCCCTCTCCCTTTCTCACCATTATAGCTCCAGGCAACAGGAACCAATCGGGTCTGAGAAGCCCCTTCAAACATCCAAACCCAAATGCTCCCGTATTTGCCTCTTCCCACACTGCTGAGGCTCAAAGGACCAGAGAAGCACGAACCCTCCCGGCTGTGCTTGGGCACATGCTCTCCAGCCAGACCACTGGGGGGTTTAAATCCTGATTTTGCCACTTCCTTTCTTTTCCTCTGTAAAATGGAGTTGTTGTGAGGATCAAATTGAGACAATGAATACAAAATACCTAGTATGGCGCCTGGCACACAGCACGTTCGTAGTAAGGGTTTCTGACTTCTCTTCTGCCGTGGGAGGGAACTCAGGGAAGCACAAAGATAACAAATTTCCACTTGGGCTATTGGGTACCTTCTACCTCTCTCTGGAACAGCAGGGAAGTGGAACGGGAAGGATACAAATCAGATTCACAAAGGAAAACACTGCGATACTGCTGAGGACGCCCTGGGAGTCTGGCTGGCCTGAGGAGGAGATGGCCGTTGACCGTGGGAAGATGGCCACCATGGCTCTTCTACTAGATGACTCCAGTATCAGAAACTGAGATTCTACAACCAGGGAGACCGAGGTTTGAACTGTGCTTCTAACACATCCAGGGAGAAGGCCTTGCACCTGTCACTCTCAGAGCCCCAACTGCCTTGTCTGCAAGAAGGGACTGAATGAGGTTTAAACGAGATCCTGCAAGCAGGGTACGTAGTCCACCAAATGATGTTCAGGTTACAGACTTTCCTTCCCATCTCTTATGGATCCAGCCACCAAAATCCATCTCACCTCTACTCAAACTGACTTGGAACCTGCACCCCTTCCACTTCACTCTTCCTCAGGAGGTAATGCCTTGTTCCTGTGGAAGTCGGCCCTGAGGGTCACTCAGGATGAGTGGAATCCATCCTGCTTGACATGCAATAATCTCAAACTTGCCTTGTCTCCAACCTGACGTCCACATTCCTGAGCAGGGCACAAGAAACCCTGCATCTATCTGCCCATCCGTCTGGCCCTATCCCTGCTCCCAGGCAAAGCCCTGTCCTGCCCACAAGTCACGCTATTCTACTTGCAACCCCCCAGACGTACCTCAGCCTTGAACTGCCATGCCTCTGTATAAAATGTTCTCTCTGCCTTGAATTCCCTTTCCCTTTCCATCAGCCTGGCTGCCCCTCACTTTAAGATAATGCAACTCAAGTGCCGCCACCTCCATGAAGCTTTATCTACCCACTCATTGGCAGAGCTAACTTCCTCCTTCTCTGTACCAATCCTTAAATCATCTTCTACCTAGAGTGAAGCTGAACCTTAAGAGGATTAGGAGAGGTGGTAGAATCTAAAATCAGCACAAATGTGTAGATTAAAAAATATCCGTGAAAATTCCTCAAATCATCTATTAAAGAGTATGCACAGTCGGATAAATAGAATCCTGCACGGCAACGCGTACCAATGCATAACGTAATGCACCGCGTGCAAAAACTCACAGCACTGTTGGAACTGCCCCTTCTCTTTCTTGCTGAGCACACGCAGCTGATCTTGCCGACCGTAACTGCAAGTGTGAGGTAGCAACTCAACGCCTTCATCAAGCACTGAGCACTCTACTGCCACCATTTATAACATGTCTGTTTCCCTGGGAGCTTGGGAGCTTGGTTTCCCCCCTGTGAAAGGGCCTGACACAGACCCGTAAGTACGGGCTGGAATTCTCTTCCTCCATGCCAAGGACTCTGGAGCACCCCTGGTCTCCAGCATACTGTGTAGGTGTCAAATATCTGGAACTATCCTAGTGGGCCCGCATTTCCCTGTCCTGCCTCACAGGGGCCACCGTGACCTGACAGGCACCTACACACGACCCTAGGTCCACCCCAACGGTCACTAATCTGGCTCCAGTTCTGAAGGTCCAGCTGCCTCCCAGACAGCTCTGGCTGTCCCCACGGTCCCCTCCAACACAGCGCATCTGCCAGGGCCCATCCCTTCCACCCATGTGACAAACCTGCCCTCTCCTCTTCTTTTCTTGCCTCAGTGACCAACACAAGCAGCCACACCACTGTACTGGCCAGAACTGGGAGTTGAACTTCTGCTCTACCTCCAGTTATCCCATAACCATCCGGTCGGTGGGCCGTCTCCTTGTAGTATCCAAGTCACACCCTTCTTTCCATTCTCACTACTCATGTTTCATCTCTTCTCATCTACAGACTGTAAGCACTCTCCTGCCCCCACTCACATCCCTTAAATGCAATTTCTTCACTCAGAGGGGCTTTTAAAAAATGTATGCCTGATCACGTCACACCCTGCACAACCATACGATGCTGGTTCCCACTGCCCACCCACAAGCTGAGGGCCACCCACTCCTTAGCAGGGCACCCAGGCCCCCTGCTGCCTGCCTTCTACTGCCCCTGCCCCCCTACATCCCCTTTCCCTTTCCTAGTCAGGACGCCAAGCACATTGAGGCCCTCACATCTCTCCCAAATGACCACTGCCCTTTCAATACTCAGCATCTGTATTTGCTGCTCCTTCTAATCAGTATACCCTCCCTTGTCCTCAGATACAAGCAAAGCTGAAGGCTTCTAGGGGACCAGCCTCTGCGCCTGAGAGACAGTCACCAGGGAGCCCAACCGGCCATCATGGAAGTAGTCAGCCACAAGGGTAGATGTGGCCATTCCTGAGCCCCACGTCTCCCCCTTGGCTGTGGCCCAGAGACTAGAGAGCAAGGATACGAGGAGAAATGGAAGTCGGCTCCCACGGCGGCAGACATCATGGCCTCCAGGCTTCGCTGTTCTTGGACCCCAAAGCAGTAGCCATTGGCTTTATCCACAGCCTGCAGGACCCGCCGGATACTCTCCTTGTCCTGGCCAGGGAGGAGAGAGACAGCTTTGTGAGTGAAACAGAGGCGTGTGGAACTGAGGCTGTACCAAACCGCAAGCAGTCTCCAAACATTCCCCTCGACCTTGCCTCATGAAGCCTCTGGACGTGCAGCTTCTGCGCCTGGAGTAGCTCTACATGTCCCCGGAGGCATGGCTACATCCTAGCTTTCCTGTCCACCAACCCACCCAAATCGGAACAGATAAGCTCCTCTGTGCACACCCATGGTCCCCTGGGGCAATCCTATTACAGCTCTGATCCTACCAGCTTACTATTGACAAGTCATGAACTCATCTGCCTCCCCTATTTGACTTTATACCCCATGAGGTCAGGGACTTATTTGTCGAGGTAATCCTCAGGGCCTGGCACAGTCCTTAGTTGAGAGTAGGCACACCCAATAAATATGTATATAATCTATTTGCTCATTCTCAGAATAGTGATAAGAATAGTCTCTACGTCCCGTGATGGCAAGGAGAGATCAGAATAATGCATGTACAAGTCCTCAGCACAATGCCTAGCACAGAAAGTGCTCAGTAAGTGGTAGTTGTTATGATTAATATTGTAGGGTTCGATTTTCTCATTTTAGAGGAGAAAATTGTGGCATTAAATAGGGAACAGACAAGTTTGCTCATGTCCACACAGGGGCTGGGGACTACTTTGTCAAGTCAACAGGCAATTGCCCATCCTGAAGGAGGCTGAGAGACCTGTCTTTGGCCTTGGTCATGTCCCTTGCTGACGACTTTCTGAAATCACCCATTTTCACACTGATGAGGGAGCATGTGTTGAGACAACCTAGTGATACAGAATAAACAGGGCCAAAGTTTGGCCCACCCTCTTTACTGGAATCCTGCCCATGAGAGCCACTGGTCCTAAAACCAAGGGGACTGAATGATAGTTAGACCCAGGACAAAGACCCCTGTTTGACCCCTCAAAGCCTCTTTGTACCCTTGGCTTAGTGAGATCCCAGGTACTGTCAGAGCCTAGGCGAGGGCTAGGCCTCTTAGTTCCCAGTACCTGAATGTTGAGAGGGATGAAGGAGACCAGACTGTAGTCTTCAATGAGCTGCACCAGTTTCTCATTGAGCTGACGGTAGTGGCGGAAGAAAGGGTCAGAAGCCAGGTGGTCGAGCAGGTAGGAGAGGTCCAGGACCTCTGTGTAGTAGTCCAGGTTGAAAGCTAAGGAGAGAAATTGGTGTTTAGGAGCAGCTGATATGAGGCTAAAAGATCCAAGGACAGGGACCGTATTTCCTTTCTTTCTTCCTTTTATTTTCATTCATTCATTCAACAAATATTTGTTGAGGCAGTGAAATGAACTTACTCAGAAGAAAATACTTGGTTTTACCCATTGGCTCTGTCATTTACTAGCTAGACGGGACTGCTGTGAGGATTAAATGCTCTAAGTCCCAGGGTCTGGTACACACAAGCACTTGCTCCATGGTAGGAAATAATAAGATCGAATGTGTCCCGAGAACAGTGCTGGGTCCCTGCCACATGGAGTTCAGGGTCAGGTAGTCGGACCCCCAGGACCCGGCACATGCACTGTAAGGACTCTAGCAGGGCACTTCTGGTGTAAATCACTTTCCCTTTCTGCGCCAGCTCCTTCTGAATGTAAAATGAGGACACCAGACTAGATGACTCCAAGTTCTAGGAATGCAAACTTCCTCTAAGAGAAGGAAAGTGGGCCTCCCGGCACTGTCCATTTCTGCTGGAAAACTCGAGCACTCGGGTTACTCAACTGGTCCGTCCCAGAGCAAGCCAAGGCAATCATTAGGCTGTTGGATTGACTGACTCCCTCCCTACACCCAACGTGGGGCTCAAACTCACAATCCCAAAATCAAGAGTCACATGCTCCTCCAACTGAGCCAGCCAGGCGCCCCTCTGTCTCCTGTCTTCTAATCAGAAACTGTCACCCCTCTGCCTGCAAGGAATTATGGCCCGGGCATTCCTACAGACTTCCTGGATTGCCTGACAGGTACGTTCTTCCCCAGGAATTAAGCAATTGGAGCCAGGTGCACCTGGGTTTGGACTGCATCTCAGCTAATATACTAGCTGTGTGACTGACCTTGGGCTATTCATATAATGTCTCTGGGCCTCAATGGCCTCATCTGGTTTGCACATCAGTCTCTTATAAGGATGACTGGCAAGAGTCAGAGGCAGAAAGGTCAAGGATCACCACGTAGCCATCTGGGCTGGAGGCCATGAAGGTGGGCGGGGAGAGGGGCTTGGGAAGACTGTGGGCATAGATAAAATGGGGCTTCTGGGCCTACCAAGAGATGGACCAAGACTCTGGGCTGAGGCAGCCCCTCCAAGATGTTGACATCCCTCCCATGTCCTGACTGACAGCCAGCAGGCCTCCCTGGACAACGACCTGACACATCGTGATCCTAACAACATTTCTTCCTGTTCACTGCTGGTCATTTCAGCTTTTCTTCTCCAGGTTCCTTTGTGGCTGGAGATGCTATTTAGGGAACTGATGCCCCCAGCTCAGCGCACTAATTTTGCAGGAGTGCGGGCCATGAGGGCCCTAGGCAACTCCCCTGCCTCCTGCTTCTGCCTCAGTCTTTTGCACCCTGACAAAGGCACCTCCATCTGTCTATTAGCTCAGACAGAAACCTGAGAGTCATCCTTAATTCCTTGGTCTCCGTGCCCAATCCACTAGCAAACCCTATTTCTTGAGTGAGTTTTGGATCGATCTACTTCTCTCCATTCTCACTACCACTGTTTGGACTGCTGCAAAAACCTCCTCAGGGATTTCTGTTTGCATTCTTACCCGTTTCAATTAATTCTCCACGAAACAGCCACAATGACGTTCTTAATTCATGCTATGTCCTTGCTTAATATTCATCAATGGCTTTCTCTGGTGCTTCAACATTATAGGTTCTGGCCCCTGCCCACCTCTTTGACTTCATTTCCTACCACCCTTCCTCTGACTACTACCTCAGCTACCCTAGGCTTCCCCCCCCACCCTCACTTTTTCCTTTAACACAAAAAACTCTTTCCCTAAGGGCCTTTCCTCCTACTGGTCCCTCTGCCTAGAACAGTCCTGCCTTGCCTGACTGCTTCTCACCATTCGGGTCTCAGCTCAGATAGCGCTGCTCACTGAGTAGCAGTGCTACTCACTCCCAACCACTCATTTTGTTTTAATTCCTTTGCAGTACATATCACCAACTATATAGCTCTCTTGTCCCCCAAACCCAGAACGGTATCTGGCCCAGAGTGGCACAAAATAAACAGGCAGGAATCAGGACCTGCCTGTGGCTATGATCACCAACATGCATGGTCCCTGGAAGCAGCTCCCTTCAGCTGAGATCTGCGCCCTTCTCCTTGCCTGTCCAGAATAGGAGCTCTCACCCAGCTTCCCATAGTGCTCAATGAGGTCCATCTTGGAGAGGAGGTTGACATGGGGCAGCTCCACATGCAGCATGGTGGCCAGAGAAGTACACAGTACGGAAATGAACTTGGCCGGGTCTGTGCAGTAATGAGAATCCACCAGGTGGACAGCAGTCAGCTGGAAAGGGAGGAAGAGACAGGGTGAGTGGCCTGGGGAGGCAGGAAACATCACGGCCTATGTCTTTCCCCAAAGGCTGGGGACTCCTGAGGACAGACTGCAAGCCTTCCCCATTAGTGTCCTCCTGCTTCTGCTTCATTCTAATAGCGACACTCATTTCCTTCTGCCAGGAGATATGGAGCATTTTTCCTTACAAGATGCCTTGCACCGTGCCTCCCAGTGGGCAACTAGCTCAATTCTGACTGCATCTGACTCTGTTTCATTTACTTTTGCCCAGCAAGTCACAACAATAATCACCATACCGGGGCGCCTGGGTGGCTCAGTCGTTAAGCGTCTGCCTACGGCTCAGGTCATGATCCCGGGATCCTGGGATCGAGCCCCGCATCGGGCTCCCTGCTCGGCGGGAAGCCTGCTTCTCCCTCTCCCACTCCCCCTGCTTGTGTTCCCTCTCTGGCTGTGTCTCTCTCTGTCAAATAAATAAATAAAATCTTAAAAAAAAAAAATCACCATACCACTTTCTACATAACCCGTTCCATACTTCCAATAATCCCAAATTGGGTACTAGCACATCCATTCTGCAGATGAGAGAACTGAGACTCAGAGAGAGAAACTAACTTACCCAGGCCCACACAGCGAGTCAGGGGCAGAGCATGAATTCGAACTCACACCAGTTTTACTCCAAAGCAACTCGGCCCCTACCTCGCTGTGTGACATGGGGGCGTGGCATCTGTCCTCCCTGTCCCAGTTCCTCCATCTGCAAAAGGAGCCTTCTCGAACCAAGACGCACCCTGAGGTCCCACTGCGCCATCTGGGAGAAGATGCTGCGCAGGGCGCCGTGGTGCGTGCAGAGCTCCACCTGGCCCGGGCAGTCGAAGAGGAAGTAGTGGCCGCGGAGGGGCTCTAGCTTGGCCCGCAGCCAGTCCAGGTTGGCCTCCAGGTACTCCATGCAGTAGAGCAGGCCGCCGTTGGGCCCCAGCCGCAGCGCGTCCATCACGTCGCCCAGGCCCACCAGCTCTCCCACGTCCACGGCGCACTCGTACGGCAGCCCCTCGTTGGCCGGGTCCAGGTTCACCACCGCCACGCGCCGGCCCAGCGCGCGCAGGAACTCACTCATGCCCAGGCAGTACGTGGTCTTCCCCGAGCCGGGCGGGCCGATCACCGCCTGCCCAAAGGCCGTGGTCGTGGCGGCCCCCGCCATGGGCGGCACGCGGGCCCGTGCAGGGCAGATAAGCTCGGCAGACACACAAGCTGAGGGCGGCGGTGGATCTCGGGGGCTGGCGGCGACGCCCGGGCGTCCCCGGAGGAAGTGCAGGTACCTGGGCGGTGCAAGGGGACCAAATGGCCCGTTCCTAACCGGACCAGCACCCGACTTCCGGACGACGTCGGAAATGGCGGGGGCCCTGAGAGGAAGTCCCGCCCTCCCGATGGAGGCGCAGCTTGGCGTCTGGGGACGTGACGTGCAGAGCGTTTCTACCCGAGCGGGGGACTGCAGTCTGCGTGCGGCCCTGCGGTGGGGTGGGCAACTCTAACCCAGATTTTCCCGACCGTCCCCCGGCCCAAATTAGAAGATAAAAAGGGAACTCCGGTAGTAAACTTCTTTATTCTCCCGGTAGGTCGCAGACCCGGGCCACCTCCCGCCGGCCTTGCCGCTCCGGGTCCCAGCCAGTCAGGGGAGGAGGCGATGGAGCGCCCGCCCCAGGATCGTCTCTTACTAGCACCACGAGTCCTCCCCTCTTCCAGGTCCATTACCCCTTCTTTTTGACCTTTATAGCGACCCCCCCCCCCGCCAAAGAACTTTGTGCTGAGAACTCCAGTCAATACCGCTGTTCAAGGTACTGGGCGAGGCAACACGGGCAAGCCCAAACAGGGGCTGGGGATGGGAAACCAATGAGAGGTCATTAAGCCCTAATATTAAAAGAGGAGGCTAGGGGGCTTTGGGGAAACTGCCCTTGAGGTAGAGAGCCAGAAGGCAAGTTCAGAATAAAGCACCCTGAACAAGCTGCACAGATTGCTGTTCCCAAAGTTCTTTAGGCTGTGGTGGGAGATAAGGCCAAGGCAGTGGGCTGCCACTGTGCAGTTATGAGTGATACTGAGGAAGGCCTCAAAACTGTCACTCAGGCTCTGAGGGGGTGTCCAAGGCACAGCTGGAACTCCTCACAAAGGCCACGTCTGGCCGAAACTTCATGCTGGTGGGTGGCTGGCGTCGGAGCAGCGACTCCCCTTGATCTTGAGGTAGGGGCTCATCATAGATGGTGGAGATGAGCCCCAAGCCAGTTCCACGGAGCCTCTTCAGTTGCCCAAATGGCTGTAGCTTCTCTCCGTGGTACCTGCATTAAAAAGAGCTCACAGTGAGAGGACTGCTCTCAATCAAACTCTTTAATAGGTTGGGAAAGGACAGAGAAGCAGCTCTCACATGTCTGGTTTGTCCCAAAGACAGAGCCTTTAAATCTGGATCTTTGCTTTTCAGCCTCCTTATCTATTCACTGACAGTGCCAGCAACCTGGGGCCTCACACACTGCTTTCATTTTATTTATTTATTTATTTAAGATTTTATTTATTTATTTGACAGAGAGAAACACAGTGAGAGAGGGACACAAGCAGGGGGAGTGGGAGAGGGAGAAGCAGGCTTCCCGCGGAGCAGGGAGCCCGATGTGGGGCTCAGTCCCAGGACCCTGGGACCATGACCTGAGCCGAAGGCGGACGTTTAACGACTGAGCCACCCAGGCGCCCCTCATTGCTTTCATTTTAAATAGTACACAGAGTTTAGAACAACTGTCAGCAAACTGTGACTTACAAGCACTCCCTAACGGCAATCATCAAGTCCAAACTCCTCAGACCAGGGGGTATGACTCCCCCAAAGATTAGTGATCCTGTTAAGCCTTAGGGCTTGGTCCAAAAAAATAGTGCCAGACCTACCTTTTCCTTCTAATTCTGCTTTGAAGTTCATCCTCTAGGAGTCTCTAGCACCCATCCCAAAATCAGAGGGAAGGGGGAAACCAGGGTACAGATGAAAGGCTAGCTGGGTCTCCCAGGGAAGTCCCTTGGTCATACTCACCCCAATCCACGCTTGCATCTAGGGTGCTGGCCATCACTATCCAGGGCCTCAGGCACCCCTGAACACTGACTGCCCAGACCCTGGCCCTCAGCCCAGCCCTGCCGCTCCATCACCCTCCGTCCAATGCCCTGTGCAGGGAAGAGAGAAGACTCAAGAGTATGGGGTTCCTTGTGTGTGTGGGGGGGGGGTTGGAATGGGGATAGAGAAGGAAAAGAGGGGTCAATGGGCTAGGCACAGTGCTTACCTTGGTGTAGCGCTCAAAGGTGCCCACTTGGCATTTGATCACAGAGCTGTCCTCCTGGCCATCACGGAGTCTCCGTTCCAGACGCATTTGGATAGAGTCTCGGGCATCCTTGTCTCCACCATCTGAGGAAGCAGAGCTCAGTTTGCAGAAGGGTCTCTCAGCAGAAAGGGGGGAAAAATCAGATTTCTAGGCCCTCCTCACAATATTTACATGTTCATCTTTAGGGTGTTTTATTAATTTTTAAAAAATTTTTATTTAACAGAGAGAGCACGAGCAGGGGGGAGAGGTAGAGGGAAAGGGACAAGTAGACTCCCCGCTGAACAGGGAGCCCGACTCCGGACTCGATCCCAGGACCCCGGGATCATGACCTGAGCTGAAGGCAGACACTCAAATGACTGAGCCACTCAGGCGCCCCTGGTGTTTTAGTATTTTATTATTATTGGAGTAGGGACCCTGGCTTTCCCAGATGAGGAAACTGGTTACAGAGAAGTCACAGAGCCAAAAGATGAGAAGTGGAATTAGAACCCAGGTCTTTCCCTCCCACCCTCCCCTCACCCAGGTCATTTTTGACTCCAGAATCTAAACTCCTAACCAGAGCCTGAGCTCCTGGCCCTCCCATTCTACCAGGGCCTGCCCACCAGAACCAGAGCCCCCCAAAGGCTGACTCCACGAAAAAAAGGAAAAAGGCTCTGCCCACAACCAGCAGTTGATGCACACAAGTGGAGATGTTTGAAGAGAGGAACCCTCTCAGTGGCCGACCCCAAGGGAACTGGTCCCATCTCTGCTAAGCAGGCCTGGTAAAGTGTCACTGCAAGGCCAGAGGACCAGCTCCCCCTCCCCATACTGCAAGCCCTGGCCCAGTACCTGTGTCGTAGTACACACTCATGTCCACGTCCCAGTCATCGGCTGTCTGTTCATCAAAGTCTGCAGAGAAGTCAAACAGAGTCAGCAAAGGACTCACAGTTCTGTTGAGAGTTAAATCTAAACTAAGACCTATGTTCTAGAACTTGGGGCTTTTCATTGTATTTTTAAATCTTTCCTGGGGGGGTCATTTTTTCTCCACTCCACTGATCCCCCACCCCTAAAAAGGATGACTGGTCTCTCACACAAGCAAGGTAAGCCTCTTTGCTAGCCCTTTATTTGGCCTCACTGCCAAAGAACCCACCATGTGGAATGGAGAACCCTGACCCAATGCACCAGGGATCACTCCTGCCCTGGTCTGGGTGCCAGCATTACCTCCTTCTTCCTCCTGCCAGAACTGGGCGTCTGTGTAGAACACCAGGCCGGAGCCGCCTTTCTCCCACTTGAGCTCAATCTCCTCCTCAAAGAGCCGCTCAGTGATGCGCTCCTGCCCGGTCACATCTTCATGCAGTGCTTCATGACGCTCCCACTCTTCACCCCGGTCGTCATCCTTGGAGAAGGTGAGGAGAGGTGACCTGTCTGTCCAGCCTCCTGACCTCATGCCCGCATGGAGGGCAGCTCAGGGCCGAGGAAGCCCGTGAGCCAGGCCCTCAGCTCCATTCTTCCAAATTTCTCTTAGAAGCAGCACATATTTGGCCCTAGAGGGCTTGCCCAACACATCTCTCCATCGGCCTTCCCCAAAGCCTGACTCCCTCTTAACCTCTGCGCTTCTGGCCATGTTGTTTCCCCTGCTGGAAATATCTGCCCTCCTCTCCTACCACCTTCTCTTCTTCAACTGGTAAATCCTCATCCCTCAAGTTCTACAGTCCTACACGAAGCCCCCACACAGAGGCCCACAGCACTCTTGCTGGTCTCCGAACTCCTCACTTTGGAGGTAATCGGTACACACTGTTTAGGCCTCCACACATTATGTCATAAAGAAAGAGGGGTAACAACTAAGACAACCTATTGTCTACTGTGTCAGGCCTTTCTCATAACTTAGCTCCTTTGATCACCCCAACAACACTGTGAGGTGAGTACCAACATTCCCGTTCTACAAATGAGGAGACCTGGGTTCAGAGGAGTAAAGTGATTTGCCCAAAATAATACACCAAGAGAGTGGCAGAGCCAGCATTCAAACCCAGGTTGCCATACCATACAGCCTTTCCAGATGCTGATTCTCTCTCTTCAGGGAGATTTAAGGCTCTTTCAAGGCAGGAAATGGATCTTGGAATGTCTCTGGAATCCTGCACTAGCCTGTGTGTACAACTACCTGTCTAGACTTGCAGAATGATAGGATGACTCCTGGCTTGAAATCTTGGGGGTCCCTGTCTTAGTTAAACTCCCAAGAGGCCTCAGGAGCCACTGCTGCAGAACAGGTGCTGGGGAACAGTCCAGACGGTACTACACTAAGGATGTGGTACAGATGTCAGCAACTCTGGGCTGGCAGCTTTGAAGACACAGATGAATTATTTTTTTACCCAGAGTATGCACACACAGAAAAGTTTCTCCAAAATCACACCTCTCCTGATTTTATGGATGAACAACCAAATTCGGAGAAAGAGGAAAAAGAAATGTCTATTTCATTGATAAAATTAGAGTGGGAGCTAGTGTCCAAGCCACAGACTCAAGGTCAGAAAATAGAGATGACTTCTCAGTCACGTAATGAAAGCACACAGAGGTTAGACAAGCAGCAAAGGGGGCCAAGTTCACATCCCACCTATGAAAAGGACGCTCCTCACATTCCTTCTAAGAGAATGCAAAGACGACCCCTTCGAGAATCTTCTGATAAAAACTCTGGCCCCTCTCCTCAAAGAAGTGCGTATTTGCACACGCAAATGCAGTTTTATATTCAACGACAGGGAGTTCTAACTCTCTGGAACCCTCCTGAGAAGCCTGCACGTTTAGAACTATTGTAATACACAACCGAAGAGTGATAGTATTAATGCTTTAGCCTCTCGTAAGCTGCCAGCAAAGACAGGGTAGCTCACTGTACTCACATCATCTGAGTGTGACTCTTCCTCCTCCTTTTCCCCTTCCTCCTCTGGCTCTCCATGGGAGCTGGCTGGTATGTCTGCGAGGCAGGTGCCTTGGGGTATTTCTTCACCTTCAGCCGTGTACACAAGCTCTTCCTGCTCCACAGTCTCTGAGTCCTCATACTTGAACGGTACATTGCCGTAGCGCCGGGAAGAACCTGTCTTGGGGAACTGGAGTTGCAGCTGGGTGATGATGCGAGGGGGTAGGCGGCAGGCCCGGATCAACTCCAAAAAGACTCGCAGAGGAGTCCCCACATTCCCATTGGGCATCAGCACTGGTGGGTTCAGCTCTGGCAGTTGCCTCAGATCGGCCAGAGTGAAGGCTTCACTCTTAGCTTTCCGACTATGCAGCTCCTTCCGGGTTTTGAAAGGAAAGGAGCCCAAACCTTGGAAAGGAAAGGAAAAAATGGCTCTTGAAATCTAGAAGCCTCCAGCAACACTTGAGCCAGAAATTGGTTCAACTCTTTTGGCCTAATGCTGTTCCTCCCTTTCACACTTCTCCAGAGTAACTTCCTCCATTTCCTGACCAGAACCACCTAATAATTTCATGCCATTTCTCATCACCCCAGCTGAGCACATGAGTTTCTTTCAGATCTGGTTCCCGTTGACTTTCTGATTCTCAAATGCCACCGACCCCCACTCCCTGCACATCCTCATACCATGTGCTTCATCCACACCAAACAATTTAACATGCCCTGAAAGTTCCATGGGCTTTCACCATCTGTCTGTGTCTGCAAATGCCATTTACTTTGAACACCGTTCCTTCCTACAAACTCCTGTTTCTCTTTCAGATCCAGATGAAAAGCCACATTTCCTGATCCCTCTAGGGGATCAGTTTCTTCCTCCTGTCATCTCGCAGCACTTGGTAATAAAGAGCATGGGCTCTGGGGCAATGTGCCTGGGTTTGTACTGTGCCTCTCCCACTTCTTAGCTCTGTAACCTTGAGCAGGTAACATAACTTCTGTATCCCTCAGTATCCTCACTTATAAAATGGGTAACAATAGCTCCTACCTTATAGGATTGTTGCAAGGAGTCAATAGGAAAATGAAAGGCTTAGAACAGTGCCTAGTAAGTACACAGGAAGTGCTCAGTAAACAATTATAATGGCATCTCGGGCGCCTGGGTGGCTCAGTTGGTTAAGCGACTGCCTTCAGCTCAGGTCATGATCCCGGAGTCCTGGGATCGAGTCCCACATCAGGCTCCTGGCTCAGCGGGGAGCCTGCTTCTCCCTCTGACCCTCTCCCCTCTCACGCTGTTTCTCTCTCTCAAATAAATCAATAAAATCTTTAAAAAAAATTATAATGGCATCTCTGTGACAATTACCTTTTTACAAATCTGTCTTCCTCTCTGAATCCTGAGCACAGGCTGTGTCTAACTGTTCTCTGCACAGCTGCTAGAGTCACACTAAGTGCAGCATATAAGCTTGATTTGTTGAATGAATGAATGAGAGGACTCTGCAGTGTTTCCTGTTCCCCCATCAAAGTGATTTCCCATGAAAATGGGAGCTGTCCAGAGAAAAGAGATTGTCTTTTCATTTGCGTCTTGCCAAGACAGGGCTGGATAGGAAGCAACGAAGAATGTGATAAAGACAGACAATAAGGGGCACCTGGGTGGCTCAGTCACTAAGTGTCTGCCTTCGGCTCAGGTCATGATCCCAGGATCCTGGGATCGAGCCCCGCATCGGGCTCCCTGCTCCGCGGGAAGCCTCCTTCTCCCTTTCCCAGTTCCCCTGCTTGTGTTCCCTCTCTTGCTATGTCTCTGTCAAATAAATAAATAAAATCTTAAAAAAAAAAAAGACACTAAGTGACGCCTGGGTGTCTAAGTCAGTTAAGCGTCTGCCTTCCGCTAGGGTTGTGATCTCGGGGTCCTGGGATGGAGTCCCGTATCAGGCTCCTTGATCGGCAGGGAGCCTGCTTCTCCCTCTGCTTGCCACTCCCCTTGCTTATGTGCGCGCGCGCTCTCTCTCTCACAAATAAATAAATAAATAAAATCTTAAAAAAGACAATAAGAGGATTAGAAATCTCATTTCCTTTTCTTCCTTCCGTGTCAGTGGAATATCAACCCCTCAGATTGAGAAAAGGGTCTCAGAAGGAATCTAATAAATTGGAAAATGAAGTTTCATCCCATCAGGCCTCTTCCCGTTATTTCCACTCTAAGTTAGACTAACATGCAGTTGAGCCTGAAACTGATCAGAACTGACCTAAAACTCTCAATTAAGAGTCTGATAATCAGAGACCTGACTTATCCCCGTCATCCCTCAGGAAAGGGGTCTCCGTTCCAGGGCCGGTAGGCTCAGTCTATTATCTTTCCCACCCGTACCTGACGCCTCAGTAGGTAGCCGCAGTCTGCGGATGAAACAACGACCGGGCAACCAAGTCCCCTGAGAATCCAGCCATCTGCGGCCCGAGTACATGCGAAGAAGCTGTTGAGCTTGAGCTGCCCCCCGTACCGAAATGACGCAGCAGCAGGTGCGGGTCTGGACGGGAGCAGAGTCCGGAGTGGAGAGAGCGTGGGCATCGGTGGCCGAAGTCTGGGCGAGGTCCTGGCCCACAGGAATTAGGGCAGAGTCGGGAGCAGCCTTGGAGGGAGCCCGCTCAGGCCGATGCCGGTAGTGGAAACACAGGAAGCCACAGCCGGGCTGTTCTCGGAACTGGCTAAAGTAGCTCCGGAGCTGGGCCGACCGCAAACCCGCGGGGATACCGCTCACTATTAAATAGACTGTCGCCTCCTCCTCCGCCTCGCTGGGCACCGCCATCTTGGATTGTCACGTGATCCGCTGGGACCAACTCTCGCGAGAATAGCGCAAGCCTTGCGGAGGCCGCTGCTACGCAATGTAGAGTAATCCGCGATTAGTGCGCCGGGTTGTGGTGGAGCCGCTGAGAAGGTATGGGGTAAGTCGTTCGGGTCGCTCCCCGGCAGAGAGAAGCCGACGATGATGAGAACACTCACCTGAGAAATGGGTTTTACAGATCTCTTTCATAAGGCTTTAGTGATGATAAAATTAGAAGCCTGCGGGAGGTGCAGTTTTTAAGATTTTTGGTTTTTGGGGATTTCCCGCACCTAATCACAGCTTTCTCCTTCACAGCCTTTTCGGTTCATTCACTTATTCTTCCAAAGCATATTCATGCCCTTCCACAAATCTCTAAGGAAAAGATAAGCCAATTGAAAAGTGGACTGAAGACACTTCACAGAAAAGAAACATCGAATTAACAATGAAAGAGCCTCAATTTCATTGATAATCAAGGAAATGCAGTGAGACCCACTTAACATCCATCAGACTGGCAAAAATTTTAAATCCTCAAGTGTCGGTGACAGTGTAAACAACTGGATCTCCCATACACCACTGAGGAGTGTAAACTAGTACAACCACTCTGGAAAACAATTTGCCATTACCCAGTAGAAGTGAAGCTACTCATATCCTTTGACCCAGCAATTCCACTACTATGTATATATACTTAAAAGAAATTCTTGCATATGTCTCTATTGACAATGTTAAGCTTCACCCAGCCCTGTGATCCTGGAAAAGAGTGAAGGTTAAGAAACCCCATTCCCACCCTTTTGTGTCCTGGAACACAGCTTACTGCAAAGAAACACGCTTCCTTTTATGACTTAGATAAAACCCATGGGTGCCCCCCTTGTTTACCTATGTCAAGGCTAGCAACAGGCTCCAAATTCCAATTCTTTGCCTTGTAAACGCTTAGATGAACTGCTTGTCCCCACTGATCAATCAGAACAAAATGCTTGTTAACCAAACTTTGGTTAAGCTTCTCTCCTTTCCCCGGGTCCCTGAACTTTGCCTCCCTCTCCCACCCCCCAAGTTTGCGCCAGCGCACAACCCCTCCTGAGAATAGGCTGGCTTCAGGGTAAAACATTTTCTGATCTACTGTCCCATCATGCCACTCCTGGCACTTCCTCACACCCAGTTCTTTCTAGCCTTGTTTACTTTTCCCTCTGAATGATGAACTCCTTTTGCCTAACCCTTGAAGGTAGATCTCATGGTCCCATTGCAATAGCTTCTTTCTCCCTTGCAATAGTTCCTTTCCTCTCTTGCAATAATCATTTAAAATGAAGTCCCTCTTTGGGACGCCTGGGTGGCTCAGTCGTTAAGTGTCTGCCTTCGGCTCAGGTCATGATCCCAGGGTCCTGGGATTGAGCCCCGCATCGGGCTCCCTGCTCAGCGGGGAGTCTGCTTCTCCCTCTCCCACTTCCCCCCTCTCGTGCTCTCTCTTTCTCACTCTCTCTGAAATAAAGTAAAATAAAATCTTAAAAAATATATATAAAAAATAAAGTAAAATGAAGTCCCTCTTTACTGAGTCCAGATTTGTTTTTTATTTGACAATATATATGAATATTCATAGCTGCAGTGTTTGTAAGAGCAAAAAATTGGCATTTAATACTATTAAGCAGGTATATGATGTTGAGGGGATATAAACAAGTCAGAAAACAGAATTATCTATATGAAAAGTTCAAAAATACAAAAATGTTTCTTAGGGATACATAAGTAAGTATGCATTAAAATAATAAAGAAAAGGAAATGATTAACCCCAAATTCAGGGTAATCATTACCTTTAGGGGGAGGTGATAGATTTAGAAAGGGACTTCAAAGTTGATGGGACATGATGAGGGTTCATTGTACTCCTATTCTTTACACTTAATATATTTTATAAATGCTTAGAGCACAGCTCTTGATAAACGTTAGCTGGTTATTGTTTAGTAGCCACCCAGGACGACCCACCTGGAATGAGTGATTCCCCTTTTAACCCTGGTTCCCCTGAGACCTTAGCCTTGTTGCCTCTAGCAGTTTCACTGGGATTGCCTTTCTCTGCTTCCTTGTTCTGGGCTCTTGTCCACCTTTCCAGACCCATCTCTTGCTGCCCTGGGCCCAAGTTGCCCCAGACGGTTTGCAGTTAGCTGAACACTCTGTCACCCTGGTGTTTTTTGCACCTCTCATTCCCTCTATCTAGAATGCCCATCCCTTGGGAAACCCCTATTCATTCTCTTTAGCTCAGAGCAGTCACCATGGGGCTGAAGCATTCTTCCCACCTCCAGACAGATTTAATCACTCCCTCTTCAGAGCTCCTGCTGCTCTCTGAACATCCCTCTATCACAGTTCAGATCTCTCTGGGTTGCAATTACTTCTGTGTCTCTCTCTGCCATAGACAGGATGTTCAGTGAAGGCAGGAGCTATATCTTATGTATTTTGCCCCCCTAAGCACCTAGCACAGGGTCTGGTACAAGTGGTCATCAAGAGAGATGTTCAATGATGGCATGAATGGAGGGATCGATGGTGGATGTTGGCTTTTTGTTGGCATCATAGGTTCTAGGATACCCACAGGCAGGGTGTGTCGGCCAAGGCACAGCACCTGACTGTTTATTAAGCAGTCAACGATTAGGCTAACAAAGGTAGAGATAATGGTGATAATAAAATGATACCCAAGGCTGAGCCCTCTCCTGACTCCTAGTGAGTTATCCCTGGCTGGGCCTGAGGATAAGGATCACGGCTGCGAGGGTAGATGGTCAGTAAACAGGAGCTGAGCTGGCTCCAGACAGCCTGATCCTGGCCATGACTCATGCCAACCTGTGCTGGCGAGCCTGGCCCCCACAGTCATACAGGCCTGAGTTCAAATCTCAGCATAGATAGTGATCAGTCGAGACACTGAGTATAAGTTGCATACCCTGTCTGAGCCTGTTTCCTCCTCTGCCCTCTCTGGTTGATGAGGCAGTTCCCACTTCTAAGCTGCTGATAATGGAGACACAGTCCCCCACATTTGTCTCACAGAGAAAGCATCAGTGCTCTTATTGTATTATAATTCTCTCTTTAGTTTTGCTAGATTTTTCTTGATCTTCCTTGCAGAAGGTTTGGATAGGGCACAGGGAACGACAAGAAATACAGATGAGAAACAGAGTGTAGCTCCCCAACCATGTGGAGGGGACAGGGAAGAAGTTTGCAAAGGAGCAAGGTAATGCTGATCAGGGAAGCTATTTGGGTGATGGAAACATTAGATAAGTTGAGGGGAAAGGCTGGGGTGGGTGGTGGAGAGGAGCACTTTCTAGTGGCTGTTCAAAGTTGGAGGAGGGAAGGGGTGAGGGGCAGGAAGATTCAGCCTGCAGGTTCAGAGAGGTGCAACAATAAACTAATGGGGGCAGTTAGTGAAGGAACATAAAAGATAGAAGGACCTGAAATCCCTGACTCCTCTGGATTTGGCTCCTCTGGAGAGACAAGGCATCTGCTCTTGGAAGAGTTCCCTCCCGCATCTGTGTGGTGAGATGGACAGTGTATGTCCAAGTGCCCGGAGGGGCAGGCAGAGAGAGGGGCCCTGGGGGCCTGAGCTCTGAGTCTGGGAGTTCTGGTGGAAAGGTAGGGGAGGGGGAATGCAAGGCCTGCTCTAGGCTGTAAAGGATGCTTGTATTTGGGACTTTGATTAGGTCCTGGCTTGGGGGAGCTGTGGAGCAGGGCATGGCCTGTGTGAGAGGAGGGTAGGTGTTGGGATCACCATGGGGAAAGGGGGTGATTGGTTAGTTGAGGCCCCAAATGCCAAGCAGAGCAGTTTGGCCGGGATTAGCAGGCTCTGGGTAGACCCTGAAGATGTGCAGACATCAGTCTGCTTACATTGGGGGCCACTTGTCTTTCTCCTGTGACATACAGAAAATGGAGAACATGCCCCAGTGTGAGGGTGTCTCCGTATCGTGTGCCCGCCCTTGAGCATAGGGATGGATGTGTGAACATCTGTCTCCAGTGCATGTGCCTATTGTCATGTGTTTGGGTCTGCTGAATGTCACCGAGTGAGTGTATCTTGGCTGTCCATTTCCGTGCTGTGTGTGGGTGGATGGTGGGTCTGTTTTATGGGTCTGCGTAGGTGTGTGTCTTAGCGCGTGCATGTGCGTGTGTGAGAGTTATAGGTCTGAGTTGTGTGTGTCCTTGTGGGGTGTGGGGTGTGTGTTTCTGCCACTCTGGGTGTCTGAGTGGTGAGTGGGTGATTGGGTGAGGGACAGGGGTGCCCTTGCTGCTGGCACTGGGTGCCCATAATGGGTATATGGCTAGTTCAATTGTGGTCCTATCCTGGGGGCCTTCAGGAGAGGCCTGAATGACAACTCTTCGACTGTTGTCCCTGAGTGAATGACCTCTCATTGAGCAATAATTAACTTGGCCCCATGAAGAGAATCCGAACTGGTGGTGAAGAGGGTGGGACTGGTATGGGCAGGGCCTTATTGCTAAAGAAAGGGGGAGGCCTGCAAGGGGGTCCTATAGGCATGTGTGTTGTTATCATTCCCTCCCGTGTGCAGGTCAGTCACCCTAACCTGGATGGTATTCAAAATCTTTACCCAGCTGTGAGCCACAGAGATTGACCAATCAGAACAGACCCGATCCCGCACTGAATGGAGTAGTCCTGGAGGCCTTGGTTATGCCAGGCACCGCCTCTCTGGTTGCTGGCCAATGAGAATGGATTCCACACTTGATCTTAGCCAAAAGGCTGAGAAGCGATTGAGAATGGATTCCAGGAGAAGAGCTGGGCCAGAGGGGCCATGGAAGGGAACTCAGAGGGGCTCAGGGCTGTAGCTGTGAATCAACTGCTATGGAAGAGTCTCAGACTTCAAAGCTGGGGTGGCAGCTAAACCTCACCAGGCCTTGGCCTCCACACAGCTGCGCCAGGCCAGCCCTGGGTGCCCTTAAAAGAAGGGCCTCCCATTGGGACAGCAGTGGACTATCCTCTTCTGTCACCTGCAGGAATGGGGAAGTGAATGATCCCAAACTGTAGAAATTCCAGTGACCTTGCCTGTTTCAATTTGGGAATGGGCTGCTTCATATTCCTTACTGGCTGTGATCTGACTCTCATTGAGGTGAGAGGGAGCTTGTAGGGGTCAGAAGCCAAGGGAGGGGTCAGTGAGGGACTTAGGGATAAGGAAGAGACACCCCCAGCCCCAAAGGTAAAAGCAAGGAAGTAAGGAGGCCTGAACTGATCCTAACCCCTGGATTCAGTCCTGTGCAAAATAAATCTCGTCCCCCAAAATGAAATAATCATCCCACCCTGAAAAACTAATACCCCAGTGCCCTGAGGCCTGGCTCCAGCACTCCTTATGGTTCCTTCCTCTGGAACTCTTTCTGATAGGAGCAGGGTGGGCCCTGGAAGTGAGACATTCCCTTCCACATGTACAAATTACAGGGTCAGGCTCCGAAGGTGTCATGCCTTTTATTACAAAAACCAATAACTTAAATCAGTTCTGTGCAAAGTCAGTAGGACTCTTGTCCCAGTGAGCAATCTAAGCTTCCATCCCCATCTCAGGAGGGGTCGGGAGTTTTGGCCCAGAGGCTCTGAGGACCACTAAGGGATGACCAGACAGCTGGAGCACCGTGTCAAACCAAGAAAGGCCAAGGGGGGGAGGTGTGCGGTGAGTGAGGGGCCCCATAGCTCGTCTTGTTGGTTCCAGGGAAGCTGAGGCCTGCCTCCTCTGGGAGCCGGTGTCACGTTTGGGGACAGCTGGACCAAGTCAGTGCTGCCAGCTTCTGCCCAGCCTACACTTGCTCTCTGCCTGGGCTGGAACAGGTTGGCTCAGCAAAAGCATGTCCTCAAGGAGACCAGCGATGTCAATGTCTCCAATAATAGGGCGGAAGAAGAGGTCCCCAAGCAGGCTGGGCGGGATGGACTTGAGGGTGGAGGCTGTGAGAAGGACACGGGCCAAGCGGCCTTGGCCTGCGGGGCACCAGGGCTCCAGGACCTCACACAGTGCGTGGTGAGCCTCTTGCTGCAGGTGTCCGATGTGGGAGGAGGCGTGGAGGCCTGGCATGTCTGTGGGCAGAGAGGGTGAAGAGGGCGGGTGAGTACCCCACTCCCGGGCAGCAATACTAGCCCAAGACCTGAGGTCACTGGGTTGGTCTTTGAGGCGCCATTACTACCTCCTCAATGTATTTATCATTTTATTTATTCATCCATTTATGGGGCAGCCCAGAGTAATGGTTAAGAGCCAGACTGCCTGGGTTTGAATCCCACACTGTCACTTAATAGCAGCATGACCTCAGATAAGTTAATATCTGTGCCTCAGTTTCCTCCTCTGTAAAATGGCAATAATAATACCTATCTCCTAGGCATGTTATGAAGTTTAAAACAGCTAGTATATGCAAAACCCTTATAATTGGGCCTAACATATGGTAAATGTAATACGAATATTCATTACTATCACTATAATTAATTAATTTATACATTCCATGAGGGCTTTCTGGTGAGGAATTCTCCTCTCACATTTTCATTCTTCTCTATGGGGTCTTTCTGAACCCGCAGTTTTACCTGTGACTGAGGCACAGCTGTGTCTGCCCACCTTCCCTGAGGGTCAACGGCAAGTTTCTCAGGCAGAGTGGCAAGGACCAGTCTCTGGAGTGAATAAACCTGAATTCCCGTCCCTGCTTTGCCTGTACCAGGCTGTGTGACCTCCAGCCAATCACTTAACCTCTCGGAGCCTCTTTTGTGAGGTGACTTTCGGTGATAATGAGGACCCAAAGAGATAACGGGGGTCAAGCCCTGAGAAAGTGCCTTCCCTGGCTGGGCCCCCATCCAGGAATGTCTGGAAGCTCACCAGGATTGAAGAGGATGGTCTCTTTCAGGTAGGCATATTCCTTGGGGCCCAGCTCCAGGCTCCAGAAGGACTCCAGGCAGCATTGAAGCCGCTGTACGGCAGCTAGTGAGGGCTGGGGCCGATCGGGCAGCTGGCCGCCGCCTGCATTGCTACTGGGCTCCTCCAGCAAGATCTTCTTGAGTATGCTGGGGGCCGGTGCCTCAGCCACCTCGAAAGTCACAGTGTCTTGGGCCAACCCCAGCAGGAAGAGGGGGCCCCAGCAGCCCCGCAGCAGCCGCTGCTGGTCCTGAGGGGGCAGCTGACAGAAGGACGGCAGGTTCCTGAGGAAGCCTACTGTCCTGGCCAGAACATCCAAGGCCTCCCGGCAGGTGCGATGCGGGGCACACAGTCGGACAGGCCGGTGCTGTCTGCATAGGCAGCGACTCGGAGCTGGGGGCACAGCGGGCCTAGCCCTGAGGCTGGGGCTCAGAAGTGCATACAGGATGGCTGGGCGGCCTGCAGCACCCTGACACGGGCAGGTCCCTGGCTGGCTGGAGCTCATGGTTGGGGATCTGCTCGTCCTTCCGCCTGGCCCTCCTGCTCTCTGCTCTGCCCCCTGGGTGCTATTTATAGCCCCAGTGGGAGGGACGGTGCGGCGCGGGGGGGGGGGGGGGGGGGGGGGGGGAGTGGCCTGACAACCTTGACTCCAGAAGTCGTGTTCATTGAAAAAAAGAAACACGCACTGCCTGCAGGATTGGTGGGGCAGTGGTGGGGGAGGGGGCTTTGGGAGTTCCACGTGGCCCTGATAATCGCTTCAGTCAATGAAGCAGCCCGTGCAGGGCACAGCCAGCTTGGCTGCCCCTTATCGGGTGACTCAAGTGGATAAACAGGGTCATTAACCTAGGCTGTACCAGGGCACCAAGGCCTCAGGTGCACAATCAGCAGGTGGCCATTGCAGGTGTCCCTGTTGGAGCCTGCAGGACTCTCACTAAGCTGGGAAGCCAGCCCTGGAGCTGGACAAGCCTTGAATGCAAGGCCCAACCTGGAAGTGCCTTATCACTGACTTGTTTGCCTAACCTTGGGGCTTTGCTCCTGTTGTTGGTAAGGAACCGGCTGCAGGGAAGGGAGCCAGGACCCTGGGGGGCTGGGAGGACTTTGCCCACTGTGCAGGCTAGGAGGCCTCCCTCCCCTGACTCCAGTTCTGGGAGCCCTGCAGAAATAAGGTTCTTAAGAACTCTCTCTCCTCAGCTTGGATTCCTAAAGTTCTGGAAAGACTGTATCTGCTGAGAAGCCCTCGCAGAATGATAATGAAGTACGGCTACTATTTATTGAGCACTGACTGTATGCCAGGCACTTTCCATTCTGATATTCAGAGCTTCCCCATGAGGCAAGATTCTTACTTTTTGAAACTCAAAGAGGTGAAGTGACTTGCCCAAGGTCAGACCACTAAGAAGAGACAAGAGCTCAGATCTGTCTGACTCTAAAGTCCTTGCTTGTTCCCCTGGGCCCTCTGGCCAATTGTGCGGCCCAAGCTCTGTGACCTAAGTTTCCCAGAGCTGGTGGCCACCTGGGTCGCCCCCCCCCCCCCCTTGTAGCAACCTGGTCTACAGACATTGCCTACTTATGATCTGGGCAGACACTTCGCACTGCCGCCAGCCACATGGCAACTCTGTCCTGGGCATCTGTCTCAGGATGGTGGGGCACAGGGTGTGAGAGAGGGTGGGAAGGTCCTCGGCTGTGTCAGGTCTATGGACCTTGGCAAGCCCAGCTTGGCAAGTCTTCTGCTAGCACACTGTTGGGCAGCCATCACCATCCCTGGCACTGGCTCCGGGCTCTATCATTTTCCAGGTGTGTGACCTTGGGCTGATCCCTGTGGGCCTCAGGTGCTTCATCCGGGACAATAACAAAGTGAGGTCCTGGATGTGAAATTCCAAGCAGTCTCTGGCATACAGTAGGAGGACTTTGCCCCTCCCTTTCCTCTGTGGAAGGAACTAAGCCCTAGCTGACAGAGTGCCTCTTTCTTTTGATTGTGAATAATCTTTTTTTTTAAAGATTTTTATTTATTTATTTATTTGAAACAGAGAGAATGAGAGAGAGCACATGAGAGGGGGGAGGGTCAGAGGGAGAAGCAGACTCCCTGCCCAGCAGGGAGCCCGATGTGGGACTCGATCCAGGGACTCCAGGATCATGACCTGAGCCGAAGGCAGTTGCCCAACGAACTGAGCCACCCAGGCGCCCCTTGATTGTGAATAATCTTAATCCTTCCATTCATAAAATTCCTCTCACATCCTTTTATCTCACTGAGTCCTCAGCATCTCCCTGAAGGAGACTCTGGAGTCGGACTGCCTGGGTTCAAATCCTGCTTCATCACTTAGTGACATTGGGCAAGTCACTTTCTATTTCTGTGCCTCAGTTTCCTCATCTTTAAAAGGTACAAGAAAGGCCAATAGTGGATAGTGGTTTTATGGGGCCTGACACTTATACAATTTGGAGGTTCCCTTTTTAGGAATAGAAAATCAGGTATGAGGGCGCCTGGGTGGCTCAGTCGGTTAAGCGACTGCCTTCGGCTCAGGTCATGATCCTGGAGTCCCGGGATCGAGTCCCGCATTGGGCTCCCTACTCAGCGGGGAGTCTGCTTCTCCCTCTGACCCTCTTCCCTCTCGTGCTCTCTGTCTCTCATTCTCTCTCTCTCAAATAAATAAAAATCTTAAAAAAAAAAAAAAGAAAATCAGGTATGAAAGTGAATATTTAAAATGAGAAAACAGAGGGGCACCTGGCTGGCTCAGTTGGTAGAGCATGCTGACTCTTGATCTTGGGGTTGTGAGTTCAAGCCCCACGTTGGGTGTAGAGATTACTTAAAAATAAAAAAAAATCTTCAAAATAAATAAAATGAGAAATCACGACCAATCACAAACTAAAATAAGCTGACTGAAAACCAAAATATTTTGATTAATTACTGACGATATTTGCCCATGTGTTTTAGCTGCACATTCTTTGCTTGCCTCTTCACATGAGATTTATTTTGAAACCATCACAAACACAGAAAGGTTCCAAGTACAGCACAGGGAAATTTTTTTTAGCTTGAACCGTTTGAGTAAATTGCCGACTCGCTGCCCCTAGCTCTCAAATACTTGAGCGTGTAATTCCTGCGTTTAAGAACATTCCTCTACATAAGCACAATACAACCATCAAAATCAGGAAATTAACATGGAACATTTACCATCTAATCTCAGGCTCCATTTAAGTTTCACCAAATGCTCCAGTGAAATCCTTGCAGCTACGGGGCTCAGGCCCAAATCTCACACTGCATTTGTTTGTCATGTCTCTTTAGTCTTTGTCAGTCAGGAAAAGTCCCTCAGTCTTTCCTTGCCTTTCACTACCTTGACACTTGTGAAGAGTTGTAGTTATTTTGTAGCAAGGCTCTCAACTTAGGTTTGCCTAAGGATTCTTTGTGATTAGATTCAGATTATGTATCTTTAACAGGAATATCACAGAAGTGATGTGGTTTGGTTTTGTTTTAAAGATTTATTGATTTATGGGCGCCTGGGTGGCTCAGTCGGTTAAGTGTCTGCCTTTGGCTTGGGTCATGATCCCAGGGTCCTGGGATTGAGCCCCGTGTTGGGCTCCTTGCTCTGCAGGGAGCCTGCTTCTCCTTCTTCCTTTGTCTGCCGCTCCCCCTGCTTGTGCTCTCTCTCTCTCTCAAATAAATAAATAAATAAAATAAAAAAGATTTATTTATTTGGGGGAGAGGGGGAGAGAATCTTCAAGCAGACTTCAAGCCTGCCGTGGGGCTTTATCTCATGACCCATGAGATCATGACCTGAGTCAAAACCAAGAGCCAGAGGCTTAACCAACTGAGCCACCCAGGCGCCCGGGTAGCACACATTTCTATCTGTCCCAAGTTTCACTTGATTAAAGTGATGTCTGCCAGGCTTCTCCACTTATTTACTCTTTTCCCTTTGAAAGGAACCGGTAGTTTGTGAGGAGGTATTTTGAAGCTATGTAGATATACCTTCTCATCGTTTGAATGAATGTTTGTACTTATTTATTTATTTATTTATTTATTTATTTATTATTTTTTAAAAATATTTTATTTCTTTGTTTTAGTGAGCGAGCAAGAGAGCACAAGCAGGGGGAGCAGCAGAGCGAGGAGAAGCAGGTTCAGCAGGGAGCTCAGGGAGCCCAATGTGGGGCTGGATTCTGGGACCCCAGGATCACAACCTGAGCCAAAGGCAGCTGCTTAACCAACTGAGCCACCCAGGCGCCCCTATATGTGTGTATTTAGTTATGAACTCATGGTCTCTTATTTTGTTTAGTAGCTTGTAATCTATTATTATCATTATTTCAATGCTCAGATTGTCACAGATTAGCCCAATGGAGCTAATCCTTAAACTGGAGTCTGACAGTCCTTTTGACATGCCCCATCATTCTTCGAACATCCTTTGTTTTCTGATATAAGAAGATACCTCTTTTCAAGGCCCTGGAATCAACCAGTAATCCAAGAATCTCTGATTCAATCTTTTAGTGGAGTGGAGTATTGAAAAACTGTGATCTGGGTGCCAGGATGATAATTAGAAACCAAGACTTACTCACTGTTATGAGGGTGTCCCTGTTCCCAGGCCCTTCCAGAGCTAAAGAGTGTGCGCGCGCACACACACACACACACTTACAGTTACATTTATTTCTTTTTTAAAAGATATTTTAATTATTTGTCAGGGAGAGAGAGAGAAAGCATAAACAGTGGGAGCAGCAGACAGAGGGAGAAGCAGGCTCCCTATTGAGAAAGGATCCTGATGTGGGGCTCGATCCCAGGACTCTGGGATCATGATCTGAGCTGAAGGCAGATGCTTAACTGACTGAGCCACCCAGGCATCCCCAGTTACATTTATTTCTGTATCTATTTATACATACTAAAAAACAGGTTCAGACTATCATCTGCAATTCTAATCCACTATAATGGGGTTCATTCTAGTTCCCCCCCTTTTTTAAGGATTTTATTTATTTATTTGAGAGCGAGAGAGAGAGAGCACACAAGCAGGGGGAGTGGCAGTCAGAGGGAGAAGCAGACTCCTCGCTGAGCAAGGAGCCTGATGCAGGACTCGATCCCAGGACCCTGGGATCATGACCTGAGCCTGGGATCATGATCATGCTGAGCACCACACTCAGCAGGGAGTCTGCTTGTGGATTCTCTCTCCCTCTCCCTCTGCCCTTCTCCCAGCTCACACCTGCTCTTTCTCTCTCAAATAAATAAATGAATCTTAAAAAAAAAGTTTTCTTCTTTTTTAGTAATAAAAACATGTTTCTTTCTTTATTTTTTTAAAGATTTTATTTATTTATTCATGAGAGACAGAGAGAGAGAGAGAGAGAGGCAGAGGGAGAAGCAGGCTCCCAAGGAGCAGGGAGCCCAATGTGGGACTCGATCCCAGGACTCTGGGATCGTGACCTGAGCCGAAGGCAGACGCTTAACCATCTGAGCCACCCAGGCGCCCTGTTTTTTTCTTTATAGCCGGGATATATAAGCATGCCACTTCACACATACACGTTTCTGATACTTGTAGTAGTGCTTAGAGATATGTAGTAGGAATTTTGATAAATTCTACTTTGTGTAATTACTATCAAAAAAGAAAGATATGCATGTAGTATTTATAATTGCATATGCTGCATACTCCTTATAGGAGAGAACTTCCTTTCTGAGTTGGTGTCACTATTAAATGACAGACAACTTAGTGATGAATTTTGCACAGATTTGCTTCTTGCTCTTTACATATCCTTTCTCCCACCACCCACATACTTCCAGGTGTCTTGGGAATCATTCATACTGGGAAGTGGGATAGAGTGGGAAGAAAGAGTGGTCTTAGCAATTGTAGTTTTGAAATTTTATTTTTGCAAATTAAAAAGAATATGTATATATATATTGTATATAACATATAACAGTAAATCTGTATTTATCTATCTATCTATCTATCTATCTATCTATCTATCTATCTATCTATCTACCTAAGAAGACATTGCTGGGCCTCTTCCAAGGCCTTGGAGGTGCCACATGAAGTTTCACAGAAAATCTGCCCCTAATAACATCTTTCCTAGGTATTTGTCAGGTCACCAAGAGACAAAGAGCCTGGCACACAGCGAGTGCTCTGTAAAGGAAGGGCAATGCTCATTATTATTGTTGCTCTCACCCTCATTTTCTAGAGGAAGCAGGGGAGGAGGAGGAGACCCAGGGAAGAGAGGAGATCTCTCAGCCGGGGACGGGGGTGTCATGGTAAAGCTGGAACCCCAGGTTTCATCTTGCAGTTTTTGGGGTTTTTTTTGCACCGTGGAGAACTGTGTTTCCTGAGCCCTGTGTGTGGCCTGAAAGCCAACGTGTCAGTTATGGAGTCCTGGAGGGCAAGGAACAGCCCCAGCAAGGATCTCTCAGCCTGGGGCATGACTGAAGCTATTCATTCAGTGAGGTGGGAGGCCTCTGTGGGGGAGATGGCCCATCAGTTGCCCTCTGCCCAGGCCCTGCCTTTGGTCTGAAGGCAGAGACACAGGTCAACCTTCAGGAGTCCCTATTCAAGGGGAAGTCTTCAGTCTGTGGGGGAGACACAGGCCAGCCCTGAGGAGTCCCCATTCTGAGGAGGAAGAGACAGTCCTGCTTTCAGTAGTTCCAACAGAGGATGTCAGTGATGCACAGGGATGCTAGAATGGGGCAGCTGGGCCGAGCAGCTTGAATTCGGAGGGCTTTCTGGAGGGAAATTTCCTGACAATGCTCTCACGTACAACACTCTGGTTTACAAAGTACTTTCACTGCAGTGATCTCAGTTAATCCTCAAGCGATGAGGGGATGAAGGTGTTCCTACCCGAGCAGGAACAACAATCATCATCATCCCAAGAATTATAATGACTGAGGCTTATTGAGCACCTACTATGTGTCAGGCACTGGGCTGAGTGTCATCTGTGAAGTTAAAGCGCACCCGGTAAGATAATATATGTGAAAATATCTTGCAATCCTGTGGCCGGGGTGCACCTGTTTGCTCCCGTTGTGTACAAAGCCCTCAGGCTAATTGAGGGGGCAGCCACCAGATCTTGGGACAGAGAGGGCCTGGGTTAAGGACTAGAACTGGGAATCAGAGAAGCAGCATTAGGTGCCTTTTCATTCCCTGGGCATGTCACCTGTCTTTGTGCCTGCTCTTCCCCCTGCCTGGAATGCCTTTCCCTTACCCTGTCTGCCTAGTCAGCTCCCAGTCCCCTTTCATGGTCTTAGAACAAATGTTATTTCTCTAGCACAGGCTTCACGTCTTTCCCTCTCCACCTCTTCAGAAGACTAATTTTCTCCTTTCCTGACTTCCCAGGTCACCAAGCCCGCACTCCTAATAGAGTGCTTAGCACATGGTGGTGTGATCACCCACCTACCTGCTGTTGGTGGTGTTGCTCACTGGTCACCAAGAGGCCTTCCCAGGCAACATTTATTATCTCAGTGAATTCACCAGGGTCCAAGATCAGGTCTTGGTTTCCCAGGGAGGAGTCATATCAAACAAGCATCTGGGAATGATTTATAAAATCAGAGTGCTAATTCAGGGAGGCAGAACCCTGTGGTGAAGTGGGTAATGTGTGTGGACTCTGGAGTCTGGCTTCGTGGGTTTGAACCGTGGCTCTACTCTTTCAGCTGTGTGACCTTGAGCACATAACTTCACTTCTCTGTCTCTGTTTTCTCATCCTCCAAATGGGGACAATAACATAGGAGCATTATGTTAAGTCAAATAATGTTTATCAAGCGTTCAGTACAGTACTGGGTACTTAAGTCAATAAATTTTACCAGTATTTATTGATAAGTTGTATAATGAGATTCAATGGTACCAGGCAAAGACCACTTATTCATTCCCTAAATATTTACTGAGGCTCTACAATGTTTGAGGTTCTGAGCTGAATGTTCAGATGTATCAAACAGGTACTATCTTTCATGAAATTTATATTTCAGTGAGAGGAGATGAACCAAAATTTCTTAATTGTATGTTTCAATGTAGTCAGTAATTACAGAGGATGAGCATGAAGCACTTTGAAAGCAAGAGTCATGGAGGTGGAGACTTAATCTGCATATCAAGTTTCGTACAGTTCTCACAGAAGTGGCATTTCAGTTGAGACCTGATGGATAGAAAGGAGTTGACTGGCAAAGGCCTCAGAACTAGGACAGAGCATTTGAGGAAGCAAAAGAAGCCAATGAGGAGGGAGCCTGGTGAGTGAAGGGGAGCGTGGGACAAAATGTGTCCGGAGAGGTGGGCAGCACATTGATGGTGTCACTCGTCAGAAGCCATGGTTGGAAGTTTGGAATTTATCCTGAATGCAATGGCAATCCATAAGGGCTAATTTTAAGCAAAAGAGTAACAAGATATGCCTTATCTTTTAGAATAATTGCTCTGGCTGCTGGATGGAGGATGGACCAGAAAGAGACAAGAAAGGAGGTAAGGAGACAAGCTAGGATGCGAGAGATGGTGCTGTTTTGGACTAGAGTGACAACAGCTCCTTGCTTCACACGGCAAGGTGAGAAGGGGACGGACAGAGGGTATACTTGGGAAGAAGAGCTGACAAGACCACTAATGGATTAGATGAGACTAGATTTTGGCCTGTGCAAATGGGTGGGTGAGTGGAGCTTTGGAGTTTGGCAAATTGGTGTTAGAAGAGGCCATGTGACTCAGTGGGGAAGACCTTGGGAGGAATTAATTTGTGTGTGTGTGGGGAAATATCGATGTTGGCCATGTTAGTTTTTTTAAAAACAATAATTCTTCAATATAATCAAATATCTAGTCAGAGTTCAAATTTCAAATTGTCTCATAAAAGTTATAAATGTTTTTATTGTAGTAAAATATACATGACATTAAATTTACCATTTGAACCATTTTTAAGTATACAGGTCAGTGGCATTAAGTACCTTCACATTATTGTGCAACCATCACCCCCATCCGTCTCCATAACTTTTTCATCTTCCCAATGCCATGTAAGTTTTGAGATACCTATCAGTCATCAAGCGGAGTTGTCCAGGAGGTAGTGAGATAGAAGAACCAGGAGCTCTGGTGAGGTCCGGGCCCAAGATACCATGAGATCACCTAAGGCGACAGTGTAAGGAGGTAAGAGGAGAGAGCAAAGAACAGAGCCGCCAGCATTTACTGGTCTAGGTAGAAGAGGACACTGAGAAAGAGTGTTAGCGCAGTGGGAAGAAAACCAGGTCAGGGTGGTGACACAGAAGCTCTATTAGTTTGCTAGGGCTGCATAACAAAATACGACAGACTGTGTGACTTAAACAACAGAAACATAGTTTTTCAGTTCAGGAGGCCGGAAGTCCAAGATCAAGGTGTTTGCTTTCTCCTGCAGCCTCTCTCTTTGGCTTGCAGAAGGTTGCCACCCATGGCCTTTCCTCTGTGTACCAATGATTTCCTGGGGATCTCTTCCTCTTCTTGTAAGGACACGCTTTCAGATGGGATTAGGGACCCACCCTTATGAATTCATTCAACCTTAATTACCTCTTTAAATGGCCCTTACTCCAAATTGTCACACTGGGGCTTCAACATATGAATTTCGGGGAACACAATTCCGTATCAGAAGCCTAAAGGGAAAAAAAGGTGTTTATTTCTTAAGATTTTTTGGCAGCAAGTGAGAGAGCACAAGCAGGGGGAGCAGCAGGCAGAGGGAGAGGGAGAAGCAGGCTCCCTGCTGAGCGGAGAGCCTGACCCAGGGGCTTCATCCCAGGACCCTGGGATCATGACCTGGGCTGAAGGCAGACACTTAACCAAGTGAGCCACCCAGGCACCCCCCCCAAAAAAGTGTTTCTAAAAGAAGGGGCAAACTGTGTCAAATGCAGTTGAGAAGTTGAGGAAAATAACAGTGGTCCATGGACTTTGGCAATAAAAGGTCATTATACCCTTGGCTAGAGTCTTTTAAGAAAAAACTAATTAGAATAAATTGAGGAAAGATGGAAGGTGACAAAGGGAAGAGACAAGTATAGCAATCTTTTCAACTTTTGCTGAAAGTGAGAACTGAAAATTGGGGTGGTAGAAAGAGAAAAGGGGCTCACAGAATAGTAAAAAAATAAGTGACATTAGAGCATGTTTGTAAGTTGAGGGGAATGATCCAGAAGAAAGACATTTTTGATGCAGGAAATTTTAAAAAAAGGTTAATAACAAGGGTAGAATCTCTGAAAAGACAATGATGATGAAATTCACTGCAAAAGTGGAGGGGCTGGCCTTAGATGGCTGGGACATGTCCCCCACATTAACAGGAGTGAAGGTCGAATACAGCAACCATTACATAACTTGCAGAGCCCAGTGCAAAACGTGTTGTCTCTTGTTCAAAAATTAAGATTTTCAGGACTGCAGCAGAAGAACACTAAAACCAAGCACGGAGCACTTCCAAGACCGAGGCCCGCGCGACTGTAGTTTGTAATTCCAAGAAGCTGGTCCTGGCGATTCTGTGATGATGACGGAGGTAGGCTGTCCTTTAGGCAAGCCCCTTCTTTCTGGGCCTCCATTGCCTCATGGAAGCATTGGAGGAGATAACTAAGGACATTTTCAGCTCCACCGTTCTATAAAATGTTAAGTCACTCTCGAGGCGGAGGCGCCATTTATCCCTTTTTAACTTTCAACCCCACCAGATCGTAGCTCAGGGTTTTCTGGAAGGCTCCAAAGCATCTGGTGACCATAGCAACTCACGCCAAACTCCGGGACCCTCGGCTCCGCCTACCGCCTCCTGGACGCGCTCCTCGATTGGCTCAGCGAGTCGACCAATGGTTGGTGAAGCGGGCTGTTTGCCGCGCGGTCAATGGTCGCGGGCCGGGAGGGAGGCGGGAAGAGAGGGCGAGAAGGCGAGCCTGGGCGGTGCGGCGCGTGCGTGTTTCCGGCTCCGCTGCGGAAGGCGGACGACTGGAGCCGTTGGGCCGGACACTACCCGAAGGAGCAGGGAGAGCGCGGGACGCGAGTGAGGAGCTGGGATCTCGGAGCGTGGCTAGGGGCAGGCGCGATGGGCGGAGAGCAGGAGGAGGAGCGGTTCGACGGCATGTTGCTGGCCATGGCGCAGCAGCACGAGGGCGGCGTGCAGGAGGTAACGGCCCGCGCGGCGTCGGCCTGGCCTGGTCCTGCGGCGCTCGCCCACCCGCGCGGCCCTAGCCACGCTCGCTCCACCTCCCTGTCTTCGGGGGCTTAGATCCACCCCTGGGCCTCGCGGGTTCTTGGGATTCCTCCTCCATTCTCACCGTGTCCCAGCTTCCGGTCTGGCCTCCCCACCTAACTTCAGGCCCCATTCGTTTCTGTCCCGGGTCCCCGGCGCCGCTCACTAGTTCCTGTCTTAGCAATTCCTGTGTCTCCGAACGCGGCCCTGGAAAACCCGCAGCTCCCCCCGTAGCCGGTCCCCCAGTCTCACACATGCTTCCGGCCTCGTTTCCCCCTCTGATGGCCGCCGGCGAAGAGCAGTTCTTAAGCTGAACCCTCCCAGTCTTTGGGATTTGCATCTACCAAGACCTGGACCGAGCTGACGAATGTGTGTGGGGGGGTGGGGGTGGAGGTGGGGTGGGGTGTGATGTTAGCACGTGGTTCTTTCAGGCCTTGAATGGGAACTAGGAAGCCTGGGTTCACAATTTGTTTCTACCACCTACCCACAAGGGACCTTTCCACGTCTGCAAGCCTCAGTTCCTTTGTCTTTGAGACAGAGCTACGAGTCCCTTATTTTCTGAGCAGTGAGGAGAGTAGTGTCTTGACGTGAAGGATAGTAAGGAATTCTCAATAATCAGGTTTGTTCATTCAACAAATACTTGTTGAGTGATGTGTGCCAGACACTCACCGGACTGGGTCCTGGCTACATAGATGTGAGCAGAAATCTGTCCTTGCCCTGATGGAGCTTAAAAAGAGCTTTTCAAAAGCATAATTCATGCATACTGACCATGCAATAACACAGACCAACTGGTATAGATTCTGGAGTTGGTTTTTTGGACCCAAAACATGGAAAGTTAGAAGTAGAAAAGCCTATCAAGATCAGTTCCAGAACTCTCATTCTGAAAAGAAACCAAAGGAACTTGCCCAAAATCACCCAACAGGTTCCTGACTTAGGACCAGATTCCTTAGGCCTGTTTGCTTTCCACAGTACATTGCTGATTCTTTGTCTCACTGGGAACGAGTTTTCTTTGAGCTTTTCTGTTCCCATTCTTTTACCCAGGTACTGGTGGAGACCAAGAACTCCCAAGCCCTTTTAGGTGGGAAGAGTTACTAATTTGCGTGTGTAAAGGTTCCCTCCCCCATCCTCCTAAATTGTTGACTCCAAATTGGATTTGGGAGTGCATTTTTGAGTGAATCAAAAAAGTATCTAGAAGTAGAAACTCAAACCATGGAGATAAGTTCTAACATCGGCCTTAAAACCACTCATTTGGGCAAATAAAAGGGCTTGTATATGCTAACTCTAGGTCACCAGTAGATCTTTTCATTCAGTAGTTTTACTGAGCATATACGCTGAGCCAGATCTGGTGCCAGGCTTTGGGGATGAATAAGCCATAGTTCATGGTACCTACGTGTGAGGAGTTCACTCTGGCAGGAGGTCTTTTGCTCTGGGCCAGACACTGCTAAAGGCCCTCACCTGTGGTATCTCATTTGATCCTCACTAGGTTCCTAGAAATAGGTGTTGTTGCTACTTCTGTTTTAGAGTTAAGAAACTTCTCCAAGATGACAGCTAATATGTATCAGTCTGATACTCAAACCCATATGCTTAACCACTTGGAAACTCTGGTATACCCACCAGTTAGTTGGTTTTACCCTTTGAAGTGGCTTCATTTGCTCCCCTCTTTTCGAATCTGCCCTAGTAACTCAGCCAGTGCCAGTCTGGATGGACTTTTTACTATCTGGAAGGAAAACTGGGCCTAGGTATTTCAAGCCCTGGATGCAGAGGAGTGTTCTATATCCTTAGGCTGTTTTGAGAGCCTCAAGGAATGTGAAATGCATGTACACATATACAGGAGAAATGAAAAATCTGCCTCTCAGGCTATCTAAATAAGGTTAGGATAGGCTTCCTAGTGGAAGTGACTAAGGTAGGGCCCTTTGGGGGAGGCTGTCTCCTCAGATGAGAGGCTCAGGGTGAAACAGTCTAGTCTCAAGCTCCCTCCTGGACTAGAATCTGATTTCTGTGCAGTTGAGGGACTCCCAATGCGGCATCTCCACAGCTTCAGTCTCCTTCTGTTTTTCAGCTTGTGAACACTTTCTTCAGTTTCCTTCGACGCAAAACAGACTTTTTTGTTGGAGGAGAAGAGGGGATGGCAGAGAAGGTGAGTGTTGGGGCCTGCTGTCCCTTTGGAGCCTCTGTTTCTTCAGAAGGAAGGCTCACCTCATCTTCCTTTGGCCTAATAATAACGTTCAGCAGAAGTAAAAATGCCAAGGGCAAAGAGTCGCGGAAGGGAAGCAAACTGTTGTGTATTGAAGCCCCTCTCCTTGCCAGGTGCTTTATCTACCCCTGTTTCCTGTGATCCTTCAGCTTGAGACGGGCAGGTGTTACTATTCCCATTTTGCAAATGAGGAAATTAGCTCAAAGTGTTTGGCACTTTGTCCAAAGTCTTTTTTTTTTTTTAAGATTTATTTGTTTATTTGAGAGAGAGAGTGAGTGTGCACGCATGCACATACATGAGCTGGGGAGGAAGGGCAGAGGGAGAGTCTTAAGCAGACTCCAAGCTGAGCACGGAGCCTGATGCTGGGCTTGATCTCACAACCCTGAGGTCGCAACTTGAGCCGAAACCAAGAGTGGATGCTTAACGGACTGTGCTACCCGGGCAGTGGGACTTTGTCCAAAGTCTTGAGCTAAGTTGTAGAAGAGCCAGGGTGGGAACCAGAGTCTGTTGTAAAACTGCCTTCTGCCCCTGACACCACGCTTCTTGGTTCCTTTTCCATCAAGGAGGTTTTATCTGATTACCTAGCTGGAGATGAGAGTGGGCAAATGTTAGAAATTGAGCTTAGAAAACAAATACAGAAAAACTTAAAGCCAGCCAATCCCAGTATTCCCAGACGCTGTGACCCAAAATTCACGGGTTTGGGAATTGCATTTTGTGCTACAGGCTCTGAGACCTTGAACTTTCTTTTGATTCCTTAGGTTGTAATTATATTTTTGCAGCTTGGTAAGTCATGAAAAGGTTACCTCATTGAACAGTGATTTTTAGGACCTTGATATTTGTTTTCACTTAGAGACATAGTAACAAGGAGACATTTTTTGCAAACTGCTTTCTGTGGCTTCAGGGGTCTGCTTAGCTGCCATGCTGTCTCATGCATGCATCCCACCATGATCTGAGGCTACTCTGTCATAGACACACTAGCCTGGGAGTGGAGAGTCCGGGGATCTTGGCCCAGCTGTGTGGCTTGGTTGATTTCCCACTAGTTCTCTGGTTCTTTCAATCTACATGTCTGCAGAATGGAAGAAGGTGGATTTTTTGACCTGTAGGCCCCTTCTGGTTCATATATTCTTTCTGTGTTAGCACCAGCACCTCCTGTTTTTCTGTGGGCCAGACTGCCTTATAATAGTCATTCATTCGTTCAATGAGTATTTATCGAACACTTGATGCTTTGTTTGTGGTAGGTATTATGCCAGACCCTTTGGGATTATAGAGATGAATACAGACATGGTCTTTGTTTTCATGGATCTCACAGTGTAGCACCCTGCCCCCGGCCCCTAAAAAATGAAGAAGTCATGGGTGTTAGGGAGGAGACCTGGGAGCATTAAATGGGGACTAACCTAGGCTGACAGCTAGGTGTCAGCTGTGAGGCTGTGGTGCTTGAAGGATGAGTGAGCTGGATGAAGGGAGAGAGGTGAGTGATACAAAGAAGAGGTATTAGGGCGCCTGGGTGGCTCAGTCAGTTAAGTGTCTGACTCTTGGATTCGGCTCGGGTTGTGATCTCAGGGTCATGAGATCAAGCTCCATGTTGGGCTTCGTGCTCAGCTCAGAGTCTGCTTGACATTCTCTCACTATTCCTCTGCCCTCCCGATAAATAAATAAAATCTTAAAAGTGGTATTTTAGAAGTATGGGGATGATGGTAGCTGCCACGTATTGGATGTCTGCTGGTCCCCTCTTAGACCTTGTCATGCTCTTTGGTTTTTCATTCCTTTAGAAACAAAGCTCTTCCCCAGGAGGTTGGTCAGACTTGCGGGCAGGCAGAAACCTGTCCAGCCTTCTCACCTAGTCTCCATTTGTAACACAGTAACTTTTATATTGAGTGCCTACTGTGTGCAGGCCACCAGATACATCATTTTCAAGTGCACTGGTCAGGAGCATGGGCTCTGGAGTTAGGCAGATGTGAGCTGGAATCCCAGTCCCCGGTCTTTCACCCCCCCCCCAGCCCCCAGCAATTGTGTGGCATTGGGTGAATCATTTTTTTCTCTGAGCTTCATTTTTTTCTTACCTGTAAAGGGGTCTTAATCCTTACCTCATAGGGCTGTTGTGAGGATAAAAAGAGGTCATGTAGATGAAGTGGCTGACGTTTGAGAATACAAATTCATGGTGGAAACAAAAAACATTGTTTTGTTTTTTTAAGATTTATTTATTTGAGAGAGAGCTCATGAGGGGAGGGACAGAGGGAGAGGAAGAGGTAGAAACGCAGACTCCCTGCTGAGTGGGGAACCTGATTTGGGACTTGATCCCATGACCCCAAGATCATGACCTGAGCTGAAATCAAGAGTTGACGCCCAATCAGTTGAGCCACCCAGGTGCCCCAAGTTCATGATCCTTTTTTTTTTTTTTAAGATTTTACTTATTTGACGGGGAGAGAGAGAGCACAAGCAGGGGGAGTGGCAGGCAGAGGGAGAGGGAGAAGCAGGCTCAGTCCTGGGACCCTACAATCATGACCTGAGCCAAAGGCAGATGCTTAAGCGACTAAGCCACCCACATGCCCCCGTGGTCCTTTTTTTGAACCTCTTAGGTGCAGATGTGTTTTGGGATTTCGAATTCTTTGGATTTTAGGAGGTGATAACGGTGCATATACTATACATATGGTAATTTGTTACAGTGTAGTAACGTGTGTAACATGTGCTGTGTGAGTTAGGAGCAGCATCCTGTAATGAAGCATTAGTATTTCTGTAGAGAAACGTCTATCAATATTCATACCAAGTGGGAGATATGAAGACTATAAATACCTTCATGCCACAAACTTATAATTTCAAAAACAGTTTTATAATTTTTATAGCTTTTGGGGCTAGGAATTATGGATAAGGGATTGTGGATTTGAGGAAAGCCATAATGATCAAATCCGTGTGTTATTGCCATAGGAAGAGACAAATGGAACAGTGAAGCAGAATAGAGAACCCAGAAAAAGTCTAGCACATGAGAATTCAGTACACGTCTGATGTAGTAATTCAGTTCTGTAGGCAAAGGATGATTGAATAAGTCATTGCTCCTACAACTGGCTATTTATCTGTAAAGAACCACAAGTATACCATCTGTTTTACTCATATGTAAAAATAAATTGCAGACCAAGAAGAGTCTGTTAAGGAAAGCTAGGAAACCATATGATCTTCTGTGGGGGAGGCCTTGCAAGATTAGAAACCTGGAAGCTATAAAAGAAAAGGTAGCTTTTTGCCTGTTCAGTCATTGAAAACTTTGTGTGTCTGGCAAAAGGGACATATAAAGTTAATTGGAAAACAGATTTAGAAAAAGTGTTCAGTGGAGAGGACAGAAAATTTAATGACTAATTTAATATGCAGGAACTTGTAAATTGACAAGAAAATGATAAACAGAAAAATAGGCAATTCCAAGAATAGCAGATCCAAAGAGCATATGAAAAGATGTCCAACTTCACTAGTTATCTAGGAAATCTAGGAGAAATAAACAGTGAAATGTCCTTTTTTTCCTGCCAAACTGACGAAAGTGTGAAAAGAAAAGACCCACAAAAACCATTGCTTACAGGGATGTGGCAAAAAGGGTAATCTTCAGGTATTTCTGATAAAAGTGCATTATTGTGGCTCTTTAAAAATTTTTTATTATAAAAGATGCTCAACATCACTAATCAGAGAGATACAAATCAAACCATGCTGAAATACCACCTCACACCCATTAGGATGGCTTCTATAAAAAACCAGAAAACTCCCAAGTGTTGGCGAGGGTGTGGAGAAATTGGCACATTTGTGCATTGTTGATGGGAATATAAAATGGTGCAGCTGCTGTGGGAAACAGCATGGCACTTCCTCAAAAAATTAAAAATAGAACTGTATGGTCCAGCAATCCCGCTTCTAGGTACATTCCCAAAAGAATTGAAAGCAGGTTCTTGAGAGATTTGTACACCCATGTTCACAGCAGCACTGTGCACAGAGCCAAAAGCTGAAAGCAGTCCAAGCACCCATTGATGGAGGAGTAAAGAGTCTCGTATATACTTACAGTGGATCTAATGGAATATTGTTCAGCCTTTTAAAGGAAGACACACACTTACGAGTACTTACTGAATGATTTCATTTAAATGAAGTTCTAGAACAGGAGCGTGTTTTCTCTCTCAGATGTGTTGGGTCACACACACCCCACCCCTCCAAGCGCCTGCTATGTTCAGGTTAAATACCTCTTGGTGTCTCTCCTGGCCAGGCTGGTGGGAACCACTCTTTACTCCGCGATCACCCAGCCTCGGTCAGGGAAAGGCTGTGCTCAGTATGCCCGCTTAAGAATCTGGGGCCTGTCTTCTAGAACTAGCGTGACCGTCCTCATCCCTTTCCTACTCTGCTGAGCTGTGGTTCCTGAAGATGTGTCCAGTGACAGATGCTTTGCTCTGTGACAGCCTGCTGGTTGGCACCACAGAGTAGGCTACACACCCCCAGGGGTCTCTGCCTGGGACTGGGCCTGGGTAAGGCTGGGAGGAGGAGATTGGGAGGAGGGGTCAGAGGCTGCTGTGATTGGCCTTGACTGGGCCTGGTGGTTCAGCTCTGCCCTCACCTAACCTCCAGGAGCTAGGAAGGAACAGGACAAATGGGATGTAACATGATTCACTGGAGCTGGGAGAGGGGAGGGCCCTGCTCCCGCCTCCCCTTGGCCACTGGTTGGCAAATGGCTTGAGTTCAAGGTCTTCCCGATTAGGGATTTGGGACCAAGGCCCTGTGGTGGAACAGCCTCCGCTGGCGTAATTATCTCATGACTGATTCTGCTGACAGCAGAATGGCCTCCGGGTGACTCAACTTCTCTTTCACTGAAACCCCATTTTGTTAACCCATTTGGTTTGGGGGATGCTTTTGGTGCCTTTAGCCTTGTAGAGTATGGAACTACCACGGTGTGGCATGAGGTTGGGAGTTCCGAGGTAGCAGGAGGAATTGGCATCAAATGAATGAGAAGCCATGGGACATTTGCCAGAACCTAGGTCCAGGAGCCCATGGGTGACTTTGGTGACTTTGGTGACCCTGAGCCCCACGTAAGCCTCTCAGCTCTTACAGACCCTTCCCCCCCTCCTGCTCTGGCTCAGAGATGTTTGGAAGATGGTAAATTGACCACTGATCATGTGCTGAGTGCCCTGCAAGGTCTCTTCCAAGTGTGTGGGCTGACACGGTTGGGTTTCCTGAGTTGGGTGTGTTCCTGGGCCTGCTGAAGGTAAAGAGGTGAAGCTCCAGAGACACTGGAGCTGGTTCTAGAGGATGAGCAGGAGATTGCCGGGTGACCTGGGGGTAGGGACAAGGACATTGTAGGCAAAGAACAGCTTATGCAAGATTGCTTTTGAAAATAATGAAATAGGAGCACAGAGTGATGACCTCAGGGTCACACAGGTAGAAGGAGTAGTCTGGGAACTCCAATCTAGGTGTGACACTCTGGTCTTCTTGAGAATTGGGCAGGAGGGCTTGTTAAAAAAAATACAGACTGCTGGGGCCCCTTGGTGGCTCAGTCAGTTAAGTGGCCCGGCCGACTCTTGATTTCGGCTCCGGTCAGGATCTCAGGGTCCTGCATCGAGTTCCGTGCTCAGTGGGGAGTCTGCTTCAGGATTCTCTCTCCTTCTGTCTATCTCTCCCCTCCCCCCACTCATGTGTGCTCACGTGCGCTCTCTCAAATAAATCTTAAAAAAAAAAAAAATACAGGGGTGCCTGGGTGGCTCAGCTGGTTAAGTGACTGCCTTCGGCTCAGGTCATGATCCTGGAGTTCCGGGATCAAGTCCCGCATCGGGCTCCCTGCTCAGCGGGGAGTCTGCTTCTCCCTCTGACCCTCCCCCCTCTCATGCTCGCTCTCTCTCTCTCTCTCTCTCATTCTCTCTCTCAAATAAATAAACTCTTTAAAAAAAAATTTAAAAAAAATACAGGCTGCTGAGCCCCACCCCAGAATGTCTGATTCAGTAGGTCTGGAGTGGGGTCGAAGTTTAGTGTTCCTAGCAAATTCTAGATGATGCTGGTGCTGTAGGTGTGGGGAACCACGTCTGGAGACCTACTGGTATAAACAGGTGAGCCGTCTCTCCCATTGTATTTTTATAGTGGAGAATGTACTTGTTCCCACCACTAACCAGCTGACACCGGGTTAGCCTAAGTCAGGCAAGGAGTGTTGGGAAGCTAACACTTTGTATGTGGCTGTGATTTGGCAAGGACTGTGCCAGCCTGTGTAAGTGTCTGTTGTGTTTGATCCTCATGACAGGTGAGAAAATGGAGCTTACAAGGTGTCAGAGTCGTTCCCTTGTCCAAGGCCACACAGTCAGATAGTGACAGCGGCAGCAGTCTTGTGGTAGCTCCTGGGCAGCAGGGAGGACAGCCAGCAGCATGTGGGTTGGAAGCGTCCTAGGGAGGCACAGTGGAAGAGGAGGGACTTGACATTGATAGCTTGCAGGCTGAGGAGAGGAGTCTAGCCTCTTCCCTCAAGAAAGCTCTCTCTGGCTCCCTGCTAATCTGGCAGTTCCGGACGTGGTGCTGAGGGCAGCACGGCTGGGTCTGCTGTCCTGGAGACAGGTACATGTGGGGGAAGAGATCAGTCAGGAGCTGGGCAGTGCAGGCCTGCGAGCTCAGGGGAGGCCTCTTGGGTGGAGGCTGGAGTTTGGCTTCTAACAGTTCTGCTCTGTAGGGAAGGACTCTGAGCACAACAACCCTGTGAGGTACAGAGATTCATCCTCACAGGTGAGGAATCTGAAGCTCTTACAGGTTAAGTCCTTTGCTAAAAATACAATAGCTAGTGTGTGACAGCCTGGGTGAGAACTCCGCTTGTCTGGCTTCACTGTCCGTGTTTTTAGTCACTAGACTTTTTTCTTTTTTAAGATTTTATTTATTATTTATTAGAGCGCGAGCGAGCAGCAGGCAGAGGGAGAGGGAAAAGCAGGCCTCCTGCCGAGCAGGGAGCCCGATGCGGGGCTCCATCCCAGGACTCCGGGATCATGACCTGAGCCGAAGGCAGATGCTTAACCGACTGAGCCACCCCGGTGCCCCTCGACTGTTGTTTTAAATAGCCACTGTTTATCCCACTAGGTACTTTGCAGGTGTTCTCATTATAACTCTGCGATTGCTGTGTACAGTGTGATCCCCGTTTTATAGATGAGGACCTGAGGTTCTGAGTACAGTGCCGTGCCCAGGCATCCAGCACATAGAGGTGGACTGGACTCCAAGCCTTGGGACACTGGCCACTGCCCCAGTGCCTCATCACCTTCTCTCCCTTCCCTAGCTCATCACACAGACCTTCAACCACCATAACCAGCTGGCACAGAAGGCCCGGCGGGAGAAGAGAGCTCGGCAGGAGACCGAGCGGCGGGAGAAGGCGGAGCGGGCAGCCAGGCTGGCCGAGGAGGCCAAGTCCGAGACCTCTGGGCCCCAGATCAAGGAGCTGACTGATGAGGAGGCAGAGAGGCTGCAGCTGGAGATTGACCGGGTAAGAGTGGGCTCCCCCACCCCAGCCCCCATCCCTGTTGGCACTGGCAGCGAGGATGCTCTTGCCAACTGCTGTGCCCTTCGCCACAGAAAAAAGATGCAGAGAATCATGAGGCCCAGCTCAAGAATGGCAGCCTTGGCTCACTGGGGAAGCAGGTGAGATGGACTGGGGGTGCCTGAGACTAGTCAGGGCTTGGGAACTTCCAGGGACCTTCTAGCCTTTCTCTTGTCTCTAGAGTGCCTCCCCCTGTGCCCTTTCCTTCAGCTGTGGGGGTCCTCCCCAGAGTTCAAGATCCCGCTCATAGACATCGGACCACAGGATCAGGTTTTAAAAAAACAACCCACTGGCCTTAAAGCCTTGGTAGGAAAGCCCAAGAGCCAGAGAGGGCAGTGCCTGGACAGGTATCATTCAGGCGGGCCGGGGTCTGTGGGCCCAGCCTGGCCCTGTGTGTTGGGCTACTCTGGACACATCTGGGGGATGTGCCCCTCAGGGCTCCTCCCTCTGACTCAAATCCAGCTTCCCAATCGTTTGGCTTTCCAGAGTTTCTGGTCTGACACTAGGGGTCTCAGCCCTACAGACACAGAAGAAGAAAATTGATCGTTGGGCAGTCTGGTTTTGTTTTAGAACAACCATGCGCATGGCTACCTTGTGACCTTCTGTTCTGCGCCGGGCTTTCTTTCCAAGTCCCTTGGCTTGGATCCCCAGCTAGGTTCTCTGGGTCCATCTCTGACTGTCACTGTTCCCCAGCTGTGTCCTTTGTCACACGGTATGCTGCTCCTCTCAGGCAGAGATCAGAAGCTGTGGCTCCCAGTGGGCCATGGAGTGGGCAGGGACTGGGTCTGTTTCATCTGGCGGCTGTATGCCCAGGGTCAGCCCTGGGCCTGGCTCAGTGGGGTACAGTCTGTGCCTGTCAGGTAAGTAGCTGAGCACCCCAACTGTGAGCAGGAGGCTGAGGAGGACGAGGAGGAGGAGGAGGAGGAGAAAGACAAAGGGAAACTGAAGCCCAACCTTGGCAACGGGGCCGACTTGCCCAATTACCGCTGGACCCAGACCTTGTCTGAGCTGGACGTAAGTGGCCACGGCTAGGGTTAGGAGGTTAGGGAGCCAGCCTGGGGCTCCTTCTGACTTCTCCTGCCCCATGCAGCTGGCATTGCCCTTCCATGTGAACTTCCGGCTGAAGGGGAAGGATGTGGTGGTGGACATCCATCGGCGGCACCTCCGAGTGGGGCTCAAGGGGCAACCGGCAGTCATTGACGGGGAGCTCTACAACGAGGTGAAGGTGGAGGAGAGCTCGTGGCTCATCGAGGACGGCAAGGTGGTGACGGTGCATCTGGAGAAGGTGTGAGCACCGCGGCCTTCTGGCCTGCATCTTGGTGGAGAAAGGAGGGAGGTGTCTGCTCATTCACTTGGGGACCATTGCTGGGGGTCTAGCGGACGTGCTTAATCTGCACCAGATTTTTAATGTAGGTCTGTCCCATTTTAGAGTCAGGAAAAGGGCAACTCGAGATTTGCCAGGCTCCTCCCTCTAGGTAGGGATGGAATTAAGATGGAAGGTCTTTGGTACTGAAGCATCTTCCTGTGGTTTGTACATGCTTTCAGTTCAGATACGGGGATACCTGCTATGTGCCAGAGGGTGTTCTAAGTGCTGGTGAGAGGGCCGTGGACAAAATGTAGAGAGTTGCCCTCAGAAAGCCTCCGCTCATTCCCTCAGAGAGACGGGGCAATGCATGTAATGTAAAGCAGTGTCTCTGTTAAGTGCCATGGGTCCAAGGAAGGCTTCCCCTGGCACCTAAGGCCTCTCCTAGTCTACCTGCCTCTCCCTCACCTCTGCCCTTGTACTTGCTCCTCCTTCCAGCTGAAATCCCTGTCTTGCTTTTTCATCAGGCGTACTGTGCGTCCCTCAGGCCCAGCCCAGGTGCCACTCTTAACTTCTCGCTCTCCACCCTGGATGAATAGCTCCCTCTGTTTTATTTTTGCCCCGATGATGCTGATTTGTTACGGTCTCATCCGTTTCCCCCAGCCACTGGGGAAGGCAGAGGCCTTGCCCATCTGCACCCTAGGTCCCCGCACAGGATGTGGATGGGAGTGAGTTGGGTTCTGGAAAGGGTGAGGGGTGCATCCTAGGGCACAGAGGGAGCTACCTCCCAGCCCCCGGTGGTTCCCCTCCTCACAGATCAACAAGATGGAGTGGTGGAGCCGCTTGGTGTCCAGTGACCCTGAGATCAATACCAAGAAGATCAACCCTGAGAACTCCAAGGTGAGCCCTGGCTGGTTGTAGGGGGGCTTCAGCTGGGAGGTGAGGGCGTAGGGGGCTCCAGAGTTCACCTATCTTTGTTACCGCCTGCCCTTAGCTCTCAGACCTGGACAGTGAGACCCGCAGCATGGTGGAAAAGATGATGTACGACCAGAGGCAGAAGTCCATGGGCCTGCCCACCTCGGATGAGCAGAAAAAGCAGGAGATTCTGAAGAAGTGAGCAATGCAGAGATTGGCCGGGGGTGGGAGGTGGGGTGGGGAAGGTGGGTGTTGGGCCTGGACCTGGGTGACAGCAGTGAGTGGGTCACTGAGCAGGACACAGGAGCTGCCTTGTCCCTTCCGGGATAAGCCAGCCAAGTTTATGGATTTATAGCCTCAGTTTGCCTACCCTAATCATTTTCCAAGGTCATCTTGAGGGCAAAGGCACCTTGGGGTAGGAAGGGATAACACAAGCAGTCATTGCCTCCTACAGGAAGACCCTGAGGCCCTAGCACTGCCTGGCCTGGCTCCAACTTGCTCAGGGTTCTAAAGAAATTAGACCTGAGGTTGTGGGGCTGGGAGAAAGGGGCTCTTTGATGAAGGGGATGGCCTGTTTTACCTTCTTCCCACTTTCCCTCCCCAGGTTCATGGATCAGCATCCTGAAATGGATTTTTCCAAGGCCAAATTCAACTAGGCCCTGTGTTTGCCTCCCTGAACTCTTGGGGCTGAGCCCCCAGCCATCCACCTTCTTTTCCTACCCTCCCCTGGGACTTGGGGGCTTCAGGGCTGGGGTAGGCACGGGACTGGCTCAGGCACACTAGTCCCAGGGCATCATGGGAGAAGGGCTGGGGCCTTGTGGGGGGGTGCCTTATCTTCCCCAGTTGGCCTACTGTTACACATTAAAACTATTTACTCCACCTGTGTCTTCTCTTCGCTCTGGCCTTTCCCTGGGGGACAGGCCTCTCTTATTGCTGCTGCTGGGGGCTTGGTTTCTAGCCCAGATTCTGCCATGTGACCCAGAGCAAGTCCTTACACTGTTTTTCAGTGTAAGGCTGTTTTTCATTACTTAAAAGGGAGAATTAAAACAAGGCTTTTAGTCTGTGTGTGACTGAGCAAAGGTGAGTTTTTCTGGTTACAGGGACCAGAATATATGTCATTCTTAAAGGGGCCCAGGACTCAGCAGAATTTAAGACCAGCTGGACTTGATTCCATTAACATTCTCAATCTTGGCGAGGCTTTGATGTGGGTGAGATAGAGCTGAAGGGAAGGGGCCAGTTTTGTCACTGGTACTGGGCCTTGTGGTCACAGCCCCCAAGGGGACCGTACTGTGTGTCTGATAGGGAGCTGGATGAGTACAGTTTGTCTAGTTGTCACTTGCCAAAAGGGCCTGTGGGGACAATAAAAAGGTGAGGTGTGGGGGCTTATAGGTGAGGGCGTGGGGATCCTGGATAGCTAATTGTTTAGTCAAGAGTGGTCTGGTGGGCCTGCTCTGTCATTGCTGAGAGGACTAACAAGACACTCCTGTGTGTGAGGAGTAGCCAAGTAGGATCTTTCTGAACCCAGTTGGGCTTGTGTCCAAACAAGGGGACCCTGCTTCTGCCCCAAGCAGGTGAGCTTGCCAGCTTTGGGGCAGAACTGCCAAGAGGCCAGCTTCTAGGTCCAGAGCGAGTTACTAGCTGTGTGACAAGTTCCTTGACCCCTCTGAACCCCAGCCTCCTAGCCATGAAGGAATGACCCCCTCCACGGTAGTTGGGAAGGTCAAGAAGGTTCCAGTAGACCACAGTGCTCTGTCAGAACCAGGGAGAGGTGGAGGAAGCCTCAAGTCTGAGGGTGGGTGGGGGCTGACCCATGCTTAAGACTTGGGGAAACGGCAGGGATGGCCAGAAGCAGGCCAGCCTGCAGGTGGTGAACTGCAGCAGCAGGAGTCCGGGTAGGCCTGCCTAGAACCTCTCAGCAATGACAGAAACCACTTGTCAGACCTTTCTCAGGTACAGAAACTACAGAAACTGGCTCTTTGGAACTCACAGTGAACCTGAGAGGTGGACGCTCTTGCTCTCATTTTAGCCGCCTTTGACCCCACAACACTAAGGCAGGCTGGGCGCTCTATCCTGTCTCCTGCTCTGTGTATCGGTCAAGCAGATTGGACAGAAAGGGCAGTATCAGCCGAGATGACCAGGCAGTCATCTATCTTTGTACTTGCAACTATGGTCATGTTAGGATATAGAACATCAGCCAAGAACCAACAGAACATAAGGTGGAGTGGGCACTGCCCACAGAATTCAAGACAGAGGCCCTGCCTGCCCCCCCCCCAACCCAATCCATTTAAGATAAGCTGCTCTGAGCTGTCACCCTCTCCCCCCACCCTCATCCTGTGGAGGGAGAAGTTTGCATGACTGGTTATGGGGTGTATTTTATGGGGGTAAAGCCGGGATTCAATCCCAGAAGGTAACTCCTAAGTCTTTGCTTTCCATGATCCAGGCTGCCTGAAGACCGTGGGCGGGAAGGAACAGGCCCGGGCAGGGGTCAGGCCAGCAAGGGATCCAGAGTGACGTGGGCACCATGGCCCAGTGAAATGCACATGGTCCAGGAACCAGTCAGCCGAGGTGGGAGGAGCCAGCGTGGCCCAGCCTCCTCCAAAGGGGGTCCTGCTTCCCCTCTTCAGCTGTGGGCCATACTGGGCGGGTGAGGGTTAGCAGTACACCTGGAGCAGCGGCGCTCCCGACGAGTCTGTGTCTGTGCCCTGGAAGGATGAATCGTGGCTGGCTGGGTATCCTGAGGGGAAGGGAAGAGGAAACAGGCTCAGAGATGGGAAGTAGCTCATCCAGGGACCAAGGGCAGGGAGAAGCCTGCTGAGAACGAGCAGACTGGGACTCGAGCCTGGGTCAGTCTGATCTCAGTCTGATCCTGGCCGGGTGACCCACTCAGCTTCTTGACCTCTCTGAGCCCCAGCCTTGCTGTCTGTTAAAGGGTAGTGACCCCACTCCTGGGAGCTTAGGAAGCCCAAGAAGGCAGCAGAATGCACACGGGGGTGTCTTTTCAGCACTGATGGATGGCCTCCGCCCTTCACTGTCCTCCCCAGTGACGCGGGGGGCTGAGATGCAACTTCGGAGCACCTGCCCCCTGCTGGTTCAGGGGCAGCTCCCTGAATGTCTCCTAAGTGAACCCTTTAAGCCAGCTTGCAGGATTAGGATGGGGTCTGTGGCTGCTCAAGGCTTCTGGTCCCTTTCTGATCCCAGCCCCACCCACCCCAGAGGAAGCTGGGAGAGGGGCATGGCGGCGGGGGTGGGGGGGTGGTGCTGAGGGCGGTGCCCCCTCTCTGACTCATCAGGTCAGGACCAAACCTGGGGCTCCATAAGGCCTCAGCTTCCTGGCGATGGCATCTGCAGTGGTCTCCTGGGAGATCTGCACTGTGAGTTCTAGGGAGGGAACAGGAGGGGGCAGTGGTCATTATCACATCCTTTTTAACCCTACCCCCCCTTCAGCTCCCAGCCTGATGAGGGAGGGGTCACCTACCTGGGCCAGGCTTGAGAAACAATGTTTAAAATAAAGACACGACTTGCGTGTGCACATGCCTGTGCGTGCGTGTGTGCATGTGTGCATTTGTGTGTGTGTGTCTGCAGTGGTGGCTGGGTGGAGGATTTGGTTAGGCCAGGGCCGAGGTCCAGATTCATATGGGATCGCGTTATATTAACCAGGCGAGGCCTGCAAGCTCTGGCAGGTGGTAGCGGGGGACAGAGGGTCCTCTTAGGGGACACGGGAGTCGAGAAAAGGGAGGAAAAGGACAAAGGAGAGCAGGGACTGGCTGAGGGGTGGACCCGCAGTGGCCACAGACCCAGTGCAGCCCTCCCTTGGCCAGAGCCTCCTTCACTCTGCCCTTCAGCCATGTGGAACCCCACCTACCATCCTGGCTGAGCCCTGAGCCCACCATGGTCTCGTGGCCACTATCAGGGGCAGCAGCAGGGGCTGCACCCCGCATGGAGCGCCCCTCTGCGGTCTGCGGACGGGCTCGGCTCTTGCGGGTACTGATGCGAATGATGCCGCGAACCAGGCGGCCCTCAGCATCCTGCTCATCCAGGTGGTAGTCCTGGGTGATGCTGCTGATAAGGTCCGAGATCTTACTGGTCTTCTCCAGGAACACAGTGTCTGATGTGCACTTGGCCAGCTCGTCAATCTGGTGTACGCTGAACAGCTCTGTCAGCTTCTTGAAGATGAGCACATCAATCTCTCGACTGGACATGGAGCCGCTTCCTATCTCGGGCAGGTCCAGGTCTGACTCATGGAAGGAGTAGTACTCTTCGGAGCCACGGGGGCTGCTGGCAAGGGTGCTGGGCAGGCTGTGCCGCATGGGTGGGGGTTCAGCCAGTGGCTCCTTGTAGCAGGAGTCCGCATCAGGGGCTGGGGAGGTGGCGCTGCGGTAGGGATACACAGGGATGCCTTTGAGCTTGACGTCAGGGTAGCTGAAACTGCTACCCATGGTTGACTTGAGCCGTTGGCCATCCCGCCGGCTGGGAGGTGCACGGTCGGGGCTGGGGGGCACTCCATTGTGTTCTTTGGCCCAGTTGGCTTCAGCAGCCCCCTCAGGGGAGTCCCCAGCAGACAAGCAGGGGCTGCAGCCCCGCATGCAAGCCCCGCACCGCTGGAGGCAACTCCAGCAGCGGCGGAAGCAGAAGGCAGCCCGGCACCAGTCCCACACCCAGGGGCGCCAGAGCAGACAACAGGCTGGGGGCTCGGCAGCAGACTCAGCAGAGCCAGAGATGAAGGTAAGGCTCTCGGGCCCATGGTGGCCAGGGTCCTTGGGGTCTGGCCTGCGGGTGCGGCGGCTTGGTGGGGGTTGGGATGGCTCATCAAAAGTCTCCAGGCATAGTTCTGTTGGCCGCTCCCAGGGTCCCAAGCGTGGGGGCCCAGATGATGGGCGGGGGTGTCCAGGGCGGGGCATGGCTCATTGCATGATTTGTTGCAGCCAGGCACCTACAGAGGAGAGGCCAGGAAGGAGTCAGGTTCAAGGGTGCAGTTATGCCCATGAACCCTCACCTAGTGTCCCTCCCTCCCCAAAGAATAAATTCTGTCTCTGGTCTAACGTACATGTCAAAATTTCCTGGGACAGGGCGCCTGGGCAGCTCAGTCAGTCAAGTGTCTGACTCTTGATTTCGGCTCAGGTCATGATCTCAGGGTCCCGGGATCAAGCCCCGCGTTGGGGTCCCACGCTCAGTGCACAGTCAGCTTGGGATTCTCTCTCTCCTTCTCCCTCTGCCCCTCCCTCTCAAATAAATAAATAAACCTTTAAAAAAAAAAAAAAGTCCTGGGTATTATAGAAGACTGATGAATCACTAGCATCTACCTCTGAAACTAATAATACATTCCATGCTAATTGATTGAATTTAAATAAAAATTAAAAAAAATTTTTTTTAATGTCCTGGGACTTCACACCCATGGATGTGGTGGGATGGCTACTGTTGAAGAAGCAGAAAATGGCAGGCCCTGGGGGTGTGGGGACGGAGGAGCCCTTGGAGAATGGTGCGGCTGCTGTGGCAGACAGCACAGCAGTGCCTCCAAAAATTAGACGCAGGACGGCCATGGGACCCCGCAATCCCAATTCTGGGTATATGCCCCCCAAAAGGATGGAAAGCAGGGGCTGAAACAGACATTTGTATGCCAGTGTCCACACAGCAGCATTATTCGCAACAGGCAAAAGGCGGAAACAACCTAAATGTCCACTGACAGATGAATGAACAAACAAAACATGACGTATACACATGACAGAATATCATTCAGCCCTAAAAGGGAGTAAGATTCTGATATGTGCCACAACACAGATGAGCTCTGAGACGCTATACTAAGTGAAATAAACCTGACGCAAAGTACACGTATTGTATGGTCCCACTTATATGAAAGATCTAGAATCGTCAAATTCTTAGGACAGAAAGTAAAATGGTGGTTGCCAGGGGCTGGAGGCAGGGGGAAATGGGAAGTTAGCGTTTAATGGGTAGAGTTCCACTTTAGGAAGATGATAAAGTTCTGGAGATGGATGGTAGTGATGGTAGTGATGGTTACACAACACACAACAATGTGAATGTGTTTAATGCCACAGAACTGTAGAATTAAAATGGTAACAAAAAATTTAAAATGTTTTACCACATGGAAAGAAAATCTCCCGAGATCTCACTCTCTGGGGAGTGGTCTCCCCCAGTTTATTCCCTCTGTTGGTAATCCTACCCAACAAAGTCTCTGAGGCTCTCAACACACGCCTTCCCATGTGACTTGTTACAGAACCTGACCGTTACTACCTTCCCTTCCCCTCTTCCTTCAAATCAGTCATGGGCATGTGACAGTTCCCCTGTCAGTGTTTCAGACCGGCTCAGATTTGCTCTCCTAGCAATATTTAAAACCAAGCACTCTTTTGCTTCCTTTGATTAGACAAGAAAGCCAAGCCACAAAATGCACCTTCTTTCCCTTCCTGACTTGGTTGCTAGCAGGCTCAGAGTGAGGACTTCCTTTATCCCATAATCACTGAGCCCGTAGGCGCTGTAAAACTAAAGATGAATAAACTAGAGACCCTGTTCTTGTGATTCACTCAGTTTTGTAGGAAAAACAGATGCTTAAAAGCTCCTAAGATGTAACGTGTAGGATACAGGAGGCATCATGGGAGTGAATAACTATGCCTGAGGGAGTCAGGGAACATTACGTAGTGATATGTGGAAGGGCCACGATCCCTGTAGGGGTTTGCCACGCAACAACCTGGATTTTCTGCAACACTGATCCCTTATCTTTTTATCCCTGATTTAATGGCATTGGGGTCCTAGAACTAGTGATGTGTGAGGAGCCTGGGAGTGGGCATCAGAATATCTGTGTTCTAGTCCCAGTTCTGGATCTAACAGACAATGTGCTTTGGACAAATAAATGCCACCTCTTTAAACAGGGCCACGATCAGGGCGCCTGGGTGGCTCAGTCGTTAAGCGTCTGCCTTCGGCTCAGGTCATGATCCCTGGGTCCTGGGATTGAGCCCCGCATCTGGCTCCCTGCTCGGTGGGAGGCCTGCTTCTCCCTCTCCCACTCCCCCTGCTTGTGTTCCCTCTCTCGCTGTGTCTCTCTCTGTCAAAATAAATAAATAAAATCTTAAAAAACAAACAAACAAACAGGACCATGATCATCTCTCACCCAGGTACTGTCAAGGCTCCCATTCTGGCCACCTCCATTCCCTTCTACTTGCTGCAGCCAGGGAGAACTTAAAAAATCTGGAGAAACCTGGCAGATTCCACTGTAATCAAACGATCGAAGTTAACATCATCAATAATGGGATGAACTGACATCCTGTGCCTCCTGATACTCTGCACTAAGAAGGATACTACATCACTTAAGAAGTATTTTCTGCCCAAAATGTATAACCTAAACATAATCATGAGGAGACATCAGATAAGTCCAACTTAAGGGAATGACAACTAAATGCAATGTATGATCCTTGATTGGATCCTGGATCAAGAGGAAAAACAGGAAACTGGATAATGTGGATAAGTGATGAAATTTTAAAGTAGACTGTATATTATTTACTAGGAATATGCCAATGTCAAATTTCCTGAATTTGATTGCGGCTATATAAGACAATGTTCTTATTCTCAGGAAGTATATACTGGAGCATGATATCAGCAAGCTAATCTAAAAAGTTTCCCACGAAAATCAGAAGCTGCATGTGTCTCAAGAGAGAAAGGGAGGGAAGGAATGTTAGCCATGCGACTGGTAAGAGGATACAGGAATTCTTTATTCCTGCAATTATAGAATTCACTCCTCTGGCCCCATTCAGCACTCCTTCTCCAAGGCCCCTCCAGCTCCCCAAGTCAGATGGGAGCCCCTCTCCTCACAGCTTCCTGCTGGGCTCTGTCAGCTGGGTCAGCCTTGAACCCACTGTTTGAAGATAAGCCTATATGACCCCAAGGGGCAGGGACTGTGTCTGACTCCCTTCTGCCTCAGTGTCAGAACAGGGTTGGGTACAGTAAGTGCTTGAGGGGACTGACACATTCTGTGCGACCTCAGAGTAGAACCAGGACCATTGGGTAGGAAGAAAAATGACTTAGACTCTAGGCTGACCAGAGTGGGGGTAGCAGCAGGCTTGGGGAAGGACAGTGAAACCCCCTCTCCAAAGGTGTGCACACAGAAACTGTAATAGATGACTTGGAAGTCCCTCACGATCCAGACAGGCTAGTGGTTGAAAACCTTTGCCTTGGTTTGAGCAATGTGGGGGTGAGTATGGACTCATTCATTCACTCAATTAACAAATATTTAGTGAGGGCCTACTGAATGCCAGGAACTGTTCTAAATTTGGTGGACACCAAATTCCCTAATCTCAGGAGTCTGCATTCTAGTAAATGAGTTAATTATTGACAGCTTACATTGTTCTATGTACTGCGAATGTATTATACCAATTCTCACAACCTTAGTCGCAGGTATTATTATTGTTGTTATTATTATTATTACTCTACATCGAAAGGCTCAGATAAGTTAAGTAAGCTGTTCAAGCCACACATCTATTTGTACCCAAGCAGCCTGGCCCAGATTCTTGCCCACTACCTCATCCCATCTATTACTTGGGAGGAAGGCGCAAAGTGGCCAGCCGCCAGCTCCATGGAGGGACCTGTACCCATGGAGGGACCACAGAGGAAGCCCTGAGTCTTCCAGGCTCAGGCCTTGGATGAGGAGATTGGGTGCCTCTACACTGTTGGAACCACACTGAGCTCTGGGGTACCTGGGGTTTGTAAAAACATCAAGGGGTTACTGATGATGGTCTGGGTCACTCCTTCTCTACCTCCAAGGCTTAAGGATTTGCTACTATTCATTAAATTCACCCAGCAAATATTTATTGAGCACTACCATGTGCCCAGCAATGTGCTAAATGCTGGGGAAACAGCAGTGAATGGGCCAGAAACAGACTACGGCCCAAGAGGACTTTCACTTTACCTAACAGTCACACCTGCTCTGTAAGTATTATAACTCCACTTTACAGATCAGGAAGCTGAAGCTCAGAAGTGACTTGCCCAGAGACACCCAGCTGGAAAGGAATGGAACAGGATTTGTACTGTGCTCTACCAGACTCTGGAGCCCATGTACTTTGTTTTGTGCCACATATCTGGAATGCGGGTGAGATAGAGAGAAGTGGAGAGCAAGACCTAGGGTAAGGACAATGGCTTGTCTCAGTTTCCCCCACCCCTCTAGGTCCAGAACCCTCCTGAACTCAGCCCATTTTTTCCAGGCTTTATCTTCCCCTGACTGCTGCTGCCCCCACCTCCCAAACCCTAGGAACACTGGTCACTTGGTTGAGTGAGGGGAGGGCCCCTGCTCCTATTGTGTGGCCTGGAGCAAGACTCTGGGCCGCAGTTTTCTCCTCTTTAAAGGCGAGAGAGGAGTGAGAGAGGAGTATCTTCCTGGGCCACTGTGAGGTTTAAATGAGATATTCCGTGCATGTTGCTTAGTGTGGTGCCTGGCACGTGGGAGGGGCTTGGACGCTGGGCGCCCCAAGTCGCTGCAGGGATCTTCCTCAGAGTCAGAAGGTCCTAAGTCCGCCCTCACCAAACTTGTCTTGATGCTCTTCCCCTTCCCCAGTCCCTGAGAAGACACACACACAGGGGTCTGTCTCTGTACCATCCCCCTCCTCCCAAGGTCCCCAGGACAGGCCCCACCCCCGTACCCAGCCTAGTCTTGCACACCCGGCCGAGAGGGGCACCCCAGCGCTGCTCGGGAAACAGCCTTCTGCTCTCTCACCCGGCATCCCCGCACCCTCCATTTCCTGCCCCAAAACTCAGCCCGCGACTCCGGCATCCGGGGACACCTACTCCCGAGGCAAGGGAGAACCAGACCCCGGCACTGCCCCTCCGATCAGCACAGCCCCTACACCAGCAGTGCCCTCGGAGCGATCACCACCCTCTCCAGCTGCAAGGGCCCCCCGCCTGCCCTGACACCTTTCCTCTGGGTGTGCACGGCCCCCCGGCTCCTCCCGACCCTGCCTCCCCCGGCCAGCACGGCTCCCGCCCCCAGCCAGCGCAGCCCTGAGGGCGACCGCGGCCCCCCCCCTCCCACATTCTGCCCGCCCAGCCCAGACGCCCGCTCGGGCCGCTCCCCGGCCCGGCCCGCGCACCCCGGAAGTGGGAGGGTGGCTCCCGAGGAACCGGCCCCGGGACCCTCCCCCGCCCAGGAGTAGCCTCGGGGGTCTCTCCACACCAGTGCCGCCGTGCTTCGCCCCCCACAGGCCCGCGCGGGGCTTACCTGTCCCGCCAGGTGAGCCGCCTCCGGCTCGGCCCCTCCCCCCGCCCCCCTCGCCGCTCACCTGGAGCGCAGGTGAGCGTCTCGCGGGAGCGCTGCACGGGCCGCCGCTGGGGACACACTTCCTGCCTCCGCGAAGCGCTGCCGCCGACGCCGCCGCGCACCTGGGCAGAGGCCCCGCCCCGAGCGCGGGGTGGGGGGGCGTGGTTCACCGCGGCCAGGCTGGGGCGCTGGGCCTACGGACAAGAAGCGGTGCTCAGCCTGGTCTGGCTAAGCGAGGCGGGCAGGGTAGACCGACGCTGGTGGTTCAGTCTCCTCTTCTGTTAAATGGGCAGGTAGTCCTAGCAGTCTCTGCGCGCCTGGGGAGAGCTTGCCAGTTCTTAAAGACGCAGCTCCAAGGGCATATATCTCCTGGGACGCGTTCCCTCGACCCTAGGCCTGTCTGGTTTCCTGTTATATAGAACAGTTCTCTGTACTTCGTTGTCATAATACTCAGCACGCAGTTTTCTTGTCTTCTGACTCCTCCTTTTCTGACTCGAGGACAGGGTCTGGTCTTGTTCCCAGTGCTCGTGGTGCCCACCGCAGGACCGGCACATACTAGGTGCTCAGCAGATATTCTCAGTTGAATGAACCACTGGGCTCCCCGATTTCTTCCTTTGCCCTGAGATAGAATAGGGGGTGTGCATCCTCTGCTCGCTGGTTAATTCACCTCTGGGGAAGTCTGAAGGGGAGATCAATTCCTTCTATTCTGGGGCCTAGAAGCAGGGTGGAGGAGGGGGCTGGGCTGTGCAGTCCTGAATGACACTTCACGGAGCGGCAGAGGTAATCAAAATGGGCCATGATTACCACTTCCCATGGTGTCTCTGCAAGAGGCAACATCACTGGGTGACTAGAAGTCAGGGCTCAGATTATCTTGGGTTCCTGCTCTCCTTAATAACAACTTAATAATAACAACAGCACCAATAAATAAGTGACTATCCTTTTTTTTTTTTTAAACAAGTGACTTTCAAGGAGCATCTCCAGGGCTCATGCTTGCCTAGTATTATTTAATCCTCCCACTAGTCTGTGAGGTGAGTCAGGTGTTATTCCCATTTTACAGATATGGAAACTGAGGATAAGGAAGGGAAAATTATTTGTTCAGGCAGTTGGAAAAAACCGTGTGACTTTGGGCAGGCACTTCCTTTCTCTAAGCCTCACCTCTCCAACTGGGAGAATTAAAAAAGATAATGGATCCAAAGTGAGATAAAGGATATGTGGAGAGATCTTTGGGGCAAGGATTGGTAAGTAGGAGGAATTCAGCACTGCGAGGCCTCCCCCCTTCAGATGTACCAGATACACATCCTCCCAACCCTAGACGGAGAGACTGCCAAATAGAATCATAGAGCCCTTTGTCTGCCCTGTTTGGGTCCCAAGCCCTCTCCTCCAGCCAGGGTGGAACACTCCTTGGAAGATGATGCCCATGCCAACTGGGGGGTTTCCTTCCCTGTCTCATCTCTGAGGGCACCATCATCTCAGTCTATGGGTGCCTTACCATGTGCACACAGTAGTGTTCAATTCCACCAGGAACCATCCGCAACTCCCACCACATCTTGTCCACATTCTCACCTAGAGGCAAGTAGTATGATATATCCTCATTTGGAGCCCAGAAAGTGAGTCACATTGTGTATAGCTGAATGTCTGTGTATAAGACCCAGGAAGTCCATTCCTGGGTACAGCCACAAGAATTGCACACATACGGGGTGCCTGGGTGGCTCAGTTAGATTAAGCGTCAGACTCTTGATTTCAGCTCAGGTCATGATCTCAGGGTCCTGGGATGAATCTCCACATGGGCTCTGTGCTCTCCCCCTGCCCCTCTCCTCACTCATGCATGCTCTCTTTCTAAAATGAATAAATAAGGAGTGCCTGGGTGGCTCAGTCAGTTAAGCGTCTGCCTTTGGCTTGGGTCATGATCCCAGGGTCCTGGAATTGAGTCCCACATCAGACTCCCTGCTCACTGGGGAGCCTGCTTCTCTCTCTGCCCCTCCCCCCTCATGTTCTCTCTCTCTTGCAAAAACAAATAAAAATAATTAAAAAAAATAAAAAGTAAAATAAATAAATAAATCTTAAAAAAAAAAAAAAGGCCACATATGCCAGGAGCCATGTATAAGAATGGTAGTAGAAGCATTGTTCATATTATCCCCAAACCAAAAACACTCAAATGCCATTGACAGGAAATAAAGAAATGTGGAATAATTATACAACAGTAGAAAATGAATGAAGGGCACCTGGGTGGCGCAGTTGATTAAGCTACTGCTTTTGGCTCAGGTCATGATCCCGGAGTCCCAGGATCGAGTCCCACATCTGGCTCCCTGCTCAGCAGGGAGATGCTTAACGGCTGAGCCACCCAGGCACCCCTAAATAAAATCTTAAAATCTAAAAAAAAAAGAAAGAAAGAAAATGAATGAAAAACAGCAATGCGGCTGAATCATGGTGAAATAATATTGAGTGGAAAATGTTAAGTCCTGGAGTACCTGGGTGGCTCAGTCGTTAAGCATCTGCCTTTGGCTCAGGTTATGATCCCGGGGTCGGGACTTAACTTTTTTTTTTAGGATTTTATTTATTTATTTGACAGAGAGAGACACAGTGAGAGCAGGAACACAAGCAGGGGGAGTGGGAGAGGGAGAAGCAGACTCCCCACTGAGCAAGGAGCCCGAAGCGGGACTCGATCCCAGGACCCTGGGATCATGACCGGAGCCAGAGGCAGACGCTTAACCAACTGAGCCACCCAGGCTCATCCCTGTGAATCTTTAAATGTTCATGCAATGGCATGAGTACCACCACAATCATGATTTAGTTAAAAATAAAATCTTAAAAAAAAACGAATGAAGTTCTGATACATGCTACAAGATAGATGAATATTTTTTAAGGTTTTATTTTTAAGTCATCTCTAAACATGGGGCTCAAACCTACAACTCCGAGATCAAGAGTGGCATGCTCCACTGACTGAGCCAGCCAGGCGCCCCAGCATAGATGAATCTTGAAGACATTATGCTAAGTGAAATAAGCCAGACACAGAAGGACAAGTATCGTGATTCCACTTATATTAAATATTTAGAACAAACTCATTTATAAAGACAGAGATTAGAGGTTACCAGGGGCTGGAGGGAGGGGGTAAATGGGAAGTTATTGCTTAATGGGTACAGAGTTTCTATTTGGGATGATGAAAAATTTTGGAAATAGATCATGGCAATTGTTGCACAACAGTGTGAATGTAATTAATGCCACATTGTACACTTAAAAGTGGTTAAAATGGCAAATTTTATGTTTTTATATATTTTCTTTCTTTCTTTCCTTTTTGTTTAAGACTTTATTTACTCATTTGAGAGAGAGAGAGAGAACAAGCAGAGGGGAGAAGCAAACTCGCAAACTCCCCACTGAGCAGGAAGCCCGATGCAGGGCTCAATCCTACGACCCTGAGATCATGACCTGAGCCGAAGGCAGATGCTTCACCATCTGAGACACCCAGGCACCCCTATATATTTTCTTTTACCATAATTTAAAAAAAAATTGATGACCTTTTTTTATTAAAAAGATTTATTTATTTATTTGAGAGAGAGAGTGAGAGAATGCACAAGCAAGCTGGGGAGGGGCAGAGGGAAAGGGAGAGAGAATCTCAAGCAGACTGCCCGCTGAGCGAGGAGCCCAATGTGGGGCTCTATCCAGGACCCTGAGATCATGACCTGGACTGAAGAGTCGGATGCTTCACTGGCTGAGCCACCCAGGTGTCCCAATGACCCTCTTTGAGAACAACAACATACCTTATGGGTCCAATATTCAGCATAACAAAGGAAAGAAGTCTACTGGAGTGAATTTTCCAGAAAACAATCAACCTCTCCTGTGTACTTCCCTGTATAGTTTACAAAGCAAACACTTAAATTTGATCCTTACAGAGCCCAAGGTAGGCATTGTCATATTCATTTTACAGATGGGGAAACTGAGGCTCATTAAGGTCCCAAGGCCATACTGTGACAGAGCAGCACCCAGCCCTCTGGTTCCCAGTGTCGTGCTCCTCACTATGAGGAGCCCTCACAGCCCTCTGGGCTGTGTTTGGACTTCTTTCTAAGCAGAAAGGGGTGCCTTTCTTTCTTTTTTTTTTTTAAAGATTTTATTTATGTATTTGACAGAGAGCGACACAGCACACAGCGAGAGAGGGAACACAAGCAGGGGGAGTGGGAGAGGGAGAAGCAGGCTTCCCGCGGAGCAGGGAGTCTGATGTGGAGCTCGATCCCAGGACTCTGGGATCATGACCTGAGCCAAAGGGAGACGCTTAACAACTGAGCCACCCAGGCGCCCCAAGGCGTGCCTTTCTAACCAGAGCCCACTGAGCTGTTTTCCCTCTTGGCCATGACCAGGGGCCATCATCTGTTGCTTTACTCTGATGTCTACTTTTCTGATCTCCTTCCTCAGCCACCATTCAGCCTCCTTGGCTGGTAACAGACTGGGGAGAAGAAGGAGATGTCAAGACAGCTGGGGTTCTGGCTTGTGCCACGGGCTGGCTGCCTGGAGAAGACTGAGGAGGGCAAGTCTGGGGTGCAAAAGTATAAACTTGGAGTTAGATTTGTTGAATTTGAAGATTTGTGAGATAGTCAAAAAATATCACAATTGTATATGTAGATGGCATTCATATTTAGAAACTATAAGATGTGCAGCTTTGGTCATGGGCAGGAGTGGTGGGGTCAGGGGAGTGTGGATCAGGCTGCAGGGGTGTCTGCTGCCAGCCTCTGGTGTGTGTCTCCCATAGGGGGCACTAGGGGGCAGCATGCAACAGTGGAAATTGCCAGAACTTCAGAGCACCGGTTTAGCTCTCTATGCATTTAAGTTCTTGGAACCTCAGCACGTCTCATCTGAAAATGGGTTTCATGTGAGGCAGGATAGTATGGTGGTTCAGAGTGCGAATTCTGCAGCCAGAGGGCCTGAATTTTGCCCCTGTTCTGCCACTTGCTGGCTGTGTGACTTTGGCCAAGTTACTGAATTTCTATGTGCCTCAGATACCTTATCTATAAAGTCAAAGTAGCGATAGTTTCACGTGGTGATTAGCTATATCATTTGAACTCCTTCTTCCTTCTCTGCCTCCCCAGCCGTGCCGGGGCCAGGACTCTCTGAGGGTTAGGGTTAAAAGGGCCATCGCCTCTGAGAATAAGCAGGAAAACAAATTATTGCTGCTGCCCATGAGCACCTGTTAGGTCTTAGGTGTATTCTGTGCCTTATTCCATATAATTTTCACCATCACTCAGTGAATAGGTCCCAAATCCCCACTGTATAGCTGAGAGAACAGAGGCTCTGAGATTTAAGGTCACACAACCAGTAAGTGGTAGAGCCCAGAGCTGATTCTGCACAGATAGCCTGAGCTGTTGCAGAGGCTCCTCTGGGTCCCCCAGAAACTGGGTCCTGGAGGTTGTTCCAGGCCCCAGCAGAGCGGGGGGGGGGGGGGGGCGGATCTCCCACAAGAATCCCCTGCTGTAATCAGCTCCAGTTCTGCTCACCAGGTCCCTCTTGCTCAGGTAGGATTTCCTGAAATTCCAAGTGCAATGAATGGAATGGAACCAGCGAAAGGGAACCCCTCGGGGTGGAAGGAGACAGAATGGTGCAGGATAAGTAGAACTGGAATATGGCAGTCGAGGCCGTCTTGGCTCCTCTGATTGGTCAGATGTGCTGAACGGGTTGGACAAAGGGCCAGTGAGTTGCCTCTCCCCTTTCCTTCATTGGCCAAAGGGTGGTGTGTCCTGGAGGCTGAGGAGAACCTGGGAAGTCTGGCAGTTACGCTGGGGAGTGAGGGCCAGTGAGCTGAGGTCTGCGCTGGGAGGATGATGTACATAAAGGTGCACCTGGAGCCCTGGGATTCTAAGGAGCTGGGCCGCGGTGGCTTCTGGAACTCTAGGTTAGACTGTTGGGTGGGAAATCCCGGGTCCGCTTAACACTGGGGATTCCTGGGGCTCCCTGGCTCCTGCTAGCCGAGCGGCTATTGCTGGGCCCGGAAGGAGCTGCAGGCTGAGGAGCCATCCTGTACCAGGTTAAGGCAAAGGCTGTTTCTTTGGCCCTGAATTTGGTTGCACTAGACGTATTTTCTGCAGAGTCCTTGTGTTCAAAGTACCTTCATCCGGTTCCCTGGAAATGAGGCCCGTGAGGGGAGTGACCTTAGCTGGGATGGTATAGTGAATAAGCAGCAGGCCCTGGAGGGGGTAGGCCTCTTCTCCCATACTGTACTCTGTGTGGTGGCAAGAGAGGCCTGAGTTTCAGCCCTGCCTTTCTCAGCTAGTGCCTTTGTGAGCTGGGGCAAGCCGCTCAGCCTCTCTGGACTTGAGTTTCCGCATCAGTAAAATCCGTTTATTCATTCCACCCTATTTTTGTCTATCTCCACCTCAGCCCTGGTACTGCTCCCTCACTCTACACACACACACACACACACACACACACACACACACACACACACACACACACACACACACACACACACACACACACACACAACGGGGCATGGATACCCAGGACCAATGCTGAGGCTTCTGGTCTCTCACAGGGAACACCAGTCAGCTCTGGCCACTGAACACCAGCCCTATTTTCTGGCCCTCCCTGCTAGCCAACCTCACATCCCCTGTTAAGCCTTCCTGGAGAGTTCCCAGCTTGAAGACTGCCTTCCTGAGCTAACCCCACAGGCTGCCTGAGCCCCTCTGTTGCCCTTGACCTCTTCTGCTGTTTTCCCTGTCCCCGATGGGAGCTCCCAGAGGGCAAAGTCTGGTCTGATTCATCTCTGAGTCCCCAGCACCCAGCCCAGGGCAGGGTCCAAAGGCTATGGCCAGGAGTGTTTGTAGAAGGAGTAAGTAAAGGAGACCCCTCTGACCCCTCTCCTTTCTCAGGCACCCACGACCACCACTGTCATCCTCCCAAACTGCTGATGTGGCAGAAAGAGCCCTACAGTGGGGGGATCCCACAGACCCAGGATGGAATATCAGCCCGGCCTCCTCCTAACTGTGTGAACATGGGCCATGGCTTCCCTTCTCCAAGCCTCAGTTTCCTCTTCTATAAGGGGCCTTCCCGAGGGGACATGTAAGTCGAGAACAGAAAGACCTACAGGAAGTCTGCTGGGCAGACTGGCGCAAAGGCCCCAAGGTGGGGATATGCTTGGCATATTCAAAAAACAGAAAGGAAGCCGGCGTTGCTGGGGTGTGATGAGCAAGGGGGAGAGCCACTGGAGATGGGGATGGCCACATGGCTGGCGCTGGACTACACGGGGTATTGAAGGCCATGGAGGACTCTGTGTTTTAGTCTTAGTGATGGGGACTGACTGGAGGGTCTTGAGCAGGGGTGTGACGTGATCTGACCAAAACCCCAAAGACTTCACCTTGGTCGCCAGAGGGTGACTGGAGGGACGTTAAGACTGGAGGCAGGGAGCCCAGTGAGGAGGCTGTGGCCATGGTCCAGGCGAGAGATGATGGTAGCCTGGACCAGGGGGCACCTGGAGATGTGGTGAGAAGTGCTCAGATGTATGATGTATTCTGGGAGTGGATTTCATAGGACTAGATGTGGAGGAGGAGGAAAGAGAAGATGCAGGATTGGGCCTTGCTTCAGTTATCTATGGCTGTGAAAGAAACCGTCCCAAAACGCAGTGGCTTAAAACAACAATGGTATATTATTTCTGAAAATTCTGTGGTTTGGCTGGGGCCAGCTGGCCAAATCTGCTGGTTTCACCTGGGGTTGTTCCTCCGGTTGCAGAGTTGGGGGCAGCTGGGGCTGGATTGCCAAATCACCCAGGACCTCTCTTCACCTGACCTCTCATCATTCAGTTGTCTAGCTGACCATCTTACAGGGTGGTAGCTGGCTTCTGAGAGGACAGGCCCCAATGTGCAGGTGCCTGTTGAGTCTCTGCTTCATGCTTCTTGATGCCCCATTGGCCAAAGCAAGCCATGAAGCCAAGCCCAGTGTCAACATGGGAGGGTACACACAGGGGCATCCATACCTGGAGGCCTGCTTCATGAAAGCCGTGAATGTGACTGTTTAGCACACATTCCCCTGGGTTTGTGGCCTGAGGAACTGGGTGAAATTCAAGGGTGGAGGACAAAAGTCAGGGTTTGCCAGAGGTCCTGGTGTAGTGTCCTGCCCCAAGTGAGACACTGAGGAGGACCGTGGGCCCGGGAGACCAGCAGCAGGGGAGATACAAAGTCCCGGGCAGGTATGGCGAGGCCCGGGCGGGGATAGGAAGGGTGTGGTGATCAAGGTAGAGAATGTGAAAAGTCTCCAGGCCATTCTCTCACTCAGCAGGCATCACTGAGCACCTTCTCTGGGCCTTGCCCCGGCCTGAGCACTGTGCACACAGAGAGGGATGAGACTTGGCATGTGACCTTGGGCAATGCACAGTGTGTGGGAGAGACAGACCATTCCCAGAAGTGCCAGCAGTGTGAGAGGTGACAGCTTAGTGCCGCAGGGGAAGCTTGTCCAGGGTCCCAGGGGAGGGATTCCAGAGTGGTTCCCAATGGAGTAGTACTAGAAGAATATATAGCTGGTCAGACAAGATTTGGGAGCTGGAGCAGGTAGAGTCCAGCCTGGGCCCCAGCCTGGGCCAACTGCCTTCCAGGCCTGGCAGTGAAGGGGTGAAAGTGGACCCACCAGTGTTCTCTGGGCAGACCATTAGCTGATACTATTCTTCCCATTTTATGGATGAGCAAACTGAGGTTCGGAGTGAGGAAGTCATTCCATCCGATCTGGCTCCTCACATCCTGTGCTTTTTTCGACACTGTTCAATTCTTGCCAAAATCATAGGAAGGTGAGGGAAGGACAGGTTTCTCCTGAGCTTGCAGGAATGCCCATAGAGGCTGGTGTGGGAGCTGAGGCGGGCTACCCCTCCCCGCTGGGTCCCCAGTTTGCGCCACCTCCCCTAAAGCAGGCAGAACCCTGTGAGGAGACATAAAGGGAGGTGGTGACATGGACTGGAGATGGGCAAACCAGACTTGGAGCCCCCAGTCTGAGCAGAGAGCCCCACTCTTGCCCTCAGGACCCTCCTGTGGAGTCCAACCCTCAGGGCGCCCTGTCTGTGGAGGTGGGGGAACATAGTCTGAAGGATGAAGGATGGGGCGGGGGACTGTGTGGAAATTAGGGGTCAGAGGCCAGGGCCAGCGGAGGGCATAGGGTACCTCTGGCTGGCTGGTTCCCTATCAAGTGGGGAGGAGTGGGGGGTTGTCAGGTTTAGCCCTGGGGGCTCAGGTGCAGAGATGGAGGGAGGCTTGGAGCTTAGAGGCTGGTCTAGCTTAGCCTTAGCCTGAGTGACCTGGAGTTTGTCCCACTGTTCTAGGCTGGTGCCCAGAGTCCCCAGAGGTCTGCCAAGTGGAGCAACCAGTACAGGAGCTCAATAACACAAGAGCCGGCTAGGCCCTAGCAGCCCCACATCCGACGCTAGCTGGAGCCATGTTGCTCCTTCCTCCCAGCTTGTCTGGAGGCAGCAGGGCAGGTGGCTGCTAAGTCCAGGCCTCAGACACCTGAAGATGGAGGGAGGGTAGGTCCTGGCATCTGATGCACTCACAGCCAAAGCCTCTTTTCCTTGGACCCAAAGTGTTCTGCAGTGGGGCTGGAAGCGAGCCCCAGAGAGAGACTGGGAGCAGAGTGCAGGGGGCAGGTGTGGGGGTGGTGAGGGGGAGAGAGGGAGGCTCGGGGGAGGAGAAGGCAGAATCAGAGAAAGGCCTGGAGAAGGAGGTGGAGATAGAGAGTCTGAGAGAGAGAAGGGAGAAAAAAGGCAGAAGCAGGTGTAGGGGGTATGAATATGGGTGCATGCATTCAGGTAGGCAAGAAAATATAAAGATTTTATTTTTTAACTTATTTTAGACATATAAAGAGAGTGAGCAGGGGAGGAGCGGAGGGGGAGAGAGAGGGACAAGCCGACTCCACGCTGAGCCCAGCTCAATCTCACTACCCGAGATCTTGAACTGAGCCGAAATCAAGAGTCAGATGCTCAGCCGACTGAGCCACCCATGTGCCTGAAAATAGACAAAAACTTACTCAGAGCACTCATAGTCGGTTGGGTGTCCCACTCGATCTCAACTCAGGTCTTGATCTCAGGGTTGTGTGTACAAGCCCCATGTTGGCTGTGGAGCCTACTTAAAAAACAAGACAAAACAAAACAAAAGTTACTCAGAGCCCTCATTTCATCTGGCCAGTGGAAAATCCAGTCTCCATTATTGTTGGGCTCCCTCAACCTATGACAGCCCTAGAGTTACGATGTTATAGAACTAGGCATGGACAAGGTCCTTCTGTCTGGTCACCTGGCTGGCATGACCCCATTAGGTCCGGTACTGTGTGCCATTCATGGCCAGCCAGGGGCGTGAAATCTTTGGTGATCTGGGGGCCACTTGGGTGGCTCTAGTCAGTGTGGGATCCAGTCTTCTGAATGCCACTAGTCCCCTTGAGCCCAGGGCCTAGATCCATCCGTTCCCAGGGACTGGGGAGCCTGAACTGCCACTTCCAGCCCCATAGAAAAGGTTGGGGAGGGCTCTCCCACTCTGGTCCCTAGAAGCCCTAGACGATTGTTTGTCCCTCTGGCCCCTGAGTCTGGGGATCTGTCCCTTAGCTTAGCCCCTGTTCCTCTGCATCCTACAGCTGAGAAGCCAGGGCCAGCCCAGCAAACCCTCCAGGGCCTGGAGGCTTTAGACCCAACTGGAGCGCCTGGGGGAGGGTCCCCAGAACCTCCACCGGCCACCCCTGTTGTGATGGGGGTTGGCAGATAGCCAGAGCTGGAGCCTTATCCTGAATGAGCAGGAGGGACGTGACCCAGAGCCAGCCAGTCTTCACATTATTCAGCACACAGTTAGGGGGTGCCTGCAGTGGGCCAGGCCCCGCCGTGGTCGATGGGGCCCCGCACGACCTGGTTCTTACACATTGTATTGTAAAAATTTTATTGTGGGGGCACCTGAGTGGCTCAGTCGTTAAGCGTCTGCCTTCGGCTCAGGTCATGATCCCAGGGTGCTGGGATTGAGGCCTGCATCGGGCTCCCTGCTCGGCGGGAGACCTGCTTCTCCCTCTCCCACTCCCCCTGCTTGTGTTCCCTCTCTTGCTGTGTCTCTCTCTGTCAAATAAATAAAATCTTAAAAAAAAAGAAGCTTTAAAAAAATAAAAAGTTTATTGTGAATAACATGTACAAGAATATGTGTGTGTCCATACATATATATAAAATAATACGGTTGACCTTGAACATTGCAGGTTTGAACTGTGAAGGTCCACCTACATGCAGATCTTTTTCCATAAGTACAGCATGGCACTGTAAATGTATTTTCTCTTCCTCATCATTTTCTGAATATTTTCTTTTTTCTAGCTTACTTTATTGTGAGAATACAGAATATGAGACAAATAACACACAAAATATGTGTTAGTTGACTGTTCATGTTATCAGTAAGGCTTCCAGTGAAGAGTAGGCTGTTTGTAGTTAAGTTTTTCTTTTTTTTTTTTTTAAAGATTTTATTTATTTATTTGAGAGAGAGAATGAGAGATAGAGAGCACGAGAGGGAAGAGGGTCAGAGGGAGAAGCAGACACCCCGCTGAGCAGGGAGCCCGATGCGGGACTCGATCCCGAGACTCCAGGATCATGACCTGAGCCGAAGGCAGTCGCGTAACCAACTGAGCCACCCAGGCGCCCTCGTAGTTAAGTTTTTCGAGAGTCAGAAGTTATACATGGATTTTTGACAGCACCTGACCCCCACACTGTTCAAGGGGCAACTGTATATATACTTATACGTGTCCCTATATAAAAATATGTGTACCGTTTATGAGGCGGCTGGGTGGCTCAGTCGTTAAGCGTCTGCCTTTGGCTCAGATCATGATCCCAGGGTCCTGGGATTGAGCCCCACGTCGGGCTCCCTGCTCAGTGGGGAGCCTGCTTCTCCCTCTGCCTCTTCTCCTCCCCCTGTTTGTGCTCTCTCTGACAAATGAATAAATGAAATCTTAAAAATAAAAAGGAATATCCAGGCACCCACCACTAGTTTAATTGGACATGTCAGTACCTTTGAAGCCCATGTATGGCCCTCTTCTGTTGCTTCTCCTTTTTCATCCTCCCAGAGAAAAATACCGCCCTGAAAATGGTGTCCATCCTTCCCTTAATGGTGTTAGTTGTTTGGGCTGATTTATCCATTGGGCACAGCACCTAAGACCCACAATACTTCTAGAAGCCCATAAAAATGTTCTGATTTCTTTTAAAATCAAAGATGATTGAATGAATGGGTTAACAGCGCTTTATATGTAGGTTGCTAAGAATTTTTAACATAAGTATTATTGAATTATCAAGTGCATTTTCTGTATAAATTGAAATGTTTACTTGTTTTTTCTCCACTAGCATGCTAATATGATTAATTCCACTAGTAGATTTTCTTTTTTTTTTTTTTAAAGATTTTATTTATTTGACAGAGAGACACAGCAATAGAGGGAACACAAGCAGGGGGAGTGGGAGAGGGAGAAGAAGGCTTCCTGCTGAGCAGGGAGCCCGATGCGGGGTTTGAACCCAGGACCCTGGGATTATGACCTGAGCTGAAGGCAGATGCTTAACAACTGAGCCACCCAGGTGCCCCTCCACTAGTAGCTTTTCTAATGTTGAATCAACCTTCCTAGAATAAGCTCAACTTGGTCATGATGTGTGTATTATCTTTTGAACACATTGCTAGATTGAGCTTGCTGATATTTCGTTGAGGGCATTAACATCCATATTCTTTTTTTTTTTAAAGATTTTATTTATTTATTTGACAGAGAGAGAGAGAGAGACAGTGAGAGAGGGAACACAAGCAGGGGGAGTGGGAAAGGAAGAAGCAGGCTTCCCGCGGAGCAGGGAGCCCGATGCAGGGCTCGATCCTAGGACCCTGGGATCATGACCTGAGCCAAAGGCAGACGCCTAACGACTAAGCCACCCAGGCGCTCCTAACATCCATATTCTTAAGTAACATTGCTCTGTAATTTTTCTTTTTCATACTGTCCTTGACTGTTTTCTTTTTGAAAAGATTTGTTTATTTTTAGAGAAAGAGAGAGAGCCCACACATGAGCTGAGCAGGGAGAGGAGGGTCAGAGGGAGAGAGAGAGAGAATCTCAAGCCGACTTCCCGCTGAACGTGGAGCCTGATGTGGGGCTCGATCCCAGGAGCCTGAGATCATGACCTGAGCCAAAATCAAGAGCCGGATGCTCAACCGACTAAGCCTCCCAGACGCCCTTGTCCTTCACTGGTTTTGATATAAATTTTTATTTTTCCAGGCATTTGCTGATTTTTACCTTTGTTTTAAGTTCGTTGTCATAAAATTGTGTGTAATATTTTCCTGTTATCTTTTAAATTTCGGCTACTGTTAGTTCCCTAGTCTGTTTTTCAAACCCAACACTGTTTAATTGTGCCACCTTCCTTTTCTTTCTTGACCAGTCTCCCCAGGAATGTCCCAGTTTTGTTCCTGTATCAGTTCAGAATTAGTTTCAGCCGGAAGTAACAGACCTCCCCTGCACCCCACACTGTTCTACTATCCCCAGAGTGAGGCCCTTGTCTTATGGTCCTTGATGACACCCATCACATCCCCGTCTCTGGCAGCAGGCTGGGGAAAAGGAGTAATAGCTGCTTACTAGCTGAGTGCTCAGGCTCACTCCTTGGGGCTCTCTCCCTCTCTGCCTTCTTCATCCCATGGTCCCACTAAATACTGCCTATGTCCTAAGAATCTGGAATTCACATCTGCAGCTTGCTCCTCTCTCTTGAGCTCCAGACAGGCAAATTCACGGCCCACTCAAAATTTCCACTTGAATATCTGTCTGATAGGCATTTAGAACTCCACAGGGCCAAAATTTAACTCCCTAGAAAAGAAAAATCCAACCAAATGCTGTTGCCTCAAAGGGTCCCTTTATTCTGAATGCTTCCTGATTGCTGCTTGAAATTTGATTGCAACTTGGCTCCCCTTCCCAGATAGAAGGCTCTGCAGCTCCTGGCACGACATCATTTAATGGCGCTCAACCAGCACTTTTTTTTTAAGATGTTGTTTTTAAGTCATCTCTACACCCAGTGGGGCTCAAACTTGCAACCCTGAGATCAAGAGTCACATGCTCCCCTGACTGAGCCAGCCAGGCACTCCAACCAGCACTTAAAAAAAAAAAAAAGAAACAATAACACAGATTAGACCAGGAAATAGAAGTGTGTCTCACCTGTAATTAGGGTGAGAACAGCTTACGAATCTCTCGTCTGCATACCGAATCCTATTGTAAAATGCCTTATCATGTGTTGAAGTAAAAAATTTTGACTAGGCCTTGGGGTTCAATGGGTGCCTTTAGGGCAAACACCAACTATAAGGCTCTTTTATTCCTGAGGAATTGTCCTTTCTTGTCATTTCTGGCCTCTCTTATTTCCCTTACTTTGTGGTCACCTCACTGATGCTTTACAAAAGGTAATTTTAAAAATTTATGCACTGGGGCGCCTGGGTGGCTCAGTCATTAAGCGTCTGCCTTCGGCTCAGGTCATGATCCAAGGTCCTGGGATCGAACCCCACATCGGGCTCCCTGCTCCGCAGGAAGCCTGCTTCTCCCTTTCACACTCTCCCTGCTTGTGTTCCCTCTCTTGCTGTGTCTCTCTCTGTCAAATAAATAAATAAAATCTTTTAAAAAAATTTATGCGTTGTTTTTTAAAGACTATATATGGGGAAGTATTTCTCTGCTCCCCTTTCTGCCGTTTTGCTAGAAATGGAACTTTCTTCCTGTGGTTCTATCCCATTTCATTCCACACCAAGCTCATTATATGCCAGCTTCACTTGCCTCCCCTGTGTTCCCCAAATGTGCCAAACTCTCTTCTGCAAAGAATCTTACACTTCCTGCTCCTCGAACCTGGATCATTTCTCCCTGGCACTTCTAAACCTGGCTCCTTTGCATCCTTCAGGACTTCTTCATCAACTAGGATTTGTTCAATTATAAGTGATAGAAAACCCAGTTCAAAACAGCTTAAGAAAAAAAAAAACAACACTAATCAAAAACGCCAAGGGGAGTACCACCTTCAGGTACAGCTAGAATCAGGTGCTCGTGTGATTTTTTCCACTCATGAGGTCTCTCTGTTTCTGGGCTCTCCTCCCAGGCACCAGGCAGGCACTTCCTTTGTGGTGGCAAGATGACTGCCTACAGCTCCAGGTCCAAATTCTACTCGGTCAACAATTCCTGGGCAAAGAAAATCTCTCTTCCCCAGGAGTTCTAGCAAACATCCTAGGATTGAGCTTCGTTGGCCAGGCCAGGATTACAAGTCCATTCTGGAGATAGGCTGGGGTCAGTCCCACAAAGAACATGCATTGAGCTTGTCAGAGAGGCGGTGCCCCCTCAAACATAAAGGCGCTGTTGTCAAAAGTAGGATAAATGAGTGATGGGAAGGCATCTCCATCATCCTTGACTTCTTGAACTAAAGGACATCCTCTTGGTTACTCCCTGTCACATCACCCTGTTTACTTCCTTCAAAGCACGCAGGTAAGCCAATCTGAAATGATATTTGTATTGATTTCTTGTGGCCTTCTTCTTTCCCTCTGGATCAAGAGTGCTCAGAGAGCAGGCACCACACCCCTCTTTATCACTGCTATATTCTAGCACTTAGAGCACAGAGTAAGTGCTTAACAAAGCCTATGGGCAGGAATGAGCTTGCCAGAAAGCTGTCCTCTCTTGCTTTCTTAAGCATCGCCCATGGGGGCGTTCATGCCAGGCAGCCAGGTTCCCTTCTCCACGGGATCAATCCTGTCAGCCTACCAAGGTGCTCCTGGTAGCTCCCATCCTACAAGAACTCCTGTTCAACTCCAGTTTCTTGCCCGCTACCAGCCCACTTCTCTGTTTCTTTCCAAAACAAAACTTCACAGAAGAGTGGTCTACCTTTGCCGTGATGCTTCCTCACTCTCAATTTATTCTGTCACTTTTTTATTTTCCCTTTTTATCACCAACCACTCCTGCTCAGGCTCCTTTGCTGGTTCCTCGCCATCACCCTGACTTCTAAATATGGTGCCTCAGGCCTCTGCTTCTCTTCTCTATCAGCACTTTCCCCCAAGGCCATTCATCCTGCCTCATGGCTTCAAGTGCCATCTGTATGTTGATGACAAATTTAAGTCTCCAGCCCTGACTCTCCAGTGCTGACTCCCAGACACATCTATACACCTGCCTCCTTATCATGGATATCCAATTTTGGTGTTATGAAATAATAGGAAAAAAAATATATATGTAGGCCTCTGCCCCCAGTTCCTGGCACAGGGGTCCTAAAATCCTTGTAATTTCCCAAGTGATAAAAGCATAAGGAGCATCCTTTTGCGCCAATATTCAGTCTTTGACCCCAGTTCCTGACACAGAACTCCTAGAGCCCTTGGAGTTTCTTGGGTCACAGGACCATTTTTTGCTCTAAAGAGGTGGCCCTTGGTGGGCTTCTGGATAGCTTCAGAATGGGGGCTGGTTGCCAGAAAGACCAAGCCATGATGAGAAGCTTGAAACTTTCGGCCCCATCCTCTGGGAAGGGGAGAGAAACTGGGGATTAAGTTAATATTTGATTATGCCCGGGGTGCCTGGGTGGCTCAGTTAGTTAAGTCTGACTTTGGCTCAGGTCATGATCTCAGGGCCCTGGAATAGAACCCTGCATCCGGCTCCATGCTCAGCAGGGAGTCTGCTTCTCCCTCTCCCTCTGCCCCTCCCCCTGCACATGCTCCCCTCCCAAATAAATAAATAAATAAAATCTTTTAAAAAATTGATCAGAGGCACCTGTGTGGCTCAGATAGTTGAGCGTCTGCCTTCAGCTCAAGTCACGATCTCTAGATCCTGGGATCAAGCCCCATGTTGGGCTCACAGCTCAGCCGGGAGTCTGTTTCTACCTTGCCTTCTCTCCTTGCTTGTGCTCTCTCTCTCAAATAAATAAATAAAATCTTTTATTTATTTATTTGAGAGAGAGAGAATGAGAGACAGAGAGCACGAGAGGGAAGAGGGTCAGAGGGAGAAGCAGACTCCCTGCTGAGCAGGAAGCCCGATGCGGGACTCGATCCCGGGACTCCAGGATCATGACCTGAGCCGCAGGAGTCGTTTAACCAACTGAGCCACCCAGCGCCCAATAAATAAAATCTTTAAAAAAAAAAAACTATCTGTGGTGCCTGGGTGGCTCAGTTGGTTAAGCGTCTGCCTTGGGCTCAGGTCATGATCTTGGGGTCCTGGGATTGAGCCCCGCATTGGGCTCCCTGCTCAGTGGGGAGTCTGCTTCTCCCTCTCCCTCTGCTGCTCCCCCTGCTTGTGCTTTCTCTCTGTCAAATAAATAAAAAAAATCTTAAAAAAAAATAAAAAATTTGATCATGCCTACATGATGAAGGCTCCATAAAAATTCCTTAAGTTTTGGGAAGACTTGGGTTGGGAGACAGAAGCTCTTGTGCTTGGGGCCCTTCTGGACCCCGCCCTATGTATCTCTTCTTCTGATTGTTCATTGGTATCTTTTATCATATCCTTTATTATATAATAAACTGGTAAAGATAAATGTTACTTTATCTTTATAGATATTGGATTACTTCTTTATCTTTATTTTATCTTTATAGAATTGGATATCCATAAGTAGGCAGGTGTATAGATGCATCTGGAAGTCAGCACTGGAGAGTCAGGGCTGGAGACTTAAATTAGTCATCAACATACAGATGGCACTTGAAGCCATGGGGCAGGATGAATGGCCTTGGGGGAAAGTGCTGGTAGAGAAGAGAAGCAGAGGCTTGAGGCACCATATTTAGAAGTCAGGGTGATGGCGAGGAACCAGCAAAGGAGCCTGAGCAGGAGTGGTTGGTGATAAAAAGGGAAAATAAGAAAGTGACAGAACAAACTGAGAGTGAGGAAGCATCATGGCAAAGGTAGACCACTCTTCTGTGAAGTTTTGTTTTGGAAAGAAACAGAGAAGTGGGCTGGTAGCGGGCAAGAAACTGGAGTTGAACAGGAGTTCTTGTAGGATGGGAGCTACCAGGAGCACCTTGGTAGGCTGACAGGATTGATCCCGTGGAGAAGGGAACCTGGCTGCCTGGCATGAACGCCCCCATGGGCGATGCTTAAGAAAGCAAGAGAGGATAAAGATAAAAATTTCTGTGAGTTATTCTAGCAAATGACTGAATCCAACAAGTGGCTCCTGGGAAACTCTGATTTACCAAGTCAGACAGGAGTGGACCTAGTGCTTGTGACTGGGGTCTGAAGTGGAGAGCAGTCTTGTGGGAAGGAGCCTTGTCCTCTGCAGTCTACACTAACTCCAGCTAGTGCCAGAATTGAACTGAATTGCAGAACACCCAACAGGTGTTGGAGAATTGGTTGGTGTGGGAAAAAAACCACACACCCCCATTTGGTGACCAGAAGTGTTAGAAGTGATGTATTCTGTGAATAGAGTACTGAGAGTAGAGAGAAAAACAGAAAATAGTTTCCAAAATGTGTTCAAACCAAAATTCTTTCCAAAAGTTTACCTATCCCCTATGTGTGTAGACCTTTACTAGAAATATATTTTCCCCCCTCTGTATTTTTTTTGAGTTTTGCCTTTCCACATTAATGAACATGATTTTATGAATTATATTTCCATTTTCCAGCATACAGTAACTCAAACCATATTCTCTGAAGGCTATGTCAATGCCACTTATTTCAAATAATCTTTCACCTTTGAAACTGAGTGTATACCCCCTGTAAAATATATTTCTTAGCTGGACTAAAAAAATGGGAAGATATAATGGGCTATTACCATAGACCCCTTCTGTTCTTATTTTTGTAACGAAGCAATTAACATTTAGAGAAAAAAAAAGAAAAACACCTCTTGACCTTGATTTCTCCATGAAACCTGCCCCTCGGTCTTGTCCATCTCAGTCGAGGGCACCACAATCCATTCTGCAGCTCTGTCCAGGAACCCAGAGGGCATTCTCTGCCCTCACCCCACCCCCGCCCGCACTAATCCATCCACAAGTCCTCTCAGTTCGCCTCCAAATAGCACTCAAATCCATCCCCCCCCCCCCACCTCTTGCCGTTACTCTGGGCCTAGCCACATCCTCTCAGCGAGATTATAACTGGTCTCCCTCATCCACCTCTTGCTCCCTTGCAGGTCACTCTCACCACAGCAAACAGCACAATCTTTTAAAAACAAATCAGATCATGTTGATCCCCACTTAAACCTTTCAAAGGCTTCCCCTGCATTTAGAGTAAAATCCTAATCCTCACCCTGACCTCCAGACTCAGCCAGCTCCTCTGACCTCAGCTCTCCCCGTTCTCCTATTGGTTTACCAGGCACCCAGCACGCTGATATTTCTGTCTCGGGACTTTTGCACATAATATTTTTTTGGGCTGTTTTTTGGGCACAGATGCAATCTCACCCCTTTTGGACCTTTCAATCTAGAGATCATGGAGTCTCACTTTGTTCTACTTTCCCTTTGACACCTGGCCACTTGAGAGATGTGGAAACTGAGACCCATAAAGGTGGAGTGATTTGAGCAAAAATCAAGGAGGGAGAGGCATTGCTCTTCCCAACTTCTCAGAGGGAAGTAACATTTCTATTTGTCAGAAACGTGAGAGAGCACCAAATGCATGTGGACCTGATGTAGGAAAGACATTCGGGTTCGAAGCCGATGGCCAAGAAAGAATTCTTGAGACATCTTTTGTACAAAAAGGTGGTTTTATTAAAGGCCGGGGACAGGACCCGTGGGCAGAAGGAGCTGCACCGGGGTCATGAGGAGGGGCCCATTATATGCCTTCAAGTTGGGAGGGGGTTAGGGATAGCGTAAGCCTCCCAGGTATTTCGGAAACAAGGTTTCCAGGATCCTGGATGGGGAGGGTTAGCTATTGTTGGGAAAGGTCATTTATTACTGTTTAGTAAAAGCTCAGTCGTGAGACTCTTCAGATGTCTATCGGTGGGTCATATGCTTGGGGGATGTTTGCTAACATATATCTTGGGTGGGGGTGAGAGATAAAGGAAGTTTCCAAAGGAATTTTTTTTAAGATTTTATTTATTTATTTGAGGGAGAGAGTGAGCAAGAGAGAGCACAAGCCAGGGAGGAGCAGACTCCCTGGTGAGCAGGGAGCCCGATGTGGGGCTCCATCTCAGGACCCTGGGATCACGACCTGAGCTGAAGGCAAACCCTTAGCCGACTGAGCCACCCAGGCACCCCCCCCAAAGGAATTTGTATATGTTAAAGTAGACTTACAGGATCCTGGAGGGTCGGGCTAAGATTGCCTTTCGTCCTTAGCAAAGTATTAACATCGAGGCAGCTGAGTCCCTAGAGGAATGCCACGCTGTCTGTTCCAAGGACTTGTCAATGGGCTGTAGGTAGTAAGGAAATTTAATAATTTTTTCTTCTGCCTTTGTTTCCCACATCAGACCTGCTGCATCCATTGTGAACACAAGTCATAGCTTTTTATTCTAAGAATACAAACCAGGGCAAAATTTTCATCACAAGAAAAATGGAAAACAACGAAAATCTGTGTGCTCTGCAGATGGAGTGGTAGGGTAGGTTGCAGTGTTGTTGACTGAAACGGAACTGACACTGGGCTTGCGCCTTCCTGGGAAAGATGTCCAGTCCCCTGTCCAAATAATTGCCACCCTCCAAACATGTTCTTCATGCTACATCTAGGAATCCAGAGGCCTCATTTTATAATTGTGTGAACAGAGGCTTAGAATGATGGGACTTGCTCAAGGCCTCCTGACTTAAACCCAGGATGCCTTTAAGCTCTAATTAATATGAAAGCTCTTAACATGAGAATGGAGAGACAGAGGAGGTGAGGAGGAGAGAGGGGATGGAGAAGGAGGTGTCACGTGCTCCTTGGCAGGCAGGGGCACTGACAGGTGTGGGCCAACCAGAAACCTTGCGGGGAGGGCAGGCGAGTCTGTTGAGGAAAGAGGAGATGGAGGCTGGGGCCTAGCTGGGTTATTTTCAGAGCTGCTATCTTTGTCTGCATCTGCTAAATTATTAAACTGATATCACATCCTAGAGGGTGGCAGGCCAGGTTGCCAGGAAGAGACTGAAAAGGAGGGGTTGGATCTCTTGGCGAGGCCTAGAATCTTCTAGGCTGGGATGGAAGCAGACTCCTCAGGCCTTGACCTCCCCACCCCCCTCTCAGCTGGTGGAAGAGGATCCTGCTTTGGGCCGTAGCCTCTGTCAGGCTCTGTCTCTCTCCGCTGACTTCTGTCCTGGGAGGAGCATGTATATAATGGATAGGACTCGGGAACCAGGTCCCCCCCGGGCTGCCTCTTCTCTTTCTGGTCTCTGACTCAGATACAGACAGATAGGATCAGCTCGTGAGACCTTGGACAAAGCCTTGCATCTGTGTCCTTGTCAGTGCTGTGGGTATTGGCGATTCCCTTCCCTAGACCCTGAAGTTTACAGAAAGTATCTTTCTCAAGGTTGCACAGCTAGGAATGGTCTGAGCTTCAATTCAGACTGAAGTCTCTCTAATTCCAGATGCCTTTCCCCTCCCTCCTTATTCTTTTAAAATGTTAATATGTTCTTTGTTTCTCATCTTTTCTACAAAAGGAATGTATAATTTTTATAAAGATCAGAAAAGCCAATAATCTTTATACTTTAAAAATGTGTTTCCTGGGGTGCCTGGGTGGCTCAGTCGTTAAGTGTCTGTCTTTGGCTCAGGTCATGATCCCAGGGTCCTGGGATGGAGGTCCACATGGGGCTCCCTGCTCAGCAGGAAGCCTGCTTCTCCCTCTCCCACTCCCCCTGCCTGTGTTCCCTCTCTAGCTGTCTCTCTCTGTCAAATAAATAAATAAAATCTTTAATAAATAAATAATTGGAGGCACCTGGGTGGCTCAGTCGTTAAGCGTTTGCCTTTGGCTCAGGTCATGATCCCAGGGTCCTGGGATCAAGCCCCGCGTCGGGCTCCCTGCTCTGCGGGAAGCCTGCTTCTCCCTCTCCCACTCCCCCTGCTTGTGTTCCCTCTCTCTCTGTCTCTCTGTCAAAATAAATAAATAAAATCTTAAATAAATAAATAGATAAACAAACAAACAAACAAACAAATAAATAATGTGTTCCCTAATTCCACATGTTGTGTTTGCCAGGCTGGCTGTGTCCTTAGAGGTGCGGGAGGGCAGCCCGTTAAGGAAGCCAGGAAGGAAGCTGGCAGGTGCCAAACATCTCTCACCTCTGGTCTTGTGCACACAGCTTCCCAACCTAATCTTCCTCCCTTCCTGTCCCCACCCCCCCACCCCCTTCTGGGTGTCACTCCATTTGATTCATCCTTCAGGTCTCAGTTTAAATATCATCTTCTGCAGGGAACTCTCCTGAACACCTCCCCATCCAGCTGGGCTCAGTGTCTGTTCTATGTCCCCATAGCCTCCGTGTTCCCCCCATCCCAGTAGATATCTCACTGAAATGCCATCACCTGGCTATGTCCCCCCAACTAGACTGTGTGCTCCCTAAGGGCAGAGCCCCATTTGATCATTGCTGTACCTCCAGCAGCCAGCCTGACAAAGAGAGAGATAATGATCAAATTTTTTTTATTTTTTTATTTTTATTTTTTAAAGATTTATTTATTTGACAGAGAGAGACACAGCGAGAGAGGGAACACAAGCAGGGGGAGTGGGAGAGGGAGAAGCAGGCTTCCCGCGGAGCAGGGAGCCCAATGTGGGGCTCGATCCCAGGACCCTGGGATCATGACCTGAGCCGAAGGCAGACGCTTAACGACTGAGCCACCCAGGCGCCCCGATCAAGTTTTTTTTTAAAAAAGATTTTATTTATTTACTTGGTGGGGGGGCACAAGGGAGGAGGAGGGGCACAGGGAGAAACAGAGCCTGAAGCTGATGATCCTAGGACCCTGGGATCATGACCTGAGCCAAAAGGCAGATGCTTAACCGACTGAGCCACCCAGGTGCCCCTCAGATTTGTTGAATGAGAGAAGGAAAGGAAGGAAGGAAGGAAGGAAGGAAGGAAGGAAGGAAGGAAGGAAGGAAGGAAGGAAGGAAGGAAAAAGGGTTTCTATATTCTCAACAAGCTCTACCCTTGCATTATTTTTCAATTAAAATAAACATTTAATAACTGTCTTATGGGGTCAGGCACTCTAACTTGAGGTGATTCTTTTTTTTTTTTAAAAGATTTTATTTATTTATTTGAGAGAGAGAGAATGAGAGATAGAGAACACGAGAGGGAAGAGGGTCAGAGGGAGAAGCAGACTCCCTGCCAAGCAGGGAGCCCGATATGGGACTCGATCCCGGGACTCCAGGATCATGACCTGAGCCGTAGGCAGTCGCTTAACCAACTGAGCCACCCAGGCGCCCTAACTTGAGGTGATTCTAATGATAAGCAAAAGCGATCTAGGGAGAGAGACTATTGAACAACTAAACAAATACATATATATCTATAACTTGTGGGAAGTGCCTAGAGAATAGGAACCGGGTACAGATGAGAATAGCAGGGAGGTGAAGGATGACTTTGGAGTGGGTCAGATCCATGTTTGAATTCTTTCTTGGCTACTCATCTGCTGTGTGGCCTTGGACAAACCTCTTCACTTCTCTGGGCTTTGGTTTCTTATCAGGAAAAAAAAGGCTGCTGATGCCTGTCTCTTGGGGATGCTGTGAGGATATAGAGAACATTCATCCATTCACTAAATATGGGTTGAGCATCTCCTATTCAGAGAAACAATTTGCCCAAATGGACAATCTGTGTGGGATTTGAACTCAGGTCTGGCTGGGTCTCTGGATCTGGCTGATGATGGGGATGGGGCCCAAGTTCTGGTCTTGTTCCCCTTGATTCGTCCCCCAGAAGTTAGGAGCAGTGATCTGCCTGATGTAGGCAACATGCCTGTCAATCGACCCACAGTGATGGGTGTGGGGGGGCTTCTGCACAGAGAAGGACACAAGGTTTGACGACACAAAGGAGACCATTCAAAGAAAGGACACCATTTAGCAGGGCATTCCTCCTTGCTGGGGGCAATCTGGAAACTCCTGAGCCTCTATTATTCCCACGGAGCCCCTCTGACTCCTTGAGCCCCCACCCCCTCACTGATCCTCCCTTCTCCCTCCGTGAGCCTCTTCCAGCACCAGCTCGGCCACTAGTTCTCTCCCCCTTACTGAGTCCATCATGTTCACTGAACCCTTCTTCTTGCCCTCACTGAGCCCCACCCCCCCCACTGAGCCCTGTCACTGAACGCCCTCCTCCTCCCTCTTCCTCATGAGCCTGGCATGCCTTCACGAACCACTCCCCTATCTGAGCGCCGTCTGAGCTGCCTCTTAGGAACCAAGCTTTCTCACCCACTCACTCAGTCTAAGGCACCTGAAAGTACTCAGAGAACACGGGAGGGGAGGGAGGGGCCTCCATCGTCCTCCTCCACGAGAAGCCCTCCCATAAAGTGAGTGCAGCTCCCCCATCAGCCTCCTCTTCAGGCTGAGGCAGTAGCCACACTGGCTACACCTTTTTGGCAGGCCCTTCTGAGTCTGAGGTTTGCTGGGGTTCTTCCCAATCAGTCTCAGAACTGGTTTCTGGCCCTCCAGCCCCCGCCCCCGCCCACAACAGACACCTCGCATCTCTCCTGGCACCTTCAAGTGGGTGGAAACTGAGGCAAGGCCATGGTGTCTGGGCCAGTGTTTGGAGGTGGTAGGTCACTCCTACTTCAGGGAAAAATGGGCAGGGCTCAGTCCTATCGTTTTGCCAGGAGGACTGAAGTCCCATTTAAGGAGGGTCCCTCAATGACGGGAGACCCAGGTATCTGAGCTCCCAGAGGGCATGAATGGTCCAGCTGGTCCCATTCAGTGGTCCAGATTCAGCCACTGACCTGCAATGTGACCTTGAGCAAGGCACCACTGTACCTTCTGGGTCTGTATCCCTCTCTGTTTCTAGATGTGGGGATACCTACCTACTGGGAGGAGCAAACAGGAGCAAGGACACAGAAAGAATTTTGCACACGGTGGGGTCTTGGGCTCCTTTGCGAAAGCCGCGCCAGGCTCAGCAGCTGCGCTGTGGTTTGTTCTGCAAGCGAAGGGCTTCCTTGGCGGGGAGCCAACGCGGCCAGATCTCCACTGGGACGCCAGTCACCCCTCTATATTAACCTCTCCACTGACCCAGGGAGATTGGAGAAGGGGTCCTGGCGAGACTTGTGGCCCAGCCCAGGCAGAACCGATTCGGCCAAGGGGCAGCGTGAGGTAGGGAAAGGAGCACTGCGCAAGGAGTCAAGTCTCCTGAGTTCTAGTCCAGACTCTCACTAGCACACAGTGTGGCCTCAGGCCCCGCCCCACCCTTCGCCGCGAGGCGACTGGAGTCCATGCTTTCTTTTTTTTTTTTTTAAAGATTTTATTTATTTGAGAGAGAGAGAGAATGAGAGATAGAGAGCATGAGAGGGAAGAGGGTCAGAGGGAGAAGCAGACTCCCCGCTGAGCAGGGAGCCCGATGTGGGACTCGATCCCAGGACTCCAGGATCATGACCTGAGCCGAAGGCAGTCGCTTAACCAACTGAGCCACCCAGGCGCCTGGAGTCCATGCTTTCTAAGCATCAGCTACCAGAGCTTATGACTCAGGGACCAGACCAAAGAAGACGCAGTCCCCTTTCCACCCCAAACTCGGGGGGAGGTGGATGGGCACCGGATGCCCGGGGGGCGGGGGGCAGAGCTGAACGAAGGACCAGGGACCCCAAGGGTTCGGGCAGTGTCCTGAGAAGGCGGGGCCGGGGAGGCGGGTTCAGGCATGCCAGTCTCTGACTGGCTGTGCTGCCCATCGCTCCGCCCCGTGCGCTATAAGACGCACCCGCCGCTCGCGCGGGGGCTGCCGCTGCATCTCTCTAGCGTGCGCGGTGTCCGTCCTCCCCTCGCGCTGGCAGCTGGTCACACCCGCGGACAGACAGCTGCGGGCCGCCGGGGGGCGGGGGATGCCGGGCTGCCGCATCAGCGCCTGCGGCCCGGGGGCGCAGGAAGGGACCGCGGAACCGGGGTCCCCGCCGCCGCCGCCCCGGGAGCTCCTGTCATCCTCTCAGCCCCCGCCCCCAACTCCGACCTTGACTCCGACCCCGGCTCAGGTCTCGCCGCCGGCCGACCCGGCCCCGGCATGGGCGGGCTCGGCGGAGGGGCAGGAGCTGCAGCGCTGGCGCCAGGGCGCTAACGGAGGCGCGGGGGGCACCGGGCCGGCAGGGGGCGCGGCGGCGGCGGCGGGAGCCGGGGGCCGCGCGCTGGAGCTGGCCGAAGCGCGGCGGCGACTGCTGGAGGTGGAGGGCCACCGGCGCCTGGTGTCGGAGCTGGAGAGCCGTGTGCTGCAGCTGCACCGCGTCTTCCTGGCGGCCGAGCTGCGCCTGGCGCACCGCGCGGAGAGCCTGGGCCGCCTCAGCGGCGGCGTGGCGCAGGCCGAGCTCTACCTGGCGGCGCACGGCTCGCGCCTCAAGAAGGGCCAGCGCCGCGGCCGCCGGGGCCGGCCGCCCGCGCTGCTCGCCTCGGCGTTAGGCCTGGGTGGCTGCGTGCCCTGGGGCGCCGGGCGCCTGCGGCGGGGCCACGGCCCCGAGCCCGACTCGCCCTTCCGCCGAAGCCCGCCCCGCGGCCCCGCCTCCCCCCAGCGCTGACCTCAGCGCCGGGACCCCTGGCCACCCCCGACAGGCCATCGCCGAGGGGCCGACCGACGGACTGGGACGTCGGCTGGATGGACGGCGTCACCGACGCGAAGGGACGGACTGATGGACCCCAAGAAGAAACAGTCGGGGGGCCAGGGGCCCAGTAAAGGAGGCTGAGGTGCGGTCTTGGCGGCTGGTGCATCTGAGGGGGTGGGGCGGGGTGGTGCCGGGCCGCGGATCTCCCTTCCCTGGGGCTTCTGGAGTCCGCTGGGTCCCTAATAAAGCTGGCCACTTTGTAACTGCCTCTCCCAGACCTCCTGGGGAGTGAGGTGGTAGCACCAAGTCCCCATTAGAGAGTTGGATAAATTGAAGATGCTCAGATTCCAGGAGGGGTTTGCCCGCAAACTTTTACCAGTTGGAACCTGCTGTACTGACGCAGGCCTCCTCCCCGCCCTACCCCCCAACCCGCATTGCCTTTCCTGGATCCCTTGTGGCTGTAAGAAGAACCTTGCCCTTGAGACTGCCGCTTTCTGTCACTGCCCAGCTCCACACCTTCGGGGAGGACAGAATAATGAGGTCCCAGGATGGGGTGGGGGCTGGGCCAACGATGTACGCCTGAATTCTCTCCTAAGCCCCTGTTTCCCGTCTGAGGGGATAGCATCCCAGAGAGGTGGAGGAATTGTTTCCATCATACTTGGGTCCTTCCACTTCTAGGAGACAGATCTTTTCTCATGCTCTCAAGCAGTTTTGCCAAGAGTACATCCTGACTTAGATAACCAGGGTGGGGTATTTGGTAACTGCCTAATGCCCCACCTGCTCTCCTAGGGATCCCCCTCCCAACCTGTCTCTAAGATGGCTCTGCCAGGGATGAAGCCAGGTTACATCCTTTAACAGGCCCCAAGGGGGCAGGTATGTCATCTGCTTCTAGAAAGGGGGGCCTTAAAGGGCCAGACCTGAAATGAGATTGACTTCTCTTCCTGTCCGCATGCCCTTCAGGACCCCCCACAGCTGTGAATTGCCTGGCTGCTGCTTTGCTGCTCATCCACTGACTGGACTGCAGCCTTCCTCGTCAGTCCGCGAAGTGGTTGTCCTCACTTCTGGGAAGGGCTGTAGTGAGGTTAACCCAGGGCAGAGGTCTTTCTTCTTCCTCCTTAAGTCACAGAGGAATGCTTTATTCTTTTATTTATTTCTATTTTTATTTTGTTTTTTGCTTTATTCTTTTAAATCACACCTAGAAACAGGTACTGCTTTTACCGGAGCCAGGAGCTGATTTAAAGTCCTCATTTTACAGAGTGTTAAGGTCACATGCCAGCACTGGACAGAACTAGGTCCCAGGCCCGTGTGTGTCCTTCCCATGTGTCTCCTCCCTGCCCAGGGGCAGGGGCTACAGGGAGCTGTCCAGCCTGTCTGCCGGGTGACCTAGAACAACTCTGCCTCCTCTCTGGGCCAGTTTCTCAGTCCCTCTCTGAACATAGCTGTCCTTCCTCATGTCAGGGCTTGGCAATAGGGAAAAGGGGATAGAATGAGAACATCAGAGTCCCAGGAATCTGGTTGAATCCTAGAGTCTTGAGGGTCAGGTGCGTTGTTCTGAAAGGCAGGGCCCCAGGAGCCCTCCCCCGACTCTCATCAGCCCTTCCTCTCCTCAGGTACTAAACTTTGGGGCTGGTTTCTAACATCCAGGCCTTTCCAAACCCCATTCTTAGCTGGGGAAGGGCAGTCCCGGAGGAGGTCTCAGGGATTCTGAGAGAGCAGTGAGGGGCCCTGGCACCCTCTGGCCTCCGTGGAGAGGGAGAACCTTCTGAAGCTACTCAGTTCATGCGGGGTCTAGAGGCCCAGAGAGAAAAAGCACTTCCTGGAGGTGACAGTGAGGAGCTCAAGCTGCAGCGCTGGGATGCAGCCAGTACTGTTGGTTTTCTGCGTTGTACAGGAGAGGGGCACTTGGTCCAGAGAAGCTTTTAGCTAATGGTGTAAAGTGCTCTGTGTCATCATTGAGTTGCCTTTCTCTGGGATTTATTATCATCAGCTTTGTCCTGATTTGGAGGGGGCAGGGAGTGAGGAATTAGAGATGGCTCTTGCTGGAGAAAGTGGTGCATGTGTGTGGGAGATGGAGATTGGTCCTAGTGTCACAGGTGGCTCTGTCCCTCTTCCCCTCTTCTAGATGTCCCACTGCCTCTCACCAAGGGCCTTGACCTGAGGAACACGGTGCTCAGTGACTTGAACCCCAGCTCATAGTTCAGTGCTCTGCCCACTACTCCTCTGCCAGCTAATAAGTCACTTTCCCACCCCTGTCTGGTCCGCCCAGCCCCCTCTAGGACGCTCCGTTTTCTCCTCAGTCAACAAACACTGTTATCTACTCAGCCCAGGGGCTCAAGAAGGAGCACTGATTTCAGAAGGGCTCTTCTCTTAAGGGTTCGTGTCTCCCAGCCCTCCTCCAGGCAGTCTTCCCTGGCAGTCACTATCCCAGGAGACCCTCTGGGGCTGGGCAAGTTGTTGTTGGAGGGCTATTTTTAGGCCTTCACAAATAACCATAGCCCCTGGCCTGGTGACTGACACGCTCCGCGCCCCCCCCCCGCCCCGCCCCGCCCCGCCCCGCCCCAGCTTCCTGAACACTTTCTTGATGGCCCCAGCCCTGGGGTTCTTGAGAACTTCGATGGCCAGCAGTGAATCTGGGATTTCAGCAAAGGGAAATGAGAACAGAAGCCTTTCTTCAGGCCAGCGTTTGGGGCTGGGAGGGAGTTCAGGGTTCTAATTTAGAACTTGCCCCTCCCCTGGATAAGCCCTTCCCTCTTTTGGAGGGCCCTAAGCCCAGTGAAGGCGTCTCTGGGCGGCGCCACCAGAGGGCAGTGTGGGGCTGCTTCCCGGGGCGTGGGGGCGTGGCCTGGAGTAAGCTTGGTCCCCGGGGTCCCCGCCCCCGACCAGCCCTCTTCCGTCCTGCCCAGCCTTCCTAGGCCTTGAGTTTTAAGGGTCTGGCGGAACGAGTGGGGCGTGGCGGTCATTCAGAGAAGGGGCGTAAGTTTGGGCCTGTGGTTGGGCCCGGCCTCGGACCTCGGAGGAAGGTCCATCAAGAAAGACTTAACTGGAAAAATGTTGCCCTTCTGGGCGGTCACCGTCTGAGTGAAAGGCTGTAGTCATTTCGCTCCTCAGAGATGTTACACTGATAACTGATCAGAACATCACATTCTGCAGCCACCTGGGGGCCAGGTTGGCTTCCTGGAGATGAGGCTTAAACAGGTCACAGCTACGGTGCTCCAAACCTGTAGTGGGCAGTCTTGAGGAGGCCTCCCCCGCTCCTCCCCTCCTGCCAGGTCCCTAGAGAAAACCCAATAGCCCAGGCTTCTCAGGGATAAAAGAGAGGCTCCCTGCTTTACAGCCAGGGGGAGGAGGCATTGGGGAAATTTGGGAGATCTCCAGCCTATTTCTTCCTCTATTAGTCCTTGACGGAACCCTGGCCAGGTTCCTTGGTTCTGGAATATATTAACCATCTCCATGCTGGGCACTGTGCTGAGCACATTACACCCTTTATCTGTTATAATCCTCCCAGCTACTCTGCAAAGTAGGGGTTATTATACCCATTTCCATGGATGAGGAAACTGAGGATCAGGTAGGGCAGGTGACTTGCCCAAGGACCTAGAACCTGTAAATGAGGGGTCCTTTAAACATTAGTCTATGTGGCTTTTCATTTATCAGGCTAGTAAGGGCTCCATTTGAGGGGGTTTCTGGGTTCTTACCCTTTAAGTCTGAGTACCATGACCCCTGGTCCTCAGATCTGGGAGGGATGTGATGGGATGCTGAAAGGGTGGCAGAAGGCACACCCCCCTCCCCAATCACCACCACCAAGGTCTGGGCACAGCCCCAGAAGCTGGCTCCCCACCCTGGTTATCTGGGCTTTGGGGGGTGAGTCAGACTGAGTCAGCACCTCTGGCTTCAGGCAAGGGCAGGCCAACGATGCTCAGGGCCTTGGCTTGCTTTGGAGGGCAACCTCCTCTCCCTGCACACCTGGCTGGAATGTTTGGTGCCAAGGAGGGCAGAGAGCCTGGGATGGCAGAGGAGGAGGACAGGCTCTATGGTGGAGGCAGAAAGCACCCCAAGCTTGGAATAGGACAGATCTGGGATTCAGTGTTTGCCTGTAACTTCTCAGCTGGAAGACCTTGGGCAAATGACTTCCCTTCTCTGGGCCAGTTTCATGTGGGTGTGGGGTTTGCGGGGGGGGGGGTCTTACTGGGCAGCTGGAGAAGAGATAACTCCTGACTATTGAAGGAGAGGTCACACTAAGCACCTGGCACATAGTGGAGATTGATACATGTTTGATAGAGCCAATCTGCCTAACCCAGGAGAAGCTGCTGGGACAGAACCCTTAGGCAGCCTGGGCCTTTGCTTCCCTGGAGCATCGCCATATCAGGAATCCCTGGAACCGATCCTCCTCCCCCACGCTGTGGGCCCTGGGGAACTCCATAAGGGGAGAGGTGGAGGAGGGGCAGGCTTTTCTTCCCAGGAACATTCCATTCCAGCTGCTCAGACCAGTGGGGATTCCAGCCAAGGACAAAGGCCCAAGGGAAACTCTGCTTATCCCAGGATTCCCCATCCCTTCCAGGGCGGGAGCCAGTGGAGCCCCGCTTCATAATATTGCCTGTACCTTCTCTCCACCACGGCCCCTCTTGAGGCAGATGTTGAAGGGTTTGGGTGGGGCTGGGTGGCTGTGGGAAGGAGGTAATTAAAGCTCTCGAAATGATTCTTTCCAGATCCTCAGAGCCTCCACTCTACGGATCCGGACTCCTGGATTCTGCTCCTGCCCTGGGCATCTCCTTCAGGAAGACGTCCCGCAACCTTACATAACCGAATTGATCCCGTACAATCTTGGCACCGTCCTCCCTTCACAGGGGCCTTGCACTCAACGATAGCAAGGTGCTGGGTTCTGGGGAAGGCGCCTGTACTCTGAGTTTCCTTATCTAAGCCACATTTGATTTTGGCTGACACTGTATGCTTGGAAATGTTACGACAGGTCCTCTGAGATGCAACCAGATTATTTAAGAAAGCAGCAAACGTTCCCAATGTGAAAATGAAAGGGATTTCTTTTAAAATATAGTCATCGTTCTTAAGTCACAGTGCCCCTGGGGTCCCCATTTTGGTTGATGTCATGGCTTCTCACTCTGACAACGCTGGGAGGCCTGTTTGAGGGGAAACGTTGGTCTGAGAAGTCCCTGTTTGCCTTCCCCACTGTCCTTGTCCTGACTAGGGGTGTGCCTGTGGCCCCTCAGAAGGATGATCAGCCGCTGGCTCCAGGGGGCGGGGCACCTCTTTCTCAGGGAGAGGTGGTAGCAACATAAAAATTCAAAGCAAAGTTTTAAATGAAAAAAGGGAGCATATTTATTCAAATATCCTGATAATAAAGGGAAAGGGGGGGGGCACATTTACTCACATACAACCCAGAACTTGTATTCTGCAAAATGAATGTCTATTGAATCAGTCCCCTGATTTATACATTCAGGAAGAATAAATTTCAATAATGTGAGACAAAGGCCTGTGGTTTTGAGGTTTACTTTGCAAGTGTCCCTACTGCCTTTCCTTTGTGCGTTGTCTCTCATGACTCTTTAGGTTGGCAGTTCCCTGAGCAGCTTCTGTTTAGTTTTGGTTGGCAGTTTGGCCCTGTTGACTGATTTGCAGACTGTTTCCCCCTTGATCTGGCTCCAGGCTGCTCCTCTCCACGAAGTCTCCCCTGGTGAAGGATGTGATGAAGGAGCTGGGGGATGGGACTGTGTGCCCTGAGAAGGTGGCGCACATTTGTGATAACATGGCGGCCTGCTGATCTGTGGAGGATTGTGTGTGACTGTGCTGGTGACGACGGGGGCCTGTGTGTCAGTCAGGGCCCCAGCAGGAGACAGGGCACCCTCAAACTGGGAAGAGATTTCAAAAGGGATTATTTCCAAAACGGTGGGCTTAAGAACCGACCAAGGGAGCTCTCTGGGGCTAGCAAGAGTGGGGAGCCTTTCCAAGGGGGAGGGGTGCGCCTCGACAGGAGCAGTGGCCTTTGGCTGAGAGATGCAGCCAGCCATGGCAGCCTGGTGGGGAGGGAACAGGCGGAATAAACACCCCATTCTCCTCCTTTCCGTCTCCTCTCATTGGCTGAACGCGACAGGAAGGCTGAGAACAAGGGAGCCATTGATGCCAGTCCACAGAGGTCAGCCTCCCGGGGCTGGAAGCATGGAGAAGCGTGGAAAGCGCGGGACATGTCGCTACCCGAGGGCATGTCTTCTGCCCCCCAAAGTTCACAGCAGTGCCTCTTCTCCCTTTGGAGCTCCCCCACCCACCGTGTCCCATAAGGGGCGGGTGTACTGTGGCTGGGGGAGCCCTGTGGGGCGGGGGGGGGGGGGAGGGGTGCGGTGGGCTTTCCTCCCTCAGCCTTCCCCTCTCTGGCTCTGATTCCAAGTTCTTGATTTCTGCCTGTCCTGGCATCTTAGATGGCGGCAGGAACTGTCCCTGAGAGAACAATGCTGGCCACTGAGTCACTCTTTTTCTCACACCCAGAAACACTGCAGCACCCCCAAACACACCCACAGGCACACCTGCTGCCAACATGGGCCTCTGACCTGGTCACCGCAAGCCACGGCTGGTGTCGTGTACATCAAGAAAATATACCTCTTGCCACACTGCTACGCTGCCCTAGGCCTCCACAAAATGGTAAATGCACAGAAGCACAAAGGGTCGCGTGCCAAATGTGCCCCACCACAAACATGTACAGGACACAGAGGGTCCCGCTCGTCCACGTGAAATCAGAGCGTAGGAGCCGGAGGGCGCAGGGGTTAACAGGAATGGCCCTGGAGCCAGCCACACCTCTTCGACCTCTCTGGCACCAGCTTCCTTGTCTGTAAAGTGGAAATAATAACCGCTCTTCTCTCAAGGATGAAGTGAGAGGTAGTGACCGTGAAGACTTCGGCTTGGTGCCTGGCCTAGAGTGAGACTCCAGAAATGGCAGCTCGGACTGGGGAACTCGTAGCTCACGCTCTCCTACATCTCACGCCCATGCATGTTGCAGACCAGCAGCAGTGAGCGCGCACGCCTGTGTGGGGCGAGCCAGACACCCTCAGGCACACATGTGCCCCCAGACATGCCTGCTGGGAGCATGTGCCCATTAGCAGATTCCCTCTGCCGGGAAGCCCTTTCCCCAGACATGGCAGGGCTTGCTAGCCACTGCCTTTGTGTCTTTGTTGGATCAAATGTCACCCTTTAGATGAGGTTCACCCTGACTTTTTAAAGCACTTCCAATCCCTTACCCTCCCACATACTTTTAAGCATCACTGACCTTATAAGACCATATCATTTAGTTTATTTTCTCTCTACCGTATTAGAGTGTAATCTTCACAAGAGTCGGGAATCTTGGTCTTTTGTTGGCCGATGTATTCCAACTCCTACAGGGCTCACTGGCACACGGTGAGCTGAATGCTGTGTATAGGCTGACATGTGTACAGGCTGTGTACAGGCTGACATCCTGTGGGTGTCTAGCTTTCTTATGTTCTGAAACAAGCACATCCAGGTGAACCCTACTGCCCACCCCAGCAGGCTAAACCTGCGTGCTTTATACACTGCAAACGTCCCCTCATGCCCACATCAGGAGCTGGGAGAAACAATCTCTCCCAGGCCCCTAGCTGGGTGGGCACAACCAGGGTGTGGGGGGGCTGTTTTCAGTCACCAAGCCAAGAAAGTCTTTCCACTCACCTTTCTAGCCCTTTTGAGCCCTGCAGGAACTCACTGAGCAGGGGAGGTGGTGGGACTCACCCAGGTCACCCGGGGCCTCCTCTGAGGCCTTGTTTTTTTTTCAGCCTAGCTGGAACCATCAAAGCCACCACTTCAGAAACCACTAATGAGGTGGAATATGTTAAGGGCTTTGCCATCCCTGGATCAAAGGGGCTGGGTAAACAGTGGGCAGCGTCCAGGCCAGTGACTGGCTGATGCCCCGAGGGAAGAGCTCCCCGAGAGCCTGGCATGGCTCCAGCTGGGTTTGGAAAGGAGAGACCCTGCCCCTCTAGGGGACATGTTTAGAGCAGGCCAGAGTGTGCCCATCAGCACTTGGGAATAAGAGAGGGAACCAAAGGATTGATGGAACCTCCCTCCCAGGTAGGGAGGCCAAACCTGGGCTCTTGCTCTGGAGGATGCTAGAAGTCCCCCAGTCTCAGCTGCCACTACTGAAGGGGTCTCCAATTCACATTCACTCAGCTTGTCTTCCACCTGCTTCCTGAGAAAGAGTGGGGTTGGGTGGGCAGAGCTGGGGTCAAGCAGCCCTGAGCACTGGAGTGTTAGGCTAAGCCCAGGGTCATCAGGACTCCAGGTAGGAAATACTGAAATATTTACTCTTTAACGAGACTTGCTGAGGCAATTTGCAGGTATATGTCCCACGTGTAGACATGTGCTCCTGGCACAGTTCTCCAGCTGGGGCTGGTGTTGAGGGAAGGAGGTGCAACTCCCCAGCTATAGCCCAGGATTCAGACACCAAGCCACCCAAATGTCCCTGCCCCACAATGCAAGCCAGGTACAGGCTGGGAGAGGCAGCCAGGGTCCCCATAACCATGGAAGGTCCTTCCCGCAGGAGAAATCATGGTGCTAGGTTTAGTGTAGACAATCTTTATTGGCAGGTGTTAAGAGTGCAAAATGGTGACAAATTCAGAGGGATGGGAGAGGAGGTGGGGCATGGTTCCCTTCCTCCAAGTGAAGACCCTGTAACCAGGTCAGTGGGGTGGGAGCACTTGACTGTGGCCACTTTGGGCCCAGCACCCTTCGAAGAACAAGCTCCTAGGCAGAGGGATCCTTACAGCACAGGGGAAGGGAGCAACACCCCAGAAGGGGCATGGGCCGTGTCCCACCCCTGGCAGCTTGGCTTCTGCTCACCCACACACCTTGACAGCTTGGGGTAGGGGTGTTTGGGAATTGGGCTAAACCTATCCCTCTGCAAACCCAGGTAGCTGCCTCCTGCCTCAGTTTCCCTCCTCCCAGTGATTAGTCAGGTTGGATCACCAGGCCCTGTCAAGGGTCTGGCCCAACCAAGAGTGAGTAGTTCCTATAACATACCATATTTTAGCCATCGTGTGGGCTGCAGACCTTCCGAGGCTGCTGGGATCACCATGGGCTGGCCTTACCCAAAAAGACCCTTTCTTGGCCACAGAAATCAACCTAAGATGATGAGCATTGAGGCTACCACCCCAAACAAGCTTTGTCTCCTGAAGGCCACTGACCCCCAAGACAAAGGGCCCCTGCACCCCACCATCATGCTGGTCCAAAAGTGGGGTGCAATAACCCAAAGGTCTATCAAGAACCCCAGCTTGGCCTTAAGCCCCCTGGGGGGTTTGCTCACTCGGGGATGGGCGGGGTCTGGTCTGTTCAGTCCAAGGCCCAACCCTGCAGCAGTGCCGGGCCACTCAGCACAGGCTGCCTGTCTCTGGTCACATCCCCTGCACACTCGTGGAGACCCCACTCCATCGGGGAAGGTCCAGTACCTTCTGGCCAGGGTCTGAGTCAGTTACAAGGCAGCCAGGTGGGATAGGAGTGGGCCCGAGCCAGCAGAGGCTGCATGGGAGTCACGTAGTAACTGACCGTGGCAGGCACGACCCCGTCGGGGCCTGGGGGGCGCCAGGCCAGGGCGGCCGCAGCAGCTGGGCCCTGCTCGGCCAGCGCCTGGAGCGCCAGCGTGGCGATGAGGTCCAGCGTCTGGCGCCGCTCGTGGCTCATGAGGCACACGGTGCTCTCATTGACCACCCGGTGCAGCGTCACCAGGCAGGCATAGCGGCGGGCCGAGTCCGCCCCGCTGAAATGGGCCTCCAGGTAGCGCTCCAGCGTGCGCCGCTGCTCCACCAGGTCTGGGAAGTCGATGAAGAAGCGGGAGCACATGTACCGTTGCAGGGCACGCACGTCGGTGCTGGGCCGTGGCCTGAAGCCCCGCACCAGGAGGTGGCAGTACTTGAGGAGGCCGCCACCGCGGATCTCCTCGGGGCTGCGCGTGGCGATGACACGGTGCCGCAGGTGGTCCAGGGCCTCGGCAAAGTCCCCATACAAGCTCTCACCGGTCACCGTTGGGTGGAAGGCCTCAGACATGGGCGTGGATGAGCACTGGCCAAAGAGCAGCAGTGAGTCCAGGATGATCTGGAAGGAGTCTACACTGAACTCAAACTGGCGCCTGACCGAGTCCACAAACTTGAGCTCCACGTTCTTGCCACTCTTGTTGGACAGCGAGATGAGGCTCCAGCGGTCCGTGTCCGTGCACACTTTCACCAGCTTCTGCACGTACGCCTCCTTGAGCGTCAGTGGCGTGATCTTAGCCCGGTTCACACCGGCCGGCAGGAAGTCCAGCAGGCAGGCCAGGACCACCTCCTTGGTCAGCTGGAAGGACGCCTCGCTGCGCAGGTCCACGCGGAACACCAGGTCCAGGTCCTTGTAGCCCAGGCCACTCTCAGGGTGCAGCACGTGGCTGGCCGCCGAGCCGTGTAGCCGCACGCCAAGCACGTGTAGTCCCCGCTCCTCCAGGCTGCTGCGGACCACCTGCCAAAGACAAGGCAGGACCGAGAGGGGTCAGGGGCTGGGCTCCCACCTAATAATCACACCAACATCAACCACGGTGACCACTTTGCAGCTGTCATGCCTTTGGAAAGTCGTTTAACCCTCTAAAGCTTTGATTTCCTAATCTGGAGAATGGCTCGTTTGCAGGAAAGACTCAGACAGAACAGCACTAATGACAGCAAACACATACATAGAATTTACTAAATGCCAGGTCCTGATCTAAGCACTTTATACATTAGGATATAAAAGCGTATAATTCTCACAATTACCTACGCTATGAGGTAGGTACTATTATTCCCATTTTACACATAGAGAAATAGCAGCCCAGAGGGGCCAAGTAACTTCCCCAAGATCACACAGCTGGTGAATTAAACTCAGAGAGTTCAGGTCTTAACCACTACGTTATTCTACCTCTCTAAAATCTCAAGTAAAACACTTCATTTTGCGCCAGGCATGATGCTAACTGCTCAGATGTCTTAGGAATGTAATTGCAATTCACGTGCATTGCTACATTAACCCTCACAGTAATCCTGTATTTGGGCATTATTATCCCAATTTACAGATGGGGGACCAGAGGCACAGAGAGGTTAAGAAACACGTCCAAGGTCAGAGAGTAGCCAGGTGGAGACTGGAACCCAGGCCAGTTAGATTCTCCAGTCCATGTGTGCTCTTTTGACTAGGACATATTCAGCTTAATTCATCTTTACAAGGACCCTGTGAAGCAAATGTTGCACTTGTTTTAGAGCTGAGGAAACTAAGGTTTGCAGTGGTGAGATCCCTGAGATTCGAGGGGGGGTGGCATTAAGAAGTGGTGGGCCTGTCAGTGAAAACCCAGACCCTTTCTGCTCTTGGGACAGGAGGTGGGTGATCATCTCAGGAAGCGCTCAGGGCCCAACCCAAGTGGGAAGAGATGCAGCAGACCCTGTCTGCTGACACGGGAACATGACCGGCAAACTGACCAGTCATCTTGAATCTGTTCCTTTGGCCCGAGGCATGTCTCTGGGCCTAGGACCATGTGGGGAGAAGAAAGGAGCTGGGCCCAGACATCCAGTTTTCTCAGCAGCCCAGCATACTTCAGGCACCATCCTGAAAGTGACCAGGCAGCATTCCTGCCCTGACTGATTCTGCAACCCCGCCTTGCTGCCAAGTCAGCGCCCAGCACTGGGCTGGGCTGCCCTCCTCGCTTCTCAGGGAATTACTGCAAAGAATGCACTTAAGTGCTGAGGAGGCAAGCCACAGTGGGGCAATCTGAGGCGGGCGGCTCCCTCCAGGAACGTTTCCGGGAGGGGGACCCAGACTAGGGGAAGGTATTGTAATGGCTACAGGGGTAAGCAACTGGCCATCAGGAACATGGCGGGGAGGAGCTGGGGGACAGGGAGGGAATATCAGTTAGGCACCTATTGAATACCTGGACGTTCTCACCAGAATCTATAGGGGATAGATCTTTTGTTTTCTCTTTTTAAAGATTTTATTTTTAAGTAATCTCTACACCCCACATGGAACTCCAACTCCCAACCTTGAGATCACAAGTTGCATGCTCCATTGACTGAGCCAGTCAAGCACGCTGATGGGGGACAGCTCTTTATGATCTCCAAGTTATAGATGGGGAAACCAAGGCTCACAGGAGTGTTGTCATCTGCCTGAGATCATGTAGAGGTGCCTTCAAATCCAGGTGTGGCTGACTCTCTTCCCATCACATTGCCATCCCAGGGTTTAGAAGGAGCAGAGACCAGAAACTAGGGTTCTAATCCTCCCTCTCAAAACTTCAAAGTGAGGGCGACCCTCCAGTCACTGAAGCCCAGAGTCAAGGTAGTTGGCCAGACAGAAGGGGGAAGCTGGAGGTAAGGCGCCAGTGGCTACAATCCGGCCCGTGGGACTTCTGACCCACACCCTGGCAGCGGGCAGCTGTGCCCACGTAGACCAAGGAGAGAAGCAGGCAAGTCCTTGTCCCAAGGACCCTGCCAAACTTGCAGAGCAGGCCAGCCCCCTCCCCAGGTCCCAGTGGAGCTGACCGAACCTCACTCAGTGCCAGCTCCAGCTCCCAGGTTGCTGCTCACCCCAGGGCATGGCATCGGGCCTGCTAAGTAGGTGGCAGTACCCTTGGTAGGTGGCCTGCGTCAGGCCGTGGGGCCGGCTGTGTCAGCCAGCCAGCAGCTGTTGTCTCTCCCAGGTGTGACTGTAGCCGACTTGGCAGGCGGACCCCAGACACCACCACACCCAAAGACTGCAAGGCAGCTTGGAGCCTCCTGAATCAGACTTTCCAGCCATGCAGGGGGCAGTGGCTGCACCCTCCTTTCTTCTGTGCCAAGGGCCTCCCCAGAATCGCTCTCTTCCTGGGCCACTGCCGAGACCTTCAGGGGGACTGTAGGTGCTGTCAGCCAGCAGGCTTACAAAACTCGAATCTGGAGCTGCCTGATGCAGGCCCTCTGGCTGCAGCTAGAGAGATCAGATTGTCTAATTCAATTCCCTGGGCCCAGAGAGGGCAAAGGACCTTATCCAAGGTCACACAGCCAAGAAGTGGCTGAACTTAATTAGAACCGGGCCCCCCAGAGCTATGGGCTGTAGGACCTCATTTTCCTGTAGGACCTCTCCTACAGGAGAATGGGTCCCTCTAGCGCAGGTCCAAGCAACAATAGCATCTTTAGCTGCTCAGATTGCTGCTGCAGGCAAAGTCTTACGGGGGTACAGAGGAAGAAAGGTTCTAATTCTTGAATCATGGACAACCAGCATCCTCCACTACACGCACTTAGCATCCCTCCCTCTACCCCCCCAGCACCCCCCACCTCTGCACATAGCCAGTATGGATGCCCCTCATCCCCATGCACACCAAGCACCGCTATCCATGCCCCATACACACCCAGCACCCCCACCACAGTTTGTGAAGCTGCCAGCAGCAGATCCCCACCAGGAGATGGACTTTCTTCCCTGGGGATGCAATTGTACAGGCCAGGTGAAGGTACCTGTTCCCTTTGGATTCTGGAATCTGAAAGGGTGTGGGACAGTAGTCCAACTAATCAGCATTGAAAAGATGGGGACACTGGGCCCAGCAAAGGGAACAGACAATAGTCCGGGCCCTGAAGCCGGATGTCCGACTTCCCAGGCTAGCTCTTAAGTCTCCACTGCCTCTCCCCACCACAGCCAGTTGCTCCCTGCTCTGTGGTATCTTTGACCCTAATCCAGGAGAACACTGTACTATTATGGCCTTGTAAAGTCAGCTCCTAATGGCCTGTGGTCTCCACCACCTGGCAGGGAGCACCTCGAGGGCAGAGAGGCTGGGTCCCAGTCACATCTATAGCCCTGGTGTTCCAAATAGGACTTGACACAGAGCAGACACCAGTAAAGGCAAATGGGCAGGGCCTTCCCCTCCAGAGCACCCTTTGTGCCTGATGAGGGGAGTTTCCACACTGGGCTCCTCCTTCCCCTATGTCTGGGACAACAGTTCTGGAGATACAGCAGATGGGGCCCCAAGGCTGACCTGAGTGTCCTGGGGAGGAAAGCCTCAGCTGGTTTCCTAATTACCCCATGACAGCGGGCAGCCGAGGAATGCCTCAGTGAGCACCTCTGGGGTTGTGGGTGAAGTCAGCCCTGTGGAATCTGCCCCCACCCCTCCCATTCCCTTGGAGGGAGGGCGAGGTAATCCCTTAGCAGACAACCCTCCTCCTCAGTGGAGGCTGAGACAGTAGGAGGCAGGGGAGTGGCCTGCTTCATTAGCTTCTGCGGATAACTCAAGAAAGAAAGTCCATCTACTGGCAGGAATACACAGGAATTGTGGCTGGATTTTCTGGTTTCTGTCAGAAGACTTCCCTGAGACTTAGAAGTTGAGTCTAACAGCTGGGGAAGGGGCAGGAAACCTTGAGCCTACAGCAGGTGGCTCCCAGGAAGACCCGTAATGCTCCCGGTTTGATTTTCACCTCCTTAGGTAATCTTACGTAGCTCACGGCCCCTTTTGGAGCCTCAGCTTCCCCAGCCACAAAATGGGTACAATAATTACTATATTCTGGCATTTCAGAGTATGGTAACACCTAGGTTATAGAGATGAAAGAGTGGGTTTCACTCTTTGAGTGAAAATTCACTCTTTGAATTTGAGGGGTGCTGAAAATGAGGTAAAGGGAAAAGGTAGTCTGAGGAAGGGGAGAGGGCTACCAGAATTCTCTTTTCCTGCTTCTCAGGAGACACCAGGGCCAGCCTTCATTTCCAATTTTGGGGAAAGGGAGAAACACCTAAACTGGACACCTGATGTCGCCCTCCAGCATGCAAGCACCAGGTCTGGCTTGGTGCTTAATCTCCTCCTGCCACCACCCCAGCTAAGAGGGACCAAGTCCTTATTGGGATTTCTTGGCTTTTCCACTTAGCCACGGGTCTCTTGAGCCAAGGGCTGTGGAAGCACAGGACAAAGTCTGCCCCTAGAACCTTGAGAGAGGGAAGGGGTGTGTTGGGGGCGGGTGAGGCCCAACGATGAAGATTTGGGAATGAAAACAAACCTATTTTGAACCCAAACATGCACACCTACCCATCCAGGACTGCCTGGTATCTTTAGTCGGAGCAGGCAGGGCTGTTCTCTCTCCGGCCCCACCCCACCCCCCACCCCGCGCACCACCGCAGCCAAGTCCCTCCCCATTCTCCTCCCATTTCCTAGCTAGGGCCAGGGTGAATAATGGTTCGAGAGGAATCGGGCTCTCCAGAGGTAGAAGGGAAAGCCAAGTGGGGAGGGAGCATGGTCTACGATCCATGCTCGTGCGATTTTGTTCCAGTCCCTGTCCCTCTCTAAGCCTCATTTTCCCTAGCAGTCCAGAGAATCGGACAGACTCTGGGTGCCTCCGAGCACAAGAACCTCCGGCAGGCTGGAGACCCCATAACCCCCTCCCAGGGCCCGCTCACCTGCACAATCTGCCGGGGCTGCACGCTCAGAGTGGGGAAGTTGCCGCGCCCGTGAATGGGAATCGGTTCGCTCAGGAGCGCGTCCAGTCGCTTCACCTGTGGCCAGCCTAACCCACTCAGGTGCCGTCCGAGGGAGGCCGACGAGGCCTCCGGGTCGGGGCCGCCGCCTGCCGGGGCGGCCGTGGCCACCGCCGAGGCCGCTGCCGTTCCCACCTGCGCAGCTGCCTGGTCCGGGCTCTCAGCTCCACTCTCCGACAGCATCATTAGCCCGGCCCCGGGGCCCCGACGGCAGAAACCGGGGGGTTGGCTAAGGGGAGAAGGGCAGGGAGAGCGGCTGGGCCGGGGCCAAGGCGAGAGGCGCGGCTGCAGGGACCGGGTGGCAGCGACGGCGAGGCAAACTCAGGGCACACCTCCGACGGCGACGACCAACCGACCCTAGAGCCGGTAGCCGAGGGCCCAGCGGACTCTTATAGGCCGCGGGCGACATGCCCATTGGTCCAGACAGCTGTCATACAGTGGGAGCGCCCCGGCTCTCGACGCCCCTGCCATTGGTCAGCAGAACTTTGCACGTGAGTCACTGGTCGCCAGGGAGATTCCGATTGGCTGGCTGGCACGCCCCTGCCCCGCCCCCCTGCGCCCGCTGAATTCCCTCCTTTGGTCCTTAAAGAACTTCTGTTCTCAGTGATTGGCCCCGGCGGAGGTAGGCCTAGACTTAAAGGGACTGCGCCCTCCAGGGGCACGCGGGAGGGAAGTGACCTGTGGAGTTTGTAGCGGAGTTGGACCACTAACAAGTTCCAGGGTTCCTTTTGGCGCTGGAAAAAATTTGGAAGTCACCTGGCCTGGTTATCCGCTATTTTCAGAAGCCCAGAGAGACTGCGCCGCTGGTTCCAACTGCACACAGCGCTCCTCCTGCTCTTCCAGAATCGAGGAAAGGTAACAAACTCTGTATACTGAGGTAGATACTATTTAACGCCCTCTTGATTGGCCCTTGTCAACCACAGCCTCGCCAGCGCTAACGTTCCTCTTGAGGGGAGGGGACACCGTTCAGAGAGGGGGCGTGACTCCCTCAAGGTTACACAGCAAATGAGTTGGGGCCCGGGTGCTGAACCAGGGCCATAGAATCTGTGGCGCGTGCTGTTTCCATTACATTTGGGCAGACGCGGGGCCTTTAGCGGGCTGGAGGATGGAGGGCAGCTGGAAATGGGGAGTTGGTTTCCTGACCCAGCGTCTTGGTCCCCTCTGCAGCCCCTTCTGGTAGGGGCTTCCTAAACAGCTGGTGGAAGTCTTTCCGGCCAGCTTCTCAACCTTAGCAGGTCCTGTGTGCCCCCAGGCAAGTCACTAACCGTTCTGAGCCAGTTTCCTTTTCGGTCCCAGAGAAGATGTTCAATAAATATTTTTAAAATTTTGATTTGATTACTAATAGTTGGCAAAAACATTTTCACATATTCTATTGAAATAATATGTTTACATGTTTTTCTTTCCTACTTTACAGAGCCTAGAGGGATGAGGCTTATTGTTACTTTTGAATTCACTTTTTCTTCTGATTTTTTTTAAAAAAGATTTTATTTATTTATTTGACAGAGAGAGACACAGCGAGAGAGGGAACACAAGCAGGGGGAGTGGGAGAGGGAGAAGCAGGCTTCCCGCGGAGCAGGGAGCCGGATGTGGGGCTCCATCCCAGACCCTGAGATCATGACCTGAGCCAAAGGCAGACGCTTAATGACTGAGCCACCCAGGCACCCCTCTTCTGATTTTAAATATATGTACCTGTGGCAGAATTTCAGAAATTGAGTCTGCTTGATTTAACACTACAATATTTTCTCTTAGATTAAATATCATTCTTCTAATACTGTCCCGTTCTATAAGGCAGGCCCAGCAAGGAGTAATAATCCCAATGTACAGAAGAGGAAACCAAGACCTAGAGATGATAAACTACATTCCAGGGTCACCAGCTTGTCTCCAACAGACCTGGACCTAGAACCCAGGAGCCTGACTCTCAGACCAGAGCTATCACTTCCTCTTTCTGAAGGCCAGCGCAAGCAAGATCCTGCCTGTGTCCCCTCCCTCCCTTTTGTCTGGGATCAGGGGCTTCCTCTGGCCCCCAGGAAGGGGACCTGCGGCTAGCTCCACTGTTTGGCTGTGTGACTATGGCAAGTCCCTTGTGCTGTTCTCAGTGGAAGTTGCTTGTTTACCTTCTTTTGAAAGAGAAGACATAGATGGGAAACCTCCTTTGCTGAACCCAGAGTCTCCAAACCCTCTGGGTTCAGCAAAGGAGGTTTGGCCCCAGCAGGGGAAGGAAAAGAAAGGAAACTAACATTTAGTGAGGACCTACTATGTACCAGGTCACTTTACATACAGGACCTCTAATTTCTAAAAATGCAGCTCAAGATGTGGGATCATTATCCTCAATTTGCAGATGAAGAAACCAGGGCTTGGATAGGTCAAGTGACATGGTAATACAACCACTAATTGGCAGGGTGGGACTTGAATCCAGATCTCCTGACTCCAGAGCCCTATTTTCCAACTGCTCCTTGTGGAAGAGTTGGCACAGATCACAGTATCATGCTTGGCACAGCCCTGGGACCACCCTCAAGATGATTCATTCATTCATTCATCAACCAACTAAGCACCTACTGTGTACCAGGTGCTGGGCTAGGCCCTGAGATGTGATAGGCAAGGTCCCTGCCCTAGAGCTGACATTCTAGTATAGAAAGACAGTAGTTAAGTAAACAAAGAAATAAGACATTTCAGATAGTGCTAAGAAGAAAATAAAGCAGGGAATGGGAGAGAGAGCAACCATGTGTATATGTGAGTGAGTGAGAGAGAAAACTGGAGAGACTGATGTCCATTGTTGGTGTGATCACAGAGCCTGCCCAGCAAGGTGACATTTCTACTGCACCTGCGGGATCCACTTCTGCCTTAACTCCCTGTGCTTGTCCCTGGAGAACCAGAGCAGCAGAGAAGGTGCCAGCCACACATCCCTCCAACCCTGAAGGCCTGAGCTGGAGGGAGAGGGGGGCTTTGACAATCATTTTGTTCACTCTCTTCTCACTTTGTATAGGGGGAAACTGGAAGTTTGGAAGTCTGGAAGCCAGACTTTCTGGGAATCTGGGAGACTGGCTAGGGCTGGAACTACACAGGGGTAGTTGGTTGTGGGGTTCCCCCAGGTTCCCATCTATGTCTTCGCTTTCAAAAGAAGGTAAACAAGCAACTTCCACTGAGGACAGCACAAGGGACTTGCCATAGTCACACAGCCAAACAGGGTAGGGTCCCCTGGGCGTGGCCTGGTGCTATGCCCACCCCACACTCTTGAATCAAGTTCTCTGAGAAAGGAAACTTAGAGATCTCTTTTCCTCTCACCTTCCCGCTGTCTGGGCTAGGAAGAGCAATTAGCAAATTCATGCTCTGTGAATCACCCTTCTGTTGACACTTCTATTCCAAAGCTAATTGGCCCAAAGTTTGCCCAATCACAGGACCTGAACATCACTACCCTAGGAGTGGGAGGAGATCCGGGAATGTAGGGAGGGGAGAGGGAAGACCAGAGAGCAGGAGTATACTCAGGAGGGTTTTTACCTTCACCAAGACCAACTTCTAATTGTCCCAGTGAATGGAGGGGAACGATGGCCGGGGTATCTTCTGAAGAGTCCATCTGGCATTCAAATGTTATATATGAGCCTTTTCCCTCCCGGGCGTATTTCCCATCTTAATCCCGACTCTGATTTTAGAGGGGAACGTACTCTTTATGATAACTGAGTTGTAGTGACTTGGGTAAGTCACTTTCCTTTTCTGGGCCTCAGTTTCCTATTCTGTAAAATGGCAGTGAAATAGGAGTCAGGTTTTTCCATTCACCTTTGATTTGAGGTGATGGGAAGGAGAAGGGGTCCTTTGAAGAGTGTTGGCCTCCACATTGGCCCCTCTTCTGCTCTGGGACTCCAGACAAGAGCATTCTGGGATCAGGGGCACCTGGGTGGCTCAGTCGGTTAAGCATCTGCCTTCAGCTCAGGTCATGATCCCGGAGTCCCAGGTTCAAGCCCCACATCAGGTTGCCTGCTCAGCAGGGAGTCTGCTTCTCCCTCTCCCTCTGACCTTCCCCCATCTTGTGCTCTTTCTCTCTCAAATAAGCAAAAATCTTAAAAAAAAAAAAGGCATTCTGGGATCAGCCCACATTACTGAACACCCTGTGTCTGGAACCACACAAGGAAATTTCCATACAGTTTCTTATTCAATTTTCAGAACACATTTTTTTTTGAAGATTTTATGTATTTGAGAGAGAGAAAGAGCATGAGCAGCAGGGAAGGAGAGGGAGAGGGAGAAGCAGACTCCCCGCTGAGCAGGGAGCCCGATGCAAGGCTCGATCTCAGGACTCTGGGATCATGACCTGAGCCGAAGACAGACGCTTAACCGATTGAGTCACCCGGGCGCCCCGCTTTTTTTTTTTTTAATTCTTTCTTTCTTTCTTTCTTTCTTTCTTTCTTTCTTTCTTTATTTATTTATTTATTTATTGAGCACGAGCAGGGGGAGGGTCAGAGGGAGAGGGAGAGAGAGAATCTCAAGCAGACTGCATTGAGCCGTTGAGCACAGAGCCCAGAAGGGGTTCAATCTCACAACCCTGAGGTCATGCTCTGAACTGAAATCAAGAGTCAGACCTTAACTGACTGAGCCACCCAGGTGCCCACAGAACACAATCTTTTGACAAAGGAGTGATTTCTCGCTTTGCATGAGGGGAAACTAAGGCTCAGAGAAACAATTTAATTTATGCAGGGCCCCAGAGTTGGAAGGACGAGCTTCACACCCAGGTCTAGCTGAACCCCAGGCCCAGGCCCCACCCAGGGCCCTGTCTCTGAGGATGACTTGGTTTGTTCGATTGCACAGAGATGGTTCTCTCCTCTGGTTCTCCACATCAAGGTGGTTCTCCCCCATCCCCTCTTCTATGGTTCTTGTCTTCCACCCTGCCTCAGCCCCTCGTGGCCAAGGCACTCTCCTGGACCTTGTCAGTACCCTGCGTAATTTCAATAGCAAGTGTCCCATCCTCCTAACACCACCTCCTGTCTTTCCTGCTCACAGCCTCTAGAACCTCAACTGCAATGGGTCCTGACTCCCCAGGCTTTTCAATCCATGGATCCTACCACCTTTTCCCCACTGTTTCTAGCCTCCTTAACCAGCTTTGATTCCATGGACCATCATTATAATTACTGCCTTGCACATACCCTCAACCCCTTGCTCCTCTCACCTGGCAAAACCACACCCTGGCTAATCCAGCCGTGCGTTTGTACCCCACAGTTGATTGGTGCCGGAGAAGGACACAGCCCCGCTGACAGGTCTCACTTGAACATCACGTCAGGGCCTTCATCCTCTCCAGGGGGTCCTTAGAACCCTCTGGCGATCCTACTGTATGACCTGCCGCTTTCACTCCACTGTGGTCCTGGACACAATCCCATACCTCTCCCCTGCACCTCAACCCTGGACACCTCCTTCCCTGCCCCCAAGGAGGACCTTGCTTCCTGCATCACTGAGAAAATAGAAGCAATCAAAGGAGAATTTCTATAGACTCTCAATACCTACCCATCACTGGGTCTGTGCCTCATTTTTAGCCTCCCTTCTGCTGCCTTGGGGGTGAACCCTGCTTGCTCCTCTCTGCGGCTACCCCTGTACTTACACACCAGACCGCCTGCCTCTCACCTGCTCAAGGATTTCACCCTGGTGATCTCCCCTTTTCTACTGGATCACTCCAATTAACATAATTGGAAATAATAATTAGTATTGTGAAAACATAATTTCTTGCATCTTAAAAAACCCAACAAAGCCCAACAAAACAAAACAAAAATCTCCCTCCCATTTCTCTATATAGCAAACTCTTTGAAAATGTCTGCTTGCTGTCTTCAGTGATTCTGTTCGTTCTTGAATACACTTCAGTTAGGCTTTGTCCCCACCACTGCACCAAAACTGCTTTTCAAGGTCACCTGTGACCTTCACATTGCTAAGTCCAATCATCAGTGTCTTTTAATAACAGCTTTACTGAGATATAATTCGCATAGCATACACTTAACCCATATAAAGCATACAATTCAGTGGTTTTTTTTTGTACACTCACAAAGTTGCTCAGCCAGTACCATAATCAATACTAGAACATTTTTATTACTCCCAGGCCTCCTGGGTGGCTCAGTTGGTTAAGTGTCTTCCTTCGGCTCAGGTCATGATCCTAGGGTCCTGGAATTGAGCCCCGAGTCAGACTCCCAGCTCAGCAGGGAGTCTGCTTCTCCCTCTCCCTCTGTGCACTCTCTCTCTCTCAAATAAGTAAAATCTTTAAAAAATATTTTTAAAATAACATTTTTATTACTCTGAAAAGAAACCCTGTACCCTTTAGCAGTCACCCCCCATTTCCCTTGAGCCCCCTCAACTCACAGCTCTAGGCAACCACTGATGGACTTTTTGTGTCTATATAGATTGGCCCATTCTTGACATTTCATATAAATGGTGGTCCTTTGTGACTGGTTTCATTTACTTAGCATAATGTTTTCAAGGTTCATCTATGTTGTAGCGTTAGTATTTCATTTTTCTTTATTTCCAAATGATATTCCTTGGATATATGGATATTCCACATTTTATTTATCCATCAGTTGATAGACATTTGGGTTGTTTCCACTTTGAGCTATTAGGAATGCTGTTATGAATATTCATGAACAAGTTCTTTAAAAATATTTTTAGAGCGGTTTTCAATTCACAACAAAATTGAGAGGAAGGTACAGAGATTCTCCAGGTACTCTCTGCCCCCACACATGCACAGTCTCCCCCATGATCAACATCCCCCACCATAGCGGTACATTTGTTATAATTGATGAACTTATGATGACACATCATAATCACCCAAAGCCCATAGTTAGGTTTCACTGTTGGTGTTGGCAAGTTTTTGCGTGGACATAGGCTTTCATTTCTCTTGGATATATTCCTGGGAGTGGAATTGCTGGTCATAAGGTAACTTGATGTTTAGCAGTTTAAGGAGCTGCCAGACTGTTTTCCACAGCGGCTGCACCTTTTCCATTCTCACCAACAACGTACGGGAGTGTTCCAGTCTTTCCCTATTGTGGCCAACGCTTGTTTTGTTTTTTAAAGATTTTATTTATTTTTTGACAGCAAGAGAGACAGCGAGAGAGGGAACACAAGCAGGGGGAGTGGGAGAGGGAGAAGCAGGCTTCCCGCGGAGCAGGGAGCCCGATGTGGGACTTGATCCCAGGACTCTGGGATCATGACTTGAGCCAAAGGCAAAGCTTAACCAACTGAGCCACCCAGGCACCCTTCAGTTTCAAGTTTTAAATGCCATCTGTGTGCAGGCAAATCCCAGCTTTACCTATTCCAGCCCAGAGCTCTCGCCCCAATTCCAGGCTTATTTATTAATTGTACTCAACATCTCTATGGATCTTCCTCGACTTACAGTGGAGTTCCGTCCTGATAAACCCATTGTAAGCTGAAAATGCATTTAATACATCTAACTTACTGGACACCATAGCTTAGCCCAGCTGACCTTAAATGTACTCGGAATGCTTATATTGGTCTACAGTTGGGCAAAAGCATCTCACACAAAGCCAATTTTATAATAAGGTGCTGAATATCTCCTGCAATGTATTGAATACTGTACTGAAAGTGAAAAACAGAATGGTTGTGGGGGTGCAAGATGGTAGTAAGTGTATGGCTTGTTTCCCCATTGTGATCACTGCCCAGAATCATGAGAGGGTCCAGAATCTAACCGCATATCTCAAACCCGGGGAAAGATCCAAATTCAAAATCTGAAGTGTGGTTTCTACGGAATGTGTATCACTTTCATACCATTGTAAAGTCAAAAAATCATAAGTTAACCCATCATAAGTTGGGGGCCATCTGTACTTGTATGTTTATCGTCTTCTCAAACCTCACACGTCCAGAGCTAAATTCTTAAACTGAATTGCTCCCCTTCCAGCACATGGAGACTTCCAGTGCTTGGGCTGAAGATCCTGAAGCCATTTTTTTACTCCTTTTTCTCTTACATCCCACGTCAAGTTTGTCAGCGAGCCTGTCGGCTTTACCTTCAGAATACAGACAGAATCCACCCCATCTCACCACGGACCGCAACTCCCTGCCACCCCATGGCCTTTGCCCCTCTGCTGGGTTACTGGCGCCTCCCTACTGGCCCACTGCAATTGCACTTGTCTCCTGCAGTCTGTTTGCAACCCAGCAGCCTGAGTGATCCTTTTATTTCTTTTTTAAATCTTAATGCCTCCATCTCACTTGGAAGAAGGCTATAGTCCTCCCAATCACAAGGCTCTGCAGGATATCCCCAGCCTTGTCTCCTCCTCTCCCCTCGCTCCTCTGTTGCAAGCACACTGGCCTCCTGGATGCGCCTGTCCTACCTCAGGGCCTTTGTGATTGCTCTATCATCTGCCCCACTCACTGTTTTTTTTTAATTTTTTTAATTTTTTATTATTATGTTATGTTAATCACCATACATTACATCATTAGTTTTTGATGTAGTGTTCCATGATTCATTGTTTGCATATAACACCCAGTGCTCCACGCAGAACGTGCCCTCTTTAATACCCATCACCGGGCTAACCCATCCCCCCACCCCCCTCCTCTCTAGAACCCTCAGTTTGTTTGTTTCAGAGTCCATCGTCTCTCATGGTTCGTCTCCCCCTCCGATTTCCCCCCTTCATTCTTCCCCTCCTGCTATCTTCTTCTTTTTTTTTTTTAACATATAATGTATTATTTGTTTCAGAGGTGATTCAACAGTCTTGCACAATTCACAGCACTCACCATTGCACATACTCTCCCCAATGTCTATCACCCAGGCACCCCATCCCTCCCACCCCCCACCACTCCAGCAACCCTCAGTTTGTTTCCTGAGATTGAGAATTCCTCATATCAGTGAGGTGATATGATACACGTATTTCTCTGATTGACTTATTTCGCTCAGCATAACACTCTCCAGTTCCATCCACGTCGTTGCAAATGGCAAGATCTCATTCCTTTTGATGGCTGCATAATATTCCATTGTGTATATATACCACATCTTCTTTATCCATTCATCTGTCGATTGCCCCACTCACTCTTGAGAGCCACCTGGCTTCTCCCTGGTTCCTCCAGATTCTTTTTCTCACTGAGGCCTCGCTCACTAAGCAACGAGCATGGAGACCTTCCACCTCAGCTATCCTTCCTCTGCTTTATTGTTTCCATACCACCCAACACCATCTACACATCAGGCTGTGTGTTTATTTATTTATTTTTAAAGATTTTATTTATTTATTTGAGACACACAGAGAGAGATAGAGGGCACAAGCAAGGAGGAAGGGCAGAGGGAAAGGGAGAAGCAGACTCCCCGCTGAGCAGGGAGCCCGATGTGGGGCTCGATCCCAGGACCCTGAGATCATGACCTGAGCCAAAGGCAGACGCTTAGCCAACTGAGCCACCCAGGTGCCCCATGTGTGTTTATTTATTTATTGCCCTTTTCTCTGTTGGAACAGAAGCTCCAGGAGGGCAGAGATTTTGCCTGTTTTTGTTTTCTAAGTACCTACCCCAGCTCCTGGAACTGTAGTTGCCAGTTATTTGGTGCTCAGTAAATAGTCATGGAAGAAGTGAAGGGGTGCTTGAGGAAAGGAGGAGGGAGCACTCTTCTAGAATGCAGGGAGTGGTGCAGTGTAGCCACAGCCAGATGTCTGAGGCGGGACTTGAACCTGAGTCCTCCCCAAGGTCACTGAAAATTGGTTCCTGTTTTCCAGCTGAGGAAGCCTGCTGTAATGGGAGCCAAAAGCTTGAGTTAGAACTTGGACATAAAAGACCCAGTGTATGAGTGCTACCTGGCATGTAGCCAGCACTCAGTGAATGTTTGCCCCTCCCAGAAACAGTGTTAATTTGCTAAATGGGAGCAAGGTTTGGACAGGTGTTTTTTGGGCGAGGTCAAGGAGGAAGGGAGAAGGGTAAGACCACAGAGGAAGACAAGGCTGTAGGGGGAGGACCAGAGGGCTGGGGGCTGGATCCTGAAGGACAGAAAGAGGCACCAGAAGGCAGAGCTGTGGGCAGGGCACTCTGGGACCTCACTTCCCTCAGGTTCAAGGCTGCTCACAAAGCCTCTCCCTGTCCCCAAGCTGGCTGGAGTCTGTCAGAAGTGGCAATGATTGATGATTAATTATGCCCATTTCATGGGTGAGGAAACTGAGGCTCAGGAAGGTAATGATATGAGTCTGTCTCTTCTCCCCTGCTAGAGTAGAAGCTCCTCAGTTTCAAGGGCTGCTTGCCCCCATTTCCATCTCCTCAGGGCTAAGGTTGCTGACTGAAAACAGGAGTGGGTTCTCATCAGTGGTTTTCTAGCCCCAGCAGACTCCACACTCCATTTTATAACAAATATTCTAGAGTACCTCTTTCCTGTAATGGAATACAATTCATAGGTAATATATCCTATTTATGCATTCCTAATTTGGAAAAAAAAAAACCAAGATAATGCCCTATCTGAAACATAAAGGAGAAATAAAAGGAAGGTAATTTATGTCTTTTTTCTCATGATTTAATTTTTTAAAAGATTTTATTTATTTGAGAGAGAGAGAGAGAGAGAGAGCACACGTGTGTGGTGGGGGGGGCGGGGCAGAGGGAGAAACAGGCTTCCCACAAAGCAGGGAGCCCTAGCCCGATGTGGGGCTCCATCCCAGGACCCGAGGGTCATGACCTGAGCCAAAGGCAGACGCCTAACTGACTGAGACACCCAGGCACCCCTCATGATTTAATTTTTAAAATTGAGATATAGGAATGCCTGGGTGGCTCAGTCAGTCTTGTGCGCCTGCACTCTCTCTCTCTCTCTCTGACAAATAAATAAAGTCTTTTTAAAAAATTGAGATACAATTGACATATAACATTATATAAGTTTCAGGTACAACATGATATTTGTGTATATTGCAAAATGATCACCCCAACAAGTTTAGTTAACATCTATCACCAGTTACAATTTTTTTTTAAGATTTTATTTATTTATCTGACAGAGAGAGACACAGCGAGAGAGGGAACACAAGCAGGGGGAGTGGGAGAGGGAGAAGCAGGCTCCCCTGCTGAGCAGGGAGCCCGATGTGGGGCTCGATCCCAGGACCCCGGGATCATGACCTGAGCCGAAGGCAGACACTTAATGACTGAGCCACCCAGGCGCCCACAATTTTTTTTATCTTGTGGTGAGAACTTTTAAGATCTACTCTTAGCAATTCTTAAAAATATAGTACAGGGCGCCTGGGTGGCTCAGTCGTTAAGCGTCTGCCTTCGGCTCAGGCCCTGGTCTCAGGGTCCTGGGCTCGAGTCCCACATCGGGCTCCCTGCTCCGCGGGAGGCCTGCTTCTCCCTCTCCCACTCCCCCTGCTTGTGTTCCTGCTCTCGCTCTCTCTGTCTCTGTCAAATAAATAAGTAAAATCTTTTTAAAAAAATAAAAATATAGTACAGTATTCTTAAGTCTAGTCACCATGCTGTACATTACATCCCTTGTGTGACTTATTTATTTTATAACTGGAACTTTGTAGATGTCTTTTCTTTAACCTGTAAATACGCAGGCAGAGTCTTGTTCGAACAGGACTTCTCAAATTGGAATGTGCATAGGAGTCACCTGGGATCTTGTTCAAATGCAGATTCTGAGTCAGCAGGTCTGGGGAAGGACCTGAGAGTCCGCATCTCCAACCAGCGGCCAGGTGTTGTCCAGCTGCTGCTTCTTGGCAGGAGAAGCATGCTTCCAGCTCCCGGGGCCCACGCAGAGGCCCTCCCCGCCGGCCTCCGCCCAGAGCCGCCCCCTCCCCGGGCCCGAGCAAGGGGCAGCCCTGTCCAGGCCCGCCCCGCCCGCTGCCCAGCCTCATTCCTGGCAGCCAGGTGGCCGGGTGCCCGCTGCCGAGACAGCAGTTCCCAGGGGAGGAGCCCGCCCTGGGGAATGGGCCGCGGGGGAGGGAGGGAGGCCCCGGGAATTGATGTTCGAGGGGGCGGGGCTTCCGTGCCCCCCAGTCCCGCCAGCCCAACCCTCTTCCCTGCCTCCGCTGGGATCCCTCAGTCCCAGGGCACTGATCACTGGCTTCTCCTCTTACTCCCTTTGCCCTCCGTTTGGGCTAGGCTCCTATAGTGGGGAGGCCAGATGAATCCAGCTCTTGTCTACCCCGAAGAAACTCCATGTCGGGGCTAGCAGACAGGCAGACAGACAGACAGACAGACAGACACCGTTCATCTTTAAGCAGGTTTTCTGTCAAAAGAGGGGCGTGGGAGGAAACTCACTTTCAGCTTTCTGGGTACCAATCAGGGAAGGCTTTCTGGAGGAGGCAGGAGCCCAGCAGAGCGTGAAGGCTGTGGAGAGATGCCCTGGACAGCCCCTCCCTCCCAGAGTCCCCGGCCGGGCCAGGGCCTGCTGACTTGGGGCACCTGCAGGACTATTGCTGCCCGAGGATCCCAGGGGACACTGTTTTGGGGACCGGGATTAGAAGAAAGAGTCTTGTCGGACAGAGAGGCCTGGGTTTGAGCCCCGCTTTGCCACTAACATGCCCAAGTCCATAAGCCAGAGAGTATCCTGGCCTCCACCCCGTGAGGCTCTCAGATGGAGTTCCCGGGACTTTCACAGCTCCCTCTCTTCTTGGCAACAGGGAGCCCTGTATTCTGGGGACAGTGGGGAGGGACGGTTTAGACCAAGAATCCTCCAAATCAAAGACGGAGCCTGGCAGGGGTGGGGAGGGGTTAGGCCTTAGAAAATGTGCTTTGCCTCCAGGCCTTATTTCCTAAGACAAAGATGTGTCACTAAAGCAAGAAGGAGCTGGTGGTGAGTTTTAATTTTGTTTTGTTTTTCACAGTTTGCTTCCCCAAGCAGGAGGACTGCAGAAGTGACCGGTGCTGAGCCAACCCCTCTCCACGCCTGCTCCCCTTTGGGCTCAGGGACCCCTGATTCTAGGGCTGAGCCAGGGCCTGTGTGCAGATGGAGGTGAGAGTGTTTTCTACGGCCAATCCGAGCCCAGCCCAGAACACAGGGTGGGGCTCTGTCTGGGCCTGGGTGGAGATCTTTGTTACCGGGCCCAGGCCCAGTTCCTGACCAGGGTCAGGGCTCATCCTGAGATCAGGGAACAGGGAGAAGCAGCCCTTCAAGGACAGACCCAGCCCAGGATTCCGACTTTAGGACGGTGAGTCAGGCAGCCTGGCTGGGAGCCCACAGGCCTTTATGCCCAGGGTCTCTGGTCCCCTCTCAGGGATGTATTGGGGGCAGGTGACCTCCTCTCCACCCACCCACCCCGCAACCAGACAGCCTGCCCTCCAGACTCTATGGACTTGGTTGGCTGACTCCTCCTGCTGACCCTGCTCCAGGCTCTGGGGTTTACATGGGCAAGCAGTGGGGTCAGCGTCTCTCACTATCCTCAGAGCTCTGTCCAGAGGTAGGCTGGTGAACGGGCTACGGAAAGTCCTCCACTGGGCTTGATGTCAGGCTGCCCATCTGATGATACTGCATGCAGAACTGGGAAGAGATTCACAGAATCGCCTCTCGCAAGCCAGGAGGAGCCAACTCCACACACCACTGGCTCTGTCCCGGGACTGTGCCTTCCACGGGTCCCAAGAAGCTGGCTTACAGGGTCCTGTTAACTCACAGGGTCAGGGTTTCCTAGCCTGTCCTCGTGAAGGTGACGGTGACTACAATGGTGGCCGTAGTTGACATTGTGCTTGTGGTGATTGAGGCTTCGGTTGCTGCCATTGGCCTCTTTTCAGTGACAGGGGAGGGACCGGTCAAGGCAATCCCTCCATCTCCTTGGGGGAAGCCGCTAGGAGGTGCCTGGGGGCTGTAGGACGGACTGGGATTAGGGCTTCATTAGGGCTCGATCATGACTCCATCCGGGACACTGGAAACCTGACGTGGCCTAATGGACACGTGTCCTGCCCCTGTCCTCCTCCCCCTGCCCAGTGATGAGCGAGCATCATGCCACTGAGGAGACAGGAGCCGAGCTGGGGGGCAGCTCTCACCTTACCACTGCTGAATCCGTGCACCTCCCTGGGCGCATCTCCTCTTTCTTCCCTATTCATGCTTGAGGATAAGTCCCTCCTCTTATATAAAAAAAGAAGGGGGGGGCGCCTGGGTGGCTCAGTCGGTTAAGTGGCTGCCTTCGGCTTGGGTCGTGATCCTGGGGTCCTGGGATCAAGCCCCTCATCAGGCTCCCTGCTCAGCGGGAAGCCTGCTTCTCCGTCTCCGTCTGCCTGCCGCTCCCCCTGCTTGTGCTCTCTCTCTCTCTCTCAATAAATAGATAAGATCTTAAAAAAAATTTTTTTTTTAAAAAGAAAGAAAGAAAGAAAAAACAGCCCTGGGGCGCCTGGGTGGCTCAGTCAGTTAAGTGTCTGACTCTTGGTTTCAGCTCAGGTCCCGATCTCTTGGGTCTGGAGATCAAGCCCTGTGCTCTGTGGGGAGTCTGCTTGAAGATGCTTTCCCTCTGCCCCACCCCCCACTCTCTCTCTCTCTCTCAAATAAATAAATAAATCTTAAAAAACAAAACAAAACAAAACAACAACAACAACAACAAAACCAGTCCTCAGTGGCTTCCCATTGACTGGAATAAAATGCCAGTTCTTTATCCAGCTGAGTTTTACCTCATCTCCTCCCCCCACCTGACTTCTTATATACTCCAGCTACACTGGCCCCGACTCCTGTTCTGGAAGTTTGTTCCTGCCTCAAAGACTTGGAGCCCACGACTGCCGCCAATCTCTGCTCATCTGGCTGCTCATCCTCCCAGCCGCAGCTTGAAGAGGTTCCCCTGACCTCTCCCTCTGCAGGGCTCCCCAGTTCCCCTCTGTTCCGTCCTTCTTGTGCTTCAGGCCCCACAGTGGCCTCATCTACTTATGTGTTACTGGTTTGACTGTCTTCCCCACTAGATTGTAAGACCCATGCGGTAGGGACCTCATTCTCTGCTATATTGGTGCCTGGGTGGTACCAAATAAATGGATGTGTAATCAGTGAATAGATGTCCATGTTTCTTTTTTTTTAAATTTAATTAAATTTATTTATTTTTAAGATTTTATTTATTTATTTATTTGACAGAGAGAGAGTGAGAGAGCACAAGCAGGGGGAGCAGCAGAGGGAGAGGGAGAAGCAGGCTCCCCGCTGAGCAGGGAGCCCAATGCGGGACTCCATCCCAGGATCGCGGGATCATGACCTGAGCCGAAGGCAGACGCCCAACTGACTGAGCTGCCCAGACGCCCCTAGATATTCATGTTTCTTTCCTCTTTGTTCTCCCCGGGCCATTGATGACATCTTGTTTGAATGTCTATACCTGGTTTCTACTCTACCCTGGCCCGTAAAGGGAAGGGCAAAGTGTCCCATCTGCACTTGGCCAGAGTGTAAAAGATGGACCAGTGTCCCACAGGAGCCCCTGAGGTGGTGGCATCAGAAGCTGGTGGGTGATCTCAAGGGGCTTTGGGTCTGGCCAGGGTTGAAAGGTCCAGTCACCTTCCTCTTCAGTTTGGTTTTAATTAAGACGGCAACATCTCTCAGCTTCTTTATTCCATCATAACCACCAGGCTTCCTTACCGAGTGGACTTTCATCGTTTTTTGGCTGCCCTGCCTCCAAACCCTCTTTCCATTAGGGGGAAGGCCCCACCGTGGGAGGCCCCCATCACCCACTACTGAAGCTGAAGGGGACCGCAGACCCCTCCCCGTGGCCCTGGCAGGTCGGACAGGGGCCCATAACCTGGGCCCAGCCAAGGGATGCTCTAGCCCAGGACTGCGAATCTCAAGTGAGTCATGCAAAGACAGGAGGGCTTAGAATTTGCTCGGAACGTGGCCTTTGGTGGCAGTGGTCAATGTGGTGTCTGATGGTGACAGACACATCTGGGTGTCTTGCAGTGGGGCATGGTCTGTCCAATGCTGTCACTTCCTTGGTCCCTGCCCTTCATCTGACCTGGATCTTGGGCTTTGTGTCCATTCTGGAATGCTGGAGACCCAGCACCAGAATGTTGCTGCAGAAAAACCTCGTGTAACTGCGACGTTGCTGGCCAGCAGGAACAGCCTAGAGGAGGCAGGAAGTAAAAACCACATACAAACAACCCCCCCCCCATCCCCCTGGACAGCAGCAATAACAGCTCACACTGACATAGTACTTAGCACGTGCCAGGCACTGTTCTATTATCGTTCTGACTTTACAAATGAGAAAACACAGGATCGTGCCTCTCTTTAGCGTTCCCATCCCAGTCTAGCCCAACGGAATCAAATTAGCCGAGCTTGGAAACGCTGCAAGGGAGGGAAATGTAGTCATTAGCTTTCCAGGCTCCCCGTCCGGAGGGTGGGACGGAGGCTGAGAGAACCCCGCCACAAGGTCCACCCGACAGATCATCACTGCTGCTGTCACCTCTCCATTAACGCTAGGATCTGCCGCCACCATTAGCCATCCCTTAACCACCACCAAGTCAATTACCAACGCTGTCGCCCCCTCCACCAACTCAAGATCCGACAGAGCCATCAGCTTTTCCGTCCCTAGGCAACGTCACCATCAGTGTCACTGTCACCACCGCCATGATTACCCTCATTACCTCCATCCCCAGCGGCAGGGCGGTGGCAAGGGGCCAGTGAGGTCACTTCCTCGCCTTGGCGCTCACAGAGGTAATTGCCTAATGAGACGGTTGCAGCTCCGAGCTATAGTTACCCTGCGTAACTAGGAAATCTTCCTAGGCTCTGAAGAGGCTGAGGTTGGTTCATAAACTGGAAGGGGTCTGCGGCTGTGAGTGTGGGTGTGAGCGTCCCAGACAGGCCTCTGGGAGGCCATTTCGTCCATCCCCCTGCCTTTGTGGTGCAGAAAAGCAACACAGCATAGTAGTTAAGTGCTGATGGAGGGGCATCTCGCTGGCTCAGTCAGCGGAGCATATGACTCTAGAGCTCGCGCTTAGGGGTTTGAGCCGCATGTTGGGTGTAGAGGTTACTAAAAAATCTTACCAAAAAAACGAATGCTGATAGAATCAGCCTAGGTCAACTTAGGCAAGTGGTTTCACCTTTCTGGGGCTCAGTTTCTTCCTCTGTGAAATGGGAATTATAAGACCTATCATATAGAGGAGTGTGGGGAGTATAGGTGATGTAAGTAAAGAACCTGGCACAGTGCCCAGTGCCCAGGAGGCTCACAAATGGAAGTTGCCAGTATCCTTCATTTTTTATATTTTATTTTTTTAAAGATTTTATTTATTTATTTGACAGAGAGAGAGAGCGCGCGCGAGAGCAGGAACACAAGCAGGGGGAGTGGGAGAGGGAGAAGCAGGCTTCCCGTGGAGCAGGGAGCCAGATGTGGGGCTCGATCCCAGGACCCTGGGATCATGATCTGAACCTAAGGCAGACACTTAACGACTGAGCCGCCCAGGTGCCCCTATTTTTTAATTTTTTAAAAGATTTTTATGTATTTGACAGAGAGACAGTGAGAGAGGGAACACAAGCAGGGGGAGTGGGAGAGGGAGAAGCAGGCTTCCCGCTGAGCAAGGAGCCCGATGCGGAGCTCGATCCCAAGACCCTAGGATCATGACCTGAGCCGAAGGCAGATGCTTAATGACTGAGCCACCCAGGCGCCCCTATCTTTCATTTTTTAAATATTTATATAGTGCTCACTTTGTTCCAGGCACTGTTCTGAGCACCTTACAAATTTCAGTTTCTTTATTTGTTTTATTTATTTATATTAAAGTAGGCTTCACGCCCAACGTGGGGCTTGAACTCATAACCCTGAGATCAAGAGTCACATGATCTACTAACTGAGCCAGCCAGGTGCCCCTTCAGCTTATTAATTCAAACTTCGTAAGAGCCCTAAGAGATAGGTACTACTTTTGTTCCCATTTCACAGATGAAACCAAGGCACAGAGTAGCTTACCCAAGTTTACACAGCTGGTTAGTGACAGAGCTGGGATTTTAACCCAGGGAGTCCTGCTCAAATCTGAGCTCTTGACGCTGATGCTCTTTGTCAGCAAGTGCTTCCCCCGTTCTCAAAAGTTCCCTTTCCTCCCCGCTCCAGGCCAGGTTGAAGAACACTCTGCTCTTTTTGCCCAGCAATTAGAAAGGGGCCTCCAAAAGTCACTGCATCTGATGCCTCATCTTGGGACAGAAATGCCCCCATTCACCTTGTCCAGGACCTCCCATCCCTCCCAGCCAGGAAGTCCTTCCTGTTGTCTGACCTGAATTTGGGTTGAGGCAACAGTTCTCAGGGAGGAACCTCCTTAGCTGGGATGCTTGTCAGGGGGACCTCAGGAGAGATGGTAGAGGAGGGAGGGGTGTTGATCCTGGGCTCTGAGGGAGTGGAATTCGGGGCTTCTGGGTGCTTGAAGGGGGCAGAGCCCTGGGACAGGCCTCCTTGTTAGCTGCTCTCCAGAGGGCCTTGTTTTCCCCACCTCTTCCTCTAAGGCTGCACCAGGGACCTTTCATGCCTTCACTGAGCCCCAGGCCCCTCACCAAGCCCCCCTCCCAAGCTTCTACACGCCTCCCTCAGGCCTGCTCTGTCCCTGAGGGGCCCCCTTCTCTGCCCTCTTGGTGTCCGATGGCATTACCCGATCCCCAGGCTCTGGACTCCATTCTGTCCTGGCTCCCCTACCCCTGCAATCCCCTGGTCTCTTCTCCCTCTTGCCCCTTCGTGGCGGGGCTCCTCGGGAGCTGGCACCAGACCGCAGGGCTCGGGTGTCTCAGTCACACCATGGCCTCGGCATGTCCCAAACCCACTACCACGTCTCTCTCCAAGCCAGGGGCCAAACCAGAAAGAAAGCTGGCAGTCCCCCTAGACCTGTTCCTTTCTCCTCCCCCCAACATTCTAGCCTGGTCATCTAGCAGTTAGTGAGTGCTTACTGCCTACTAGGCTGAGTGGCACCCACAGTTGGGGCTGAGCAAGGTGGGCTCCTGGACACCCCTGAAGTTCCCACAAATATGGGGCATGGGGAAGAGTTTTGTAGGAGGTCTAAATTTTCTACAGGTAAGCTGGGGTCAGAAGAAGGAGCCGCTCATGGATGCTGGGGGCACCACCCAGACCCCCCTTCAGGACTGGGATACTCATTCCCCCCAAAGCTACCTGGTACACAATATGTCCCCTCCCTGGGGCAGCCTCTATTCAGTGACCGGTCACTGGGGAGGCTCAAGGCCTGTCTTCTTCGCCTCAGTTTGGGCCAACTCCGAAGGGACCTCCAAGCTCCCGAGCTCCTCAGGGTACAGGCTGGGCCTCTGTTGTGGCTGCACGTAGGCCACCATCTGCTGCTTTCCTCACTCCCTTACAGGAGTCGTGCCTGCAAGCAGCCCCCCAGTAAGGCTCCCACACAAAAATCTCGTCTCCGTGTCCGCCTCAAGGAACCTGAGCCCAGATGTGACGGCCCCTGAGACAGCCATCCAGCCGTGGGTGAGGCTCCACCTGGCGCCCACCTGAGATTCCCCACGGTCGGACTTCCTGCCTCCTCTCTCCATCTCCAGAGCCACCACCTGAGGCCTAGTGTCATCTCATGTCGGAATCACCGAAGACTCCCAGTGGGTTCTCCCCACGCAGGGCAGCCAGAGGGTCTCCAGGAAACTCAGAGCTGACCCGGCCACTCTCTGGTGTCAAGTTCCCCCAGGCTGCCCGTCGTTTCTAGGACAAGGGAGGTCCTGACAGCAGTGGCCCCGCTCACCTCCCACCAGCTGCCCTCACTCTCCCGTCGGCCGCCCCACGGGCTGGGACGCTGCAGCCTCTCGGCTTTCACACGAACTCTTCCCTCTGCCCGAGCGCTCTGATCCACACTTCAGATTTCTGCTCAGATGGCCCCTTCCCAGGGACAAGGCCCCTTTCTCCAGGGAGAGCCCGTGACTGCTCAGCAGGGAGGTTCGAAGGCTTGGCCCCCTGCCTCAGTTTGGATTAATGCTGAAGGGCTGTCCCCGCTCCCCGGGGAACCATTTCTGACACCCTGCCACCGATTGGATGAGGCCTCCTGTTCCCTCATCTGTCAGCCTTCCTGTGCTTTCCATTCGAAGCCCTTACTCCACTTCGTAATTGTCTTTGCTCTTTGGCTCGGTGCCCGCTACGTACCAGGCCTGTGCTAGATGGGGAGACAGGCGATACAACACATATAATAGGAGGTGGTGACCGTGACCATGCTCCAGGGGAAAGTGAAGGACAAAGGATAGAAAGAGGGAAGATGCTATCTGTTCTGAGAGCTGTGTGAAGTGAGAGGAAGCCACAGAAACGTGTGGGTGTGGAACATTCCAGGCAGAGGGAACAGCAAGTACCAGGGGCTCCAGGGCCTGTGAATGTGAGAAACAAGAGGGACAGTGTGTCCGGGATGGAAAGAACGAGGGCCGGAGTGACAGGAGCCGAGGCAGCAGAGGTAACAGGACGCAGGTCACACAGGCCCTTGTAAGGCACGGGGAAGGGTCTGGATTTTATTCCAAGTGGGAAGCTGATGGGAGGCAGAGGGAGAGCGTTTAGGAGGCTCTCGGTGCTGTCTGGTGGGAGAACTCTCGCAGAGGGGAAGCGGGAGGCCTCATTCGCATCTTGAGCGGGAGAGGGTGCTGGCGTGGGCTGGCGAGAAGGGGGTGGACAAGGGATGGAGAAGGTAGAGAGCTGACGCCCCTATGGGTTGCCTCACATGAATGAGGGAGAGAGGTATCACAAGGATAACACTTGTGCATCGAAACGCTGGTTTTTAGGTGACTATTTGATTACTTTCTACCTTTTTTGTCCGGGAGAACAGGGACCTTGTCTGGTCTGTTTTGCTCACTGCACTTAGCCTAGAATCCAGTACACTGTAGATGCTTCATGAATGTTTATTGAATGACTGAATGATAGAGATATGGCATTTGTCAGGACTTGAACCCTGTTCTTTCGACTCCAGGCCTGGTACCTTTTCTCTCCCGCCAGGTTTTTGGTGAGGATCAAAGAGATAGGAGTTGTGCAAGGGCTTTGCAAGTGGCGAAACGGCCCACAAGCTGGGGGCTCTGGGGTTGTTACCGAACAGTAGCTCAACAGACTCAACTCAGAGCCCAGCACAGCCTACAGCCTGTTCTGCCTACAAGGTGGGCGTGCTGCTCAGCCAGGCTAGCACAGCCTCCCCTGGGGAGCAGCCCTGCCCCTACTCACAGCCCGGCCCCCGGAGCCCACGGTCGGGACAGCTGTGCCCAGGCTGATGCCCATGGGAGGGACCAGCGTACTCTGCCCTTCAGACCCCGGTGGCCTGAGCTGGTCCCCCACCCCTCAGGAGATGCCAAGCAGAGGTAAGGAAAACGCAAGGCTCCACACGGGCTCGCTCCCTTTCCTGGCAGCTCCCGCAGGCCTCGATCCAGGGAGGATCCTTCGGCAGAGCTCTCCTTCCCCTGGGCCAGCTTGGGTCGGAGAAGGAGTCAGCTGGGCATGCTGGCCCCCTGGTTCCTTCACCCCACCTCGTTGGTGCCCTTGGGCAGGTGCCTGCCCTGTCCTGAGATTCAGGGTCTCCACTGAGGCAATGGGAGTAAGTTATCCTTGGCCACTGCTGCGTGGTTTGGTTGAAATTGAACCAGGGCCCCTGTGATTCTCTCTCCTGGCCCCTACGGTTCTCCCCTGGCTCTTGACCCGGTTTCTACCCATCCGTTCATTCGTGTGTTGAGCTACTGATGCCAGCAACCTGGGTGCCCGGACAGGGGCCGCCTCACTCACCAGGAGATGCCAGGACCCAGCCCTGGGCCAGTTTATACAGGAGGCGCTCGGGAAATGCTGGATGAATGGATGAAAGCGCTTTGTAAACTACAAAGCAGGAGTGATGGGAAAGGTTGGGCTGTGACAGTCAGCACAGTAACTGCTGTCTCCACAGGCAGAGCAAGCCACTCAGCAGGAGGCTACCAGCGTGAGGCTGTGGCTGGGTGGGGTGTAAGCTGAGCGGCCTCCCCTCACCCACCCCGCCTCTAAACCCCAGCACCTGGTGCGACTGAAAATAACAGTAATAACAGCCTTTTCATCCACGCTACCTCACTGAATCCACACAACAAGATCACGAGGTGAGTACTATCATTAGTCCCATTGTAAAGATTTGGAAACCGAGGCTCAGGGAGTTTAAGGAATTTACCCAAGGTAAATAAATGGGGGGGGGGGGGACTGGGATTCAAACCCAGGTCTGTCCGAGGTCAGGTCCACCAGAGGGTTAGCCCTGGCACCCTCCTGCTCTTCTCCTCACCTTTAAACTTCGAAGCCTTCCCCATCCCCATCTTGCCTCCTCCAGCCTCTGCTCTGTCTTCAGTCACTTTCAGAGCCTCTGTTTATCCGTCTGTAAAATGGACACGCTAATCCCTGCCCCTTTTGTAGTGAAGGTCCATGAGGACGGGGACGCTTTCTGTCAAATGTCAAGGGCTGGGCAAGTTGGAGCAGAGGGAGCGGGAGACCCTGCAGGGACCTGTCCAAGGCCCCCCTGAGGGGGCACTTGAGCAGATGTCTGTCTCCCAGCCCTGCGTTCCGGCTGGGCACGGCGGGTGAGTGAGTGAGTATGAGTGTGTGTAGGTGAGGGTGTGGATGAGTGTGACAGTAGACTTGCCTCTGGGGAACTCTTGGAGGACAAGAAACCCCCCCCCCACTTCCAATTGAAGGCTTCCAGTTGATTAAATAAAAAAGTAAAAAGAGCTGCATAATACATGGTATATTTTAAATGTTTACATTAACAAATGAATGCTTTTAACACGCCAAATACAATGCAATATAATTGTGCTATTCACAAGATAATTACAGGATTTATAGAAAATATTAATTCATAGTGCACCGTGGGAGGTGTGGCTGGTGAATGAGACACAAGTTTAGAGTTGCCTAATGAACGGCTCTGGGCTTCTCTCCCATCGTGTACCTCTGTCGCTTTCGCTACACGTTATACCCTCACTTGGCCATCCCAGTGGCTTATAAGGCCCTCCTCCATCTGGCCCCCACTGCTCCCCACTCAGCCCTCTCTCTGGCTTCTTTACTGCTCCTTCAACCACAGCAGACACAATGTTGCCTCAGGGCATTTGCACTTGCTTCCCCCTCTGCCGGGGACCCTCCTCCCTCAGAGATCCTCGTGCTCACTCCCACACCGCATCTTCTGGTCTCTATTTGAAGGTCTCTTCTCTGGAGGCTCTCCTGCACCATCCTATTTAAAATTGCAAACCATCCCCACAGTCCCTATTCCCCTTCCTGTTTTTGTCTTTCTCCCTAAAAGAGATTTTCAACGCCACACACCACACTGGCTTACTATCTGCTGCATCACCAGGGCTTCCACCAGCGGCAACAAAGAACGTACTTACTTCTTGGTTCCACCAGGAGTCTCTATCCAATGCCCTTTCTGCCAGGCCCACCCCAGTTCCCCGACCCCGTGCCCTTACATTCATTACAGGGCGGATTTGCTCTCTTGTGGGGTTGGTGCTGGGACCCAGGGATCTCCTGGTGTGCCATCTCTGAGACGCTGATTTAAACCAGATGGCGCTGTGGTCCCCTCCAGTCACCAGTCTCAAGCTGCTTCCTGGTGGCCTGCTTGGGGGTTGGGTACTGCCAGCTTAGGGGCCCCTGGAAGCCCATGCCCCTGAAGGGCATCTGGGGGTGGTGGGGCAACTGGCTAGGGAGACCTCAGTTTCCCTTCGGTGTGCCAGGCCCTGTGTCTTTTTTTTTTTTTTAAGGTTTTATTTATTCATTTGACAGAAACAGAGATAGCAAGAGCAGGAACACAAGCAGGAGTGGGAGAGGGAGAAGCAGGCTTCCCCCCGAGGAGGGAGCCCAATGCGGGGCTCGATCCCAGGCCCCTGGAATCATGACCTGAGCTGAAGGCAGACGCTTAACGACTGAGCCACCCAGGCGCCCGGGCCTGTGTCTTTTAATCCTCATCTCATTCCCATTCTGTGGAGGAGGACTCTTGAGGCAATCGAAGGAGGGATTTGTTTGCAGTGGCTCGCTGGATAAATTCCCTGCAGACCTCTCTTCCTCCCTCGATGTTCCCCCTTGAGGCTTAGAGCTCGAAGTGCCCGCCACGCACATTCTCCCATCGGTGGCCTCTACCTGCAGTGCCTTTCCCCTTCCTTCCTTTCTAGGTCTGAGCTCCGCAGGCATTGACCTTAGGGCCTCAGGGCAGGGCGACGTTAGGAGCCTCCTCTGGGCTCCGGAAGCTCTGTGCTCCTCTCTGGGAAAGCCCTGAGGGAGGGTGTGTGTGTGTGTGTGTGTGTGTGTGTGTGTGTGTGTGTGTGTGTGTGTGTGTGTGTGTGTGTGTGTGTGTGTGGCGGGGAGGGGGTTGGGAACCACATCTGCCCTTTACCAATCTGCCTTCCTCACTAGACTGTCAGTGCCTTGAGGGCAGGGACTAGTTGGGGGGGGGTAATTTTGCTTTAGTGATTTTTTTTTAGTTGTTTGGGGTTTTTTGGGGTGTGTGTGTTTTTGTTTTTCTTTTTAAAGAAATCTTGTATTCATTCACTGGTTTGTTAGGTCATTCACAAACGTTTATGGAGCACCCATTCTGAGATCAATTCTGAGCTCTAGAGACGCGGCAGCAAAGAAAACAGTCTATAGGTTCCTGCTCTCAGGAAGCCCACGGTCTTGGTGGGAGATCAGCACTTAACAAGGCAGTCAGGCTGGACAGACGGTGATGAGCACCCTGGAGGGGATTAATGAGGACTGAGAAGGTGACTGGCGATCCTGGCGCCCCGTGTAGGGTCTGGCACAGAGTAGGCACCAAAAACATATTTGAATTAGAACTAAAGGGCCCCAAAGCCGACTGTCTGTTAAGCAGCAGGACCAAGTGCCTCACCGCCCCTCACTGCCCCTCTCCTGTGTAGAGAGGAGCTCTTCTGGTCTACCTCCTTAGCTGCACGGCCTTGGGGAAAACCCCTTCACCTCTCTGTGCCTCGGTTTCCTCATCTATAAAATGGTTCTAAGTATTACCTGGCTTTTAAGATTGCTCCAAGAGTCCACAATAGCCAAACTGTGGAAAGAGCCAAGATGTCCATCGACAGATGAATGGATAAAGAAGATGTGGTATATATACACAATGGAATATTATGCAGCCACTAAAAGGAATGAGATCTTGCCATTTGCAATGACGTGGATGGAACTGGAGGGTGTTATGCTGAGTGAAATAAGTCAATCAGAGAAAGACAAGTATCATATGACCTTGCTGATAGGAATTTTTAACCTCAGGAAACAAACTGAGGGTTGTTCGAGTGGTGGGGGGTGGGAGGGATGGGGTGGCTGGGTGATAGACATTGGGGAGGGTATGTGCTATGGTGAGCGCTGTGAATTGTGCAAGACTGTTGAATCACAGATCTGTACCTCTGAAACAAATAATGCAACATATGTTAAGAAAAAAAAAGAAGAAGAAGATAGCAGGAGGGGAAGAATGAAGGGGAGTAAGTCAGAGGGGGAGACGAACCATGAGAGATGATGGACTCTGACAAACTGAGGGTTCTAGAGGGGAGGGGGGTGGGGGGACGGGTTAGCCTGGTGATGGGTATTAAGGAGGGCACATTCTGCGTGGAGCACTGGGTGTTATGCACGAACAATGAATCACGGAACACTACATCAAAAACTAATGATGTAATGTATGGTGATTAACATAACAATAAAAAAATTAAAAAAAAAAGATTGCTCCAAGAATTAAATGTGCTACAGGCCTGAAGGGGGTTGAACACTGAGCCTGGAATCTATTCAGGGAGAAGATGAGGATGAAGAGGATGGAGGCCAGGAAAGTTGGGGGAAGGTTGGCCTGACTCCCCTCCCTCTTGGACCTCTGGGCTCTGCTCCGCCTGAATGGGCAGTTTCAGGAATGGCCACGAGATGGCGCCAGAACCCCAGTTATTCAGGAGTCTGATTTCTCAGCCGATGAAGCGGCTTAGGGAAGTAGGGGCGGGGGTAGCAGGTGCGTTCTGTGTTGCGGGATCCGCTGGGGCTGGGGCTGGGACTTTGGGCTACTTGAAATCCAGCCTCTTCCAGTCACTCTCTTCCTTCAGTTTTTCTCCTGGGTTTCCTGTCCGTGTTCAGGGATCCAGCCCTCCCTTTCCCCTCAATGCCCCCAGCACTGGAGTCCAAGGCTTCTGCTGAGTACGCCCTGCTTCTTACCTGCTCCATGCGGGCACCCTGGCCCCTCAAACCATCACCCCTTCCCCTTCTCATTCATGAACCAGGCAGGGGTACTTAACTAGACACTTCCCGGGGTCCTTGGAGGGTGGAGAGCCAGAGGAAACGACCCTGTTCCTATTTATAGTATCGGGGGTGGGGGAAGTGGCAGTAGAAACCGAAAGAGGGAAATGGAAAACATGCAGCAGTTCCTTCTCATCAGCACGTAGGAAATAGCCTCATTTCACACACAACTGAGGCTCACATGAATGCCAGGCCACACGAATGCATTGCCCTTCCCATGCACCAGGCTCCTTTGCCAACAGCGAGGTGTGGTCCAAACTGAGTATATTCATAAATTCACTCAACAGCTTTGACTGAGCTCTGCAGATCCAGCAAGAATCAGACCCGGCCCCTGCCCTCGGGAGCTGGCAGCCTAGAGAAGTACGCAAGGGCAGCTTGTCCTCGAAGTCCGTGCTGGGCACCGTGGCGACCCGGAGGCAGCGGTTGCGGGGGCCACCTGAACGGGTTGGGGGGCAAGGAGGATGGAAGGTGTGAGAGACTTTGTAGATTCCGTGGGGACCAACAAGCTGCACAAATATCATTTCAAAAAGGTAAAATCACAACTCTCCTACAATCAAAACAAGGGAACACATGTCAACGGTTTTCTTTAGCTCATTCACTGACAAGGAACCAGCAAAATGTTAACACACGCTCCGACAAGGATTCCACTGCAGGCATTTACATTCTCTACTGGACAAAACTTGTTTGTGTTATGAACAGGGCTCATTTGCTTGCGACGGGCAGGAATCATTTCCATGATTATCTGTTTTCTACAAATTGCCTCTGTCCCTACAGAGTTATAAAGTCAATCAAATAATCAATAGCACACAACCCTAAAGAATCAGATGATCATCGGAGGACATGTAGCCGACACTCAGACCTCCTCAGAAAGGACACCCAGGAATCCCTCATGCCTTTTCCAAGGCTTTGATGTGCTTTCTTGACTGACCCTCGGAAGGATCAGGGTAAATTAGGTAGCGGCTGTTCCTGAGGGAGCGGATCATCTGGAGAAAGGCTGGTCTCAGCCTTCCATGCCCGGGGCACCCAGGTGAAGACTTCCCAGTCTGGCGGGAGCTGGCCCCGGTCAGCGCCCACCAGCAGGTGGCGCTGAGGCAAAGTCTCAGCAGCACGGTAGGTAGCTGTGGGGCTGGGACCTCAGGGGCAGCTCCCAATTTTCCACCCTTGCTGGTCTCCAGCAGTCAAGTTTCACGATTTCAGAATTTCAGAGGGCCGTTCCCACCTAGAGTTCCCACCTGGTTTAGTCACTCACTGATTCAGTAATTTTTTCATTCAATAAACGTGCCCAGGCCCACAAGTCGTGTTCCTGAGGTTCTCCAGACAGAAACTCACATGTATCGGAGAATCAGTCCTTGTCTTTGCTTGTCTGACTTTGCTGCCAGGAGTTGGAGCCACCTGAAATTCCGAAATCTCACTCCACCCCACTCCTGCCCTGCCTACCAGTGTGCTCACCCCCACCCGTCCCCGGAAAATTCACCTCATCGGAGGTTGAATAAAAGGCTTTACTTCTATAATCTCCTTTTAAGATCTTATTATTCCCATTTTCCAATGGGAGAACGGACTCCTCCTCTTCTGGAGCCGTTCTGGCTGTGGGGGAAGGCCATGCCTCCATCCCTCAGGGCCCGAGGATGGCTGAGATGCCACCCCAGACCTCACCATTTCCCTGATCTTCCTATACTGACCCGCACAGAGGCCTGCAGCATAAAAGGCACCTCCCCAGCCCTTCCCCTGGGTCTCAAGGTTTCTGCAGGATATAGTGGGAATGAATATAAACTCAGTGCCACCCAACTCAGCAGACAAGGAACTCTGGGGTGACCTCACTTCCCTTCTCAGCTGAGACTCCTGCTGTGGTAGAGAGGCAGCCAGCCCCGGGTGGAAATGGGCAGGCAGGGTCCTGGAGGCCATGGGTGGTGGATGAGGTCTGCGCTGGGGCACAAGAGCCCGGGTGGGGCTGCAGCGTGGGGCCACCAGGGGGGCGCATCTGTCCTCCCCCCGACCCGGGACTGGACAGCAGTTCCCCCAGAGGGTCCTACCCCAGCCCCTTGGCCCTTCCCTGTATGTTGGGTCCAGGATTATGGAAGAAAACCTTCCTCCCACCGTGGGTGGGGAGTGAGGGTAGGGGTCCCCGCACCATGATCATGACACTAGCGGGACAGAGGTCACCAAAGGCTGTTGTCAGGACCCTCAGGAGTTTCCTGAACGAAAATCTTTGAGAGAAAAGAGTGGGACTATTTGGAAGTGGATCCTGGGGGGAAAGGCCCTGGCGTCTGAGCACCTTGGGCCTGCGGGCAGTGAGATGTGGTGGCGTGAAGTAGAGATGGGCGGGGGGGAAGCAGGAGGAGAATGGGAAGGCAGGAAAGGGGAGAAGACTCAGGAACATAACCTTGAGTCTCCCCTTCTTTCCAGGGAAGCATGCAGCCTGACTCAGCATTCCAGGAAGGCGGCTTGGACCAATGGTCTGGACTTCTTTGCTCTAACAAATCAGGACATCCCTGAGTCGTTCCTTCAGGTAGATCCCTGGGTGTTTTGTGAAGGCAATATTTCATTTCCCCAGACATGCTCTGAGAAACTGTCGGAACTTCTGGTTTGGGGAAGGCTGGGCAGGTGAAAATGGGCCCTCTCAGTGGTCTAGACCAGATTTTCTGGTTTCTTCTGCCACCAAGAAAAACTAACAGGGATGGCCTCTTCTGGCCTGGTAGACGTTCCGGGATCCGTGGACTCACCTCAGGAGAAGAAAAGGTGGACCTCTCGCTAGCCTTAGGAGGGGCACTCAGCCGTCCCGGTATTTTCTATGTTAGAGGAATTGTAAACGTAATTTGTCCATCATGATGATGAAGCAGGATGTACCTTGAAAGGACACGGGCATTAGCAGCTGTTCCCAATGGTTTGGGCTCCTTCCCTCAATTGCCAAAGGAGCGCCCCTTCCTCTTCTCCCTGATATAGAAGTTAGGGGAATCCGCATGGCTGCCTTTGGTGCCTGAGGTCCCAATGAAGCAAGTTTGGGCCACAGTCTTACCCTGTAGTCCCCTTTGTGACTGCTTTCTGGAAGCGTTCCGTGCCAGCACATTCTCATCCCCAGTTATTAGTTATCTGTTGCTAGGCCACAGAGGACCCCAAACTTAGCAGCTGAAAATAATAGACATTTCTTCTCTCACAGCTCCTGTGGATCAGACATCTCAGGGCAGCTCAGCTGGGGGTTCTGACTCAGGATCTCTCATGAGGTTGTGGTCAAGATGTCCGTTGGGATTGCAGTCACTTGAAGGCTTGACTAGGAGGTGGCTCACTCATGCTGATGGTTGGCTGGTGACCTCAGTTTCTCACCTCATAGGCCTCTCTGTAGGGCTGCTTGTGTGTCCTCGCAACATGGTGGCTGGTTTCCCCAGAGTAAGTGACCCAGGAGAGGAGGCTGAAGCTGTGATGTCATTTACGACAGAGCCTCTAGAATCACATGCCGTCTCTCCTGCCATGTCCTACTGGTCACCCAGGTCAGCCCTATTTAACGTGGGAAGAGATTACCCAAGGACCTGACCACCAGGGTGTCGATTGCTGGGGGCTATCGTGGCTGCCACAGCAGACTTCAGATACATTTTCTTTTTCTTTTTCTTTTTTTTAAATTTATTTATTTATTTGTCAGAGAAAGAGGGAACACGAGCAGGGGGAGTGGGAGAGGGAGAAGCAGACTCCCTCAGTGTGGAGTAGGAAGCCCGAGGAGGAACTCTATCCCAGGACCCTGGGATCATGACCTGAGCCGAAGGCAGATGCTTAACTGACTGAGCCACCCAGGTGTCCCCAGATACATTTTCAGAAACAGGAACCATATTCACTGAAGTGTCCCTGTCTCCCAGAACTATTTAAGTGAACTCAAGCATCTCTTTCATCCCCTGGTGGGCTCTGTCTGAGGAGGGAGGAGGGTAATGCCCAGTGCGGGCCCCTGCCAACCTCCCATTGGCTTCCTCCTGCGTCCCTCACTGATCTTCTGTCCACATCTCAGCAGCGAGTTTTCGCTGCGACACAAAGCGTCTCTCCCAGGCTTCTACAACTCTTTCAACACGATGCCTTTGGCCTCTTGTGGTTTCTTCAGGAAACTGACCAGACGGGCCCGATTCTTAGGGACAGCCCGGTTTGGAATCAGAGGGACCACCTCAGACACACTAGCTTTGACCCCATCTCCCTCTGCCAGCCTGTAGTAGCTAAGGTGCTTTTGGAGGCCAGGGACAGAAGCCGACTCAGCTAAAACTGGAATTTAGTAGAAGGATGCCGGGGTGTGTCACAAGATCAGGGAAGCTGAAGAGCCAGGATCCAGGAAAGGCAGGGACCAGGCCATCCTGTCCCTCAACAGCAGGGTTTTGTGGGCTGTCGCTGTGGAACACAGCCATCAACGGACACAGCATCAAAGACCCTTACCAGTCCAATTTCCTAGCAGAGAAAATTGATTAATTCAGCTTGAGTCAGGTGCCCACCCCAGTCCAACCAGCAGTGGCCAGGGAACGGGGTGGGATCTCTGCCATGACGGGTTTTGATGAGAACGGGTCCTGGGGGGGGGCGTAATATTGCTGAGGCCCGACACCCACGAGGAGATACCGATTCAGGGCAGAGGTCTGTTCTATGCAGAAACAAAGTACCTGAAAAATGAGAAAGCTCCCAAATCACATAGGATCCCTTTCCCCTTTCTGGAATCTTCCTGGGACCCTGACAGCCATTCACTTATTCAAGAAACTTTTCTCTTCCTTCTTCTTCCCCTCTGAATATCCTGCCTAGGAGCTGGCACCAGCTTATGAGCTTTAAATTCACTTCAAAATGTGGTTCAAAGACCACCTACTTCAGAATCGCCTGGGAAGCTTGTTAAAAATCCAGGTTCTGGGGATTGGGCCTTAGAATCTGTATTTAAGCCCACTCCACAGGCGATCCTAGTGTGCAGCAAAGGGTGAGAAGAACCACCTTCGAGTGCTTGAGAGGTAGCCTCATCCCAGCGCCCCGGAGCCCCATTCCCTGGCCATGTCCTTGATCTTGTCAGGCGCTCTCCGGTGACCCTCCCGTCCCTCTCAGCAGCATGGGCCCGAGGGACACACACCTCTTATTCTGACCCAACTCCTGACACCATCTTTTCTAGGTTTTTTTTTCTACCTTCATTTTCCTTCTGATTCTTTCCAATACTTATTTTAAATTTTATTTTGTCATTTAAAAATATTTTGTATTTACATAAACAACCTGAAACCCTTTTCTGGAGGTAGGTGATGAATAACCAAATAAAGGAATGAATTTTAATTGTCCCAGCTCCTAGGGGGTTATTAGTCCCTGTGCAGATGGGCCTAATGAACACTGTACCAGGATTTCTAATTACCCGTAATGAGCTTCCAAAATTCATGGGGCACAATAGGGTGAGGTTGATTGTTATCCAAATGGCCCAATGAATCAAGCCTCCTAGTATCTGCACCCTTGTGTAGGCCCCTCCCACAGGGATGCTGTGCTTGGCCACGTGACTTGCTTTGGCCAGTGAAGTATCAGCGACCAAGACAAAAACAGGGGCCTGATGAGTGCTTGTGCTTTGAGGCTTTCTCAGAATGCTCATGGAAACACCATGTGAGGAAACCTAGCCTGGACTATCTTCTTTGGGGATGAAAGACCACATGGAGAGGGAGTCTAGCCATCCCCAATGTCCCAGCTGAACCCAGCCCTGTCCATTCCTCCAACTGAATGCAGTTGCAGAAGGAAGCCCTGGAAAAATCGGCAGAAGAATGCAGCCAGCCTACAGAATCATAAGAAATAATAAATTATTGTTTTAAGTCCTAAATATTGGGTGGCTAATTATGCAGCAACAGCTAACTGATACATAGAGTCATAGTTAGAGTCACAGAACACTGTTTCTGTGCTGCTGTTTCCCCTTGATATTCTGGAGCCTCATGTAGATCTGCTATAGTGAAGCAATCCAAAACTACAGTGGCTTAAATAAGATTGTTTATTTTTCTTGTATATAGGAGGTCAGAAATAGGTGGTTCCAGGCTGGTGGGGCAACTCTGTCCACCTTCAGAATGGCTCTTCCATTTCAGGATCCAAGGTGATTGCTCCAGCTCTTGCTATCTTCCCACCAGCAAGAAGAGATAAGAATGAGGGGGAGCATGCCCAATCCTTTTAAGAGCAAAACCCAAAAGGGGCACACGTCACTTCTATTCATATTCCTTTGGCTAGAACTTGGGCATGTGGCCTCCCCAGTTGCAAAGGAACCTGGGAAATGTAGTTTCTAGCCTAGTAGCATGTACCCAGTTAAAATACGGCAGTTCTTCTTATTAAAGAAAGAAGGAGAAACAAAATATTTGAGAATAACTAGCAGTCAATGCCATGGTCTGCCTCCAAGGTGAATATTCTCATCAATACGTATGAGTGTCTCTCAGACCAAGTGGTTTTATTTCTCATTCTAAATCAATAATGGGCATCCAGCTTTTATATATGAATTGGCTAGGATGCTTTAGGCTGCAAGTAACAACCCTCAACTAAAGGTTGCCTGAAGAGTTGGGGATTTTATTCTCTTAAGAGATCTTGAGGTAAGCCAGTTTGAATTAATACCCTTCCTTCTCTCTGCCCTCCCATCTTCCGTGTCAGGGTTCCTCCTTCATGGCTGAAAGATGGTACTGTAGCTCCAAGCATCATATCCACAGATGACAAAAATAGTAATAATAGCTCTCATGTATCGAGTGCTCACCACGTGTCCGAACTATGCAGACATTTTAGGTGTGCTCACTCACTTGATCTTCACAACAACTCTATGAGGAAGCTGCCATTCCGATTGTCATTTTGCAGAGGAGGAAGACGGGGTAATTCATTCAGGACCGCACAGCTCATTAGAGGCAGAGTCATGCTTTTACCCCGACTCTGGAGCCCCCCCCCCTTTTATCGACTAGGCCCCTCTGCTGCAGACAGCAGCCCAGGAAAAGGAAAGCTGGGGCAGGGCTTGCCTTCAAAGGGTGAGCTCTGCTTTTATTAGAGAGGGAAATCCTTCCCAGAAGCCCCCAACCCACCTCGCCTTCTGTCTCATTGGCCAGAACAGGGTCACGTATGTACCGACCCAGTCACTGCAGAGGGGAGTGGGGACACACACGGACCAGTCCTCATCCCCTGGAGGTGGGCACACTGCCCTCACGCCTGAACAAAAGGGGCTTCTTTTAGGGAGGAAGCAGGGGGCAAACGTCTGCGTTTGCTAGGCGGAAGCCAGGCTTAGCTGGAGGCTTCCAGCTTGAAATAAGGTTGGCTCAGACCCCATCCCTCACCCTCCACACGACTTCTGCAAAGTCTCAGGCTTCAATTGTGTAGCTCTGCCTTCCTGCTGCTGCTGAATTCTAGCAGCTGTTCCCTTTATTTCTGCCCTGGAATTGACGCAAACATAGGATGCAGCCCATTTCTTCTCCCAAGAAACCAGGAATACCAGGCTGCTCTGTGAGCCGAATTTCACGGAAGATGTGTCAGTTTGAGGAAGTTGTCGCGATGCTCAGCACACGACTGAAAGTGGCACCGGGACATTCCTGTTCTTAAAAGGCTGTGGCCACCAGGCGTCCCCCCTCCTCCCTCGCCCCCACCCCCGCCCCCACCCCTCCTGGCCGCCAGCCCCTTATCTTCCACCTCCGCCTGCACAGCTTCTGCCACCACGATGCCCCAGGGGCTCCCAATCCTCACGTGACACCCAGCAGTGTGGGCACTTGGGCCTCCCGGCCCCGCCTTCTCTCCCCCACTGGCTACCAGGCTGTCTCTGCCAGACCAGACCCAAAAAGAGGCCTCAGAACAAAGGGACCTTTTATTTAATGAAGCAGGATTTACTCTCTTGAGAAGGAAGCTGTGGTTATAAATAACAACGGTCCTCTTCTGGACTCCTCCAGGTGCATCGGAAATTCAAATTTCAGAATAAGCTGACAGCCAAGAGAGTCCTCCCCGTGTCAGGACCTGCCTAAACACCCTCAAAGTTCACAGGGAAGGACACAGCCACTTTTCCAGAACCTGGGGAGGTAAAATCAAGCTGCATTAGAAAGACACTGTCCTTCTAGAGTTTTCTAAAACGCTGTCCTTCAAACCGATGCCTCTGGAGGCCTTCACGGGTTCCTCTGCCCGGCTCGCAGGTTCTCTGCCTCTGAGGCTCAGAAGCTTCAGAGATTCCTTTCAGGAGCCTGTTGTGGGTGGTTTAGAGAGCTGAAGGAGGAGAGGGGGAGACCCTCCGCTATACTTCTGCAGAAGTCTCAGCATTCCCACCAGAGTTCCTAAAATCATCTCAGGACCAGGATAGCTCAGAAGGGAAGCGCAGTCCCCACTCCAGCTCATGAGGAGGCAGGTCGAGTCCCACCCTAGCCCCCATGCACCCCCACCCAAACTCCCAGGGATGGACCCAGACCCAAGCCTTGTCTGTCGCCTGTCCACCCTCAGGGTTTGCTAAGATAAGAAGTACCCCTTTCCCCCAGCAGGGGGCCTCAGCCTCATTGTCCTCCCTCACACTACCCCACGGGGTGACTCTTCTGCCCTGGGCCCTCCGTGCAGGGGTGGCGGTGGGGGTTTGGCCACAGGCCCGACAGAGGGGAATTGGGGTGGAGGGAGCTGTTCTGTTCTGGTTGCCCCAGAGGCAGCTGAGGCCGGGGCGGGGTGGGGGGGAATGTAGGAGAGGAGGAAGGGGCAGGAGCTGGCTGGCCCTGCCTGGAGTGAAGGACCCGTGAGAACACAGGAACCCCAGGGTCAGGTGGCGTGGGGCTTTTAGGAACAGAATGTCTCTTGAGCTACTTTCCATGGCGTGCTTGTCATCAGTAAGTCACACAACAGCCTGTGCCCACGACTGCTCCGGGAGCCGGGGAAAATTTTCTCATCCCTTGTCTCTCATTTGGGTCAATTCCAGGGTAGAAATAAAGGCAACGGCTGCAAAAAATCAGCAGAAGCAGGACAGTGGCCATGAGAACATCCGCCCTGAGGACCGGCAGAAATCTCCAGGAGGCCTTTGCATGGCCACGGCCACGGGGTTTGCACGCACCTGCCTCAGTCTCCAGGGGCCGAGACGGCAAGTAGACACTGGGTTACATCCTGGGGGCCGGCAGGGATCCTTCTCTGTGCCGAGATTCTCCAAGTGTGGTCCCCGGACCAGCAGCATCTGGAAACTCCTGAGAATGCAAATTCCTGACCCCCCCTCAGGCCTACTTCATCAAGCCTGGGGGGTGGGGCCCAGAAATCTGAGTTTTAACTAACCCTCCGGCAGATTCTGGCGCACCTGGAGTTTGAGAAGTGGTCAAAGCTAACAGAAGCCCGATTTCATTCAGGCGTTCTGTAACCAGGGCATTCTCATTCCTGTCTGCCAGTTAGTCTTTGAGGGGCGGGTGTGGGACCCCGTTCTGCTCGATGAGACAGAAGGGGGCTCTGGAAAAACCACCATCCCTCATAAAACAAGAAAGACATCTGAGGAGAAAGCTTGCTCTGCCCTTTCGCTTTTGGATGCTGTCAGAGGCCATGTAGAGGGGGTACTTAGGGCTTACAAGTGGGGGCTCCGCAGTCAGGCTGTGGGCGTGTGTGTCCTTGGGTAGACGGCAAAAGGAAGAAAGGAGAAAATTATAATAGTAATAGTTGCTTCCATTTACCAAGGGCTTTCCACAGGCCAGGTGCTGTCCTAAGCATGTAGCACGTTTCACCTCATTAACAGTTCTAGGACACAGATTTCGTTGTGCCCATTTTGTAGATGAAGAAACAGAGGCACAGAGAGGTTTCCATAACTTGGATTCAAGATTCAGACTTGGGCCACCGGTCTCGGCATTGGAGATTTTGGCCTTTTGCTAAGTGCAACAGGAAGCTTTTCAAAGATTGTAAGCAGGGGTGGCCATTCTGATTTGCCTTTTAAAAGTCAAGGAAAAGAAAAAAAAAGGTCACAGAAACCCTTTGTTCATAAAATTCTCCAGGTGGCCGAGGATGAGCTGGAGGCACTTGCCCACCTGCTCCTCAGCCTCTTTCTCTTGTCTCTGAAACTTCGCCCCCCACCATGAGGAAAGCCAGAGGCTGGAGTGACTGTTTGGGACTAGGGTCACTCAGAGGCTGATGGGGCTGGGAAGACCACAGATCCCTCTGGGGAAGAAAACAAACAGCACCCAGATCACCATGATACTCGTTAAAAAGAAGAATGGAAAGATGATCTTTGGAGAGTGGGATAGTAGGTGACTTTTTTTTTAATCTGAATTTACACTTTCTACCAGTTGATAATGCATCACTTCCTATTTAAAAGCTAATTTTATTATGTATAAAAAGAAGGAAGAGGGGCCAGAACTCAGTCCTCTCCGGCAGGTTGGCTTCCGCTGGGACCAATTTTAGCCAAACTAGTCATAATGATGGCTGGACCCTGGGAGACTGTCGATAGCGTGCTGGCCCCTTGCTCGGTGCTTTATATGACGTGTATTAACTCATTTAATCCTTAGTAGCCTGGCCAAGGTCAGGAAGCAGAGGAGTGTCAGGCTGGAGTCCAGCCTCTCAACTCTACTACATTGCGTTTCTAGAAATTGTTTCCAGGTGCCCTGTGGATGAAAGGCCCATCCTTCCCTCCCTCGCTCCACAGTGAAAACGACCTCCGTTCTGTGCTGAGCAGGATCACTCAGGTGGGGGGAGGGGGCGGTGCTGGGGAGCTGGGGGAGGAGAAGAGAAGATGGTCAGGAGTATCCAGCAGTGGTTCGAATCCTCAGAAGCCCACAGAGAACTCATTCTTGCAGGGGTCTGTCCACAGAACCAGCAGCCTCGCCCGCAGGCTCCTGAGACATCCGTGATACATGTGGGTAGAGAAGGGTGGCTCTTCGAGGCTGTAGACATCTGAGCATTATGATGAAAAATTCGTGGCTTCAAATCCCAGCTCTGCCACCTACATACCAGGTGTGAGACCTTTGGCAAGTACCCTACCTTTGTGAGGCTCAGTTCTTTCTTTGGTAAAATGAACATCTATACCACAAAAGGCATGATATTAGGAAAGCTCTTAGCACAGTGCCTGGCACATGGTGAACACTTATTCAAATGACGGTTATTATTTTTCAACAAGCATTTACTGAGCACCTACTTTGTGCCCAGCACTGTGCCCACAGCAAATTTCCCTGGAGGCGCTGGAGCCCAGCAATTGCTCCAGGTTCCAAATACCGGCAGACAAAACGCTTCAGCAGAAAGAAGAAGCCAGAGCTAGAAACCCCTAACATGTCCACAGAGCACAAGATGGGGTTTGAGCGAAACCTTAGTCTTAGGGGGCATCCCGGCTGACACGTGGTTTAGAGACGTCAAGAAGACATGTACACTTTCTTCCTGGCTGGCAGAGGTCTGACTTTTCAAGGTTTTGCGGGGTGATGTACCCTGGTCTGGGGAGAAGGAGGGTGTAGTAAATTGTGTCTGGTCTCAGCTAAGCATATATCGTTCTCCTATTCCCTTTTGCGGGCACTGAACTCGCTCAGAGTCAGTCAGGGAGTAAGCAGGCAAGGCTAATCTCTCAATCTGTGTGGTTTGGGGGTGGGTGTGTGACAACCAAGGAATAGTAGGACCTACCTCACAGGATTGTTGGAAGAATTCAACTCATGGTTACACTGGAAGTGCTTAGAACGGTGACAGGCATTCAGTACGTATACAATTGATGTCAGCTGATTTTATCTTTCACTTCCTCCACCCTCTCCCTCTGTTTCAGCTCCTTTGAACACTCTTTCTATGCCTTAAATCACCATTTACCAACACTCAAATAAATATCTACATTTTCTCTCCTCCCTTGTAGCACATCTAGCCTTACGACCAGTGGAATGTAAGTAGAAGTGGTATGCACAACTTTCAGGAACTGCCCTTAAGTGGAAAGATTGTGCCTTTCTCCTCCTCTTTCCTCTTTCCTGCTAGATGAAACATAGGCATGATGGCTGGAGCTGGAGCAGCCATTTTGGACCATCAGGCAAAAGCCAGATGTGGAGGATTTTGGAGCAAAAATCTAGGTCCTTAATGATTGTGGTACCACCATACCATCTTGGACTTACATTTCCAGACATTCACATGACAGAAGTAAACTTCTGTCTTATTTAGACCCCCTTTTTAATTTTTTTTAAAGATTTTATTTATTTTTTTAAGTAAAGTCTACAGTCTACACCCAACGTGGGGCTTGAACTTGCGACCCCAAGATCAAGGGTCGCATCAGCCAAGTTCCCCAAGACCCCTGTTATTTTGGATATCCATCACTCCTAACTGAAGTGATTCCAAACTCACACAGGAACAGAACTGGGATTTGGACCCAGGTTTGTCTGACCCCGAGGCACTCCACAAATAAGACAGCAGAATACCTGAATCAGAATCATAGGGTGGGGAGCTTGGGTAGAATGCAGGGTCATTCAGCAGAGCTGCTGATTTAGGCTCTCTAGAGTTGGGGCCTGGGCAATTTTATTTTTTTTTTTTAAAGATTTTATTTATTTATTTGAGAGAGACTGAGAGATAGAGAGCACGAGAGGGAAGAGGGTCAGAGGGAGAAGCAGACTCCCTGCTGAGCAGGGAGCCCGATGTGGGACTCGATCCCGGGACTCCAGGATCATGACCCGAGCCGAAGGCAGTCGCTTAACCAACTGAGCCACCCAGGCGCCCTCTGGGCAATTTTATTTTAAGCAAGCTGCTCACCCAGAGGCTTCTGACATACACCCAAGTGGGAACACAGCCTATCATTCTCCTTCTTGCAAGTCTTAAGAAAATCAGGAGTCCAGGGCGCCTGGGTGCCTCAGTTGGTTAAGCGACTGCCTTCGGCTCAGGTCATGGTCCCGGAGTCCCGGGATCAAGTCCCGCATCGGGCTCCCTGCTCAGCAGGGAGTCTGCTTCTTGCTCTGACCCTCCGCCCTCTCACGCTCTCTCTCTCTCAAATAAATAAATAAATAAAATCTTCTTAAAAAAAAAAAAGAAAGAAAATCAGGAGTCCATTCTGAAACTTTGGGTGGAAGTGAAGGCAGGTAGAACTCAGGGGCCTAACACAATGGGCTTCTGGGGCAGAGAGGGCTTGAGGGGAGGGGTCAAGAGTCTGGCCTTCCAGGAATCCGCATCCATCCACCACCCCCCACCCCCGCCCCCCGAGGCAGATGTTGTGCAGGTCTCTCCCTGGAAGCAGCTGTGTCCCCTAGGGTGTTGGATGGTGGGGGGGACCAGCTGCTCTTATATATGGCAGTTGCTCCAAAGTTGGAGTCCTCTGAAGGCTGAGTGTCTATGGCATATTGAGATGCTCTCATGGAGCCCGGGACAAGCCCCAGGAGCCAAATCTCAGCTCAGGAGCCAGGATTTTAGTGCAAAGCGGTGCCCTCTTCGGCAAGCCACTATTCTCCTTTTGAGAAACAGCTCAGGCTTTTCATAAGCTGTTGGGGCCCGGGAGGAGACTGAAAGCCTGACACGAGGCACCTGGGGACCATGTGATGAGAGCTGAGTGCTGTCTGACCTTGCCACAAAGTCAGGTGCGCCCAGCAGCATCTGTCGTCAAGGGGAGAAGGCACACATGGGAGAAGGGCTGGGCCCAGGCACGTCCTGAAGCCTGGGTGAGCCGCTGAGCAGGCATCTCATTCCGCAGGGTCCCTTCCCAGGCTTCCAGCCACCCCTCCCTTCCCTCACACCTCAGCCGCAGGTCCCACGGCCAGTTGCCCAAAGATCGAATGCTCGCTTGAGCCCAGGCCAAGCAGAGAGCTCGGGGAACACGGGCAGCAATACTCAGTGAAGGCTGGGGCTCACAGGCAGAGTGCCAGTGGGCACGGGGTCCCTGTGTGAGGCTGAAGACACCATGGGGCCGAGGGACCCTGTTCCCCTGCCATGTTCTCCCTTTCCAAAGGCGAGTATGAGAATGACCTTGGGGGCGATGGAGTGAGGGGAATGAACGCTAAGCAATGGATACTTAAGTGTCGACTATCTGGGAAAGTGATGGCCTGGAAGCCGGGGGATGGGTGGGGAGCGGGCGGGGGGTGGAGGGGGTGCCTGTGCCCCCTCCTCATCCCACAGAAGGTTGAATTTGGGCACAGCCCCTCCATCAGGGACAGGGAGCCAGCGGTCCCGGCTTGCTAGTTGCCAGGCAACCCAGGATGAGCCTTCGAGGTCATTTCTCAGACAATTCTGAGCTCTCTCCGCAGCCTGTTAACAGATGGTTCCGCAAGCAACCGGCCCCAGCCAGAAATCGATTGCTGCGGCACAGTTGCCCATTGCCGGCAGCGCCAGGATGGGAAGCCCTTCCAGAACTCCCAGTACTACATTTTGTTGTCCATTTGGCATGGACAGAGAAGCAGCCTGAGGTCAGGCTCTTTGTTAGCTCTGGGTGGTGGCCAGGGGTTGTGCCGGGTGGGCAGGGCCTTGGAAGGAGAGACATCGGAGGATGGGCCATGAGGAGGTCCTCTGGTGTCAGAACAGGCCCAGGTGGCGAGAGAGCGCTTGCCCCGAGTGACTGTCCTCCAAAGAACTCCCCTTGAAAGGAGGCTCTTAGGGGCGCCTGGGTGGCTCAGTCGGTTAAGCCTCTGCCTTTGGCTCAGGTCATGATGCCAGGTTTCTGGGATCGAGCCCCGCATCGGGAGGCCTGCTTCTCCCTCTGACCCTCTCCCCTTTCGTGCTGTTTCTCACTCTTCTCTCTCTCTCAAATAAATAAATAAATAAACAAATAAATAAATAAAATCTTAAAAAAAAAAAGAAAGGAAGGAAGCTCTTAATCCCATCTTCCCTTCTCTGTTTTTGGGACTTGGACAAATTCAAGATCTCTCAACCTCAGCTGGGCCTTACCTTTGATACTGCTAATTGCAATGAGACTAATATTTTAGGACAAGAGCTACAGACCATTCACAGGCTTTTTCCTGTCCCATTATTCTGATCTAAGATAATGCTGAGCAACATTTGCCTATTATCCCCTGGGGACAGAACTGGACAGTGCTGGGTCGTGACTCCTCCCCATTTGAGGCAGCTTCAAAGGTGACATCCCAGCATGACTTTCTTGCCTTATCTGAGGCACAAAGAGCTTCAACTTTCTAATAGAAATGTTAAACAGCAAGCCAGCATTTTTTTTTTCCAGGACAAGGACAAATTCCCGTAAGAATTTTGCAAACATTACATGTTCTCTTTCCCCTTGATGCAATATGTATAATTTATCTTCTGCTATAACTTGCTTAAAGTCACAGTTTGTTAATCCCATCTGCTTCCCAAGAAGAGGACAAACTGTTACACGGTGGATGTCCTGAGTTCTGTGTCTCCCATGAGCCACAGCTGGTCAAGAACCTAGTCGATGGAAGGACAGCAGTTTGCCCACTGGCAGCAGATCCTGATTGTAGGATTGGGTTTGCTGTCTCACCCTCCTCTGCTCTCTCTGCACCTCCATTCATAAACTCACGGAATGCCCCTTGCTTGCGTTATCTAACGCAGCTGTCTCCCACGAAGAAGTTCATGTTTCTGTGAGGACCAAAGATGTGCACCAATAAGCCAGTGCCCGGGGGATGCAGTGGTCTTTCCTTGTGCCCATCACCCGGGACTAGGTGGCCTTAAAGCATGGTGGAAGGTTCTATTGCTGTGGCATGAGCTGAGAGACAGCTCTGGGGCCCGCCAGTCTGCAGGCTGTGAAGTGTGTGCTGAGCTAGCAACAACACGGGATGCTAGCTCTCCTGGAGTCAGTTATGTGGGGCTGGGAGCCAGTTGAGGGAGGTCAGAGTGGTCCATACTTAGTAGCGAGGGGAAGAACCGGGTCTATCAAGAGATGCACAAGTAGGGGCGCCTGAGTGGCTTAGTGGGTTAAGTGGCAGGCTCTTGGTTTCGGCTCAGGTCATGATCTCAGGGTCCTGGGATCAGCCCTGCATCGTGCCTGGGGCTCCGTGCTCAATGAGGAGTCTGCTTGGGGATTCTTCTCTCTTTCTCCCTCTGCCCTCCCCCTGCTCGTGTGTGCGCTCTCTCTTTCTCAAATAAATAAATAAATCTTTTTTTTTTTTTAAAGATTTTATTTATTTGGGACAGAGACAGAGAGCACAAGCTGGGGGGAGAGGCAGAGGGAGAAAGAGAAGCTGACTCCCCGCTGAGCAGGGAGCCTGATGCGGGGCTCGATCCCAGGACCCTGGGATCATGACCTGAGGTGAAGGCAGATGCTTAACCGACTGAGCCACCCAGGTGCCCCTAAATAAATAAATCTTAAAAAAACAGAGAGAGAGAGAGAGAGAGAGAGATACAAAAGTGATTCCTCTGAAGTGGAAGCTGAGACTGTCATCGGCCACTGAGGAAAAGATCATAAAGTGGGTTCTGGTGTTGGCTAGGGGGTTGTCCTTGACTGTGAAAAGGAAATGGAGGCCACTATTAAACAGAGACAGGGAGGAATCTGGAGAGAGCCCGAGGTGGGGTGGGGCCATCTGGGGCACCGCCTTCCTCCAGACCCAGCGGTAAAGTAAGTGGAGGGTTTTCACCCTCCTTGGGTGAGTTATGAATGGATCCTCCAGCTGCGGTGCTGGCTATGGGCAAAAGGAACGTGAAGCAGGTAGAGCCAGAGAGAAACCCTGACCTTAGAGGACCAATAGGATCAGAAACCTGTGGGTGGGTCCTCTGGAGGGTGGTGGGGGCTAGACTGGGACAGTTAGAGTAACCCCTGACCCCGAGTCCTCCCAGCCTTTCCTCGCTCCCTCTCCAGCCCCTGGGGCCAGCTCTCTTCCTGGAGGGAAGGACAGCGGCCACTGGCCCTCGAGAACAGTTGGGTCTGGGTTTCTCCCTCCCCACAACACCTCTTGGAAGAGGTCCACAGGGTCCATGGCGGTATGTCGGAGTTTGGGTCTAGCGTGACTTGTATATAACTTAAGTTGCTACGTTTGTCATAATTGTTACATAGCACTAGATTACTAGTTATGGAACTATTCAGATATCTTTTTTTTTTTGGATTCAGTTTTGGAAAATTTTCTAGAAATGTGTCCATATTACCTGAATTTTCAAATATATTGGCTTAAAGTTTGTCATATCTGCTTTCTGTTTAGAAAAACTTGATTGCGAAATATAACTCATGTACAGGCGCGCCTGGGTGGCTCAGTTGTTAAGCGTCTGCCTTCGCCTCAGGTCATGACCCCAGGGTCCTGGGATCGAGCCCCGCATCGGGCTACCTGCTCGGCGGGGAGCCTGCTTCTCTCTCTCCCGCTCCCCCTGCTTGTGTTCCCTCTCTTGCTGTCTCTCTGTCAAATAAATAAATAAAATTTAAAAAATATATAACTCATGTATAGAAAGGTGCACAAAATATAAATGCAGGATATAACGTATAGTTATAAAGCAAACATCCATGTAATCACCACCCAAGTCAAGAAATTAAGTATTGCCAGCCCCACCAGAATCCACAAGCACCCCTTTTCAATCACATCCCCTCCTTTCCTCTCAAGGGTAATCATTCCTGCACTTTTATGGTAATCTCCGGCTAGTGTTATAGTCTTATCATTCTTTATAGTTTATCCATCCATATGGGATACATTTTGGACTTTTTCTTTTTTCTTTTAAGATTTTATTTATTTATTTGACAGAGAGAGACACAGTGAGAGAGGGAACACAAGCAGGGGGAGTGGGAGAGGGAGAAGCAGGCTCCCCGCTGAGCAGGGAGCCCAATGTGGGGCTCGATCCCAGGACCCTGGGATCATGACCTGAGCCGAAGGCAGACGCTTAACGACTGAGCCACCCAGGCATCCCTGGACTTTTTCTTTTTTTTGATCTTTCTGTAGATGGAATAATTCCCCGTGTATCTTTTCTGTTTTGCTTCTTTTGCTCAGCACTAGGTTTATAACATTAATCTATGTTGTTGTGAGGTTTTAGTTTGTTTATTTTCATTGCTGTTTAGTATTCCATGGTGGAATTATAACGACATTTATTTATCCACTTTACTATTGATAAGCATTTTGATTGTTTTCAGTTCGGGGCTACATAAATCATTCTTCTCTGAACATTTTCGTGCATGTCTCCTGGGATACAGTGCATGCACTTCTTAGGGCATTTTTCCAGTAGTCATGTTGCTGGGTCACAGGGTATGAGTGTTTATACCACTGTACTGGAAAATGCCACACTTTCCCCAAAGTAGTGAGGCTAACATTCGCCAACTCTCTGTGAGAGTTCCTGCTGCACCATATCCTTGTCACTCTTGGCCTTGCCAGATTTTTAAATTTTACCCAACAGACTTGCACATAATGATATTTCATTATAATTTTTGCACTTTCCTGATTTTTTTATGCAGTTAAGGACTTTTCCATATATTTATTGGCCATTCAAATTTCCTTTTTTTGGTGAAGTGTATATTGAATTTCTTTGCCCATGTTTCTATTGGGTGGGTTTGTCTTCTTCTTCTTGATTTCTGGAGTTCTTTAGATATTCCAGTTAAGACTCCATTAGCTGTTGTATATGTTCAAGTATTACTCCATTGCATGGCTTGTCTTTTTATTATCTTTATGGAATTTCTAAATTTTTACATAATTAAATGTATTTATCTTTTCTTTTATGGTCACTCACAGTAGCTTGTTCCCTTGCTTGCGTGGTTAACAGTGCACATTTTTAAAAAAATTTATTTATTTATTTGAGAAAGAGAGAAAACAACCAAGGAGAGAGGGGCAGAAGGAGAGGGAGGAGCAGACTCCCCACTGAGTGCGGAGCCTGGCCATGACTCCGGGCAACACGCGGGGCTGGATCCAAGGACCCTGAGATCATGACCTGAGCCGAAGTCAGATGCTTAACTAAGCCATCCAGGCACCCTAACAGTTCACGTTTTTAAAAACATAATTTGTTGAGGGGCGCCTGGGTGGCTCAGTTGGTTAGGCAACTGCCTTCGGCTCAGGTCATGATCCCAGGGTCCTGGGATCGAGCCCGGCGTCGGGCTCCCTGCTCGGCAGGAAGCCTGCTTCTCCCTCTCCCACTCCCCCTGCTTGTGTTCCCTCTCTCTCTGTCTCTCTCTCTCTCTCTCTGTCAATTAAATAAATAAAATCTTTAAAAAAAAATAATTTGTTGAAATTCTTTTTTTTTTTTTTTGAAATTCTTGAGGCTTAGGATGATGGTGCATTCCTCCAGAGGGCATTTGCATTTGCTTCTAGCAGGTGCTAGGGGCTTTAGAAGCTTAGGATCATTTTAAACTAAATTTACAGTCTGAATATTTGTAGACCGCAGTAGGTGACGTGAACTCGGCACGCAGCTCTGCATAAGGGACAGCTCCAGGATGCAGCTCCTCGGGGATGGGATTTTCCTCTCCTGCTCTTTGTGACCCTGTGGCGGGCTCCTTGCCATCCCCTGGGGGTGCAGGAGCAGTTTCTTCTGGTTCACCCTTGCACTGAGACTGTGACCCTTTGGGGCCTCTTATAAGATTCTCGTTCTTGGTTAGATCCTGGGTTTTGTGAGACCAAACAAATCCAAAGTCCCTGTGCATCCAGTGGGCAAATGACCTCCAGAGCTTGGCTTCCATCTCTCACTTCACTTAGATTTTGCCTGGTTATTCATTATCAGCTTGTCTGCTCTTTTCAGGGAGATGTTTTGAGGAAGATGCTTGCCAGAAACTTCATTCCCAAAGACTTATGTACTGAGATGTTAAATTGGTAAACTAATTATAGTACATAAAAATTGGGTATAACAGGTAATGTTCAAATAAGGGGAATTATTAAATTATGATTTCACCTATGACAATCACCGTGTTTGTTTTCTAAAATACCCGCTGTGGTAAAGACTGCTGGATGTCCACCAAAACCTCTTCTCTCCTTCTTTGGCATTTAGTACAGTTATCTAGCTGCCCAGGTAGCAGCTGCATTTCCCCCGTGTAGCTGAGTGAGCCTTTATCATGGGCAACTGTCGACACATGTGAATAGAAGTGATGTGCGGCACCTCTGAACACACACCTTGAAATTTCAGCTGCTTTCTCCTTCATGTCCATTACCCTCCCTCGGGCTGAACGTGGACCCTGTTTTGACAATGAAGATGAAGACAACACCTCGGGGGATGTCAGAGCAACAAGACGGAAGGGACCTGGTCACTGAACGGCTGCAGGGAAGGAACACAGTGGCCCCAACAATCTGGACCACTTATCTCAGGATTGTTACGTGAAAAAAGAAAAATCCTGTTAAGTCTGTGTATTTGGCAATATCTTTGTTACAGCACGTTAGCCTTCTCTTAACGATACACACCTGCTTAATAATGCTCGCGTCGCACGGAGGTGTCTAAGTCACTAAGCTCAGTTCCCATTAACTTCCTTCAAATTTATTTCTCTTTGGATCTCTTCTAGGTTCTATGGTTCATTATTATAATCACATCCCTGCAAATATGAACTCCTTAGCCCCTCCCTCTTTCACTTCGTCTTGCTTACTTGGCAAAAGCCATCTTGGTACCTGTGCTCAAGTATCTGACGATCACTGAGAACATCATACAACGAGGCTGACTGGTTTCCTATTCTCAAACATCCAATGAACCCAACATGGAAAAATCTACTGTTTTTCTAATAAGAACGAACTCCTTCTTCTCCACTCTCTTGAGATGATTATTGCATTCCTTCTCCTTGTTCCTCAGATTCCCTACCTCCTTTCCTAGATAGATTCTCATTGGGCAACCTTGCCTCACTCTTTACTCAGACAATTAAAGCCCTCTCTCACACCGACACAGTTTCATCTTCCACCAACTATGTATGCTAACCCACCTGCTTAGGCATGCTCCGGACAAGCTGCCCCTGCTTCTCCCCAGGGCGTTTGACTCTGAATCTTTACCCTTTTACTTTCTCAAAGTGTTTCCTTCCCTACTGGGTCATTTCCCAACAGCATAGGACCATCTCTAATATCTCCCATCTTCCCCAATAAAACAAAACAGACATCTGTATTGGTCTTCTGTTCCACACACCCACACACATCCCTAAATTCAGTGGCTTAGAACAACACAGACTGTGCCACAGTTTCTGTGGGTCAGAAGTTCCAGCATGCTTTCGTTGGGCTCTCTGCCCAGCAGAAGTCCAGCATGTTTTCGTTGGGTTCTCTGCCCAGGGTCTCACCAGGCTGAAAAAAAAAATGTTGGGCAAGGCTGTGATCTCTTCTGAGGCTTGGGCTCCTCTTCCAGGCTCACTAGTTGGTGGCAGAATTCAGCTCCTTGCAGTAGTAGGGCTGAGATGCTCACTTTCTTCTGTCACTTAGGAGTCATTCTCAGCTCCTAGCAGCCACCAGCTGTTCTCTGCCATGTGGCCCTCTTCACAGCATGGCAGTTTGCTTCTTCAAGGCCAGGAGTAGAATCTCTTTCTTTTAAGGACTCATCTGATTAGGTCAGGCCCACCAGGATACTCTGCCTTATGATTAACTCCCAAGTCAACCGATTAGGGACTTTAATTGTATCTGCAAAATCCTTCACCTTTGCCATATAATGTAACCTAATCACAGGTGTGATGTCCCATGATAGTTTCTGCCCACACTCAAGGGGAGGGGATTATACAAGGCATGAACACCAGGAGGCAGGAATCTCGGGGGCCATCTTAGAATTCTGCCTATCACAGAAGCCCTTGACTCTTACCTCCTGCAGTTACTGCCTCAATCCCCTCTCCCTAACACGAGACACTTAAAAGTGCAGTCTAGACTCGGTGTGTCCCAACCACTCCTCAACCCCCTCCAATCTGGCTTCATTTATTGAGATTCCCTTGTCAGGTTACTGGTTTCCATCTTGCCAAATCCAATAAGGATTTCCTTTTGAATTTTTTCTTTCTTTTACTTTTTTTATTACGGAAAATTTCAAACATAAGTAAAATAGAACAATACAATGAATGTCCATGAACTCAAACACTCAGCTCCAACAGACATCAGTGTGTGGTTAGTGTTCTATCTCTGCCCTACCACTTCTCTCTCTTCTATTCTTCTGGTCATTTTAAATCAAATCCAAGTTATTTATACCATTAGTAAATAAATCAGTACTTCAGTATGGATTTCTAAGACAATGACTTTTTTTTTAAAGATTTTATTTTTAAGTAAGCTCTACACCCAACATGGGGCTCGAACTCACACCTCCAAGATCAAGGCTTGAACGCTCCACCGACTGAGACAGCCAGGTGCTCCTAAGACAATGACTTTTATTTAATTAATTAATTTATTTATTTATTTATTTAGAGAGAGTGAGTGGGGAGGGGCAGAGGGAGAGGGAGAGAGAGAATCCCAAGCAGGCTCCATGATCCCTGAGATCATGACCTGAGCCAAAATCAAGAGTCAGAGACTTAACCAACTGAGCCACCCAGGTGCCCCAACAATGACTTTTAAAACATGAGCACAGTAGCATTATCAATACGAAAATAAAAATAATTCCTCAATGTTACCTAATACATCATCACATTTCCCTCCATAAATGTCTTTTTGCAGCAGGTTGGTTTGAATCAAGATCAAAACAAGAGCTATTCATTGTATTTTTTTTCATTCATTGTATTTGGTTGATATAGTCCTTACATTTCATTTAATCTACAATAATCCTCTTTTTACTTTTTAGTTTTAGTTTTTAGTTTTTGGTCTTGCCGCTTATTTCTTGAAGACGTGTGCTCATTGTTCCAGAATTCCCCACCTGCTGGATTTGGCTGCTTGAATCCCTGTGGTGGTGTCACAGGTTCTTCTGCCCGATGGGCAGATAATAGAAAAGGTTCTATTATCGTCAGACTCACGGTCCCAGCCGCATTCAACGCTGCTGCCCATTTTCTCCCCCTTGAGATATTCTCCTTTTGATGATACCATGCGCTCCTGACCTCCTTCCAAGTCTCTGGCCCGTCCTCTTCAGTCTTACAGTTTGCTCTCTTCCACCCAAACTAGAAACACTAGTGGTTCCTCGGGCCCCTGGTGGTGGGCCCTTGGTCCTTCTCTACCCGCCCGCTCTCCCTAGGTTAGTTCATCTGGTTCTGTGGCTTTTAATGCCATGTAGATACTGTAAGACACACACCATTTCATCTCTAGCCCAGCCCCTCCTGAGCTCCAGATCATCTCTGTGAAGACCTACTTGATAGGTCCGCTCAGCTCTCCCACCAGCATCTCAAACTCAGCCCGTGAACAGCAGCCCCACCCCACCCCTCCCCCCAGCCACTGGAGCCTGGATGCTGGAGTTTTCCTTGATTCCTGCCTTACTCTCACATCTTCTATGCGGCCCATCAGGGTCTGTCATTAGTCCTCTAAATGACACACGTCCACATCGCACTGTCTGCACCTTAGTCCCAGCCACTGTCACCTTGACCTGGGACGCTGGTCCAGTCTCCTTACTTTCTTCTTCCACTCCAGACCCCCTTCAATCAATTCTCCACGTGGCCCCAAGTCACCCTTTCAAAGCACACATCAGATAATGTAACTACCCTGCCTAAATCATGGGACTTGAAATAGAATAGAATAGAAATAGAATCATTCCCTGCTCTCCTGTGCTTCTCTTCCTGCTCTCCAGCCACAGAAGGCCTTCTCTTGGGCCCTCAGAAATTTCAGAGTCCTGCCCATCTCTCTGATCGAACATTCTCCGTATGACTCATCACAGCTGGTGCCTTCTTTCCCTTCAGCTGCAGCTTACACGGGACCCCCTCAGAGAGCCTTTCGTGTCCCCCTGGATCTGAAGGACTCCCCCCATTATTTTCTTTGTCTCCTTCAGTGCACTGAGCACACATACATTGATGTGTGCACATGTCTCGTGTCCATCTGCTCCACCAGACCACGGTCTGTCTCACCTTTGCAAGAGTGGTGAGTTTTTGTACGACTGGGCTGACAGCTACGCAGCCAGGCTCCCAGAACCCTCCCCAGCAGCGGCAGAATGCTGGGTGCTGAGGGGATGAATTAGGCAGAATGCGAACTCCAGGGCTGGTGGCGAGATGTTTTAATGTCACTTTTAAAACACGGACATAAAATGTATACATAGTAATATGCACGGATCCTAAGTGACAACACTCTGCTCAAGCTAAGGAATATTTCTCTCACCCCAGAAATTCCCTCTTGCCCCCTTTCAGTCAACCTCCGGACTCACAGCAACCACTGCTGGTAGCTGCATTTTCTTTTTTAAGATTTACAAAAATATTTTTAGTAATCTCTACACCCATTGTGGGGCTTGAACTCACAACCCTGAGATCAAGAGTCGCATGCCCCACCCACTAAGCCTGCCAGGCGCCCTGGTGGCTGGATTTGCAGACACTGTCCAGGCAAGGTCGGTGGAGTGTTTTTATAACATCCCAGCCAGTCCCCATGTCTTAACACCACTATTTTCAGCAGTGAGGCCCATTTCTAATACCAGTGTGCTAACTGGTACAGCCTCTGGGGTTGATGGGAAATAAAAGAAGCTAAGCTCTGGTGGTGGCCAGGATGAGAGAATTGCCATGCTGGGCACTGGGGCCGAGAACCTTCACCCTCACCCCTCTCGGTGTGAATTCCCTCAGAGCAACTGTCTGCTCCCGGAGCTGAGCTTAAACTAACAGACATCTAACATCACATGGTTGGTGCTCAAATTCAGACGCTATAGCAGAGAAGGACCAGCAAAACAGGCCAGGCACCGGGGATATTGGTGGGCTGGCTTGCCGGCTGGGAAGGCCAGCCAGAGGGCCCCAGACGAGTGGTCTCCTGGAGCCGAGAGTCTGGTTGACGTCCTGTGGGCCACACGGCCAGTTCAGCAGACATAGACCCCATTCGAGCAAAATCTTCTCTCACCACCTGCCACCTCGTTTCAGAGCCCCCTCTGACCCGCCCTTTCCCCTTTCCTGATGCAGGGTCATCTCAGGGGCTTCTCTGGAACGTGGAAGGAGAAACAGCTCCAGAGAAGCATGATCAAGGCTGCCTGTTTCTCTCTCTCTCTCTCTCTCTCTGCAGCCCCCAGACTTTCCACCTTCCAGGAGTCCAGCGATTCCTGCTCCTGGGTTCAATTCTTGTGGGTCCCCCTTCCTGAAGTCCCTCTCCATCCTTCCCCTGAGTACACAGTGCGCCCTGTAGTGCGTCCTCAAAAAATGTTCCTTGGTGGAAAATTGCTTTCCTGGCTCTCACATGATCCTTTTACTGAGCTTGTGATGTGGGTAGAAATTAGGAAGACTGTGACACATGGGGAAATGAAGCTGAGGGTGGGTGTCTACCCCACCAGCCTGCTGGTGCTCTTCACACCAACACACACACACACACACGCATGCATGCACACAAGCCTGCACCCTCTGGGCCTACCTGCTCAATTGCATGGGGGCAGCTAAGCCTTGGTATCTTTGTAAAATGGGGCAACGTGTCAGATGCTCACTCTATAGGCTCACTCTTCACCTTTCTCCATTCTGCACTGGTCAGTGGAAGCTGACCTTTCCCAAGGCCGCAGCTCTCACCAGGTTCTGGAACTTTCTCTTGTTCCCCAGGTGGCAAAGGCTTCTTGCTGCTGCTAGCCCTGAGTGCTACCAGCCTTTCTTGGCCCCTTCATCTCTGCCCACCACTTTGTAAAAGTCTCTTCCTCAAACCCTTTTCAATTACCCCCTTTCTATATGCAATCTGTTTCCATCCGGGGCCCTGATGGCTACGAGAATTGATACCAGAATAGCCCTGGGAAACAGATCCTTGGTTGCGGTGCTGACATCTGAAATTGGGCTGCTCCCACATCTTGAGGGGCACTTGAGCAGCCTCCTTGACAGGGGTAATGGACATCGGCAATCTGCGGTACCCCCCGCCACATCACAGCCACTGACTCTAGGGCCAGTGGTGGCAAGAGATGGACGGGGAAGATATTGGGGGATCAAGTAGCTCTGGCACTTGGTCACCATGGTGACAGTAGTGATTACAGACTGGAGTGGCCTTCTGACTTTCCATCTGAAGGCCCTAGGAAACGTGCACAAAGGAAAAAAGCAGATTGAAAGCCTTAAATTGGGCTACGCTGGGGGAAAACATTTCTCATATTTGCCTGGAGGCAATGAGAGGTGATAGGGTGTGTTCTGAGGAAAATCAGCATCCCTTGTGAGGCAACTTCCCCCAAGTGAAGTCACTGAATGACTTTTATGCTAGGAAAGGCTGGTTTCCTCAGACCGAAAGCAGGGCACTCTGCCCTCACCAACAGGGAAGATTCAGGGTGTGTTGGGTTCTCCTTAGCAGAAGATACTTGGGGGTGGCACACTTCCTTGGCTCTGCAACCCGGGGACTTTGACAGTGAAGGCCTGGGCTTGGTTCTCTGCCATACCTGCACTGTCACTACCAGAGAGCAAAGATTCCTTCAGGGTCACCCTGGGGCTCCCTAAATTTCCTCTCTTGCATGGAGTCATGAGTTCAAGGCTTTCAATCTAAGCCCCAGTGGATCCAAGGAACCACAGACCCTGTGTCTGTAAATTAACTGGAAGAATTCCCCCACTAGTTTCCTGACTCAAGGAGGCTCTGAGGGGTGGAAAGGCCAAATGGAAGCCCCTGAACTGCAATGTCACCACCATCAAAGGAGCCAACCAAAGGCAATACTGTATTCCTAAGGGAATTTCAGAAATTAGTGCCGCCATCCAAGATCTGAACTATGCAGAGATTATCATTCCTGTCAAGCCTCAGTTTACCTCACTTATTTGGCTGATGCCAAAACCTGTTGGGTCTTGGAGAACGGCTCTAGATTAGGTAGGATGTCAACTGCAGCTGTGGTTCTATACCTGAATTTTTTTACTGGAACAAGTCAACACAGCTCCTGGTCTGATGTACATCTTTGACCCAAGATGTGTTCTTTTCTATTCCACTAAGTAAAGATCATCAGAAATCATCTGCCTTTGTATAGCAGAGACAGCAGCACATCTTCCCTCTGCTACTCCAGGGTTTTGTCTATTCTGCGGATTTCTGTCATAACATGGTCCAAAGTGACAACCATCATCTTGACATAGTTCAGAACACTATGCTGGTTCATTATATTGATATTTTGGTAATTGGGCCTACTGAGCAGGAAATTGGGAGCATTTTAGATTTTTGGTAGAACATATGTATGCCAACGGGTGATAAATCGCACAAAAATTCAGAGGCACATCATGTCAGTGAACTTTCTAGGGTATCTGGTGGTCTGGGGCATGTCAAGATAACTCCCATAAAACAAAAGACAAGTTCCCCCTGCAAAGAAAGAGGCAAAATGTTTGATGGGGTTCTGGATGTTTCGAGGCAACATATATCCCATTGGGCTGGGCTATTCTACCCATTTACTGAGAAACCTGGAAGACTGCACGTTTCGAGTGAGGCCTACAGCAACATAAGACCGCAGAGCAAGCTGCCCTGGAAGTGGCAGTTGGAGACTTAGACATGGCAGTTGGCAGTTGGAAGTGACAATGGTGAAAAAGACGCTGTGTAGACAAGCTCCAGCAGGCAAGTTGCAGGACAGTTACAGACCCTTAGGGTTTTAGGTTAATTCATACTCTCTTCTGCCAATAACTATTCTGCATTTAAAAACAGCTCCTGGGGGCACCTGGGTGGCTCAGTCGTTAAGCGTCTGCCTTCGGCTCAGGTCATGATCCCAGGGTCCCGGGATTGAGCCCCGCATAGGGCTCCCTGCTCAGAGGGAAGTCTGCTTCTCCCTCTCCCACTCCCCCTGCTTGTGTTCCCTCTCTTGCTGTGTCTCTGTCAAATAAATAAATAAAATCTTAAAAAAAATAAAAAATAAAAACAGCTCCTGGCTCACAACTGGACGTGGTGGAGACTGGAGGCCTGACTGTGGACACCAAGTGACCCATGCCACCAAAACTGGATATTATCTGATCCCGCTAATCATAAAATTGGACATGCATGGTAGCATTCTATTATTAAATGTCATATATGAAATCAGGTCTGAGCAAGTCCAGAAGGCACAGGGAAATTGCATGAGCAGATGGTTCAAATTCCCATGGTACCTCCTCTTATTGCTTCACCGCTTCTCCCTTAAGTCGGGGGGAGAAAACACAGACACGATTTCCAAGTGAGTCTGCGTGGTATGTAAGCACCAGCCACAAGTGGACAACTGCTGCTTTAAAGCCACACTCAGGGTGTGTCTACAAGACATCGATGAAGGGATAAAGCTCTCAGAGCATCAGGGTAGAACTTCGGGTTATATCGGCTGTCCATTCTGCATGGAAGGAGGGATGACCCGAGGTACAGATCTACACTGATTCACGATCAGTGGCGAACAAGTTTGCTGGCTGGTTAGAAACCTGAAAATGACAAGACTGGGAGATTGGCGGTGAGGTCTAAGGGAGAAATATATGGATGGACTTCTTGAAACGGGCACAGGTGGTGAAGCTATTTCTGACCCACACAAATGCCCTGCGAGAGCATCCATTATGAAGGCGGGTGTCAATAATCAGACGGACGAGACCCATTCTGTAGATGTCAACTTCTTTTCCCAGCTACCTTAGTTCTTGCTCAATGGGCCCACATACAGAGTGGCCATGGTGGCAGGGATGGGGGCTATTCATAGTAAGGTGGGCAGAATAATGACATCCCAAAGATGTTCTAATTCTTGGAATCTGTGAATACATTTTACATGGCAAAGGTGAATTAAGGTAGCAGATAGAATTAAGGTTGCTGAACAGATGATTGTAAACCTACAGAGAGTATCCTGCATTATCTGGATGGGCCCAATGTAATCACAAGGGTCTTTAAATGCGGAAGCAGGAGGTAGTCTGTGTCAGGGTGGTATGATGTGGAAAAGGACTGGCCATGACCAGTTTTGAAGATGGAAGGAGGGCACATGCTAAGGACTGCAGGTAGCCTCTAGAAGCAAGAAAAATAGATTCTCCTCTAGAGACTTCAGAAAGAAATGCAGCTCTGCTGACACCTTGATTTCAGCCCAGTAAGACTTATGTCAATCTTCTGACTTCCAGAACTGTAAGATAATAAATTTGTGTTGGTTGAAGTTATTAATTGTGTGGTAATTTATTAGAGCAGCCATAGAAAACTAATGCACATAGGCTCACCGTATTCCCTCGCCTAATCTGATGGGCAACTGGCACTGCTGAGCACCCTGGCTGCCCACAGCAAAGACCAAGCTGAGTTTCCCATGTGGCACCACTCCCTGGGTTGATGGTTCTCAAAGTGTAAACTAGGAACCCCTGGGGGTTCCCCAAGAGTCTTTCAGGAGTTCTGTGAGGTCAAATCTACTTTCATATTAATACTAAGGCATTCTTTGTCTATTTCATTGTCATCCTTTCGTGAGTGTATATAGGAATTTTCCACAGGGCTGACATATGTACAACAGACTAAATGCTGAAGCAGATTTGAGAATCTGTCTTGCAGTAAGCCAAATATCTTTCGAGATTTGCAAAAATGTTGTGTAATGCTGCTCTACTCACAGTTGTTTTGAAAGTTATTTTTTTGTTCAAAACTTTACATTTGTATTAACATCTAATAGATATATTCATTTTTAAATGACTATTTTAAAGCTTAATTTCTCGGGGACATCTGGGTGGCTCAGTCAGTTAAGCATCTGTCTTTGGCTCAGGTCATGATCCCGGGGTCCTGGGACCGAGCCCCGCATCGGGCTCCCTGCTCAGCGGGGAGCCTGCTTCTCCCTCTGCCTGCCACTCCCCTTGCTTACACGCGCTCTCTCTCTCTCTGACAAATAAATTAGAAAAAATCTTTAAAGCTTAATTTCTCATCCAGCAAAATAAATATAACCACCACAAAGGCCCTTTATAATTTTTAAGAGTATAATTTTTCAATAATATTTAAGAATGTAAAGGATTTCTGAGACCAAAACCTTGAGAACCACTGTTCTAGGGGGACCATCTAGCTACCCATTGGTGGGCTGATTACACGAACCCCTTCTTTTATGAAGGGAAAAGTTACTTACTAGCTCATGGTAATAAACATATATCTCTGATGTGCACTTCCCTTCCCTGCCTGCAAGACTTCGGCGAGCACCATTGTCTCTGGACTTTCCAGAGCGCCTTATCCATCACTGTGCTATCCCACACATTGCCTACCTTCATTCTGTGGTGAGGGGCACACAGCGATGATCTTAATGCATTGGACTTACAATGTGCCCTGTCGCCCAGAAGCAGCTGAATGGATAGAACAGTGTTACAGCCCCAGCCGGGAGGTACTACCGTGCAAGGTGAGGTGGACGGGCAGGATGCAGTCCATGCTTTCAATCAATGGTCAATATCTGGTTCCATCTCTCATAGCCAGAAGGCAGAGGCCCAGGGACCGAGGGGTAGGGATGGGAGTGGCTCCTCTCAATATTATTCCGAATAACCTCCTAGGGGAATTTTTGCTTTCCATTCCCTCAACTTTGCGTTCAGTGGGCCTGGAGTCCGTATGCCCAAAGGAGGAATACTTCCTCCAGGGAACACATACGTGCTTCCTTTAAATTGGAAGTAGAGTCTTCCCTTGGGTCATTTTGAGCTCTGTATGTTACTTAACCTAAAGGCAGAGAGGGGGTCAACTGTACCAGATAGTGTGATTAATCTAGATTACTAGAAGGAAAATGGGGGATGGGCAGGAAGGCAACATCTGGAATCCAGAAGCTTTACTGGGTGCCTCTTGGATCTCCCATGTCCAATAATGACTGTCAGTGGGAAACTTGGCAACCCAACGAATCTAAGACCAAGAAGAAAACCTGAATTGCACAGGAATAAAGGCTTAGGACAACCCACCAGGTAAAGAGCCCAACCAGAGAGCTGGCGGCTGGTAAAAGGGGCACAGAAGGGGGTGGAAGGAGGATGCCATCGAGGGCTGAACTAAGCATTGTGAGCAGCTGCAGAAGGGGGTGCTGTGGTGGGTTTCTGCTGTTTTCTGCACCCCAACCCCCATCTTACTGAAAGAGCCCGGTGATGACATTTTAAGTTAAAGGGTATGACTGAAGGACGACAAGAATATGGTGTCTGACAAGGAGGCGGTGGCTGATGAGACTGGTTTTCCTGTTGGGGATGAGCTTTCCCTCCACTTTTAAAAAAATTGAGCTGAACGGCACATAACCTAAAATGAGCCATGTTAAAGTGAACCATCCAGGGCACTCCGTACCTTCACCATGTTGTGCACCCATCACCACAAACTATTTCCAAAACTTTTCATCACCCCAAGCAGAAATTCTGTAATCATTAAGCAATAGGGACATGAGTTTTTCATCTGAAGGATGGGTGGGGGGTGGAGGGGCAAAAGGAACAGCCCTGCTCAGATATCCTGCCCCCTAAACCCACTCTCCCCTTGCTCCATTTACTGCAAGGCTGACCTCTGTGGGCCGAACTCAGTGAAGTCACTCGGGGGCCTTCCTTGCTGGCTTTCAGATGGGTTTGGCCAAGGGGAGGCACCAGTAGGGCAGCGCCCTCCTCTTGCTCTTCAGGTCGAGGGGTTATAACAGCTTCACTGTAGTGTGAGCCCCCTGGGCCCATGCCTGCTAGGTTCCCTTCACCCTGCCCACATCTCTGTAGAGAATCCTTTAGTTGAAGGCTCTTCCATACCACTTTAAGTGTACTATCTTTTCTTGTCGGGGCACTGGCTGATACAGGAATGGATGCTATGGTCCCTCCTGACAGGTCTTTTGGCACTGACCACTCCAGACTCCCGGTCTGAGCAAAAGAGACGCTCTCCCCGGGCAGCCCAGGTTCCAGGGGTGCCCCCACGGAGTGTGCCAAGGCCCCACTGCCCTCTGGTGGTCACCTCCTGGAAATGCACCTCAGGGATCCAACCTCCACTGAACGGAGACCACTGGACCCCGCACTGTGCTGACCCTTACACACCTGAGCACTTTCATCCACGCTTTACAGGTGACAGAACCTTCCCGGTTGCCCTTCCTATGAACCAAAATCTAACCGAGGACCGCTAGGTCCCATCTTTGCCTCCCTTCCTGTCACCCTCTGACCCAGCCAAACCGGCCTTTTCTCAGATCCTGGGGTCTTTGTCAGTGCAGCTCCTGATGAGAACATTCAGGAACTCCCTGAAAACTTCTTCCCCTGGTTGACCTCAGCTCGTTCTTTAGTCCTTTCCTAAGACGACTCAGGACAGTCCTCCTTGCCACCCTCCTCCCCCAATTGCTGGGCCGCCTCTCTGAGAGGCTGAAGGCGCCCGAGGGTAGGGAGCGCCCCGCGTTGCTCACTGCTCTGTCTGGTGCCTGGCACACAGTAAGGACCATGCCCGCAGCTGACGGGGAGTCAGCGTTTCTTGTGCCAGCCACTGAGCTAAGTGCCCCCAGGCCACCCTCCTTCCCGAAGTCCTGGTCCCTAGGAAGCAGCCCTCAACTCTATAAAAACTCACACTGATTTATTAGAATATGAAAAAGATCCGGTTTCTTCCGTATGGGCGGCAGAGCCTCAGCAGCTGCGGAGGCTTTGAACCTGGCTGTCCACGTCACCCTTGCGTGGTGAACTCCTGCCCAAAACAGCACTTGCATGGAGAGGAGAGGGACAGAGGGGCACCCACTGCCCAGTCGGCTGGGAAGAGGGACACTCTGACTATTGCACAATCCTGGGGAAGGACAGACACCAACAGGCCTGGGCCTGGCCATGGTGGCAGTGGGGGCAGGAATGTGTGCCTGGGAGCAAAGGCCTCTGGACTTTGTCCTGGGGTCCAGGACTCTGCCCACCCACCTGTCCTGGTGGGGTGGGAGATGCTCGGGGAGGCCTTCTCCCCTAAGGACTGGGCTCCATAGCAAGCTGGGTGCGGTGCACGTAAGAGGTCCAGGGGCCGAGGGGGTGGAGAGGGACGAGAGAAAGAACAGGCCAGCAGGAACTGGGGGTCAGGCCCAAGAGCACAGAAGATGCCGGGGGGCCCAGCATCAGCGAGTTAGAGAATCATGAATTGGAGTGGAAGAAGTCATTTCTAAAATCATAGCCTTGGGGCCACAGTTAAGAGCCCAGGGGATGAACCTGGGGGAGTGTTGGGCAGGCAGGCACAGATGAGGAGGGGTAATTCTCTGGAGGTGAAGGGCTAGAGCTCTGGTAAGCCAGGGGTTTTCAAAATGTTTTAAAAACAGGAATGCCCTCTGTGCAAATTGAATCATACATGGAGTGTTACAAACAAAACAGATAAAAAGGCAGCACTTTCTGGAGCCCCTGACAGTCCCACCCCTGACAGTCGCCCCTGGAGGGTCCAGTGGTCCCCACTGGAGCAGTCTGGAAAGCGAAGTCACATCACTGTCCAAAGCGCCCCAGCTCCGGTCGGAGAAGCTCAGAGATGCCCTCAGCCTGCAGGTCTGAGTAAGACAGGTCAGGGGGGCTGGCCAGGGTGACAGAGTTGGCAGGAGGAGGGTGGGCCTGCCGGGGGCCACTGATCCCCACCCCAGATACCCGGTCCCTCAGTCTTTCTGCTGTTAATGTAGGGCCTGGCCTAGGCCAAGAAAGGTCTTGGCTCCTTCCCTTTCCAGGTGGGACCAAGGCTGAGCCAGAGGCTCTTTGGTTAGGAACTAAGATTGGTTTGAATGAGGAGGTTGATGGAGTAGGGACCAGGCCTCCAAGGGCTGGGAATCTCGAGGCCCTCGGCCGGGTTTGGGAGAGAGCCTGAATTGGGAAGGGGCAGGATCTGCCTCACTGCCCAACAGTTCTGCCAAATGGATTGGGAAGGCAGTTCTGGTGGGAGGGAGGGTGCTTCCCAGGAGGCAGGGGGAAGCCGTGCTGCGGTGGGGGCTGTGGGCCCAGCTGCCATGCGGTCGGGGGAGGGGCAGGGCCAATCCAGGTCAGGAAGGACAAAGGGAGCCCCCAGCTCCCCCAGCAGCCCCTGCTCTGGTGGGAGAGTCTGTGGCAGGACGGGCACTGCCCACTGACCCCAGCGCTACTGCCCCTTGGGGATGAAAGGCTCTCCCTCCCCAGGCTCGGGGTGGGGACCTGGGTCACTGAGGCAGCGCTGTATCCTCTGCGAGCTGGGACTGTCACTGGGCCCAGGGGTGAAGACGTCATCCGTTCCTGGGGAAGAGGGCTCCTTGGTCCGCATCACAATGCCCCCGTCATCATCCTCATCCTCCTCTGCCACCCTGGCTGGGTCCCGGTTCAGCCCCAAGACCTTGCCCTTCAGCTCCTCATTCACCAGGTCCACAGACTCGGGTGACTGCGGGGAGGCTGGGTCGATGGTGATAACCGGCAAGTCGGCCTTCGGCTCATAGGCCAGCGGGTCTGGGGACCAAGAGCAAAGGCACAAGCTGGCTTCTGCCCCCAAGCCCTGCCCAGCATGTGCCCCCCCCTTGGTGTGTGCCAGCAACTCCCACAGAACCTTCCTGTGAGCGTGGCAGTGCCGCCATGTTTCAGGATTACTCCACGGGGGCCTGGATGAGCCCTGATCAGCAGTTTCTCTTCCCCTCACACTGAGGTCCCAAAGGTAGGACTGCATTCCTCTCCTCGGACCAGGGGCTCCCATAGGTGACCCTCCCCCAGACCAAGAATTAGAGCCCCCTCCTGAGTCACCATCTGCCCCTAGGGCCCAGGCCTGCGAGAAGGTCTGCTACTGTCTCCCCCACATGCTGGATATCCCAATGGTGCAGACCCTTCTTGCCTCCCTGCCAGGCACCAAAGCCCTTCACAGTCCTCCCTGTAAGCCCCACATGGAGCACCTCTGTCCTTGGGGAGGACAGCAGGGCCATGCTTCTGCCCCCTTGGGGGAAGCCCCAACTCCACCTGATGTAGAAGGAGCTCACGGCTTGGGAGGAGGTCAGAGGGAGAAGCCTGTCCACCCCAGTGGCTCTCTGAGGCCCCTTCCTGTTGGAGTCTCATCCTCAGGAGACAGTGGTACCAAGTATCCTGCCTCCAGGCCCCTCTCCAGGCACCCTGTGCCCCGCCTTACCTGAGCCGATGCGGGCCCTCGACATGGTGGGTGAGTCCAGCTTGTGCGCCGGCACCGTCAGGTAGTTGTTGATCTGACAGAGGAAGGGCAGACGGGGGTGAGCACGGGCAGCCCTTCGGGATGGTGCCCGAGGCTGGTGGTCACCCCCCGCCCCCAGCATGTTCGGGGCCCGCGCCCCTCTGGCGGTTCCTCATTAGGCTCGTCGTCTGCGTCTGTCAGTGCCAGCACTGAGGCTTCAGCTCAGGAGTTCCTGAAGGCTCAGCCCAGCCTCTGTCAAGCTGCAGGATCTCTGGAGCAGCCTTAAACGGCCCTGTCTCTCCCACGGCGACCCAGCCCATCTCTCTTCCAGGCCACACTCGCCCCCGATGTCCAGACCCATAAAGTCAGCTCAGGAGTGGACATCTGGACCCCAAATGGCCCGCAGGTATCTCGATGCAATAGGCTGAAACTGAACTCAGATTCTTATCTTCCCTCAAGACCTTGTTCCATCCTCACATCCCCCTACTGAACCACCACTCCCAACAGCCCAGAGCAGAAGGCTAGAGAATGACCTCTTTTCTCTTCCAACAACCCCACCTCAAACGGGTGACCAAGGCTTGCTAGTCCCACTTCCTAAATGTCCCTCGAATGTACCCGTTCCTTTCCACCCCCACTCTCCGCCACCACACTAATCCAGGCCACCCCCCCACCCTTTCCCATGTCAGCCCCTTCCTCAGACCGCTTCGTGGCCCTCTGTGCCCTGCGAATAAAGCCCAAAGCCTGACACCATTAACAAGCTTTCTGGAAAGCTGAGCCCTCTCAGTTTCTACCGAGGGCCACGTTCTGTGACCGGGGACACAGCTTGGGCCTTCCTCTGCCCACACTCCCTTCATCCTGGCCCCGTTCCTAAGCTTACCCTGACTGCGCCCCCCCCCCCCCCCCCCCCAGTTCAGAGTGCTCTGGGCCCCTTGCACTTCCTGTCCTGCCTGGGCCACTGCGTGAGCAGCTCTGCGAAGGAGGGACTGGGCCAATTCACTGCTGGATCCACAGAGGCTACTCTGATGCTCAGCACTTAGAAACCGCTCACAAAAATGTCCCCAAGCAAACGATCGCATGCACGCATGCCTTGTGATGTGTGGCAGGTGCCTTTCCCCTGGGCCTTAGTTTTTCCGCTGGGAGCTGGGAGACGAGGGGGTTGGAGCACGCGGACAGACTCAGATGCCTGAGCATGCGGTAAGCAGGCACTGGCCTCTTTGTTGCCCTGAATGGGGGGGGGAGGCGGGGGAGGACGCAGCTTTCTGGAACCTGTCCTGGGGGCTCAGTCTTCCAAGTAAGCAGAGGCCAGAACAGCTGTAGTGGCTCTCTCACCAAAGGGGCCTGGTGGCAGGGGCACGGGGAGTCCAGGCCCCCCGGGAAGGGCAGGGGCCGGCTCGGGGCCCAGACCCACCTTCTGCTCCAGCTGCCGGGCCTTCTGTCTGCGGAGCAGCATCTGGTTCCAGGCCTCCTCGTAGGGGTCTGCCACCAGCGTGTGCCTGTTGTAGGACCGCAGCTGTGGGGGGACAGCAGCTGTCAGGCCCCAGCAGCTGGGCCGGGGGGGGGGGGGCCGGGGGGGGGGCTCTGCGCATGGGTGGGGCAGGGCTGGGGCAGGGCTGGGGCAGGGGCCTCCTCTGCCGTAGGGGCACTGGGCAGGGCGCAGCCCCTCACCCGCTGCCTGGTTTTCTGCAGGTTGTTCCTCAGGATTTTGCGGATCTCCTCCTCCTTGTCCTTGGACAGCGCTGGCAGGATGCGCTCGGCAGGCAGGGACTTGGGGTGGATGTTCCTGGACAACAGGGCACAGGTCAGGTCCCCAACAAGACCGTGACCCTGGGGCCTGCCAGGCTGGGCCAGGAAGTGACCCCGGGGATGGCCTGCGAGTGGGGGGCGGGGGGCGGTCCTCTGCGGCCCCACAGGTCTCTCACCCACCCTGCTTGGACAACAGATGGGCCTGCCCCACCCCCCACCCCTTGCTGCCGGTGGCCTGCCAGGCTGGTGGGAGGGGTCGGAAACTGCCAGTGTCGCCAGTGGCACTCACTGCATGGAGACAGTGGAGACAGCAGAAGGGATCTTGCCCATGCCACCGCTCTCCACCAGCTCAATTGCCTGCTTCATCTCCATCTTGTGGTAGAAGGCGATGAGCTGTGGCTCCTTGGAGCGCTCCCCCGCTATCAGACACTTCTTCACGTATTTCTTGTTAAACCGGTTGAGCCTGGCGGGAGGAGGGAGAAGATGCGTGGAGCCAGCTCCTCAGGGTGGGGAGATGCCCAGGCCCAGGGAGACCCTCACCTGCCCCTCCCCACCCACCTGCCCACCAGGCCTGCCACCTACTTGTCCTTCCAGTGGTGGTGGCCGTAATGGCCACAGATGTCCTCGATGCCTGTCAGAAGGTGGTCCAGGAACTGAAATGGGCCCAGGGCCAGGTCAAGCCTCACTGCTGGGCTCCTTCCCTACCGAGACTTCTGAATGGGCCCCCACCTCCCCCACCCCCGGGCCCCCACCTCCCCCCCCCCCCCCCCCCCCGCCGTGCAGCTCTGCTCAGCCCAGACTTGCAGTTCCAGGAGCAGCCAGGAGGTGGCACCAACATCTCACTCATCCTGAACCCACGGCCCCTCAAACCCTCTGCGGAGGCCCGGCTGAGCCCCCTTCCCTGAATCCACCTGTGCCCAATGCCTGGGATTGGTTCCTACTAGAGGTAGAGATGGCATGACACCCCCTCCTAGGGCTCCTGGTTGCCCACACCACACCGGCCTATGAGCACCATCTGGTGACCTCAAGGGGCTGAAGGCCCACCCGGCACTGGGATAAGGGAGGAGGGGGCCGAGCGAAGCAATGGATGTGAGGCCTAGCTGCTCCCCAGCTCCCTGAGCCTTCTCCTGCAACCAAGGGCCCAGGCCCAGTTTCCAGTACCTGTGTGTGGATCTCCTCGTTGATAGAGCGCTTGGTTTCTTGCTTTTTCTTCACAGCCAACAGGTCTACCAGGGGCCGAATGGTCATGCCCTGGGGGGCAGGTGGGCGTCAGGCACTCTAGGTCTGCTACCCTGGCAGGGAGGCCACGGAGCCTCCCCCCTCCCCCGCACCCCTCAGAGCCCCTGAAGCTGGGATGCCCTCTGCTCTGAGGTGCCCACTCTCCCAACCTCCATGTCAGCCCTTGTACAAGGCAGGTCCTTAAGGCCTGCTTCCTCCTGAAGATACAGCCCCTCCAGGTGAATGACTCACACATTGGTCATCTAGCCTGGGCGAGGGGTCAGAGGGCCTGGGTTCAAATGTGGGCTCCACCACAAACGTGCTTTGCAACCCCAAAGAAGTCAGGCCTGGCTGATAGGGAAAACCACTTCACAGGACTGCAACCACCCAGCCTAGTAACAACAGTAACAGCTAATTTCATTGCATGCGTGCCCTGTGCTGGAGCCAGGGGTGATGTACTAGGTATTAGCTCTTGAATGCCCACACTGACCCTGAGAGGTAGGTTCTTCCATTGTCCCCATCTTACAGATGAGAGGTTAAGTAACTTTCTAAGGTCTTACAGAAGTAGTAGTAAAGCTGGATTCAAACCCAGGCAAGGAGGCCCCTCCCTCAATGCTGACGTCACTGAAAATGGGCTTGGTAAGCCATTCGTGTATACAACTGCCAAGTCAAGGTGATAAAATATTTCTGACGATGGGAACAGAGCAAAAGGGCAAAAGAGGCAGCCCCCCATCCTTAGAAGGGACAGAAGGTGAGTCTGGCCCCAGGAGGATGCCTCCACATGTTTTTCTCCTGAGAAGGCAATGCTGTTTCCCATCTAAAGCTTTGCCAAGATTTGCGCCTAGAAGAGACAGAAGGGATAGAGAAATGGAGGCCTGGACAGACTGTTTCTCACTTGCCCAAAGTCACAGGTCAGGTAGGTGGAGCACTGACACCATCCGGGCTGGGTTTCCCTGGGGATTCTGAGCGGTGTGGGGGACTCTCAGCTAAGCCAGGGTCATTTAAATGCACAGAGATCACTGCCCAGCAGCTGGAAGGACTCCAGGATCATCTAGGCCGGTGCCTTCCCTTCGCAGATGGGGAACAGAGACCCAGAAACGGGAGGAGGGTCTTTCCCAGGGTCACACAAGAGCAGCAGAGCTTGGGCTGACTCCAGACCTCCTACTGCCCAGTTCAGCAACCTTTCCAGCTTCCCCCTCCTTTTGTGCTATTATTCCCATTTCACAGGCATAGAAACTGAGATCCTGAGACATTAAATCATTTCCCTGAAGCCCTGTACTTAGCACCACGGGCCTGCTGACTGCGCCCACTTCTCTCAACGCTGTCTGGATTTCTAAGTTAGGCAGTGTTCTGACTGGTTGCTCGTTATCACAACTTCCCCTTCACAATTAAGGAAACTGAGGACCAGAAAAGGGGAGCAGCTGGCCCAAGACTGCATAGCCAGTTATCGCTGGACTAGAACCCACGGCCCCCTTGTGGGTTGTGTGCTTCCTCTTTCCACTGGCAGAGTCAGGGTCCCCAGGCAGGGCTGCTCTGCCCCGTCCAGCACCTGCACAAAGACAGTGAAGAAGATGACCGTGATGATGGCAGTGAGAAACAGGTCACACATGGGGAAGTGCTTCTTGTCCAGGAGGTAGCCCAGGGAGAAGGCGATGGCCCCTCGCAGGCCCCCATAAGCGATGATGAACTGGTCCTTGGGGGTTAGCTTCACGATTCGGAACTTGTTGATGAACCAGGTCAGGCCCAGCACCCCTGCCAGGAAGGGCAAGAAGAGCGTCAAGCTGTCCCCAGCCCCTTCTGGCTTCTGTACCCGCAACTGCTCTGCCTGGAGGCAGCCCCCGCTAGTACGCCTGCCCAGCACACTCATTTCCTGGGTCCCTCAGCCAAGAGCTGAGGGGATCCTTCAGGGCCGCCCCCCGCAACCTGGATGTGCTCTAGAGACATCACCGAGGCCTCCAGTGGCTGGAAGCCAGAAGGGGGCTGGGGAAGAGCTGAAACAAGACTGGCCACAAGTGGATATCTATCCATTATGATGGGTCCATGGGATCTACTTTTCCGCATGCTTCAAATTTTCCATAATAAAAAGGTTTTTTTTAAATGCAGAGACAGGGATTCAACCTCAACCCACAGAACCGGAATCTCTGAAGGATGAGGCCCAGGACTAAAGGGATTTTAAAACAGTGTACGAAGTAGAGGTGATAGCCAGCCAGGCTCAGGGACCACAGACTCACTCTCGGAGAGGAGAGTGAGATCCAGAGGGGTAAGTGACACAGTCACTGAGGTGAGGTATGTCTGGAAAGCATAAGCAGAACCCAAGGACCCGAGGCCTGGTCCCTGTGTGTGGCCCAGGGCCGGCAGCATAGACGGGTCTGCAAGTGCTCAAGTCATCTGCGCCAGAGACAACGCAGAGAACATTCACAGACCGGGCTCTGTGGTCCCAGGGTCCCTGAGGCCCCTCGGTTCTCATACACCATGATTGTCTTCCCAGAGATCACAGACTCCCTGTGAGCCATCACAAGACCCATCACAGCCTCAGCATTGCAGAGAGGGGCAGGGAAGCTGCTGTCCGCCGCTGAGCTGGGAGTGGCCAGCAGCCGACCCGGCCAGGCCCCTTCACACGAGGCACCCACCCCCTCCCCCCCAGCCCGGTTCCTGCCTCCACGTCACACGCACACGCGCGCACGCACACACCTCTACCCGGCTCCAGCCCGGGACCTCACCCAGCACTCTGGCGATGAGGCAGAAGAGCAGGGTGCTGATGACAAAGGTCCAGTTCCAGTGGTGGGAGCCGGCCACAGTGGAGACGCCAAGGAAGATGAAAATGAGGGTCTCACTGACGCTGCTCCACATCTTCAGGAAATATTTGATGGTCGTGTGGGACTTGTGGGAGATGTTGGCCTCCACGTAGGGGCGCATCACCACTCCTGAGGCGATGAGTCTGGGGTCACGAAAGAGCAGAGTTCGGGGTTCAGAGGAGCTGCACCTTCCCAGAGCCCCTCCACTGCCGGGGAGGCAGACAGGGGCCCATGTCCTGAGCCCCCCGACAGGTCAGAACCCACGGCAGGCTTTACACGACTCTTCCGGCTCTGTCCTCTCACTCAACCCTCCCAGGCGTGGGCACGTTTTTGCATTTTTCAGATGAGGGATCTGGGAGGTAGAGAGACAGATGCCTGTCCACTGTCACCCTGCCAGTGAGCGGCAGAGCTAAGATGCAAACTAAGGTCTGCCCAACTCTAAAGTCCATGCCTCCCCCCAAGGCCATGCCGCCTCTCCATCTAACAGGAGTCAGTCACACACGTCCATGGCCTTGGTTTATTCCCCTGGAGCACGGTGTCGCTAACACATGGAGGTTCCCATAGGGAGCTCTCTTCCAAGCAGCTGCCCCAGCCCTCCCTGCCTGGCATCCATCCAGGCTCTGCTCCTGCTGGTCCGGCCTCCTCAAGGTTACCCCGAATCCCCCAATCTGGCCTGGCCTCTGCACTTCCAATATCTTCCCCTACTGGGCAAAACTTTGCACCTCACTGCCTCTCCACATTCCCTGGATTTCAACACCCAGCTGAGGCCTCAGGACCTTCAGGACTCTTCATGGCAATGGAGGCCCCAGGCCTTCTTCCTGGGGCTGTGGAAGGGCACAGTGAATGCGAGAGCCTGTCGCCAGCTACAGCCAAGGAACTCCCTTTGAGGCAAAGGGAAGAAGTAGCAGGGCTGAGGCTTTCTAGAACTTTAAACTCAGTGCTTCCAGGGGCAGTCCCAGGAACTGGAGCCTGGTGCAGGAGTCTCATCCCAGGGCTGGAGGCTGGGCCTTGGGGAACCCCCTCGTGACCCCACAAGCACAGGGAATCCAGGTTGGCGGCCTACCCCATGCTGCACCCAGACTCACGCCATGATGCCCGACAGGTGGAAGAGCTCAGCCGACAGGTAGGCCATGTAGCTATAGAGGAAGACGAACAGTGGCTCGATGACGCGAATGTGGGCCGTGAATCGGGAAGTGAAGGCTGCAATGACCCCGTAGACCACGCCTACAAACACCCCGCCCAGGGACACCACGAAGAAGCTCAGGAAGCCGAGGACGATGTCCACAATGCCCACTCGGTCATAGTTGGCAAACTCCTCAAAGAGGTGATACAGGACCTGGGGGGAGTGGTGTCGGCTGGTCGGCAGGAGGGCATGGCCCTGGACCCCTCCCCCAGCTCCCTGGGGTCCACCTAGAGTGATCGCATGCCCTCCACTGAGGCCACATGGCTACAAGAGGAGGCCACATGATAGCAGAAAAACCCTAGTGCCAAGCAGGTGGTCAAAACCACTGGCCCAGGGGCCAGAGGACCTTGCTTCAGGCCTGCAGCGTGCTGTGCTGATGAAGAGCACACACTCTGAAGCCAAACTAGCTGGGCTGGAATTGTGACTCTGCTGTTCCCCAGCTGTACACTTGGGGCAAATGACTCCAGCTCCCCGCGCTTCACTTCTCCTCACCCTAAAATGGGATAACAGTACCAACCGTATAGGGCTACTGCGAGGATTAAAACTAGTTCATAAAGGCAAAGGGCCCAGAACCATGCTCATCGCGGTGCCAGCTACCACTCGCGCTAGTAGGTGGCCTCTCTCACGGTTTGGCCTTGGGCAGACTGTGTCCCTGTCTGGATCTCAGTCTCTCCTTCAGCGCAAAGCAGAGAAAGTTCAGACAACGAACTAGAACAGGACTTCTTAGCCTCTGGAAATTTCTGAAAATATACACAGCGAGGCCATACCCTACTTGGATTCTCGGGAGGTGGGGCCCAGAAATCTCTGTTCAACAAGCTCTCCAGGTGGTTACCATGAACAGCCAAGTTCAGATGCTAAGGCACGAGGGGCTTTCTAAGGCTCCCCCCCACCCCCCACCCCACCCCACCCAGACTGGGAAATACAGCGTCACTGTAGTGCTAGCGTCAGACGTTGAAGTGGCACATCACATACTATAAAGCCCTTGGACAGTGGCTATCCTGTTCAACACACAACAGCCTCATGAGGTCGGCGAGCAAGGATGCCTGTTCCTCCCCTAAAGAAGCTCAGAGTGGTGGAGCGACTTGACAAAGGGCCCCCAGCCCCCAGCAGCAACACCAGGCCCAGAACTTATTCCCTACAGCAGGGGGTAGGCCCTCCTGGATGGGGGCAGCGTTGAGGTTCTGCCTGCACTTAGGTGCTGGCTCCCTGGCTACTGGGCCTACTCCTAGACAGCTTGCCAGGAAACCGGCTGGGGACTTCCCAGGCCTGGGGTGCTGAAAGGGAAGAGGACCTGAGAATTGCTGAGAAGGAACTCCCCAAAGCCCCCAGGCCCTAAAGGCAAGGAGGCGTGGGCAGGAGAAGTGACTTGAGACCATGCAGCTCAGGGGCTGCCTTCAGCTTTAATGTCAGGAAACAGGGCACTCACTCTCATGCCCAGAGCTCTAGAAAGGGCCTGACGTGGGCCAAGCAAGACAGGGAGATACCAAGCACTGGCCCGTCCCCAGTGTTTGCCTGGGCCATCGCTGTCTGAGAGACGGGGCAGGGATCCAGCAGTGGACAACAGGTGTGTTCTCAGCCCTAGGCCACCTACACTCACTCCTGGCCTGAGGAGATTCATGGGTCCCCAGGGTCTACCCCCTGGACCAATAGGGCAGGTAGAGAGGGCAAGGTCCTCCTTTCCCACCTGGCTGTACTGTCAACGGGAGTAGAGAGGCAGCGTGACACAGTGGTAAGTGTGGGGGCTCTGGACTCCCACCGTGTAGGTGTGAAGCCCAGCTACATCACTTACCATCACTTACCAGCTAAAATGACCCTGGATCAGTTCCTCAACCTGTATCAGTAGCTCAGTTTCCTCACTTGGAAAAACGGGATAATTACAGTGCCAACCTCATGGAGTTTCTGTGCACGTTAGATGAGGCAATATTCAGACTGGAAGTGCTCAGACAGGAAGTGAGCACGAGCAATTCCTACCAGCACTACCACCACCTGGGGAGGCATGGCCATAGGCCCAAGTTGGCCAGGCTGAGGTACCCACTTGACATAACCACAGCCCCACTGCTCCCCAGGAGTGCCAACCTGAACCCCATGACCCAGATCCAACTGGGGAGGGCCCTGTCTGTGGTACCCACTAGTGTGACCCCTGTAAGAACCCTGGGAGGATGACGGGCCGGGTACCACAATCCTTGTTACAGATGGAGAAACTGAGGCAAGAGCTGGTGCTAGAAGGACCAGCACCGAGGCCTGCTTGCTTAGATCAGGCTGCTGCTCTCCCAGCCCCACAAGGACCCAAAGAAAGCAGCAGGGGAGGAAGAGGAAGAGGAGAGGAAGCTGAGGCTGCCTGTGGCAAGCCGACCACCACTACTTTGTCTCTTTGAAGTGCGGCTTCCGGAGGGACTGGGGGTGGGTGAAGAGGGGGTGCGTGTGTGAGCATGCATTCCATGCACACATGTCCTTGTGTTTTCCTACTCTCTGAGGGGTCCAACGAGGAGGAGAATGGGGGTGTTTTCACAACACGACTGAGTGTGCACATACACGTACCCGTTTCCTGAGGAAACTGGCTGGGAGGAAAGGCATGTGTCAGCACAGGCGGCGTGGCCGGGTGCAGACTGCACTGGGGGCGTCTGTCCTTACTGGCCCCCGGGAGGAAAGCACCACCCGCTCGGCCACTTTGCAGCTATCGAGGAAGCCCAGAGAGGTACAGTCACTTGCCTAAGATCACATAATAAGCGAGTGGCCAACCTCAGGCCTATCCATTTTATTTATCACTTTCTAGAGGGGTTTTGTTGTTTTTTTTTATAGTAAATTTTATTTTTATTTTTTTTAAAGTAGGCTCCATGCCCAATGTGGGGCTGGAACTCGTGACCCTGAGATTGAGAGTCACATGCTCTGACTGAGCCTGCCAGGTGCCCTTCCTGGAGGTTTTGAGGGCAGGGTCCCTTTCCACCACGGCTGCCTCTGAACTCTGTACAAACCGAACTGTAGCTTAGGATGCAGCCAACAGGACGGCTGCACTGGCCCTCCCGAGCTCAATAGCCTCTAAAGGGTAAACTAAAGTCTAAAGATGATATGTTTAACCAAATTCACCTCACAGTCCAAGTCAGGGACAGAGAGGGTATGGCCTGGAAAGGCCAGGAGCTCAGGCCCTGACGTCTGACAGATCTGGCTTCTAACCTTGGTCCTATCACATGTTAGCAAGTCGTCTGACTTCGGTGGGCCTGCTGCCTCCTCTGTAAAGGAGAATAAAAAAGCACTTCCTAAGGGCATCACAAGGATTACATGACATAATGCACGTGAGTGCTCAGCACGACGCCTGGCACACAGCCAGCAGGAAGGGACATCTGCTGTTTCGCTACTGTGATCAGAAGGTGGAGGTGGGATTCACTCTGGACCTGGATTCGGGTCTGGGCCTCTCACCACAGTGACGGCGTCGTTGAGCAGGGACTCCCCGAAGACAAGGATATGCAGCAGCTCGTTGATGTGGATCTCCTCGAAGACGGCCAACACGGCCACGGGGTCCACGGCGGAGATGATGCTGCCGAAAAGCAGGTTGTCCAGGAGGCCGATGTTGTTGATCTGCTCGCCGCCCACCAGGCACACGGCGTACATGAGGCCACCCAGGAAGAAGGCGTTCCACAGCGTGCCCACCACGGCGAAGATCAGAATGGTGCCCAGGTTTTCCGTGAACTGCCGCAGCGGCAGGAAGTAGCCCGCGTCCAGGATGATGGGCGGCAGCAGGAAGAGGAAGAAGACATCCGACTGCAGGAAGGGGGGCGTCTCACCCACGCCCTTGATCAGGCCCCCCACCAGCAGCCCCACCACGATCAGCAGGCAGCTCTCTGGGACGATGCTCGAGATAGTGGGGATCACATGGAAACCTGCGGAGAGTAGGAGAACAGGAGGCCATGGGCTTGCAGCGAGCCGGGACGCGAGGCTGGGGACGGGGCTGGAGATGAGAAGGGCAGCTAGTGACAGGGGCTTGGCCTCAGAGGGCTGCTCTGGGAACTCTCTGAGCCTTGACTTCCTTGCCCAGGACATGGAAGTGGTAATACTAGCTTCCCAGGGTTTGCTGTATACACTAAGTGACAATGTTTTTGAAGTGTTTTTCTCAAAGGATATACAGATGTTATCCTTGTCTGTCATAGAGTGGTAGAAAGAAGCAGCTCTGTATGCCTCCAGAAGGCAGAAATGATCCACTGATTACCGAGGCTCCAGGTATCCAAGGGCATTACCTACACCTCCATTCCTAGACTCGGGCACTTTCCTGCCGAGCCCACAGAGTTGCTCAAGAAGCCAAACAGCGATCAATCAAATTTGCATGTGAGACAAAACCTATCTGGCCATCTGTTTCTAGCCTAATCCCCTCCACTTTAGAGATGGAGCAACTGAGGCTCAGAAAGGGGAAAGGACTTGCCCAAGGGCACACAGCAAATTAGGAGCAGAACCAGGACAGAACCCAGGTCTGAACCCCCAGCTCCCATCAAACTCCTAAGTTCTGTAAGTCGACCCCTGCTCTCCCTCCTCATCAAGGCACAAACATGCCCCTCTGCCTGAGGCCCGCCAACCCTCTCCCTGAGCCAGCAGCACTGGCCCACCCGAGGGCCCCAAACCCAGAGCTAGGAAGTAGCAAAAATTCCCTTCTGAGAGGTACTCTCTCAATGGCAGGTTTGGCCCCAAGCTCCCTAAGGGGTTCTGGTTTGTTCTGGGGTGGGGAGGTAGGTAGAGAAGACCCCAGCACCTATCTGCATGCTGGGTACCAAAAACCCCAGGGTCAGCTTGGTTAAGAAAGTATGATACTTTGTTCAAGGTGAAAGCTCTGGCTTTCCTCCTCTCCTCCCTAGCCTACATGCTCTGTGCAGGCAGATGCCCTGTTTCTAATCAGATGCCCAGGGTTAGGGACATAGTAGGTATGCAGTAAGTATCTACTGATTTGAAAATGCACAGGGCTAGGCCATTACTTACATAATTCCTGATAACCCATCTGACCAGGTTTTGGCTCTCATTACCCCTGAGATCCTTGGGAAGGAGAAGACACATGTTCCCCATGCCCAAAGCCCCTCCCACTCTCGAGGACTAATCTGGGTAGTACCAGCCCAGCTACAAGTCAAGACTCACACTCGAAACTCTAGCTAGGCGCAGAGCACTGGCACCAAGCTCCCAGGAGACACTCAAAACATGCTGGAAAACAACACGTCTCCATCCTAGGCCAGGAGAGAACCCCAGAGCCGCTATGTGCATTCTCTTGGCTTCAAAACAGACCTGACTAAACTCACCTCTTGCTGAAAAATTCCCCAGTTTTGTAGCATCTTACCAGTAAGGCCCAGTGTTCAGTCGGCTGGTGCAATGGAAGGGACATCTCCCCCTAAAGGAGCCACATCCTCTTTTGCCTGCAGATCTTTGCCTGGTCTAGTCTGTCTCTCCAGAACACTGTTCCTGTACCTCTACCCCTACTGTGTGTGGCTGACACCGCAGGCTTCTACCTGCTTCCTGCTCCAGGAAGCATTCCCTGACCACCCCTGTCTGCTCATGGTAGGGCAGGAGGCCTTCTCTGGTGCCTCTCCTTCTCAAACCTTCAATCCACAGTCGCTGCCCCAATTCCTCTCTCTCTCTGGCACCGAGGCAGGAGCAGCGAAGACAGGGCAAGTAGAGGACAGCCTCTACCTCCACCTAGCACATTACACTTTAAAAATGCCTCCCCATCCCTCTCTGCCATCAGTCCAATCCATAGAGCTTGCCTGGTCCCCGAAAGTGCCCCACCGTGCGCTGCAGACCCAGAGACGAGGACCACACGGAGGGATGGGTAAGGGGACAAGGGAAACAAGCCAAGAGTGGGAACATGAAGAACGCTCATTATTCCTGAAGGTGCGCCGCAAGCCAGGCACTGTGCTGGGAGCCTGGCACGTAGCATCTCTTTAGTCCTCGCAATCGCCCTGTGGGGTTCGCATGGTCCCCACTTTGCAGAAGAGAAAGCTGGGGCTTGGCAAGACTCAGTGGCTTCCCCAGAGTCCAAGGGAAGAGTTCTACTCTAGCTTAGAATATCTGTAGTAGAGAGAGCTACTCAATCTTTTACTCAAACATGGGTATTTTCTCTGATACGGGCTGGTGTTGTGCACTGGGGACACGGAGGTGACTCAGAGTCAGAACCTTCATGACAAACTCATGGGAACGGCTTTTCCCAGTCTCAGGACCTTTGGGCCACCAGGCCTCCCTCACTAGGTTAAGAGACGGCTGGCATTCCTGTTTGACAGAGGAAAAACCTGGAGCTCAGAGGAGGCACGACAGGCCCAGGCCACCCAGGACTGCTAGGTCCTGGGCCTCCTGACCTGGGTGCAGTGCACTTTCTTCCACAGAAGCTGGCTCCCACAGTACCTGGGGCTGGAGCCATGTTCCCAGAGGCAGTCCCCCCCAGGTCTTCCTGTGTCGGCCCTGCCTCTTGGCGAGCAGGCCCTGACGGGCAAGGGCAGGGGAGGGAGGGGCCCGGGCTGAAGAGGAAGGTCTGGGATCCACTCTTGGCTCCTTACCTCGGGTAGGCGGCACATTACTGAAAAGCAAGCTTCTGGGCGGGGCGGGGGCGGGGGTGCAGCAGTGTAGGCGGGGGGGGGGGGGGGGGGGGGGACGGCTGCGGGCCTGTTCTGGCTTGTCCCCCTTCCAAGGCCCTGACTCCACCAGCTGTTCCCACCCTGCAGCCCTGAAGAGTCTCCTTAAAACGCAGGAAGTTTGCTGACACCAGGTGTGGTGAAAGGGACACGGCTAGGGCCCCCAGTCCCCCGACAAAAGCCCACCATTAAGGTGAGATCCCAAGATGCCAAGAAATAAGGCAAAACTCCCAGGGCCCAAACTTTGTGGCACAGTGATGTCATCAGGATGGCATGTGGGGTGGGGCTGAGGCAGTTAGTCAAATCCAGAGCCAGGAGCGCTGGAACAGACTCTGGAGATCATCCAAACCCTCTGCTCCTCCGTCAGGGAAACTGAGACTCACAGACAACCAGTGACCTGCCAGTGTCACATGACCATTCCACCGTGAGAACGCAGGAAGCTCCAGGTGCGGGGAGCTCTCAAACCACATGGCCTCCTGGGGGGCGTCCAGTCCCCCCAGAGCAGGGATGCGAGAAGGTGTGGAGTTCCACCCACACAGTCCCTGCCACGGGGGGGGGGGGGGGGGGGGGGGGGGGGGGCAGAGGTGGCTCCACCGTGTCCAGTGCTGGCAACTGCAGGGGACAGAGGGACACACCCACCCACCCACTCTCTGGCTCTCTTACACGCGCACCAGCTCCCTCTTACACACTCACCCCCACACATTCTCTCTCACATACTCCCCACTCTCACATGTGCTCTCGCACTCTTACGCACTCTTATGCACTCCCTTGGACACATACTCAGCCTCATTCTAGCTCGTATACACACTCCTCACACTCACCTACTCTTACACACACTCCCTTGCTCTTATACTCACCTACTCTCTTACACGCTCACTCCCTCTTACACTCATCCACACTAGCTCTTATACTTACACTCATTCTCACCCTTTCTCACACATGCTCACACACACACACACACACACACACACACACACAGAGGCACACTGAACAGACACTTGAGCCAACTTCAAATTGGCGAGGGGTTCCCGGCACCTCTGCAGCTTCGCCGCGCTCCACCATGAGAAAGCTTATTTTCACCCCCAGGCACGGTCCCCATCTGCTGAGACTGGGGCAACGGAGCAAGCAAGTGGCAGGCAAAGCTGTTCCACGTCACCCTCGGTTGCCAGGGTGACCGGACACCCCGGATCCCACTTCCTGTGTTTCTCCCCGGGGCAGGGCAGTCAGAGGGGAGTGCCGGGGCAGAGGCCTCCTTGGCGCACCCGTGCTGGTCACCAGAGACCCCGGGGTGTGCAAGGAGGGGCTCTGCCGCCCTAGTTCCAGGCCTGAGGACTGCTCTGGGGCTGCAACTCGGCCAGGTCCCAGGGGATTCCTGGTTGCACACGATTCCATTTCTCTAACTCCCTCTTCAACTGCCCCAGCAACCAGTCTCAACTAATCCTGAAAGGTAATACCTCCCAAGGAAAACCGGGCACTCTACAGTTTACAGCAGGGTGCTCGGATACTTTTTATCTCATTTGCACCTCATCACAGCTCTGGGGTCACGATGACCATCCCCTCGTTTCATAGATGAGGAAACTGAAGGACAGAAAGGTTAAGCAACTTGCTCAAAGTCAAGTAGCTGATCACTGACTCAAACCCAGGCAGTCTGGCTCCAGAGTTTGTGTTCTTAGCCACTCATCAGTAAAAGCCACTCTGCTTTTATTCTTATTTTGTTTCTAAGGGGAGCGTCAGTGCCCAGGCCCAAAGAGGCTTTGAGAGGGCCAGAGATGGTATCCTTTCCATGAGCTCTCCTCCAGGGAAGTCTCATCACGGCTCCCCTTCCACTCCACTGGCTAGGAAGAACCTTGGGAAATCTTTCCTATCTTTTAGGTCTGCCCCCTCCAGAAAGCCCTCCCAAGTTAACTCAGCCAGAAGTGCTCAGTCTTATTGGCTAAATTTCTGAGGCAGGAGATGGGAATGATCAGACTGCTTAGCCCCTGTCTGCCCGATCTGTATACAGCTCCGGTCTCCGCTGGGGCTGGAGGCTCCTTTGGGGTAGAAGGAGCTCCGATTCTTTCCACCATCAACGTCAGCTATGAGGACCAAGGAAAAAGGACACACTCAGAACACACTCAGCCAGTGTCCCAGCAGGTTGATAAACAGACCAGCAGAGACAAAGACATGTGAGCCAGGCCTCCCTGGGTTCTAATCAGGGTTCCTAGCTGGACAGCCTTGGGCATTTCTGTTTTATCTTCTACTCTCAGTTTCCTCATCTGTGTAAAAGCCTAGACCAGATGGTGTCTGGAGTACAAGAGGAAGTAATCGGGGCAAAGCATGCCAAACATCGCTGGTGCTCAATGTTAGCAAAAAGTGGTGACTGCTATTATTAGTATAATTTTCTTCAAAACCGAAGTATAACATGAATCACTCTACATTACCAACACCCGTTGGTGTAAACTTGTCCATCACTGGGCGTTAAGCTCCCTACAGGTGGAAATTTTCTAGAGTCATCTGGGTCTCCAGCTTCCAGCATAATAGTAGGCATTAACTATTCGTGAACTGAGATAAAGTTGCCTTTTAGATGTCAAGTGCAGGAAAGAGGAAGGAGGTGGGGATGGCCAAATTTCAAGAGTAGGTAATGTTCCCAGGGCAGGGACCATTTAGACTGTGCTTTGAGGGATCAACAGAAGTTTGCCAGAGAGCGAGCGAGCGAGCAAGAGAGAAACAGGAGAGTCATTCTAGGGTCTCTATCCTCTAAACAGCCCAGGACAAGTATCCTGCACATAGCGAATAGATATTAAGGGTAATGAATAAATAAAAACCAAGGGAAAAAAGAAAGAGAAATAAGAAGGCAGGCTGTCTTCACCAAGCCTTTGCCAATATCCAAATATGAGTGCTATTGTGTAGAGCAAGGGAGATGCTGTATGATACATGTTGCATGTGTCTTTGAATCTTCGTCCTTACTCTGTAACTGGGAGGATGCCGCCACCCCCAGGGGAGCTGTGTAAGTGTCACGGATGAGCTCCTGGCCTCCGGGAGCCACTCAATGAATGACAATTTTTAAAACATGTAAACTGATAGTGCCCACTCAGTGATATTGTATTTGATCGTGACTCACTTGAAGATACAATCCCCAGCACAGAGAAGAAAAGCACTTACTAGACACTCCCCAGTGTCTGATACAAGGTCCTGCGCTGGGGGATCTATGGAGCTCCTCTCATTTCCTCTCTTGTACCCAGACCCTCATTTGAGAGATGAAGAGACTGAGGAGCAGAGAGGCGAAGTGACTTGCCCAAGGCTACCTAGTTGGCAAGTGGCAGAGGCAAAATTAGAACCCAGGTCTCCGGATTGCCAGCTTTTTGTGCCATGCTGCGTCGATGGAAACAAAGCCTGTCAGGATCGAGGGGAAGAGCATTCTAGTTTGCAAGATGCCTCCGTTGTGGATACAGCCATAAATAAGTCTGTTCCAAGTACCTGGGCAGGACGCGTCCCCCAGGCCGGGGGAGTCGGGCTCTCTGTGCCTCCCCCTCTCGTCTTCCGCATGGCACCTCTATTTCTTGCTTGTTTCACCCCACATCTCAGGGAGACAGGGTTCCACCTCCCCGGAACATCAAGTGTGGGTAGGAAATGAGCTAAAAAAGCTCTCTGAGAACACAAACAGCATGTATTAGCCTGCCTGAGGTGTGGAGAAAAGAAGACTGGACCAGGGGCGCCTGGGTGGCTCAGTCGTTAAGCGTCTGCCTTCGGCTCGGGTCATGATCCTGGAGTCCTGGGATCGAGTCCCGCATCGGGCTCCCTGGTCAGCAGGAAGCCTGCTTCTCCCTCTCCTACTCCCCCTGCTTGTGTTCCTGCTCTGTCTCTCTCTCTGTCAAATAAATAAATAAAATCTTTAAAAAAAAAAAAAAAAGAAGAAGAAGAAGAAGACTGGACCAGGAGGCTGACACCTGGATTCGAGGCCTAGCTTTGTCCTCTAGTAACCATGATGCTCTGGGCAAATCATTGCCCCACAGACCGGCCTCAGTTTCCTCGTGTGTAGACAAGTGAGAATCAAGGGGTTGGACACAGAAGCAACACGTACTTTGCGAAGCAGGAGACTAACATGAGATGATGATGAAGAAGAGGGAAGGACAGAAATGCCACCTAGGCTGGGGGGACCCGGTGGCCGAGGAGACTTGAAAGCAATAGGCAGAGTGACACAGCTACAGCCGGGCCCTCTCAGAGACCTCGCACGAGAGGTGCTCCAGAGCAGGTGCTATGATCAGGTTTCCAGGGTCAGAGAGCTGGCCGAGCTCAGGGTTAACCCTCAGCACTTAACCTACCATCCCCAATCCCTGAACTCCACTTGCCAGAAGTCCTCAAACCCCAACCCTAATTCTGTGCACACAGAGGGAAACTATTTTTCACCTTGAACTTCCACCCACCTTTCAAAACCTAATTTCCCTAACGGTGGCGGTGTCACCTCCTCTGAGAAGCCTTTCCCGAACTCCCCAAGCTGAGTCAGGTGCTCCCCATAACCGTGCAGCCAAGAGCTCTGTAGCTAGGTGTTCTAGTCTGCTTGGCATCCCAGCACACGGCCCTGGGGCCCACAGGGTGATGCTCAGGAAAACCGGGTTCAGGAAATGCTGGAAGCTTCCTAAAGGACGTGGGGTTAAAGCTGGGCCTCGTGGGCAGGAGACCAGAGGGGGAAGAGTGTGAACAAATGAGCAGAGAGTTGATCTCAGTAGTCCTCTGAGGACCCTGAAACCTCCAGCCAGCGTGGGAAGGAGACTGTACAGGGAGGAAGACACTGGCTCACAGATGGAGCAGGCAGGCCACGCAAGGAACTGAGTCAGGGGCCCCAGCTGGCGCCGCAGGCCTCGGAGGGTCTCCTGACCTTTAGGTCTGGCCCCCAACGCCCTTGACCCGGTCTTGAGCCAGGCTCTACTCCTACCCTGCCTTTCGCTCCCACTGGCCTTTTCCCTGGGTCTCCAGGATGTACTTCAGCAGCCCCGACCCCACTTCACCCCACTGGGGCGGCACTTCTTGGTACCCAGCCCAGCCTCCCAATCACCTAAGCGCCCCACAAACATTTGTTGGATGAACTTCACTCCAGCAGATTCTCCCCACCCCCCACAGGAAAGGCACAGAGAGTCCCTGTGCCTCCAGGTGGAGGATGAGTCACAAGAGAAGGGGGGTGGAGGGACAGGGACCAGGGACTTGCAGTAAACAGTCCGTGTGTGTTGACAAGATACAGAGCTCCAGGAGGCAACAATAGGGCCTGGCAAGCCAGAGGTTTCCAGGCAGCCAGTAAGGATGGCAGCTCAGGGGGGTGGGGTAGGACCTCAGGCTCCAAAGACTTGTGGCTGGTTTGGGTCCCTGGCAGGGACATGCTATACATACTGGTTTCTGTTGATTTTTTTTTTTTTCAAAATGGAAATACATAGAACACATGGTCATTTAAAACTTTTTCCCAACAGGATCTAAGTACGTAAGGAGGAGGAGGATCTCCCAGTGATTCCCCTCCTTTCCCTTTACCTGCTACACAAGACACCCTCCCACCCTCAAATCCACACCGTGAACAGTTCGGTATACAAACACTTTACTGAAGCACCTCATTTAATTTTCTCAACAACCCTCATGCAGGAGGTACTATTATCCCCCATTTTAAGATAAGTAAAGAGAACATCAGACAGAAGACCGCTTACGTGCCCCAAGGTCCCAGAGCAGTGTTTCAGACCCAAGATTACTTCCTCTCCCAATGCCTCCCCAGCCCCTTTGGAGTGATCTCACCCTACCCATGGCCTTGCCCGTGCCATAGGACACTGAACAGTCCCTCCATGACAGCACTAGGATGAAGGCTGGTTTCTCATACTGAGATCCTCCACAAAGAGCCCCAGGCAGGCCCTGCCCTTGTGGCTGGCAGTGAAACCGAGGGCCTCTGCTTCCAATTCTTCTGTACCTTCACCTGACCCTGTAGGGCCATCGGCATCAGAGAAACCTAAATCACACCCCTTGCAAAGGAGGCCCTCCTTGGCTCCCCGAATTTCAACCATGCAGTGTGGAGAAGTGAAAGCACGGAACACTTGAGCTGGAATGAAACCTGGACTTAAGCCACATCCCCTTCCTCTCCAGGTGCCCAGTGGGTAGCTCCCCAGATGTGAGGCTTCCTCTCCCCTGCCCATCCCCACCCCCAGCCCTCCTCCTCCCAAGACTGTTCTCAGGACCTGCAGGCCACAGCAGGAGCTCTTAGCACACCTGCCCACAGCAGGGGTAGGGGAAAAAACAAGATGCTCTGTAAGAGAGGTTCCATTTCCAGAAACTTTAGACCTTGGGAAAGCTGGATTTCTCTTTTCTTTTCCTTTAGTGGGGGTGGGGTAGAGTTTGCAAAAATGCAAATTTAGGAGAAAACTGAAATTGAATATACCAAATACCTGTTGTCCTTCGTGTCCCTTCCAGGTGAAAGTCACTCAGCTTAGCAGCTCAACAGTGAATTAGATCCATTATATATAACTTGAACTTGCCCACAAAATCATCAAAGCAATGCAAAGAGAAATTCTACCATTTCCAGGACAACAGCCCTGTAGAAAGCGAGGCCCAGCGTCCCGTTTTCAGCTACTCCAAGGGGCGGGGGTGCTCTGAAGGGAGAACAAGACATGGCTTCAGGGGCGCTGGCTGGGTGGGACAGAGAGCACAGCACCCAGGGAAGCATGGAGCGGGGGGAGCCTTCCGCCCCTCCCAGCTCAGTCAGTGCTTCCCAGGATCTGGCGGCAGTGATAAAGAAGAGCTGTCAGCTGCCCCGCAACTTGGGCTTTTCGGTGACCTCTCAGAAGGGCCAGAAAGACATTGACGAGAGAACATGACTCTCAGGGGACTGAGCTTGGAGTAGGGCCTGAGAGATGAGGAGGCTGCCTGGAGGGGTGGGCACGGGTGACCCATAGGCTGGTGTGTCTGGGTGCGCATGGGGTGGACTCGTAGTGGCAAGGGCACAGGAGCTGAACTCTCATTTCCCTACCACCAAACACGCTCCTCCTATAGTGGTCCCCGCTGCCCCAGTACCATTCGGTTGCTCACGTCCCAAACCCTGGAATCATCGTGACTCCATTCTCTTATACCCCACCTCCAACCCAGTGGCAAACCCCTCTCTGGCTCTACAGCCTCCTTGCTTTTCCTTGAACAGAACAATTCCACCCCAGGGCCTTTGCATTTACTCTTCCTTCTGCCTGAAACACACTGCACCACATAGTTGAACAGATTCCCTCCATCTTTCAGGTCCCTGCTCAAATGCCTCCTCCTCAGGGAGGTCTTCCCCAGGCCCCCTCTAACCACTCACCCTGGTTTATCTTTCTCTACAGCACTCACCACTACCTGAAGTCTGTGCATGCTGGGTCCTCCATCCTCCTCCATGAGAGCAGACTGTCACAACTGCTGTTGTACCCCCAGCACCTAGAGTTGTGCCCAACACACAGTAGGCTCACTATCAGAATTTGCTCATCTGATCATCTTCTGCCCTGATGACCTAGCAAGGTTGTTGTGAGGACCATGTGGGACCACAGATAGGAGAGCACTGAGCAAACCAGAGGCTTTGTTTGGTGGGTCACTGGAGAGTGACCACCAACAGGCCACAGTTCCTCCAGCAGCTTTCCCTAAATGGCCCCTGGGGCAGAAACTCATCACACTTGAGTCTGGAATCCTGCAGCCCTCCATTAAGAGTCTGCTCACACTGTGTGGTTGGTGGGTTGTCTCCCCCTCCGACGGCTCTCAAGGGCAGGGACCCTGTCCTCATCCTCTTTGACGCTCCGGCACTTAGCACAGAACCTGGCATGTGGCAAAGACCAAGACTTCTTTGTTGAGCCCGCATGACTGTGCAAGGGCAGAATTCCAGTCTGATTTAACCTTGTCTCCAGCGTGTGGCAGTAGGGCTCATGTGCATTCAATGCTAGTTGAGCTGGCCTGAGCCTGAAGGCGGAGCTGGGGTTAGGAGCGCCCTGGGAGGGCCTTCTGGGCAAAGCAGCAGCGTGTGGAAAGGCAGGCGGTGTGGGGACTAAGCATGTTGCAGGTAGTGGGTTTCTACTGAGCACAGGTGACAGTGAAGGCTGGAAAGGAAGTGATGACCTAGGTGGGCACAAAGCAGCCATTTCTCTGGGCAGTAGATAACGGATGAAGAGACAGAAGCTCAGAGAGGTCCAGACACTCTCCCAAGATCACACGGGTAGCAGCAGAGCCAGGTCACAGACCTGGGACTGCGGACTCCCAATCCAGTGCTCAGGCAGAGTCACTGAAAGGCTCTGGTCTGGGACGATGTGAAAGTCCTGTCCTCAAGCACCTTGGGAAAGAAATAATGAGAGATGGTGCTGGCCACCCCAGCCTAGCACCCTGGAGTGGGGAGAGCAGTCCAGCCGCAGAGTTGTTAAGTCTAGGCTCCGGGGGCAGCTTGCACTGCCTCCTGCAGATTCCGGCAGGATGGGCGAGCCCACCCCCGGTCCACCTCCACATGCCTCAGGAGACCAGAAAGCTACATCTGGGGAGAAGAAGAGCCCGAGCCAAGCCCAGGCTGGGGATTCGGAGACCTGGGTTCCAATCTAGACCATGCCACCAACTTACAAGGTGCTTTGAACGAGCCCATGCCTTTCTCTGGCCTTCCCCATACTCAGAGGCATGTTGAGAGCCTTTCGAGCTCTGACGTCTGACCCATGAGCTCTGCTACTGGACAAAGCACTTCACACCATCTCTGTCCACGCCAACAAGCGCAGTATCTGGGCCCGGGACAGTCTTCAGGAGGAGCAGGACAGCCAGAAGCACGGGCTGGTGTAAAGAGCCCTGGTCTACCAACACAGGAGCTGGCTTCTGTCCCAGCCCTAAACCTGAACTTCTCTGTGATCTCTGGCAAATCACAGTACTGCCCTGAGCCTCTCACTTCCTTCCCCTCCAGCGTGGCGGTAAGCAAGGTTCATGGCGCCAGGTGGCCGTGACAAAGAGAAAGACAGGTCTTGGACAGACGGGTGGGATGCAAGGGGCCTCCCTGTTCCCGGGAAGCAGAGCATGTCTGCTCTCCAGGGCTCGGCCTCCTCCGCGGCCCAGCGTGGCTGCCACCTGGCTTGCATTCTGCAAGAGCACAGTAGCAATATCATGCCACCAGAGGGGCTGGGCCCTCCACTGGAGTCAGGCTCTAGTGAGAGGAGGACCCAGCAGTCAAGTGACAGCTAGAGCTCTAGAGGACTGAGGCAGAGCAACTGGGCCTGGGGAGGCAGTCCCACGTGCAGGCTGGAAGATCCTTAGTGACATCGCTGGGAAAGGCGACATCTGGAAAAACGAGCAGAGGTACAGTTGCCTCAGGGATCTGTCCAAGGTTTCAACCCAAATTCAGCCAGCCGGGAGCCCTGTGGTTAAGAGAAAGCATGATCCTGAGAACCAGCGGCCTGGTCTCCTGGCTCGGCCACCTACAAGCCGAGTCTCTCCTTGGCAGGGGCTCTGAGTCTCAGGTGAATCTCAGTTTCTTCATCTGAAAAGCAGGCTCATAATCATTTCTACCACAAGGGCTGTTCTGAGGATCCAATGAGATTATGTATCTGGAGCAAAGAACTGCCAAAGAAAACTCTCAGCAAAGGACAATGGTCTCATCTCTGTACCCCGGGTCCCCGGGCCCACAGAGGGCCTGCTTGCACCAGGGCGCAGGTGTCAGGGAAGCAGCCAGCTGGGAGACGGGGCCACCTTCTGAGGCAGCCCCTCCGAAACAGGGCTTGCTACCCTGTGCCTGTCATCATTGGTTCCAGGCTGAGCCTGGCTGGCAGAAGCCTACAGAGGTGCTGAAGGAGGCTGAGGGCAAGGGTCGAGGAGGCAGAGGGGAGGCAGGAGGGGAGGCAGAGGGGGAGGTCGGGGTGAGGCTGAGTAGAGGCTGGGGGAGGTTGGGTCGAGGCAGAGGGGAGACAGCGAGGTCGGGGGGAGGCTGAGGAGAGGCAAAGGGAGGCTGAGAGGAGGCAGAAGCCCCCTGGATCCCCACTGAACCTGTTTCTTGTCCCCTTTAAAATCTGTAAAACTGCCTTCTAGGCTACCTGAGTACAGGTCACAGGAGCTGCGGATGTAGCTGGGCCGTGCAGATTCAGGTTCCCCAAAACTTCAGCAGTGGGTCCCAGAGGCAGGCTGGCAGGGTGGGAGGCCAGAGCTTCCCCTAAGCAGGTGCCCAAGGCATCCATCTCCTGGGGGTGCCCTGAAAGGCTCCCACACACTTAGAAAACAGCCCAGCTGGCTGAGCATCAGGAGGAGGGAAACACAAGAGGGCACACTTGGAGGGCCTCTCCCTGTCTCCTCTCCCTGCCCACTGGGAGACTTTGTCACCTCCAGCCTCTAAGAGCCAGGAGATGTGCTGAGTGGGGAGAGCTGAGCATGCTCAGAGGAGGCTGCCCTTTAGAGGACACTGCAGAGAAAGGTTGAGGACATGGCTGGCTGCAGGCCTCGGTCCTGGTGCCAGGAGGGCCCAGGGTGACAGGAACAGCAAAGGGAGGTCAGGCCTCTCCTGGGGTTCAGTAAGAACCTCAGTAAGAAGCCATAGGAGGTCTGAGGAGACACGGTCTTCCAAGACCATTCCAGCCCAACCCCTCCATTCCACAGATGCAAAGAATAAAGCTCAGAGAGGGCAGGACCTCAGCCAACGTCACACAGCAAGGTGTTGGCAGAGTTGGGATGCACACCAAGGCCTCATACTCCAAAGCCAGTCCTCACGTACAACACAGTGCACCCCTCATTACTCCCACCTTTTTTTTTTAAGATTTTATTTATTTATTTGAGAGAGAGAATGAGATAGAGAGAGAGCATGAGAGGGGAGAGGGTCAGAGGGAGAAGCAGACTCCCTGCCGAGCAGGGAGCCCGATGCGGGACCCGATCCCAGGACTCCAGGATCATGACCTGAGCCGAAGGCAGTCGCTTAACCAACTGAGCCACCCAGGCGCCCTCCCACCTTTTTTTTTTTTACAACTACCTTTTACTGAGTACCTCGCTGTGATGTGCTGTACACCTCACTGCATGAGTCCCCTGAAGGTTCTCTGACCTCGGTACAATTCTGCAGCTGAGGAAACCGAGGCAGGGAGCGGTGAAGAGACTGAACCAAGGCCCTACAGTTGGGGCTTTCTGACTCCAGAGCCACAGCCCAGCATGCTTCCTCCAGCTCTGAGCCCTGGCTCTCTATCCTGCTGGGCTGGGAAGAGGAGACCCGGTTCACTTCAGGCTGTCATTTGCTTGCCATGTGACCTTGGGAGTGAGACACCCACCCTCTCTAAACTCCTGGGTCCCTCTGAGATCCCCAGCAGGACCAATATGCCCCGGCTCTGTGATCTGCCAGGGGAGACCAGGAGCTGGCTGGTACCCCAGGGAAGAGTAACAGAACTCCCCTGGAGGCACCTCCCAGGCCTGGGTGAGGCCCGCGAGGCCCCTGCGTAACACTTGCACACACTGCCGTGGGGGACACAGTGTGGCCACGAGCTGAGTGCCAGCATGAGAAGGGAGAACAGTCACCAAGCCCTGTGTTTACTCATTTGGCCTCAGCAATGCCGTAAGGTAGGCACTATTTCCATTTTCTAAAGGAGAAACTGAAGCTTGGAGTTTAAAGAACTTGCCCCCGTGGCACCCAGCCAGGAAGCAACACAGCTGATACTTGATTCCAGGACGGCCTGACCCCAAAGGCTGAGGGCTGCCCTCACACCAGACTGCTCAATAGGAAATGACCTGTCAGACTGCTTCCTGCTGCCGCTCTCATCCGTAGGGCAGAGGTTCTGGAGTCCAGCCCACATGGGGCCATGCAGGGAGGGCCCGGCTGGAGGCCGGGAGCCCATCGGTGACGAGCCGAGCACACAGGGGCAAGGTCCCACACAGGTGGAGAGGCTGCTGGCCTGCCTACCTGCCGGCCACCGGTGTGCCCCACAGAAGTCACTGTCCCATGCCCGGGAAGAAGTGAAGCAAGCCTCCCACCTGAGCAGGGCCCACTGTACGACCGTGCACAAGGCACCTGGGGGTGGGGGATGCCTGTGGCAGCAGGAACCAGGAAGCAGCACTGCAGGGCGGGACAGGAAGGGCCCGGAACTCAGGCTGGAGCCCTGGTTTCTGAGCGGCTCAGTCATGAGATGAGCGCAGCGTCTTCCTGAGATGGGGATGTGGATGATCATGGCACTCACTGCGGGCTCCTTCACCTTCAAACCGTCCGGTGAGGGAGGCGCTATCACACTCCCATCACTGACAAGGAACCTGCAGCTCAGAGGGGCTAGGCCACCTGCCCAAGGCCACCTTGCTGGTAGGGGGCAGGATGAAGAGGGATTCAGGCCCAGGAAGCAGACTCCAGAGCGGCCAGAGGCTTGTCCTTGGGGCATTTCTCAACCACGTTCCTCATCTGAGCCACAGAAAAAATAAGCTGGATGACTATTTTCTCAACTCTCCAAAAGATGGCCCTAACTAGACGGTCTCAGAACATTCAAAGGAGCAGGCTGGGGAACCCACTATGGTACTAACTATGGTTATTATCCACGGAACGGAAAGAGTACTGGCCCTGGGTGCCAATCCCCATGTGCCTGCACTCTGGGCCTGGGTTTGCTCAGCCATGCGGTGACAGGGCCAGACAACCTCACATGGCTCTTTCACTCTGGTTTCTTAGGATTCAAGGTTGCTCGGTTCCAGCACTTTCTTGTAACCCTGGGTAAGTTAGTTAACCTCTCCCGACCTTGGGGTTCTCATTTATAAAATGAGTGGAGGACACCGCCACTCGCCTCACAGGATCAGGTGAGGCCCACCCAAGATGCTGAAGGCAGAGAGCCCAAAACAGGGCCACACAAGGCGAGAGCTCCAGGCGGTGCCTCCTGGTCTTTGCTCGGGACTTCTGTGACGTCACCATTCACTGCCACTAGAACATGGGTCACTCCACAGCCTCGCCCTGAAAGGGGATCCGAGGGCTCCCACCCCACCCTGGACCAACAAGGCACTCCCAGCGGCCCTGCCCAGCAACCTGATATCACTGTCACGGTGCTTTTATAATGAGCTGTGGCTCCAAAAGAGGCGGGAGCCAGAGCCCAAGGAGCCACTTCTGCCTCGGTGCGCCTGGTACTGAGCGTGCTGGCCAAATACAGGGGGGGAGGGGAGCCCACCTGGGCCGGTTCTGTGCAAATCATATTGTGCCAATTCTTCCTGGGGAGGAGCAGGGTGAATGAGGCACAGACCCCAGCCCAGGCTGGTCAGGGTTTTGCTTCCAGATTCCAGACCTCAGTCTAGGCCATCAGCTCATAGGCCTGGGGGAACCCTCTCTATCCTCTTATAAAAGCTGGGGGGGGGGGGGCGGCGGGCACGAAGGCTCCGGAGATCCAAACACCGAGCTAGAAGAAGCCTCAGAGACTACACAACTCCAGGCTATTACCTGCAGGAGGGGGCAGGGAGCAGGGGTGCTGGTTTGGCTCCTTAGGGGGAGGAAGTGAACTCTGTGGGGCCAGGGAATGGACAGAGGTCCGGATTTGGGGGCACAGTTAGGATGGAGAAGGCTGTAGCCTAGACTGGGGCAGCATCTCCTTCCCCACCCGAGCGCCCCCGCCTCTGCCCCAACTTCCTGCTTCCCCATCCTCCTGGACCAGAGGACGGCGGACACCCCCTCTGCTGAGAAGTGGGGGGGAGCTCAGAAGCTGCGGGGCCGACGTCCCCCTTGGCTTGGTTCTGGCTCCAACACTCGCTGCCTCTGCAGCCTTCCCTGGACCATGGTTTCCTCCCAGGTAAGAGGGCAGGCTGGGCTCACTTCTCAGAGGCCTCTAGCTCTGAAAGCCCGTGATTTTACATACTAAGCAGCACACGTGTCACTTTCCACCTTGTACTTTCCACTTTGTACTCTGCTATTTGTTATCTCCTACCCTAATGCTGATCTTTCCCGCACATTATCGCATTTAGGTTTAGACTTCATGGCATCCGTATGAGGCAGGTGTGGGTTCTCCTGCATTAAAGACAAGAAAACCAAAGCTCAGGGCACAGAAGCCCAAGAACACACCCAAACAGGGCACAGGAGAGCCAGGACTTGCAGCCAGGGTTCCAGAAGCCAAACCCTGGGTTCCACACGGAGGAAAGCCTGAAAGCGGCCCTGCCAGGCCAGAGCGGAGGGCCCCGACCGGCTGGTTCAGGAGCTCGTCCCAGGCCGTCCCTCTTGGAGCTGCTCCTTCAATGCAGCTAAGGGGACTCTTAAAAAGTCAAACTTAATAAAAAAAAAAAAGTTGTAAAAGAATAGGAACAGCACAATTAGTACTATGAAACTATTTTTATTAAAAAGAACTTCAGGGGCACCTGGGTGGTGCAGCTGGTTAAGCGTCTGACTCTTGGTTTCAGCTCAGGTCATGACCTCAGGTGGTGAGCTCGAGCCCCACATCGGGCTTGCACTCAGCATGGAGTCTGCTTAAGCTTCTCTCTCCCTCTGCACCCCGCCCCCTACCATGCACACTCTTTCTCTCCCTCTCTCTCTCTAAAAATAAATGAATAAATTTAAAAAAAAAAAGAACTTCACACAACAGCAAAGTCCAGGCAAACACACTGAACTGCGAAGTGATCAGCTCTAAGGAGCAGGTGAGTGAAAGGGAGAGGACTGGCATTTTTTCTTTACACACTTAGATAGTGTTTGAATTTTTGTTTCCTTTTTATGAACAACAACATCAAAAATCCGGGAGAAAAGTTTTGTGAGCACGTGCTCTAAGTCTAAACTCAGTATTAAACACTTTACCGTAGTAGATTATTTCATTTAATTTTCTTTTTTTTTTTAATTTCATTTAATTTTCACAAAACCCTTCGGAATATAAAGAATGTTCAGAGCAGCTTCTTTCATTAACTGTCAAAAATGGGAGCCAACCCGGATGCCCAGGAGCAGGCGAGTGAGCCGCTGTGGCTTCTTCATACCAGGCAGTGCTGCACAGCGACAGAAGGGACAAGCTCTCGTGCATGTGACGACAAAGAGCAACCTCCTGGACAGGCAGAGCGAAAGACGCCAGACCCAAGAGAGTACCTGTTGTCTGACTCCAGTTGTATCAAGGTCAAGAACAGGTAAAACCAACTGATGCCAACAGGGCTCAGAACAGTGGTTACCTCAGAGGAATGTGGGGGTACAGACCGGGAAGGGCAGGAGGGGACTTTGGGGGGGTGGGTACATAGATATCCTCTATCTTGACTGGCTTGTTAACATGGTTGCAAACATTTGTAAATAGTCACTGAGCCGATCACTTTAAGATGAGTGCACTCTTCTGTATGTATTTATGTACGTTATCCCTCAGTTAAATAGAGGGGGGAAAGATTTAAAAAAACATGCAAGGGAGAGTTATGTACAGACGAATGATGTTCACAGGTCAGGTACTCAGCCTAAGGTCGGTTAGCTGGCAGGTGGTGCAGCTGGGGTTCAAAGCCAGGTCGGCTAGACTCTGACGACCTTAAGCCACCAGGTTCTACTGATCCTGTACTGACTGTACAGAAGGAGGCCTCGACGCTCTCCCCTCCAGGCGCTGCACTGGCAGCCCTGCCCCTGCTTGCTCCTCACTGCTAATCACCGTGGCTGTGATTCAGTCACCTGCTCACGTGGACACGAGCCTCGCTCCCTGGAAGCCTCAGCACACCAGCAAGGCCCACGGGGAGCAGAGACCAGGCCCACCACTAAAGCTTCGGGCCTGCTGGGAGCTGGGTCGGGAGGGGTGCTCTGTGCCAGGACAGGGTACCCGGGACACACCCACTTGCCCTCACCGGCCCCGGCCCACAGTGACGGAATTTCAGATGTGGAAGGACGGCTGAGCAGCAGAGCTGGGCCTGGCCTTGGCTCTGACACCTGGCCCGGTGCTGAGGCTGCTGGACTACACAGCCTCATGCTGACTCAGGAAAGCTGACCCTGCCAGTCAATCTCATCCCCTTCCTCACCAGGGGAGCAGAGGAACTTTGAGGAACTTGGCTCCTCTGGAGCCGCCCACTCTGCTCTCAATTCCTAGCCTGCCCAGGCTCCCTCCCTCCTCCTTCCAAGGGAACCACCTCCTGCTGCTAGGCATGTTCCCCCTCCTGCTACATCCTTTTCATTCCCCACCCCCCAACTCCTACACAATCCTCGTCCCAAACCATTTCCTGCAGTTTCCCATCTGATCAGTTTCTTAGGAAGGATAATTATCTATGGAGGGAGGAGGCGGAAAATTCCCAGAGCCAAGAACACTGCAAGAAACTTCTAGTCCTTTCTCCACCTGCTAGGAGAACCTTCATCCTCAACACAGGCCAGCTGTGATCATGCCTCACCACAAAACCTCTCCAGTTCCCGTCACTACAAGAAAGATCCACACTCCCCTACATTGAGTCAGAGGCCTTCCTGATCTTTCCCAACTTAGGTTCAGGCCTTGTCACCACTACATTTTAAGTGGCAGGGCCAGAACCAAGGCCCGTCTGCCACCAGGGCCCACGCCGCACTGTGCCGCCTCCCCGTGTCACTTCAGCCTGGACCATGGCTGTTCACACGTCTACCTCCCGCACACACCTGTCAGCACGACTGGCGGTGGGGGGGGGGGAGCTCCTGCCTGCACAGATGTGCTGACACACAGTAGGTGCTCAGAGGTCAGAGGCCAGCTGAAGAGAAGCTGCGGCGCCCACGGGCAGCCGCCTCACCTGCAGAGGGAACAGGGGGCTGGTCCCGAGGGAATGGTGGGGGAAAGAAGACCCACTGACACCATTACAGAAGGCCTCTGAACTAGGGGCTTGGGAGACCTGAACTAACCCCAGCTCTGTTGCCTCCTGGCCTGTGGGCAAGTCATTTCCTCTCTAGCCTTCTGCTTCCTCCTCTGTGGGATGAGGGGGTTGGGCCAGGCTCTGTCACTGCTCACTGAGCATGTGCCGGCCTTCCTGCCAGGTGCTCTCCACGGCACTGTGGAGGACCCTCCCCAGGGCTGCAAGCCAGGCCCCTCCTGCTGTAAGAGCCAGCAAGTCTATGCCTCTTGATCCCAACCCCCTTATCTTTCTCCATCTTACCACCTGGATCCCTCACTCAGTCCCCAGCACCTTCCTAACAATAAAGTCTGATTCTCTGATTCGAGGCCTGGTCTTTCTGGGCCTGGAGGCCCCCCAGGTCACATGGGACCCTAGGATTCAGCAGGGAACAGGCATGTCGGAGTCCTGGCACTTGGCCGCACCAAGGCGTGCACAGGACAGGTCCGGTGACCGCCTGCCTGCAGGCACTGGGGTGGGGCAGGGGAGGAAGAGGCAGGAGTCCAGCAGAGCCTGGTTCCCGCTCAGCCCCTCCCCTCCTCATGTGCCCTCACCCCCTCCTGCTCTGCTCCCGCTCCCTGGTCACCCCTCCCTGGGAATGGCTCTCCCAGGCTGGAGCTTCTGTCCCACTGTGGCCTGGCCACAGGTGTCTGCTTGGAAGCTTCACACCTGTTGCTCTCACAGACCTGGGCCGAGTGACTGTGGGCCAGGGACCTGCTTTGCTCAGTTCACTGAGGCCAGGGCCAAGCCAGAGCCAACTCTCCATCTCTGGCTCCCAGACTGCACATCCCTCCCCAGGCCAGACCACATCACCCTGATCAAAAGCCTTCGATGGCACCACACAGCATCTAGAAGCCAACCCAAAGCCAACCCAACCCAATCTGACCCCTGTCCTCCCTTCCATTCTCACACCACACCTCCTTCCTTCCCCCTCCCTCTCTCTTCCCTCCAGGTTCCTCAAACATGCCCTCCCCAGGGCCCCTGGTCTTTGAAAGGCAAGCTCCTTCTTGTCATTTGCTCAGCTCAAAAGCCACCTCCTTAAAGAGGCCTTCGCTCACCATCCAAAGGAGCACATCTCTCTCCTATTTATTTTCTTCAGGATACTTATCACTGCACGACGCTGTTGTGTCCACTGCCCAACGCCCCACACTGGCATGCGAGCCCCCTGACTCCAGGAGCCTCCTTGTCTTGCTCCTGCCTGTGTCCTCAGCCCCCAGAACAGTGTCTGATGTGGGAGGAGAGGAGTGCTACACATCAGACTCGGTGGCCAGGGAGGCTTCTCTGAAGAGATGACCTCCGATCCAGGGCCTGGACACGGGGCTGGCCCGCAGCAGTCTTCCAGGCAGGGGAGAGCAAGCACAGGGGCCCTGTGGGGGGATGGGCCTGGCAAGCCACAGGCACCTGAGAAACCCAGGCTGCTGATGTAAGCGAGGTAGGGGAGGGACGGCGGGCAGTGAAGTCGAGAGGTGTAGCCACACCTCTCCTGGATTTTATTTCATGCCAGGTTCGTCAGGAAGCACTTGAAAGGTCTGAGGCAGGGGAATGCTGAGTTCTGGTTTACATTTCTGCACAGTCCCTCTGGCTGCTCCGTGGAGAGCTGATTACAGGCAGAGGGGAGTGCAGCCAGGAGCCCGCTCAGGGGGCCACCGGAGTCACCAGGTTAGAGACCTCGCGGCTTGGACAGGGAGAGCAGAAACGGAACCAGAGTGAAGGGCGAGCCTCGGATCTGTGCGGCCACACTTTCCAGCAGCCTGAAGAGCCCTCTGGCTGGAGTTCTCCATGCCTGGGAATCCAGACTAGCCCACCTACCCAATCTTATTTCTCACTGACCCCCAGCTCAGACTCCCCCCCGCCCCAACCCTGGCTGGCTAGGCCTCCTCTTCTCCCCGACCTCCGGCTGGCGGCCCACTCACACCCGCTGCTCAGAGCCTTGGCTGGTGTGGCGACCCTCGCCTGATCCACAACCCCCACCCCCCGCCCCCGAGGTCTTGCGAAGGCACCTGCCCAAAGGCCTCTGCTCCGTCCTCATGCCAGCCACATCTCCCCTCTCCCTGAAGTCCTAGGTTTTGAGGTCGTGGCACGGCAATGTTTGGGCACCCTTGCTCCCCGAGGCAGCTGTAAAGCCGGTAAAGGCACACACCAGGCCTCGTACCCTCAGGGCAGCCATGACACTGGGACAACAATGTACCGCGCAGAACCCCCCACACAAGGCCAGGCGCTCAGGAGGTCCCAGACGACAGGAGCTCCCTCCTTGCCGCCACATCCAGCGATGCCCAGCACTGGTGCTCACAGCCCCGCAGGGAGCCTTGGCTTCTCTGCCCAACCAGGCAGGAGGGTGAATGTGTGTGGGGCTGAGGTTAAGGCGGGGGGGGGGATGCCCCAATGGGTTTCACAAGCAAAGGTCAACAGCTCTGCATTATCTATGGTTCTGCATTATTTCCATCTCTGTGCCTTTCTCCAGCTCCACCCTCCCTGTGAGCAAACTCCTGCTTAACCTTCGCGGCTCAGCTCAAAGCCTGAGGAGCCTTCTCTGAACCACCCCCCACCCATCTCCTCCTGTGCACCCACGGCCCTGCGGGGCCCTGAGGTGACATTTCACAGCACAGCTCAAGCGCCTGTGTATGTGTCAGTCCCTCCTGGGAGGCTGGGATTATATTTATTCATCTTTCCATCTCCAGCACAGCATTTATGAGGCACGGATCGGTGTTTGTCGAATGTGTGTCTCCCCCTCTCAGCTGAGACCACACTCAGACACCTCAGCTCACGGCCTCATCTGCCCGCCCACACCAGTTCTGGTGACAGTCACCAATGCCCTCCTCTGGCTCTCATGCCCAAAACCATCTTCCAATCATTCGCATTTCTGCTTCCATTTCTGAGTGCTTATGTTGGGCCTGGAGCTTTACACACGTTCCCTGTTTCGCTAGAGAAACTGAGGCTCAGCCACGGTGGTGGCGTTACAAAGAGGCAGAAACTTCTGTCCTTCATACTGGCACAGTTCACCTGGCACCTCATCAGAGCAGGGCCTATTTTAAAAACCATCATCTGTTCTGCAAAATTCAGTGCTTTTATAGCTACACGTCAAGTTGTCATACAAGATCGTGCTTTGCTCATTAAATGTTTCAAGTGATAAGTCTTGCTACTACAGCTAGATTGGGAAATGACTGTCACGTAAGAGAAACAGCACAGGACCTCGAATGAAGGCCACAGTCAGGCTTTCTGCTCCTGGGCAAACCACCTAACCTCCTGGGACCTCGGTCTCCGCACTCGTAAAAAGGAGAACAGCATCTCCCCAGAGGGCTTCCTGATGCATGCTGGAAAGTACTCTAGCCACCTTAGGAGCATACTCATTGAAAGGATAAATACGATTTCTCCGTAGCCACCTCGCCCCTGCGCTTAGCCCAGCACTGGACACACAGCAGGGCGTAAGTCTTGCTGAGCAATTATTCAGTTAATGGGTGATTCAGGAGTCAGAGAAAACAAGCCAGTATTTCTCTTCCTCCTGATCCCAGAGGGATTCCTGAGTGCCACCATTTATCGTGTGTCTGGAATGTGCCAAACTCTGTGACAACCATCTTACAAGGGTACTCTCCCCAAATCCTTCCAACATTGCTGCCAGGTGTTACACCATGTGATCAAATTGAGACTCCAAGAGGGGAAGTAACTTGCCCAAGTCACGGTGCCACAAAGTGGTAGAGCTGAGATTTGAACCCAAGTCTGTGGCGTGGCAAAGCCCGTGTTCCTAACCACCATGTTTCCAAAGGAAGCTGCTCTGGGACACTCCTCTGTAATTCAAAGGTCCTGCCCCAAGTAGAAGCTTCTGGCTGTGCCCAGTGAGACCTGTCTCACTCAAGCATTATCTAAATCCTACTTATTCTTCAAGGGTTAGTTCAACTGTCACTTCCACAAAACCCCCTCCCCCCATCCTCCCAGGTGGTAAGGCCTTTTTTGCCTCTTCTAAGCCCTCACAGAATCCCATCTGCACCTCAAATCACTCCCACTTTCTACTGCCTAACTGTGCTGCATCTATATGGCACTTCTCAGACTGGTCCCTGAGTTCCTCAAAAGAAGTGGTTCTCATGGCATCTTTGCTTGGTCCACCAGCCAGCCTGGCCAGGGGAGGGTGGGGTGGACTGCCTGCTCCCCTCCTCCACTGCGCTGTAACAGGAGTCTTGGGCTGTGCTCAGTGAGGTGAGCTGGCTCCGCCTCAAGCAGACATCCTGCCTACCCGGTCCAGCATCCAGATTCCTGCCAGCCCTCGCCCAGGACTCAAAAGATAAGATCTCGATGCCTTGCCTGGTTTGATGGCAAAGACGCTAGAAAAAGCACAGCACCCAGGCTCAACACTGGCTTGTGACGGAGTCCAAAGCCTTGCAGTTGGTTCTCCTGCAAGGGGCTATGGGGCCAAGGTCAAATGGCTTCCCTGCCAGGAACAGCTCTCAGATAGATACTCCAGCAGGAAGCTGCCCTTCTTAGGCTGAAAGGGCCCATCAGCATTACCAAGGCTTAGAAACCAACATCCAGGCCAAAGACCACAGCCCCTCGTATTGGCCCAGCTCTTACTGCCCAGAGACCCCTGCGTTATTAGTTAAGAGAGCAGGGAAAGCCCTCCCCCCTCTGCCATTAAACTCCTGTGTGGCTCTGGGCACATCCTCTCTGGGCCTCAAGTGGAAAATAAGAGGATGAGATGAAAACATCTCCATCTCCCCTCTGGGCCCCGGGGCCCCAGGTTACCGTAGGTTCTTTCTACCTCTAGTATTCTGCAGGTAGAAAAACAGTCTCTACTTTCACTCCCAGAAACAGGGTGAGAGCGAGAGATAAAGCGTCCTCAGTCCAGGAAACAACAGAGGTCAACCAGGGCGGCCCAGCACTGTGCCCTCAAAGCCTGTCCCCTTCAGAGGCAATCCCTTGTTTCTGCTGCCTCAAAGGTAGCTGCTTCCCCTAACAGACTCAGAGGTGTGTTTGGGCCCTAGTCACTTTAGGAAAAAGGGGGAGAGGCGTGAATTACCTTCTGGGGTGTGAACTGAACTCACCACGGAAACCTAGCAGACCCTGGGGGCAGAAGGAGCCCAGCACCTTCCCTGCTTGCACAGGAGGGCAGGGCAGGAGTCTGCTGCATCTGCTTTGATCCCCAATCCAGAAAAGCTTTTCTCTATTTTACAGGGTCAATTTCCTTTTTCTTTTTCCAGGACACAGCTTACTCATCCTGACTGGGTTCATTCCCCTTCCCTAGAATGAGTTCTGCAGTCCCCTCGGCAAATCCCACTCACCCGAGGGTTCAGTATTACACTTTGCCCAACCAAAGTCCTTTACCTTTCTTCAAATTTTCACAGCACAAAATGCCAAAGCTCTTCAACTTTGTGGGGCTACAGATCCCTCGGAAAATCTGTGGCTAGTACTACTCTCTCTGATAAAAATATATACCACGTCTACAGACTATTTTGGGGGGGGGTCCACAAGTCCCCTGACCTCCATCATGGACTTGAAAGACTCTTAGGGGCACCTAGCTGGCTCAATTGGTGGAGCATGCGACGCTTATCGTGAGTTAGAGCCCCACATCTGGTGTAGAACTCACTTAAAAATAAATAAATAAAAAAAAAATAAAAAAGTATCTTAGAAACCTAGATCCTAGAAGAAAAGCAGGTCATCCAGTCCATTCTCCCACCTAAGCCAGATTCCCTTCCAAAAGCAAGCCTTACTGGGATGCCTGGGTGGCTCAGTCAGTTAAGCATCTGCCTTTTGCTCAGGTCATGATCCCAGGGTCCCACATCAGAATCCTTGCTCAGCAAGGAGCCTGCTTCTCCCTCTGCCTGCCACTCCCTCTCTCTCTTTCTGACAAATAAATAAATAAAATCTTAAAACGAAACAAAAAAAAGCAAGCCTTACCGAACGATGCTCCTCTTCTCCCCCTGGCCCGCTCCTCAGGACTACTCCTTCAGGAAACCTTCCCTCATCTCTCCTGCTCCAATCCAATGCCCCCATCATCCCAGCCTGAGCCACACACTTTCTTACCTGTGCTTCCTCTCTTGTGTTGTTGTCTTACTTCCCCAGCAACACAGCTGGCTCTCTGCGAACCCGTTCATTTAATCCCGTAACCCTGAGCTGGAGTTGGAGAGGACCACGATCCAGTACTTGAGAATTCTATACTCTGAAGGCAGGGCTAATGACGGCAGTGGGCCGTCTCCCAAAGGGCCTCCGTCTGCCCTGGGCCTCACCAGAGCAGAGGCTCATCTGGGATGACTGCCTTTCCTGCTGGAAAGTCCCGGAGAGGCCTTTCAACAACTGAAATCGACAGATAGGAAAATTAAGGCCCAGGGAGGCAAAATGACCTACCATAGGTCAATATGCAAGAAAGAGGCAGAGCTAAGACTAGGATCCAGGTCCCAGCCTAGAATTCTTTTCTTTTACACAAGTGGTTTTATGAAAACTAAATCTATCCTCATACTCCCACACTCATATATGCATAGAGAATTTATGAAAAGTAGCACAAGAAAGTTAACTCCGGGAAGTATGACAGTTGGGTTATCAGAGAAGTAAGGAGGGAAACTTTTACTTTTTACCTTAATACCCTTCTGTACTGTGAGTTTTATTTCTGTTTGTTTTGTTTTGACCACAAACATGTTTTATTTATTCATATTTTAAAAATAAATCTGCCACAGAAAGGAGATTCTGGCCCCAGCCCACTCCCAACACACATTAAAAACAAAGAGAAGCCATAAGTCAACCTGTCTAGGCACAACCATAAATTAGTGAGATTGCCTTTTTGAATGGTTTATGGCCACTGGTCTCATTCATTCACAGTCACGGTGCAGTTGATGGCTTGAAGAATCTTCCCGGGAAAAGTTTAATTCAATTAGGGTCTTGGCAGCTCCCTGAGGAAGCTCTGGTATCTTGCTTTTACTTACAAAAATTGAGGGCAGACCAAAAAGACCCAGACTTTCCCAGGGAGACCCCATGCAGCCCAGAGAGGATGCCCTCAGAGATCATCATTTAGAGCCAAGCCCAGGGAGGTGGCCAGGGAGGGAAGTGGCCTTGGCAGCACCGCTCACACACGGGCTGACGCCTCCAAGCACTCTGAGTGTGACTTTCGGAGCTCAGTTAAACTCCCAGCCTGGCATTCGGTCTGGGGGACTAGCCTCTCCAACCCTTGCTCTCCTTCCTCTCTGAGCCATCAAACTGGTTTCCTGTCTGCCCCATGCTTCACGTGGACCCCATCTCTACATGGAAGTCAGTCCTGCACTCCTTCAATCCCCAGATACACAGGAGCCCTTACTCTGCACCAGGCAGAGAAGAAAGCAAACAAAGGCCCTGTCCTCAAGGGGCTTACATGCTTGTGGGGATTGTGTGCTAAGAATAACTCTCTTGGTCCTGCATGTTAATCTCATTCCTCTCTATTCTTCAAGACTGGCTCAAGTTCCACTTCCCCTGAGAAGTCTCCCCTTCTCACCCCTGCCCTCGGGAACTGATGTTCCGGGAGTCTGCCCATCCTCTCAACACAAACAGACCATTTTCTCCTAAGCACACTGGAAGCTCCTAAAGAGCAGCGCCCGGGGTTTCACTCTTCTTGGTTCCCTGATGGGCCACAAGCTAAACGCCTGGTGGCTGATTTCGGCTGACCTGCCTCTTGGATCCCAGCTTGAAGAGACAAATTAATTAGCTGCTCTCAGTCCTGGCTGAGCAGTACAAAGACATAGCCTTTGTGAGCTTTGCCTGGTATACGGCAAGTGCTATGTTAAGTGTTAGCTATTTATTATTTTGGTGAGCTTGTGGGCTCTGCCTGACGCACAGCTGTGATGTCACCCCTCCGCCTTCAGTGGCCTGGTCTCCAGCAGGCTGAATACCGTGGAAGGGCCAGACTGGGCTTAGGGGTAAGTGTCCCCCTCCCCCCGCAAAGGGACTGGAAAGGGGGCCCGGGGAGGAACAGGACTTCTCATCCTGAACCTCGCTCCAAGTTGCTTAAGGACATATCGTCCCAGAAAAGAACTTGCTGGGAGTGATTTTGGGAACTCCAAATTCTCAGCAAGTCAGTATTAGAAGTCAGGGGTCAGGTCTGGCCTAATAGACCCCAAAACTGGCCCCGCATCCTAGATGAGCTTTAGGGGGAAGAAAATGAAGTCAGCATGATCCCAAGGAAGGGGGAGAGCCCACTGATCCAGTTTGATCTAACTCAAAACTTAGTTCAGTTAAAATTAGATTAGCCCATAAGAGTAAAAATACCCACATATAATCACGGGCTGCCTAAAAGTAACAGTTGATGTTTATCGGCATCTAAGATGGTTTGGCCCAGGGCGGTGTGTGCAGACAACCTTGGGGAGACATGTCTGACTCAGACGTTTGCAGGGGGTGTGAGTGCTGCAAAATGAGGCCCACACAGGCGATGGATGACTCAGGAATAACCCAGGTCCTGGGTTTGCTGAGTGAGCCTTCTCTCCCCACCGAGGAAAGAAAGGGGGCAGCTGAGGAGATGACAGGAGGAGGCAGGCCAGCCAGCTCAGTCCAGGCTGGCATTTGCAAAGGGAGCCTGGGGCCCCTCCACTCCAGTTCCCTGCCTCTCCTGTGTTTCTGAATGCCAACACCTCAAAGAAGGGCTATTTAATTCACAGTGGGACTTGGAGTTGGGGGGGGGGCGGGTGTCACAATTTTTTCCCTAAACCCGAGAAATGATCCACAGAGAGCAGTCAAGACTTGAAATACTAAAACCGTAAAACTCTTCCTTGTTCAAAATGATTATGGGAAAAATAAAACTTCTGAACTGAAAGGGAGTTGGGGCATAATGAAGAACATGAGCACTGGGGTCAGAAAGATCTGAGCTTAAACCCCAGTATTTTCTAGCTGTGCAAGTACCTGACATAGCTTTTTTTTTTTTTAAAGATTTTATTTATTTATTTGAGAGAGACTGAGAGATAGAGAGCACGAGAGGGAAGAGGGTCAGAGGGAGAAGCAGACTCCCTGCTGAGCAGGGGACCCGATGTGGGACTCGATCCCGGGACTCCAGGATCATGACCTGAGCCGAAGGTAGTCGCTTAACCAACTGAGCCACCCAGGCGCCCCTGACATAGCTTCTAAAATAGGAGCTTAATAAGTAGCAGCTAAGGTAATTAACAAATATTTGACAAAACTAGTACAAGTATTTCCTAACAGGAGCTCAGAGAGGTGGTGCCTTGCCTAAGGTCACACAGCTCAACAAAGAACTAAGACCAGATCTCAGGTTTCTTGACTTCCTCATTCCGGCCCAATCAGCATGTTTTTGGTTGTAATTCACTGCTCTGCCTCTCCTTTCTCCTCTGGGAGGGCCTACAATACTTTAAGGAAAAGGAAAAGCCCTCTATTTCAAAGGTTTGCTGTTCCATTGACCAGGGCTCTGAGAATGACAGGCCCCAAGGCTGAGTTCAGCCCTCACGTTCTTTATAAGAACTAGGAGCTGATCTGGCCTGGGCTCCAGACCGCCCCAGACTGCCCTGCTCCTTCAGCTCTCCCCTCCTACTGGGGGAACTGGTGCCCCTTCTGACAACGGCTCGAGTACCAATGTGGATGTGCCTAGTCACTTAGTCTCATCAAAGCCCCTTTGGATCTCTGGGCTCCCTTGATCTTTATAAGGACCCAGTATGTCAGCCAGGCAGGAAAGAGGATGGGGTCTTGGGTTAGAAGTCCACAGATGTGTCCTTTGCCACTTAACTTGCTAAGTGACCTCAGGTTCCTTAGATGTACAATGGGCACATCAATACCACCTGCTAACCCACCCAGACGATCAGAATTAAATACTACATATGCAAATGCTTTGGAAACAAGTTACAGTAGTAATGATAATTACTACTAGATTCTGCCTGCCTTCCAGGGCTAAAGAAATTTATACCACCTGCTCCCAACACAGAGGCTGCCTCTCAGGGGATCCTGCTGGGCCCTGAGGATAACCAAAAGCAGCCCCACACCCTCCCCGCCCAGAGGCAGAAGACCATAATCAAAAGGTTAGCCACCCCCTCCTGGCTAACTCCCCTTTCACTGGCACTCCCCTGCCCAAGCACGGAAGAAGTAAGCTCTAGTCAGACCACAGAGAGGGCACCTCCAAAGAGAGGACAGGCAGGGAGGGTCACTACCAGAGGACCAGGGACAGGCCCAGACTCACTGCAGGAGTCAGTTCTATCTATGCAACTCACAGGGACAGGGGATAGGCTCAAAGCCAGGCACAGAACCCCAACAGCCTCCTCAGGACAGAGAGAAGGCTCCCACCACTGACATCTGTCCCATCCCTAGAGGGAGTCCAAGTGCAGCAGGCTGGGCACCGACTCCGCGGAAGGCCGTGTGTGCATCTGCCCATGGGACTGTGAGCGGCAGGAGAGACAGGTTCACTCCCCTAGGAGGCTATGCCAAGACTCAAACAGAAAAGAGTTCCGTTTGAGAAAAGAGTTCAGAAATTCAACATCACAGAAGATAACCTCTATGAGCTGTTTCCTCATCTGTAAAACAGAGATAGCCTTTCTTTCGTATGATTTTAGAATTAAATGAGATCACTTTTTTTTTTAAGATTTTATTTATTTATTTGTCAGAGAGAGAAAGAGAACACAAGCAGGGGGAGATGCAGGCTCCCCGCTGAGCAGGGAGCCCGATGCGGGGCTCGATCCCAGGACCCTGGGGTCATGACCTGAGCCGAAGGCAGACACTTAACCAAGTGAGCCACCCAGGTGCCCCTAAATGAGATCACTTTTATAAAGTGCCTGACACTACTCTGTAGATACTCAATAAATGCTAATTCTGATTAAAACACAAACACACCCAACAGAAGGGATGTCACAGGGCAGGCTAGGCCTCGTGCCAAAGTTGTGGATAAACAATAAGGGAAACGGGTTCAGGGGGAGAAGCCAGAGCCACGGCTGTGGGCTGAGTGGGCTGAGAAGCCGCCCAGAGGGGTGGAGTCTGAACAGGCCCTAGAAGCTACCTCAGCAGCCGGCAGGGCATAGTGCTGGGCATTCCCAAGTGTGTCCCCTACACCCATCTGAGAAGGCAGAGACAGCATCATCACCTTACCAATGAGGCAAGTGCGGTCCAGAGAGACGAGGCAGCTGCCATGGTCACTGGTACTGTGGGGCAGGGCCAGGAGCCCAGGCTCTCTGACCATGTCTTTGCTTTCCCAGAGCTGGAGGAGCACGGTGGGAAGGAGAGGACAGGCACGCCTCGTGGGAGCTCAGCTGAATGAAGTCCAGCACCATGACCAATCGGAAGCCCTCCGAGTGCCCTGATGCTTCTGGAGATACGTGTCCTACCTGAAGGCCTCCTCCCAGCCCCCAGCTGACCCTCTCCTCCCACTGTCCTGCAGTCAGTCAGCTATCTTCCCCAAGAGGAAAAGGTCACCCCTTTCTTTTTAGGGAGTGCCGTCTGGGCTTCTTGAGACAATTTCAACATGACCTTTAAAGTTGTTCGTCTCTTCTTCTGAGAAGCGGGAGAGGTGTGTTCTCGTCTTATTTTTACAGGAAACCAGTTGCTGGGGCTGATAGATCCATGCATGTGAAGTGGGCAATAGTGACCCCCACCCTCCCACCTCCCCTACTCACAGACTTATTTAAGGAGGAAATGGCAGGATACGCCTTGCAAAGACCAAAACAAAAACAAAAAAGCTACAAGACGTGAAGAGACAGAGGAAGGCTTTTTTGCCTCTGGTCAGGAGACAAGATGGATACCTGCTTTATGGGCTCTCAGGGCCTCTGCCAGGAGTTCCAGGTCAGGGATATGGGCAAACGGTCGCAGGGGGTGCCAGTGGCGAGCGGGATTACAGTTGGGCTCTCCCTTGGAACAAGCACTAGACTGGGAGTCGGGTGAACTGGGGACAAAGTGGAATTCACACAGGGCCCAGATCACAAGGTGGGGAGGGGTGGGGAGGGGGGTACGGGGGAAGCAGACCTAACCGAAGGTTTGGGGTCACACTCACAGGTCTCCCAATAGTCTAAACCCCACTCCCACCACCAGCCCCTCCGCATCAAGGAAAAGGCAAGAATCCCTGACCGTCAGAGAGAGCAAAAAGGCGCAGAGAAGGGCCTCCGTTCACCCACGGAGCCAGTCAGAAGAGAACCCAGAAGCATTACTCTAGAACTTCAGCTCTAACCAATCCCATCCTCCCACAACCATCTCCGACAGGTCAACCTGAGCCTCTGCTCACTGACTAGGACAGGAAGGTGAACTGCACACAGCACTTTCTATTCGTAAAGGAGGGGTACCTTGCAAGGGAAGCAGCTGACAGACATGACAGAACGAGGGCTCCAACTCGGCTCCTACACACACTGAGGTGCTGAGAGGGTAGGGAAGACCCCGAAATGAACTCCGAGGTTCCTGGGTATCTGAGAGTGCAGAGGGAGCGTGGCCTCAGCCCCCACCCGTCCCCTAAGTCAGTTGGGGCTGTCTCCCCTCCCTGCCCCCACCAGCCCTGGAGGCAACTAAAGTGAAAGGAAGAACAAAATCGGTAGGACACATCCAACACCCCGAAACCTTAAGGAAGGACGCCCTGTGGCAGCCTAGGGTTGAGAGATTTGTAATCTTCCAGCTTCAGAGGAAGACAGGAGGAGGCTGAGGTAGGGATGCATTTGCCTTTGGTGGATCAAATCCCCAAGACGGGCGGACGCCTGGGTGGCTCAGTCGTTAAGCGTCTGCCTTCAGCTCAGGTCATGGTCCCAGGGTCCTGGGATCAAGCCCCGCATCGGGCTCCCTGCTCAGCAGGAAGCCTGCTTCTCCCTCTCCCACTCCCCCTGCTTGTGTTCCTTCTCTTGCTGTGTCTCTCTATGTCATATAAATAAATAAAATCTAAAAAAAAAAAAAAAATCCAAGAAAGAGGGGCGCCTGGGTGGCTCAGTCAGTTAAGCATCTGCCTTCGGCTCAGGTCATGACCGGGGTCCTGGGATCGAGCCCCGCATCCGGCTCCCTGCTCAGCAGGAAGCCTGCTTCCCCCTCTGCCCCACCCCCACTCATGAACACTCTCTCTCTCTAATAAATAAAATATGTCCCAACAGGGGCAACTGTCACTCACTGAGTGCTTCCTGTAGGTACAAAGGCAGCTTCATATGCATTAACCTGGGTCACTGTCACATCAGCAGCACTATAGGTTACTATTATTTCCCCCATTTTGTATCTGAGGAAGTGGAGGCTCAGAAAGGCTCAGTGGCAGAGTGGAGGCGCCTTTATCTAACCTCAGTTCTACATACACTGCAAAGAGAAAGGAAAAAAATGGGCGTTCACTTTTGCCACCTAAACAGGGACCCTTGAGATCTTTTGGTCATAATTCTCTTCTCCAGAAGAGCCAGATGCTAGGGCTCCTCTGTTTTCCGAATGCCCTTGCAAGCCAGAGACACAGACTTTTGGAACTGCAAATGTCCTCAGACATCATATCCAGCCTCCTCATTTTACAATGGGAAAACTGAGGCCCGAGGCTGAGTGATTTGCCAGGGTTACCCCAGTCAGTGGAATGGCAGAAATGTCAGACCTGGAAGGGGCCAAAGATCAGCTGACAGGAGGGGAGGCGTGACTGGCCCAAGGTCACAGAGGGAGGTGGGACGAGAAGCCAAGTTTCCTAACTTCTAGACCGACACCCTTGCCATGGCATCATCTCTGTTCTCCAGCTGCTCCGGGTCTGTGGCTCAGGTTCTGGTGGGGACAAAGCAGGCCAAGCCTGACCCCATTAGAAACAGATATCAGGCCTTCAGGGACAAACTCCTTAGTGCCCAGAGTAGGATCTGTGTGGTCATGCTCTCATCCCAATAGAAGGCACTGAGACTTGTAGTGTGTGTACTGGCCTCAGTGCCCTACCATGATGCCAGCTGTCATTGGAAGGTGAGGGAGTTGCGGAGAGAAGGGCAATTTCGAGACAGTGATTGTGAGGTCTCTTCCTGGTCTCATACAGGCAAATGACACATCACAGTCACTAGATTCTTACAAAAAATCAAGACACAGTTTTCATGACTCAATTGATATGGTCAAATTTAGAGATTCTTGCCAGTTTCACAGCTGGGCAAGACCTGCAGAAAAAGGCCCCAGCTGGTTCAAGGTCATGTTGTTGTCAGAATCAGTACACATAGCTCCCCTTGCCCAGTCCTTGATTTTTACCAGGAAGCTGGCTGCCATCAGGGTATAGGTACATGGAACTGGTGGCCCAGCTCCATGCACAGGCCCTGCTACTGTCACAGCACCAAAGCTCCACACCAGCAACTGGATCTGTCAAAACAGAGTGTCCTGCTGCAGCACGTCCCAGAGCCTGCCTCACACCAGCCTGGCATCACCACTCAGCTCCTGCATGTCCTTGGAAAAGCTGCAAGGCTTCCTACCAAGAGTCACAAACTCCCCAAACCCAAACCAGCAGAATCCCAGATCCTATGCCTTCCACTGATAGCTGAGGCTAACAAAGCAAAGGCAACAAGCAAAGACTTTCAAAGCCCCCCTGGACACACTTCCAGGGACTTCTGGGCTATGCAGGCTCCAGTGAACTCCATCCAGCAGAACAGAGTGTTCAGACCTAGCAGGGAGGGAGACCAGGGAGAGGAGGGAACAACTTTTCTGGTTTCTTCTCCCAAAAAAGAACATTTCCAAGTCTCTTCAGACCAGAATATCCTGAGCCCATCCACCTGTCCCTCTCCCACTTGGTTGAGCGGCCAGCCAACGTGACTGGCCAGCCCATGCAGCACCTTGAGACCCAGCCGAGTGCCAACGTGGAGGTGAGTGGGGGGCCAGACAGAGCTTCAACCTCGTCCACTCCCCCTCCACCTCCAAAACAGACTTCAGAAATTTCCAGGGCTCCAGTCCCATAAACTGTATAAAGGATGGCATTCCTGGGCCGGAAACTGACTCAGGGGCTCCCGGCCAGCCTGGGCAGGCAAAGCTGACAGATAACATTCTGGGAATAAAGGAAGGTGATACTATGGGAATCCCTCAGGTTCCAGCACACAGGCCCCCTGCTATACTTAAACTCCTCAGACAGGCCAAGTAGATATACACTCCATTCTGGAACGCCCTCCCATGAAGCGTGTAATTGCCCTGCTGTTGACAGAGCCAACTGTGCCACTTGCTGGAAGACACTCTTCTGTCTCGTACACAGCTGGGTGCCTGGCTCCCCTCGGGGTCTGGCCCAGCCAGAGGAGACCTGCAGGCCTGGAACCCTCGCTGAACGTACCTAGTATAAGAAGCATCCCATGCTCTACTCCTGCTTTTTCCCTTTGCATAAAGCTGACTCCAATCTTGGCAGCACTCAGACCACAGAGCCCAACTTTGAGAAAGACCAAGATGGCAGGACGGAGGCTGCCTACTTTACTGGAGTGGGCCGGACCTTTATTCCTGGGCAGTCTTGAGTGGTAAGGATGGGGCAAGAAGCTCGCTAGTCCGGGCAGCAGAAGTGTCGGAGCAAACTGGACTTACCTATCTTCATGAGGCAGGCCAGCAGGATCCACAGCGAGATCTCAAAGGGTGTGCGCACATGTGTGTAATCGATGCCCAGGACTGGAAAGGCCTTTCGAGTCTTCATGCTGTGTTCAGTGACGGAATGGTTAACAGGGCGGCTCTCGGGGGGGAGCTCTGGTGGGGCGGTGGTGACATCCCCGATGGAGCGTTCCCGAGGCGGCTCTGAGCCTCGGATGGTGCTGGCCGTAGGGCTGGGCTGGAGGCCATGGCTCCTGAGAACAGGTAGCAGCCCCACCAAGGCTACCACCACCAGCAAGGAAGGGAAGATTCGCGGGGGAGTGCGGCCACAGATGCCAGACCACAGAAGCATCATGCTGATCCCTTGGTTCAGCAGGCCTTGACCGTTAGCAAAGTGAGAGTAAGACCTGGGACATAGGTAGCAAGGGGTCAGCAGGTGGAAGACAGACTGGGGCAGTTCCTAGGAAAAGTTCATGTTTTAGAGAAGTATTTGTGTGCAAGCAGATCTCTGGGGGTGGAGGGAGGCTGGGTTTGCAATGGAGAACTCCAAACTGGGGAAAGGGAACAAGGACCCGGGAAGGACCACAGGAGACCAAAAGGTCTGGAACTCAGGCCCGGGAAAGGGGGTGGGAGAAAGAGACTGCACCCTAGGGACAGAGGAAGAGACAGGACAGGTTGGACCCCAGGCAAGGAAAAGGAAGAGGAAAGGCTGGGACCCTTGGCTGAGGAAAGTGACTGAGGAGCTGGGACTCAGCTAAGGGAAAGGGCAGGGAGTCTGAGCTAAAGAAAGGGGGACCAAAGGAGGGGTGGGGGGTGGGAGCCAGTCCAGGAAAAGAAGAGAGGGGGCTGGGAGCCCAGCCTGCGAGGAAGGAGTGAAGCCGGAAAGCGGCCGAGAGCTTCCCCACCCAGAGAAGGGCCGGGGTCCAGGCGCGCCGGGCTGAAATTCCGGGGAAATGGAGGGAGGCGGAAGGCGGAGGCAGGCGGCCTGGCGGGAGGGCGCCTCGGCGCGGGCTGGGGGCGGCTCGCGGTGGGCCGGCAGCAACACACCCCTCCTTGCGACCCTGGCGCGGCGCTGCGCTCCGCCCTGGCCCAGCTTCAGCTCCGCCGCGTCCAGCTCCAGTGACAGTTCCAGCCCCAGTGACAGCCAGAGCTACGGCCCCAGCCCCGGCGGCGACAGACTGATACCTTACTGAGCCCGGCGCTGTTATTTATAGACACCAGCGAGCAGCCAGCGCAGCGGGCTAGAGGGACTTGTCAGCGCCCGCGCACCGCAGCGACCACTGTCGCCAAGGGGAGGAAGTACGGGTAGGAAGAGGAAGAGTCAGAAATGACCAAAAAAAAAAAAAAAAAAAAAAGGTGGTGGGGCGGGGGGAGGCGGGATTGAATCCCCAGAGATTGTAACTAACACGGGGGGAATGCTTTACTAGTTACAAAGCGCTTTCACTAGACACCAGCAGTTCTCAACTGTGGTCTCAGCTGTGAAGGATATATTTTATCTTATGTATTTAGTTACTATATGACCTTGAGCAAGTTACTTAACTTCTCTGTTCCCTAACTTTCTTATCTGCCAAGGGGTTATATCAGCAGTACCTATTTCGGAGGGATGCTATGATAGCCAGATGAGAGTCTACACAAAGTGTTTAGAATAGAACCTGGCCTATAGAACCATTATTATGGTTCCAGTGTTGCAGATAAGAAAACAGAAGAGAATTCCTTAGCTAGTATATAAATAGTTATATTAGTTTGCTAGAACTGCTGTAACAAAGTACTACAAACTGGGTGGTTTAAAGAACAGACGTTTTGGTCTCATACTCTGGAGGCTAGAGGTCTAAGATCAAGGTGTCAGCCGAGTTGGGTCCTTCTGAGGGCTGTGAGGGAGAATCCATTCCTTGCTTCTCTCCTAGCTTCTGGTGGTTTGCCGACAATCTTTGGTGTTGATTGATTGTGGCAACATGACCAGTCTTCACGTGGTCTCTGGGGTCTCTCTCTCACGATCTCCCTGGGTCTCTGTCTCTGGGTCCAAATTTCCCCTTTTTACAAGATCACCAGTCAGATGGATGGGGGCCCACCTTAATGACCTTATCTTAACTTGATCATCTTCAATAACCCTATTTCCAAATAAGGCCACATTCACAGGTCCTGGGAGTTAGGACTTCAACATCTTTTGGGAGGGTACAATTCAACCCACAGCAGTGGTAGAACTGGGATTTGAACGTATCATGTTCGTTGGAATTGGTAAGATTCAAGAGATCATGAGTGGGGCACCTGGGTGGCTCAGTCATTAAGCGTCTGCCTTCGGCTCAGGTCATGATCCCAGGGTCCTGGGAGCGAGTCCCGCATTGGGCTCCCTGCTCAGTGGGTAGCCTGCTTCTCCCTCTCCCTCTGCCCCTGTTCGTGTTCCCTCTCTCGCTGTCTCTCTCTCTGTCAAATAAATAAATAAAATCTTTAAAAAAAAAAAAAAAGAGAGGTCATGGCTGTATATAGAAATCATTGGAAAGCTTAGAGCAGCACCCAGCAAGCACCACATATATATGTCATTATCTTTATTTACACGTACTGAGGGCCTCAAATGTAGACTTTTAGCGTTAGGACTGCAATGAAGTTACACAGTCGCAGGGACACATTGACAGACTAGAAGGAAGGCCCTCACATCTGTGAAATTGGTTCCGTCGTGAGACCACACCACCTAGAGTGTGCTATGAATTTAATAATTTCAGATAAACTATATCACTGTGTATTGTTCATGTTAAAAGTATGATCTTATTAAAAGGAATCAGTTAAAATGTACTACAATGTTCGTAAACCTGTTTTAGCAAGTCCTCATTTTTTAACCATTCCAGGCCCATACTTCTTGACTCAGAGAAGCCATGTTTGTGCAGACCCTTCTGCAGATCTAGGGCAGTCTCAGGATGCTTGGATCCTGGGTGGCATCTGCCCCTGCCTAGGCCATGTCTGCTCCCCTGTCCCCTCATTGAATCTTTTCACTAAAAGTAATGGGAATATTTTAAAGATTTTATTTATTTATTTGAGAGAGAGAGGGAGCATGGGGGGGGAGGGTCAGAGGGAGAAGCAGACTCCCCGCTGAGCAGGGAGCCCAATGTGGGACTCGATCCCGGGACTCCAGGATCATGACCTGAGCCGAAGGCAGTCGCTTAACCAACTGAACCACCCAGGCACCCTAAAAGTAATGGGAATTTTATGGAATTGCTGTAGCTATGACATCAATAGATATGTGGCAAATAATGTGTGGTACTAGGAAAGACTATGCTGGGCCACTTACTAGTTGTACATCATGACCAAGTCACATTTTGTTATTGTCACTCAGTTTGTTCGTGAGTTCAAGCCCCACATTGGGTATAGAGCTTACATTAAAAAAACAAAAACAAAAAAAGAGGTGGGTAGGGTCATAATACAAACATACCTCAGAGATATTGTGGGTTCAGTTCCAGACCACTGAAAGAAAGTGAATATTACAATAAAGCAAGTCAGATCAATTTTTATCTCCCAGTGCATATAAAAGTTTTGTTTATACTAGAGTGTAGTCTGTTAAGTGTGCAATAGCATGATGTCTAAAAAAACATTGTTCAAACAAAACAAAACATTGTTCATACCTTTTTTTTTTTTAAGTAAGCTCTATGCCCAATGTGGGGCTTGAACTCACAACCCTGAGATCAAGAGTCACATGCTCTACTGACTGAGCCATCCAGGCGCCCCTGTGCATACCTTTATTAAAAAATACTTTATGGGGGGTGCCTGGGTGGCTCAGTCGTTTAAGCGTCTGACTCTTGATTTCACTCATGTCATGATCTCAGAGTTGTGAGATTGAGCCCCGTGTTGGGCTCCATGCTCAGCAGGGAGTCTGCTTCTCTCCCTTTCCCTTCCCTTCTCCCTCTTCCTCTACCCTTCCCCCTGCTCGTGCACATGCTGTCTCTCTCTCTCTCTCTCAAATAAATAAATTTTAATTAAAAAAATACTTTATGGCTTTTTTTTGGCTTTCAGCTCAGAGGAGCTGAAGGTGCAACTGTCTTTGGTGGTCCCGAATCCAGGTTCATCTGATACCAGCCACCTCCACCATGCCACCTAAGTTCGACCCCAATGAGATCAAAGCTGTATATCTGAGGTACACCGTTGGGGAAATCAATGCCATATCTGCCCTGGCCCCAATCCATCTCCCCCGGGTCTATCTCCAGAAAATGTTGGTGATGACATCCCCAGGGCAACCAGTGATTGGAAGGGTCTGAGGATTACAGGGAAACTGACCATTCAGAACAGACAGGCCCAAATTGAAGAGATACCTTCAGCCTTGGCCCTAATTATCAAAGCCCTCAAGGAACTGTCAAGAGACAGAAAGAAAAACATTAAACACAGCGGAAATATCACTTTTGATGAGATTGTCAACATCGCTCAACAGATGCACCATGGATCTTTAGCCAGAGAGCTCTCTGGAACCATTAAAGAGATCCTGGGACTGTCCAGTCTGTGGGTTGCAATGTTGATGGCCACCACCCTCATGACATCATAGATGACATCAATAGTGGTACAGTGGAATGTCCAGCTAGTTAAGAGCTACAAAGGATAATTTTTTTTAAGAATCTCTTTATTTATTTGCCAGAGAGAGAGAGAGAGCACAAGCAGGGGGAGCAGCAGGCCAAGGGGGAAGCAGGCTCCCCTCTGAGCAGGGAGCCCAATGTGGGACTCGATCCCAGGACCCTGGGATCATGACCTGAGCTGAAGGCAGAGGCTTAACCAACTGAGCCACCCAGGCTTCCCTATAAAGGAAAATATTTTAATAAAGGATCATTTGGGGTGCCTGGCTGGCTCATTCAGTAGAACATGTGACTCTTGATCTCAGAGTTGTGAGTTTGAGCCCCAAGTTGGGTGTAGAGATTACTTTAAAAAAAAAAGTAAGTTAAATAACATTTTTTAAAAGATTTTATTTATTTATTTGACAGAGAGAGAGACAGCAAGAGAGGGAACACAAGCAGGGGCAGTGGGAGAGGGAGAAACAGGCTCTCCACTGAGCAGGGAGCCCAATGCAGGGCTTGATCCCAGGACCCTGGGATCATGACCTGAGCTGAAGGCAGATGCTTAATGACTGAGCCACCCAGGCACCCCAATATTTTTTTTTAAAAAGGATCATTTGACAACTCTCCCCCCCCCATATAAAAACCTTTATGGCTAAAAAATGCCAACCATCATCTGAGTTTTTCAGCAAGTCATACTTTTTGTTGGTAGAGGGTCTTGCCTCCATGTTAATAGCTGCTGACTGATCAGGGTGGTGGGTGCTGAAGGCTGGGGTGGCTGGGGCAATTTCTTAAAATAAGACAACAATGAAGTTTGCTTAATTGATTGACTCTTCCTTTCATGAACGATTTCTCTGGAACATACAAGGCTGTTTGACTGCATGTTACCCACAGTAGAACTTCTTTCAGAATTGGAGTCCAGGGCGCCTGGGTGGCTCAGTTGGTTAAGCGACTGCCTTCGGCTCAGGTCATGATCCTGGAGTCCCGGGATCGAGTACCGCATCAGGCTCCCTGCTCGGCAGGGAGTCTGCTTCTCCCTCGGACCCTCCCCCCTCTCATGCTCTCTCTCAAATAAATAAATAAAATCTTTAAAAAAAAAAAATTGGAGTCCATCTTCTCAAGCTCTGCCGCTGCTTTATCAACTCAGTTTACCTATTATTCTAAATCCTTTGTTGTCGGGCGCCTGGGTGGCTCAGTTGGTTAAGCGACTGCCTTCGGCTCAGGTCATGATCCTGGAGTCCCTGGATTGAGTCCTGCATCGGGCTCCCTGCTCAGCAGGGAGTCTGCTTCTCCTGACCCTTTTCCCTCTCGTGCTATCTCTCATTCTCTCTCTCTCTCTCAAATAAATAAATAAAATCTTAAAAAAAAAAAGAAGCAACTCCTCATCCATTAAATTTTTATCATAAGATTGCAGCAATTCAGTCCCATCTTTGGGCTCCACTTCTCATTCTAGTTCTCTTGCTATCAACACCACATCTGCAGCTACTTCGAGTCCCACATCGGGCTCCCTGCTCAGCAGGGAGTCTACTTCTCCCTCTGACCCTCTCCCCTCTCATGCTCTCTCTCTATCTCATTCTCTCTCTCAAATAAATAAATAAAAATCTTTAAAAAAATAAAATAAAATAAAAAATAAAAATTTATTTATTTATTTGACAGAGACACAGCAAAAGAGGGAACAAAAGCAGGGGGAGTGGGAGAGGGAGAAGCAAGCTTCCCGCTGAGCAGGGAGCCCGATGTGGGGCTCAATTCCAGGACCCTGGGATCATGACCTGAGCCGAAGGCAGATGCTTAACAACTGAGCCACCCAGGCACCCCAATCATGAATGTTCTTAATGGCATTTAGAATGATGAATCCTTTCCAGAAGATTTTCAATTTACTTTGCCTATTCCAACAGAGGAATTACTATCTAAAGCAGCTATAGCCATATGAGATATAATTTTTAAATGTATTTCTTAAATAATAAGACTTGAAAGTCAAAATGCCTCCCAGATTCATGAGCTGTAGAATGGACATTGTATTAGCAGGCATGAAAACAACATTAATCTTGATGTACATCTCCGTCAGAGCTCATGGATGACCAGGTGCATTGTCAGTGAGCAGTAATGTTTTGAAACACATCTTTTTTCTGAGCAGTAGGTCTCAATAGTGGGCTTAAAATATTCAGTAAACCGGATTGTAAGCAGATGTGCCGACATCCAGGCTTTGTTGTCCCATTGATAGACCACAGGCAGAGTAGATTAAGTATAATTCTTAAGGACCCTAGGATCTTCAGGATAGTAAATGAGTATTGGCTTCAACCTAAAGTCACCAGCTGCATTAGTCCCTAACAAGAGAGTCAGCCTGTCCTCTGAATCTTTGAAGCTAGGCATTGACTTCTCCTCTCCAGCTATGAAAGTCCTGGATGGCATCTTCTTGCAATCGAAGGCTGCTTCATCTACATTGAAAATCTGTTGTTTAGTGTAGCCACCTTCATCACTGATCTGAGTCAGATCTTCTGGAGAACTTGCTGCAGCTTCTACATCACCATATGCTGCTTCAGCTTCACCTTGCTCTTGTATTTTATGGAGATGGCTTCTTTCCTTAAACCTCATGAACCAACCTCTGCTAGCTTCAGACTTTTCTTCTGCAGCTTCCTCCCCTCTTTCAGACTTCATAGAAATGAAGAGAGTAAGGGCCTTGCTCTGGATTAGGTTTTGGCTTCACCAGGAGTAGATTTACAGCTGGTTTGATCTCCTATCCAGACTATTCAAACTTTCTCTATGTCAGCAATAAGGCTGTTTCACTTTCTTATCATTTGTGTGTTCACTGGAATACACTTTTAATTTCCTTCAAGAACTTTCCCTTGGCAGTCACAACCTGGCTAACTGGCACAAGAGACCTAGCTCATGGCCTATCTTGGCTTTCGATGTGCCTTCTTCACTAAGCTTAATCATTTCTAGCTTTTTATGTAAAATGAAAGACGTGTGACTCCCTTTCATTTTAACACTAAGAGGTCATTGTAGAGTTATTAATTGGCCTGATTTCAATATTGTTGTATCTCAGGGACTAGGGGGCCTGAGGAGAGGGAGAGAGATGGTAGAACAACCGGTTGGTGGACCAGTCGGAACACACACATATAAAGTCTGTTGTCCTATATGGGTGCGGTTCATGTCACCCCAAAACAGTTGCACTAGTAACATCAAAGATCACTGATCACAGACCACTGTAACAAATACAATAATAATGAAGAAGTTTGAAATATTGTGAGAATTACCAAAATGTGACACAGAGGGGTGCTTGTGTGGCTCAGTCTTTTAAGTGTCTGCCTTTGTCTCAGGTTGTGATCCCGGGATCCTGGGGTCCTGGGATCGAGCCCTGCATTAGGCTCCCTGCTCAGCGAGGAGTCTGCTTCTCCCTCTCCCTCTGCCCCTCACCCCCACTCATGCTCTCTCTCTCTCTCTCTCTCTCAAATAAATAAATAAAGTCTTTTTAAAAATGTGGCACAGGGCGCCTGGGTGGCTCAGTTGGTTAAGCGACTGCCTTCGGCTCAGGTCATGATCCTGGAGTCCCAGGATCGAGTCCCGCATCAGGCTCTGGGCTCGGCAGGGAGTCTGCTTCTCCCTCTAACCCTCCCTCCTCTCGTGTGCTCTCTCTCTCTCTCTCTCAAATAAATAAATAAAATCTTTAAAAATAAAAAATAAAAAAATAAAATAAATAAAAATGCGGCACAGAGACATGAAGTGAGCAAATGCTGTTGGAAAAATGGCGCCAATAAACTTGCTCAGTGCTGAACTGCCACAAACCTTCAATTTGTAAAAAAAAATTCAGCATCTATAAAGCACAAGAAAATGAGGTCGGCCTGCACCTGCCTGGTAAGGTTATTTGAAGGATTAAATGGCTGGTGTATGTCAATCTAGGTTCCTGGTGTATAGTTAATGCTCAGTAACTGTTCATTTCTTTCTTTCCTCTGTTATGTAATATCACTGCCCTGCAAATCCCTTTTTTCCAATCTCCCCTTCACTCGCTCCTTTCCAACCATACTTAGCCTCTTTGCTATTTCTCAGACATATCTGCCTCAGGGCCTTAAGCATTTGCTGTCTCTTCTGCCTGGGACACTGCTCCCCAGATATCCGCTCAGCTCCCTCCCTCACATCCCTCAAGCCTTCCCACAAGTCTCCCTTCTGCACGTGGCCTACTGCCTGATAACCCTATTTAGTAGTGATGTTTCCCCTGTCCGACCACCACCACTACCACCCAGTCCCAGCCCTTTCTCGGCTCCTTTTTTCCCCCCATAGCACTTTTCACCTTCTCACAGAGGGTATAATTTACCTATCTACTATATTTATTGTTTACGGCCATTTCCTGCATAGGATGTAAGTAAGATCCAGGAGGGCAGAAGAACCCTCATGAGTGAATGAATGAATGAATGAATGACAGGATATATTATTCGTGAGAAAATTAAGGCTCCAAGAGGAGAGCTGCTTGCGTCCACCAAACTGGGGAGAAGAGGGGTTAGGTGTGGATCCAAGTCTGTCTGAGTCTGAAGCCCAAACTTTTCCCCATTTCTAGGTTGATAGACAGAATTTAAAAAAAAATTATTTTTTTTTTTTTGGTTGTTGCCCACACCCTGGGTAACTAGAAGAGAGTTAGGAGGATGGTCAGGAGTTAGAATTTGGGATTCGGCAAGGGGACTTTTAAGCTAAGATCTTAATTCCCTCAATAAACATTAATAGTCCCTAGTATGTGCAAGTCCCTGTGCTTCCTGCAATGGGAGCTCGATGACGAACCTGATAAACACCCATCAGTGAACTTGATACTTACATCCACTCACTGCCTGTACATCCCATGGGCACTTCCATCTCCAGGTACAAAACACAGCCCCCATCTTTCCCCCAAACTTACTGCCATTCCATATGTTCCACATCCAGATGGTTTGGCCCTGCTGGAGAGGTTAAAATTTAACAGGCTGGAGGGGAAGGGCTCAGGGTTGGAATTTTTACTAAGTGCCTTTGGGAGGTTTTGAAGCAGATGGTTCTGTCCTCACTTTGGAAAACTCTGGCCTGATCTATTAAAGTAAACTTTGGGGGTGACTGGGTGGCTCAGTCGGTTAGGTGTCTGGCTCTTAATTTTGGCTCAGGTCATGATCTCAGGGGTTGTGAGATTGAGCCCTGAGTAGGACTCTGCCTCTCTCCCTCTCCCTCTGTCCCTCCCCCAACACTTTCTCTCCCTCCCCCACCCCCAAAATGTAAACTTTGTATGGCTCCCACCTCCAGTTGGCTATATTCAAGTGGGACACACACAGCTTTCAGGGAGAACTTTCTGAGCCATGATCATCCTGTTTATTTTATTTTTTTTAAGATTTTATTTATTTATTTGACAGAGAGAGACACAGTGAGAGAGGGAACACAAGCAGGGGGAGTGGGAGAGGGAGAAGCAGGCTTCCTGCCGAGCAGGGAGCCCGATGTAGGGCTCGATCCCAACCTGAGCGGAAGGCAGACGCTTAACGACTGAGCCACCCAGGCGCCCCTCATCCTCTGTTTAGACAGCTTCATACCCCTTTCTCCGCAGAGCACACAAGGTACTTCATACATTCAGGCCCACAACTCCCCCCCCCAATTATTTATAAGACAATTTGAAAGTACAAAGATAACATAACAAACATCAAAGTTTTCCCTTCTGAATTATCAGCTGTTACAGTTTCTTGTATTTGCTTTCAACATATAATTATTTGTTGGTGATGGGTTTTTTTTACAGATATATGTACTGTTTTATCAAATCTTAAAAAGTCTCTTTGGGGGCGCCTGAGTGGCTCAGTCGTTAAGCGTCTGCCTTCGGCTCAGGTCATGATCCCAGGGTCCTGGGATCGAGTCCCGCATCGGGCTCCCTGCTCAGCAGGAAGCCTGCTTCTCCCTCTCCCACTCCCCCTGCTTGTGTTCCTGCTCTCGCTGTGTCTCTCTCTGTCAAATAAATAAATAAAATCTTAAAAAAAAAAAGTCTCTTTGAACCTGCATTGGCATCAACCTCTATCATGAATGTAATGTATGTCAATTTCTATCAATGACAGGCAACTTCTATCATAAGCGTAATGTATTATTTGGACACTTTAACAAACATCTCCTCACTGTGCACGCCCTCCAGCTACTGCCAAAACCTGGGAGAACCGTCTGGACTGCCCACACCCCCACGTCTCCTCCCCTTCACCGAAATCCGGTCCAGTTAGGTTTTCACCCCCATATGCTGTACCTATACCTTCTTGTCAATGTCACTAATGGCCTCTGTTGGGGAGGAAAATCTCTTCCTCTACCCATGGTAAGGTCCCCAGCTGGGGCCCCATAAAGGAGACTGGCCAAAGACAATTAACGAGGGAAAAGCAAACAGAAGTTCGTGAACATGTGTATCGTGTGCCCACAGATGAGGGACTCAAAGGTTTAGTTAGAACTTGGGTTTATATATCATCTTAGCAAAGGAATGATCCATTTTTAAGGAAGTGACAAGACAAAGGAAAAGAACCTGTCTCCAGGGGCAGCAAACCCCGCATCAGGCTCGCTGCTCAATGGGGAGCCTGCTTCTCCCTCTCCCTCTGCTCCTGCTCTCTCTCTAATAAATAAATAAAATATTTTAAAAAAAGAAAAGAAAAAAAGAAACTCTGCTCTCTCCCGGTTTTCCCCCTGGTCTTCCTCCACTCGCTGGCTGTTCCTTCTCAGCCTCCTATTGCCGAATCCTCCCCTTCTTGGCTGCCTTCTCCTCAACTTCTTGCACAGTCTCTGCATGTTGAGGACCCGGGGTTTGGTTCTCACCTTGCACCGCTCTGTATCTATACTCATGTCTCTGGTGATCTCACCCTTTCTTGTGTTTCAAATAACGTCTATTTGCAGACCATACACAGATATTTTTATCTCCTCTGCTCTGTACTCCAGACTGCTGTGTCCAGATGAACACTGCACACGACTCCCTGCCTGTCCACCAGAAAACTCAAACTCAGGCGCCTGGGTGGCTCAGATGGTTGAGCGTCTGCCTTCGGCTCAGGTCATGATCCCAGGGTCCTGGGATCGAGTCCCGCATCGGGCTCCCTGCTCCTTGGGAGGCTGCTTCTCCCTCTGCTTCTCTCTCTCTCTCTCTCTCTCCCTCTCTCTCTCCCTCTGTCTCTCATGAATAAATAAATAAAATCTTTCAAAAAATAAATAAATAAAATTAAAAAAAAAAGAAAAAGAAACCTCAGCACGTCCAAACGGGAGCTCCAGGCCTCCCCACCCCCGCCCTGCCCCATCCCCAAACCCGATTTTGCACTGTCTTCCCCATCCAGGAAACAGTCACTCCATCTTCCCACTTACTCAAGCCAAAAACCTGAGTCACCTTAGACTCCTTTCTTTCTTTCATGTCCATCCTCAACAAATACTGCCAACTGAATCTGCAAAATATGTCCAGGACCCAACCACTTCTTCGCACCTCCACCGTGACCACTCTGGTCCAAGTCACCGCCATTTCTTGTCCAGGTTATTACAAAAGCCTCTGAGCAGTCTCATCTCAACAAAGCAGCCAGAGGGAGCCCTCTAAAGCCTAAGTCAGATGCTGACACCCCCTGCTCAGACCCCTCCAAGGTCCTCCTTGTAACTTCTAAGCCCCCCCCCAGTGTAGCCCCCACATCTCTCTGGCCTCATCTCTGACTTTCTCCTTTTCCCTCTGCTTTAGCCACACTGGCTTCCTTGCTATTTATTTTTCAAACACTCCAGGTTTACTGCTTCCTCAGAGCCTTTGACTTTGCTGTTCCCTCTGCCAGGAATGCAGTCATCCCCAGACAGCTGCATGGTTTTCGCCTTCCTTGGGAATTTTTGCTCAGATGTTATCTCTCAGTGAGGCCTTTCCTGAACACTGCATCCTCTCCTTAAAATGTAATACCCCCACCCTCTTCTTCCTCTTTCCTCCTCTTTATTATTTTTCTCCACAGCTCTTTCACTGGCTACACAGTGCGCATACTACACATTTGTATGGCCTGTCTTCCCGTCGCTAGAATGTAAGCTCCATGACAGCACAGATTCAAGGCAGAGAGCGTAAAAGTTAGTAGGACAGACTTGGAGCCAGGCCTCCTGGATTTGAATGCCCTGACTACCATGGTCTAGTCATGTGACCATAGGCAAGTTCACTTCACTGCACTGCCCTGTTAAGATGTAATAATAGAACCTATGTCATAAGGTTACTACGAGGATTCAATGAGCTAATGCATGTAAAGTACTTAGAATTATACCTGCTATGTAGTAAATGCTACATAAGTGTTTGCTATCATTATTATTATTAATTATTATTATTACAGAGTGCTTGGCTCACAGCAAGTCCTATATAATTGTCAGCTATTATTGTTCACTGCTGTATCCTCAGAACTGAAAATTGCACTTGGCACATAATAAGGCACTCATGAAAGATCTATTAGATGAATGAATTAGGATACATGTAAACATAAACAATATATGGTAGGGTGTCTGGGTGCCTTAGTTGGTTAAAGCCTCTGCCTTTGGCTCGGGTCATGATCCTGGAGTCCCGGGATTGAGCCCCTCCCCACCCCCCACCCCACCCCCGACCCCCTACCCCCACATCAGACTCCCTGCTCAGCGGGGAGTCTGCTCCTCCCTCTGCCCCTCCCCCCGCTCATGGGCTTTCTCTCTCTCTCCCTCACAAATAAATAAATAAAATCTTAAAAAATATATATATGGTATTTTTGTGTGTATTTTAAATTTATATCAATGGTGGGACGCCTGGGTGGCTCAGTCATTAAGCGTCTGCCTTTGGCTCAGGTCATGATCCCAGGGTCTTGGGATCGAGTCCCACATCGGGCTCCTTGCTCAGTGAGGAGCCTGCTTCTCCCTCTCCCTCTGCTGCTCCCCCTGCTTGTGCTCTCTCTCTCTCTCTCTGACAAATAAGTAAATAAAAATCTTTTAAAAAAGTAAATTTAGGGGCGCCTGGGTGGCTCAGTTGGTTAAGCGACTGCCTTCGGCTCAGGTCATGATCCTGGAGTCCCGGGATCGAGTCCCACATCGGCTCCCTGCTCAGCAGGAAGTCTGCTTCTCCCTCTGACACTTTCTCCTCTCATGCTCTCTCTCTACCTCATTCTCTCTCTCAAATAAATAAATAAAATCTTTAAAAAAAAAAGTCCTAAAAAAAAAGTAAATTTATATCAATGGCATCTTATCATATTTATTCTTCTTCCTCTTTACTTTTTCACTCAATATTATATTTTTAACATCTAGCCATGTTGATATATGTAGATCTTGTTCTTTCCTTTGAACTGCTTTATAGTAAATATTTCATCATATTAATATATCTCAATTTTTAAATAAAGATTTATTTATTTTAGAGAGAGTGAGCATGAGTGGGAGGGGCAGAGGGAGAGGGAGAGAGAATCTCAAGACTCCACGCTGAGCATGTGTGAAGCCCATTGTGGGGCTTGATCTCATGACCCTGAGATCACAACCTGAGCAGAAACCAAGAGTCAGACACTTAACCAACTGCACCACCCAGGCACCCCAACATATCTCAATTTTTTTTAAAGATTTTATTTATTTATTTGACAGAGAGAGACACAGCGAGAAAGAGAACACAAGCAGGGGGAGTGGGAGAGGGAGAAGCCGGCTTCCCGCGGAGCAGGGAGCCCGACGTGGGGCTCGATCCCAGGACCCTGGGATCATGAACTGAGCCGAAGACAGATGCTTAACGACTGAGCCACCCAGGCGCCCTGTCATATCTCAATTTTTAAATGTGTTTCTCTATTGATGGACATTCAAGTTGCTCTAATTTTGTTATTGTGAACAATGTCATATCAACTGCCCTTACACATATCTCTTGATGTACATGCTTAAGAATTCTTCTCCCTATATACTTGAAAATGATTTCCAGATTGTAAGGTTTGTACATTCTCTGCTTTCCTAGACTAAAGACTTTTTTTTATTTTATTTTATTTATTTATTTTTTAAAGATTTTATTTATTTCTTTGACACACAGAGACATAGAGAACACAAGCAGGGGGAGCAGCAGGCAGAGGGAGAGGGAGAAGCAGGCTTCCCGCCGAGCGGGGAGCCCGACGTGGGACTCGATCCCAGGACCCTGGGATCATGACCTGAGCTGAAGGCAGACGCTTAACGACTGAGCCACCCAGGCGCCCCAAGACTTTTTTTTTTTTAATCTCTACACCCTACATGGGGCTCAAACTCAAAATCCCAAGATCAAGAGTCACATGCTCTACTGACTGAGTCAGCCAGGTGCCCCTCCCAAAGGTATCTGTTGCCCTCCCACCTGCAAGTATGAGAGAGCTACTTTTCTCATATCTTCTCAATAGTTTATAGTTTGAGTCAGACTTTTTATTCTTTGTTAATTTGATGAGTAGAAAATAGTGTCTCAGCATTTTTTAAAAAGATTTATTTCTTTATTTGAGAAAAAGAGAGAGAGAGCATGAGTGGGAGGGACAGAGGGTGAGAGAGAGAGAATCGCAAGCAGACTGCACTGAGTGCAGAGCCCAACACGGGGCTCCATCTCACAACCCTGAGATCAGGACCTGAGTCAAAACCAAGAGTTGGAGGTCTAACCAACTGCATCACACAGGCACCGCTCAGCATTTTTTAAAATAAACTTTGTATTTGGAGTATTTATTATTGGAGTATCTTTAAATCAACAGAAAAGTTGCAAACATAGTCAAGAGAGTTCCCATATACTCCTCACTCAATTTCCCTTAATGTTAACATTTTACATTACCGTGACAGATTTGTCAAAACTAAGAAGCCAACATTGGCTTATTACTATTTTTATTTATTTTTTATTTTTTTAAAGCAATCTTTATACCCATTGTGGGGCTCAAACTCACAACCCTGAGATCAAGAGTCGCATGCTCTATCAACTGAGCTAGCCAGGTGCCCCGGTTTATTACTATTAATTAAACTCTAGATTAATTCAGATTTCACTAGTGTCCTTTTTCTGGTCCAAGCTCCCATGTAGGACACTACATTGCATTTAGTCCTCATGTCTCCTTAGTCTCCTCAGGTCTGGGACAGTTTCTCAGTCTTTCCTGTCCCTATGGCCTGCATAGTCTTCAGGAGCACTGATCTGATCTTTGGCAGAATGTCCTTAATATGGGTTTATCTGATGTTTTCCTCATGACTAGACGGGGTTACGGGTTTACGAGAAGAATAGCACGGAAGTGAAGTGCTCTTCTCTGCACATCCAATCAGGGGCACGTGCTACCCACGTGACTTGTTGCTGGTGACATTATTACCCTTAAGCACCTGATTAATGTAGTGTTTCCAGGTTTCTCCACTGTGAAGTTATTATTTTTCCCCTTGCTACACTCTGTTCTTCGGAAGCGTACCTAATTGTGTGACTCTGCATTTCTCTGCCTTAGGGACTTCCTCTTACAGGATTGCCTGTTCCTGTGTTTTGCTTATGTTTCAACTTCCTTGCTTATCTCTAGTTCTTACTGATTTCTAGGTGTTCTTTATATATGAATTGCAATTATCTTCTTCCAGGGAGCCATTTAGTATTTTAACTCTGTTGACAATGCCTTTGGCCACATATAAGTTCTTTATTTTAACCTAATCATATTTACAAATTATTTCCTTTATTCTTTGTGCTTTTTGAACCACCTTTGGAAACCCAGCTGTGACTCAGCAATCCTCTGATAACCATTGGTTCTCTATTCACGTTGCCCCTTTGCCTTGAATGCCCTTTCTCCCTTTTCCTCTCAGGCAAACTACTTATCTTTGCTGCCATAAAACAAATGAAACCTCCTCTGTGGTTATCCCCAATTCTCCCAAGTAAAATTAGTTGGTTGCTCTCTCCACAGTTCTCCAACGACTTATTGCCCATATCTTTATTAAAGCACATATCACACTCCATTCTGTTGCCCTTTGCTCATTTGTGTATCTTCTGTTCCACTCGATTATTACTCGAGAGGGTCCCCAGGTAATTCACCTCTGTCGTGGAACCCTAGGCATGATGCAGTCAATGTTTATTGAAGGAATGGATGAGGCTATAGTCTGGATCAGTGATCTTCAGACTTTTCTTTTGTGGCCCCTTAAGAGATTTTTAAAAACTCTGCATCCTGGGGCACCTGGGTGGCTCAGTCGTTAAGCGGCTGCCTTTGGCTCAGGTCATGATCCCAGGGTCCTGGGATCAAACCCCGCATCGGGCTCCCTGCTCTGCGGGGAAGCCTGCTTCTCCCTCTCCCACTCCCCCTGCTTGTGTTCCCTCTCTCGCTGTCTCTCTCTGTCAAATAAATAAATAAAATCTTTAAAAAATACAACAACTCTGCATGCCTTCTGTATTTGTGAGGATTCCAACAGGAAACAAGTGGCACTCTCAAATTAAGACAATTCAAGACAGTTATACTGTGTACAAAGGGGTAATTTAGAAGGTGTGGTCAAGGTAGAGAAAATCACAAGGGATCATGCAGGAAGCTGGGATGTGCTGCAGTACCACCTGAGACCTAGAGGGGCAGTTCCTCTGCTTGAGAGGAGCACTAACTTTCTGTCCAGGGACAGGGTCCGACTGACTAGACCTGCAGAGGTAGGAACCAAGGCAATAGAGACCCTGACCTCACTTTCTTTTTTCCCCCTCTGTCGCCTGCTAAGACTCCCCATTGGCCAAACCCAAGCCAAGGTCAGAAGTCACAGAGCCAGGCAACCCTCTCAGGTCCCCTCCTTCCTTGGGAGCTTTGTACTATCACTTTGCTATCGCTCAATAAACCTTGCTTTGCTGCCCCCCCCCAAAAAAAATAACAGAGCTGTTGATGTCCTCCATCCAAGTGTTATAGGATTTCTTCTCCTTTAGAGCCCACGGGTCTTGGTCCCACTGCTTCGAAAATGAAGCGGTAGACGAAAGAGTGCTCTATGGCAAAGTGGGCAGTGGGCAGCAAAGCAAAGTTTATTGAGCGATAAACTTTATTGAATGATAGAGTACACAGCTCCCAAAGAGGGAGGGGATCAGAGAGGGTTGCCACCGGAGTTTCTAAGTCTAGGGGGTTTTATGGGCTTGTTGCCACGCTGTTTTGATCTGATTAACCCTTGCTGCACCTGTCATCCAATCAGGGTTTGTCATCTACCTATCACATGGGAAAGGGTGGAGGGCTCCCTCCAGGGTGGTGTAAAATCCTTTTAAGGGTGGTTTCTGCTTTGGACGCCTGGGTGGCTCAGTTGGTTGGGCGACTGCCTTCTGCTCAGGTCATGATCCTGGAGTCCCGGGATGGAGTCCCGCGTCGTCGGGTTCCCTGCTCGGCAGGGAGTCTGCTTCTCCCTCTGACCCTCCCCCCTCTCATGTGCTCTCTCTCTCTCTCATTCTTTCTCTCAAATAAATAAATAAATAAATAAATCTTTAAAAAAAAAAAGGTGGTTTCCGCTTAGGGCAGGAGGGGTGGGGAGAGGGGACCCTTATCCCTGCCTGCCTTTCTTCCAACTATCCTTTCTCACAAGTGAGCCAACTAGGGGAGAAGAAGAGGAGGAAGGTGAAGAACGGATCTGCAGGTCCACAGGCAGGATATCTGGCATTTTTTTAAAAAAGATTTTATTTATTTATTTGACAGAGAGAGACACAGCGAGAGAGGGAACACAAGCAGGGGGAGTGGGAGCGGGAGAGGCAGGCCTCCCGCTGAGCAGGGAGCCCGATGCGGGGCTCGATCCCAGGACCCTGGGATCATGACCTGAGCTGAAGGCAGACGCTTAACGGCTGAGCCACCCAGGCGCCCCTGGGAGATTTTTTGATTGACAACTAAAATGTTCATCATGAATGTAAATTGTTGCAAAGGATATACTTCCTAGCATATTGTAAATATCAATATTTTAAATAAAACTGTTCCATCATCCACATACTATCATTCATTCCAAGAAAATACTGGAACAATCTCTACTTTAACAGAAATGCTGTAGCATTCTTTTCTTCTTGAATGTATAGTTATTTACATTTTGCTTCCTTTCACACAATATTATCCTAGGGTGATGTATTTTATGCTTGGAAGTCTGTTATTGATTACCTAATTCATACTTAAACAGAAATTTATACATAAAATTATAATTTAAAAAATTTTTGAAGTTTGGGACACCTGGGTGGATCAGTTGGTTAAATGTCTACCTTTGGCTCAGGTCATGATCTCAGGATCCTGGGATAGAGTCTCACATCGGGTTCCTTGCTCAGCGGGGAGCCTACTTCTCCCTCCCCCTCTCCCTCTGTGCTTTCCTTCTGTCTCTCTCTCAAAAAAATTAAAGAAACTTTTTTTAAAGATTTTATTTATTTATTTGAGAGAGAGAGAAAGCACATGAGGGGGGTAGGGTCCGAGGGAGAAGCACACTCCCCGCTGAGCAGGGAGCCCAATGCGGGACTCGATTCCGGGACTCCAGGATCATGACCTGAACCGAAGGCAGTCGCTTAACCCACTGAGCCACCCAGGTGCTCAAGAAATTTTTTTTTGAAATTTAAATGTCACCAGTATTTTTATATGTATTAGTACACAATTGATCAAAGCAAGATAACATGTTTTTTTTAAGATTTTATTTTATTTTTGTAAATATTTTTATTTATTTATTTGAGAGAGAGAGAGAGTGAGAGACAGCACAAGAGGGAAGGAGAGGGAGAAGCAGGCCCCTGAAAGCAGGGAGCCCAACGCCGGTCTTGATCCCAGTGATGAACGGTGATCGGAAGGCAGGCAGGCCAGGGATAAGTACACACACACACACATGCACGCACGCACGCACACCCACACGCACACGCATGCGCGCGCACACACACAGACGCCCTTAAGAGGAAACCACCCTTAAAAGGATTTTACACCACCCTGGAAGGAGCCCTCCACCCTTTCCCATATGATAGGTAACAAAAATGTGATTGGATGACAGGCACAGGGAGGGTTAATCAGATCAAAACAGCCTGGCAACAAGCCAATAAAAACCCCTAGACGTAGAAACTCCGGTGGCAACCCTCTTGGGTCCCTTCCCTCCTTGGGATCTTTCTACTATCAGTTCGTTATCGCTTAATAAACCTTGCTTTGCTGCCCACCACTCTTCATCTGGTCTACCTCTCCATTCTTCGGAGTGGCATGACCAAGAACCGTGGGCACCGACAGGGAAAAAATCCTGCAATGCCAGGACCCCGGGATCATGACCTGAGCCAAAGGCAGATGCTTAACCGACTGAGCCACCCAGGTGCCCCAAGATTTTGTTTAAGTAATCTCTACACCCAACATGGGGCTTGAACTCATGACCCCAAGATCAAAAGTCGCACACTGGGTCAGTTAAACATCTGCCTTCGGCTCAGGTCATGATCTCAGGGTCCTGGGATCGAGTTTTGGGTCAGGCTCTCTGCTCAGCGGGGAGTCAGCCTCTCCCTCTCCCTGCTCTGGAGTCCCTGCTCTTACGCTCTTGTTTGCATGCATGCTCTCTCTCCCTCTCAAATGAATAAAATCTCAAAAAAGAACAACAACCCAGGTTTTTACCCACAGCATTGGAGGGGTGGGGTGTTGTGCCTTCAGGGCACCAACCAAAGGTGAAAGATTCTAATGACTGAGTAATAAGGCATTTTGCAAATTGGGCAGTTGCTAGTTCCTTGCTTTCAATCCAGTTGGAGGTTCTAATTTTGTTGTCATTAAAAATAACTTTTGATGATAGATCACTGCGATTTTTGGCTTGTAACTCAGAAGGAATTCAAATATTATTAGGTGACATTACTATAACAAAGCTCCTTCCATTCTCATCTGACCTATGGTAACATGGTTTCTCAGTGATTCTATTTATAGACATAAAAAATTGATATAAAATTGTGGCTGAACCCAGCCTTATTCCAACAATAAGTAATATTTATCCAGAAATATGTGAACTCATTGCAAAAAGTTTCTTTTTTTTTAAGATTTTATTTATTTGACAGAGAGAGAGAGAGAGCACAAGCAGGGGGAGTGGCAAGTAGAGGGAGAGACGCAGGCTCCCTGCTCCCACTGAGCAGGGAGCCTGATGCAGGGCCCGATCCCAGGACCTCGAGATCATAACCTTAGCTAAAGGCAGATGCTTAACTGACTGAGCCACCCAAGCACCCAAATGTCTGTTCCAATAAGAGATGCATTTCCAGCATTATTTTCCTCTTGCCTTAATAATTACTTACGTTAAAAACAAAATTCAACTGAGTAATTCAATCATGAATCGGGTAGCATCCCATCTAGCAAGTAGAGAGGTGCTCAGAGGAGTTGTACAAAATGTTAAGGTTTTTATAGGAAGGAGGGTGGGGCAAGAAAGTTATAAACAAAAGAAAAGGCAAGGTTGTCTTCCCTTAGGGGGAAAGGCAAGGGGTCTTAGGCCAACTACCTCAGCTTCCTTTGGGAGACCGAGAAGGCCTCTGCATGGATTACCTCATTGGTGCTTATCAGAAAATTCCTGACAGACTGATTAGGATTTACATTTCTCAGGGAGGTTGAAGAGCAATCGGATAACCCTAGTTTGGGGAGTTGGCCTGGCCCAAGTAATGCCATTTGGACGCCTGTGGGGTTTTTTTTTTTTCAAGATTTTATTTATTTGTCTCAGAGAGAGAGAGAGAGAACAAGCAGGGAGAATGGCAGGCAGGGGGAGACGCAGGCTCCCCGCTGAGCAAGGAGCTTAACCAACTGAGCCACCCAGGTGCCCCTAAAAACCTGGGTTGAATGGCTTTTGTAAAGCATAAGCGGCGGAGATGGGAAGGAAGATGGCCCTGGACTCCAGCATGTGTTCTCCAGATGGATTTTTGGAAAGAGCACAAGTTTGAGGATCTGGACATGGTTCTTGGGAGTATCTGTTATCCCTGCCCTCAAGGCGCTCCCAATCTAGTAAGGGACAGAAGTTAGCAAATTGCCAAAGTACAGAATATATGGAGGGGTTGGTGAGTAGTAGTGCTGGAGGTGTGTTCAGAGTTTATTCTGGCTGTGAGCGGCCCAGGAAAGGCTTCATGGATGAGGGGGCATGTGAGCTGCTTTTCAGTTCAGTAGGGTCCTGACAGAAGAGATAGTAGAGAAGGCATTCTAGATGGAGTGTACTGGATAAACAGAGGCTCAGTAACAAACAACCAAAAGGGCATGTTTGGGGAATAAGAACAATGTAGTAGAAGTAGAATGTAGGTAAAGGTAAAGTGTAGGAGAAAGGCTGAAGACGTAGAATCAAACTCTCAAGGATAAAATCTATGTTAAAGATCACATAATCCTGAGGCGTCTCGCTGACTCAGGCAGAAAAGCGTGCAACTCTTGATTTCAGGGTCGTGAGTTTGAGCCCCATGTTGGGTGTGGAGATTACATAAAAATAAATAAGTAAAACTTAAAGAAAAGGATCATGTAATCCTGATAAAATCAATTGAAGATGACATAAACAGATGGAAAGATAATCCATGCTCATGTATTGGAAGAACTAATATTGTTAAAATGTCCATACCGCCCAAAGCAATCTACAGATTTAATGCAATCCTTATTAAAAAATCGACAACATTTTTCACAGAACTAGAACAAATAATACTAAAAATCTTATGGAACCACCCGAAGACCCCGAATAACCAAAGCAATCTTAGAAGAACAAAGCTGGAGGTATCACAATCCCAACATGCACTACAAAACTGTAGTAATCACAGCCTTATGGTACTCGCACAAAAATAGACACATAGATCGTTAAGAACAGAGTAACGAGACCAGAGATAAACCCACACTTATATGGTCAGTTAATCTATGACAAAGGAGGCAAGACTATACAATGGGGAAAAGAGAGTCTCTTCAACAAATGGTGCTGGGAAAATTGGACAGCTTCGTGCACAAGAATGAAATCGGACCGCTTTCCTACACTAATCACAAAAATAAACTTAAAATGGATTAAGTTTAAACCATAAAACTCCTAGAAGAAAACATAGACAGTAATTTCTTTGCCATCAGCCATAGAAACATTTTTCTAGATACGTATGTCTCCTGAGGCAAGGGAAACGAAAGCAAAATTAAACTATTGGGAGTACACCAAAATAAAAAGCTTTTGCAGAGTGAAGGAAACCATCAACAAAACAAAACGGCAACCTACTGAATGGGAGAAGAAATTTGCAAATGATATATCTGACAAAGGCTAAAATCCAAAATATAGAAAGAACTTATACAACCCAACACCAAAGAAACAAATAATCTGATTAAAAATGGGTGGAGGACTGAATAGACATTTTTCCAAAGACATACAGATGGCCAACAGACACATGAAAAGATGCTCAACATCACTCATCATCAGCTCAATGTAAATCACAATCACAATGACTTAGCACCTTACACCGGTTGGAATGGCTAAAATTAAAAAGACAAGAAATAACAAGCGGTGACGAGGATGTGGAGTTTTAGGAACTCTTGTGTCCTGTTGGTGAGGATGTCAATGGGTGCAGCCACTGTGGAAAACAGGTTCCTCAAAAAATTGTAAACAGAATCACCGTATGAGCCAATACTTCCACTGGTGGGTCTTTACCCAAAGAATACAAGAACATGAATTTGAAAGGAGATATCCATGTCTTTGTTCATTGCAGCAGTATTTGCAATAGCCAAGACATGGGAGCAGCCCAAGTGTCCAACCACAGATGAATGGATAAAGAAAACGTGGTGTATATATGCACATATAAGTGCATATACGTATGCAACAAAATGGATGGGGCTAGAGGATATAATGCTAAGTGAAGTAAATCAGAAAAATACAATACCATATAATTTCATTCATACGTGGAATTTAAGAAACAAAACAAAGAAGAAAAGGGACCAAAAAAAAAAGACTCTTAGATACAGAGAAACAAACTGATGGTTGCCAGAGAGAAGGGAGAAATAGGTAAAGGGGATCAAGGGCACTGAGTAATTTATAGAATTGTTGAATTATTATATTGTACACCTGAAACTAATAGAACATGATATGTTATTATATTTCAATAAATAAATATCACCTAATCCAATCTCCACTGATACCATCACCACTCCACCAAAATCCAATCAGTGCTCAAATACATCTGGTCACAAGGACATCCCTGTCTGATAGAAATATAATGCAGGCCATGAATATAATTTAAATTTTTCTGTTAAATACCAAAAGAAAGTCAAAAGGAACAGGTGAAATTAAGTTTAATAATGTTTTAGTTAATTCAACACATTCAAAGCATCATCCTTTTAACAAATAATCAATATAAAAACTTGTTAAAGAGATATTTTACATTCTTTTTTGTATCAAATCATCCCAATTCAGACCCAGCCACAGTTCATGTACTCACTGGCCCCATGTGGCTAACGAATGAAGCGCAGATCTAAAGGGAACCCATTATATCTTTAGATGATTTGGTAAGTTAGAAAGTTTTCCCCTGGACGTAGAAATGCTGGCTTGATTTCTTCCTTAAACATCTGCATCTTCCAACTCGTTTACCATGGAAATGCATTAATACAAAACCAGGATAGGAATGAGTGCCAGGTGCTATGAATGCTCATGTGAGGGGCACCCAATCCTGGCCTTGCAGGTCAGGGGAAGGTTTCAGGAGGAAGATACAAAGGAATGAACAGAATTAATGGTAAAAACAGATTTGATTATCTTCAGTTTATAATTATTCTTTAAACTTGCCCTTATCTGCAGGCGCCTGGATGGCTCAGATGGTTAAGCGTCTGCCTTTGGCTCAGGTCATGATCCCAGGGTCCTGGAATCGAGTCCCGCATTGGGCTCCCTGCTCTTTGGGAGCCTGCTTCTCCCTATGCCCCTCTCTCTCTCTCTCTCTCTCTCTCTGTCTCTCATGAATAAATAAATAAAATCTTAAAAAAATAAACTACTTATCTGCTTAATGTACTCTCTATGTAGGTATATTTCACAATTTCAAAACACGAGTCTAATACTTTAAATTTAAAGAAAAAAAAAAAAAAGGTCTACGCACCAGTAGCAACAAGCAAGGATCCAGCATCCAGATTTTTGGGTTTTAAAAAATATTCTCCAATAAAAAGAACCAGGGATCTTTGGAGAAGCTGATTCTAGACTTTAGGATTTTATCATGTGGCAGTGGGGGGACCATTGAAGGGCTGGGGCAGAGAAAAGGCAAGATGAGGCCAGAGCATCTTATAGTGCCAGAAAGTAAGGAAGTACTCGAAAAACAAAAGGATGGGGGCCATGGCAAAGGGACATAGGAGTCAACCTGAAAGAACAGTTAGTGGCCAAAGCTGGGACAACTGGAGTAACAAAATAAATAACATAGTATTGGATTATAACCCAAAGTATGAAATAAATATGTGTGAGTTAAGTCCATATTGATATAATAAATAATTGAATAAATGAATAGGGAAGAAGAGACAGATCTTTAAAGAATTCCAAATAATTTTATGTACTCGTTCCCCCTTCCAGAAAGTAGAGCTTAATCCCACTCTCTACCTCTTGAGTGTGGGCTGGACTTGGTGACTTGCTTAAGAACAGAGTATGGAAATAGCAGAGGGGGGCAGGGAGTAGGGTGTGGAGTGGGTGGAAGTATCTTTACAGGAGAGAAACCTGGCAAATATCACGGAGTGATCCACATTAACGTCACCAGCCATACGTCACCACCACCGTGAGTCACGTGGGTTGCACGTGCCCCCGATTGGATGTGCAGAGAAGGCATTTCACCTCCCTGCTCTTCTTCCCGTAAACCCGTAATCCCGTCTAGCCGTGAGGAAAACATCACATAAACCCATATTAAGGACATTCTGCCAAAGATGGGATCAGTGCTCCTGAAGAATATCCGGGTCGAAGGGACAGGGAAGACAGAACCTGTCCCGGACCTGAGGAAACTAAGGAGACATGAGGACTAAGTGCAATGTAGTGTCCTACGTGGGAGCTTGGACTGGAAAAAAGACATTTGTGGGAAAACTAGTGAAATCCGAATACGTCTGGAGTTTAGCTAATGAAATAGATCGATGCTAAGTTCTTAGTTTTGACAAATGCGCCTTGGTAGATGTCGGACGTTAATAGTAGGGGAAGCTGGGTGAGGGGCATACGGAAACTCTTGACTATCCCTGTATCTTTTCTTTAAATCTAAACGTATTCTAAAGGAAAATTTTGTTTTTATATATCCTATATATGATGTGTGTGTGTGTATGTATATATACACACACACACACATATATATATGAAATGGGGGAAAGGCATCAGAAAAAAAAAGGATGGGGCGCCTGGGTGGCTCAGTTGGTTGGGCAACTGTCTTCGGCTCAGGTCATGATCCTGGAGTCCTGGGATCGAGTCCCGCATCGGGCTCTCTGCTCAGCGAGGAGTCTGCTTCTCCCTCTGCCCCTCCCCCCTCTCGTGCTCTCTCTCTTTCAAATAAATAAATAAATAAAATCTTCAGAAAACAAAAAAAAAAAGAAAAAGAAATAAAAAGGAGGTCATGCTTATTCCAAGCAGAATGTAAGAAGCATGGGAAGGTGTAGGCTGGGTTCTGGTTGAGGCTTTAGGACTTTATCCAGCAGCAGTGGGGAACCACAGAAGGCTATTGAGCAAGGGTGTGGCTGATTACATAATGACTCAGTCAAGTTCACACATTTCAGCTTCCTGAGGCCCCTACAACCCTCCCCTCCTGATGCCCGTTCCTTCCACGTGCTCTTCCTTCTTTGCCTGCAGAGGCCAAGCTCTGACAAGAATCTAAGTTATTATTAAAAAAAAAAAAAAAAGAATCTCAGTTATTAGCACAGAGGTGATTACCTCCATGGCGCACCCTGCCACCCCCAGCCGCCCCCACTCTGGGCTCATTCAGTGGTCCTTAGAGGTTTGGCATTTAGAATCTCAACATGCCACACCTGATAAGGGCTGGAGCCTCCCACCTAGCACAGAGACCCCCCGGCAGGGTGGAGCTTTACAGTACAAATCACCGAGCTCTAGGTTGAGTCATTTTTTCCGCCACACCCCTCTGCTCACTCCTTCCTCCCAGAGTGGAATGAAACCAGTCCATCGGTAGGGACAGGAGACTCAGGGATAGAAGAGGGACCTTAAGACTGAACCTAGGAGATCATGCCATCAGGAGAAGTGTCGTTATCAGTCTCTCTTCGACAAGGCTTGCTTGGAAACACAAATAAGTCCAGGTCAGAAGCTGGGGGAGGAAAAGAGAGGAAAGGAAAATGAGGTCTTGAAGGAATATATATATGGGTGTACGCTTTTCCCACCAGCAGTTGTAGCCATGGGAGTTCAATCCTAGAATTTATCAGATTCTCCCCTCACCTCCGTTAAACCAGTTTCCACCATCCCATATCTTTTAGTCCCTCCATGGAAAAAAGAAAACAAAAGGTTAAAGTTATTGAGGAATCTGTGCTGTGCCAGGCACTATGCATAACTTCATTTAGTCCTCTGTATTAGTATACCCATTTTATCGGGTGAGAAACTGAGGCTCAGAGAAGGTAAGTGACACGCCCAAGGGCATGTAGCTGGTAAGTGGCAGAGCCTGGAGGAAGCAAAACCAGTTTCTGACCTCAATCCCTGCCGGGGCTAGAGTGGCCACAGCCTGCAGGGAACCTCTCACCTCTAAGCCTTGCCCTCCTTTGTGCCCAGAAGGGTGTCCCCCTGCTCCCCATATCACTCCCTCTCTTCGTTCATGTCTGCCTAAAAGCCAGAGAAGCCTTTCTTCATCACCCCATCCAAACGGCAGCCTCCATCACCCACATCCCCTTACTCTGGGTCATTCATGGCACCTTAACATATTTATTTCTCTGCTTCTTGTCTGTCTCCACCCACTAGAACATAAACTCCATGAGGACAAGGACCTGGTCTGTTTGGTTCACTGCAGTATTCCTAGTGTCTGACACACAGTAGGTCCCTAAGGTATGGAATGAATAAAAAGAGGAAATTCTGCTTCCTTCCACTAAGAGTATTTGACCCCCTATTCCCCATCAGCTGCGAAATCCTCTTGCCCTTCCAAGTCCCTCCCCTCTGGTCTCCCTTCAGGGACCACTTCTCCCTCTTCTTCTCCAGCCCAGGGATAGACACAGCCACCCACGCAGCTGCTCCAAGCCAGAAACCAGAAGTCATCCTCAACTCCTTCTTTCTTTCTGCCTGACTCCCCCCAACACACCCCCAGTTTGCAATCACCAACTCCCATCCATTCTGCCTCTTAAATTGTCTCCCAAATCTTCCATGTCCCCCAAGCCCTGCAATGCTCCCTCCACCAGGCAGCCCTCCGTTCTTGCCTGGGTGTTGCATCAGCCTCCTCACCAGTCTTTGCCTCCAGTTTGGCCCCTGCCATTCAGTCTCCACATTACAATCGGAATGATTGGTCTAAAGCTCAAATTGCCTGGGTAAACATCCCATTGATTTCTCAGTGGCCTGAAATAAAGTCTAAGATCTTAATGTGACTTACAAGGCCCTGCCCCATCTGGCCACAGCCTCACTTTTAATGCACTCCACTCCCCCTGGTTGAACTACTTCCGGTTCCTAAATGTGCTCATATTTCTTTTGCCTGGGAGCTCTGGCCAACTCTCGCTCATCATACAGGTCTCAGCCTAGATGCTACTTTCTCCAGGAAGCCCTCCCCAACCTCTTCTGCCCCATCAGGCTGGTTTAGGAATCCTTAGTGTATAGAATCAGGGCTTTCTCCCCACCCAGAGGGATCCCAGTGGTCATCTGGTCCAATTCATACCCTCTTCCCTGGCATCCTTAATGGGTGTCCCTGCTTGAAGAACCTCCACTGATTCTCCAATGCTTCTCACCTTTCAAGACCCATCTCAAGTCCAGACTTATCCAGAAAACCTTCTGGGGAGTGAAAAGAAGGATGTATCTGAGTCAGGATGTCCCTAGCTCAAGTCCCACCTTTGCTACTTCCTAGTGCGACCTTGGGTATGTTACGTTGCCTCCAATGGCCTCAGTTCCCTCTGTAAAAAGGAGATGACAACATTAATTTCCACCTCACAGTTGTTGTAAGTAAAATTATAGATGTTAAAGGACAGTGTGAACACTGAAGTGTTATGTAGACATGAGGATGGTTATTATCTTCTCTGGCTCTGTGTTCCCGCAGCACCTCAGGCCATGACCCACCATTTTGCACTTAATTATACCCTGTCTCCAATGATCTGTTCTTGCTTCTGTGTGGTAGCCTGCTGTTTACCACCACTGTGGCAGCCTGCTGGGATCACATCTTCTACACCCCTTCTGCATCCCCTAGAGTTCAGATATCAGTCCCAAGCAAATAGAAGGTGTATGTTATTAATGTGATTATAACCAACTACCATTTACTGATCACCTATTACGCACTAAGTACTTTATGTATTATTTCTAATGCTCAAAACTACACAAGAGATAGATTTTTTTATCTCTACTGTACAAACTGAGGCTCAGAAATATTAAATAACTTGCTCAAGTTCATAGAACTGTTATGATCTTGTGGGTAAGACCCTTGAGAATCTTTTTTTTTAAGATTTTATTTATTTATTTGACAGAGAGAGACAGTGAGAGCAGGAAAACAGCAGGGGGAGTGGGAGAGGGAGAAGCAGGCTTCCCTCTGAGCAGGGAGCCAGATGCGGGGCTCAATCCCAGGACCCTGGGATCATGACCTGAGCCGAAGGCAGACGCTTAACGACTGAGCCACCCAGGCACCCAAGAACCTTGAGAATCTTTCTTGCACTTTCCCCAGCTTAATGTTAAGAGGCTCATGGATCACCTGCTGGCTCTTTGCTTGGTCATCAGTTGAGCTGTGTCTAGAAAAAGAAAAAAAAATCAAACTGGGGGCTTGGCAGAGGAAGCGGCTGCCCTGCCATGGATCAGACACAGGGACAGACTTTTGACATGTAAGTTAGGTATGGCTCCACCAAGAGCAGAGTCACAAAGCTTGTTCCTGTGGATGGAGGGTGTGGGAGGTGGTCGGGAAAAGCTCTGGGACATCTGGCAGTGTCAGCACTGAACTGCTTGCCCAAGTCTGTGAGAATAGACTGAAGTGGGATCTCATGGCCAAATTAGGCACAGGAAAGGAGTGGTCCACTTACCGGAGTTTCCATCCTCCTTGGCCAAGAGACAGATCCAGGAGGGGGAGACGCAGGGTTCATAGTGAACCACTAGGTGGCACTGTGCAAGGAAGACAAAAATTACCCAATTAAAATCTTTTAAAAAAGATTTTATTTATTTATTTATTTATTTATTTATTTATTTATTTATTTATTTATTTGAGAGAGAGAGCACGAGCGGGGGTGGAGGGGCAGAGGGAGAGAAGCAGACTCCCCGCTGATTATGACCTGTAATCATAAGATTATGACCTGAGCGGGAGTCCGACACTTAACTGACTGAGCCACCCAGACGCCCCTAGAGCCTTTCAACATGAATAATTAGAAGGGATTTTAGAGCAAGCAAACACAAAGTAAAAGCCTCCTTTTACAGAAGAGATGTGAGGCCCGGAGAAGTTATCCGAGTTGCCCAGTTTCTTGGGCCTGAAACCACTACTAGAGACCTATGTCTGTCTCTTTCTAAGCTCTGTGCACTTCACCTTCAATGCTCATGAAATCACATCTAGGTGCCCATCTACTTAGGGTGTGGTCTTAACTCAAGTCACTGACATTATTTTTTTTTAATTTTATTTATTTATTTATTTATTTGAGAGAGAGAGAGAGAGAGAGAGCACATGAGAGGGGGAAGGGTCAAAGGGAGAAGCAGACTCCCTGCTGAGCAGGGAGCCTGATGCGGGACTCGATCCTGAGACTCCAGGATCATGACCTGAGCCGAAAGCAGTCGCTTAACCAACTGAGCCACCCAGGCGCCCGTCACTGACATTATTTTGAGCCTCAGTCTTCCTGTCCATTGAATAAAAGATTTGTCTAGGCCTGTGATGTCCAGTGTGGTAGCCACTAGCCACATGTGGCTATTTAAATTTAAATTAACTAAAGCTAACTACAGTTTTGGGTGCCCTGGTGGCTCAGTCTGTTGAGCGTCTGACTCTTGATTTTGGCTCAAGTCATGGTCTTGGGGTCATGAGATTGAGCCCCATGTCCAGCTCCATGCTCAGTGGGGAGTCTGCTTGAGATTCTCTCTCCCTCTCTCTCTATACCTCCCCCCAAAATAAATAAATCTAAAAAAAAAAAAAACCTGGCCTTTAAAAATAACTAATTACAATTCAAAATTCCATTCTCAGTTACACTAGCCAACCTTTCAAGTTCTCAATAGACAGTTGTGGATAGGGGCTATCATATTTGACAGCACAGATATAGAACATCTCCTTTGCTGTGGATAGTTCTAACAGACAGCACTGACTGGTAGCTGATGTCCTCCCCACTTCAGTATCTGATGGATCCTCTGCGGGAGCATTGGAGAGTATAAGACTAAATGCATAAGGTTTCCCAGCTCTCAGCCTGAGTTTTTAACCACACACAAGCATTGGGAGATACAGAAGAGAGTAAGATGTGTAAAACTCCAGCCTTTGTGGAGCTGACATTCTAACGCACCTAAGCTACTAAGTCCAAAAACCACAGCTCCTGCAATAAAGGTACACTGTTTTAAACTTGAATGTGTCTAATTTATCTAGTTAAAATACAGTTTCTGGTTCAGTAGGTCTGGGGTAGAGCCTATGAACTTGCATTTCTAACAAGCTCCTCGGTGATGCTCTTGTTCCTGGTCCCAGAGCACATTTTTTAAAAAATATTTTATTTCTTTATTTCACAGAGAGAGACACAGCGAGAGAGGGAACACAAGCAGGGGGAGTGGGTGAGGGAGAAGCAGGCTTCCCGCCAAGCAGGGAGCTCAATGTGGGGCTCGATCCCAGGACTCTGGGATCATGACCTGAGCCAAAGGCAGATGCTTAACGACTGAGCCACCCAGGCGCCCCCTCAGAGCACATTATAAGTAGCAAGGATTTGGAGAATTTTGTGGCAAGACAAAATGGGGTTGTGTGATTCAAATAAATTACTGTGTTTATATTGTGGATTTTCCTGGAAAGCCTGGGTTCAAATCTCATTCCGGGGTAGCCTATTCTTCCTGATCCTCAAACTTGGTTAGAAAGGCTCTCCTGGGCCTCTGTCCTTCCTCACACTTCCATAGGATGGCACTGTTCATGCTACATTGCCCTTCCTTTAAAACCTTTGTCTCGGGGGCGCGTGGGTAGCTCAGTCGTTAAGCGTCTGCCTTTGGCTCCGGTCATGATCCCGGAGCCCTGGGATTCGAGCCCTGGGATTCGAGCCCTGGGATTCGAGCCCTGGGATTCGAGCCCCGCATCGGGCTCCTTGCTCAGCGGGAAGCCTGCTTCTCCCTCACCCACTCCCCCTGCTTGTGTTCCCTCTCTCACAGTCTCTCTCTGTCAAATAAATAAGTAAAATCTTTAAAAAAACAAAAAAAAAAATCTTTGTCTCAGCGGCACCTGGTGGCGCACTCAGTTAAGTGTCTGACTCTTGGGGCCCTTAGGGGGCTCATTTGGTTAAGCGACTGCCTTCAGCTCAGGTCATGATCCTGGAGTCCTGGGATCAAGTCCCGCATTGGGCTCCCTGCTCATGCTGAGCGGGGAGTCTGCTTCTCCCTCTGACCCTCCCCCATCTCATGTGCTCTCTCTCCCTCTCATTCTCTCTCTCTCAAATAAATAAAATCTTAAAAAAAAAAGCGTCTGACTCTTGGTTTCAGCTCAGATCATGGTCTCAGGGTCTTGAGATGGAGTCCAACGTCAGGCTCCCTCTCCCTCAGCCCCTCCTGGTCCTGCGCTCGCTCTCTCTCTAAAATAAAGAAATCTAAAAAAATCTTTGTCTCAGCCTCCCTCATGAAGCTGCAACTTGTCATCAGTCTCATTCAGTTCTATATTCATTAATTCCCTAAGTACTGAGAGCATCCTGTGTGCAGGTATCCATCAGGCTAGCTGCTGGAGATCCTGCAGGCAGATGGTCCTGGCCTTCAGAGGGCTCACAGTATAGCAAAAGCTGACAGTGAAAAATTTCGTGGCAGATGGGGTAAGTGTCACAAAGGAGGAAGTAGAAGATGCCATGGGAGATTATGACCGGGGACCCACCCTAGCTTTGCTCAGGGAAGGCCTTCTAGAAGAAGAGGCATTTCATCTGAGAGCTGAAGAAGAAGTAGGAGTTAGCCAGGCAAACAGAGGAGGTATCCTAGTTACTATGAGCACATATCAAATTCCCCCAAACCTTATTGGCATAGAATAACTAGGGGACAAAAAAATATCGCTGTGGCCAGTGTTGAAAACACACTCTGCCCCTGTGGGAGGAGTGTAACAGTGTAGAGAATGCTTGAGCATCTTCCAAGGGGGAAAAGGCAGAGCCCATCTGAGGACATAAACACAACCTAGGAAGACTGGCACGTAGCCAAGAGAAAGAGACCGGTATAAAATGAGACATGAGAGGTCAAAACCCCCAAATCCTCATCCCTGCCCTAGAGGAGGTTGTCATCTTTTATTTTTTTTTAAGATTTTATTTATTTATTTGACAGAGAGAGACACAGCAAGAGAGGGAACACAAGCAGGGGGAGTGGGAGAGGGAGAGGCAGGCCTCCCATGGAGCAGGGAGCCGATGCAGGGCTCGATCCCAGGACCCTGGGATCATGACCTGAGCCGAAGCAGACGCTTAACGACTAAGCCACCCAGGCGCCCCGAGGAGTTTGTCATCTTAACAGCTGTTGTACCTGCCTCGTGTTTCACAATTTACTATCAACAAAGCAGTGCCTGAGTTATTTCCTCATTTATTTTATTTTTTTTAAGATTTTATTTATTTCTTTGAGAGAGAGTGAGCAAGAGAGAGCGCGAGCACAAGCGGGCAGAGGGACAGAGGGAGAAGCAGACTCCCCACTAAGCAGGGAGCCCTATACAGGGCTCCTCATTTATTTTAAATAACAACCCTGTATCATGAGCCCTATTTACAGATAAAGACACATGAGTGAAGGAAGTGGGAGGCAGTGCAAGAGGGACGGGGGGACTCAGGGATTTTAGTTGACACATGGATAAATATTTCACATGTTAATAGCTAACGTGTTTTTTCCTAGAAAACATCAAGCTCATGATGTCACTGATACTATAGCCTGGGACAAATCAAAGAAGTGACTTGATTTAAAGTGGACTTAAGGGAAACAATTCAATGAATAATAATATAGAAGGTCTGTGACTAGGGTAATAATGGCAAAGATGGAAGGTAAGCGAAGAGAGGTTGAGAAATATTGGCAAAGGAGTAAGTGTGTGGGATCTGTCTGGACTCAGATCAAATCTTGGCCAGGTTCTAAAGGCAAATATCCCAAGAGAGAGCCAGACATGGTGTTTAGCTATCCTGTGCCTTGGTTTTCTCATTTTTAAAATGAAAATAACTGTATCACCTCCCTTCTTAGGGTTGTCATGAAGAGTAAACTAGTTAATATCCATAAAGTGCTTAGAATAGTTCCTGGCACTTAGTGCTATATACGTGCATGTGAAGCAACTAAATTAGATTAACTAACTGACTTAAGGGACGCCTGGGTGGCTCAGTCAGTTAAGCATCTGCCTTTGGCTCAGGTCACGATCCCAGGACCCTGGGATTGAGACCCTCCTTGGGCTCCCTGCTCAGCGGGGCGTCTGCTTCTCCCTCTTCCTCTGCCCCTCCCCCTCCATTCGTGCTGCCTCTCGATTTCTCTCTCTCTCAAATAAATAAATAAAATCTTTTTTAAAAAATTGACGAACAAAAGGGAATGTTTTGGCTCTGGCAACTGAAAAGTTCGTGGGTATCTGTCTGTCTTGCAGGCTGAATCCAGCAGCTCAAAGTTCTCTCGCTCTCTTCCTCTTCCTCCCTCTCTCTCCCCAAATCTCCATTCTACTCTGCTCTGTGTTGACTCATCCTCAGGTGGCCAACCTCTCACTCAGTATTGGTCACTGCCGCTCCAGGGTTAGAGGAACACAGTCACCAGTCCAGAAGAAAGAGACACCTCCTTGCCAGTTGTAGGAAAAGCCCCTGAATTCGCTCTGATTGGTCCCACCTGAGTCAAATGACCATCCCTCCACCAATTGCTGCGGCACGTCGGAAGATTGTGCCACTTGGCTGACCTGGTCACACAAGCAGCCCTGAATCTAAGAGGTAGAGCCAGTTTACCTGAGCCACGTGGACTAAGTGTGTAGATGGGGTGGTTCCCTGAGGAAAATCCAGGTGTTCTTCAAAGAAGAAAAGAGATTAGATACTGGGTAGGCAAAGAAGCAAACAGAGAAAAAAGTCTTCTAAACTAAGTAACTTGTAAATGATCTAAGTTCTCCAAACCTCATTTTCCATGTATGTAAATGAATACAATCTAAGACAGTTCCTAAGAATAAAGTTATGGCAAGTATTAAAGAAGATAAACATTTACTAAAGCTTAGCACCATATCAGTTTTACAGTAAGCACTCAATAAATATTAGTTATTATTAGTAGTGATACCCAAGTCACAGAGTTAGTCATGGTACAGCTGAGATTTAACCTAAGTTTTCTTTTCTTTTTTTTTTAAAGATTGTATTGGTTTTATTCAACAATTCATGAGTCAGGCAGCATCCAATCTGGCAGATAGAAAGGAGCTCTGAAGAACTGTACAAAGTGAAAGACTTATTATAAGCAGAAGGCAGTAGGAATAAGGAAGTTATACTGGCAAAATGGCAAGGTGGTTATTGCAAGGTTACTTTCCTTTAGGTGAGAAAGGGGAGATTATCTATTTTAACTTACAGCATTTCTTCCACCTAATATTACCCTTCTTTTCTTTTTTCTGCCAATAATATTTCACATTTACTGAGTGCCCACTTATACCAGCAAATGCACAAAAACTTTTGCTGCACACTCTCATTTTTTTTTAAAGATTTTATTTATTTATTGAGAGAGAGAGAGAGAATGGTAGAGAGCATGAGAGAGAGGAAGGTCAGAGGGAGAAGCAGACCCCCCGCTGAGCAGGGAGCCCGATGCGGGACCCGATCCCGGGACTCCAGGATCATGACCTGAGCCGAAGGCAGTCGCTTAACCAACTGAGCCACCCAGGCGCCCTGCACACTCTCATTTTTGATCCTCACAATAGCTCTCGAAAATTAGGCCCATAACGTAAGTTTTCTGATTCTAAGGCCAGTAATCTTTATACATTTCCATCAGCTTTTTATAACAGCAAACCCTCCTATTTCTGTAGTATTTTGTAGTATACAAAGAGACTTCGTCTACATTTTTCTTACTTGATCTTCACGATAACCTATTTATTTGCTTTATGCAAATGTTGCATAGTTGGAGAACTGGAAGTTTGAAGAATAAGACATTTCCTCCATTGACTTCTTCAAAAATATTAAATATACACCATGTTCTACTGAGCATGGCCTCTCCAAATGCTCCAGCTTCCTTCCATATTTCCAATCATCTAGACTCTAGAGCAATGTATTTCAAGTTGCAGGTCATTACCCATTAGTGAGTCATGAAATCAATTTAGTGAGCTCTTATCAGCATTTTAATTTTTAAAATGAGATAGAAAACACCATGTATGGGCACCTGGGTGTCTCAGTTAAGTGTCTGCCTTTGGCTCAGATCATGATCCCAGGGTCCTGGGTTTGAGGCCCATATTGGGCTCCCTGCTCAGCGGGGAGCGGGCTTCTCCCTCTCCCTCTGCCCCTCCCCTCTGCTTGTGCTCTCTCTCACTCTCTTGCTCCCTCTCTAATAAATAAATAAAATTTAAAAAAACAACAACAACAACACCATGTACATCTTGAATAGGGAGCCAGAATACTGGTTTGTGAAACTCCTTTGATTATACTTCTGTGTTTATGGGTGGATCCTGGGTCATGATGTAAAATGGGTTCCCTATGTGAGACCTTGTTAAGAAGTTTGAAAGCCATTGACCAGGGGAGGAGCTCAAACTTTTTGGTTTCAGGACTACTTTACAATATTAAAAATTATTGAGAACCTCAAAAACTTTGTTTTTTGTGGGTTAAATCTATTGATATTTACCATGAGAAATTAAACAGAAAATTTTATTTTTTTCTTATTATTTTCTTAAGATTTTGTTTATTTATTTGACAGAGAGAGACACAGCGACAGAGAGAACACAAGCAGGGGGAGTGGGAGAGGGAGAAGCAGGCTTCCCGCTGAGCAGGGAGCCCAATGTGGGGCTCAAACCCAGGACCCTGGGATCACGACCTGAGCCAAAGGCAGACGCTTAACGACTGAGCCACCCAGGTGCCACCTAAACAGAAAATTTTAAATCATGGACGTACACAAGCATACATACCATTAGCCATCAGATCGATCTCATTATCACATGTCTCGTAGCCTCTGTACACTATGACAGTAGAGAAAACAAATAACTTTTTAGAAAGATTTTGTTTGTTTATTTATTTGTCAGAGAGAGAGAGAGTGAACACAAGCAGGGGGAATGGCAGGCAGAGAGAGAGGGAGAAGCAGACTCCCCGCTGAGCAAGGGGCCTGATGTGGGATTCGATCCCAGGACCCCAGGATCACGACCTGAGCTGAAGGCAGACACTTAACCAACTGAGCCACCCAGGCACCCCAGCAAATAACTTTTTAGCACTATTACGGATATTGGTTTGAATATGCAGACTCCGGGTGCCTGGGTGGCTCAGTTGGTCAAGAGACTGCCTTCAGCTCAGGTCGTGATCCTGGGGTCCTGTGATCGAGTTCCGCGTCAGGCTCCCTGCTCAGTGGGGAGTCTGCTTCTCCCCCTGACCCTCCCCTCTCTCGTGCTATCTCTCTTTTATTCTCTCCCTCTCAAATAAATAAATAGGGCGCCTGGGTGGCTCTGATGGTTAAATGTCTTCCTTCGGCTCAGGTCATGATCCCAGGGTCCTGGGATCGAGTCCCGCATGGGCTTCCTGCTCCTTGGGAGCCTGCTTCTCCCTCTGCCTCTCTCTCTCTCTCTCTCTCTCTCTCTCTCTGTCTCTCATGAATAAATAAATAAAAAATAAAAAATAAAACAACAAATAAATAAATAAAATCTTTAAAAAAAAAAAGAATATGCAGACTCCCTGAAATGGTCTTGGGGATTGGTCTATAGGTTATCTCTGTTTAAATGTTTCTGCCAATTTCAAATTCACCCTTTCCAAAACAGTCTTCCTCTTCCTCCCCAAATCAACAGGCCTTCCCAGAGTGCCTGTTTGGGTCATTGGCACTACTCTCCTTCAGTGACCCAGCATTCAAACTAAGGATTCTGTTTGAGATCTGTTTCTTTTATCCATCAGTCAATACCACCAAATCTCCTCTACCTCTCTTCTCTCTTCCAAGCAGACAAGGCTCAGAATTATTATTGGGGGACGGCCCCGTGTAATGATTAGGAGCATATAGGTGGTAACTGTACAGACCTTGCCGTAGAACTTGGGGCAATTTACTAACGCATGTGCAAAATTCAAAAGTACTAGAAGATACAGAATAAAAAGGAAACCTCTTTCCCTCCCCTGTCCCAGAGCTACCCTTTCCTCACCTACGGGGTAGCCACTTCTTGAATATGAGCTCTCAGAGTTTCCGATTTCATGTCATCCCTTAACTTTTCTGTCTGTCAAACTCCAGGCTCACCTCAAACCCCTCCCTGGCTCTCCCCAACAAAACAGAATTTGTTGCTCCTTCCTGTTGGCAAACTCTACATAAACTTCTACAAAACTTAGCCAATGTACTGCTTTGAAAATAGATGCATTTATTTTTCCCACTATATATATGTATATATATATTTAAAGATTTTATTTATTTATTTGAGAGAGAGTGCATGAGCAGCGGGGGGCGGGGCGGGGGGTGGGCAGAGGGAGAGGGAGAAGCAGACTCCCACTGAGCGGGGAGCCTGACGAAGTGCTCAATCCCAGGATCCCGAGATCATGATCTGAGCCAAAGACAGACACTTAACAGACTGAGCCACCCAGGCAGCCCTTTTTCTCACTGTATTATAAGCAAATAGAACAATGTCTTCTGTCTTTATAAGCCTGATGTCTACCTAGTTTGGTGCATAATGCAGTGTGAGTGTTTGGTGAATCTCTGATGACTAGATGTATTTCCCCTGATCAAGAATTTTCAAAGACTCCCCAGTGCCTATGGGGATATCAGTCTAAACTCCTCAAAGGGGGTCCCAGTCCTCTCCATTAAACCTCAACTTCCGGGCACCTGGGTGGCTCAGTTGGTTAAGCGACTGCCTTCAGCTCAGGTCATGATCCTGGAGTCCTGGGATCGAGTCCCACATCGGGCTCCCTGCTCGGGGGTAGGGGGGAGTCTGCTTCTCCCTCTAACCCTCTCCCCTCTCGTGCTCTCTATCTCATTCTCTCTCTCAAATAAATCAATAAAATCTTTAAAAAATAATAATAATATTTTTAAAATAAATAAATAAATAAACCTCAACTTCCCTAAGGGCACCTGGGTCAGTCAGTTAAGTGTCCAGCTCTTGGTTTCAACTTAGGTCATGATCTCAGGATCCTGGGATTGAGCCCTGAGTCGGGCTCCATGCTCAGTGGGGAATCTGCTTGGGATTCCCTCTCTCCCTCTCCCTGTGCCCCTCCCCACCCCATTCTCTCTCTGTCCCTCTCAAATCTCAAAAACAAAACAAAGCAAAACAAACAAAGCAAACAAAAAGAAAATAAGAACAACAACAAAAACAAAAAAAAAAACCCACCCTCACCTTCCCTATCCAAACTGGCCCTCTGGGAAATCTAGCTGTGGCCAAGAAAGTCTCCTCGGGACGCCTGGGTGCCTCAGTCGGTTAACTGGCTGCTTTCAGCCTGGGTCATGATCCCAGGGTCCTGGGATCGAGTCCCGTATCGGGCTCCTTGCTCAACAGGGAGCCTGCTTCTCCCTCTCTCTCCTTCTGCTTGTGCTCTTTCTGTCAAATAAATAAAATCTTTAAAAAAAAAAGAAGTCTCCTCATTAGAGCCTGTCTGCCAAATGGTTCTACTGCCGAGCCTTTGCTTGTACTGTTGCCCATCAGCTAAAATTCTGAAATCAAGTATTACATCATGTACATCCTATATTTATTCAATATGTAAATGCTTTATATGTCTCATAAGAAATTTTCTGGTTTGAAAAGTTACATGAAATCAATCCCCTTGCAACATTGTTTAAAATAGCCAAAGATACTGGAAGTAACCTAGTTGTTTATCCATATATGTATGGGTGGTTACACAACATCTTTGCTACATCTTTATGTCATCTTTACTCAGTGGTATGTTATACATCTTTTATTTATTTATTTATTTTTAAAGATTTTATTTTTATTTATTTGACAGAGAGAGAGAGAACGTGAGAGAGCGAACGTAAGCAGGGGGAGTGGGAGAGGGAGAAGCAGGCTTCTCACCGAGCAGGGAGCCAGATATGGGGCTCGATCCCAGGACCTTGGGACCATGACCTGAGCCAAAGGCAGACGCTTCACGACTGAGCCACCCAGGCACCCCTGTTATACAGCTTTTAGATGACCTAGATCTAGATACGTCAATCTGACTAAATTTTAAGTGGAATCACACAGCATGCCTAGCTCCTTTCTATGGTGTTATGTTTATGAGAGTCATCTAGGTTGTTGCTTGTGGCCATAGTTTCCCTCTTCTCCTTGCTATATAGTATTCCACTGTATGAATACATCACAATTTATCTACCTGTTTACTCATCTATTTTACTATTGATGACCACTGGGTTGTTTTCAGGTTTTGGTGGTTATGATTTTGCTGGTTGTCAAAAATATTCTTGTGTATATCTTATTATACATATGTACATAACATATGCTCACAATCTAGCTAGAGGTTATGCATGTATGTTCAGATTTACTTGATACTGTCAAATTGATTTCCCAAATGATTGTACCATTTTATATTCCTACCAGTAATAAATAAGAGTTCCAGTTGCTTCACGCCTCCCAAAACTTGGTAATGTCAATCTTTAATTTTAAACATTTTTGTGGGTAAGTACTGAGATCTCATGTGGTTTTATTTATTTGTTTGTTTGTTTGTTTATTTGTTTATTTTAAGATTTTGTTTATTTATTTGACAGAGAGAGACACAGCGAGAGAGGGAACACAAGCAGGGGGAGTGGGAGAGGGAGAAGCAGGCTTCCCGTGGAGCAGGGAGCCCTATGTGGGGCCTGATCCCAGGACCCCGGAACCATGAACTGAGCCAAAGGCAGATGCCCAACGACTGAGCCACCCATGCGCCACCATAGTTTTATTTTTATTTATTTATTTATTTATTTATTTATTTATTTATTTATTTATTTATTTTTAAAGATTTTATTCATTAGACAGACAGAGACAGTGACAGCAGGAACACAAGCAGGGGGAGTGGGAGAGGGAGAAGCAGGCTTCCCGCTGAGCAGGGAGCCCGATGCGGGACTCGATCCCAGGACCCTGGGATCATGACCCCAGCCGAAGGCAGACGCCTAACGACTGAGCCACCTAGGCGCCCTATTTTTATTTTTTTAAGATTTTATTTATTTGAGATAGAGAGAGTGAGAGAGAACACGAGTGGGATGAAGGGCAGAGGGAGAAGCAGACTCCCTGCTGAGCGGGGAGCCTGATACAGGGCTTGATTCCAGGACTCCGGGATAATGACCTGAGCTGAAGGCAGATGCTTAACCGACTGAGCCACCCAGGCGCCCCAGGAGATCTCATGGTGTTTTAATTTGCAACCTCATGACCGAGGTTGAGCAACTTTTCATATGTTTAATGGCCATATGAATTTCCTCTTCCTGTATGTGCTTATTCAAGCACCCTGTCCATTTTTATCTTGCCCTTTATTTTATTAAGTTTATTTATTTATTTTTAAGTAATCTCTACATCCAATGTGGGGCTCGAACTCATGACCCCTAAGATCAAGACTCTCATGCTCTTCCAACTGAGCCAGCCAGACACCCCTATCTTGCCCTTTATTTTTAAGGACATCTGTCCTTACTGATTTGTAGGAATTCTTTTCTTGTGTATGACTTGTAGTAATTCTTTATATGTTCTGAATATCAGCTCTTTTCATTTATATATGTTGCAACTATCTTCTCCCCTTTCTCCCTGTTTTATTTTAGCAGTATGCAAGGTTGCCCATTCTTCTCCATCTTTGTCAGCATCAAAATGCAATTAAAAAACAAAGAAGTGTGTCAAAAAGCATCTATCTCTCTCTTTTTTAATTAACAGATTTTATTTTTTAGAACAGTTTAAGTTTTATGTAAAACTGAGTAGATAGTACAGAGAGGCCCATATATACCTTTTCTATCCTCCCCAACAGTTTCTCCTATTATTAATATTTTGCATTAATAGAGTACATTTATTACTGTTGAACCAATATCGCTATATTAACAAAGTCCATAGTTTACATTAGGGTTCACTGTTTGGGTTGTGTACGGCAATATTGGTTTTGATAAATACATAATGTAATATCCACCATTACAGAATCATATAGAATAGTTTCACTGCCCCCAAAATCCTCTTTTCATCCCTCCCTTTCTAATTCCTCCCCAAGCCCCTAGAAAACACTGATCTTTTTATTATCTCTATAATTTTGCCTTTTCCAGAGTATCATATTGTTGGAATCATATAATATGTAGCCTTTTCAGATTGGCTTCTTTCACTACATGATATGCATTTAAGTTTCCACCATGTCTTTTGTGGCTTGATAGCTCATCGCGTTTTGTCTTTTTTTTTTTAAGATTTTATTTATTTATTTGACAGAGAGACACAGAGAGAGCACAAGTAGGAAGAGCAGCAGGCAGAGGGAGAGGGAGAGGGAGAAGCAGGCTCCCCGCGGAGCAGGGAGCCCGATGCGGGGCTCGATCCCAGGACCCTGGGATCATGACCTGAGCAGAAGGCAGCCACTTAACCGACTGAGCCACCCAGGCTCCCCAGTCTTTTTTCTTTTTTAAGTCACACATTTTAAATTTTTGTATTTATTTTAAATTCTGGTATAGTGGGTCGCCTGAGTGGCTCTGTTGGTTGGGCGGCTGCCTTCGGCTCAGGTCATGATCCTGGAGTCCTGGGATCGAGCCCCGCATCGGGCTCCGTGCTCAGCAGGGAGTCTGCTTCTCCCTCTGACCCTCCCCCCTCTCATGCTCTCTCTAACTCATTCTCTCTCTCAAATAAATAAATAAAATCTTTAAAAATAAATAAATAAATTCTGGTATGGTTAACATACAGTGGTATATTAGTTCCAGGTGTACAATATAGTGATTCAACAAGTCTATACGTTACTCAGTGTTCATCATGATGAGTGTACTCTTAATCCCCTTCATCTATTTCACCCAGCCTCCCCATGTACCCTCCCTCTGGTAACCACCAGTTTGTTCTCCATATTTAAGAGTCTAAAAAAAAAGTTATGCACAAACAATGAATCATGGAACACTACATCAAAAACTAATGATGTAATGTATGGTGATTCATATAAAAATAAAACAATTTTTTTTTAAAAATAAATAAATTAGCAAAAGGAAAAAAATGCTAAAAAAAAGAGTCTTTTTCATTGTCTTATTATCATTGATCATTTTTTTCCCTTAAATTCCACATATGAGTGAAATCATACGGTATTTGTCTTTGACTTATTTCACTTAGCATTGTATCCTCTAGATCTGTCTATGTTATTGCAAATGGCAAGATTTCATTCTTTTTTATGACTGAGTAATACTCCATTCTGCATACATGGATATATATGTGTGTGTACACACACACACACACACACACACACACACACCACATACATATATATGGATATATACAGATGTATGTATCCGTATGTATATGTATATATGTGCATATATATATATATATGGTATGTATGTATATCCATATTTGCACAATGGAATATTAGTCATAAAAAAGAATGAAATCCTGCCAATAAAGTGAGGAGGTGGAAAACCATTTATCATGCTAATGGACATCAAAAGAAAGCTGGGGTGGAAATCCCTATATCTGACAAATTATATTTTAGACCAAAGGCTGTAATAAGAGATGAGGAAGACACTATATAATAATAAAAAGGCCTAACCAACAAGAAGATCTAACAATTGTAAATATTTATGCCCCTAACATGGGAGCAGCCAATTATATAAACCAATTAAAAACAAAATTAAAGAAATGTGTCAATAACAATACAATAATAGTAGGGGACTTTAACACCCCACTCACTGCAATGCACAGATCATCTAAGCAGAAGATAACAAGAAAACAAGAGCTTTGAATGACACACTGGACCAGATGGACTTCACAGATATATTCAGAGCATTCCATCCTAAAGCAACAGAATACACATTCTTCTCAAGTGCACATGGAACATTCTCCAGAATAGATCAAATACTGGTTCACAAATCAGGTCTCAACAGGTACCAAAAGACTGAGATGATTCCCTGCTTATTTTTGGACCACAATGCTTTGAAACTGGAACTCAGTCACAAGAGGAAATTTGGAAAGAACTCAAAGACATGGAGGCTAAAAGAGCATCCTAAAGAATGGATGGGCCAATGAGGAAATTAAAGAAGAATTTTAAAAATTCATGGAAACAAATGAAAATGAAAACACAACTGCTCAAAACCTTTGGGATGCAGCAAAGGCCGTCCTAAGAGGGAAGTATATAGCAATACAAACCTTTCTCAAGAAACAAGAAAAGTCTCAAATACACAACCTAACCTTACACCTTAAGGAGCTGGAGAAAGAAAAGCAAATAAAGCCTACACCCAGCAGGAGAAGAGAATTAATAAAGATTAGACCAGAAATCAATGAAATACAAACCAAAAGAACAGTAGAACAGATCAACGAAACTAAGAGCTGGTTCTTTGAAAGAATAAGATTGAGGGGCGCCTGGGTGGCTCAGTCGTTAAGCGTCTGCCTTCGGCTCAGGACGTGATCCCAGGATCCTGGGATTGAGCCCCGCATTGGGCTCCCTGCTCCACGGGAAGCCTGCTTCTTCCTCTCCCACTCCCCCTGCTTGTGTTCTCTCTCTCACTGTGTCTCTCTCTGTCAAATAAATTTTAAAAAACTTAAAAACAAAAGAATTAGTAAGATTGAAAAAACTCTGGTCAGACTTGTCAAAAAGAAAAGAGAAAGGACCCAAATAAATAAAATAATGAATAAAAGAGGAGAGATCACAACCAACACCAAAGAAATACAAACAATTATAAGAACATATGAGATATGCCAAAAAATTAGGCAGTCTGGAAGAAATGGATGCATTCCTAGAGATGTATAAACTACCAAAACTGAAACAGGAAGAAATAGAAAACCTGAACAGACCCATAGCCACAAAGGAAATTGAAGCAGTAATAAAAAATCTCCCAAAAAACAACAGTCCAGGGCCAGGGGAATTCTACCAAACATTTAAAGAAGAATTAATACCTATTCTTCTGAAGCTATTTAAAAAAACAGAAATCAAGCAGTTCACATGAGTTACTTCCTAGTCTTTCCCCCACCGTGAACAGGCATGTTGTATTATATAACATATCTTGAGCATTCTTGACAGACTGTTGGCTGTCTATCAATGGCAACTATTCCACTGATTGAAAACGGGAAGCAATAATACTCATCTGACCAGTTTTCTCTTAAAGCCATTTCCATGATGACAGGACTCAATTATATTTTTTATTTCAGTCACTCCTGATAAATTTGAAGAAATAAAAAATATCTGAAATATTAAAAAAAAAAATAGGGGCGCCTGGGTGGCTCAGTCATTAAGCATCTGCCTTCAGCTCAGGTCATGATCCCCGAGTCCTGGGATCAAGCCCCGCATCGGGCTCCCTGCTCAGCGGGCTCCCTGCTCAGCGGGAAGCCTGCTTCTCCCTCTTCCACTCCCCCCTGCTTGTGTTCCTTCTCTCGCTTTGTCTCTCTCTGTCAAATAAATAAATAAGTAAAATTAAAAAAAAAGAAATGGAAGGAACACTTCCAAAATCTTTCTATGAGGCCAGCATTACCTTGATCCCAAAACCAGACAAAGACCCCACCAAAAAGGAAAATTACTGTCCAGTATCCCTGATGAACATGGATGCAAAAATTCTCACCAAAATACTAGCCAACAGGATCCAGCAGTACATTAAAAGGATTATTCACCATGACCAAGTGGGATTTATTTCTGGGCTACCAGGGTGGTTCAACATCCGCAAATCAATCAATGTGATACACTACATAAATAAAAGAAAGGACAAGAACTATATGATCCTCTCAATAGATACAGAAAAAGCATTTGACAAAGTACAGCATTTGTTCTTGAATAAAACTCTTCACAGTGTAGGGATAGAGGGAACATACCTCAATATCATAAAAGCCATATATAAAAAGCCCACAGCAAATATCCTTCTCAATGGGGAAAAACTGAGAGCTTTTCGCCTAAGGTCAGAAACACGGCAGGAATAACCACTCTCACTACTGCTGTTCAATATAGTACTAGAAGAAAAAATAGGAAAAAAGAAAAAAGAAACATAGTACTAGAAGTCCTAGCCTCAGCAATCAGACAACAAAAAGAAATAAAAGGCATCCAAATGGGCAAAGAAGTCAAACTCTCATTCTTCACAGATGACATGCTACACTATGTGGAAAACCCAAAAGATTCCACCCCAAAATTGTTAGAACTCATACAGGAATTCAGCAAAGTGGCAGAATATAAAATCAATGCACAGAAATCAGTTGCAATTCTATACACTAACAATGAGACAGAAGAAAGAGAAATTAAGGAGTTGATCCCACTTACAATTGCATCCAAAACCATAAGATACCGAGAAATAAACCTAAGCAAAGAGGCAAAGGATCTGTACTCAGAAAACTATAGAATATTCATGAAAGAAATTGAGGAAGACACAAAGAAATGGTATTCCATGCTCATGGAGTGAAAGAACAAATATTGTTAAAATTTCCATGCTACCTCAAGCAATGTATATATTCAATGCAATCCCTTTCAAAATACCATCAACTTTTTTCATAGAGCTGGAACAAATAATCCTAAAATTTGTATGGAATCAGAAAAGACCCTGCATAGCCAAAGGAATGTTGAAAAAGAAAACCAAAGCTGGGCCCCTGGGTGGCTCAGATGGTTGGGCGTCTGCCTTCGGCTCGGGTCATGATCCCGGGGTCTTGGGATCAAGTTCCGCGTCGGGCTCCCTGCTCCTTGGGAGCCTGCTTCTCCCTCTGTCTCTCTCTCTCTCTCTCTCTCTGTCTGTCTCTCAAGAATAAGTAAATAAAATCTAAAAAAAAAAAATCCATATGAAATCAAATTAAAAAAAAAAAAGAAAGAAAACCAAAGCTGGTGGTATCACAATTCTGAACTTCAAGCTCTATTACAAAGCTGTAATCATCAAGACAGTATGGTATGGCACAAAAACAGACACATAGATCAATGAAATGAATAGAGAACCCAGAAATGGACCCTCAACTCTATGGTCAACTGATCGTCAACAAAGCAGGAGAGAATATCTAATGAAAAAAAGACAGTCTCTTCAACAAATGGCGTTGGGAAAATTGGACAGCCACATGCAGAAGAATGAAACTGGACCATTTCCTTACACCACACACAAAAATAGACTCAAAACAGACGAAAGACCTAAATGTGAGACAGGAATCCATCAAAATCCTAGAGGAGAACACAACCAGCAACCTCTGTGACCTCAGCCACAGCAATTTCTTGCTAGACACGTCTGCATAGGGAAACGAAGGCAAAATGAACTATTAAAGTTTTGCACAGAAAAGGAAACAGGCAACAAAGCCAAAAGACAACCGATAGAATGGGAGATGATATTTGCAAATGACATATCAGAGAAAGGGCTAGTATCCAAAATCTATAAAGAACTTATCAAACTCAACACCCAAAGAACAAATAATCCAATCACGATAGGGCAGAAGACATGAACAGGCATTTCTCAAAGAAGACCTCCAAATGGCCAACAGACACATGAAAAGTGCTCAACATCACTCGGCATCAGGGAAATACAAATCAAAACCACAACGAGATACCACCTTCACACCAGTCAGAATGGCTAAAATTAACAAGTTAGGAAACAACAGATGTTAGCAAGGATGCAGAGAAAGGGGAACCCTCCTGCACTGTTGGTGGGAATGCAAGCTGTTGTAGCCACTCTGGAAAACAGTATGGAGGTTCCTCAAAAAGTTGAAAATAAAGTTACCCTACAACCCAGGAATTGCACTAGTGGGTATTTACCCCAAAGATACAAATGTAGTGATGCAAAGGGGCACCTGCGACCCAATGTTTATAGCAGTAATGTCCACAGTAGCCAATCTATGGAAAGAACCCAGATGTCCATTGACAGATGAATGGGTAAAGAAGATGTGGTATATATATATATGTATGTATATATATATGTGTGTATATATATATATATGTATATATGTGTATATATATACAATGGAATACTACTCAGTCATCAAGGAAAAAAAAAGAAATCTTGCCATTTGCAACGATGTGGTTGGAACTAGAGGGTATTGTGCTAAGCAAAATATGTCAATCAGAGAAAGACAATTATCATATGATCTCACTCATATGTGGAATTTAAGAAACAAAACAAAGGATCATAGGAGAAGAGAGGAAAAAATGAAAACAAGACAAAACCAGAGAGGGAGACAAACCGTAAGAGACTCTTAATCATAGGAAACAAACTGAGGGTTGCTGGAGGAAAGGTGGGTAGGGTTATACAGTAACTGGATGATGGACATCAAAGAGGGCATGCGATGTAATGAGCACTGGGTATTATATAAAACTGATGGGGATGCCTGGGTGGCTCAGTCGGTCTGCCGTCAGCTCAGGTCATGATCTCAGAGTCCTGGAATTGAGCCCAACATCAGGCTCCCAGCACAGTGGGAGTCTGCTTATCCCTCTCCCTCTGCCCCTCCCCCTGGCTTATCCTCTCTCTTTCCCTCCCTCTCTCTATCTCTCAAATAAATAAAATCTTAAAAAAAAAAAAAAGACTGCAGGAAGTAGCTACGATCAATTGTCACCCTTCTTTTCTAACAGTATTTAGGGCTACCTCTTCAGAGGGAGGGAATGATGAAGGATAATTGGAAGGCGAACAGGCAAGGACAAGAGACCCCCCACCCCCTGCGCTAAGAGGAAAACAACCTTAAAAGGATTTTACACCACCCTGGAAGGAGCCCTCACCCTTTCCCATATGATAGGTTTCCCAAAAACTTGATTGGATGACAGGCACTGGGAGGGTTAATCAGATTAAAACAGTCTGCCAACAAAGCTCATAAAAACCCCTAGAGGTAGAAATTCCAGTGGCAACCCCCTTGAGTCCCCTCCCTCCTTGGGAGCTTTGTGCTATCACTTTGCTATCGCTCAATAAACCTTGCTTTGCTGCCCAACAACAACAACAAAAAATTCTAAATTAAATAAAAGACTGATGAATCACTGACCTCTACCTCTGAAACAAATAATACATTCTACGTTAACTAATTGAATTTAAATTAACAAATTAAATTAAAAAAAATCAGCCAACTAGTTAACAAACAAAAAAGTTACTATTGCTCTACATCCTTGCCAGTATTTGGTATTGTTAGTTTTTTGGATTTTAGCCATTCTCATACATTGTAGTAATATCTTGTTGTTTTAAGTTGCAATTCTCTCTTTTTAAAAGATTTTATTTATTTACTTGAGAGAGAGAGAGGGAGAGTGAGAGGTAGAAGCAGACTCCCCACGAAGCAGAGATCCTGAGATCATGACCTTAGCCAAAGGAAGACGCTTAACTGACTGAGCCACCCAGGCGCCCAGGTTGCAATTCTCTAAAGACACCTGATGTTGAGCATCTTGAAAGCATCTTTTCATATGCTTATTTACTGCCTATATATCTTCTTTGGTGAGATGTCCAGATGTTTGTCCATTTTTTATTTTATCTAAAAAAAATTTTTTTTAATTCATTCATTTGAGACACAGAGATACAGAGAGAGAGCGAGCATGATCAGGGGGAGAGGCAAAGGGAGAGGGAGAAGAAGTCTCCCCGCTGAGCCAGGAGCCAGATGTGGGGCTCGATCCCAGGACCCTGGGATCATGACCCCAGCTGAAAGCAGATGGCTTAACCACCTGAGCCACCCAGGTACCCCAAGATCTCTGTCCATTTTTTAATTGGGTTGTTTGCCTTCTTGTTGAGTTTTAAGAGATCTTTATATGATTTGAATACAAGTCCATTGGCTGATATGTGTTTTGCAAAATTTTTTTCCCAGTCTGGGGCTTGTCTTTTCATCCTCTTAAAAGTGTCTTTTGCAGAGCAGAAGTTTTTAATTTTATTTTTTTTTAATTTTTTTAATTTTTATTTTTTAAAGATTTTATTTATTTATCTGAGAGAGAGAGAATGGGAGAGAGAGAGCACATCAGAGGGGATAGGGTCAGAGGGAGAAGCAGACTCCCTGCTGAGCAGGGAGCCCGATGCGGGACTCGATCCTGGGACTCCAGGATCATGACCTGAGCCGAAGGCAGTCGCTTAACCAACTGAGCCACCCAGGCGCCCAGAAGTTTTTAATTTTAATGATGTCCAGGTTTTCATGTTTTTCTTTCATGGATCTAAAAACTCATCACCCCACTCAGGGTTACCTAAATTTTCTCCTTTGTTATCTTCAAGAAGTTTTATCATTTTATGTTTTACATTAAGTCTATGTTCCAGGGCACCTGGGTGGCTCAGTTGGTTGGGCGACTGCCTTTGGCTCAGGTCATGATCCTGGAGTTCCAGGATCAAATCCCACATCGGGCTCCCGACTCAGTGGGGAGTCTGCTTCTCCCTCTGACCCTCTCCCCTCTCATGCTCTCTTTCTCTCAAAGAAATAAATAAAATCTTAAAAAAAAAAGTCTATGATCCATTATGAGTTCATTTTTGTGAAAGATGTAAGGGCAGTATCTAGATTCTTTTTTTTTTTTTTTTAGTATGTGGATGTCCAGTTATTCCAGCACCATTTTTTTTTCCAGCACCATTTTTTGAGAAGAATATCTTTTCTCCATTAAATAGTCTTTGCTTGTTTATCAACAAACAGTTGACTATATTTGTGTGGGTCTTTTTCGGGGTTCTCTATTCTGTTCCATTAATGTATTTGTCTGTGCTTTTGCCAATACCACTCTGTCTTGATTATTATAACTTTATAATAAGTCTTGAAGTTGGGTAGTGTTAGTCCTTCAATTCATTGGTGTTTTAAAATTTGAATGTCACAATTTCAATGTGTTCTACATACATACTGCTAATTTCTATTTATAACTCTTGTCAAGTTAGATGGTGGCATATGGTATACTCTACTGAAGCATAAAGAGTCTAAATAATCTGCTCATCCAACAGGTAACAGTCTTGGCTTTTTAGTGCCTTGGTGCACTAACCTTATTCCTGGGAAAGGAAACTTGGTCTATCGACTGCAAGGTTAACTATTCCCCATGTACATTGAAACACTGAATTCTATTTGATCTGTTTTTTTCTGAGTTTGATTATCAGAAGTTATCTCCCTGATTTTGATTGATACCAGGAACCCTGGCACTGCCGAGAATCTAACCATACAGAACTCGGTGTAGCCCCTGGACTCTGAGTTATGCCCCAAACTACCATCTTGAAAGGTTTTATAGCAGGTATTCCTAGTGCGGCTAGCCCAATATCTATTCATTAATCTCTTTTCCTTGGCCTCCTCTTGCAATACAGAGGCTGGAAATGCTAAATAATTGCTTTCCAGACTTTCCCAAATCTACCTCACAGGTAGTTACAGACAGTTCTGGCAAGTAAGATACAACACCCTTTGGGGGCTTCTAAAAAGCTTTTGCTTTCTTTATAAAAGACAGCTAGTGATGCTTCTCCCCCCGCCCCACCTCGATTCTTTTTGCCTTTATTGTAGTTATGATGCTTGGTATTGCATCAGCCATTTTATTACTAGAATGAGAAACCAAAACTAAAGATCCTGGAGCAGAAAAAATAGAAATGAATTATATTGAGCAGCTGAACTAATTACAGCAATCACCTACCTCGAGACCTCTTGTTAATGTGAGAAATCTCACCTTCATGGTTAAAGCCACTGCTGGTCAGGTTATACATTACTCGTAACTGAAAACAGTTCCATCTGCTAACCCTTCTAGTGGGGCATTCCTTGCGTAGATATTTTTGGGATGCTTCTTTTGGAAATGCCATAGGATTCCTTGACATATTCTCTTGAATGTCCTCCTCAGTAACATCAATCTTTGCCCCCCCCCTTTTTTCCAGCTGTATCAGAAGGAAATGGATACATTTTGTTTAGGAAAGAAAAGACTCGTTAGGGACATGAGAGCTGTATTCATTATGTGAAACTTTTTTAAGCGGAAAAGGGATTATTATGACCGCCACTCTTGCTACCCCTCACCAAACTGGCCTAGGCCTTTACAGTTTACACAAATACCACCTCATTTAATATACAAAATCTGTGTTGTTACTCTGTTATAGAACAGAGTTAAGACAAATAAGAACTTTTATTAAGGGCTGCCTCATGATCAGAGTAGTTCAAACACAAAAATGTGTTGCCCTGTGAGACAGAGAACATGCCTTCCTGGGAAGGGCCGATCAGAGATCTGAGGGTGTATAGCAGGGAACCCTTTAGAGCCTGCTCAACTTTAACATTCAGACCCTAGTTTGGGGAATGAGATTGGCTAATTCTTTCTTGGCCAAGCTGAGTAGAGTTTTAGGGAAAGAACCGATCAGTTAGATAAATGGAGTAGGAGCATGATTCCAAGTAGGGGGAACAACTTGAACAAAGGTGCAGTGTCTTTAAGATGAGTTTGGATACTCTGGAGGGACCAGTTGGACTGGAGTGGACAGGTTCGGCCCTTGGTAATTTGTGACTTTAGGCTAGTCACTGAACTGTTGTAGGCTGTCGTTTTCTCCTTGGTAAAATGAAGGGACCAACTGAAATCAGCAAGTCTCAACCTTTTCTTACAGTGACCCAGGCTGTACTCCCCAAATGTTTGCAACTACAAGTCCTAAGGAAAATACAAGGAGGTAGTACCTGTTGGTTTTTTTTAAACAATGACATTCTTGTAAGATAATAATTACCAGAGTACAGAGAGAGACTTTTACCTTTCTTCTTTTTACTAGACCTTTAGGCTGGTGCCTGTGTCAAGATGGATTTTTTGCCCCTTATTTAATTTTAAAGATTTTAACAAGGGTGCCTGGGTGGCTCAGTTGGTTAAGCAACTGCCTTCGGCTCAGGTCATGATCCTGGAGTCTTGGGATCGAGTCCCACATCGGGTTCCCTGCTCAGTAGGGAGTCTGCTTCTCCCTCTGACCGTCCTCCCTCTCATGCTCTCTCTATCTCATTCTCTCTCTCAAATAAATAAATAAAATCTTTAAAAAATAAAAATAAAAATAAAAATTTTAAACAAATAGGACCGCCTGGGTGGCTCAGTCGTTAAGCATCTGCCTTTGGCTCAGGTCAGGATCCGGAGTCCTAGGATCGAGCCCGGCATCCAGGGAGGCTGTTTCTCCCTCTCCCACTCCCCCTGCTTGTGTTCCCTCTCTCGCTGTGTCTCTCTCTGTCAAATAAATAAATAAAATCTTTAAAAATAAAAAAATAAAATAAAATTTTAACAAATAATTATAAACTATTGCAAACTTTCAGAAAAGTACAGTTAATAATATAACCCCCAAGATAAAAATTTAATATTTGAGTATTTTGCTATATTTGCTTCTGATCTTTTAAGATATAAAATGTTACAAATATAACTAAAACCTCATCCCTCACCTCTTCTTTCTTCCTTTTTCTCAGTGGCAACCATTCTCCCAAAATTGCTGCACGTCTTTCCCATTTCAATTTGTGTACTTTTACCACATATGTATCTATAATATGTGATATTTTTTGTGTTAAATTTTACATAAATATCATACTGAATCCGTCATCTTTCAACTTCCTTTTTTCCATTCATTATTATGTTTTAAAGATTTATCTATCTTGATAACATGTAAATAAATTAATTGGTTGTGTAGTACTTCACTGTATGAACAAACAATAATTCATTCATCCTTTGGCCTCCAGGACAATTAGGTTGTTTTGACTTTTTTTTTTTGCTATTACAACAGGGCTGGAAGTAGTGTTCCTTGCCCATGTCTACTTGTAGACACATGTAACAGTTCCTCTAAAGTACTGGAGGTAAAATTTCTAGGTTGTAGAACAAGGGCACCTTCAATTTTAGGTTGAATATGCTTCCTTTTGCCCAGGAGTCCAATCCAGAGATGAAAATGGTTGTATCAGTGATTAGCTCTGCAGAGCTGATCAGCTGGGGCATTATCTAGTGCACTTAGGAGAGAAAAAGGAGCTACATTCATTGTCACAAGCCTTATTTGAACAATCTTTGTCTTCTTCCGAAAGCCAAACAAGAGAATATTGGAATTAGTGACTTAAATATCGACCCAACAAAATGATTGCTTCTACCGTATCCTGGACAGATGATTATACATCCTATCCTTGAATACTACCAAAAACAGAGAGTTTACAACCTCCCAAATCAGCCCAGTTCTATAAGTTAGAAAGTTTTCTCTTGGCGCCCGGGTGGCTCAGTTGGTTAAGCGACTGCCTACGGCTCAGGTCATGATCCTGGAGTCCCGGGATCGAGTCCCGCATTGGGCTCCCTGCTCAGCGGGGAGTCTGCTTCTCCCTGTGACCCTCTTCCCTCTCGTGCTCTCTGTCTCTCATTCTCTCTCTCTCAAATAAATAAATAAATAAAATCTTAAAAAAAAAAAAAAGAAAGTTTTCTCTTAAATTATCTAAAAACCTCTCTGGCTGGGAGGGGTGCCTGATTCTGAACTTAACTCTCCCATGAGCCTGTTTTTTCTATGTAAAAATGGGAGTAAGAATAAAACCTAATTCATAAGGTGGTTATGGGAATCAAATAAGTTAAGTGTGTGTGTGAAAGTATGTGTGGGTGTACATATATAAATGTACGCACATATATATAACGTATATGTATATACATGTATACATGCAATATACTCATATAGCATATATGCATATATATTCATATATGTAGAAAAGAGAGTGCATGGGAGGGCAAGAGAGCTCCTGGTAGAAAATAAATAATCAATTATTTTCATTTTATTTATTTAGTTTTAAAAGATTTTATTTATTTATTTGACAGAGAGAGACACAGCAAGAGAGGGAACACAAGCAGGGGGAGTGGGGGAGGGAGAAGCAGGCTTCCCACCGAGCAGGGAGCCCGATGCGGGGCTCGATCCCAGGACCCTGGGACCATGACCTGAGCCGGAGGCAGACGCTTAACGACTGAGCCACCCAGGCGCCCTATTTTATTTTATTTAAGAAAATAATCAATTAATTTTAGCTGCAGCTATTATTTTTTAAGATTTTACTTATTTGAGAAAGAGAGAGAGAATGAGTGGGGGGTGGTCAGAGGGAGGACAAGGACAAGCAGAGCCCAATGTGGGGAGCTCGACGTGGGGTTCAATCGCAGAACCCCAAGATCATGACCTGAGCCGAAGTCAGATCCTTAACCAACTGAGCCACCCAGGCACCCCTCAGCTATTGTTAATATTCTTCATCCATTTGATGAGGGAGCAGAGGTTAGCTGAAAACAAAGCATAAGCTGACACCCTGCAACCTCTCCCCTCCCCCTACTCCTAGGTGGGACAGATGTGACTTTCTTCCAGGAATCTCTCAACTATCTTAATGTTAATACCTAGCTAGAGGGGAAAACAACCTTAACTTGATAATGGCAAGGCCTCGGGTATCTTGTAGGTATCTTGTAGGTCCGTCCTCTTTAGCATATGAAAGTTCTTTTGAAACCTCCCTTTTCCTTACTTCCCCCAACTCCCAAGTATATAATCAGCTACTCCTCACTACCCCTGTGTAGTAGCTCTTTCTTCCCACAGGCCCTCTCTCCGTGCTTTAATAAAACCACCACTTTGCACCAAAGACGTCTCAAGAATTCTTTCTTGGTCGTTGGCTGCGGACCTCACCCCACCGAACCTCACCTGTATTCCAAAACCACATCACTATCATCTATTCCTTACCAACAAAAGTTCATTCTGCCAACAATTACTGTCTACTATGTGTCAAAGACTATGCTAGGAGCCACAGACATATCACCCATACTTCTCTGTTGGTTTTTTTTTTTTTTAAGATTTTATTTGAGAAAGAGAATGAGATAAAGAGCATGAGAGGGGGGAGGGTCAGGGAGAAGCAGACTCCCCGCTGAGCAGGGAGCCCCGATGTGGGACACAATCCCAGGACTCCAGGATCATGACCTGAGCCAAAGGCAGTCGCTTAACCAACTGAGCCACCCAGACGCCCTCTCTGTTGGTATTTCTAAGAGCCTCTGTGACATTGCCAGCATAGAGTAAGGGCTTAAAATGGGAATTCTGGATTCAAATAATCTGGGTTTGAATCCCAGCTGTGACACTTCTTAACTATGAGATTTGTGAGGATTGTTTAATTCACTGATAAGAACTTACCTCTCATGGTAAATGCTCCATATATGTTCTTTTTCTTAAGATTTTATTTATTTGACAAGAGACAGCGAGAGAAGGAACACAAGCGGGGGTGGGGGTGGTGGAGCTGGAGAGGGAGAAGCAGGCTCCCTGCTCAGCTGGGAGCCTGACGCGAGGCTCAATCCCCAGGACGATGGGCATATGCTTAACAGACTGAGCCACCCAGGTGCCCCATGTTAGTTATTTTTCAATTTAATTGAACCAGTGACCCTAGCCAGGGTTTCAGACTGAGCTTGGAGAGCTATGGATAGATAATCTCAGCTTTCTTCTAGTCCCAATGTTTATGATATTTTATATTCAGTGAACATCTGTGGGGGAGAGATCAGGAAGAATGACCCACATTTATAGGAGAAAAGCATTTCACAAAGCTGAATTCACAAGTAGGTTCTAATTCCTCCAAATGGGAAGAAATCACCCTTTGGTAGCTCACAGACTAATTTATACACTTGATGTGAGCAGAAGCAGGAAAAAAGCAACTCATGTAGTGACAAACATGGAACAAACACTATGGATGCTAGACATGTATGTAGGCGCCTCCCGGTTCTCACGGGAGGGACAGGCAGTGTCCAAAAGCTCAGACTCTGTAGTAATGCAGATCTAGGTTTGAATCCGTTTGGTTCCTTGTCAGCTATGTGACCCGGGGCAAGTTGCTTTTAATTTCTTTGTGCGTCAGCTTTCTTTTCCGTGAAACACAGATAGTAAGAGTATCTAAGAAATTGTACTCAATACAGTGGTGACATAGTAAATACTAAATAAAAGCGAATTATTATTATCTGACAAATGACACCCACCCTACGGGTGAGTGACAAGTTTCCATTCTCAAAAGATGATGACAATTTCTTTTTCTGGCCTGAGGCACCTCATGGGTGGGGCCTGGTCTCTGTCTTCCCAAGTTAGGCATGATGCCTCCCTTGTCACCTTGGGAACTTCCTTAAGAGAGGACGGTGTCTTCTCAATTTTCCAGCCTCTTCCTTAGAAGGGGGGATCAGTAGTGTTAGTTTCCACCAGTTAATCTCAGAAGGACCTCGTCTCTCTTTCGGTCAGCCTGAGGGCTTCCATAGTGTGTGATTGGCTCCCCTCCAAGCCACTCGGTTGTAGGACTGATTACCTTTTATCCTCTTTCTTCAGGTCCAGGAGCAAGAGTGAGGAATGTGCCACTCAGCAGCCCCCCAGGGCAGGAAAGAGTAAGACGAAGCTCGGCCTTGGGGGATTGGGGGGTCCCAGCCTAAGTCTGCCAATTCAGGGGATCTGAGGATGTCTTGGTGAGGCTCTTAGGAGACTGTGTCGGGCTCTGAGGGGCAATGGGTGAGTGTTAGGGGTGCCCAGAAGCAACGTGAGAGAGCATTTTCCTTGGATGTGAGGTGGGAGGTGCGTCAGGGTAACTAATGGCAACTGGGCGGGGTGAGCCCGCTGGGCAGGAGCTCTTCCACGGGGAAAAACTACGACTCCCAGGATGCCCCGGGGCTTAGCCCGGCTTTCCCGCCTGCCCACTGGCTGCGGGTCCGACGAGCGCAGGAGCGGATTGGTTGCGGCGGTGCGGGGCTCCCCCACTAGCAGGTTAGTAGGCACCGCCGGCAGCAGACGTTGACCGGGCGCGCGGGGCGGGGGAGGGGCCCGGCTAGCCATTCTGGAAACCGCCGGACGCTCTCTCCGTAGCGTAGCCGCCGGCTGTGAAGCGCGGGGCGGGGGCGGAGACTGCGTGGCGCAGGCGCGGTGCTGGGCTCCTCCTGGCTCCCCAGACAGCTGGAGGAGATAAACAGAGGAGGAGGAGGGAGGGGAGTGCGTGTGTGAGAGCGCGCGAGGGAGTGTGAGTGTGTGTGAGCGCGGGTGTGAGGCGGTGCGCAGGGGCGGGCGGAGGCGCTGTCCGGCCCCGGCCAGGCGCCGGGCGGGGAGCATGGGAAGGGGCTAGAACTGCCCGGGCCCCCCAGCCCCCTCCCCGGGATCCGCGCCCCCCCGCTCCCGGGAGAGGGGCCGGGCCCCCCGGACGGACATGGGCTCCTGAAGTTGCGCCGCCGCTGGTCCTGGGAAGAGGCCTGACAGGTACTGGTAGCCACCGCCCCCTGCCCTCGCCGGGCGCCGAAGCGAGAACCGGTTCCCGCAGTCCCGGCACACGGGCCGCCCGCTCTGGGCCGGCCGCAGTCCTGCCGGCCCGGCGGCCTGAGGCCGCCAGCCTTGGGGCTCCGAGGTGTCCCGAGAGGGGGCAGGCCTCGCTGGGGCGAAGGGCAGAGTGGGCCGGGGGCGGGGTGGGGATGGAGGGCTGGCCGGGACCTGGGTGGTGGGGGAGGCTCTGGGAGTCCAGGGAGGCTTTGCCGAGGGAGAGGTGGAAGTCGTCCCATCACGGGACTTTTTTGCGGAGTTTTTGTTTGACATCTGATCTGGCGCCGGTCTCAGGAAGAAGGGGGCAGGTGGAAATGCCGGGAGGGCTACGTTGACCTGACCTGCTCTCTTAGTTTCCTGCTCTCCTGCTCTCGCTCTGTCTCGCTCGCTCTCGCTCTCGCGCTCTCTCTCGCTCGCTCTCCCGCTCTCTTTCTCTGAGAGAGAGAGTGTGTGTGTGTGCGTGTGTGTCTGTCCGTCCGTGGCCAGGTTTCTTGCAGCCGCAGATGCCTTCAGTGGCCCATCCTGGCACCAAGCTGAACTCTGCTAAGGTGTTCCCACCATGTGACTGTAACGCCCTTACAGAGGGCCTTTACTTGGGAATGGGCTATTCAGTACCCACTTCAACGGGAAATAGGAAGTGTAGAATAGAAGAGAGAGACTGTGAACCAGCAAGATACAATTCTTGTCACACTGAAAGCTGCAGTGGGACGCCCCCTTGCCAGCCAGATTGAATTTGATTAGTGACCTCTGACTCTCCTCTGTAGGTGTACCACCAGGGTCTCTAGAAAAGAGGTATCAGGACTTAATGACTAAAGTCTAACTGCCTAATTTGACTATTTTCCTCAAAGTCCTTTTCTTCTGTGACTTTTAAAAAAAACTTACTGAGGTAGTGGTAGAGCAACTTTAAAGTTTTCCTCTTAAGTTTGAATTTAGAAACCTGATAGGGTGTCTATAACTTCCCCATTCTTCCCAAGGATGGGGTAGATGATCAGGGTAAAGTGGCAGTTAAGCGTTCCCTTTTAACAAAGCCTTAAACAGTTTTGAGAAGAAACTGTTCAGACACCACCAGACTCAAAGACATTATGAAATCTTTGCCTAGGGCACAGGTATGCCCAGTGGTCTTAACGAAGCTTTTCTGTACCTTACAGTCCCTCCTGAGTGGCTAGTGTCTTCACTAAATGAAGGAACTACTTAAGGCTATTTCTGGATTGAATTGAAACTTTGCTGAGTATAATAACTGGATCCTCTAGCACAGACCAGGGAGTAACTAGAAAGGCTCGTTTGGGCTGACTCTTGAGACTTAACAATGCATCTTCATTGCAGGTTGTTGTGTTTCATTGGCAGATGGAAAAACCTTTTCTGCCATAGTTTGTGTTCCTGCTGCTTTAATACTGGGGTATTTTGACCTCTTTGGGGGCACTTAGGTTCAAGCCACCTGTCAATCTGTAGAAGCAGTGCTTTGGGTCAACTCTGAAGAATAATATAACAACAATTCATATTTCTGCCTGAGACTCCTTCTCTTGCAGTTATTGAAAGAAAGAGAATACGTGTAATGATTATGGTGATGGTATTAACATTGGCGATTTGCCACTTGGAGATTTTAGAGTTGTCATGCAGCTGACAAATTTTCTGGCTGGAAGGAACTCAGTAGTGACTCATGGGACATCATATTAGGGTTTTTTCACACACCTAGACTTCAGGACCTGGAAGGATACAACTGAAAATCTTAAAGCCCTCTGCTAAATATCTTTGGACTTTGAGGGGCCAACTGCTGCAAAGACCCAGAACTATGGCTTCAATAGTTTTTAAATTATTTTCTAAATATTTTCTTCTCTCCTTTTTGAATTAGGGAATGTGGCCCACATGTGCAGTCCTGGGTCTCAAAGAAGGAAACATAAACAACATGTAATATGGTGATACTTACCTTTCTTTTGGGTCACTGATTGAATGATCCTGATTCCTTTCTTCTTTCATCCTTAACTTTCTGGATTCCACTTTATCTTTGGGCTGCCATTGCAGAGAGACTCACATAACTCCTTGGCTTCAAAAGCACAACCCTTGGCAAGTTGCATCAGAAACCAATTCCTTGGTGTTACATTTAATTATGGCTAACTTTGATAGATATTTACTAATTAGAATACATTCTAAAAAGTGACTGACATTTCTTGAGGGCCTGGTATATGTTGGGCTGTGTACTAGCTAGTATTTTACTTTATCTAATTTAGTACTCATAACTGCTCTGTGAGGCAAAAATCATTTTCCCTATTATACCTATGAAGATAGAGTACAGAGAGGTTAAATAACTTGCTTAAGGTCACACTGCAAATATGGGAAAGATTTAGAATTCCAACCAGGGCCTATCTCCTTTGGGGCTCTGATACATGAAGAGTTGAAAGGACCAAAGCTAAGAGCCTGGGGGAACACGATACCTGCCTTCAAGTACTTGAAGAACTGTCATGTAGAAAGGGAACTGGACTTTCTCTTTGTGATTCTGGAAAGCAGCACTAGGATCAAGGGATGGAAATTCCAAGAGGGGATACATTGGCTTGGTAGAGAATTTGACTTTTTTTTTTTTTTTTTTTTGAGAATTTGGCTTTCTAAAAGGAAAATGGGCCACCTTGTGAGGGAATGAGTGTATTCAAGCAGAGGCTTTGCCATTTCTTTTTCCTTTTTTTTTTTAAGTATTTTATTTATTTATTTGAGAGATAGAGAGCACGAGCAGGAAGAGGGTCAGAGGGAGAAGCAGACTCCCTGCCGAGCAGGGAGCCCGATGCGGGACTCGATCCAGGGACTCCAGGATCATGACCTGAGCCGAAGGCAGTCGCTTAACCAACTGAGCCACCCAGGCGCCCAAGGCTTTGCCATTTCTTATCAAGGATTTGGTAGAGGAGTTCATACTTAATGTAGGTAATTGGACTAAGTAGTCTTTCAGTATTTTAAACCCTATTATTACATGGAAATGATGTCAAACTCCTGTCATATTGATCTGTGAAAAAATTAACCCATATTGCATATTTTACTGTGTGCCAGGCACTTGTTAGACACTTTTCCTACAATATTTCATTTAATCCTTAGATCCCCTATAAGGTAGGAATTATCATTATCCCCACTTTATGTATGTATTTATTTATTTATTTGTCAGAGAACACAAGCGGGGGGCAGTAGGCAGAGGGAGAAGCAGGCTCCCCGCTGAGCAAGGAGCCCAATGTGGGACTTGATTCCAGGACCCTGGGATCATGACCTGAGCCAAAGGCAGACACTTAGCCAGCTGAGCCATGCAGACATCCCTCATTATCTATCCCCACTTTACAAATGAGGAAACTGAGGCTCCAGAAAGTTAAAAAAACAAAACAACTAACCTGTAGTTTACACAGCTAGTAGTAGGACTGATAGTTGAACCTTTGTACCTTCTTAGCTGTGTAACTAGGGTAAATTGTGTGTCCTCTCTAGACTATATTTCCTCATGTGTGAAATGACGTTTTTGATAGTACCTTCCTTACAGTGGGTTTATGAGTACTACATGATGTAATATACACTTTTCACTAGACCTCACTGATTGCCCTTGAGAGCCCAGGTTTGGGGTAAAGGGGTACTGCTTTGTTTCTTTAGGGTGAATTCAGGCCTGACACACCCTGAGAATTCTGGGGTTCATTCTTTGTATTATTTGTAATAGCTGCCAACTCTTTGAAGGGCTTTGTGGCATTAGTGACTAATACCTTAAAAACTTGAGGCCTGAATAAGAGGAGGGTTCAGCCAATAGGTTGGAGTATAGGAGGTAGTGTCAGAGGCCTTGTGGAAAAAAGTCCTCACCCTATTACAGAGTCAGATTCAGGGATCATTGTTTGCATTTTTATATTTAATGTCTTATTTTAGAATGAACAAGGTCACAATTTCTAGAGCTATGATAGAGCTGGATGCCAAGAATAATAACCGTTAATCCTCCCTGTAGCCATCTGGGAAGGTATTAACCCCATTTTCTTGGGGAGTTGGGCAGAGCAGGATCAGACCAGGTAGCTATCCAGGGGCTTTTGGGATGGTGGCAAAATTTTATCCTTGTTCTTTTTTTTTATTTTAAAGATTTTATTTATTTATTTGAGAGAGAGAGCATGAGAGGGAAGAGGGTCAGAGAGAGACGGGACTCGATCCCGGGACTCCAGGATCATGACCTGAGCCAAAGGCAGTTGCTTAACCAACTGAGCCACCCAGGCGCCTTCCTTGTTCATAACCCCCAGATTCTATTTTCACAAAGCACAAAACTGCTTCTCCATGTACCTTTAGAGAGCCTTTCTTAGAATGAGTCAGGCATTTCTGGTCTTGGAGTTTCAACAGTTGAGACCTGAGTATTTGGGTGCCGGTAGCTTACCTGATTCCTTTTTTTTTTTTAATACTATTTATTTATTTATTTTTAAAGATTTTATTTATTTGACAGAGACAGAGATAGCGAGAGCAGGAACACAAGCAGTGGGAGTGGGAGAGGGAGAGCAGGGAGCCTGATGGGGGACTCGATCCCAGGACCTTGGGATCATGACCTGAGCCGAAGGCAGACGCTTAACGACTGAGCCTCCCAGGTGCCCTATCTGGTTCCTTCTTGAGTCAGACATCTGGATGTAACACAGCTGCAATTGAATTGGAAAGGAAGCATTTCCACACTGATTGGCTTAGTTTTCCTTAACCTCTCTGCTAGGAGGAAAGTTAGAGGGTGAAACTTCAAAGGCTTCCCTATGAGACATACTTTGAATTGTGGCAGAATTTGGAAAGCTGCAAGTTAAAGGCAAAATCCAAGACTGCAGATGTTCATAAATACAGTGAGAGAGGACAACATTATCAAAGTATGCTCCCTTTCCTCTTTCTGTTCCCTTTCACTACCTTTAGGTAATTGTGGCCCTAGGAGAAAGCAGATAAATTAGCTGTAATCACTGAAAAGCAGTGTTCTGAAACATCAAGAAAAATTTTTCACAAAGCATGAATGGCAATACAGAACCCATTCATGTAGAGAAGCCATCGAGGTGAGTTTTCATCCAGATTTTCCCACAAAGTGAAGCATTTCTTAGGATAGACTTCCACAGGGAAAGCTTTAGTCCATTGAGCCAGGCGCCTCAAAGATGGCAAAGAACTTTTCCAAAGATGTTTTGCTGATGGGCCTATCCTACCAACCAAACCTTTCCCAGATGCTGTCCTTGTGCCAACTTAGTCCATGACCCTGAAATAACTCAGGAAATTTGTTTGAAACTGGCAGAGTCAAGGTGATTTTGATTCCTTAGCTTAAATTTAAGGAATGCTAAGAGCTTCTTTTAGGTAAGACTGCTTGCACATGATCTGATTAAAGATAGTAACTATTGGGCGCCTGGGTGGCTCAGATGGTAAAGTGTCTGCCTTTGGCTCAGGTCATGATCCCAGGGTCCTGGGATCGAGTCCCACATCAGGCTCCTTGCTCCGCAGGAGTCTGCTTCTCCCTCTCCCTCTCTGCCTCTCCCCCTGCTTGTTCTCTCTCTGTCTCTCTCGCAAATGAATAAATAAAATCTTAAAAAAAAAAAAGATAGTAACTATTTTTTAGTGGCTAGTGACCTGGGTCTTAGAATTAAACTATGTAGTTTGACTCTCCATTTAATAACTGTAACTTGAGGCAAATTAACTTCTCTGCACCTCAGATCCTTCATCTGTAAAGTGAGGTTAATAATAGTACCTGCCTCATAGGTTTATAAGGAATCTGTCAGGTAACACTTAGGAAATGCTTTGAATGTTCACCAAATATTTTTACCAGGCTTGGTATCAGGCATTTTACATGTGTGGCTCTTCATTCTGTGAAAGTAGACATTATCGTCCTTGTTTTGCAGATTAGGAAGCTGAGGTTTAGAAATGCGGTCACACAGAAAATAGGTGGCAGAACTGGGATTTGAACCTTAGGTCTGTTGGACTCCAGTGCCCAACTCTATTTTACTATGCTATTTCCAATGACCTTTATGCTTTGGAAGTGCATTTTTTTCTCTCCTATAGGATTGCTCCAGTAGGTAAACCACTGCAAATAGAGTGAAAGGAAACTTGCGTACATCTTTTGCATAATTCAGAATGTTGAAAGAGGGCCAGTGGTCACTCTTGTTGGGGTCATCTCTGCAGTGAGAGGCATAATGTTCAGAGGAAAAAGAATACAGATGATTGGGGTTTCATCTCCACTCTACTTCTCCTAGCAGTGTGTCCTTAGAATCATGGGATAGCAGCATTGGAAGAGGTTTTGTAACTCATCTCAAAGTCTACCTCTCATTTTACACCTGGGGAAATAGTTTGAGAGAGTGAAATGCCTCATACAGGGTCTTTCAGCCAGTTAGAGGCAGAGGCTTGCCTGGAGCACAAGACCCTAGATCCTGGACCAGTCCTTATTCCTCAGTACTGCATAGCACTGTGCTTCAGTTCTCCCTTGTTAAGGGATGATTATTTCTAGCTTCCTCACAGGATTGTTGTAAAGTTCAAAGCACTGTATGTATGCAAGATAGTCATGCTATCATTCATTCAGCACGTACTTCTTGGCACCTGCTAAGCCCGTATTAGAGACCTAGGAGGGTCAGTAGATGAATCAGATGAAGAGCTGGCCCTCAGGATGCTTTTAGTCTTTTAAAGAAAAGAGAAGCCACAGAAATAGTTATAGTTCAAGGCAGGAGACAGACAAAGGAAAGGGTGAGACTAAATTTTCATAAGTTCTGATTTTGAGGTAGAGGAAAGAAGAAAAGGGTTTGGGGACTTTTCTTCTTTAAAATTGAGGTATAATTCATATGCTATAAGGTTTACCCTTTTAATGTATACAATTCTGCCCTTTTTAATATATCTAGAAAGTTGTGCAACCATCACCACTATCTAATTCCAGAATATTTTCATCATGCCCCAAAGAAACCCATACCCTTTAGCTATCACCACCACCCCAATCAATCCCAGCTTCTTCCTCAATTCCAAGCAACCATTAATCTCCTTTCCGTCTCTGTAGCTTTTGCTGTTCTTGACATTTCATATAAATGGATTCATATAATATGTGGCCTTTTGTGACTTCTTTCAAATAACGATGTTTTCAAGTTTCATCCCTGTTGTAGCATGAATTAGTGCTTCATTCCTTTTTATAGCTGGTTAATATTCCATTATATGGATATATCACATTTTACTTAACCATTTATGGACATTTATCCATTGGTGGACATTTGGGTTGTTTCTTCTTGGGGCTATGAACATTCATTTATGAGTTTTTATGTAGACTTATGTTTTTCATTTTTCTTGGGTTATACCTAGGAGTGAAATTTTGTATGGTGACTCTATGTTTAACCTTTTGAGAGGAGGCCTTTTTCTTTCTTTTTCTTTCTTTCTTTCTTTCTTTCTTTCTTTCTTTCTTTCTTTCTTTCTTTCTTTCTTTCTTTCTTTCTTTCTTTCTTTCTTTCCTTCCTTCCTTCCTTCCTTCCTTCCTTCCTTCCTTCCTTCCTTCCGAGAGGGAGAGAGGGGCGGGGAGGGACAGGAGAGGTAGAGAGAACCTTAAGCAGGCTCCATGCTCAGTGTGGAACCCCACATGGGGCTTGATCTCATGACCCTGAGATCGTGACCTGAGCCGAAGTCGAGTCAGACACTTAACAGACTGAGCCACCCAGGCACCCCGCCGAGAGGAGGCTTTTCTTTATAGGTTTTTTTTTTTTTTTTAAGATTTTATTTATTTCACAGAGAGAGACAGTGAGAGAGGGAACACAAGCAGGGGGAGTGGGAGAGGGAGAAGCAGGCTTCCCACTGAGCAGGGAGCCCGATGTGGGGCTCGATCCCAGGACCCTGGGATCATGACCTGAGCCGAAGGCAGATGCTTAACGACTGAGCCACCCAGGCGCTCCGAGGGGAGGTTTTTCTTAAACAGTTTTTTCTTACTGCAAATAATATTGTCACTCACATTGATTAAGTATTTACAGTGTGCCAGTTATCCCATATAATCCTCACAACAATTCTGAGGTAGGTGCTGTTACTATCTTCATATCTTCATAAAAAATAGCCAGTATTTCTTTTTTTTTTTAAAGATTTTATTTATTTATTTGACAGAGAGATAGACAGAAGAGCACAAGCAGAGGGAGAGGGAGAAGCAGGCTCTGCACTTGAGCAGGGAGCCTGATGCGGGACTCGATCCCAGGACCCTGGGATCATGACCTGAGCCGAAGGCAGACGCTTATCCATTTGAGCCACCCAGGCGCCCAAAAATAGCCAGTATTTCTTGAGCATTTACCACATGCCAGGTGTTTGCTAAGTGTTTTATAATGCATTGTCTCATTAATGTTCCCAGTAACACTATGGGGTAGAAATTATTACATATACCTACACGGCAGGTAAAAAACAAAAAACCAAAAACCTAGGAACTTAAAGGTAAATAATTTTACCCAAGATCATACAACCTAGTGTATAGTAGAGCCAGATTCAGACGGGTTTCTTTCAGTTCGAAGCAGGTTCCTAATGGCTATCTCTATATTATTATAAAAACAATAAATGTTCACAATAGAATACTTGGAAAGTACAGAGGAAGAGAAAAAATATATATATGTATCACCTGTTATCTTACCAGAGAGAAGACCACTGACACATTTTTGTTGCATATCCTTTTTTTTTTTTTTTAAGATTTTATTTGAGAAAGTACAAGCAGGGGGAGGGGCAGAGGGAGAGGGAGAAGCAGGCTCCCTGAATGCACATGGGGCTCAATCCCAGGACCCTGGGATCATGACCTGAGCTGAAGTCAGAGGCTTAACTGACTGAGCCACCCAGGCGCCCTGATGCATATCCTTTCTTTCTTTATTTATTTAATTTTTTTTAAAGATTTTATTTGTTTATTTGAGAGAGCGAGCACACAAGTGGGGCAGGGGGCAGAGGCAGAGGGAGAAGCAGGCTCCCCGCTGAGCAAGGAGCCCGATGCAGGACTCGATCCCAGGACCCTGGGATCAGGACCTGAGCAAAGGTAGATGCTTAACCAACTGAGCCACCCAGGCGTCCCCTTTCTTTGTTTAAAGATTATATTTATTTGTCAGAGAGAGCACAAGCAGGGGGAGTGGCAGACAGAGGGAGAAGCAGGCTCCCCGCCAAGCAGGGAGCCTGATGTGGGACTCGATCCCGGGACCCTGGGATCATGACCTGCGTGGAAGGCAGCCGCTTAACTGATTGAGCCAACCAAACAACCCCCAATTCATATCCTTCTTGTTATAACATTGTAGATAGGTAACACTTTTTGTTTTTGTTTTTGTTTTCTCCAAGTCTAAGATGGCCATAGATATGTCTTAAACCTGATTTTTTTAAACTACATATGATTAATGGTTTTCTATTTCATTAATCAATCTTCCATGTTTTGAATAACTCTGTAATAGGAAAGATTTTTATTTTTTTTTAATTTTATTTATTTATTTGACAGAGACACAGCGAGAAAGGGAACACAAGCAGAGGGAGAGGCAGAGGGAGAAGCAGGCTTCCCGCTGAGCAGGGAGCCTGATACGGGGCTCGATTCCAGGACCCTGGGACCATTACCCAAGCTGAAGGCAGACACTTAACAACTGAGCCACCCAGGCGCCCCGAATTTTTATTTATTTTATTTTTTTTTTTTAAGATTTTATTTATTTATTCAAGAGAGAGAGAATGAGAGATAGCACAAGAGGGAAGAGGGTCAGGGGGAGAAGCAGACTCCCTGCCGAGCAGGGAGCCCGATGTGGGACTCAATCCAGGGACTCCAGGATCATGACCTGAGCTGAAGGCAGTCGCTTAACCAACTGAGCCACCCAGGCACCCCGCCCCGAATTTTTAAAAGGACTTTATTAGAGGGGCACCTAAGTGGCACAGTTAAGCATCTAAGTCTTGGTTTTGGCTCAAGTCATGACCTCAGGGTCATGAGATCATGCCCTGCATCAGGCTCTACACTCAGCACGGAGTCTGAGATTCTCTCTTCCTCTGCCCCTCCTGTTCGTGCACTCTCTCTCTCTCTCTCTCTCTCTCTCTCTCTCTCTCTCTCGAAAATAAATCTTTTTTTTTTAAAGGACTTTATTAGAATTCCGAATATATACAAAGTAAACAGCATATTGAACCCCCCATATATCTGTCATCCTATTTCAATAACTCAACATTCTGCCATTCTTATTTTATCTATACCTCCTGTGCTTTCCACCTCCATTCTATTTTTTAAGTAAAATTTACAAGTATTAAAATTCATTAGTCTTTTTTTTTTAAGAATTTATTTATTTGACAGAGCTAGCAAGAGCAGGAACACACACAGGGGGAGTGGGAGAGGGAGAAGCAGGCTTCCCACGGAGCAGGGAGCCCGATGCGGGACTTGATCCCAGGACCCTGGGGTCATGACCGAGCCGAAGGCAGACGCTTAATGACAGAGCCGCCCAGGTGCCCTAAAATTCATTAATCTTGATTTTGCAGTTTTGACAAATGGATATACTCGTAACCCATATCCCCAATACCCATGTAACCATACCCCCATCACTACATAGAACCTTTCTATCACTCTAGAAAGTTCTCAGGTGTCCTTTATTTGTCAGTCTCCATGCACCCAGGCAACACTTTTTTTTTTTTTACAGCATTTTTGCCTATTCTAGAACTTCATATACATTTGACTCTTGAACAATGTGGGGGTTAGGGGCACCAACCCTGCACCCCCCATGCAGTCAGAAATTCACATATAACTTTTGACTCCCTGAAAACTTAGCTACTAATAGCCTACTGTTGACCATAAGCCTTACTAATAACAATTGACACATATTTTAAGTATTATAGACTGTATTCTTATAATAAAGTAAGCTAGAGAAGAGAAAATTTTATTAAAATCATAAGGAAGAGAAAATACATTTACAGTACTATACTGTATTTATTGAAAAGAATCCATGTATTAAGTGGACCCACATAGTTTAAACGTGTGTTGTTCGAGTCAAATGTAAATGGAATCATACAGTATGTACTTTTTTTTTTTAAGATTTTACTTATTTATTAGAGAAAGAACACGAGCCAGGGAGGAGCAGAGGGAGAGGGACATGCTGACTCCACACGCTGAACACAGCCCGACATGGGGCTCAGTCTCACGACCCTGAGATCACAACATGAGCTGAAATCAAGAGTCAGATACTCAACCAACTGAGCCACCCAGGCACCCCCAAGTATGTACTTTTTTATGTCTGGCTTCTTTTGCTCAGAATCTGAGATTCATCCGTATTGTTACCTGTATCAGTAGTTCCTTTTAAAAAATATAATAACTTCATTGGGATATAATTCACATACCATACAGTTCACCCATTTAAAGTGTACAATTCAGTGGTTTTTAATACTCTCACAGACATGTGCAACAATCACCAGTCAATTTTAGGACATCTTCATCACGTCAAAAATAAACATCAAACCACAATGAGATATCACTTCATACCCACTAGGATAGCTATAAATATTTTTTTAAAAAAAAAACAAGTATTGGTAAGGATGTGGAGAAATTGGAATCTTGTACATTGCTGCTGAAATTGTAAAATGGTGCAGTGGCTATGGAAAACAGTTTGGCAATTCCTCAAAAAGTTAAACATAGAATTACCATACGACTCAGCAGTTCCACTCCAAGGTATATACACAAAAGAATTGAAAACAGGTGGTCAAACAGATACTTGTATACGAATGTTCATAGCACTATTCACAACAGCCAACCTTTGAATGGATAAACACTATGTGATATAGCAGTGCAATGAAATGGTATTCAGCCATAGAAAGGAACGAAGTACTGATACGTGCTATATGGGTGGACCTCAAAATATTATGCTAAGTGAAAGAAGCCAGTCACAAAAGGCCACATATTGTAGGATTTTATTTATATGAAAAATCTAGAATAGGTAAATTCATAGATGTTAATTAGCAGAAAGTTAATTGGTGGTTGCCAGATACTGGGGGGAGGAAGGAAGAGGGACTGATTACTTAATAAGTATGAGGTTTTCTTTTGGTGCAATGGAAATGTTTTGGAGTTACCTAGAGGTTGTGGTTGTGTAACATTGTGAGTGTACTAAATACCACTGAATTGTACACTTTTTAAAATAGTTATGTGAGTTTCACTTCAGTTAAAAAAAAAGGGGGGAAACACATACCCTTTAGCTATCACTACTCTATACCCCATCTCTCCAGCCCCGAAGAACCACAAATCTTTCTATTCCTATAGATTTGCCTATCCTGGGCATTGCATGTAAGTGGAATCATAGGCATCCCTTGATTCTTGAAAGTTCACATTATGCCATTTCACTTTTACGAAAGACCTACATCAGCACCTTTTTTTGCTACCAAAGGAAATCCAAAGAGGATTTTTGCTTTTATGAAAAGGGTGAAAATCAGATATCATGGTCAGCATTTGTTTTGCAGTGAGCCCATTAGAGAAGCAGTGAGGGTGGCACCTCCCAGCCTCTCCCCTGGGAACTACACTCAGCGTCAAGCCACCATAGCCTTGAACTGTGTCTGTGAGCCTTTGTGCTTTATCTTCATTTATTTTGTTCATCCGTTAGCAAGATGGTATCAGAAAAGCCTAAGAGAGGTTATTTTTGGGGTCTGGGAAAGCTCAAAAAATTTTCCATATAAACTAATGGTAATTGCTTCTTCACTTTATGTCATTGCAGCTTAGGATAGGTTTCATAGGAACGCTTTACTTTTGGATAGCAGGAGAAACCTGTATACGACATGTGGCCTTCTCTCATTCAGCATAATGTCTTCCAAGATTCATCCATGTTGTGACACATATCAGCACATCACTGCTTATTACGGCCAGATAATATTCCATTGTATAGATATACCACATTTTGTTAGTCCATTCATCAGCTGATGGACATTTGGGTTTCCGCCTTTTAGCTATTGTGAATAATCCTGTATAACCCTTCTCATACACCCTGTTGAATGGAGTTCCTTTGTTTTTAACAAAGTCACCTTTTTCCTCCTGATCTTGCAATTCTAAGCCAGCAGAAGTGAGAACGTCATCCCACTCTCTGTGCCTCACCACCCTACAATGGAATTCCCAGTGTCAGCTTTGTTGCTCTGGTAGGAAAGGAAGTAAGGGAGAAATGTTGTAACCATGCCACTGAGCATAGATCAGGAGCTCTCAAGTCTTACTAGAGTTCAGATTTGGCTAATAACTTCTGTTGAGCATTTACTGTAATCCAGGTACTATTTTGTATCTTCATACATATTTTACCATTTATTCCATCTACTTCAACAGCCAGTTGAAGTAGATGAGCATCCCCATATTACACATGAGGAAATTGAAACTCAAAAAGTTTTAAGTAACTTGCCTAAGTAGGTACTAATTGGTACAGTGAGGGGGCTGGACTTCAGGCCCAAGTGCCTAAGTATTTTAAGTCTGCTTCCCTTTCTGCTACATTAACCGGAACCCAAATAAGGACTATGGCACACCCGAAATGGATGGTTCCTCGTGTTTATTTGGATTAAGTACCATTCAATCTTTGGTTCCAGGTGAGTAATCTTTGCCAGGTGTACTTTGTTCTACAAGGCTTGTTAACCTCAGGCTATTATATTACTGGTACCCTTTGCATTATGAAGTAGATTAATTCCTCCAAGTTGAGCTGTTAATTGAATTTTCTTATTAACTTCCTTTGTAATACAGAGATCTGCCTATGGAAAAGTTTCCCAGTAGCCTGAGTTAAAAGTTTGTAGAGTTTGTGGAAGGGATAGGGTTAAGTGGCGACATGATAGGCATTTTAGGCTCTAGGATTATAGAATACATTTTGGGAGGAGTATCCTATGCATGGCAGTTCGTATTTTCTTTATAACACTATGTTATATGTTTTCCCCTGTGCCTTAGGCATTTTTATATTTTTCATATTCCCAACTCCCAGAAACTGGCTTCCTTCTCCCTCCTTTTATTGAGTGTCAACTAGAGTAGGCCTGCAGTATCCTCAGTGACAGCAGCTGCCATTCCTAAACCTTTGTACTTTAGCTACAGAGATTTTTTACTGAGCTTTCATGTTCTGCAAATTAGCCCTCAGTGTCATTAGAGCTTTAAGGGCGAACATAAGGGTATACTCAGTTCACCGTGTTATCCTTAGAATGAAGAATACACATTAAAATTTGCTTGTGGGGGCGCCTGGGTGGCTCAGTCGTTAAGCGTCTGCCTTCGGCTCAGGTCATGATCCCAGGGTCCTGGGATCGAGCCCCACATCGGGTTCCCTGCTTGGCAGGAAGCCTGCTTCTCCCTCTCCCACTCCTCCTGCTTGTGTTCCTGCTCTCCTTATATCTCTGTAAAATAAATAAATAAAATCTTTTTAAAAAAAAAAGTTGCTTGTGGTCTGTTACAGTCCTGGTTTTTTGCTAGTGATTTCCATGTCTCCTTTCTTGCTCTCCTGCCATATGTTTAGTTTGTTTCCCCCACTGTCATTTTTGTGCTTTCTTCTAAGATGTATGATAAATGAGTATAAATAAGATTTAATTTATTCCTATTCCTTCTGAATTTACTGTCCTCGCTGTTAATTTTGGTCATTTGGTTAAATTAGCTTTTTTCAGTCCATCTACGGTGTTATGGTCACAATAGCCTTGGTGCCATTGATACTCAATTCATGACAACTATGTTGTTTGCTCTTGAAGAGAAGGGTCTGTGTTTGGCTTGTTCTTTGCTGTATTTTCAAAGTCGAGTGTGGTGCTGGCATAATAGGCATTGAAAATGTTATCTTATGGATTCTTGAACTCACTTATTTCAGTCTTTTGCATCTCAACAGAACTGAACATATAATTTGCATACTGCACCAGAGATAGAAATCCCCTTGATGTAGTCTTTTCTGGTGTTTAATCATAAATATATAACTTCCTTTCTTCAATTCCAAATGTCTCCATCATGTCATTCTATATCTGTGAGTTCTCTTTGTTCTATAGAATTGACTGTTCCAGAACACTCCTTAAAATAATGCTTTTCAAATTTGACTGTGATTGGGGCGCCTGGGTAGCTCAGTCGTTAAGTGTCTGCCTTTGGCTCAGGTCATGATCCCAGGGTCCTGGGATCGAGCCCCGCATCGGGCTCCCTGCTCGGCGGGAAGCCTGCTTCTCCCTCTCCCACTCCCCCTGCTTGTGTTCCCTCTCTCACTGTCTCTCTCTCTCTCTCTGTCAAATAAATAAAATCTTTTTTAAAAAAAATTTGACTGTGATTAAATCTCATATTCAAATAACTATTCCTTTATTGATTTATTTGTGTTTGAGAGACTTTGGAATCAAAGTATGAAACTAATTATGCCCCTTATAGATTTGGAGGTATTTCCCTCCTAATGTGAACCTGTTAAATAATCTCTACTTAGAAGGGTTTCCAGTTATGCTTGCCTGCCTACAAAAGTTTGTGGAAGGCACTGAATCCGTGTTGCCTGAAAGGGGGGTGAAGGTGGGCTGTGCTCTAGAATGAGCTATCTGCTGGTGTGCTACCATTTCTTCTCAGGATGGGAACAGAAATGTTCACCAAAATAACTGAGCAGCAGTTGTTTTAAATTTGACATTTTGATTTTTAAACCTCTGTCTCCAGTCTGATACTGTTTTAAATCCCACTTTCCATTTTACCATTTACCTGACTTTTAGTGAGGGTAGTTTTTTGTTTTTGGTTTTGGTCTGCTTTCTTTGCTTTTTCCTTCTTTTGTTCCTTTTAGTTTTTCTTTTTTTTTTTTTTAAAGATTTTATTTATTTGAGAGAGAGAGAGAATGAGAGATAGAGAGCACGAGAGGGAAGAGGGTCAGAGGGAGAAGCAGACTCCCCGCTGAGCAGGGAGCCCGATGTGGGACTCGATCCAGGGACTCCAGGATCATGACCTGAGCCGAAGGCAGTCGCTCAACCGACTGAGCCACCCAGGCGCCCCGTTCCTTTTAGTTTTTCTAAGCACACACCTATCTTAGCCAAAGTCCCTTGCCTTTGATTTTTGATTGTCTGCTTTCTTAGATGCTATGTCTTTCATCGCAGTCAGTATTCCTCTATGTCTAGCACAGTGCCTGGTACTTGGTACAAACCCAGTTAATGCTTTAAGAAAATTAATGAATGAGTAGTAACAATTTAGTTGACTCTTATGGTGGATTGTCATACTGATCATTACTCTAGGAAATTATGTACCCTAGTAATTTACACACATACAAAGTAGTTAAGAGTGTATATACAGCTCTGAGTTTGAGTCCCTGCCACATCCTCACTTATTACCTGTGTGACATTGTGAAAATTGTTTCATGTCCATGACTCTGTTTCCTCTTCTGTAAGATGATGATAGTAATAACATCCACCGTACAAACTTTTGAACCGGTCTTCCCCTGCACCCTTAACAGTGGTGGTTCTCTCTCCTCAGAAGTTCCCTCCCCAAGTTCTTTGTGAGTTCTTGTTATTCATATTTCAGCTTGAGTGTCATCTGAGAGGGTTCCTCTGTATCAGGATTTGTAGCTGTAAGCAACAGAAACCAACTCTGGCTGATTTTTGAAAGGTTATTAGGGAAACTCACAAAATATCAGGGAAAGCCACAAAGCCAGGCTTGAAGAATGGGCTAGAACAAAGGAAATTGGGTAGCAGCCAGGACTCTCAGCCAAAATCATTCACAGAACCAAACCATGAGGTCACTGCTGCCGCTTATACAGCTTACACTACTACCACCAGCTGACTGGGCTTTACTGGCCACTCTAGCCACACCTTGCTGCCAGCATGGACACTTTGTGGTCCTCTGATTCTTTGATTCCAGATCCCAATTAAGACGCTTAACGACTGAGCCACCCAGGCGCCTGAGTTTGATAAGTTCTTTATAGATTTTGGATGCTAGCCCTTTCTCTGATATGTCATTTGCAAATATCTTCTCCCATTCTGTCGGTTGTCTTTTGGTTTTGTTGTCTGTTTCTTTTGCTGTGCAAAACTTTTTATCTTGATGAAATCCCAATAGTTCATTTTTGCCTTTGTTTCCCTTGCCCTGTGGAGATGTGTCTAGCTGTGGCCAAGGTCACAGAGGTTGCTGGTTGTGTTCTCTAGGATTTTGATGGATCCTGTCTCACATTTAGGTCTTTCATCTGTTTCAAGTCTATTTTTGTGTGTGGTGTAAGGAAATGGTCCAGTTTCATTCTTCTGCATGTGGCTGTCCAGCTTTCCCAACACCATTTGTTGAAAAGACTGTCTTTTTTCCATTGGATATTCTTTCCTGCTTTGTCGAAGATTAGTTGATCATAGTATTTATATTCTTTTAAAAATAAAATTAAAGAAAAAACGTTGCACCTACATTATTTCATTTGACCTTTTTAGTAGTCTTCCAAGAAAAAGGGTGTTGGGGGTGAAGCATATGGGCCTTTTTCTGGTAAGGCATATATGGCCCCTTCAGTGTGTGTTCTAGTTGTTCCTGTGCCTATGAGACACAGGAATGAGAGCCTATGTGGAGAGATCGAGACTTGACTAAGGCCACATAGCTTACTTATTACCAGATGTACTCACTGACTTTGGTGTTCTTTCTGTTATGATAAATCTCACCCTATATTCTTGGTGATTGTGGGGGAAATTATTGTTGGTTTTTTTGGGGGGGGGTTGACCATTATATTACAAACCAGGGACATAAACATATTTGCAGGCCGGTGTTACTTCATGCCAATTTGTCTAAATTCACATTTTTAATTTGGTGGCCCAAGACCCCTGGGAAAGTTATCATGAAACCATAGTTGTTCCCAGTTGGCATCCCTAGGTGTTCTTCATGTTCACAGGTTTTGTGATCCTAAACAGTGCCAGTGACTTTCATATCTCCCTGGTAATGCTAAGATGCAATGCTGGATGTCTTCCACATTGTGGGGAAGGCTCTTGCCCTTTTAAGAACTTATGGTCCCAAAATAGATCATGGAGGCATAAGCCCCAAAGAACTTGGGCTGAATGGGAACATCTAATCAGGTGGCAAGATTCTTACTGTCCTACTGTGTGCCTAACGCTAAAGAAAAAAATTTGCAATAACATAGTGTATACAGTTTCTTTTGTGAGTAAATGCCAAAGGAAAAGGAGTCTGCTTACAGATCAGGTGGAGAGAATATGATTTCAGGAGGGTGTGCTAGGAATCTGTAGGAGGGCAGCTGATGGAAAACCGGGGCCAGGAGATCCAGAAGTGGTCTTGGGAATTCTGCTGGCTTGGGAGGGTTGGCAGAAAGGCTTGGTGGGCCCTGGAAGCCATCGTCACAGCACAAAGGTCCATAATGGGGAAGAAAGACTAAACTTCCTGTGCGGCTTCAGTGGTGGAATCAGGACCAAAAGTTGGAAATAACAGGAGGCAGAACTTTCTTTGAAAGCCTAGTGGTTTTTTTTTCCTCTGGCATTTCTTTTTTTTCTGATTGCAATATTAACGTGCTTTTGTAGAAAAGAATTGCAAGTATCACAAACAGAAGGAAAAAAATCAGTCACACTACTATTCAGAGATGGCTATTATTATATTTCCTTTTTTATTTATTTCATTTTTTTAAATATTTATTTGAGATAGAGAGTGAGAGAGAGAGCAAGAGTAGGGGGTAGGGGGCAAGGGAGAGGGAGAAGCAGGTTCCCTGCTGAGCAAGGAGCCTGATGCGGGGCTTGATCCCAGGAACCAGGGATCATGACCTGAGCTGAAGGCAGATGCTCAACCAACTGAGCCACCCAGGCACCCCCCTTTTTTTATTTATTTTTTAAAGATTTTGTTTTTATTTATTTATATTATTTGTGAGAGAGTGAGAGAATTCGAGAGAACACAAGCAGTGGAGAGGGAGAAGCAGGCTCCCCACCGAGCAGGGAGCCCGATGCGAGACTAGATCCTGGGATCATGACCTGAGCCAAAAGCAGACACTTAACCGACTGAGCCACCCAGGCACCCCATTTATATTTCCTTTTTTAAACATAGCTTTGATAATAGTATTTATTGAAAAAGCATCATGTTATCATATAAACAAGCATTTTTCCTTTATAAGTAGCATTTTTTTTATTTTTAAATTTTTATTTATTTGACAGGGACAGACAGTGAGAGGGAACACAAGCAGGGGGAGCGGGAGAGGAAGAAGCAGGCCTCTCGCTGAGCAGGGAGCCCTATGTTGGGCTCGATCCCAGGACCCCAGGATCATGATCTGAGCTAAAGGCAGAGGCTTAATGACTGAGCCACCCAGGAGCCCCTATAAGTAACATTTCTAATGCTGCTTAGTATCAAATGGCTTTACATTGTTTAGCCATTCGTCTGTCATTGGAAATTTTGGTCCTTTTAATTTTTTTGTTTTTACAAAATCAGTGATGGGGGTACCTGGTTAGTAGAACATGCAACTCTTGATCTCGGGGTCCTGAGCTTGAGCCCCAGGTTGGGTGTGGAGCCTACTTAAGATAAAAAAATAAAATAAAAACAAAATCTGTGATGAATATGCTTGGGTATAGAACTTGTGTGTTTCTTGTATTTTGCATTTTCTTATGGTAAGTTATCATAAATGAAATTAGTAGGTTTTTCTAACCATCAAAGTTTATAACAAAGGAGTTGCTTCAAGAGGTGAGACTGAAAGCCTGCCTACCAGGATAATGAAGAGGGATTTCTTTATCAGATTGGATTTTAGACATGATCACCTTTACCTTTCCTGTCCACCCTTTGATTTTGTGAATCTATTAGAGGGTTGAGTGCTTTCTGTGATACTGATTTGGTTTTGGGGAGAGCCAAGATGAGGGTCAAGGATTCAAAGTATAATTAATGCATAATTGCCACAGATGCATACTGAACAAGTGAAACTTGACATCTTTCTTGCTACATGCCTTGTTCTTATTTTCAGGATATGTTCCCATCTTCCTTCATACTCCTATTCAACCCTCCATTTTCTGGTGAAGCATACATGACTCCTTCAGTGTTTGTTCCAATACTTTCTGTGGCTCTGAGTCATTGTCTCCCTCATCCTACCCTTTTCATCTTCCAAAGGTTCTTCAACACTATGCAGCAGGGCCAGCCCACCGTGTCATAAATCATAGGCAATAGCCAGTTCACTAGGTAGACTGGTGGACTGTTTTAGAGGTAGAACCAGGGCTCTGAATCCACTTTATTCTATCCCTCAAGGTTTGATGGTTTTTTCCCCCCAGGTAATTAAATGTGTGTCTTGTGGACCTGGGCTTGGCTGGAATGCTCAAGGGTCCTGAAGATCCTTCTATAGCTTCCTGCTGTTGAATCCATTAAGAGAAGATGGCAAAAGTCAACATAACTAGAGACCTCATCCGTAGGCAGATCAAGGTAAGCACCTTAGACCTTTGAACAAGAGCATGAGGTCCTTTCTTCCTAACAGATTCATTTTACATCTGAAGAAACTGAGGTCTGAAGTCAGTGATTTGCCTGAAGTCACACAGCTACTTAGTGGCAGACCCAGGTCTAGAATCAAGGTCTCTTAACTCCCATCTTCTTTTGCCCAAGAACATAGAATTCATGGAGACTCCTCTGTCCCAGTGCTTTGTACCTGGGCTGCTGAAATTAATGAAAGCTGATGAGGAAAGGGAGTCATCAGTGTGCTGTGCATGTGCGTACACAATTGTGTGTGCGTACACAACTGTGTGTGCATATTTAGGTTTATGAGGGGTGCTGTGGCAGGAGAAAATGTGGCGTCTTCATGTTGCTCCAGCTGCTAAGTTGTACATGTAACAGAACCTGGAAGAGTCTTAGTCCCAGTTCAGCTTAGACTCTTTCTTCTTTTCTTTAAGGGTCTCTTGCACCTGACCTGTACAGTTTGTACATTCTGTGCAATGAATGAATGACCAGGCAGTCAAGTTCATTTAGCAAGGTAGCCCAGGGTTTGTCAGGGAAACCTGCAGTAAAGGAGCACAGGGATTTAATGGAAGAGATTCCACCAAGACATGATGTGCTTCTATAGTAAGAACCCCAAACTGGGGTCGGGAGCTTAATCTCACCACTGCCCTAATTACTTATAAGACTTGAGTCATTTTACTTCCCTGTGTTTTCTGTTGTTAAATGATAATAATGTCTGCCTCTAGGTGGATCATAATGAAATCTGAAAGAACACAAGGAAGTTTTTTGAAAAGGTTAAGTGCTAAAAACATTTTTTTAATTAAAAATCTTAAAAAATAAGTGGCATGCAGCATAAGCTGTGATCCTCATCAAAAAGGATTGAATGTATGCCTCTACATGAGCCGTGTACTTAGTGCATATCAATCTATGTTTCATATATTTTTTCCCTGCATCCCTGAATCCTTTGGGGGCTTTGTCCATTTGTGGGGTTTTTTGTAATTTCATTAGACTGGATGGCCCTCAAGGGCAAGGACCATTTCCTAGAGGCACAGAATCAGAGTTGGAGGGACCATGCAAGTTATTTTTTTTCCCTATGAATATCCCCCACAATATGTGTCCTAAAGATGATGCCTACCCTCTCCAACCTAACAATGGAAACTCCCTATTTTGTTGTTTTCAATTTTTTTTCATTTTCTCTTTCCTTTCTCTTTCTCTTTCTTTTTCTTTCTGTCTGTCCTTCCTTCCTTCCTTCTTTCCTTCTCTTTTCTTTTCTCCTTCTCCTCCTCCTCCTCCTCCTTCTATGGCAACTCAACAAGCACAACTTTGTGCTTTATTTTATACTCTTTTATTATTCTCTAATCCTTGCCCAAGTATAGTGCAGACCTTTTGTAGATCCTTTGGTGCCCAGCACAGTGCTGGGTACATAATAGGCACATAGTAAATCATATTGGATTAAATTAATGAAACTGTGAGTTTGTATCTGTCCCCCAGGAGCGGGGTGCCCTGAGCTTTGAGCGGCGCTACCATGTCACTGACCCCTTTATCAGGCGGCTGGGCCTGGAAGCAGAGCTACAGGTAAGAAATTCAGTTTGCACACCAGATGCAGATGACCAGTTCTCCATTCTCTGTCTATAGAGAACCCTCTGCATTATTCAAGGTGTAAACAAGTTTTTCTCTGCAGGTCATACCTGATGGTTACCTCTCCTTTCCAGCAGTTTTATTAGGCTGGTAAATATAGGCAGGTGAATCAAGGTTAGTGATTGGCATGGTCATGCAGAAATTATTTCTTGGTTATATTATTTGCTTTGTGTTTGGAAAAAGATTGTTGAAATGCATACCACTGTTTTTACTATTGGCTTGGACAATAATTATTCTTACCTTTGCAAAGAAAGTTAGAGTTTACATAGTGTTTTTACACACACACACACACACACACACACACACACACACATACATACATGCTCGCTCTCTCTCTCTCTCTCTCTCTCTCTCTCTCTCTCTCTCCTTTTAGCTTCAAGTAATGTTGTGGGGAGGTATATAGGGAATGGGCATTTAAAAAAAAAAGATTTAGAAAAGTCAAGCACTTTGTCCAGTGTTGTCCTGACCAGTCCATGGAAAGCCAGGCCTTCAGTCCAGAAGTTCAACTTTTTCATCATGTCCAACACAGAGACACTCTATAATGTTAGTTCCAGTCCCTTTCCTTCCTCCAGATCATGTTTTGAATCCAACTTTTAGCTGTCCTATCCAACTTAGTGTTATCTGCAGGTTGAGTTAGAATTCTCTTTGCTGGGGCTCCTGGGTGGCTCAGTCAGTTAAACATCTGCCTTCAGCTCAGGTCATGATCCCAGGGTCCTGGGATCGAGCCCCACATCAGAGCTCCCCGCTTGGCGGGGAGTCTGCTTCTCTGTCTCCCTCTGCCTGCCACTCCCCCTGTTTGTACTCCCTCTCTCTCTCTGTCAAATAAATGAATAAAATTCTAAAAAAAAAAAAAAAAAAAAATTCTCTTTGCTTCCCTCAAATTAGTGTTTATAAGTGATCATGTTGATCTTAGAAAAAGACTAGGAAGAAATTTATTGAATGTTCAGTGTTATCTCAAGGTAGTGAGATTACAGATGATTGTTACTGCTCTCTTTTAATTACAATTTTTATCCATTTAAAGATATAACTATTAATACTGATGATCTTGAAAAGATAATTAAGTTACTTCTTAGTCCCATCTCCCTAATAGCATTGCTATTAGCATTTTGTGTGTAGAGACTAGGGCCCAAGACCTAGCTGCGGAGACACTCCAGCTTTTAGAAGTTGATTACAAGCTAAGGAGATTAAAAAGTTACCCAAGAAAGAATGGTCAGTGAAGTAGAAAGGAAACAAAACCAGGAGAGTATAAAGGCCACGTAAGGAGAATATTTTAAGAAAGAAGGGGAGTGGTGGGCGCCTGGGTAACTCAGTTGGTTAAGCGACTGCCTTCGGCTCAGGTCATGATCCTGGAGTCCCGGGATCGAGCCCCGCATCAGGCTCCCTGCTCGGTGGGGAGTCTGCTTCTCCCTCTGACCCTCCCCCCTCTCATGTTCTCTATCTCATTCTCTCTCTCAAATAAATAAATAAAATCTTAAAAAAAAAAAAAGGGAAGGTGTGGTCACTTCTACTCAGTGCTTTTGAAATGTTGAGTAAGATGAGGACAGAAAGACGGTGGTCTTTACTGGAGTGGTGGGAATAGAGGCTAGGTTGGAGTGGTTGTGAGAGTGAATTGGAGGTAAAGAAGTGACAACCATATTGTAGACAACTTTTTTTCCTCTCTTTTTTAAAGAGGGTGATGGAAATTTATTTATTTATTTATATATTACAAACTTTTCCCCCAGATGAGAGGAGATAGGATGTAATCAGTAAAAGGTAAACTATGAAAGATACCTTCTCTTGCCCCTCTCTGTCTGCTATTCACCTTTCTTCAACTCTCTTGTTCTCCTGTCTTTGCGTTGGCTTTAACCAATGGGGGGTCATTTCAGAAAATTGGAGGAAGAATGGGTTCTTTTTTATTCCCTCACTTCTTTCCTTCAAAGTCATTTTGTTTTGTTTTTGTTTTCAGCTTTACTGAGTTGTGTAGGCAACTCTTGAAAAAACTTTATTTACAAAAGGAAATGGAGAACTGGAGAAGTGGCTGGGTCTATGGGATCAAAGGAGAGATTTATAAGAATGGGAAGAAATACTAGCATGTGACTGTATGTTGATGGCAGGGGAAGGTTTGCTGATACAGGAGGACAGAATAATTGAAGGAGCAGAGTCCTGGGGAAGGCTGGAGGGGATGAATTTCAGAGCTCAAGCAGTTCAGGCCTTTGATAAAAGCCAAGACATTTCTTTCATTGTTCCAGGGTCCAGTGGGTCTGGGATCAGGAGGGAGGCATAGACTGGAATAAAAACTGAAGCGTCATTGACAGAGAGATAGTCTATAGTAGCAGTTTTCAAAGTGTTGTCTGCAGACCCCTGGGAATCCCCACGACTTTTTCAAGGGAATCCATGAGGTCAAAACTACTTTCATAGTAGTATCAAGACATTGTTTGCAAAACAAAAATTAATTCATTTAAAATTTGCAAAAAAAAAAAGGGGTGCCTGGGAGGCTCAGTCGGTTAAGCGTCTGCCTTTGGCTCAGGTCATGATCTCAGGGTCCTGGGATCGAATCCTGCATTGGGCTCCTCCTCAGCGGGGAGTCTGCTTCTCCCTCTGCCCCTCCCCTGCTTGTGTTCTCTCTCTCTCTCAAATAAATAAATAGAATCTTAAAAAATAAATAAAATTTGCAAAAAAAAAAAAAGTGAGTAAAACTACTGTCACCTTAGCATGGATTAAGGCAAATAGCCTTATTATTAACACCATGCATTTGCAGTAACCAGAAAAAAGCAGGTTTTTACTTAACATGTCCTTGATGTGAAGCAATAAAAATTACTAGTTTTATTAAATTTCAACCCTTATGTACATATCTCTTTAGTATTCTGTATTATGGGATGGGAAGTACACATAAAGTCCTGCTGCTGCAAACTGCACTATGATGTTGTCTTGAGGAAAAAGCACTCGTGCAGTTGTTTGAGTTGCAAGCCCCACTAGCCACTTCTTTCGTCTGAAAGAAATACCATCTGAAAGAACCAGACAAAAACAGTGGTTATTCAACTATGAGTATTTGGCAGACATTTTCTTTAAAATGAATGAACTGAGCTGTCACTTCAAGAAAGACAACTGACAGTATTTGTTGCCAAGGATAAAACTTGAACTTCTAGGCAAAAAAAAAAAAAGAGAGAGAGAGAGATAGGAAAACTTGTATCTGCCACAATGAGCTTGATAACTTCTCAATATTTAAAAGGTGGGCGCCTGGGTGGCTCAGTTGGTTAAGCGACTGCCTTCGGCTCAGGTCATGATCCTGGAGTCCCGGGATCGAGTCCCACATCGGGCTCCCTGCTCAGCAGGGAGTCTGCTTCTCCCTCTGACCCTCTTCCCTCTCATGCTTTCTATCTCTCATTCTCTCTCCCTCTCAAATAAATAAATAAAATCTTTAAAAAATAAATAAATAAATAAAATCTTTAAAAAAAATATTTAAAAGGTTTTCTTGACGAGATCTGTGGTGATAAAAACAAATGTCAACAGTACTGTATAATGAATGTTAACATTGAAGATCTTTAAATTCAGTGAGTCACTGTTTTCAAAATGACCAATGTATGATGTAACAGACTCATACGTGTGTAAAAGACCTATGCATAACACAAACTAGACCAATGCGTTTTAACATAGCAAGGTACCAATAGCTCCTTTATGTGGTTTCAGATTCTACATTGTAGCTTAAGAAACAATTACTTGTGGAGTTTTGGTACAGTATCAAAGAAGGAGATCTATATTATCTGAAAAGGCTATTAAAATACTCCTCCCTATTGCAACTAATTATCTTTGTGAGGCTGTATTTTCATTATATACTTCAACCAAAATAACATTGCAACAGACAATACAAAAGTAGGTATGAGAACCCACTTACCTTCCATTAAGCTAGATATTATGTAAAGCAATACCACTCTTTTTAAATTCTTTTCTTAGAAAATATATTTACTTTTCATTTAAAACATGTTAACTTATTATTTTTGTTATTTTTAAATGAAAATAATATGAAATATTTCCATTTTAATTTCTAATATGGTATAAATATCAATAAATACAACCCCTATAAACAAAAGTTCTTTGGGATCCTCAGTAATCTTTTTTTAAGTTTTTTTTTTTTTTGAGAGAGAGACAGATAGCGAGAGAGAGAATGAGCGGGGAGGAGAGGGAGAAGCAGGCTTCCCTACTGAGCAGGGAGCCCAATGCAGGGCTTGATCCCAGGACCCTGAGATCATGATCTGAGTCCAAGGCAGACACTTAACCGACTGAGCCACCCAGGCAGGCGCCCCTGGCATCTTCAGTAATTTTTAATAGTGAAAGGGGTCTTGAGACTAAGAAGTTTGAGAACCACTGGTCTATAGGAGCCATGAAACAGGATGACTGGATAATGTCACTTGGGGACAAAGTAGGAAGTGAGAGAAGAGAAGCAAGCTCAGGACCAGGAACCAAGGTTGTTCAACATTTAGAGATTGCCTGTTACTGCCCTTCCTCTATCCACAGGAACCAGAAAGAACAGGCACAGAGGTGGGAGAACATGGTATCAGGGAAGCCAAGGAGGAGGGAAAGTTCAATGGTACTGAGTTTTAGAGTCTTAACTCCCAAAAAGCTATCTTATTTCCCTCTTTTCTACTTTGAGGTTGGAGGGGATATCTTTTTGTGACTGTCCCCCCCAACAAATAGTAATTAAGATACCATTAGGAGTCATATGACCTTGGTTAGGTGAGTCTAAGTTCACCCATTTCTTCATCAGTAAAATAATATCCATATGTTGTTTGTTGGGTTTGTGAGGAGGGATAAACAAGTTAATTTATGTAAAATTATGTAAAAATACTTAGCACAGTGCCTAGCATATTGTAAAAGTCATGTTATATAGCACTCAAATATTAGCTGGTATTATTGTTGTTATTTGTAGAAAGCTCTTAAAGTTTCCTAAGATGCTGATTTGATGACATCTAACTTTTTACACTTTACTGTCATTTCCTTTTCTTGTTTTATTTCCTACCCATTGTGTCACATACGAATTTTGTATTAGTTAACAGCAGTTCATTTCTAGCATTAGGAAGCGGTGATTATTTGGAGCTGGAGGTGGGATAAAAGAGGTAAAATCAACAGTAAAAGCTCCTACCTTTTTGTGGTTATTGATTATAATATTCTTTATTATCTGGGGAAGATTTTTTTACGGGATTTCCTAATTTACTACTGTGTATGCTTTTGAAAAATGCAAAAGGATAACTTAAAGAGAACTGCTAGGACACAGTGCTGAACATTTACTAGATGTTCACTAGAAACCTGTTGGTTTGATTGGCTTTTTTGGTTTTCTGTATTAGAGTTCGCTTTTTTAATCTTATCCCCATACCACTTCTCTACCTTCCAGCTTAATAATCCTGCCCTATTTTTACTTTTTGACTTTCTAGTTTGCATTTTGAGTTTAGCCAGTCTGGTATTTTGTTACCTTTCCTGTTTATGTAGAATTTATACCCGCAGAGATGCCTATGTAAAAAGCATCCAAGTTAACTTTGATAACTTTATTTCTTGGATATTCTTTCCATTGCATTCATCCTGCCAGTTCTGTAAGCTTCTGAAAAATCTACTTTGCACAGTTGATTTTCTTTATTTTTCATATTTCTTTCCTGAATGTTTTCTAAGAATAGTTTCCATCCACCTTTACCTGAATTAATTTTGTTCCTAATGCTTTCTTCCTAAGGAAGATCTGAATCAAGAAGTACATCAATCTTGTTGTATTCGTCTCTCTTTTATATTAGGAAATTGTCCTTAATACTCTTAAATCTTGGCACTTAAAAATGTTTAAACTAAATCATGATCTAAAACTGCTCATTGTACTGTAATCAAAAATCAAAGTACTTAGCACTAGCATCTCTTCTTTGACCTAGAGGTTTGGATGGATGACATGAATAATGCTTCTTAAGCATTTTCTTCTTTAACCTAGCATCTGACTATTAGGTCCTTTCCTTTTTTATTTACTTTTTTTTTTTTAAGGATTTTATTTATTTATTTGAGAAAGAATGAGAGACAGAGAGCACGAGAGGGAAGAGGGTCAGAGGGAGAAGCAGCAGGGAGATGCGGGACTTGATCCCGGGACTCCAGGATCATGACCTAAGGCGAAGGCAGTCGCTTAACCAACTGAGCCACCCAGGCGCCCTATTAACTTATTTTTGATTAAACATTCATATAGTTCTAATTTGTTTTTTAAGATTTTATTTCTTTTTTGACAGAGAGACAGAGAGGGAACACAAGCAGGGGGAGAGGGAGAAGCAGGCTTCCTGCGGAGCAGGGGGCCCAATGCAGGGCTCGATCCCAGGACCCTGGGATCATTACCTGAGCTGAAGGCAAACACTTAATGACTGAGCCACCCAGGCATCCCATATAGTTCTAATTTAAAAATTTTTTAAAAGATCATCTCCTTCCCATTCTTTCCCAATCACCTAATTTACTTCCCTGGAATCAACTAGTCAGTTTTAGTATCATTCCAGAGAAATTTTATGCATAAAATTCTCACCCTTTTCCACAGTGTTAGCTTAACATATTTACTGCTTTGTACCTTAAGTCTTTGAATTTAAAAATATTTTATGATTTTAGTATATCAGCACATAAAGGTATTTCTAATTTCTAATTCTTTCATGGCTTCAGAGTAATTTTTTTAAGATTTTATTTATTTATTTATTTACTTACTTACTTACTTACTTACTTAAAATACTTTATTTGACAGAGAGAGACACAGCCAGAGAAGGAACACAGCAGGGGGAGTGGAAGAGGGAGAAGCAGGCTTCCTTGTGAGCAGGGAGCCCGATGCGGGGCTTGATCCCAGAACCCTGAGATCATGACCTGAGCCGAAGGCAGACACTTAATGACTGAGCCACCCAGGCGCCCCAAAAGATTTTATTTATTTGACAGAGAGAGATGGCGAGAGCAGGAACACAAGCAGGGGGAGTGGGAGAGGGAGAAGCAGGCTCCCCACCGAGCAGAGAGCCCGATGTGGGGCTCGGTCCCTGGACCCTGGGATCATGACCTGAGCTGAAGGCAGATGCTCAGTGACTGAGCCACGCAGGCGCCCCTCAGAGTAATTTATTTAAACTGTCCCTGTTGGGGTGCCTGGGTGGCTCAGTTGGTTAAGCGACTGCCTTCGGCTCAGGTCATGATCCTGGAGTCCTGGTTCTCCCTCTGACCCTCCCCCCTCTCGTGCTATCTGTCTTTCATTCTCTCCCTCTCAAATAAATAAATAAAATCTTCAAAAAAAAAAGAAAAGAAAAAAAATAAAGTGTCCCTGTTGGCGGACGTGTAGATTACTTACAGTCTTTTGTACATACATTATTCCTTGCAATATCATTGGCACATTTTGGTGTCTGTCTATAGGATAAAAACCTGTGAGTGGAATTAGTAGGTCAGAGGGTACACACATCTGTGATTTTTAGATAATTATTATCAAAATTACCTTTCATGGGTACCTGGGTAGCTCAGGTGGTTAAGTGCCAGCCTTGGGCTCAGGTCACGGTCCCAGGGTCCTAGGATCAAGCCCTGCAGTGGACTCCCTGCAGGGAGCCTGCTTCTCCCTCTCCCTCTACTATTCCCCCTCCTTGTGCTCTCTCACTCTCTTTATCAAATAAATAAAATCTTAAAAAACAAAAACCAAAATTATCTTTCATGGAGTTTGTACTAAATTATACTTCTTTTACACTCCTTCATTCTTTGAGCAGTGCTCAACAAATGTTTGTTCTCTACCCAACCCCAATCTCTACTCCTTCATGTGTCCCCCATTATTCTGAGAAATTTCACAAATGAGTGAAACTTGCTGGGCTAGAGAGATCACGGCTTAGTTTCCTAAAAAGAAATGTAGTCTACATTGATGCCTGAGAGATGGATGGGAGGATCTAGATTTGGGGATTGATAGGGAGAGAAAAAGTGCTAGGTTGGCGGAATAGCATATGAGTAATGCAGGAGAGAATAGAGGGTACTCAGTTCAGAACAGGTGGTCACAAAATACAAGCGGGAGAAGGATGACAGGTGAGGTTGGTGAGATGAGTGTGGGTGAAATGGTCCTAATAAAAGACATAGTAAACTGTGTTGAAAACTATGGACTTTATCCTAGGGTCAGTGGAGAGCTATTGAATGGTTTTTACAATAGGAGCAATATGATCAGAATTAAGCCATAAAAAAACTTACCTTGGCTTCAAAATGAAGATTGCATAGGTTTAAATACAGCCAGACTAGGGTGCCTGGGTGGCTCAGTCAGTTAAGCATCTGACGTGGTTTCTGCTCAGGTCCTGATCTCACAGGCTGTGGGATCGAGCCTCATGTCAGGCTCCATCACAGTGTGGGCTTGGGATTCTCTTTTTCCTCTCCCTCTGTCCCTTCCTCTGCTCATGCACGCACTCTATTTCTCTCTCTAAAATAAATAAATCTTTAAAAATTAATAATAAATACATAAAGCCAGACCAGTTAAGGAGCTGTGGCAGTGATTCAGGAAGAGGCGATGGGCTACCTGACCCTAGACAATGGTAATTTGGATAGAGAGAAATCAGTGAGTTTGAAAGACATTTAAGAGATAGAATAAACAGAATTCTTGGTGACTTGATGTGAAAAGTTAGGAAAAGAGAAGTCAAGGGTGAAGGTCAAGTTTCTGACTTGACTGGCAGAGTAAATGATAGTATCATTCACTAAGGGAAGCACTGGAAAAGGAATAGGTTTGAGGGGAAAGATAACAAGCTCAATATGGATGTTCTGGAGTTGTATGTTACGCATTATCTAGTGCTTTCTGGGTAGGTAGTTGGAATAATTGGGTCTGAGCTTAAGATAAAGGTACACACTGGAGATGTTGATTTGGAAGCCGGGAACAGCATAGAGATTGGAACAGTGAAAGAGTTGTAATTGCCTTTGGGGAATGTGCAGAGTGGAAGGAAGCCTAGGATAGAGACATAAAGAAGACCAACATAAGCGCCACATGAACAAAGAATATGCAAAGGGTACCAAGAAAGAGTAGAGGAGTAGGAAGGAAAACAGAGAGAGATGATGATGTCACAGAACCCAGAAGAATAAAGTTTCATTGAGGAGGAAGTAGTCAGCACTATCAAATACTGCCAGGGGCCAAGTAAGATATGGATTAAGATGTCCATTGATTTAGGGCAAGGAAGCTACAATAGTTACCTTGGCAAGAGCCATTTTTATGGTGTGTGGTATAGATGATAGAAGTGGGTTGAGGAATTACTGGGAAGTAAGGAAGTGAAAATATTGAGTATAGGCTACCCTTTCAGTCTGGCTATGAAGGGGAAGAGAAATGGAAGGCCATAGCTAGATGTGGATTTGGCATCGAGGAAGTACTTTTCTAGGTTAGAGGAACCTGTGCTTGTTTAATTCCAAGGGGAAGGAATCAGTGGAGAAAAGGGAAAGTTAAAGATATAGGAGAGCTAGAATATCATTTAGGGTTGGGGTTTTGTCAGATGAATGTTGCAAGAGAATGATTTTAGTAATGAATCATGTATTCTTAGGGGAATAGGAAGGGAAATACAGACATGAGGCAGCATGTAAAGAGAATAGAGAGGTTGACTGGACTTTAAGGATTTTTTAGGATGAAGAATCAGTGGGGCATGACTTGAGATTATATATATGTATATATACACACACTCTCTTCACTTACCAATATATCTTGGAAATCACTTGTATCAGTTCATAGAGTTCTTTTTCATAGCTGCATATAGTACTGTATTATGTAGATGAGCCAAGATTTATTCAGTAAATGTCCCATGTATGGACTCTTAATGTTGTTTCTAATAGTTATAACAATACCATAATGAGTAACCTTACGCATATGTATTTTAGTATTGCTGGAGATGTATCTTTAAGGTAAAAACTTAGAAGTAGGAGTGCTGGCCAAAGGGCAAATGCATTTATGATTTTGTTAGACATTGCCAAATTTTTCTCCATGGGAGTTGTACCATTTTGCCTTGCCAGTAGTAATGCATGAGAATGCCTGCTTCTCCACAACTCAGCAACAGACTCTGTGGTTAAGCTTTGGAATTTTTTTACCATTCTAACAGATGAAAAATGGTATCTCAATATAGTTTTAAGTTACATTTCTCTTATGAGTGAAATTGAATACCTTTTCCATATGTTTAAGGGCTATTTTAATACAATTTTTCCAGATTTTGGTGTAACAACAGAGGGGGAATAAGAATTTATATAGGTACCTGCATATTTTTGCAAATACAAGCATAGAATGGATAAGCAGAAAGTAATGAAATTGGTCACCCTCTAGTGGATGGAAGATACAGGGTGGAGAGGTAGAGAAAAGGGAGTAACCCTTTTCTGGACCTTTTTGTAGAGTTTTTACTTTTAAAACCATGTTGAGGTTTTCACAGTCAAAAAGTAAAATAAAATTAGCAACGATGGGGAGGGGGATGCCAACTAACCCAAGTAATTTTTGAACACAATACTTTGACTATATATGTTCTTTGACCATATGTTTTGTTTTTGTTTTTTTTTTTTAAGATTTTATTTATTTATTTGAGAGAGCGAGAATGAGAGAGAGAGAGAGCACATGAGAGGGGGGAGGGTCAGAGGGAGAAGCAGACTCCCTGCTGAGCAGGGAGCCCGATGTGGGACTCGATCCCGGGACTCCAGGATCATGACCTGAGCCGAAGGCAGTCGCTTAACCAACTGAGCCACCCAGGCGCCCTGTTTTTGTTTTTTTAAGATTTTATTTATTTATTTGACAGAGAGAGACAGCGAGAGAGGGAACACAAGCAGGGGGAGTGGAAGAGGGAGAAGCAGGCTTCCCACCGGGCAGGAAGCCCAATGTGGGGCTCCATCCCTGGACCCCGGGATCATGACCTGAGCTGAAGGCAGACGCTTACCAACTAAGCCACCCAGGCGCCCCTGACCTTATGTATTTTAAAGACAAACTTTAGGGATGCCTGGGGGTGGCGCTCAGTCGGTCTGCCTGTGGCTTGGGTTATGATCTCAGGGTCCTGGGATCAAGCCCCACATCTGGCTCCCTGCTCAGTGGGGAATCTGCTTCTCCTTCTCCCTCTGCTGCTCCCCCTGCTTGTGCTTTCTCCCTCCTTCCCTCTCTCTCTCTCAAGTAAATCTTGTCTCAGTGAGTTTTAATGTCATAACTGGACAGGAGCCAAATATCCTGGGATTCATTTGTAGCCTACAGTCCTCACTTTTTTGGGTGGCACTTTCGTTTTTGTTTGCACCACCAGGATCTTCCAAGTCCACTTTAAAAATTTTGACCACACTTTGATCCATTCTATTTCTTTTCACTTGTGGGATTTCTTGGCACAATGTTCCACACGTGGTAGAGGGAAAGGAAAGGAATCTAACTTTACAAATAAAGAGAATGAAATTGAGGATTTCCAAGGTCACATAAGTGATAAAAATAAGATTAATAAGATTGTATCGGGCCTGTCTGGCCCCACAGTTTATAATTCTTTCTACCTCAACCATGTGTCTTTAAGGGTTTAGCAGCACCTGGCTGGCTCAATCAGTAGAGCATGCGATTCTTAATCTCTGAGTTGTGAGGTCAAGCCCCACACTGGGTGTAGAGCTTACTTTAATTAATGAATTAATTAATTAGTGGGGCACCTGGGTGGCTCAGTTGGTTAAACACCTGCCTTCAGCTCAGATCATGATCGTGGGATCCTGGGATTGAGCCCCTTCCCTGCTTGGCGGGAAGCCTATTTCTCCCTCTCCCACTCCCCCTGCTTGTGTTCCTGCTATTGCTATCTCTCTCGTCAAATAAATAAATAAAATCTTTTTTAAAATAAATTAATTAATTAAAAATAGTTCATTTGTTTAACAAATAGTTCTTGGCTTGGTGGATTCATTCTCTTGCCTTATTAGTTTTCTTAATATTTTCCGTAAATAAGTTGCAAGCATTACATATCTCACCTTCACAATCTGGCTTGATTGCTTTTTTGTTCCTGTTTTGTTTCTTACATAATTTGAGCATAAATTCATTAGGAACAAGTAATATCAAACTAGATTGGTCTTCTTTTTGAATATGGTTAGTAGACAAGAGAAGTTTTATAGTATAACCTTATTCTAACAAAGACTTGTCAGAGGTATTTTTTTTTTGTAATATCCTTATAGAGAAGTAAATTATATACCAAGTTTATTAACTAGTCACCCACAAAGAAAAAGATGGAAGTGAGACCTGACTTTGTGAGAGATTTCAAGGAATATCCTTTAGATCAGGGTTCAGCATTATGGCCTGCCAAATCCAGCCTGCCATCAGTTTGTTAGCTTGTTTTTAGTTTATTTTTTATTTTATTGAAGTGTATAATTCAGGGGTGCCTGGGTGGCTCAGTTGTTAAGCATCTGCCTTTGGCTCAGGTCATGATCCCAGGGTCCTGGGATCGAGCCCCGCATCGGGCTTTCTGCTCAGTGGGAAGCCTGCTTCTCCCTCTCCCTCTCCTGCTCCCCCTGCTTGTTTTCCCTCTCTCGCTTTGTCTCTCTCTGTCAAATAAAGAAAGAAAATCTTAAAAAAAAAATAAAGAAATGTACAATTAATTTAGTGTGCTTTTTTAGTATTTTCACAAAGTTGTGCAACTACCACCACTATCTAATTCTAGACATTTTTATTGCCTCCAAAGGAAACCCTTTACCCATATTAGTAGTTACTACCTATCCCTAGTAGCCACTAGTCTACTTTTTGTGTCTGTGGATTTTTCTATTCTGGACATCTCATAAAAATGGAATCATACAGTACATGGCTATTTTGTATCTGGCTTCTTTTACTTAGCATGATGTCTTCAAAATTCATTCGTGTTGTAGCATGACTCAGTACTTCATTCCTTTTTATAGCCAAATAACATTCCGTTATATGGATATACCGTGTTTTGTTTATCCATTCATTGTTGGTGGACATTTTGGTTGTTTCCATTTTTTAGCTATCATGAATAATGCTGCTATGAACATTTGTGTACAAGCTTTTGTGTGATCGTATATTTTCAGTTTCCTCAGGTATATGTCTAAGAGTGGAATTGCTGGATCATGTTTTTTGTTTTTATGTTTAATTTTTTGAGGAACTGCCAAACTGTTTTTCAAAGTGGCAGCACCATTTAACTTTCCCAGGAGAAATGTATGAGAGTTCTAGTTTCTCCAAATCCTCACATATATGATTTAAAATGTTTTTTCCCATTTTGTGGGTTGTCTTTTCACTTTTTTGATAGCGCCTTTGACACAAAAGTTTTTAATTTTTAATGAAGCCCAAATTATTTTTTTCCTTTTATCACTTGTGCTTTTGATGTCATGTTTACGAAACCATTAATCATCAATTACAGCCCCACCACCAAAAAAAGGGGGGGATACCATTGCCTAATCCAAGGTCACAAAGATTTATACCCATGTTTCCTTCTAAGAGTTTCATACTTTTTAGATCTTATATGTAGATCCTTGATCCATTTTGAGTTAATTTTTGTATATAATGTGATGTAGGGGTCCAACTTCATTCTTTTACATGTGGATATGCAAGCCACTGTCTTCAAAGATCCTTTAAGCTTGTTCCTAAAGCCGGATGTTCCTAACTTTTTCTAGGTTTTTTGATACCTCTCTCTCCATTATGGTAGAGCTTTGTCTCATGTTGCCATGGACACGGACCTGTTTTGTTTATCCTATTTATTCCCTTTTTTCCCAGTACTTTATACATAATGGGTATTGAACAAATGAATTTTCTGTGGTCATAGTTTAGGGTAGCAATTTAATAGCTGCAGAAAATAACCCTTTTGGAAAAGTAAGTAAATAGGAAGAAGGAATCCAGTTGTTGAAGATGTGTGCCCTTTCTGAGTATCCTAGCCATGTGGGAGCAGTCTCTGAGAGCAGGATCTGGAAGATATACACAGAAGTATACCAGGGACATGAGAGAGTATACCTGAGGACTAGTCCAGGAGTGGGGGCCAGCGTTTGCCAAAGTGTGCTTGCATAGATTACGTGACATCATTTGATCTTCACAGTGATCTTGTCAGGTTTACATTATCATCATCCCAATTTCTAAATGAAAAATATTGAGGTTTGGAGAATCTTTTTTTTTTTTTTTAAGATTTTATTTATTTGTCAGAGAGAGCGAGCAGAAGCAGGGGGAGTGGCAGGCAGAGGGAGAAGCAGGCTCCCTGCTGAGCAAGGAGCCCAGTGTGGGATTTGGTCCCAGGACCCTGGGATCATGACCTGAGCCAAAGGCAGATACTTATCCCAGTTTTGGGAATCTTATGTGACTACTCATACACCTAGGAAGAGGCCAAGCCAGAGTTGAACCCTGACAACTCTTTTTACTTTACAATTCCGATTGCACTAACCAGCCTCAGCTTCTTCTTGTATAAAATAAATTTGGACAAAAGGCTTTCTAATCCCTTTGGTTATACCAGGATACACACTGATTTGTAGACTTCCTAACTCTTTGCTCCCCCCGCTTTTTTTATTCCCTTATACAATGGTTCCTATTTTTTTTCATCTAGAAATGAATGACGAGAATGACTTTTATTATTTTTCCCTTATGGATCCCACATTTCGATAGATTGCTGTCTACTAACTTGTACTTTATTTATTTTCAAATATTTTACTTATTTGAGAGAGAGAGGCAAGAGGATGCACACACAAATGGGGGAAGAGGGAGAGGGACAAGCGGACTCCATGCTGAGTGTGGAGCCTGACACAGGACTCAATATCATGACCCTGAAATCATGACCTGAGCCAAAATCAAGAGTCAGACACTTAATTGACTGAGGCACCCAGGCACTCCTACTAACTTGTATTTATTAATAATGTTTTCCATTTTATTTTATTTTATTTTTAAAGATTTTATTTATTTATTGACAGAGAGACAGCGAGAGAGGGAACACAAGCAGGGGGAGAGGGAGAAGCAGGCTTCCTCCTGAGCAGGGAGCTCGATGCAGGGCTCGATCCCAGGATGCTGGGATCATGACCTGAGCCGAAGGCAGACGCTTAACTGACTGAGCCACCCAGGTGCCCCATAATGTTTCCCATTTTAATACACTTTTCCACACCATTACTGCTCATCAGGCTCCTGAGTAGCACAGGCGATATACTTAGCATTACAACCCAGATTTTATAAGATCCGTGGGTGGCTCAGTTACTTGAGTGTCTGACTCTTGGTTTCAGCTCAGGTCATGATCTCAGGGTCATGAGATTGAGCCCCATGCCTGACTGCACGCTCAACAGGGAGTCCGCTTGAGATTTTCTCTCTCTCCCTCTGCCCCTTCCCCCTCCACACACTCTTCTCTCTCTCAATAAATAAATAAATCTTAAAAAAAAAACAACAGATTTTATATATTTCCAGTCAAATGCCAAAAAACAAAACAACAACAAAATGACATTGGGTCTAGTCTCGGCTGACCAGCCACCTGTAAATGTTCTTTTCCCACTAGAATTTTAAAACACATCAACTGGGGGCGCCTGGGTGGCTCAGTTGGTTAAGCGACTGCCTTCGGCTCAGGTCATGATCCTGGAGTCCCGGGATCGAGTCCCACATCGGGCTCTCTGCTCGGCAGGGAGTCTGCTTCTCCCTCTGACCCTCTTCCCTCTCGTGCTTTCTATCTCTCATTCTCTCTCTCTCTGAAATAAATAAATAAAATCTTTAAAAAAATAAATAAATAAAACACATCAACTGGGACGCCTGGGTGGCTCAGTTGGTTAAGTGTCTGCCTTCAGCTCAGGTCGTGATGCCAGGATCCCGGGATCGAGTCTCGCATCGGGCTCCTTGCTCAGCAGGGAGCCTGCTTCTCCCTCTGCCTGCCGCTCCCCCTGCTTGTGTTCCCTCTTTGGCTGTCTCTCTCTCTCTCTGTCAAATAAATAAAATCTTTTAAAAAAATAAATAAAACATATCAACTCAGGAACCTGGGTGGCTCAGTTGGTTAGGTATCTGCCTTCAGCTCAGGTCATGATCCCAAGATCCTGGGATTGAGTCCTGTGTCGGGCTCCTTGCTCATCAGGGAGCCTGTTTCTCCCTCCTCCTGCCGCTCCCCCCTGCTTGTGCTCTCTCTCTCTGTGTCAAATAAATAAGTAAAATCTTTTTAAAAAATGCATCAACTCACCAAATTTGCAACTAACTTATATGTACAACACTAAGGTAGAGGTGGATATGGTTTAACCTTTGGAGGAATATTCCATAGCCATTTAAAGTGATGCTTATGAGGAGATTATAACAAAGGCAAAGGCTAATGTTACATGTTTGGAGAAGAGGAGGAGAAAACAAAACGTCATCAGTTCTGTGAGGACAGGAGATGTGTCTGTTTGACTCAGTCATGTCTCTCTGAGCCCAGTATAATACCGGCAGGCACATAGCATTTAAGTTTTAGGCGATACAGCTCAGAATTTAAAAAGGTGGTCTGACATCATGGTTAACTGCCAAGCTCTGGAATCTGTCAGACATGCGTTCATAATCTGGCTATACTATTTACACAATACGGGGCTACACTAGTAATACAATTTTCCTCATCTGAAAAATCCAAATAGTAATGATGTTTCCATCATAAGACAGTTGTAAAGATGAACTAAAAGCATATATATAAGCATATAAAGATGAATATAAAGGCATAAAGATGAATAAAAGCATATATATATGGAACACCTGTGTGTCTTAGTTAAGGGTCTGCCTTCGGCTCAGGTCATGATCCCGGGGTCCTGGGATTGAGCCCCGCATCGGGCTTCCTGCTCCGCAGGAGACCTGCTTCTCCCTCTCCCACTCCCCCGCTTGTATTCTCTCTTGCTCTCTCTCTCAAATAAAAATCTTTAAAAAAATAAATAAAAATAAAAGCATATATGGAGGTCATGGTAGTGTCCCTGGTACATGGTGAGATAGTGCTCAGTATATATCAGCTATTACTAGTGCTATTATTATTATTACCTTTTTTCTCTCTTTATTGAGGTATGATTTACACAAAAATAAAGTGCATAGGTCTCAAGTATTGAGTTAGATGAGTTTTGACACTTGTATAACTACTACCTGCAGCAAATTGGAAAGTACTTCCATCACCTTAGAAAGTTCTCATGGTGTCCTTTCCAGTCAACCCTCCTACCTCAGAGCAACCACTTTCTGGCTTTTGTCTCCACAGATTAGTTTTGCCTGTTCTTTATTTAATGTAAATGGAATTAGATAGTATATTTTTGTATGTGTTTGGCTTCTCTTGCTTAGCATAATGTTTTGAGTTTCATCCATGTTGCATGTTATCTTATAGCCCGTTCCTTTTCATTGCTGAATAGTATTTCACTGTGTGGATAGACTGCATTTTATTTATACCTTTTCTGTTGATGACCATTTGAGTTAATTCCAGCTTGGAGCTTTTATTTATTTATTTTTTTTTTTTTAAGATTTTATTTTTAAGTACTCTGTATACCCAATGTGGGGCTCCAGCTCACAAACCGAGATCAAGAGTCACACACTCCATCGAGCCAACCAGGTGCTCCCAGGGCTTTTAAAAATAAAGCATCTATGGATTTTCTTATGTCAGTCTTTGTGTGGATAAATGTTTTAATTTCTTTCAAGTAATTACCTAGGAATGGAATTTCTGGATCATAGGGTAGATATAAGCTTAACTTCCCATGAAACTGCCGAGTGGTCTTTAAGGTGATGGTAGCAATGAGATCTCTTTTTAAATGGGCAGTAATAAGCATGACATCTGAGGTATCCAGCATAGCCAGAGAAATACTTTTGGAGTTATATTGACCTGGGTTCCCAGCTGGACTCTGATGTTTATAATTTGTGCGACCCTGGGTAAGTTATTTCGTGTCTCGGAGACTTGGTCTTACCTGTGGAAAGGGAGTGATAATGAGAACATATATATGAATATCTAGCATTCTACCTACTAGTGTCATATGAAGGTGGGGGCTGTAGTGCAGGCTATAAAGGGTGCATAGTCTGTAAAGAACTTAAAAGAAGTAATAAAACCCATTGTAAATCCATTTGCTTTTTATCATCATCATGCACCTAAAATTCTGAGCACTGTTAGGATAAAATACTTCTTCCTGCCTCCTCCTCTTCCCATGTACCACACCACCCAGCAGATTATAGGGACTTATAATAAATAGTAATTATAATCAGTATCTAACAAAGTTAAACAGGAACTAAGAGGTTGTAACTTGGAGTGTAAATGAGATTTAAAACTTTTCTTGCAGGTTCTCTGTGCACTTTCTGTTTCCTCTAGGTCCCTGATGTGCAAAGCTCACCCTAAATAGCAGTATTTCCAAGGGTCCGGGGAGGCACATAAAGGTCTATTCCTCTCTAGGAGCTGTCTCTAAGCAGTCCCTCTTCTCACTTCCTTAAAAGTTTGAGGTTTTATCCCTTTATTGTTTACTCACATTTTTATTCTGATATGTCATAGGCATATTTTCTTCCATTGTATTCCACAATGTAATTATAGATTGTGACCATATATCTAAGCCAGCCTTAGTTATCAAGGCCAAAATAACTCCTCTTAAACACTCTGTCCTTATAAAGTAACTTCCCAAACATGTGTTCTAACTCACAAAGACCTTTCTTAATACTTTTTGTCAATAGTTACTTTGTATTTTTGTAGAATCTGATTTGAGCTTTATCTCTACACTCCCTTCAACTTACCCACCTCTAAGCTAGGTTTTACCATGTGAAAATTAATCATAAGTATCATATTTGTCTACTCTGGCCTGTCTTCTTTACTTTAGATGGGTTACTGATTTGAGGGCAAATACAATCATTCTAGAGGCATTCATCCATTTCTCAGACAGTACTTAAGAGCTCAGGCTCTCAAGTTAAAATCCTGCTTCCTTTCCTCACTGTTAGTGGTGCCACATTAGGCAGGTCCAGTGTGTGTGGGGTTTTGTTTCTTTTTACACACGATCAAGCAATTCTCCAACACCAAATGGGTGCCCTACAATTTAACTGAATTCTGACATTATCGATCTGGAGATAGATAGCATCACATTGCACAGATTAAGGGCTTAGTCCTGTAAGATGGCCCCACCGCCCCTTGCACCACCCCCTGCAGATGCCAATCACAAGCCCAGGTTATCTCCTGTACTTCTGACCAACTGTCTATAGATTGGAGGTTCCAACAACCTCCTCCTGGGATTTGATTAATTTGCTAGAGTTTCTTTTTTTTTTTTTAAATATTTTATTTATTTATTTGAGAGATAGCACGAGAGGGAAGAGGGTCAGAGGGAGAAGCAGACTCTCTGCTGAGCAGGGAGCCCGATGTCGGACTCGATCCCGGGACTCCAGGATCATGACCTGAGCTGAAGGCAGTCGCTTAACCAACTGAGCCACCCAGGTGCCCTAATTTGCGAGAGTTTCTAAAAGGGTATAATTCAGGAACAGATAGATAGAAGAGATGCCTAGGACAAGGTATGTAGGAAGGGGTGCAAAGCTTCTACACCCTCTTGAAATGTACCACTCTCCACATGTTTACTAATGCATAAGCCCTCTGAACCCTGTTCTTTTGGGTTTCTGTGGAGGCTTCATTACATAGGCATGACTGATTAAAATATTGGCCATGGTGATCTGTTCAACCTCCAGCTCCTCTCTGACCTCTGGGAAGTAGGACCAAAAGTTCCTTTTTTGGGGGGTTCCTGGGTGGCTCAGTCGTTAAGCATCTGCCTTTGGCTCCGGTCATGATCCCAGGATCCTGGGATCGAGCCCCACATCGGGCTCCCTGCTCCGTGGGAAGCCTGCTTCTCCCTCTCCCACTCCCCCTACTTGTGTTCCCTCTTTCACTGTGTCTCTCTCTCAGATAAATGAATAAAATCTTTATTTATTCATTTGAGAGAGACAGAGATAGTGACAGAGCATGAGCAGGGAGGAGAGGGAGAAGCAAGCCTGATGAGGGGCTCAATCCCAGGACCCTGGGATCATTACCTGAGCCAAAGGCAGACATCCAACCAACTGAGCCACCCAGGCACCCCTGGGACTGAAAGTTCTAACCCTCCAATCATATGGTTGGTTCCTCTGGCAACCAGCCCCATCCTTAGGTGCTTTCCAAAAATCAATTTACATAAACTCAGGTGTGGTTGAAAGGGATTTGTTACAAACATTAAGACATCTTTTTCTCTGTTATCACTAGGAAATCCCAAGGGCTTTAGGGGCTCCCAAATGGGGAAGAAGACCTAATAAGTATTTCTTTTTTTTTTTTTTAAGATTTAATTCATTTATTTGTCAGAGAGACCACAAGCAGGGGGAGGGGCAGAGGGAGAGGGAGAAGCAGGCTTCCTGCTGAGCAGGGAGCCCGACTCGGGGCCCAGTCCCAGGACCCTGGGATCACGACCTGAGCTGAAGGCAGACATCCAACCGACTGAGCCACCCAGGTGTCCCCAAATAAGTATTTCTTATTATAAATTACAATATCACAGCAGGTTACCTAACTTCTCTGAGCATTGCTTTTCTTATCTGTGCAATGAGTAATGATACCTGTTTCTTAAATAGGATAATGGATGTAGAGTCCTGAATTAGTGTCCTATTGCCGCCATAACAAGTTACCACAGACTTAGTGGCTCAAAACAACACAAATTTCTTATCTCACAATTCTGTACATCAGAGGTCTGACCCAGGTCTCACCAGGCTAAAAGCAAGGTCTTGACAGGGCTGTGTTCCTCCTGGAAGCTGTAGGGTAGAATCCATTCCTTTGCAGTTCCCAACTCCTAGAGGCTGCTGCACTTCTTGACCCATAAGCCCCTTCTTCCATCTTCAAAGCCAGCAAGAACAAGACAAATCCCTTTCCCACCTACATCTCTCTAGTTCTGCAGCCAGGAAAGGCTCTCTGATTTTGAGGACTCATGTGATTGTATTGGGACCCCCTGGATAATCTAGAATACTCTCCCCATTTCAGAGACCTTAACTTTAATCACATCTGCAAAGTCCCCTTGCCACCAAACATTTCATATTCATAGGTTCCAGAGGATCAGGACACAGACACTGGGGGCCATTTTTCTGCCTACCACAAGTACTTAGCACTGTGCGTTGCTCTTTGTAAGTCCTCAGTAAGTGGTGATCACTTAAGGCCTTTGGTACTCTGGGAGTTTGCAGTGGGTGCTTGACAAATTAAATATATACCAAATGGATGAAAGATCAGCCTTCTAGTTAATTGGCTGCCTTTGGGTCAAATACTCTTCTGGGCAAATTTTCTGTGGCTGAGGGGATGTCCCAGGAAGGGGACATGTCCCTTTTAGTGGTAGGAGCAGAAATTTGTTTGGATCTCACTTCTACTGCTTACTTTTTTTTTTTTATAAAGATTTTATTTATTTATTTGAGGAAGAGAGAATGAGAGACAGAGAGCATGAGAGGGAAGAGGGTCAGAGGGAGAAGCAGACTCCCTGCTGAGCAGGGAGCTTGATGTGGGACTCGATCCCGGGACTCCAGGATCATGACCTGAGCCGAAGGCAGTCGCTTAACCAACTGAGCCACCCAGGCGCCCCTCTACTGCTTACTTTGATCTGAACTTCAGTTTACTTTTCTGCAAAATAGGATCAATGAAACCTGCCCTTTAAAAGGCTCAGGTGGGGGTTCCTGGGTGGCTTAGTCAGCTAAGCGTCTGCCTTTGGCTCAGGTTGTGATCTCAGGATCCTGGGATCGAGCCCCGCGTCGGGCTCCCTGCTCAGCAAGGAGCCTGCTTCTCCCCCTCCCTCTGCCGCTCCCCCTGCTTGTGCTCTCTCACTGTCTCTCTCTCTTAAATAAATAAAATCTTTTAAAGGTGTTGAGTATTAAGTGAGATCATGATTATGAAAATATTTTATATATTATAAGATACCAGGCAGTGTAATTCAATTCTGGTCACTCACATGCACCAGGAAAACACTAATGATGGAAAGGCCAGTTTACCTGTTTAGTTCTACTTCTTGGTGTTGAGTCCCCACAGGAGAACCTCTTAACCGGCTCTCTTGTCCCTTTCCATTTGCTCCCCCAGGGTCACTCAGGATGTGTCAACTGTCTGGAGTGGAATGAGAAAGGAGAGTGAGTATGAGCTACAGCACCTGAGAAGGTGCTGGAGATGGGAATGGGGAGCTGGGAGAGGGGACTTTCCTCCTTCTTAGTAGGTCTAAGGAAAAGAAACTGCTGCTCTTTTCTGTGTACTTAAGTTTAGTCCATCATTATCAACACACAGTTGAACAGTGACTTGGATGACCACCCAAACCCTGTTTTTTTGATAATGTATTGCATTTAAGGAATAATGAGAAATCCTTAGGACAAAATAGAAGAGATTCAACTAAGGTTTATAAGATAACGTTGAATTCTGTGATATCTCCTGTTCGTCACACTCTGTGTGGCTTCATTCCCTATGAACAGGGGATGTGGGGGAGGGGAGCGTGGAGAGGTCAGAACCCTTCATTCTGCTTGCAGTTTGCTGGCCTCTGGTTCCGATGACCAGCACACAATTGTGTGGGACCCTCTGCACCACAAGAAGCTGCTCTCCATGCACACGGGACACACGGCAAATATCTTCTCTGTCAAGGTGAGCAGGATAAGGCACAGAGCAAGTCAAAGGCATGACTGGGCTGTGCACATGGTTGTGTTTGCCCATTTGTGTCCCACATACCCCCTGGGGTCACAGACACCTTTGTGATATGAGCATCTGACTGTGATTCCTGAAACCCTATCTCTTTTCCATGTTCTGCTTCCTCACTTAGAGCCGCAAGGCCAGCTCTAGGTGAATTTATATTTATTTGGGTGGTAATGGTGGGTGGTATGGCTCCAAGCATGAACTTAAATAGCAGGAAGACCTATGTTTGACCCCCTTATCTGCCTTTTAGAAGCTGTGTGACCTAGGCAAGTCACCTGACCTCTTTGAGCCCCTTTACTCATCTGTAAATATGAAGTAGCTTAGGAAAAACCCCCGGATTCATGAGTAAATGAGTAAATAACCCTTTAATTTTAAAAGGGAAGCAGCAGGGGCGCCTGGGTGACTCAGCCGGTTAGACGGCTGCCTTCGGCTCAGGTCATGATCACAGGGTCCTGGGATCCAGCCTCGCATCGGGCTCCTTGCTCAGCGGAGAGCCTGCTTCTCCCTCTCCTTCTGCCTGCCTCTCTGCCTACTTGTACTCTCTATCTCTCTGTCGAATAAATAAATAAAATCTTAAAAAGAAAAAAGTAAAAGGGAAGCAGCAAATCATAGACTTAATACTATAGTTTAATGAGATGATTGTAAAAAGGCACCTGGCACAAGTGCTTTTAGCTATTCTTTGTTCAAGCTACTGATTTGTTGGTTGGAAGTGAGCTAAGGAGAAGTGGGAACAGACTTACAAGTGTCTTCAGACCTCTGAAGCCCTGTAAGTGGAAATGACACGAAACTTCTGCCTTTTGGTCCCAGAGAACAGACATGGGGTTAGTGGCTCTTTTAAGTCCACAGAAGCAAATGTGGGCCTGATGAAAGAGCCAAGGGTCAAATGCTTAGAGCAATTTGGAAAAGATAGAATGAGCCCTTTGAGAATGTAGTAAATGTCCAAGCACTGAGGTACTCTACCACACCAGGAACTTTATCTGTCAGGTTTAAGGTTGGAGGAAATGACCTTTAAGGACCTTTCCAGCCCTGAAATTCTATAATGGATGTATGTGAGAGAGGCTGTCCTTTGGAAAGCCTCACTAAGCTAAGAAATATTTTCCTAATTAATATCAAGAAGAATCACAAGACACATGAAGAAGGTAGATTTGAGAGCTGAGAACCTACTTATTTCCCTAAACACTGCCTCCTTCCTGAGCTCTGATTTTCACCTCCTGTTCCAGGGACCAATCCTAGATGATTTTCTGCAATTTTAGAGACAGAACAATACTGATTCATCTCTTGCATGGCAAACAGACTGTTTTCTGCCACCTGGAAAGTGTCAGGTTCAATTTGAATCCATGGGATGGGATCTGGGAAAGGGACATATGCCATCAGTTTGGCATCATAGAGCACAAAATGTTGAGTTCAGAAACCGGAATTTGACAATGGTCTTGATACTCACTAATAGTAAAATTTGGGGCAACTCACTTATATTCACAGATCCTCAGCCTCCTGTGAAAGTGTAGAAAAGAATTCTCTCTCCAGGTAGTAACACTACACTACACATAGTTTTATTTAGCCCACAAGCTCCCCCTGGTGGCAACTACAGTGTATGATGAGCGAGGCGCTCACCTATTCGTTTCTGTTGTGCATGAAGTACATGCTGTCTCCAGACAGGAATAAAGATTACTAGTTGCCCCTAAAAATAATTAAATTCCATCTATTTCATCTGGCCCTTGTCCTGGTGAGTCATTAGATAGTGGTGTGTGGAAAGAGTGAATTGTTGCTCTTTTCATGTAGTAGGACTTTAGCTCTTTAAATGCAGAATAATACCTCAACCCCAGCACCCGTTCAGCCTTGTTACGGGTTGGGAGAAGCTTTTCAATTAAGAAGGAAGATAATTAAATTTTTTGAATTCAAGAATGAAGAGAAAAAGTCAACTAACACCATACCCAAATATTTCTTCCTCAAAACGAGGTGAAGGAACTGCACACTTTCAGAAATTACTGTTCAGAGCTATATTTATGGCTGTTCTCACCACATGTCATTTGGAATATTTTATTCTCAACTTCATCTGAATGGTGGGGTTCTCATTCTTTATAATAGCTGCATGGAGATGTTTCTTGCTGATGTTCAATCCTTCCCCAGGGTCCAACATTTGAGCCATTTCCAGTATTTGTCATCATGAGGAGTGCTGCTCTGAGCATTTCTGCACAGGTCCCTTTTTTCTAATAGAATTATTTCTCAGGAGTGGAAGTTTAGGGTTAAAAGATAGAAACATCTTTTACTTTGTTACCTATTGCCAGATTGTTCTCCAGAAATATTTGAACCAACTTAAAATACTACTTCCTTCTTAAAACACTGGAAGTCCTTTTCATTTTAAGGCTGATTTATTATGTAATCCTCAGGTTATCAAATAGTTCTCCCGAGGCAATATGCACAAGGGAATCAGACATACTTGAGTTAACTCAGTGTTAGTGCTAAACCTCAATTTTAAGTGGGTTATTTTAAATATCAATAAGATAAGGTATCTGCCCAGGTGTCTAGCACATGGTAAATGCTTAGTAAATGGTAACAGCTATGATTATCGTCCACTCAGCTCTTACCTGGGGAAGAATCAGAGGAAAAGGGTTCCTTAGGTAGTCCAGTTTGGCCTAAATCAGGACTATTCCAGCAAAGTAAAGGTGTGTGTCCCAATTTTGACCTATAGGCCTATGGGCTGATGCTTGAGAGCCGGTTGCCTTAATGGACTGTCTTGAGCTCATTTTCTTACCTGAAATGAAGGAAAGAGGGTGCTAACATCCAGGCTAGTCTTCTTTCCTGGCCGATCCTATCCCCACTGCCTGCCAGTCTCTTCTTCAATCTCTCTGGAGCAGTTCCTGCCTCATGCTGGAGACCGCATCTTGATCACGGGGGCAGCCGACTCCAAAGTGCATGTCCACGACCTGACAGTAAAGGAAACGATCCACATGTTTGGAGACCACACAAACCGGGTGAAACGCATCGCCACAGCGCCCATGTGGCCCAACACATTCTGGAGTGCTGCTGAGGATGGGCTTATCCGGTAAGGGTCTGAGGCATGGAGTGGGGCCTGCACCTCCCCTGCTCCCACTGCATGTTGGCTCCCCCCATCCCATCTGCCCCTATTGCTTCCTTCCACAGGCCTGGTTCCTTCCCTTCAGCAGAGTTGCCTTATTTGTCTCCCCAGGGCACTTGTCTGTGAACATACGACCAGGAACATTTGCTTGTCCTGCTCTCCTCTTCCCCACTCTACCCTCTCCTCCACTACATCCAGGCCTGCCGGCCTGCTGTCACCAACACAGAGGCAGCCTCCTCTGGGCTTTCACACTTAATGTTCCCTCCACCTGGTTTTCTCTGTCCCCAGTTCTTTCCATGTTTGACTCTTTCTCACCCTGAGATCATTTTAAGAATCACCTGAGAAGCATCTTCTCTGACTATCCTGTCTGAAGTAGACCCCTCCCCCATTATTCTGTCTCAGCGCGCTAATTGTATCCTCTATAACTCCAATCACCGTTTGTAATTCTTTTATTTTATTTACTTGTTGGTTTATGTTTTTGTCTGTATCACTCACCGAACAGTGAACTGTCAGAGCAGCTCCATCTCTCTCTTGTCCCTGGTTCTGTTCTTAGAGCCCAGCACTGTGCCTAGCATGTTGAGGTGCTTGATAACATTTCTCTCAAATATTTGAACAGTGGGCATATGTGTGAGAAGGGGATAGCCAGCCAGAAATGGTAAAGTGGACTTTCCCCCTTTCCAGTGGCCTGGTTTGTCAACCTTTGCCTCTACTTCCCTTCATCCTAAAATGGTCTCATTGCCCTTTAACTCCTTTCTGCAAAGGTGACCTTAGAACTTTTTCCTTATCTCCCCAACCTGCTTTAATGCCTACAGGACTTCATGCCCTCTTCCCTGTTACAAAGGAGGAGAGATATCTAAATCATGCATGAACTATAAAATAAGAGTTAGAAACAGGGCACTGGTGTCAGACAGACCTGGGATCAAGTCCTACTTCTGTCACTCAGTGTTTGGGGCAAGTCACTTTACCCCTGAATCTGTTTCTTCATCTGTAATGGGAATTATCATAATATCTCTCTTGTTGGCCTGAGCATTAAAATCAAGATAGTGCCTGTAAAACCTTAGGATAGTCCTTGGAAGACAGAAAGCAGTTTGGTCGGTGGCAGGTACAATTCTGTGTTGCTCTTGTTGACCCTGACTAACCAGCCTGTGCCAGGGCAGCAGGTAGAGGCTAAGCATCTAGGGTTGGAGCCTAAGTGCTTTGGCAAAGGTACGATCAGGGTAGGTGTCCTTGCAGAAGGTGAGCATACGCTGGGCCTTCCAGAATAGACAGGATTTGGATGGGCAAGGAAGAGCAGAGCGGACTCCCCAACTTGAGCAGTTTGTGAAGGCAGGGGTAAATAACCACATAGGGGATAGTTGTAATCGGCGACGTTAGCAAACTGAGGAGCAAGGTTGGTGTGAAATCAGGTCTTAAGAAATCAGACTGAGGAGTTCGGTAAAAGTAAACTAACAGTAAACTCATGCTAGAAGTATTGAGGAATCTTTGCAGTTTTTTGAGCAGGAGGATGATGTAACAAAAACTATTTTAGGAAGAGCAATCTGGTGAGGTCGGCATAGAAAGGTAAGGCGGATAGGGTGGAGATTATTGCCAATGTCTAGGCAGAAGGTGGGTGAGCACACAGGGGACATCCTCCCCATTCCCTGTGCCTGTGTATGAGCAGCACAACAGTCCCCCAAACTGCAGGGAGGGGTGTGCTACTGGCGGGGATGTCTGGCATGACCTTTACCTCCTGAGTGGGACTCAGGCTGGTCTTGAGACGCTGTGTTTCTAGATAGCTCTTAGGCAAGCTCTAGAATCTCTTTTCTGTCACCTCCATTACTTCTTCTGTTTCCTGTAAGAAATTAGATTAAAAGTGGAGTTAAGGAACAGAGCCAGGTGGTTAAAGGCTGTCTCCCCAGCTCTGCACTATCCCAGCTTCACACTTTCTGGCAGTGTCATCCCAGACAGGCTTTACAGCTGCCTTCAGCCTCAGCATTCTAATGGTACCTGGGAATGGCGTGAGGATTTAGATAATCCACATACAACACTTAGGGACAGTACTGGACACAAAGCAATTTCTCGCTGTTAGTGATCAGTAGTAGTAGTAGTTAATAGCAGTGTCACTGACATCTTTACAGTAGTATTTACCTTAAGTAGTTATATAAAGAATAAGATTGTGTGAGAAGCCTATTTCAGGTGCCTGGCCCACAGTGAACACTCGAGAAATGGGAATAGTTTTTCAGGGCGCCTGGCTGGCTAAGTCAGAGGAGCGTGCAACTCTTAATCTCAGGGTCATGAGTTCAAGCCCCACACTGGGTGTAGAGATTACTTAAAAACAGAATCTTTAAAAAAAAGAAAGAAATAGGAGTGGTGGTTTTTGACATTCTTATTTAGAACAGGCCAAAGCTTCTCCCAGTTCCTTTGCATAACAAGGCCTTAGCTTCTCCCCCGCCTCACAGGGAGGACCCAACCCCTATCCCCTAACGCTGTCCTCTCTCACAGCCAGTATGACCTTCGGGAGAACAGCAAACACTCGGAGGTGCTGATTGACCTGACAGAGTACTGTGGCCAGCTGGTGGAGGCCAAGTGCCTCACCGTCAACCCCCAGGACAACAACTGCCTGGCCGTAGGGGCCAGTGGGCCCTTTGTGAGGCTCTATGACATTCGCATGATCCATAACCACAGGTATGACTAGTTCGGCCTCCCGTGGGCAGGCCTCTGGGAACCTGCTGCCCCTTTCCCTCGTTGACATGCCCTCTTTTTGAGGTGGGTTTTTAAATTTTTGTGATTTTTTTTTTTTTAATTTAATCCATGTTTGTGTTGGAAAATAATGGAAAGTAAAATGAAGAAACGACCCATAAGCCACCACCTGAAACAAATCACTGTGTATAGTATTTGCTGCTTGTTCTCTTCCTGCAAGTATTTATACAGAGTTATAATCTTGTACATGTAATTTCTTTTTTGTACATTTTATTTTATTTTTTAAAAAAAAAAAAAACATGTAGAATATAATCAGAACCTCCACATAAGTCCCAGATCTGAGCAGCTCTGCCAGCCTGGGTTTTCAGTCGACTCCTGGGACAAGCACAGGGATGTCTGGCCTGCTTTACTTTCATTTGTGGGTTTAGGCAACCACTGCTGTTCCTCACACTACATGACCTGGCGTGGACCTTGAACCTTAACTTCATCATCTGTAAAATGGGGATAATAGGGTGGTCATGAGGACCAAGATGATGGATAGGACCTACTTGTAAAGCACTGTAATGTATGTGGCCATGGCTATCTATTTGGTGAAACTTTGGGGTTGCTCAGGTAAGGAAGAAAGGCACCTCCTTTCAAAGATAAAAATTTAGGTTTTCCTCTAGGGGTTGTGGTCTGGTCTAGCCAGGGGTAGTGCTAGGGGTTATAACCTATACGGTTTGCCTTCCCACCAGGAAGAGCATGAAGCAGAGCCCTTCGGCAGGTGTCCACACCTTCTGTGACCGGCAGAAGCCCCTTCCGGATGGTGCAGCCCAGTATTACGTAGCAGGTAGGGCTCAGTCCAGCTCTGGCCGCACATTCTTGGCTGGGTGTTGACTCTCTTTGGGGTGGTACAGGGAGATAGCATGGCGTGGTGGTCAGGAGTAGGGGTTTTAGACCAAGGCAGATGTGAGCTTTCATCCTGACTGCTATTAACCAGCCATCCTATGACCTTTGGCAAATTACTTAGCCTTGATGAGTCTTAATTTCTTTTCCATAAAATGGCGTTGCAATGATTAATGAGATAAAGTATATAAAGCAGTTAGCCTAGTGCATATAGTAAGTGCTCAACACTTGCAGCTACTTTTATGATGAAGATAATTGCTACCATTATTGATATGGTTGGCTTCACAGAACTCCCTGCCTCTCTTGGTGGGGGGAAGACGGGGAGCCTCACATTAGGGTAACTGAGCTGCTCCCCACAGGTCACCTGCCAGTGAAGCTGCCTGATTACAACAATCGTCTGAGAGTGTTGGTTGCCACCTATGTGACCTTCAGCCCCAATGGCACAGAGCTGCTGGTCAACATGGGAGGGGAGCAGGTAGGTATGGTTGCCCAAGGTGGCTCTGCCCCACCACCACCCCACATTCAGCAGCCAGGGCTTATACCTCACTTCCACTGCCATAAGCCAGACAAGAAGCAATAGCCTTATTGCAAATGACTTTATAGTGAAGTGTAGGAGCAACATGGCATCATTGGAATTCCCAGAGAGGTGCCCTGGCCTTAGCTTTTGCTTAAGCTTTAGAACTGACGGACCTGTCTTCCAATTCTGGCCTTCTGTGTACTGTGAGTTTGAACTGTGAGTGTCATTATTCTGAGCCTCAGTTTCCTCATCCTCCATTTTCCTAGGAGGAAACCCTGGGGCTCAGAGCCAGGCTGTGGGTTAAGACTAGCTGTAGGAGTGTTCCTTAATAATGGGGGGTTACTAACCCTTCTGTTTGCGTGTTCTCGGTCAGGATATTTAATAAGCCTTGCTTAAATCCATTTATTCTACAAACACTGAGCACTTACTCTGGGATTAGCATTATTATAAACATGAAGGAGACAAATGTGAAATATGATCCAGCCCAGGTTGACAGGAGACATGGCAAGTGAACCAGTTGATGACATTACAAGGCAAGGCGGATTATGTACCAAAGAACTGGGATGGAGAACAGGCGAATACGCTTCTGGCTTCAGATTGCTGAGCCATCACCTGGCCTAAAGATAGCATAAGGATGAATAGAGAGGCAGTCTAGCAGAGTGGTTTAGAGCCAGACAGACTTGGTTTTGGGTCCTGGCTGTACCACATGCTGCTTTTATGGCCCTGGGTAAATAAAGTCTGAGCCATATTTCTTCATCTATAAAAGTGATAATAATAGTACTTCTTGGGACACCTGGCTGACTCCGTCGGAAGAGCATGCAACTCTTGATCCCTGGGGTCGTGAGTTCAGAGTCCCATGTTGGGTGTAGAGATAACTAAAAACAATAAACTAAAGAAAAATAATAGTACCTCTTTATGAGGTGGTTTCTAGGATGAAATGAGGTAAGTCATACAAAACATTTAGCGGAGTTCCTAAAGCAAAGTAAGACTTGAATGAACATTAAATAATAATAGATAATGTTCACTCAGAGAAGTAGGTAGCATTGTTGCTTTGGGCAAATTGCTTCCCTTCTCTGAGATTTCAGTTTTCCCATCTGTAAAATGAGACATTTGGCTTTGTGACCTCTGAGGACCTTTCCAACTTAAACATGTGTTTCTAATTAATGACAGTGTTTTAAACAGTCCTCCCTCAGGGCCGGGAACTGGGAAGATGTTCCTGCCTGAGGTTTGCTCCATAGGAACCCCTCCTGGCCTTGCCGGATGGCTCCCTGCTCAACACTCACTGTGTTCCTGAGAGCCATCAAGCCACCAAGGCCTTGCTCATGGCCAGCCACATTCTTTCCTCACAGCCTCCGTCTCTTTTCTTGACCCCTTCCACTCTAGGTCTATTTGTTTGACCTGACTTACAAGCAGCGGCCGTACACCTTCCTCTTGCCTAGAAAATGCCATTCCTCAGGGGGTAAGTTCTCTCTTGGGGTAGGGTATTTCTGCTAGGGAGCTTGAGCGCATGCCACTTCTGCTGAGAAAGCTGCCCATTCCCTTGTGCTGTGGCTGTGATCCTCCGAAAGGACTAGATTTTCTGAACATTCTCTATACAGTAAGAAGGAAGATAACAGTAGGTCAGAGAGATCTGACAAAGGGGTTTGCATCACAGCCCTTTTCACTTCCCTCTGAAAAAGCAGTTTTTTCCCGTGGCTTGTCTCTTGAGGACCTGAAGTACTTGCCCTTCCTTTCTCGTCGTGGGTCAGTCTCCTCACTGACTCCTTCCTGGGGCCTATAGTTGATTTAGGCACTCCTCCCTCCCTTCCCCACACCCGGCAAGGGTAATGCCAAGTTGAAGCTGTGTCCCTCTCCAACCAGCAGAGGGCGCAAAGGCTTTTCTTTATGCACTTGCCTGCCTCTCTGTCAGAACTTGCTTTCTGGGAATGGATCTAACCCTGGGAGGATGGCCCACAGTGGAACCATCAGATCCTGTGGTAGAAGCTGGAGGGCTGCTGAGGAGCAAATGAGGAACTCCTCCTGAGTTGTGGCTGTTCTTTCTCCCCATCCCTGCCAGAAGTTCAGAACGGCAAGATGTCCACCAATGGTGTATCCAACGGCGTGTCCAATGGCCTGCACCTTCATAGCAATGGCTTCCGGCTGCCGGAGAGTAGGGGACATGTCAGGTGAGGCCAGCCTGACTTGTCCAGCCCTCCCAGTCCCAATTACACCTTATGGTACCTTACGGTATAATTGGAGGGAAGAGCATGTGTTGTAAACCTTCCATCCAGGTACATACCTCAGAGTCTGGGGACTGGGGCAAGGGATGTAATGGAGTAATGAGTAGTGGTTCCAATAGTGCTCCTACATGGTAGGATTCCAATCATGCTCAGACTGAAGCTCCAGTCCCTTGGTATCAGTAGCTGGGTCAGAACCCAGGGGCCAGCTGCCTCTTAGTACTGAGCTCTCTCTTAAAGGTATTCCACATAGATGGGCTTCCCCCATTATATTTTTCTTTGTCCCATACCATCTTTTGGCCTCTATTCACTGCCAGGCCCAATGCTGGGCTTTGGATATAGAGGGGTCCAAATCCTTTAAACTTTGAGAGAAACAGAAGTCTCTTTAGAGAGATCCATGGAGGAACTTGGGTGGTCACACAATTCAGCTCAGTGTGGAGGCTGGTGGTTAGCTACTGTCATGCCCAGGAGTTTGATTAAGAATGGCCTTTGGGGTGCTCGCCTCGGCAGCACATATACTAAAAAAAAAAAGAATGGCCTTTGGGGAGCACCTGGGTGGCTCAGCCAGTTAGGCATCCAACTCTCTATTTCGGCTCAGGTCTTGATCTCAGGCTCGTAAAATTGAGCCCCGTGTCGGACTCTGCACTCAGCACAAGTTGGCTTGAGATTATCTCCTCCCTCTGCTCACTCCCCGCTCATGCACGCATGCTCTCTCCCTCTCTAATAAATTAAATCAAATCAAATCGAATTCCTTTGGGGTGCCTGGCTGGCTCAGTCAGTGGCGCATGCAGCTCTTGATCTTAGGGTCATGAGTTTGACCCCCATGTTGGGGGCATAGAGTTTACTTAATAAAAAGAGAGAGAGAATTGCCTTTAGCCTGTCCATGACAGCTTCATTTCTGTTCCTCTGTTTTTTCACTGGTTCAGAGTATCTGGACATGTGCCCATTACCTATTACAGTAACCGAGGCCAAGGATAGAAGTGCTCCCCTCTTCTAAATGACAGTGCAGATGCCAGGGACCAAGAAAATCTGGGTGGCCCTCAGGCAAGGCTGCAGACTTCCTGAGAGGCTGCTTGACCTTCTTTGGCTGGCCTGACTTGGCTCTCCTTCCCCATAGCCCCCAGGTAGAGTTGCCCCCATACTTGGAGCGTGTGAAACAGCAAGCCAATGAGGCCTTTGCCTGCCAGCAGTGGACCCAGGCCATTCAGCTTTACAGCAAGGCCGTGCAGAGGGCCCCTCACAATGCCATGCTCTACGGGAACCGAGCTGCTGCCTACATGAAGCGCAAGTGGTGAGTGGACCTGGGCTAGGATAAGGGATGAAGGCAGGGGGCCTGATGGAGCCAAGTTGCCGAGGCCTCCAGGGAAGGTGGCAGTGGCATCCCACTGCCTCTTAGGGCTCCTTAGGCCCAGGCTTCTCTTCCCCACCTCCAGACTAGAAGTCAGGAAGTCTCGAGCACCAAGGAAGGTCACAGTGAAGTAGAACATGTTCACAAGGAGCTTCAACATGGTGTTTTGTTATAAAGTGAGATGGCCACTGGGCAAGTAGGACTTGAGAGAATGATTAATCCCAACTGTTGGATAATTGTGCCTTGAATTGGGACTATTGAAGGAGCAGTGGAATTCTTGCTAGATAGAAAAGAGGCATTTGGTGAATTCAGTTGGTATCTGTCTGAAATGATTCTGCAGCTCCTTGACCTTGGGGCTTGCTTTCCTATGCTCTCAGACCATTGGACTAAGCACAGACAAAATACCAGAGATCTGAAGCTGGCTGTGGGTCATGTTGGGTCATAGTGGCTGGTGGTAAAGGGGTAAAGCGGGTTCCTGAAGAATCTGCTATCTTTGGAGACCATCAGGGCTCCCAGCCCTTCTGCCTGCAGCACCAGCAGGCAAGCAGGCAGGCAGACCCCATCCCCCAGCCGGGGCCAGGACTGGAGATGGATAGAGCTGGGCCCACAGCCATTTCTGCTCCGTCTGGCATCCGTCGGCTCTGCCCAGACAGACAGGCCAGCTGGTGTGCCATCGTCTGGCTGCAACAAGGCAGGCCAGAGAGGGAAGCGTAAGAAACCCACCCAAGTTAGCAGGATGGTAGATGGGGCTTTGGGAAGGTGCCCCCATAGGCCTTAGCTCAGGCATCAAGAGTTTGCCAAAGACTCAGATGGCAACCTAACCCAGGAGGTGATGGTTTGGGGGCCATCCTGAGGTGTTTTGCCTCTCTGTCCCAGGAGTTGGGTAGAATGCAGTGTCCTCATCCAGGCTTTAGACTGAGAGCTGTTTTACTCTTGCATTCTTGCTAAGAGAGGCTGATGGGTGCCCTTGACATGTTCTCTGAACTCCTACTATGCACTAGATAGCAGGGCCACAAAGTTCTTCACTTTTGAGTTCCTGTGCTCCAGAGTGCGCAGCCTCTGGACAGAGGACAAAGACATGGTCATGGTTCATCATCGGCAAAGAGGCAGGAAGCAGTGAGTCTTTGAGTGGTCAGGTAAAGGGCTGTGGGCACTAAGAAAAGTTAGGCCACTTTAGCTGGGGTCAGGGAAGTGTCAGGAAGATGAGGTGTCTGATGGGCTTTAAGTGTGGGCAGACTTAGGCAAGGAAATGAAAAGGAGGAGGGGATTATGGGGGAAGGACATTCCCAGGGAGAGGAATGGTGTGAACAAAGGCGTGGGGGTGGGGGACTGACTGAAGAGCTTGTTTGCAGAACAACAAATCCATTTGGCTGGAGCAGAGGGTTCTGGAAGGGACTGGCAGGAGATGAGTCTGTGAGGTAGCCTGGGGCTGGCCTGGGAAGGACTTGGAATGCAGAGCGGTGGCGTTTTGGCCTGGATTCAGTGGGATGATGGGCAGCTACTGAAGAGTTTCGAGCTGGAGAGGGATGTACTGAGGGCTGCCCTTTCAGGGAGATTGATCTGGCAGTGAGTCTGGATGGGTGAGCCCTGGGGCCAGCCTGCTCTCCCCATCCCCACATGCCTGCCAGTGACCCCTAGAATGTCACATTCTGTCCCAGGCCAGTCTCTCCAGGGCTGCCATCTGCTCCTGCATGCGGTGGGAGCTGTCACCCCCTGGCTCCTGGTTGGTCTCTGTCTGGCTCTCTCCAGGAGCTCTGAGGGGCACTCTGCAGGTGGTAATTGGGTTTCTGAGCAGTGCCTGCTCCTTCATCACAGCCAATCGTTCTGACGCAGGCCATACCTTCAAAGCACTCTGTCCCCTGCCTGCTCCCACGCTGGTGAGCTGCTCGTTCCTGATCTGAGCATGGCTGCCGTAAGGGCTGAATGCTCCCTCTGAGTGCTGTTGGAGAGGAGAGTCAGGAGGACCTTTCCCCTGTCACGCCAGCTTTGGCCCTATGCAGGAGGGTTGTGAGCTGGGCCTTGGTGGAAGGAGCATCAACTCTGGGGAGTGCTGCTTGGCACAGTTGGGTCCTAGGCCTGCCTCAGCCCAGCAGGGAAAGGGGAAAAAAAAAAAAGGCTACCAAAGGAGAAGTGGCTCCTGTGACCTGTCTGGCTTTCCAAACGACAGGTGGGAACAGATGAGAGGTGCTGGAGGAGTGTAGCCTATATTCTGGCACAGGGTGGAAGAGCAGGGGACTTCTCCTTTGACCCCTCCCCTCTCGCTCTCCCCTAAAAACCATCCCCATTTCCCTTCATCCATGCTTTGGGAGGTTGAAGAAGTGAGTGGGGATGATTGGGCGTTCCTGGCATGCACACCCCGCTTCGCCATCAGCTTCCAGAGAGCTGACTCTGCCAGTCTGTCAGGCCCCATCCTTCAGCCCCGGGAGGTAGAGGCTACAGCTGCTGTGGATCAGTCAGCCAGGACAGAGGGGGGTCTGGCTGAGGGCTTGCTGCCTGCTGGTCAGACCCTGAGTCCCCAGCCTGGCACTTCTGGCTTCCTCAGACCGCAGAACTGTCCTTGAGGGCCCCCCACCTTGGCCATGGCTTTGAAGACCAGCCAGGGGGATTTGAGGAGGTAGTTGGAGGAAGAGAGAAGGAGGGCTTGGGGAGCCTAAGGTGGGCAAGATGCCAGGCCTGCTGCAGAGCTGCGGGTGCCTGGGGTGAGCCCGTGCACAGTTGCACTCTGTGCCCAGCAGAGGGCAGCCTGACACTGTTTTTCACACACAAGCGCGCGCCACCCCCATCCCCCAACCCCCCCCAAGACTTCAGGGTTCCTGACTCATCTCCTTAACATACTCTATCTCCTGGGGAGCAAGGCCTGGGCTGAGCCAGGGTTCTTTTCATTTCCAAGTACCCTCACCCTGAGATCTGTCAGAGGTGAGCTGAAGTGGCCACAGGAAGCAGAGGAGGCCTGGTAGACTCCTTGCTTGCCAAGTGGCCCCACCTCCAGGCCACGCTCCCCTGCCTTCCCAGGGACGGCGACCACTACGATGCCCTGAGAGACTGCCTCAAGGCCATCTCCCTAAACCCATGCCACCTGAAGGCACACTTCCGCCTGGCCCGCTGCCTCTTTGAGCTCAAGTATGTGGCTGAGGCCCTGGAGTGCCTGGATGACTTCAAAGGGAAGTTTCCGGAGCAGGCCCACAGCAGCGCTTGTGACGCACTGGGCCGCGACATCACGGCAGCCCTCTTCTCCAAAAATGACGGTGGTGAGTGGGCACTGAGGAGGGGGTGCTGTCTCTTTCTATTTGAGGTCCTATGGGACAAGCTGGAGAGGACATGGTTCTGAGATTAGAGAGGCCTGGGTTCAGATGCTGATTCAGAAATCATGTGACTTTGGGACTCAGTTACCTCCTCTGTAAAGGCAGAGTGATAACACTCCCATTTAGGGTTTCTGTTGAGGATTCGGAATAGCATGTTTAAAGCACCTGGCGTAATGCCTAGGACTCAGGACAGGAGTCAGCTGAGCCCAGTCAGGCCATCCGCATAGCTCTAGCTGGGCCTTCTCAGCTCCTCACAGACAGGGCCTTAGCTGTGAGTGAGGGGCAGCAGCTGGGGGTTGCACTCACTCCAGTTTGGATGCTGGCAGTAGAAATGCCTCATGCATGGGGTGTGGAACCTTTGGTTCCAGCCTCAGCTCTGCCATGTGGTCACCGTGTGACCTTGAGTAAAGCACAGCCTCTCTGAACCCACTGCCTTACCCTCACAGAGCGCATTCGAAGCCCTGTCCAGCTTACCTCAGTAGCATTGGAGAGTGAGCTGGGTTTTGTGATGAAACATGAACTCACTGGAGGCAGATATGGATCCTCACCTCTCTCCAATGCAGTTTACTAACCATGCGATTGATTTGTTTGAATAGTTATCAAGCATCTACCATGTGCTAGGCCCTGTGCTGGGTCCTGTGTGTACAGCTGTGAACAAGTCAGATGGGATTTCTGTATTCATGGAGTTTACAGCCCTAGTGAAGGAACCAGGCAATGAAGGAGAGACGGAGTGTGATGAGTGCCACAGAGGGCTGATATGGTATAGGTGCATGGGGCAGGGCTTGATGTCAGGCTGGGGTTCTAGAGGAGGAGACATTTAATCGGAGATCTCAAGGATGAGGAAGAAGAGGTAACTAGATACAAAGTGTAGTTGTGAGAGGTGAAGACTTCCTGGCCTAGGGACCAGCATATACAAAAGCCCTGAGGCAGGCAGAATCAAGGCACTTTTAAGGCACTGAGAAAACTGTTGTGATTTTACCCAAGGCACTTAACCGGTCAGTGCCTCATTTGGGATCTATAACTTGTCTTCCAGGGAGGAAGGGCTTGGACCTTACTGCCTTCAGACCTGTGGATCTATTTAGAAAAATCATCCCTTCAAGGCTCTCAGTAGTGCTTCACCTTCCCTCCCTGCCTCTTACCTCCACAGAAACAGACTGTGGGCCTGTGCATCCTTGGGGCTTCCAGACATTACTCAGGGACCTGAGCCAAGGCCCTCCTAGCGTCTGAGGTCCCCTTTTGAACATCCTCAAGGGCTGGGTCCAAAGATGCTTCTTCCTCACAGTCATTCCAGCTTTCCAGGGTAGGGGTGGAGGCAGGTAGCCCTACATTGTCAGCACTCGGGCTGAAAACAGGCCCAGGTGTGGAGACGAGGTAGGGGAGGGGAAAGATGGACAGGTCTCACCTTTCCTTGCTCTCTGCCCCTAGAGGAGAAGAAGGGAGCCGGCGGTGGCGGTGGCGGTGGCGGTCCTGTCCGCCTCCGCAGCACGAGCCGCAAGGACTCCATCTCAGAGGATGAGATGGTGCTGCGGGAGCGAAGCTATGACTACCAGTTCCGCTACTGTGGCCACTGCAACACCACCACGGATATCAAGGAGGCCAATTTCTTTGGCAGGTCCGAGGCCCTGAAGAGGAGGAGGGCACAGCCCGGTTGGCAGCAGGAGGTTGGGGGGGCGGGGTACGGCGGCATAATGCTTTTAGAAAAGTCTCAGATCCGGGATCTACCTCTGTATCTTTCACCAAGTGGCTTCACCTTTGTGGGCCTCAGTCTCTTCACCTGTAAAATGAAACCAGCCATCCCCACTCATGGGGCCATAATGAGGTAATCCACAAAGCGTCCAGCGGGGCCTGGACTCTGCCTTTATCCCCTACCTCCTCTCCCTCTGTTTCCACGTGCCAGAGCTTGGTTTCTTGATGTGGATGCTTGGAGCTTCCCTCTACTGGGGTGTGAGGCAAGAGTCCTTAGAAGAGGCTGGCAGTCTTGGCACAGTTGTGTGCTCAGAACTGTGCCCCCGGTACTGAGGGACATAGCCCATGTTCCAGACCCCATCACCCCCAACTCTCCTGGCCAAAGATGGTGTACTTTCTTTGGGCAGGTGAAACACCTGAATGTCGAGAGTCTCTCCATCAAGATCCCCTCTAAGTGTCAATGGTGTGTGAGGGGCAGATGTACTATAGAGTGGGGGTTCTGGACCCAGGAAGGCTAGGACTGCTGAGGGAAGGCTTAGATAAGAGTGTTCCCAGAGACCTAAGAGATGCAAGATCTCATCCAGCACCCAGGGAGCTTATAATGTGCATTGAGGGAGAGTATCTTCGAGGTACCCAAGCAGTCCCTGATCCTGAGCTTAATAGCTGCACAGCGACTACGGCTCTGCAGAATGGAGAGGGTTACCATGTGTGGGGGAGTTCTGAGCCATGTCAAGACCCCAGAGTTCAGGGTGACTGAGCAGCTCCAGACTTCCCTGCTCCCCCTTGCCCTAAGCCACACAGCCTCTACTTGAGGCTGTAGGGCAGTACCCCACCTGACCTCCCTGCCCTTTGCCCCTCTGCCAGCAACGCTCAGTACATCGTCAGTGGCTCTGACGATGGCTCCTTCTTCATCTGGGAAAAGGAGACCACCAACCTGGTCCGCGTGCTCCAAGGGGACGAGTCCATTGTCAACTGCCTGCAGCCACACCCCAGCTACTGCTTCCTGGCCACCAGCGGCATCGACCCTGTTGTGCGGCTCTGGAACCCCCGGCCAGAGGTGAGGGTGCAGAGAAGATGGCCAAAACTAGACAAGGAGAAAGGCTGGGCTGGACCCTGTGCACGGCCCCTGGCTGAGCCTGGGATCAGAAGGGGAATGAGTCACCCAGAGACTAGAAGCTGCTAGGATGAGGGAACTCTTACTCAGGGGCCCAACGCTGTGTCAAGGTGGGAGCCATCAAATCCTGAAAGTGCCAGATGCAGTAGGCAGTTCCAGGGGCAGGAGTAGGTGCTCGCCTTCTAGAGGCATATCCCTGAGCAAGCTGAGAAGATGAGACTCCCATACAGGAAACAGTAACCGAGGGGTGCAGGAGGTAGGGAGGGAACCAGAGCATCTCCAGCACCACCTCGTGAGAACAGTACCTCAGGGGCTCCCTAGGGACCTCATATACCACCGCGTTGTGTCCTCCCCGAAGCTGGGCAAAAGCCATTCCCTTGGTTACCTGGAAAGTATGCAGGCTCTGGAGTCTGGTGAGGCTCGGTTTGAATCCTGGTCCCTTCACTCACTGCCTAAGGGACTCAACCATCTCTGGCCCAGGTTTTTATCATCTCCACATTGGAACGGGAATGACAGCACCACCTCAAAAGGTTGCTTTAAGGGTAAAGAAGTGATGCCGGTGGAGTGTCCACAGGGACACTTAGGGTGGGGTGGTCCCCTCCACTCCCAGGGTGGGTAGCCCGGCAGGCTGGCCTGAGGCCTCCCCTGCCCTCTGCCTCGCTTCCTTCCCCTCTCGAGCCAGCAAGACAGAAGTCAAGGGGTGTTCTAATTACAGAGGCATTTTACTGTGAATTTTAAGGAGAACCCTACAGGCCTGTCCCATGAGGGGAGAGGAAACGGGTAAAGGAAGGACTGTTGGGAGTGATGACAGAAAAGAGTAGGACGGGGGTGTTGTCTGTGCCCCCACCTCGGGCGTCTGGTAGGTGTGCCCGGCAGACCCTGGTGCGAGGCCTTGCACATGTGTCCCTGTGTGGGCCCCCGTGTATATGACCCCATGTGGTATGTCCCCGGCGTCAGGAAACGATACGTACCCTGATGTGTGTATGCCCCCCAGTATGCATCCCCGCGTGTGTCCCCCCAGTGTGATTACCAGATGGGCCCCATATGTACAACCCCATGTGGTGTGTCCTCTCCCTCACGTCTGTATCCTGGTGAGCATGAATCCTGTCCATACCCCGGATGCGCATTCCCTGGCACCCAGATGCACATATGAGCATGTGTACAAATCCCAAGTACATCTCCTTGTAGGTGCAGCCCCCTCTACATCTATCGCTCCATCTGTGTGTGTGTTTGCCGACCTCCCCCCACACACATATATCCCAGTGGTACGTGTGCCTTCCCCCACAGAGCGAAGACCTCACAGGCCGAGTTGTGGAGGACATGGAGGGTGCTTCCCAGGCGAACCAGCGGCGCATGAATGCCGACCCACTGGAGGTGATGCTGCTCAACATGGGCTATCGGATCACAGGCCTGAGCAGTGGGGGTGCTGGGGCCTCTGACGACGAGGACAGCTCCGAGGGCCAGGTTCAGTGCCGGCCCAGCTAGACCCTCCTAGCTCTGGTCCCCAGCCCCTGCTACTGGCTGGACCCTTCACCATGGGCAGGAGGTCAGGGGGTTCTGTTTTGGTTTGTCTTCCCCTCCTCCCCCCATTTTTTCATTTCCCTGTTTTGTTTGTTAGTTTGGCATTGGGGGTGGGGGGTTGCTACAACTTGCTGGCTTTCAGACTTTTGGGCAGATTGCCCCTTGACTGGCCCCAGCTCTGAGCAGAAGAGCAGGAGGGGAAGCCCCTCCAAATACCCCCCACCTCCCACTTCCATGTCCCTAGCGGGCTCTGGCCTGCCTCAGGTTGGGAGGCAAGAGCTGAAGCTGTCTTCAAGGATTGCCCTACACTTCAGTTGGCAACAGGAAGGGGAGTGGAATTCCAGTCCATAAGGGCTAGCCTTGACCTGTTGCCACTCTTGCTCCTACGGGCAAGGCTAGCTCCTCTGTGGCTTCAGGGAAGGTTCTGAAAAAGGATGGGGTCCCACCCTCCCTCCAGAGCCACCATGTCAGGGTGGAAGCAGAAGGAAGGTGGGAGTCCTGCAGTAGGCAAGGCCAGGCCCTTGCCTGGGCAGGAGAGCGTCCTCGCCCTTCTCCCAGTGCTGGCTCTGGACCCTGCACCTGCGCTCACTGGCCACCTCTGGGGGCTTAGCCTTTCCCAAGGACCCTGGCAGAGGGTGGAGCACCACGCCATACCCTTCTGCACTGCACTACGACCACTCCCACTCCCCTTTCTGGGGGCTCCTTGGCCTCACTGTGACCTTTCTGCCAGAGCTCCCAGCCAGGCCTACTCTGCTGAGGTGGCGCTCCCTGCTAAGGGCCCTTTCTGCCCTCCCTCCCACCCCACATGCTGAGCCGCCACAAAGACCAAAGAAGTGATGGCTTTTCTCTGTCCCCTTGCTGCTCTGGGGGGAGGGGGGTGGGTCTCCTGAGCCACTCAGACGGGAAAATCCCTAACTTGGCCCCCTCCCTCCTCAGCAGCCCCAAGCTTAACACTGGACAGCAGTCACCCCACCACTCACCAAGCCTCTCTCTGCCCCCTTGGCTCTCAGCTGGGAGCTGCTCCTGATAGTTGCTCAGCCTTCCTCCCCTCTCCCCCCCTTTCCCCTCAGTGCTTACTTGGCTCCAGCCCTCCAGCTGCAGCCTCCCTTCTTCCCTCCCTCCGTCCTTCCCTCCCTCCGCCTGGTCTCTGCCAGGTGCCTCCTCTCAGTCAGGCTTCAGAGCAACCCTGGAGACAGGAGGGCCATGTTAAAAGCTTTTTCACAGTTTTAAGAAGGGGGGGCGGGGGGGTGAGGATAGTGGTGGGGGGTCTGGCACCATCTCGTCATTGCTTTAATCCCAGCAACACAGGTGGCAGCTTCTCCCCCCTCCGCCCCACCCAGTCCCTCTCCCACCCCTCTCTCCTAGCTTGGTAATGAAGTATATTTATTGGTGAAGGAAACAGCTGCTGCTGCTTTTCCTGCTGCTGGGACTTGCTCCCCTGTCTCTTCTCCATGACCTTTCTCGAGCCAGGGAGGGGAAAGCAGGAGTGCGGGGGCTGGGCCCTGGGGCCCAAGGACCAGCAGGGGCCCCTTTTGCTTTCCTGTGTTCGAGCCACCTGCCATTTCCTCTCTCCCTGCCTCCCACCCTGCCCCCCCTACCCCCTGCCTGCCCAGCCTGGGCCCTGCAGTGTGGAGAGACACATAAGCCTTACTGTCCTCTGGGGGCAGGAGCCGAGCCTTTTTGTTGCTCCGCTCCCAGGAGAGTGAGGGTGACGCAATTGATTAAAACCATTTTGTTCTAGGTGTGGCTGCTGGCATTTGTGGGGTGCAAATGGGTCTTAGAACCAAAGTGAGGGTACCTGATCCCTCACCTCTGTAGCTATGTGACTTTGAGTAACCACATTCTACTGGGTAGACAGTAGAATGAGGCCTGCCTTGCAGGATCCCTGTGAGCAGTGGCCCCCCAGCATAGCGGGGCTGAGTGCAGCAGAGCCTAGCACTGATGGTTGTGAACTGCAGTAATCAGCTTTCACTCTCCAGGCTGTTCTCTCATGTCTAAAATAAGGAGGTTGAAGTCTTAGTGGCTTTTCAAACTTCTAAAATCAACCCAAACAAGAAATACACATTTTACACTGTGACCCAAGATACCCATGCTTATTTTTGTGTATATAATGAACGTAAGTTTTACGCAATAATATTTACCCTTGCTACATGCAGTGTGTTCTATTTACCATTCTGTTTTATGAAGGAGAAAAAATGCTGGCTATAACCCACTAAATGGATTTCACAACGTACGGTTTTTTGATGTGCCCTGGATTAGAGGATATCTTAGACCAGAAGTTCCCAAACTTTCTCAGCTCATAGCACTTACCCAGCATTAGTGGCTTGGTAATTTTCTCATGGAGCTTCTAAACCAAAAGAAATGCCTAACAGTTCTACTTATCAAGTAATTATACTCAAATCACATATTAAGAACTATGTCCTACCAAGCCACTTTAAAAAAAGAATAGTACATATAAACTAGAAGAAACAATATTTTTATTTCATTCTTAAATACAGTAACTAATGGGATCTGTGTGCTTGTTGGGCACTATAAAGCTTGTCAGATTTTCTAATCAGATTGGACACTACTACCCTCACTTCCTGTTCCACATTGACTTTCAATTGCTTTTTATCACAGCAACCACCAAAAACCCAGCTTCTCAAAGATGACCTAACCAAAGGAATGTATCACAACCTGATGATGAAACTATGATCTACCTTGAGCTAGTAGATCTCTCCGTAGCCAGCAGATGTTGAGTATCTCCAAAATTTAAAATCTCCTACCACACCCCCTATGAATTTGTTTGGCCCCCCAAGGTTGTTGATGCGCAGTTTCAGGATGGTGGTTCAATACTGTGGGAACAGTAACTTCACTACTGAAATTTTGTTAATTCTTCTCTTTGTACATTTGGAAAGAACAGGGAGTGATGGGAAGGCAGCAGGGTATGCTAGGGTATTCTTGGTTTAATTCAGGAGACAGGAAGGAGATCCTGACAGAAACAGAAGCACAATAGGTGGTGTCATGAAGCAGGTGCTTTGGACCAGTATCACTTCTTTGTGTCCAAACTGAAGTCTGCAGAAACTTCTTCAAGACATTTGCAGACCAGGCGAGGGAGGGACAGTGTCCCAGGTCAACAGAGTAGTGTAAAGTCCCAGATTCCCTCCTGGAGCCCGAACGATTCAGTTCAGCTGCACAGTAGAGGGTGGAGTGGCTCATGGGCTGAAGGGGCAGTCCAACTGTAGAGGACTCCCTGTGCTTGACAAGAGGCTGTAGGCTTGGCCCTGTAAGCAAGGAGGAGCCATTGGAAGACTTCATTCACCAGGGGCTCCCTTTCATTTGGTTTGGCAATCCCCCCCACTTTTTAATAGACTATTTATTTATTTAAAGATTTTATTTATTCAACAGAGAGACAGCAAGAGAGGGAACACAAGCAGGGGGAGTGGGAGAGGGAGAAGCAGGCCTCCCACTGAGCAGGGAGTGACGCGGGGCTCGATCCCAGGACCCTGGGATCATGACCCGAGCCAAAGGCAGACGCTTAACCAACTGAGCCACCCAGGCGCCCCTAGACTTTATTTTTTAGAGCAGTTTTAGGCTTACATTCAATTGAGCAGAGTCCCATATATCCCCCTCTCTCCCTGGCTCGGAGTCTCCTATTACTAACATCTTGCATTACTGTAGTGTGTTTATTATAATTAATGAACCAGTATTGATTTTTTTTTTTTAAGATTTTATTTGTCAGAGCGAGCAAGCGAGCACAAGTAGGGGGAGCGGCAGGTAGAGGGAGAAGCAGGCTTCCTGCTGAGCAGGGAGCCCGACACAGGACTCGATCCCAGGACCCTGGGATCATGACCCAAGCCGAAGGCAGATGCTTAACCGACTGAGCCACCCAGGCGCCCCTGAACCAGTACTGATATATCATTATTAACTAAAGTCCATATGGTTCACTTTTTTTATTGTATAGTTCTGTGGGTTTTGACAAATGCATAATGTCATGTATCCATCATTACACTTTCATACAGAATAATCTCAGTGCCCTAAAAATCCCGTGCCCCGGCTATTCAATAGCATATGCGCGCACGTGCGCGCACATACACACACACACACAGACACACACACACACACACAGACACACACACACACACACACACCATAGGGGTAAATCTGACAAAATATGTACAAGATCTATATGAGGAAAACTATAAAACTGATGAAAGAAAGAAAGGAAAATCAAAATAAATGAAGAGATACTCCATGCTCATGTATAGGAAGACTCAATATTATTAAGATGTCGTTTCTTCCCAACTTGATCTATAACTTTAGTGAAATCCCAATCAAAATCCAGCAACTAGTTTTGAGAATATCGGCAAATTGATTCTAAAGTTTATATAGAGAGGCAAAAGACCCAGAATAGCCAACACAATAATAAAGTCAAGGAAGAACAAAGGAGGATTGGCATTACCCAACTTCAAGATTTATCATAAAGCTACAATAATCAAGACAGTGTGGTACTGGCAAAAGGACTAGACAAATAGATCAATGGAATGAGTAGAGAACCCAGAAGGTGAGCCACATAAATATAGTCAGCTGATCTTTGCCAAAGGAGGAAAGTCAATTCAATGAAAAAAGGATAGTCTTTTCAATAAATAGTGCTGGCTTTAAACACTGTACACCATTCACAAATGTTAGCTCAAAAGGGATCATAGACCCAAATGTAAAACAAAACAATAAAACTTCTAGAAGATAAACAGGAGAAAATCTGGGTGACCTTGGGTTTGGTGATGAGTTTTTAGAAACATCAAAAGCACAATCCATGGAAGAATTGATAAATCGGGTTTCATTAAAAACTTCTCCATGAAGTCATCATTACGAGAATGAAAAAGACAAGCCAAGGACTGACAAAATATTTGTGAAACACGTCAGATAAAAGGTCTGTGCCCCCAAATATACAAAGCTCTACAAAGAACTCTTAAAGTTCAATATGAAAACTAACAACCCAATTTAAAAATGGGCAAAAGATCTGAATAGACACTTCACCAAAAAGATATACAGGGGACTAATGAGCATACAAAAAGATGCTCAGCACTATGTCATTAGGGAGTTGCAAATTAAATCAACAATGAAATCCCATTATATACCTATTAGGATGGCTAGAATCCAAAAACTGACAATACCAAATGCTGACAAAAATGTGGAGCACCAGGAATTCTCATTGCTGGTGAGAATGCAAAAATGGTACAGCCACTTGAAAAGACAGTTTGGCAGTTTCTTACAAAGCTAAATATAGTCTTACCGTAGGATCCAGCAATTGCTCTCCTTAGTATTTACCCAAATGAGTTGAAAACTTATGTCCATGCAAAAAGCTGCATACAAATGTTTGTAGCAGCTTCATTCATAATTGCCCAAAACTGGAAGCAACCGGGAAGTCGTGCAAAAGGTGAATCGACAAATCGTGATAGAGCCACACAATGTATTATTCAGTGATAAAAAAAAATGAGCTATCAAGCCACAAAAATACGGGGGAAACCTAAATGCATATTGCTTAATGAAAAAAGGCAGTCTGAAAGCCACATTGTGTGATTCCAACTATATGACTTTTTAAAGAAGGCAAAACTAGAGGGAGTAAGAAAGGTTGCGTGGTGCTCCATTTTTAATGTGTTTCTGCATGTGTGACTCACCCAAAGCTCTCACCAGCCCTACTGATAAGAGAGGCGGGGTCAGATAAGCCCGCCCAGTGAATGTATAGCAAAACACTTTTTTTTTAAGATTTTTTATTTTTAAGAATCTCTATACCCAATCAACATGGGGCTAGAACTTACAACCTCGAGATCAAGAGTTGCAGGCTCCACCGGCTGAGCCAGCCAGGAACCCTGGCAAGCAAAACAGACATTAGAATTGGGCCCCCTGTGGGGCACCTGGGTGGCTCAGTTGGCAAGCATCTAAGTCTTGATCTCAGCTCAGGTCTTGATCTCAGGATCATGAGTTCAAGCCCCCGCTGCCACACTGGGCTCCACATTGGGCAGGGAGCCTACTTAAAAAAAAAAAATTGGGCCGTCTATGTTTGTGGTGGGTAGGTGTGGCCCTAGAGGCCTGGTCCCCGTCTCTGTGCTTCAGCACATGCTGAAATGTAGGTGCAGAAGGTAAAGGGCAATGAGACACTATCTAGCTCAGAGGTTCTCCACTCTAGTTATACCATCAGAATCATCCAGGATACTTTTTTTTTTTTTTTTTGAGAGGGTTGGGGAGCGGCAGAGAGGGAGAAAGAATCTGCAGCAGCCTCCATCCATGCTCAGTAAAGAGCCCTCAGGACTCAGATCATGACCTGAGACATCCAGGCGCCCCTCACCTAGAATACTTCAAAAACTACCAGTGTCCCACCCCAGAGATTGTTTTAATTGATCTGAGTTAGGACCTGGGCATCCATCCATTATTTTTAAGCATCCCAGATTCGGTCTAAGTATGGCCAGACCTGAGGATCACTGATCTAGCCCTAAACTCCACATTTTCAGAAGAGAGACAAGGAGTTCCAAAGAGGGGCAGGAAAAGGGGATGGCTGTCCAAGGAACCCAGTGAGTTAGAAGCAAAACCAGGACTGGATCCCTAATCTCTGATTCCTAGTCCAAGTCTTTAAAAATCATTTTCTTTCATAAATGTCGTGATCCTTTTTGAGCTCCTCCTCTGTGCCTAGCACTGGCTTAATGAAAGTGCACACAACAGACTAATCCCTGACCTCCTGGAACCTCCACATTATCTGGAAGATGTGCGACAGAAATGCGGATTGTGCGTGGTCCCTGAGCATTAGATTTCACTGGGAATCATGAGTCCTCCCCTGTACATTCTGCCATGGAGTGCCCCACCGTTTGCCAGGCTCTGTGTCTGGCAGGGGTGGTGTGGGAGGAAAGCATTCTGATGGACATGATGGCAGGCATGGGGTACTCTGTTGTTCGGTATTGCTCTGCCTCCTCTCGACTCATTTTTTTTATGTATAAAATAGCCTGGTCCTAGTGAGGCTAGAGTTTGCATTTATTTTGTGGTGATTTACAGAATCTCAGGCTGCTCTCAGCCTTATCATTCTTCAGTAGACCTAAGAGGGCTCACCAGCAGAGAGAGCCAGGGTCGATGCTCAAAACCCCAACTGTCTAATATGTGCTTAGATCTCAGAAAAGTTCCTGAACCTCTATGGGCTCATTTTCCTCATCAGTAAAATGGGTATTTTGATACCTGCTCTGGTTATTTCACTACATTGTAAGAAGGCCCCAAATCATAGTGAGATTATGTGCATCCAAGTGCTTTTTAAGTGAGTAAGCTTTCTACAATTGTGATGGGTGCTTTTCACTACTACAATAGCTAACATTGAGTGTTTATTTGGGGCCAGAAACCGTTCAGGTATAGCCGGTCGAATAAACCTTACAAGAACTCTATAGGATGTGAATTATCGTTTCCCATTTTAGATATGAGGAAACTGATGCCAACAGGCTCAGTTACTTTCCTAAGGTATGACAACCACTGACAGAGCTTAGGTTGAAACACTGGGCTTGCTGGCTGACTCCAGAGAGTTCACGTATTTAACCGTCATGCTTTACTGCCCACCTGGGAGTAGGAGACTTAGATTCTGGTCCTAGCCGTGCTTTCGATAATCTTGGGCGAGTTTGCCCATCTATAAAACGGAACAGAGAAGGAAGTCGTTTTGTAAACTAATGTCCAAAGAGTTAGAGTGTCTGTTCTCAAATGGTCCCCTCCCTACCGTGGAAAGGTTTGGAGAAATCCTGGAATACAGTTCAGGGCTTAAAGGGGAGAATCCCAATCTCCAGGAGCCAAAGAAGGTAATAAATGGAGCAGAAGCAGAAAAGCTGAAGAAGAGAGGACTCTGCCCTCACACACTCCAGACACACTGCATGACGCCCAACAGCAACTCCAGCCTGCAGCGGTGACCGCCCCTGGCTTGGCCCTGCTTCCCTGGGTTATTGATTGAGGTGATTCTTCCCCAGAGCCCTTAAGGAGACCATCAGTGATCAACAAATAGCAATGGTGACATTCCCTGAGCACTTCCTATCTGCAGGGTGTTGTGCTTGGCTACAGGGACCAATAGATCCAGTCAGACCCCTTCTCAAGGAGTTCACAGTCCCTCGGGGAGACAGACATGTAAACAGCTAATGCTAATGCAAGTACACATGAATATTCAATAGGTAGAAACACAGCCTTCGTGCTCTGGGAGCAAAGAGGGAGCATTTGCCAGAAACCTTGAAAGTAGTAGAGTAGGGGAAGGGCATTCCACTGAAGGAACAGTGTGAGCAAAGACAGGAGGTATGAAGTGCAGGAATCATTCTCTGAAAGGCAAACAGCCCAGTGAGGTTAACTCCAAGCAAGTCCAGAGGGAGACAGTGAGAGCTGAGGCTTGTAAAGTACGTTGGGGTTTAGAGTCAGACCATGGGGGCCTTGAACGCCAGGATGAGTGAGACAGTCTGAGGCAGGTGGTGTGTGAGCCATGGGGACTCATAAATGGGGCCAATGGAGGGGGTGCCCTCACTCCCACCAAGAGAACGTGCCCTGAGTTCACCCTTCAAACAAGCAGCATCTTGCCCTCGAAGATTTCCCAGCTTGACAGTTCCGGCTCTACTATCCTTCCCTCCCCCAGCCAGCCCTGTAAGTGGATCCAGATGGTCATTCCTATTTTAGGTCGGTGTGTGTGTTGAGGGGAGGGGTAGCTATGAGTCCTATCAATCCTTTCCTGAGCTGTCTGTTAGAGGAGCTTCTTCCAGGCCCCTGCTGTGATCCTCTGAGCCTGGAAGGAAGTGTTAGTCTTTGATGGAGATTTCCCATCTGTCTGTGGGTGATAGAGGTGGCAGCAGCGGAGGAGGCAAGGCACAGGCTAGGGAGGCTTTACGTTGGGTGAAAAAACCCAGGTGATGTGTGCATATGAGGGGGGGCCGTGTGGACAGGCTGAGGGGTGGCAGGGGGAGAAGCCTGGGAGAGAGGCCCCAGGGAAGTCAGAGGAGTTGGCTTCTTTCTCCGAGTACCTGGCAGTCTTCATGCCTCTGCTTCTGTAGCTGCCTAGGCCAAGGAACTAAGGATCTCTGATCAGACACAACTCCTGAGCACTGTGCCCAGCAACCTCTATGGGCTCCTTAAAAAAGCTTGGGACACCCAAGAGATAGCAGTGATAAGCTGGGTTCCTGCCCTCAGACTGTATGTAGCCAGCATATGATACCAAGCTTGTAAGTGTATGCCATTCATTCATTTTTGCAAATATTAAGCAGATGCTATGTACTAGACACTACTAGACACTAGGTTTACAGAGTGAACAAGGCAAGTACAGTCTCTGCCCTCAAGGAGTTTCCAGCCTAGTGGGGGAATCCAACAATACATAGCTACAAATGTGCTATGAGGGAAAAGAACAGGATGTCCCAAGGGAGATTCACAGAGGCTTTCTGATTTAGATTGGGAAGGACTCTCTGAGAAAGCCACATTTAATCTGAGACTTGAAGGATAAATAGAAGTTAGCCAGTTTAAGGGGGTGGGGGAACATTCAGCAGAGGAGTGTGAGCCAAGTCCCTAGGGGCATGAAAGAGGGTGGCACATGAGAGGAACTGAAAAAGAGGCCAGGGTGGCTGTAGTGTAGTGGACAAGTAAGAAAAAAAGCAAGATGCAGGGCCTTGTAAGCCATGGTAAGATATTTGTGTTTTATCCTAAGTACACTGAGAAGCCACTGAAGGTTGTCAGAGTAAACGTGGTACTTGTGTTAGTACTACCAAATTTGTGGCAGACCCTAAGAAAGACTTACTTTGGTTGTTTATTCATCAATATGTATACAATAAATGACTAAAGGGCACCCACCAGCCCTGTGCTAGAATTATGGATTGACAGTGATGATGGAGGAGTATCTAAGGCAAAGACCCTCCTCAGAGCCTGTGATCTGGAAGAGATTATTGTGATTGAATCAAGAAGTAATGTAATTTATTCATTCAACAAACATACTGCATATCTAATCTATACCAAACTCTGTGCTAGATGCTGGTTGTTGCTCTGCAAGGATTAGACACTACACATGGGTCACAGGAGAGGTACAAACCTACTCAAAATTTTTTGAATGGGTTAGAATCATTTTCAGCTGTGATATCTGGAAGGCCTTTATAAAACATCCACCCAATCATTAAATCAAGAAATATGCAGTGGGCATCTGCTCTGTTTTTTTTTTTTTTTAAGATTTTATTTATTTATTTGACAGAGACACAGTGAGAGAGGGAACACAAGCAGGAGGAGTAGGAGAGGGAGAAGCAGGCTTCCCAAAGAGCAGGGAGCCCGATGTGGGGCTCGATCCCAGGACCCTGGGATCATGACCTGAGCCGAAGGCAGACGCCCAACAACTGAGCCACCCAGGCGCCCCTGGGCATCTGCTCTGTACTAGGAGCTATGCTAGCTACTGAAGTCAAGGGGCTTAGAGTTCCATAACGGACATTCGCTCCCAAAATGCATTAAAATATTAAGTGCTAGAAACAGGACAGCAGGCTTTCTATGGATCAGCGTTGAGGGAGGGTAATTCAATGGAAGAAAATGATGTTCCCTAAAAGGCATAGCTCCCATTTCTCTGATTTTGTCCCTACCTCCTTCTTGTCCCCATATTTCCCCTTCCCATCCCAGCGGATTCCCTTTTCTTTGGCTATCTTGGCATCCTTTAAAAAGCCCAAAGAATCCAAGATTTAAGCCTGCCTGCTTTATGTTGGTTGTGTGTGATCTCGGACAATTAATGAACTTCCCTGAGCCTGTTTCTCCATTTGCACAATGAAGGGATCGGATCAATCCAAGGTTTGAGATTTATTCCAACCAAGGTGATATTCACACTCCTGCACACTGCGCTCTGCAAAGCCTTTTCTTGCTTTGCACGGCTGCACGCATCCCTGCACCCCCACCCCCGTGCCACCTGGCAAACATCAAGACAGCTCAAATACCTCCGGGCAAGTCTCTCCTGCTTACACGCACAACACATAGCATTCTAGCCTGTCCTTCCTCTCCGCTACCACTACCTCATGAGAGACCACAGGAGGGAAAGGACAGGGGACACAGACTTGGGTTTGAGTCGCGGCCCACTCACCTCATCTCTTGAGCCTCAGTTTCTCACTGGTAACCTGGGGGAAATACCTAAATTCGCATGTTGAACCAGTCTATGGGGATTAAAAACAATGTATGTCAAGTGCTTGGCACCTAGGAAGCGCTCAATAAATAGCGACTGTACAACACCTCTGGGGAGGCCTCAGCGTACTGAATTATGAAGTTCTCGGTCAATCTCTCGCGCTAGACTGCGCGCTGCCTGAGGGTATCCCTTCCTCAGCGCTGCAGGGCGCGCGCAAACACGCGGGGCCGGTCGGCGCCGAGGTAGGGGGCCAGGCAGGCCCGGCCCGGAGGGACGCGGCCCCAATTCCCGGGGGGAAGGCGAAGCCGGCGGACCCCACCTCCGGGAAGTGACGCCACGGGGCGAGCAGCGCTGGAGCAGGGGCCGGACGGAGTGGGGCGCGCGCAGCATGGCGGAAGCGGAAGGGAGTTCGCCGCTCCTGTTGCCGCTGCCACCGCCCCCGCCGGGGATGGCGGAAGTGGAGGCGCCGACGGCGGCCGAGACGGACCAGAAGCATTTCAGCGGCTCGGGCAGCAGCGCCATGGACGTAGAACGGAGCCGCTTTCCCTACTGCGTGGTGTGGACGCCCATCCCGGTGCTCACGTGAGTCTCTCCCGGCTTCCGCCCGGGGACGGGGAGAGTCGGGCGGCCCCGGGCCAGCCTCCGCCTTCGACGTGCTGCAAGCCCTTTTCTCGGGTCCGGCCCGCACCCCTCGCCCAGTCACCAGAACCCCGCCACCTACGCGGTGCCAATTTCTGCTGACGGATGGGACACGCTCCTCGCCCTCATTACACCTGGTCTAGTCAGGGAGAAAGACAGTTGTAGACCGGCGGAAAAGGTTCTGTGGCTGGGAAGCGCAGGACCTGTGGGCGAACGGAAGAGGGGCCCCTCACCGGGTCTGAGGAGACCTCTTCATTCATTCACTGCTTTATTCGTTCATTGAGCAAATGCTTGCTGATCACTTCTATACGCAAGACTGAGTCCAGAGGCGGGAGTGAGAGTGTGGCTGGGACCACACTGCCTCCTGAGATGTCAACATTGAAAAGGCCCCCAGGCATCTGGGAGTCCAACCCTTTGTCTCGTGGATGGTGAGGCTGGAGATCACACACAGTTTCAGTTGTAAAGCGAATTTAGGTGCCAGGGTGTCTGCCTCCCAAAGCAGTGTTCCTTCCATGGCCTCGTCCTTTGTCAGGAGAGAGAGCAGGTGCTCCTGTAGTCCGGCCGCCTTTTAGGGAGGAGGAGCTCCTGGGTCAGGGAAGCTGGTTTGCTCTCCTACTTCAGCCTTGGCAACCCTCACGGTGCCGGACTATTGGCCAAGCTCTTTCGCACCTATTTTCTCTGAATTTCACAGTCATTTTCTAAGGTAGGAATTTCTGAGATGATGAAGCTGAGCTTCCTCTGTACCATTAAAGGTCTTGGTCAGGTTCACATGCCAATGAGCAGAGGCATCCCAAACTCAGTCTTCTGACTCCATAACATGCTCTCTCTTGACTACCTCTCCTTACCTGATGAGGTAAATTTGTTCCCTTTATCATAAACAGCCAAGTGGTGTGGAGAAGGGACCATCTTTTTGGCCTTACATGTTGATGATCCAAAAATGACTTTAATTTTCATATTATGTTAAAATATACTTCACTTGCTTGTGTTTTCAAATACTTATGCATTTATTAAAAGCATCCAAGTCTGAGTCCTTTAAAAATAAAAATTTTAAGAAAGTGTGTTCATTCATTCATTCATTCCGTGTTCTTGTAACACATTTGCTAAGTGACTCCTTTGTGCCCAGAGTAGTTCTAAGTGATAAAGATATAAAGTGACAAATGAAGCAGATATGATCCTTGCTGTCATAGAGTTTAAATCCTGGTGAAAGGAGATAGACAGTAAACAAGTAAGCTAATAAGAGAACTTCTGATAGTGATTACTGCTATGAAGAAAATAAAATGTTAACGTGAGAATAACTGGAAGGGATAGTCAGGGAATGTATCGGTTTTACTAAAAACATGTCTTCTTTCCTTAAGATCTCTGGTTTTTCCCTGTTCTCAGAAACACATTCATGGGGCGCCTGGGTGGCTCAGTCGTTAAGCATCTGCCTTCGGCTCAGGTCATGATCTCAGGGTCCTGGGATCGAGCCCCGCATCGGGCTCCCTGCTCAGTGGGAAGCCTGCTTCTCCCTCTCCCACTCCCCCTGCTTGTGTTCCCTCTCTCGCTCTATCTCTCTCTGTCAAATAAATAAATAAAATCTTTTAAAAAAAGAAAGAAAGAAACTCATAGAGTCCTCTGCTCTTCAGAGAGCTGATAGCAACATGAGGTGGAGGCACCATGATCCCCAGTCAGCTGGGCCAGGAGCAGCTCACACCTCATTTCTGTTGGCATCTATGTGCATGTGTTCATAAGATAAATAAGCCATAGCCCCCCTGTCAAACCTCCAGCAGGAAGGGGAGACAGATGAACTAACCATCGTAGTGCATCATGATGATTGCTGACCTAGAGTGCAGAGCTAGGAATAGATGTGGCACAAGGAACTGTCATCTGTCTATGGAAAGGGGAGCAGAGAGGAGACAACTGAATCCAAAGATCTGTCCACCCCCTCAGAGATGTTGATAATTCTGCGTGAAAAGCCAGATAGTAGCTACTGCTACTAATAAAAGCAGCTAAGATTGGATACGTACTCTGTTCTGGACTCTATTCTAAACATTTTGTATTCATTATCTTATATAGTCCTATGTCAACCTAATGAAAATAGATACTGTCATCCCCATTTTGTAGATGAGGAAATAAAGGCTTAGAAGCCAGCATGGGGCTCTTTCCACTGAGACTGTCTACCTTATCAGCTAGAGCTCTCCAGGGAAGGAAGTAACTCCTTCCCTCCCCCCTACTCTCCCTCCCTCCCTCCCTTCCTTCTCTGAATAGTTATTGAGGATCTATTATGTACTAGGTCTGAGTAGACAGCAGTCCACAAAGCAGCTTTGGAGGTTGCCTTCATGGAGTATCCAGACTGACAAATACTTGGAGAGTTTCTTCTCTGTGGCTTCCCTAGGCTTAGGGCTCTGCTGTTGTCTCCAGACTTTACTCTGATTTCCGGCACAGCTATGGTTTGTGGGTTACTGGTCAAACCCAGACCTTCTCCCAACCAGATGAAAGGAACTGGGGTGGAGGCGGGGGGGCGGGGTTCTGAGATCAGGGTCCAAGAAGCCAGAGGGGCTACTTTCCCATAATTCTGAGTGCCCATCCTGTGGCCACTGTAGCTCCTTAGCAACTTTGTCTATGCCAGTCCAGCCAATTAGATAGCAAGTATTTATCGAACACCTCATGGTAACAACATTGAGCAACTACCAAATGCAAGGGAGTGTGTTAAGCTCTTTGCAAGCATGGCCTGTTTACTCCTCACAGTAGCCCCCACATTGAGGTAATTATTACATCCACATCTCACTGACAAAGTTGGGAATGAGTAACTTGCCCAAAACAAAGTCAAGACTCAACCCAACCCTGGGTGGGTGGCTCAGTCGGTTAAGCGGCTGCCTTCAGCTCGGGTCATGATCCTGGAGTCCCGGGATCGAGTCCCGCATCGGGCTCCCCGCTCGGCGGGGAGTCTGCTTCTCCCTCTCCCTCTGCCTGCCGCTCCCCCTGCTTGTGCTCTTGCGTGCGCTCTCTCTCTCTAATAAACAAATAAAATCTTAAACAAACAACGATCTGTGTGGGAGGGAAGGGTTTCAGGGAAGGTGGCACGGAGGAAGTGAGGAAGTGACAGTAGGGAGAAGGATAACGATGAGGACAAAAGCACGGTGTATTCCAGGAACTTAAAGTCCAAATTTTTAAAAAATCAAATCTCAGTAGACCCCAATGTGCAAAACATATAGAAACCCCTGATCCGCCTGTAGTGTGAGAACCAAGGCGTTACCGGGCCTAGGTGCTGAACAGACTGATCTGGTTTAAGGACTCACAGAGGGGGATTAAAAAGCACTTAGTCCAGGGCCAGTGGCCAACTGCTGGTTTCAAAGCTGCACCCTGCTCGGGAAGGGGAGGCAAAACCTGGAGGTGCAGCTCAAGGACGCGATTATTAAGGGCTGGAGAAGTCAGCAAAAACTTCACAGAGGAGGTAACTTTTTAACCCTGACCCGTGAAAAGACACGATGTCATCAGGCAGAAAGCAGAACTCTGAAGCAGCCCAGGGCTGCATGTGCCTGGAGAACGTGAGGGGACAAGAGTGGAGGGAAGAGGGTGGCCAGTTCAGAGGCTATTCCGGAATACTGGCAAGAGATGATGGTGATCCTGACTAGAGTATTGGTGCTAAGGTGGTGAGAAGCAGATGGATTCAAAAGATCCTTAAAAGGAACACTGGGTAGTTTTATGACCAATGGGAAAGAGGCCTTTCTAGGTCCGCTGCCCGGGCATCTGAAAGGATGGTGTGGCCAGAGTGGTCTCTTGAGAATGTAATTCAGGTTCCATCATTTCCCTTGCTTCACACCCGTTGGCTTCCAGTTACACTTGAAATACACTTAAAACTCCTTCCAACAGTTTGGCCCTGCTTATCGCTTGAAATCACCTCACCCCTCTTTCTAGCTACATTGCCTGCTTCTGATTCCTCAAACACCAAATCTTCCCACCTCAATGCTCTTTTTCATTTGCATCCATCTGGAACACTTCCTCTAGAGCTTCACACAGCTGGCTGCTTCTCGTCATTTAGGCCTCAGCTTAACTGTCCATCTTCCCAGACCATGCCTTCTACAGTAGTCACACACCACCCCAGGAAACCCAGATCTCATTACTCTGCTTTAATTTCTTCATAGTATCGACTACTATCTGAAATTAATCCTGTTTACTTACATGGTTACTGTCTGTCTTTCCCCACTAGTATGTAAACTCCAAGAAAGCAGGGATTTTCTTATTTATTATAGTCCCCAGAGGAGTGCCTGGCATGCAGCTGGAGCTAAGAATTCACTGACTGATAAATGATGAATGAATGAATGTCCTGAATTTAAGAGTGGAGTCAGGCTCTGAAGTCAGGGCTGGGTTGAGTCTTTTTTTTTTTTTTTTTTAAGATTTTATTTATTTATTTGAGAGAGAGAATAAGAGAGCATGAGCGCCCCAGAGATTGGTTTAAATGCCTCCCCCTCACTTTTTTTTGTTTAACTTTTTTACTGAGATATAACATACACTGTAAAGTGGACAAATCTTAAGTATATGGCTCAGTGAATTTTTGCATATGTATATATATACCCATGTCACCCAGGTGAAAATAGCATTTCCAGTACCTAAAGGGCTCCCTTGTGCCGGTTAATTCTGCCACAGAAATCACCCCTCTTTTGCCCCCTCGAGCACCATAGGTCAGTTCTGCCTCTTCTTGTAGTTCGTACAAGCAGAGTATTACGCATGGACTTTCGTGGAAGGTTTCTTTCACTGCCTGATGTCTGTGAGAATATGTGTTGTGTGTAGCAGAAGTGTGTTCTTTATTCATTGTTACATACTATTTCATTTCATTACTATACCCTAATTTACTTATTCATTTTACTGTTGTTGAATGTATGGATTATTTCTAGTTTTTTTAAAGTCAGCATTATTGGGGCACCTGGGTGGCTCAGGCCTTAAGGGTCTGCCTTTGGCTCAGGTCATGATTCCAGGGTCCTGGGATCGAGCCCCGCATTGGGCTCCCTGCCCCTGCGGGAAGCCTGCTTCTCCCTCTCCTACTCCCCCTGCTTGTGGTCCCTCTCATGCTGTCTCTCTCTCTCTCTCTCTCTCTGTGTCAATTATATAAATAAATAAAATCTTAAAAAAATAAAATAAATAAAATCAGCTTTACTTGGGGGGTGGGACGGGGTGGGTTAAACAGGTGCGGGTATTGAGCAGGGCAGTTGTGATGAGCACCGGCAGTTGCATGTCAGTGATGAGTCACTAAATCCTGCACCCGAAACTGATACTGCACTGTATGTTAACTAGCTGGAATTTACATAAAAACTTCGGGGAAAATTCAACTTTATTGGGATGTAGTAGATATACAATAAAGTGCATACATTTTAAGTGTGCAGTTCAGTGAATTTTGACAAATGTTGTTTCCAGCTATGTTGAACGAAGGTGCTGTGGGTTTTCTTGTACGTGGCATTGGCGGACATAATAAGCTTTGGTTTCTGTTGGGTGTACACTCTGAAGTGGGGTTGCTGAGGCATAGAGTAATTGCCAGTTTTTGAAGGCAGTAGAAACAATTCCAGTTGCCCCCCATCCTCCCCACACCCCATGTTACTGTCCTTTGGGTTTAGCCATTCTGTGGGGTGCAGTGGTATTCCATTGTGCTGTTCATTTGCACTCACCCCTCTTCTGTGCCTCCCCAGCTCCCCAGCCACCCTAATTGGCACTCCTTGCACGACAGTATAGTCACATATTCTCACACTGGTTGGAGTGTCCCCAGCGTCTGTCTAACCAGCCAAAAGACCCCCTAAGCTCTGCCCATCCCTGTCCCTTTTTTCACAGGTGGTTTTTCCCCATCATCGGCCACATGGGCATCTGCACATCCACAGGAGTCATTCGGGACTTTGCCGGCCCCTACTTTGTCTCGGTGAGTTCCCATTCTGCCCCCCTCTGGTGGGTTCCAAGGCTTCAGTGGAAGGCTGGCCTGTCTTGCCTGAGGCAGCTTTCCAGTCTCCCCAAGGCCCGGGAGAATGCAGGTACCAGACAGTCCTGGCCCTGGCCCTCTGCTCTTCACCAGTGTTTGACCCCTTTCCCCCTTCTCTTGCCTCCAGGACAGGCCAGGAGGGCAGTGTGGCCAGAAGGATTCTTAAGTAACTGACCCAGTCCTTTGCCCACCCCTGGGGTACCAAGACATGGGTAGGGGTTAGAGGCAAGAGTGGAGAGTCAGACCATCCAGGAACCACATCTCTGGACCTTCAGAAGGTGGGAGTCACAAGGTGGGGACACCAGGGAGGCTGATGTGGTTCCCCGGGTGTGACCATGGAGAAGAGGGGCATGGGGCTTCTAGAATGAACCAGCTGTGTCCTTCGGTCTGTTTCCTGGGGATGTGCCCGAGATGGGTACAGTGGCCCTGCTCCAGATGAGCAGGCAGTGTCCTGCCTATTGCCAGGGTGCAGCTTCGTCTCCATTAGAGGCTGGAATGAAGAAATGTGACTGTACCAGCCTAGTTATATTAATAGATGTCATGACCATCTTAACATGACAGAGGTCTTTTACTCTTATATATTTTTATGGTAATTCATCTTTGACCAGCTCCGTCAGCTGGGTCTTCCTGATTCTGAACCCAAAATCTGCCCCTACCCTTATGTGGCAGGTCTAGGGCTTGGGTGAAACATGTCCCTCGTCGGAAGCCTCTCCAGCCCCCTCCCCGACCCCCAGGACTGCCCTGAATGATGCAGTCAGGCTGCAGTCCAGACACAGGGAAGAGCCCCGTCTGGGCCCAACTGTCGGGTCAGGAGGGCAGAGGGTGTTGTCATTTGTACCGCAGAGGAAACTGCCTCCTTGTGATCACTCAGAGATGGGTCAGAGAGGGTGAGAGAATTACGTGGGAGCCACACACAGGGGCCTTTGTGGCTGGCACTCCCAAGTCTTTGGTGTCCGGATGCCGCGCTTCGGGCACTCCTGCTGTGCTGCTGCCTCCCCCCAGGAAAGCTGCTGCTGGCCCTTCAGATGCTGTGCCAGCCCCAGAGCAGGGCCCAGACCCCACTTCTGCCCACCTGACCTATCGCCTTCTTAGTCACTGCACTTCCACCACTGACCTCGTCTGTCTGCCGGGCTAGATGCGGGTCCTCCACTGACTTCTGCTCTTGTCCTTCCACAGGAAGACAACATGGCCTTCGGGAAGCCTGCCAAGTAAGTGATGAGCACCCATGTGACTAGCCCTAGGGCCGGGCCTTCTGGGACACAGCGGGAGTCAGCACCCTGAGGATGGGATGAGGGGAAGGATAGCCAGGCTCCACCAGAGCATACAGCCCCTGCCAAGCATCTCCTGCACCCGTCCCTGGCTGCGTTTTTACCCACAGACCATCTAGACTTTGCCTCAGCTCTACGTGGTTGTATTCAGCTCCATTGGAAGGATGAGGAAAGAGAAGGGGCTGGTCATGATGACACAGGAAGTGGCAGAGCTGAGATTCACACCTAGGTGTCTCATTCGAAAATCTAGATTCTTCTGCCCCTCGGGAGTGAACAAGTCATTTAAGATGTAAAGGAGGCACTGCTTGGACCTGGGCTGGAAAGTTCTGCTTAGAATAAAAGTAGTCAGGCCCTCTGGGACCTATTACTATGTTTGGGTGTTTGGAACTTTTGGTCTTCATTTTCTTTTTTTTTTTTTTTTTAAGTAGTCTCTACACCTGACATGGGACTTGAACTCACAACCCCCAAGATCAAGAGTCGCATGCTCCACTAACTGAGCCAGCCAGGCACCCCTTCATTTGTTCTGTCTTGGGGGCCCATTCAGCTGTGGGCCTGGTGACAGTATGCTTAGAAGAGCCCCTGTGGTCTGAGGCTGCCCCGGCTAAGTCAGGCCCCAGGGAGGGGCTGGTCCCCTCCGCACAGCAGGGCGCTGGCTCCCCAAGCCCTGCTGACTTCCACAGGCAGGTGGAAATGTGGGCCAGTGATGTCTGGGCTGGATGTCTGCGCCAGGCTGCTTTTCGGGGTCAGTTTTAAGGGCACCCGTTTCCAGGCAGGAGCCCCTGCGCAGCCCCAGTTCAGGCCCTGCCTCTAGGCTCCTCCACCAAGCTGTTCCCCACAGAGCAGCCAGAGGGCGCCCTGCCCTCCCAGCATTCCTGGCTGGAGCCCCCCGGGGCACTCCACTGTCTGGCACAGCCGCTCTCACCCAGCTTGAGGTCTGTGAGCTTTTACCTCCACAGACTCTTCTCCGACTCACCCCAGTCCTCCCAAGTGGGAGAGGGAGGGACAGAGAGCATGCTGCTTGTGAATAAACTCAGGGTGACATTCAAGTCCCCCAGCACGCGGCCCCGCCTGCATCTCCTGACTCTGTTCCTCCCTCGGACTCCTCCAGCAGTACCCAGTCTCTTAACTCCCGGTGCAGGCCGCTCAAGTCTGTGCCTCTCCCTCTGTTCGTGCTCTGCCCTCTGCTGTGCATGGCCAACCCCTCTTCCTTCACACTAGATGCAGGTGTCACCCCAGAATGCCTCTCATACCCCCCAAATGAGTTAGTCCCTACCTTTCCCAGCGTCCACAGGGCACTGGGCATGTCACACCGTGTTACGGGTGTCCACTGTGTGGCTCTTGCCCTAGACTTACCTCACCCCTGCAGCCTCCGCACCCACAGGACCCTGCACAGAGCAGGCGTCAGGAACATTTGTGAGGCTGAGTGACCATAAGAGAGGAGAGCCAGTGCCCAGAACCCATTCTCTCCTCCCAGGTACTGGAAGCTGGATCCTGCTCAGGTGTACACTAGCGGGTCCAACGCGTGGGACACTGCTGTGCATGATGCCTCTGAGGAGTACAAGCACCGCATGGTAGGTGGGCTGCTCCTGATAGCAGGACCCGGGCTGGGAGGTCCCCCACAGCCCTGCCTGACCCACCTGACCCAACCCTTCCCGCATCTCTAGCACAGTCTCTGCTGTGACAACTGCCACTCACATGTGGCATTGGCCTTGAACCTGATGCGCTATAACAACAGCACCAACTGGAACATGGTGACGCTCTGCTTCTTCTGCCTGCTCTATGGGAAGTATGTCAGGTGAGCCGTCCACCCGCTGCTCACCCCTGGGGCCGCTCTCTCCCAAGGATCCCGTCAGGGCTGTTTGTGGCGTCCTGCAGCCAACAGGGACAAAGCAGATGCTGGTTGGAGCCGTGAAGGTTCTAGAGTAACAAGCTGAGTTCCTGGTGGAGAGGAAGGTGGCTGTGCTGAAGTCCAGCTCCACCTGGGTCCAAGCCCAGGTCTGTGTGATCTCAGCCACCTGCCTTGGCCTCTCTAAGCAGCGACTGCCCTTGGGAAAATGGAGGTTATGATTCTGGCTCCTCGGAGAGGCTGTGAGCCCACAGAGCCCTGTGCTCAGGTCAGGTGAACACGGAGCCCCTCAGAGGAGGGGGCGGTAACTGCCCCACAGGATTCCTTCCCACCCTCCCTCATCAGAGGCAGGGTTCTGGGTAGGGGGGCCTCAGTGATGGCCTGGGGGGACCTTTGAAGCCACAGCCTCAACCTGTAAGGTCAAAGGCATTATTCCAATTCTCAGGTAAAGGGAGCTCAGAGAGGTTGAATGACTCACCCACCTGGGAGCCAGCACATGCCTGGTCCCACTTGGCCGCCTCTCCAGGCTTCCCGCTAGCTGCGTGCATCATTAAGAGCTTCTGAAAAAGAGACTCTAGGGGTCTTTTTTTTTTTTTTCTTTTAAGTCCAAAAGTCCTTTAGAGGTCCCCAGAGAAGACCATAACTGTGGTCACAGAGAGACTGAGGTGGAGCCCTGACCCCCAGCCCCTCAGCTCCAGCCACAACATTGCACTATTGCCGATCCCTGCCCTCCCAGTGGGCCTCATTAGACGGCAGCCTGGCTTCCACACCGAGACTGAAGACCCCCCCCAGAGAGAGATGATTATAGATGGAGCACCGAGGCCCGGAGAGGGTGAACACATCTCTTATACCTGCCCAATTAGGTGTCAGATGTCTGCCAGGAACCTGGAAGATTGGTGGCCCTGCATAGTCGGTGTCGAGCCAGGCTGGGCCCATTCCCTTGACTGACCAAGTGTGGGGGTGAGGGAGTGGTTCCAGGAGCTTCCTTAGGGGCAGCAGCCCCATCTGGGCCGGTGGGCAGACAGGGCTCTGTGAAGCACACCCCACTCACCAGGCCCTTCCCACTCAGACTCCTCTCTCTCCTATCAGTGTCGGGGCCTTCGTGAAGACCTGGCTGCCCTTCGTCCTCCTTCTGGGCATCATCCTAACTGTCAGCCTCGTCTTCAATGTTCGGTGATGGCTGCCTCATGGCCCTGAACCCACCAGGTTCCTGAGGAGGCAGTCGCCAACCCTTTTGGTTCCAGATTCTTTCTTCTCACCCCAAAAGGCCGGGATGGGTTTGCTGGTTTTGATCCAGGGGTCTGGGCTAGATGGGATGGAACAAGGGCTGAAGATGAGCATGGGGCGGGGGTGTTTGCTTGTTGTGTCTCACAGGTCACTAAGAAGCTCCCTGTCCCCTCCTTCCCAGGCTTGTGACCCCCGCCCTTGAGGCACCCTCTTTGTTCATCTGTTGGAAAGGCCTTAGCTTCCCTCTGTAGTGCTGCCCCTGCCACTGCCTGCTGGGCTCCCTCTGCCTCAGCCCAGTGCCCGGCGGGGAAGGGGAGCACATTTGGACCACCGGACAAGGCAGCCCAGGGGCCAGAGCTGGATTTGGAGCACATCTGCCTGCCAGGGCTCTGGTCTCAGGGTGGGTGGAGTACACTAAGAAGTCTCCATAAGCTAAGCTGCCCTGGGCCCTTCACCACTAGCCTCTAGAATGTTCTAGTAGGGCTGGATGGGCCCCCGATCAGATGTCTGTGTGAAGCTGCACTAGGGGTGGTTTGTGCCCCATCTCCTGGTGTCCTCCAGCCCATGCAGCCCCTGCTTCCTCCTCTCCCTGGGCTCCCCAGCACGTGAGCCCATCTCCCCATGCAGTTGGGGGGCCAGGCCGGGGCTCCCCCAGCCAGTCTGGGGAGATGAGTGATGCTGACATGCCCAGAGTGACCCCCTGCAGACCAGAGCAGTGTAAACAGGCTTGGCTCCAGCCCCAGGTGCGGGCCTCACACCGGCGCGCGGGTGACAGTGCCCCGTGGGGGCCGTCATAGCAGCCAGCACCATCAGGGAGCTGTGTCCTCCCACCTGCCACAGCCCCCCGTAACTTCAAGTTGTGGGAAGGACGTGTGCTGCCCCTCCTGCCTGCTCTGCAGATTCCTTGCGCAGGGGCCCCCTGGGCAGGGCAATAAAGAGTTCGACTCCAGATGGCGTCTTGTCCTTCGTTTCTCCCTTCAGTGGCCCCTTGCCCCTTCAGCTCGTTTCTTCTGGCTGCCCTGGCGGGGGCCCCGATTGCCAAGGCCATGGTCGAGCCCTTGTCCAGTGCCCACCACAGGCAGAGCTTACAGGGACATCTGCCCCCCTCAAGTCCCTCCTGCCCCAGGCCCGGGTCGTGGGGGCTCCCCACCCCTCCAGATCCACCATCCCAGAGCCCTCTCCTCACGGCAAGTGAGCACGAAACCCTCCCATAATCCCAGTTGGGAAGAACTGGCAGTAGCCTTGGGAGGTGGGGCTGTGCAGACCGGCACCTTGGACCTGTCCCCTCAACCAGGGCTGCACAGCCTGGGATAGCCAAGAGGGCCTCCCCAGCCCCTGGCCTCTGCCCTACCCATCCGTCATATTGCCAGGTTCCTCTTGCTGACCCCCAGCGATCAGGTCACTGCCCTGCTCTCCAGCAAGACGGCAGCACTTGCTCATTTCTGGTCCTTTGTTTTCCACCTGTTGAAATCGTGGTCCTTCTTTCCAAGACTTGGCTTCAAAGCCTCTTCCTGCGTGACGTCTTTCCTAACCTTGCTCTATGGCGTGTGTCGTTTTAGTTGAACTAGCAAAGGATTTGGTCTCTGAATCCTGAGGGTCTTTTGTGTTCATCCTGACAGCTGCCTTGAGCACAGCCCTAGCGGCTGGCCCCCAGGGCCCTGGAGGGGTCTATCAGCTCATCCCAGACTCTGCAGAGCTGGGGTTTCTCCAGGGCAAGACAGAGGAGCCCCCTCCCTTCTTCATAGCAATTCCATTTTCAAAAATGCATTTTGCATATTGGGATCCATCTGAGGGTTGTTTGGGGGGAGAAGGAGTTCCAGTATGGAGGACAACCACAGCAGAATGGATAGACAAAAGTAGTAAGGTCTGCTCCCACCCAGCAGAACTTTAAATTAGCCTTGGGGAAACAGGATATGAAGAGGTGGCTGAATGCTTACTGTGTGCTAAGCCTCGTAATGAAGTGTCATTTATCCTCACCACAGCCCAGTGAGGCCGGTGCTGTCGTCCCCATTTTACAGATGAAGCAGGCACAGAGGGCTAAAGTGGTTTGCTCAAGGGCACAGAGGTAGGAAGAGTGGAACCGCATTCAAGCCCAGTAGCCTACTTCCTCAGAACCACCCTGTGGCTGGAGCACAAGGGGTAAAGAAGGAAGGGGCTGTTCTCCAAAGGACTGGCTACTGTGACCAAAGAGAAGGGAGAATGGATGCTGGAGGCAAGCCAGGGGACACTCCTTGCTCCAGTCCCAGGAGATAGCTGCTGTCGCTGCCCTTGTTTTATAAAGGCAGAGGGTGCGGCTTACAGAGTTTGTCACTGATCCAAGTCCACGGGGGACCGTGTGGCAGAGCCAGAAGTTTAAGCCCGACCTGTTGGCCTTCAGGCCCCTGCCTCTTCACCTAAGTGCAGTGACAGCCTGGAGGCAGGGGAGCCCCAGAAGGAGCGGCGGCAAGTGGGGAGAGCACTCCTGCGGCTGGGGACTGGGGAGCAGCAAAGGAAGCAGAGTCTTCGGGTAAGGATGTGGGAGACAAGGACATCAGAGCCACACTTACGGGCGCGGGGGTCTGGGGGTCAGGCTGAGGAGTAGGGCGGCCCAAGAGTTAAGTCAGTGTCTAAGGGAGGCTGGGCTGGTTGGGAGCACTTTTGTGAATGAGCCAGAGGGTCACCCTGGTTGTCTGCTGGCACCTTCCAGAGCTGAGGAATGACAGATGAAAGTAGGGCGCTGAAAGGCCCCTCTGACGGCCTTGCGTGGGCAGGACTAGAGGGGCTGAAGGGAGGCCAGGAGGCAGGGAGGCCGAGGGTTCCAGAAGAGGTTGGGCCAGTCCTGACACCTGGGCAGTGGGGGAGCAGTAGTGATGGGGGACAGCTGGGGACGGGAGGGGGGCAGTCTGGGTGCTGGCAGCAGGCAGCAGGCGGCCGGGGGTGTTCACAACGGCGGGAACTTGGAAGTAAGAGATTCGGGGGTGGAAGATACAGACTTAGGGGACAGCGCAGCTGGGCTGGGGCCAGCGCTGCCCGGGAGGCACATGTGGACAGGGACAGGCAGTGGTTGTCAAAATGGACTGTTAGAGAGGGGCCACCTGGTGGTACCTTCTCTGTGCTGGCCGGGCACTGTCTGGTCCCTTGGAGTAGGCTCTTCACACCTCCACCCATAGTTTGCATAGGAGGAAATTGCAGCTCAGCATGGTTGAGACATCTGCTTAAGATCACACGGTGGCAGAGGAGGAACTCTACTCGGGGTCCTCTGACTGCAGTCTGTAATCCTTCCTTGATCCTGCTTCTTAGAAAGATGTCTAACCTTGCTTTCAAAGCAAGTTCCTATCAGCAATTCAGCAGGCCGGGTGGGGCGGCCGCCCATCCTACAGATGAGGCCACCGAGGCACTGAGGGGTTGGTGCCTGCCCAGCTCACAGGAGGTACAGAATAAGTCTGCAGCGGAGCTGGGGCCAAGCCCCAGGTGTCTCCCACCCACCAAATCAGCTCCGGGTTCTCTGAAAGCTGAGGCTTGGGTGCGCCCGCAGGGTGCCAGGAGTCCAGGCCCGGTTTTGCATCATGCCCTGCTCAGAAGGTGTTTCCTCCTTCTCAGGGGCAGCTCCTCCGGGCTGCTGGTTGAGTCAGCCTTAGTCCCTCTCTGCTCTGCTCCCCAAGTTGAGCTCTGAAACTCGGCTGCCAGCAGCGCAGGAGAGCCCAGGTCACCCTGCGAAGGTGTCTGATCCATACTGGACCCCTACAGGTAACACACCTCAGGGCCAGGGTTCCCTGCCAGTGTCCCAAGGAGCAGACACTGCCACCTGGTATCCTGGGTACCCTCTGGGGCCTTGGGGGTCGGGGGAGAGGGGAGTGGGTCTGGGACTGGAGCATATTGACCAATGGGTCTGTCCCATAGTATTGAACCAGAGTGGGGAGGACCGGACACCGGATTCGGCCTCTAGAAGGAGAGGAACTACAGGGAGTGGGTGCTCCTGGGGACCCTAGGCTCAGATGCCCACAGCCCAGCCCAGGTGGATCTGCAGGACATCCTCCACCTCTATACTCCTACACACGCGCCCCCAGGGTCCCCGGGGCCCCAAAGCACACAGCACGACACAGCCCAGACACACATCCAGCAGAGGAAGAAGTACACAGGGCACATACCACACCATGCTGTCACCCAGCAAGTCACTGAACAAGACAACAGTCACCCACGCGGCGTCACATCGTGACATGATGCACCGACACACAGGCAGTGATACAGTATTCACACCCACAAAACAAACAGCCTCATAGACGCCACTGTGTGCAGAGCCTGGGCCATGCGGAGACTCGCAAGGGCACATCACACAGGCGTGGGCCCTGGGCCACAGGAGAGCCCCCGGCCGTGCATGTACGGCACCCAGCACTTTGAACACAGCGGATGTTCAGGATGTATTGTTAATACGGGGCATACACGGTACTCTGTAAAGACGGCAACCCCAAGCCCGCGGGTTGGGGGGCAGCAGAGGGAGAAGGCGCTCTCGGGCTTGGGCACTGACTCACAGCAGCGGGCACAAGCCAGGACTCGCCTGCCAGAGAACCCTCTTCACATCTCAGGCCTGCCTGGTGCCCTGACATGGCCTGGGAGGGGATGGGAGGGGCAGCAGGGGAGGAGAGACGGCCCAGGGGGCTCAGGCCATGCCTCCGCTCTGGCCACGGCTCAGTCACGGGCCCCTTGCCACGTCCACATGCCCCTCGGAGCTGGGCAAATGTTTTCCTTCCGGAGTCACTGTGGTACCTGAGCAGCCTGAGCCGCTTTGCAGCACTTGGCCTCCACTGCCAGATCCAGGTCCTGGGCCGGGGGAAGGGGGAGAATCCATGTGGCCAGAGCAGAGAGGCCCAGGGGCTGCAGGCAAGAGGGCAGGGCTGGCAGCAGGGGCATCCCTGGCTGGAGGCCTCAGAGGGAGTGGGTACAGTGGTTACCTCAGCGGGGAGGAAGCGGGGGTGTGGGCCGGGGAGGAGGTTGCCTCAGACAGGAAGGCCAAATGGGCCAGGGCAGGGTGTAGGTGAAGGGTGGAGGGAGGGAACCCATATTGGAAGGTTCCCAGGGAGGGGGCGGTGAGCAGATAGGTGTGTGTGCCTGTGTGTCTGGGCATGCGTTTGTGTGTGTGCCTTCCCTATGTGTGTACAGGTGTATTTCTGCATTCAATTAATCAAACTTCTACCAACCGTCTGTTGTGGGCAACGTGTGGGCTTTTGGGGTGAGGCCCTGTCCATGTCTTCAAGGAGCTCACAATCCAGTTGGTGGAGGGGCAATGTGCATGCAAAAGTCAGTGTGATTTGTGTGTATCTCGGGTCATATTTTGTCCCGAGTTATATATTCTGTGGGGCCTCGTGTGCAGGTTTCAGAATATGTCAGGCACATCCCCTGGTGTGGGCATGGGTCTGGGACTAAGACCACATAGGGTCCTTGGTGGGGGATGGGTGTGCATGCGTCTATCTATGCAGGTATGGGTGCACCCGTGTGATCAGGTGGCCATCTCACTGTGGGTGCACATCTTCAAGTGTGTCCGTATGTCTGTGAGCCAGTGTGTGCACGGGTCCATGGGTCCATGGGTGTATCTCATGCCACCTTGAGCTCAGCCTTCCTGGAGTCGTACGGTGCCCATCACCTGGGCATATATTTGGGCAGAAAAGAGCAGCCAGCTCCAGGATGTGCCCTGTATTTGGGCAGGGCTTGACCTGCCCCCTTGATCTGCCCCCCAGGTCGCCACGTGTGCCCAGCTGGGGCACTGCCCCAGCTGATGCCCCAGAGGGGCCACCCATCTCAAGAGGGGCTCCGGGCCCTGCCCGGCCTCCTCATGGCACACAAGCCACAGCCTGAGGCTGATGGATTGTTGGACCTCAGCTTCCTGACAGACGAGGAGCAGGAGGCCATTGCCGATGTCCTGAAGCGAGATGCCCGCCTTCGCCAGTTGGAGGAGGGCCGGGTCAGGTGAGGCAGGTCAGGGGAGCCCGGGAGGATGGGGCCTCAGGCACTGGGAGCCCAAGTGCGCCCCTGCTGCCTCCTGATGTGTGGCCTGTCAGATATCTGGGTGGTTCCTGTTTTTGCCCATTGGTCACCTCCGCCCTTAACCAGCGCGGCTCTCTACCTCACCCAAGATGGCTGCGCCAGCTCCCTGACCAGCCTTCCTGCCTCCAGGCTTGCCCTCTCTGACCCACTGGTCATGCTGCAGCTGGAGCTCCCCAGATCTGTCCTTAATATTCCCTGCTGAAAACGCCCATGGTTCCTCAGCACCTCGTGTCAGGGGCAAGCTCCTAAGTGCGGTCCGCAAAGCCTCCCTGATTAGTCCCTGCCAGCCTCCCCGGTCTCATCCTCCACCAGTAACCCCCGCCCCTGACGCACATACCCACAGTGTCCACTGGAGCCACTCAAGGGCTTCAGAGTCGCTGAACACACCCTTCACTTCTATGCTATTCCTTCTTCCTGGAAGAGCACAGTGGCTGAGGAGCATAGGACTTACAAGTAGTGTTCGGGGACAGACAGACACCTCTTAGCTATGTAACCTTGGGCAACTCACCTGACCTCCCCAGCATCATTCTCCTCATCTGTAAAATGGGGCTAAGGAGCATTAGCTCATAGAATTAGGAGGAGGGATTATTTACAGTAGTCATTTAGTGAATAATAATCATTCTCCTTCTCTGCCTGTTGAACTCCAATATGTCCTCCAAGAAGCAATTCAAATGTCACCTCCTCTGGGCAGCCCTCCTAGATTCCCACAGGCAAAGCTGGCCCTTCTCACATCCATCATGGCACCCACCTCATTATAGTCTACTTGTCTATTCTGGATCCAGTCTCCCCATCAACCTGAGCCCCTTGATCCAGAGTAAGGATTGAGTCTGATTTGCTGTTGTGTCCCTGGCCCCAGGTACAGGGCCTGGCACAGAGTGGGTGGCAGGAATGTTGGTTGGGTGACAGCCATGCCCTCCCCCATCCTCCAGTAAGCTTCGGGCCTCACTGGCAGACCCTGGGCAGCTGAAGATCCTGACAGGAGACTGGTTCCAGGAAGCACGCTCACAACGGCACCACCATGCCCACCTTGGCTCTGATCTTGTCCGAGCCTCTATCCGCAGAAAGAAGAGCTCCATGGGTAAGCGGAGACCCCCCCCCCCCGGGTCAGGCTGGCTTCATACAGCCCAGGGCACTGGGTGTGCGTGGACAGGAAGAGAGGGCCCCTGGTACTGTGTGTCTTCGGGTGGGCACCACCCCTCCATGAGCTCCGGGAGGTGAGTGAGCATCTCCAAAGGCCAGACTTCCTGAGACCGAGGGTTCACAGAACTTCTCACCTGGGCACAGGAGACCAGCCTCCAGGCAGCGATGGGGAGGCTGAAACTGCTGAGAAAGAAGCTGAAGAGGAGCTGGAGCCCAGGTGAGGAGGGCCTGGCAGGGAGGGGAGGGTGTCTACCAGTCCCCTGGGGGCCTATCCCCTGACAATCACCTCTCCCTTCTCCTAGGCTCCCCATGGACAAGGCACCCCAAGAGATGCTCACCAAGGATGAGGTGAGTCATGAGTGACTGAATGAGCTAAGGAATGAGCCTACAATGCCCCTGAAGTGGAGGCGGGATGTGAGACTCAGGAGACCCAGGTCTGGGCCGCGTCACCCTTCTCTGTCAAATGGGGATATGGACCTGGCCTCTAAGGGAGTCTCAGAATCTGGCTATTGCGGTGGTGGGGGACTGAGCTGGGTGAGGTTCAGGACTCAGATACTACTGTCTGCCACCAGTGGGACCCTGGGAGTCAGGCAGGGCAGGCCCTGACGCGCAGAAGGGGGTGTGCCGTGCAGGCCTCACTGGTCCTGCAGCGGGTTAGCTGCTTGCCAGCCCCACCTAGAGGGCTGTGCTAAATCAATCTGGGGTAGCCAGCTGGAGCCTCTGGCCTCTGACCCCACCGTGACCTTTGACTCCTTCATCACTAGTCCCCACCGTGACCTCTACCCCTTGCTTCTTTCAGAAACCTGATTTCCCCTCACCATATGTCCCGCTAAAGGCTTCAGATCATGAGGAAGAGCCCCAGGCCCAGGAAGGTGAGTGGGAGGGTGTGAGTTGGGGACTCCAGAGAGGTTTTGGGGGCCAGAGGCGTCTCTAAGTGACCCCAACCACCTGTGTTCACCTTCCTTCACCTTCTCTCTCCTTGGTGCATGAGTATGCGCGCGCGTGCGTGTGTGTACGTGCGTGTGTGTGTGTGTGTGTGTGTTTGTGGTGTTGTCTCTGGGGCTTCCCACAGCACTGGGGCCTGAATCTGCAGGTCCCGGGGGTGGCAAACCAGTCCTTCCAAATTTGCTTAGGGGCGGGTGGGAAAGGGCCACGCTCAGTAGCTTCTGCCCCACCCCAGCCCCGGGCCCCGGGGACTCGCAGGTCTTTGCAGAGGAGGCGGACCCGGAGCCGGAGCCGCGGTCGCGGGAAGCGGAGTCGCCGCCACCCCCAACCCAGGTAGGCGGGAGCGGCCCGCGGCTGCTCCCAAGACCCGGAGCGGATTTTGGGCGGGGAGTGCCCCTGCCCGTGGCTGAGAGCCGTCGGGGGAGGGGCTGGGAAGGAGTGGACGGCCCGTCACTTCCACCTCACCTCCCCAGACCCAGACGGCGCCCAAGATCCTGGAGAACGGGGAGGAGGCTCCGGGGACTGGCCCCTCACTCGACCGCATGCTCAGCAGCAGCTCCTCGGTGTCCAGCCTCAACTCCTCCACGGTGAGGGGTGAGGGCTAGGGCCTGGGGACGGAGGAGACGGGTGGGGGATGCTTACCGCCCCCCGCCGGCCTTAACCCCGCGCAGAGCCCCGGCCTGACCCCTCCCTTGCCCCCTGATCTGAGCACCTCCCCCCGACCCCGGCCCGGACCTGAGCCCTGCACCCCCGCCCTGACCTCCACCCCCGCCCGCAGCTGAGCAGCAGCCAGCTGAGCCTGTCCGGGGAGGCCGAGGCGGGCGCGGTGCAGGTGCGCGGCTCGGTGCACTTGGCGCTGCGCTACGAGCCGGGCACCGCCGAGCTGCGCGTGCACGTGATCCAGTGCCAGGGCCTGGCGGCCGCGCGACGCCACCGCTCCGACCCGTGAGTGCCCGACCCGCTCTCACCGCCCCACCCCAGCACCCTCCTTGGCCTGTCTTCCTCGTCTTCAAAATGGGAGTATCAACGTCCTTAGGAGGCGTGGGGATTGAGTGAGAAAACTCCTGGGAAGCCCTGCACGGGAAGCTGTGTTCTGGGCTGGGGCTGGGGAGGTAGGAGCTGGGAGGGCCCCCACCATTAAGCTCTGGTCCTCCCCTGGCCTCCACGCTCCAGCTACGTCAAAAGCTACCTCCTCCCGGATAAGCAGAGCAAGCGCAAGACGGCGGTGAAGAAACGGAATCTGAACCCGGTCTTCAACGAGACTCTGAGGGTGAGGTTGCGATGACCGGGCGGCCCCCCATTAATGAACGGGACGCCCCTTCCTGCGGGGGCCGGCTGGCAGGGGCAGCCAGAGTATGGTCGTTGCCGGTCGCTCGGATCCTCCGCTGTGTGGGAGGAACGGCCGGGAGGCCCTCCGTCCATGCATTCTCCTGTGCGTCAGTGTAGTGCGGGGCATGGCGCTAGCCCAGACCCCCATGAAGGCCCTTCGGGGCCCCCCCGGATTCCCTCGTGCAAGGAGCACGGTAGGACAAGCCCGGTCCACACTCCCGCAGCGCTGAAGCCGGGGCCAGCCGCCGTGGTCCGTTAAAGCGCCCCTCCTGTCCCCAGTACTCCGTCCCGCAGGCCGAGCTCCGGGGCCGCGTGCTGAGCCTGTCCGTGTGGCACCACGAAAGCCTGGGTCGCAACATCTTTTTGGGCGAAGTCGAAGTGCCTCTTGACACGTGGGACTGGGACTCTGAGCCCACGTGGCTCCCCCTGCAGCCCCGGGTGAGGCAGCCCGTCCGGGTGGGGAGACCCCGCGGCGCAGGTGTCCCGCTTGCACCCCACCGCGCTTTCCCCCAGCCCCCTCAGACTCCGCTTTCGGCCGAGCCTCCCCTCGGCCTCGCAACCGTACTGCCCCTCGGCGGCCGGTTTGGTCCTCCCGGCTGGCCGCGCCCCATCGGAGTCTGGAGACCCCACCCCTTTGGCAGCCCGTTTCCCTGGGACCTGCTCCCGCCCCTGACCAAGCCGCCTGTCGCCTCTCGCAGGTCCCGCTCTCTCCCGACGACCTCCCCAGCCGCGGGCTGCTCTCCCTGTCCCTCAAGTACGTCCCCGCCGGCTCCGAGGGTGAGTGACGGCCCCGCGAGAGGCCACGCTGGACGGGCCCTGGGAGGAGGGGGCCACCGGTCCCGCGAGGGTGTGGGGCGGCGGGGCCTGAGCTGAGCCTCTCCGCAGGCGCGGGACTGCCCCCCAGCGGGGAGCTGCACTTCTGGGTGAAGGAGGCTCAGGACCTCGCGCCACTGCGCTCAGGAACGCTGGATACCTACGTACAGTGGTGAGGGGCATCGGGACCTCCCGGCTTCCCTTCCTACCTCCCCCAACACGCTCTGGAGCTCCCCACCTCCGATAAACCCCTCCTAACCAACCACCCTTGATGCCCTCCCCCCCCCCCAGTCTGATCTTTGACCACTGTGCAGGGGTGAAGGGGACAACTTGAGCAAAAGCCTGGAGTCAGGAAAGTTAATTAAAGACATCCTTGAGGAGCTGCATTTCAGGATGACAAGCCATAGGACTTGGAGAGCTGAGGCTGGGACCTGGGAGGTCACAGGGGCTCTTCCATGAAAAGAGCTGGAAGGCCAGGCTGTGGGGCTTGGCCCTGAACTTGCAGTTCAGTGGTTTTCAAAGTAAGCTCTGGGGGCCCTCCAGGGGTGCCTCCAGGTGCTACCCCACACTCAGAGAGTGAAATGAAGTTAGGGGGATCAGGTTTTAAATTCCCAGCCCTGATTCCACATACAGACATTGTTTTGCTTTTACTTCTGAGTAATATTTTATCTTGCAGAAAGGGTTCTGAGGCTTTAAAAAGTTTGGAAACTACTTCTGGGGGCAACAGGGAGCCAATGAAGGTCATTGTGCAGGGAAGTAGCAGAACTGTATTTCAGAGGCATTACTCTGGGTCCTGCGAATAAGAGTTGTAACTTTAAAAACAAGAGGCCTGAGAGGTGGCTGGCCCAAAGGTCGACGAGTAGTGAAGGTCTGAGGCCAGGTCCCAGGTGGGAGCCAGAGGGCATGGACATTGTGAGGGAGAATGGGTAGGATTTGGTGACTGGTTGGTTCTGGGGGCTGTGAGGGGATAGCCACTTGATTGCCAGCTCACCTCCCCCACAGTTCAGTGCTGCCTGATGACAGCCGGGCCAGCCGCCAACGGACAAGGGTGGTACGACGCAGCCTCAGCCCTGTGTTCAACCATACCATGGTTTATGATGGCTTCGGGCCTGCTGACCTGCGCCAGGCCTGTGCTGAGCTCTCCCTCTGGGACCATGGGGCCCTGGCCAGCCGCCAGCTGGGGGGTACACGCCTCAGCCTGGGCACCGGTGAGTGGGGCAGGGCCCTGGGGAGACCTGATGCTGAGAGACAGGGGCTCAGTGTGTGGCCTTGGGCGGGCACTTCGCCCTTTCCTCAGCTTTGGTGTCCACTGAGAACTGGGAGTGGCACTGCATAATCTGGGACCTGGCAGGTATTCCTTGGGACCTAGGGTGTCCAGTGTGACCATGCCCTTCACTCCTCTGCACATGTCCAGGCAGCAGCTATGGGCTCCAGGTGCCCTGGATGGACTCCACACCGGAGGAAAAGCAGCTGTGGCAGACACTCCTGGAGCGACCGTGTGAGTGGGTGGATGGCCTTCTGCCCCTCAGAACCAACCTGGTCCCCAGGACATAGCTGCCCTACAAGCCCCACCAAACTCCTCTCTGGACCCCCATCTCTGGGCCTGCCCTTGGCGAAAACCAATAAAGTCTATTCTAAGGGCAGCAAGGGGCTGGTATCTGTTTCTGGGCTGCGAGGGTGATGGCAGGAAAGGCTGAGGGAAGTGAAGAGAACAGGTGAAGGAACTTTAGACTCAGACCAAAAGACCTTAGGGAGCTGGTCCCAGGACCTCCCCGCCCCCCATACCTCAGAAGGCCCAAGTGTACAAAGGTGTTCTGTTTAATAGTCTTTGCCTCGTGGTATCTGATAAGCTTGGGGCATCTCTGTGGTTGATTCCCCCCATTGGGGCTAGGCCTGGGCCCTACCTTGCCCCCACCCACCTGGCCTCCTCCAGTTGGCCCTGAGTCCTGGGGTGGGGGTATCAGAAGCTGCTTGTGTCTTCTCCATTCATCCATCCTTGGGTCCTGCCTCCCATCTCTGAGCTCTCATTCAGCCTCCTGTTGACCAGGGGTAACTGGCGTGGATCCTGCTCGCTGTGCCAAGATGGCTCTCCAGATGCGGCATACCATCCCTCCCCTGGGGAGAGCAGGCTCAGTGTGGCTCAGTCAGAATAAGGCCCTGGACTCTCTGTTACCCCACTGTCTGCCTGATGTAGCTGGGGGGTCAGGATCTGGCCACCATGGAGCCATATGCATGGGTCATCCCTGGATGGCTCAGGACATACCTGATGCGGGTGTAGATGAGGTCATCTCGAGTGGCGCAGGTCAGTAGGGTACGGAGGGTGAAGCTGTGGTTCAGCAGCTGGTTGTGGACAAAGACCCGGATGCAGAAACAGTGGAAGAGAAAATCAGAGGAAGATGTGTCAGAGACCCAGGTACTAGCTCTGTTCTGCTACCAATATGCTACAGGGCAGGTAACACCCCTCCCGGGCCTGTTTTCTCATCTGTACCATGGGGGGGAGGGGGTTACACTAAGTGCTCTTCCAGTACTGAGATTCTCCGCATCAGGGAAAGAGTGAGAAGAGCTGAAAGATGGGCAGAGACGGAGTCTTTGGTGGGTGGGGGTCAAGGGTGGCCAGCACTCTCCCCCTCACCATCTGGATGGTGCCTGAATCCACGTTCAGTCCTTGTAGCCACTGCACCAGGCCCTGGTCCACCATGAGAGCAGCTGTGGAGGAGAAGTCAGGTGGTCAATGCAGGGGTACCTCCTGGCAGAAGACACCTCGCACTTGCTGTGAATGTTCCCCAGCCAGGTCCCACTCACCTGGGGGCTCGGGGGCCAGGGTGCAGATCTCGGCCTCCCCGTTCACCCGCTGTAGTGCTTGCTGCACCAGGGCCTGGCACTCCTGTTCTTTCTCAGCCAGGACATCTCGGAGCCTGTTGGAGAGCGCAGAGGCTGAGCCGGTAGAATGGAGTGGGGGGGGGGGCAGGGAGGGTGAAGCTGGCCCAGAGGCCAGGGGCAAGTCCCAGGGGCTTTACCTGTCAGTCTCTGCTCGCAAGAGGCCCAGCTGCACCACTGGGGTTGGGGGTGCCTGCTCTGGTTTCCCCGGGAGCCGGCTGAGCTGGACCGAGGTCTCCTGCTGCTTGGACTGGGGTTCCTCTTCTTTACTCGACTCCTCTGACCTCGGTGGGACCTCCTCCGTCTCCACCTCTGCCAACCCAAGTGATTGGGTGAGCTCCGGCAGGGAGAGAACTCCCATTTGGGACACCCCCCCCCAAACACCCAGCAGAGGGCGCAAGGCTCTGGGTACCCAGCCGCTCCTTCCCGCCCCTGTCGCGGCTAACCCCCACCAACCACGCCCCCTAGCGGCCTCCGGTGTGCACGTCACGCCCGCAAGGGGGTCACACCCTCGCCGGCAGGCAAGATAGCTCTACTCCCTGGTTTACCTGGGCCCAACACAGCCAGGGCTACCCGCACCGCTCGGCTGAGCAGCGAGTCCAGCACGAACATCCAGTGTGGGCGGATCTGGCGCCGGCGGAGGATCTGCTTCACCTGGAGAGGGAGAAAGGGCGTGGCGAGCCTCAGAGGTGGGGCTCAAGTTGGAGAGACCTAGAAAGTCTTGCGCCAGAGGCAAGTCGGGTAGGCGGGTTTGGGGCAGAGGGAGGAGCTGGGAAACTAGGATTGGGTAGATGCCCCTTTGCTGATGGCTGTCTCTTCCTGGGGAAGACATGCAAACTTGCAACATCAAGTCCTTGTACAGTGCCAGGCACGGGGAGCTCACTACCTATTATTGGGCAGTCTGAACCGCAAGAAAGCTCCCTCACCGCGTCCGGGAAAGCGAAGAGCGGTCCGTGCAGAAGCGCAGGCCCGAGGCCTTGGGCCCGCAGCTGCCCCTGCAGCGCCCGCAGGTCCTGGGCCAGCTGCCGGCGGTTGGGAGTGTGGATGTGCGCCCCGAGGCAGCGCAGTAGCTGTTCCACATGATTCCTGCCCAGCCAGGGCCCCTGCGAAGGAAGAGGGGTTGTCAGTGGGTGGGCTCCCAACTGAGTCAAGAGAGCTGCGGGCGGGCGGGGGAGGGGGGGAGGAGGGAGCGGGGGAGGCGTGCGGAAGGCCATCAACCGGCTTCCTGGCCGGGGCGCTGGCCGGCGCGCACCTGGTCCTGCTTCCGGCGCAGGCTGCTGGCCAGCGCGGGCAGCTCCTCCTCCAGCACGGCGGCCAACATGGCCCGGCGCTTGCTCTCCTGGTGCAGCAGGCTCAGCCCGCAACTCTCCTCAGGGGACGTGGGCTCCTCGGCCCCGGCTTCCTCGGGCACCCTAGTGCAATGGGGGGCTGCGGCTGGACGGCGGGTGGCAACATGGCCGGCCGCCTCCACCCCAGGCTTTGAATCCTGGCTCTTCTACTTGGCCGCCTACCTCACACGGGGTAAGACAGAGAAGCCTGGCGCGCTGAGGCGGCACAATAATTACAAGTCGGAGCATCTGGGAGGAGGCACCCAATGCCATCCTCGCAAGTGGCTCGAGGTGCCCAGGCCCCCAAAGGGGACTTTTTCCGGAGGGAGTACAGGGGCAACCCCAGATGAGGCAAAGCCACTCCAAGACCCTGGGCTCTCACCGGAGCTGGCTGGTGTCTCCATAACTGAGGCAGCGCTTCGGGGGACTGGGTGGGTGCTGAAAGGGTGCCTGAGGGCGTGGGAATGTCTGGGGCTGGGTGGTCGGGTCAGCTGAAGGACTGGGGCTGGCTGAAGGGGCATCTGAGGGAGGGACGAGGCCGTCAGCCTGGGCCCCCCCATTCAGCCCCCTCCCTCACCCCAGTGCGCCCACTCCCTCCACCTGCATGTTACCTGAGGGCCGCAGTGCATGTCGGGGGGAGCCGGGGCTGCGGCTTCTCTTCCCGGGCTGCAGGAAGGGGTCCCCCAGCAGTGCTGGAGCACTGGCTCGAAGGCGGGGGTCTGGCTCAAAAGTTCGGAGAAGGAAGGCTTGGGCCTCCGCTGACAGAGAAGTGGGCACTGGCGGATGCACCTTGTACATGCCCACCTGGGAGGGGTCAGGGAGGACAGACAAAGGTCAAGTTTCGAGGTGTTCAGGGCTCTGTCTGTCCCCACCCCACCTCATGAGCTAGGCCGTGAGGGGTCTCACCTGAAACATGGCAGCCTGCGGGCTCCCTAGCTCATGGAAGGGTGGCCGACCTGTGGCCATCTCGATCACAGTGCAGCCCAGTGACCAGATGTCAGCTGCCTTCCCGTACCCTCGTGGGCCCTGGTCAATGATTTCTGGCGCCATGTACTGTAGGGTCCCTGGGGCAAGAGAGGTAGCCACAATGCTCACCTGGGCTTGAGATGATGCGGGGCTGGCAGGGGCTCTCATCCTTTAGCCACCGGTGCCCACCCTGAACTCTGTCATCCAAACAATTCCCATCACCTACCCTGGTGGTCAAACATCTATCCTGAGTTTCCTCACTCATCTTGGGCTCCATCACATTCTGACTTCCTCACCCACAGTAGTGGATCCTGGACAGCATCATCCCCTCTGAACCCCATCACACACTTTTGCCCGCATTGACACTTCCGGGCTGCATTTCAGGCACTAAATTCACCATCGTCAGCTACTCAAGCTCCAGTTCTAGATTCTATCACCTCACCCCTGGCTCAATCACCTGCCCTTGGTTCTGTGCCCCATTAGGGCTCTAACTCCATGGCCAGGAGAAACACCATTCCCTGGAAGTCCTAAGAATTCTTCTGTCCCAGGTCAGCATCTCCACTCCCCACCCCACACCCCATTACCTGTGAAGGTCTCAGTGCAAGGTGTGATGCCTGCCAGCCTCTTGGAGGTGCCAAAGTCAGAAATCTTGAGCAGCCCACTGAAGGTGTTGATCAGCACATTGTCCCCCTGAGTAGAGTGGACATTGTGCTCGGTGGACATTAGGCTGGGCTCCTGATGGCGGAACTGGACCCTATTCCTGGATCCCATCTTCTACAATCGCAGCCTGACCCTGCTTCTATCAGTGTCCTCCCTCTGCCATCCCACTTACGATGGGTGTTGGGAGCTGGGAGCTGGCACCTGATTCGGCTTCAGGTCTGAAGTTCTCTCCCTCCCTAGGGAGCCTCCTTGATGAATTCCCCACCCTTTGCAAAGGGGTCGGCCTTCTTAATGTAAATTGCCAGTCTCTGTCTAGACCCGTATGTCTTTCCTGCCCCCCCCCCACCAGCTGCAGGACTTACCTTTATGTCTCGATGCACTATGCGGTTGTCATGCAGATAGCTGAGTCCCTGCAGGATCTGGCGGGTGTAGAAACTGATGGTGCTCTCATTGTCCTGCAGGGGTCCCCACACTGACCGCAGCAAGGAGGACAGGCTGCCTGGGCAGACGCAATCCAAGAGCATCATTGGCACCCCCTTACTCCAGCCTTCAGCTCTCTGCTGAAGGCCCAGGCACACTCATGCCATGACCCAGATTCCATCACCACCCAAGTGCACTGCGTCAGCTAATTCTGGGCTACCCCACCCACACACGCTAGGATCCATTTTCCCCGAGGGTTCCCCACCCCTGCCTGGCCCCATCTCCCTGCCCCACACTTCCAGTTCCACTGCCATCCCACACAGGGCAGGTACCTCCAGGCACTTCCTCCATGAAGATCTTGAGGTAGCCGCCCTGGCTGGTGGAGCCCAGGTAGCGCACGATGTTCTTGTGGCGAAGGCGTTTGTGCAGAGCAATCTCTTCATGCAGGGGCTGAGAGAACCTAGGGGCAGGGAGGAAGAGAGGAATAGGCCGGTTTGGGGCAGGGATGCTCACCCAACTCCAGCAGCAGGCAGGCCACGCCCCCAGGACCTGCCCCCACCACAGGCCCCTCTCTGACCTTCCCCGCCTTATCACCCAGCCCACAGGCCCCTCCAGACCACTTCCCCGCGTGTTCCCTGCCATTCTGCCCACAGGAGCCCCTCCCCTCGGGCCCTGAGCCCGCCCGCGCGGCCCCGCACACCGCACCTGCTGTCCCGTTCCGGGATCTCCTTAATGGCGATGCGCACCCGCGTGTGCCGCTCGCGGCCCGCGTACACCACCCCGTAGGTGCCCTTGCCCAGCACCAGCCGCTCGCCTGTCTCCGTATACTCATAATCAAACTGCGGGGGGCGGGCGAGATGGGAGCTCAGCAGGGCCCCCAGCCCTTCCCCTGCCCCTCGCGCTCCCAGGCCCCCTTCCTCACCTCCAGCACCTCCCCCACGCCCTCCGCCTCCTCCGCGGGCGCCGTGGAATCCGGATTCGTCACCAAGGCTTGGATCAGGCCACAGAACCTGAAGGGGGGGGGAGGTCAGGCCGACGGGAGGGGCACCTTGGGCGGGGACTGTCCCCTCCTGGGCCGAGAGCACCGACGGGACACGTCCCTTCCTTTCCCTCGCTCCCCTGGCACCCGGCCGTCCGCGAGGCTGCGCGCACCACTGGCAGTGCCCCACGCTGGGGAAGCACAGCTGCGCGTCCTGAGCCGGGGGCAGCGCGTAGACGAAGCAGCAGCGCTCATCCCGCTTCGAGGAGCTGGGAAGAGAGGAAGAACCGCTGTGAGCGCTCCCCGGCCGGCCGGCGGCGCCCCTCCTCCCCGGGCCCCGCCCCAGGTCTCGCCTCTCACCTGACCCCGCAGATGGAGGCCACTGGGAAGGTCCAGCTGGAGGGAACGTCCTGGCAGAAGGAGGTGGCTCTCAGGGGGATGCTGGGGGACTGGGAGAGTGGTTTGGGGAAGGGAGAAAGGTTCCGGAGAAGGAGTGCACAGTGGTGAGTGAGGGGCCTCAGCAGTGGCTTCACCTGGGTTTCGGGCTCCAGCAGGCTCAGGGTCACTGCGCTCACGGGATCAGTACCCTGAATCTCCAGCCTGGCAGGCAGCAGCACCTTGTTCATCTCCAGAACCAGCACCTGCAGGTGATGAGGAAGGGGGTAGGTTAGAAGGGGCCCGCCCCTCTCCCAGGTCCCACACCCCCACTGGGCGGCCTCACCAAGCACTGGTCCCCTTGGGGACAGGCTGTCTTGAGTGGCTGACAGGACTGTAGCAAGAAGTGGAGCCAGAAGTGGGCACGGTGCGGGGGTCCTTCGGGAAGCTCTAGCATGGGTCTGAAGTGCTGGTACAGCAGGAAGGTTTCCATCATGGACACCAGGTACCTGCAGACACAGCCTTGTCCTCAGCTCAGCCCAAGCCCCCAGCTAGCACTGCCAGCGAGAGCAGACTGGCTAGGGTGTAGCCAGAACCTGGGCACTGGGTGTGGTAGGCACTGGTCTGGAAGGGGCCTGGTCACTGGCTCAGAGCTCAGGCTAGCATGCCAGGCGACATCAGCGCAGGGGCAGGCGGCCGGGGCCAGGCCAGGTGTGCAGCGGGGACCACCTACCAGATGGGAGCGTCGAGCTTGTACAGCTGCTCTGCAGCCAGCGCCACCTGGGCGAGGTCATTGGCGAGGATCTGAGCTCCCAGGTAGAAGCCTACATCCCAGTAATACTGCATCTTCTCCACACAGCCTTTTCGGGCCAGCAGGCAGCCCAGCTTCATGCCTGGGGGAGAGGGGTATGGGCCCTAGGGAGTGTGGTTGCAGGTTTGGGCAAAGCCCGGGTGTGGGCCGCAACATCCATGTGGGCAGGAACATAGAAATAGGTGAGGGGTCCCTGGGTGGCACAGTCAGTTAAGCATCCAACTCTTGGGTTTAGCTCAGATCGTGATCTCGAGGTCGTGAGATCAAGCCCTGCATCAGGCTCCACGCTCAGTGCAGAGTCTGCTTCGGATTCTCTCTCCCTCTGCCCCCTTCCCTTGCTTTCTCTCTCTCTCTCTCTAATTAGTAAATATATATTTAAAAAAACAACAACAAAGAAATAGGTGAAAACTTCGGTATGACTCTCAGCTCCTGAGCAGGAGCTCAGGCACAAGGAAGTTTTGGGGAACAAGTGTATGTCGAATTCGGTGTGTAAGGAACACAGGTGTTCTGAACACTTGTGGCCTCAAGGGCTCATGAGGGCCCAGGACAGGTATGAGTGTCCAGATGTGGGTTCAGGCAGAACAGGTCCAAAAGGGGACCAGGCCAGACCCAGCTCCAGCCCGGGGTCCTCTCTCCCCGCGCTCTCCCTGGGCCCCTCTGCGGCCTGCTGGTGGGAGGAGGATGCAGGGCTGGGACTCACCTATGAGCTGGAGCTCCTCAGAGTCCTCAAAGCACCGCCCAGCAGCAATGAGCAGCACAGCTGCATTGATGCCCGAGTGGAGGCTGGGCTCAACATCAAAAGCCTTGCGATACCTGGGGTGGGGGTGGGGACTCAGGGCTGGCCTGATGCCCACAGCCCCATCCTCCAGCCCACCGTCCACTTGCTGGTGCCCCTTACCAGTGATAGGCCTGCTCCCGGTGCCCGGCGTCCTGGAAGCCAGAGCTGAAGAACATGTCCTTGTAGACACGGCCACACATGCAGTAGAGGTCGGGCGCCACAGAGCCCTCACCCTGGACCAGCGGCAGCAGCACGGCCAGTGCCTTCTCCCGGTCCCCGGGCCTGTTCCTCCTAGGGAAAGGGGAACACAGGCCGAGGGCTTACCCGATGGCCCTGCCCCACTCTATCCACGAACCCCTAGACCCTGGACAGCAGAGACCCTTCCAAAGGCCTGATGATAATGAACCCAGAAGAGCTGTGACTCTGGTCAATACCGGCCTTTCTAGAAGTAATGATCCCAGAGAGCAGTGATTCCTAGCAGCCGTGACTCTGAGGGACAGTGACTGTGGCAGCTGTGAGCACTTGGACAGCAGCGGCGCCGGGCCACCGCTCCCCAGGCAGCAGTCACAGAACCACAGGGCCCATGTGACATCAGTGTGACCCCGGTCAGCGAAGTCCCTGAACAGCACGGGTCCCACACTGCAGTGACCCCACACGGCAGACAGCCATGTCCCCAGGCGGCTAGGACCTGAGCCTTGCTCTGCCACTCACCGGTTGAGGGCAAACGTGTAGTGGAAGCAGACATTGTGCTGCTCAGCCACATCGCAGGTGGGCAGGGCCTGCAGGGTCTCCACCAGCCCGATGATGGCCGAGTAGTCCTGCGGGGGAGCAGCGTACACTGGCACGATGGCCTCTGGCGGGGGGGACCCTGACGGAAACCTTGAGTTTGGGGTCCCCTCCCATCCCTGACACGGCATCTTCCCACCCGCCACACCTTACACAGAGAACCCACCGTGTGCCCCAGCTTCCCTACCGCTCTGGGAGATCGTGACATGATCATCCCCTATTACAGGTAAGGAAACCGAGGCTCGGAGACATGAGATCATTTGCTCAAAGCCACCAGTGCAGGGGTGGCACAACCAGGAGACGGACTCGGGTTCTTCTGACCCCGCCTGCCTCTCTAAGGGCCACACACCTGCACATCGCGGTAGGAGAGCAGCAGGTTCATGATGATGTCAGGGCTCAGCAGCTCCACGCTGTCCAGTCTCCGCTGCAGGCGGGCCAGCTCCTGCCGCAGCTGCGGCCCACAGAACCGCTCCCGGGCCCGCCGGATGTCCTGCCGGATGGTCTCCCGGAAGTAGCCACTGATGCCCCCGGCCGAGGAGGGAGGGGGAGAGAATGATGGGGCCTGTCCCTCAGCCCCAGCCCGCTGTGCCCTCACCAGCCTCCTCCTGGTGCCCCCTCTCTGCACCCCATTACCAAGAGTCCGTGGGCGTGCTCTCCAGCAGGCGGGCCAGTCGGCCCACCAGGGGCGTCAGCAGGGCCTCAGTGCCCACCCCGGCCTGGACCAGCCCATCAGCCAGGCCCCTCAGGAGGCCCGGGTCACCGCACAGCACCCGACCAGTGGCTGTCACCACATAAGGGATCAGCGTGTAGCTGCCAACACAATCCTGGTGGGGGGGAGGCAGGAATCGGCAGGTCAGAGGTTGGCACCGGGTTAGAGAGGGGCAGTGAGGGGGGGGGTCAGAGGTCAGCACCAGTGGGGACCGGAACAGCAGAGAAGGGGCACACATCACGAAGGTTGGCAAGAGGGAACAGACGGTCACATGGATGGCAGAGGAATTAGAGCGGTCAGAGGTGACTGAGGATGCCAGGAAAGGTGTGGAGGTCGAAGGAGCAAAGGGTGGCTTCTGCTCACCGAGTTCTTCTGGAAAACATCCTCCTGCAGGGGACAGTCAGATTGGTATTCTGGGTAGTCCCCCCCCACCTCAAGCCTGCCCCTACTGGCCACCTGGCCACCTACCCGAAGGGCCTGCAGGTCAGGGAGGTCAGCCTGGGAGCAGAGGAGCACGTTGTTGGTCATGCTGAAGCTCTCCCGCACACCAAGGTGGTAGAACAGGGAGGGCTGCGCCAGGGAGCTGCTCACCTCCAGCATCACCACGTCTGCGGGCACACAGGTGGAGGCCCTGAGCCATGAAGCCTAGCTCAGTGGAGAAGGAGACTGGGGATCCACCCTGGCTCAGATGACCTTCCCATGAGACTCCAGCAGGGTCCAGTTTTGCTCTGGCCTCAGTTTCCCCCTTCTAGGTCCCTCTGGCTCTTATACAGAACCGATGATATCTGTGGTGTTGCAGAGAGGACGGAGCTCAACGGGCTGGGACCTTCATCCCACTGTTCAGAGCCTGTGGGCACTGAGCATGGAGGAGAGGTGCTGTGCACCAGCCACCAGCCTGTTCCAGGCCATTTGAAAGGCAGGTGTTGCACCGACATACCCCGAGTCCTCAACGCAGTCTCTTGAAAGGGGCCGCACCGGCCGCGTGTGTAGACAGTGCTGTGCCAGTGTGTGTATAGCTGTTTCTATCTGTGTGTGTGACAGTGTCTGCGAGGGCCTGTATGAGTCAATATATGTGCGACGTGTGAGTCTAAGGCCATGTGTGTCTTTGTGTCCTCGAGGTCGAGTCAGACTTCATTTTTAGGCTGCGATTTTAGGGCCATCAGACAAGCTTGGTTCCCAGACTCTTGGATGAACAAATTAAGTGTCAGGGGCGGGGCGTCCGGGTTGGCGGAAGGGAGGGATGACCAGCGCGGGAAGAGCCACCTTTCTGGCCCCGCCCCTAGCGACCCTGCCCTGCCTCCAGCTCCGCCCACTACCTCGCAACCTCTGGGGCCTCATAACCTAAGCTCCCTCGCCCAGAACCCCGGGCCTAAGGGTCCCTTAGTTTCTCTTTCCGCCTCTCTAGCCCGATCCTCGGAAGTAGTGTGTCACCGACCCTGGAGTCCAGTCCCCCAAAGTACGGCCCCTTTCCCTAGTCCAAGCTCCACCTCCCAGATCCGCCCTCACGAGCTCCACGCGAGATCGTCTTGAGGCTGAGCCCTCCAACGCCAGTCTTGAGATACCACACTGTGCCCCGCTCCCAGCCTCGCCGGGATCCTAACCCCGCTCCCCAGGCACAGTGCCGACTCCAGAGTGCTTTAAGCCCCATCCCCGGACCCCGGAGGCTCCGGACCTGGATCCACTAAGTCCCAGCCCGAGCCCGGCCGTGCTCCAGATCCCCTAAATTCCACTTTTATCACGCCGCTACCTCGAACCCCTCAGCCTAGCTCACCTTGTGCCCCCCAGGACCCCACACCCATCTCGGGGTCTCCCCGGAGTCGCCGAACCACGCCCCTTTCGGCCCTCCCTGGGACCCTAAGCCCCGCCCCGGCCCCGGCCCCGCCCCCAGCGCGCGCTCACCCGCGTTGTAGAAGGAATCCAGCGCCGCGGTGTCTCCCAGCGCCAGCGTGCCGAAGGGCAGGCTGCGCAGCTGCGGTCGTGGTCGCGGCCCGGGGAGCTGCGCGCAGGCCTCGCGCAAGCAGCGCAGGGGCAGCGGCTCCGCTTCGGCTCCCGCCTCGGCCTCCAACCCGGGCTGCGGCTCCCGGGTCAGCACGTAGACCACGCTGAGCGGCCGGCTTCGCGCGCAGCCCCGGCCGGGGGGCGCGGCGTGGGGCCGACCCCGGCTCAGCGCCTCGGCCAGCGGGTCCTGCCAGCAGCTGCCGGCGCGCTCCAGGGCTCCGGACCGCAGGCACGGCTCTGCCGTGCGGGAGCGCTCGGGCGGCGGGTGCCCGGCTCTGGGCACCCGGGGAGGGGCAGGAGCCAGTGGCTACGGATCCAGGGATCTCAGGATCGGGAATCTGGTACGGGAGCTGGAAATCCAGACTCGGCCAGAGGTCCTGTTCCGGGAATCTGGAGCCCAGGGCGAAACCCGGGGTGGGACTTGCAAGGTCCTGAGGATCTGAAGTCGGGGATTAGGTCCCGGGAATCGGGGACATCCAGTGATCCGCGGCTCAGAGTCACGTAAGGGATCCCGGGAATCGGTCCGAGCGTTTCCACCACCCGGCCTCCGCAGGAAAGAGTCGGCCGTCGCTCTCCCCTGCCCTCACATGTAGGCCGGGCCCAGCCCTTTCCCGGCCGACTGGGAAAGCTCCACCCTCGGCCCTGGGGCAGAGCCGCTCCCTAGCGGCCCCGGGACTTGGCCTCTCCCCTCCCTCCTCTCCTGCCAGAACCACCGAGACTGGCGGCTTCCGGAACAGCCTGCCCCCCTGTGCTGACCAACCAGTGGTTGGTCTGATCAGGGCAGGCGCCTGTAAGATGCGTGCCCAGGCCAGGGCTGGGGGGAAGGTGTGAACTGCAGCACCTGCCCTGCAGGGATCTGTTGAATGAGTGGATCTCCAGAGACATCAGAGTGCTCAGAACACAGTGAAGAGCCTACATCCTCCGGGGCCCTGCTGTGCAGGCGGGGAGGGACTAGCAACGAGGAAGCCTGCTTCCTGGCCTGCCAGGAACGTGGTACTTGGCCTCTGAGCCCAGGTCTTTGCCCTTTCTCCAGGGGGCTGCTTTCCCCAGAATCTAACCTGCTATGGAGCCTTGCTAACCTCTGACCTCCACCCAAACATGACCACGGGACCTGAATCCCCACACAAATATTTCTCCACCTACCTGAAGAAGAACCAGAAATTTCAGCCCTTGAGCTACCACAACTGCACAGCCCCCCAAACCCCTAACCTTCCAGTGTGAGTTAGTGAGGCAGCAGTCTGATGTAAACCTCAGTGGGTTCTGGAATCAGGAGCTGGGGATTTAAGAGAGTCTCCAAGATCACTTGGCAAGCCCAGGACTACCTGTCAGACTGCAGTTACCATAGTCTTAACTGTGTGTTGCTCTGCCACTTTCTAGAATGTGACACCAGCAAGGTAACTGCTGGATAACCGTTACCCTGTGGAAGAAAAATGCACCTTTCCTGGCTTGACTCTGAGTTCAAACCAGCCCCGAATGGGACAGGCAAGTAGTAGTAGAGAATGAGAACTTGGCTCACAAGAGACGCAGGGGTGGAGAACAGATGACTTAGAAGGCCCAGGCATGGGTCAACAGGGTGAGATGCTGCGCAGGTGTCCCCACAAAACCACCTACCTGTAGGACCTGGAGGACACCAGGGGGCTGTCAGTGGATGCTTGAATCCTTCCAAGTCCTCCACTACATGCTCCTCTGCCCTTGGCTTGCACACCTCTAGAGATGGAAGCCTCACTACCTTCCGAGGCCAACCCTTCCATCTTCCTGACTGGAAGGTCTTCCTTGAATGGAGCTGAACCCTGTGTCTCTGCTCTGCCCTCCTGAGTTTTTCCCAGTAACTGGGAGAGTCCTGCAAGTCAGGAAAGGTTTAAAGTGATTTTATTTTTAAATGAGGGCAGGAGAGCAGAGGCAGTTAGCAATGGGGAGGGTAGCCAAGGGTCCGGAAGCTGAATGGGAGAGATAAGAGGCCCGGCTGCCAGGGTATCCTAGTGAGCATTTTGTGAACCTTGCGGTAAGGGTGGCCCACGCCCTGGCCTGAGGCCCAGTCGATGCCATACTTGGGAGCTGTGGCCTCAGACACTGCGTAGCACCCACTGAAGTTGGCCTGGTAGCGTGATCTGTCCCACCTGGCACCGTGGACAATCAGCACAGTTGCTGCTGCTCTGCATGGTGGTCCGCATTGTGGGTGGTAAAGGGCTTCCTGTTGTGGGAGCTCAGGGAGTCCCCTGGCCGGGAGGGGTTGGAGGCACCCTGGAGCGGGACACCATGCCTGGCCCCCTCGGAGAGATGATCTCGCAGGAGCCTCAGAGCAACCGTGAGGGGGATGTTAGCAGGCCCCAGGAGAAAATAGCAGCACCAAGGAGCCAGGGGCTTGTCCCCAGGTCACCCGGCCAGTCACAGGGCTACTGGGACTTGAACTCAGGACTGTGGCTCTGAAGCCACTAGCCCCTCCCCCACCTGCCCCTCCCCAAATCCCCAGCTCCCACCAGCAGCCTGAACAAGTCTGCAGGGTGGGGTAGGGGAGAGTGGGGTGGGACTTCCCAGTGCCTGTGCGGGCAAGGGCACCTCCTCATAACCACTTCCCTCTTGGAAGTCTCTCAACAGTCACGGTGTCTCTGAAAAAAAAAAAACAAAAAACAAAAAAAAAACCCCACAAAACAAAAAAAAAAACCCTTTCCCGCTTCCTCTGCCAAAGCAGATAACACAGACACTCAGCAGGGCCTCCGATGGCTCCCACAACCTCTCTCCCGGCCTCCTTGCCCATTTTACAGGGGAGGAAGCTGACACGGAGGGCACTTGCCCAAGGTCACATGGTTAGTAAACAAAAGAGCTGGATTGAAACTCAGGACTGTTTGCCTCTAGAGCCCAACTTGTTCACTCCTGCACTATTCCATCTCATGACTGCCATTTCTCAGATGAGGAGACTGAGGCCCACAGAGGGGAAGGAATTGCCCTGGGTCATTTATGGAGGTGGTGGTAGCACTGGGGAAGGATCCAGCCTCCCTTAACTTCTTCCCCTGCTCTGGGCCCCACCTCAGGCTCACGCGCCTGCCATGCCCTCTGAGAATTTGTCCAGCACCAGCTGGTAGTGATCTGCCTCCCCAACGAGGCGGAAGGCCTCAGAGTGGGCAAAAGTGTGGTTGCCAATAAAGTCCTCCAGCTCCCCCCCTCCCCCCCCCCAGCTCCCAGGTACCTGGGGGGAAGGAGGAGGCAGGGATGGAGGAATCCTCAGATCCCATGGTGGGGATTCAGAGTGCCAGCGAATTGCCCCCCCCCCCCCCCCCGCCAAGGCCCCTGGGGCCCTGGGGGGAACTTACCCTGAAAAGCGAGCTGGCGCAAATTCTCATTCCCCAGCCAGAATTCAGACTCGGGCTTCCAAAACCGGCTTTGTAAGAAGACCAAGAGCAGAATAAACCCACAGGACCATCCTGTTGCTTTTGGAACACTTAGGGAGGCAGAGGAGGCCAGCACAGGAGACGGGGAGAAGCAGGGGGCAGGTCAGCAGAGAGCGGGCGCACTGTGAGGGGTGGGCAGACACCTGCCCCCTCTTTGAACTGGGGGCTTGTTGATAATGTGTGAGTCCGAGTGATCTTTGCCTGTGAATAGTGATGAACTCCACATTCCCTTACTAACTTCTGCCGACCGTCCCCCTCCTGCCGGAGCCTGACAAGTCCCGGGGTGACCGAAATGAGAGAAACGTGGGGCCTGCCCTTGGAGGATGGTCAGTCCTGCTGGGAGTCAGATCAAAACAACCTGCTCTAATTTAGAAGAATCAAGATATTAGAGCAGAGAGGTCACCTCCAGAGTCCCAGGCTCGAGTCCTGGCCTTACCCTGACGTCCCCCAGCTCCCACAGCAAGCCAAGCAGTCCCCAGGCCCTACAGAGTTTCTCTCCTCAATACCCTTCAGTCTAAGGGCCTCTCCTTCCCTGGCGGCCCGGACCCCTGCCGTCCTCCTAACCTGAGTCCCGGCCTCGGTCCTATCCCCCACCGCAGTGTACCTTCCATGGTGCAGCCCGAGTCTTTTTCCTAAAACGTAAGTCTGACCAGGTCCCTCCTCTGTTTACAATGCTTCCATGGCTCTCCATCGCCTCCCATGCTCCTCAGTCAGCCATTCCGTGCCCTCCATAAACTGGCCTCTGTAGAGGCCCTTAATCCATGCTTGACCTACACCAGTCCAACACCGACACGCCTGACCTCTTATCTGTCTTCAACTCATTCACACGATCTCCTCAAACCCTCTCGTCCTCTCCTGCCTCCCTGTGTGTTTGTCTTTCCGTCTACCTGGAATGCTCTTCAGCCCCCCATCTATCTAGAGAACTTCTACAGAGCCTTCAAGGCCCTTTCAAATGGCATCTCCTCTGTGAAGCCTTCTCAGACTTCAAGCCCTCTGGGAGCTCAGGAAGCGTTTGCCGTGGCTGGGAGGAAGGCCTTGGCTCCAGTGGGCTCTGGCTCCCCCTAGGGGCCAAGAGGAAAAGTGTCCGCTGGACCTGGCCTCGGAGCCCTTTGAGCCTCCCTGACACTCACCAGCCCCCGACTTCTTTGGTGTCCTTGTCACAACAAGCCGGGAGGCTCTGCCCTCGAGTAGGCATAGACAGCACCAGCCACTCAACGTGGCACGCCGGCTCAGCAGCTCCTGGCAGCTTCTGGGGCCTACAGAAGGGGAGATGGGCTGAGGGGAGTTGCCAAGGGGTGTTGCCAACCCTCACCCTGCAGACAATGGAACAGGCCAAGGGTGGGACCCTGGGAGCCCTCTCAGCTCCATCGGGCCCCTGAAGAGAGGCTCTACGGAGGGCTGGGCCATGTCTGGCGGCCGATCGACACCCCAGCACCACCTGATGCCAAGTTCCTGTCTCCCGCGAAGGCTGCCTCCAGGCACCACAGCAGGGGCGCTGGGTCTCCTGCCCCAGGAAAAGACAGAGTGTTGGCTCTGAGGTCTGAGTACTTCCAAGGCCCACAAACCAGAGGGGAGGTGCCCAGGCCCCTCTCCTAATCCCCCCCCCCAACTTCTCCCAATCTTCCATCCCCCCACAGTGGATTGCTCAACAGCAGCCGAGCAGAGACACCCCGGTCTAGTCCTGGGGAAAGAAGCAAAGAAAGCAGAGGACCATGGTCCCACACACTCAGCAGGCTCACCCTTGGGGCCCATCTTGCCAGGTGGTCCAGGTTGCCCTGAAATCCCGGAGGCCAAGGTGCCTTAAGTCCCACCCCGTGCCCAGAGCAATGAGGGACTCGAAGCCCGAAGTCAGATCCCAGCTGCACTCCTTGCTGGCTCTGTGATCGGGAGCACGCAGCTTATCGTCCCTGGGCCTGACGTTCCCGCTCAGCAAAATGGGATAGAACCAGCCACCTCACAGAGTCAACCTTAGGGTGCTGGGCGTCCAGCCTGGGGCCTGGCACACACTAGGTTCCTTGCCCCTCGGTCATGGCCTCTCAGCATAGACAGTAATCGCTGCATCCCCAGCCTGCCCACTTCACTCCAGGTCCCTGCCCGCTTCCCGGCATCCCTGACCTTGAGGGCCTGCAGCGCGTTTCTCTCCACGACTTCCTGGGGCTCCAGGACAACTGGGCAGGAGGACAGTTTTGCTGGCTTCCAGTTCCCTGGGTTCTGCAGGAAGACGCAGGGTTGGGTGGCCACAGGGTGGGCATGGGGGAGTGGGCATATCTCCTCCAGACCCCTTTGTGGTTCTCTTTCCATCTCCCAGATTCCAGCTGTCAGGACCCTTGCCTCCAGAGCTGCCAAGGGTCAAGGGTTGGCACCACTTGCATCTATTTGCATAAATTTACAGTGCAGAGCCCAGATGATAAAACTCCCACCCTGCTCCTTGAGGCTAAGTGCCTGGGTGGGAGAAGGACACCCAGGGAAGGAGTGAGGGTTGGTGGGGAGGGCAACCTAGACGCTGGGCAGCTGGGGTGGCCCTGGGTCCTCAGGCAGGCCGGCTTCCCAAGGAAGAGGAGCAAAAAGGGAGAATGGGGTCCAGAGTAGGCCCATCTTGCTGGTGCCCTGAGGGAGGATGCCAGTTTATAAAGGGGCCAGGCTGGTGGGAGAACATGAAGCCTGACTCCTGAGGGACATCACACCCAGGCTAGAGTCAGCAGAGGGTAGAGGCATTTCCTCCCTCAGCCCTGGAGGCCGCGATGGAGCCCGACTTCTGATCCCGGTCTCTGGGGCTCTGTAGCCATCTCTCCAGACCTTTGGATTCACGTAGGGTTTTCCGCCTTTGCCCCTCTGCTTGTTCTGTGTCTTCCGTGTGGGATGCTCTCCTCTCCATCTCTCCCTGCGAAGCCCCACCTATGTGTGGAGGTCCAGGCCTCCTCCCAGCTCCTGCAGGGGTCCCTCCCTGGTCCTTGTCAAGTGTTATGACCACGGCTACCATTCGTTGGGCACCTGCCGTACTCCACGAGTCCTGCTGGGTGTGGTTTGTGTGTGGCCTCTGTTCCTTATGCAGCCCGGCTCATAGTCATTATTGGCCCTGGGTTATAGGCCTGGCACAAAGCAGGCACTCAATAAACATTGGTTAAATGAATGAATAAACAAGGAGAAACTGAGGCCCAGAGACAGAACATAGCTTGTTCACTCTCTGGCACCTCTATGCCCAGAGCCACAGAGATTTTGCCCAAACTCCCCACCGGGGAGACACTCTCGGCAAAGTGACTTCATGCCCACTCTCAAGTCTGTTGGGGAGACCCCGGCAGCACCTAGGAAATAGTTGCTAATATAGGCAGGCCTGGAGGCTAGGAGGCCAGTGAGGAGGCAAAAGCCACAGTCCAGATGCGAGGGTTGCGGTCTGAGCTGGGGAGAATCCTCAGGGGACAGCAGAGGACAGGGAAGGCTCACTCCCTTGTTTGTGCACCCATCCGTTCACTCGGTCATTTGTTCATCAAGCCTTCCCTGAAGGCCTTTTCTATGCCAGGCCCAGGGCTCGTGGGGGCCGGGAGGGCGGCGGTAGCAGGGGGTGTCGGGAAGGTAGAGGCCGAGTGTGCCAGACTGGATGGATGCATGAGATGGACTCTCTGAAATCGTGAAATTTCAATTCCAGGGATCTCTCCTCCCCAAACTCTCCCACAGGTGTGCCAAGAGCTACAGACAAGCCTAGTTAACATGTGCTATTTTTTAAAAAAAGATGTATTTATTTGAGACAGAGAGCATGAGCGGGAGGGGCAGAGGGAGAGGGAGAGAGAATCTCAAGCAGAATGAGTGTGCAGCTGGAGGTGGGGCTTAATTTCACGACCCTGCGATCACGACCTGAGCCAAAAGCAAGAGTTGGATGTTTAACCGACTGTGCCACCCAGGTGCCCATCATGTGTTACTTATAATACATTTTTTTAAAGATTTTATTTATTTATTTGACAGAGAGAGACACAGCGAGAGAGGGAACACAAGCAGGGGGAGTGGGAGAGGGAGAAGCAGGCTTCCCGCTGAGCAGGGAGCCCGATGTGGGGCTCGATCCCAGGACCCTGGGATCAAGACCTGAGCCAAAGGCAGACGCTTAATGCCTGAGCCACCCAGGCGCCCCAATAAATTTTTTTTTAATGTGGCACCTGGCAGGCTCAGTTGGTGCAACTCATGTGACTCTTGATCTTGGCCTTGTGAGTTTGAGCCCCATGTTGGGTAGAGATTAATCAAAAAAAAATTATGCACTGTTTATAATAATCAACAAGGAGATGCCTGGGTGCCTCGGTCAGTTAAGTGTGTGACTTCAGCTCAGGTCACGATCTCAGGGTCCTGGGATCCCCACTCAGTGGGGAGTCTGCTTATCCCTCTCCCTATGCCTCTCCCCCTGCTTGTGCTAATAAAGTCTTTAAAAAAAAAATCAACATGGAAGTGACCCAACTGAACATTGACAGGATACAAGCAAATAAAATATCACCATCTGGACAAGTCATAGGGCAAATCTGAGCTCTAACAAAAGGGGCAAAGTTGCGGAACAATATGTATAGCCCGATCCCACTTTGTATTTTAAGAACACTGAATGTGTGTAAGTATGTTGTAAATTTACAAAAAGAGTCTGAAACAAATTGTTAAGCGTAGTTATTTCTGGGAAGTGGGGCCCAGGGAAAGTGTTCCTCACTCTTCATATCCATTTCTGTATAGACCTTGTGTTCCCTACAGGCATTTACTACTTTGGAAAAAGCAAACATCTGATAAAGAAAGGTCCTTAACTGAGTGGAAAACCAGAAGGAGATGGGGGCATTTCCTCCCTCAGCCCTGGAAAAATGGGCATTCTCCCCACCTGAACTTAAGCGCTGGGTGGGGAAGCCAGGGGAGCGGGAACCAGGCAGGAGAGACTGCGTGCGCAAAGGCTCGGAGAAGAGAGAAAGCAAGACAGGCTGGGTAGCAAGAGGGAGATCCAAGTATTGAGAGAGGGGTGCTCGAAGGGGAGGCTGATGCCTGAGATGGGGGCTCTGATGGGGGTGGATGGGGAGGGGTGAGGAGGTGGACTCTTTGTATGGCGGTGGCGGCACAGGTTAGCTGGGAGGCTGAGAAGTGGCTGGAGCTGCTTGTGGGCCCCGCGTCCCTCAGAGCCCCCTCAGAGCCCATCCAGCTGGAGGGCAGGGAGGCTGGGCCTGGGGGAGGCAGAAGCCAAAGGCTGTGCAGGCTACACAGCTGGAAGGGTGATGCGTGCCCTGGATGCAGATGGAGCACGTGCACCTGCTCTGAGTCTGCCCCACATGCCACCGAGACGGACACTGCTATTACCCCACTTTACACGTGGGGAAGCAGGGCCAGAGCTGGGAAATCACGTCCCCCCTCATTCACACAGAGCAGTCGGGCTCCACAGGCTGACTTCACGGCTGCCACTGTGATCCTCTATGGCCCCTCTGCTTCCTCGGACAATCATAGGATGAAATCTGATAACGCTGTCACTCTTAGCCTCATGCCCCATTTCCAGCAAGTGCCCAGCAGTGAGAGGTGTTATCAGTCACGGGAGACTTCTGGGTGGGGGCGGGAGCTGGGAGAAGAGGTGCGCATGGGAGGGCAGGGGCTTTCCGGGAGGGCCTGAGTGAGGAAGGCCAGAAGTGCAGAAATGGCTGTGAGTCCTAGGGGCATCTCCCCTTTGGCATTAGGGTGGAGACCTAACTTTAGGAGCTGAGAGAGCCTGGAGATGCCTCTACAGGAGAATTCTGAACTTCTGCTTATTCTGGAGTCAGAAAAACCTGGATTCAAATCCTAGCCCTGCCCCGTCCCACTGGGTGATCTTGAGCAAGTGTACTTACCTTTCTGAGTCTCCCACAGATTGATCTATAAAGGGCTGCGGGGCAGGGGGATGGGGAGCGTTAAAACACGTATAACAAAATAAAATATTTTAAAAGGTGATGGGGCGGCTCCATCGGTTAAGCAGTTAAGCGGTTAAGTGGTTAAGCAACTGCCTTCTGCTCAGACCATGATCCCTGGATCCTGGGATGAGTCCTGCATCAGGCTCCCTGCTGGGGGCGGATGGGGGGGAGCCTGCTTCTCCCTCTCCCTCCCCTGCTGCTCCCCCTGCTTGTGCTCTCTCTCCATCAAATAAATAAATAAAATCTTTTTTTTTTTAAAGTGATAGTAGCAGTCCAAGGCTGAGTTCCCATTAAGGCGAGGACGATGGCTATACCCCACCCCCCACAGATCCACACACAGCCCAAGACACGGGACATGAAGCACAGTGCTGGAAAGAGTTCTTTTATTTGGGGGCAGTGCCAGGCAGGGGGCCTGCAGGCATGATGGATAGAACAGGAGGTGGTTGAAGAACGCTCTCAGCTGCAGGTACCAGGCCCGGGACAGGAGGCTCGAGCCTGCTTGATAGCCCACAGGGGCCAGATATTGGTGGCCAAAGTTTTTCCCACCCCCAGTGCCTACAAGGGGGCCAAGAGGGCAGCCTCTTCGTCCTCCTTCCCCCGCGGAATCCAGGCCTGAAGGGGGGTCAGATTCTGCAGAGGCCAGACAGAGAGGGCACTCAGGGCAGTGGCCCTGCCTAGCTGGGCTCAGGACCCCCACCCCTGGACAGCAGGCAGTGGCCGGAAGCACACACTTTGAGGGAGGCTGCAGCGACCCGCCCCACCACACACTTGGCACACGGGGGTCTCAGGGCAGCTCCCCTTCCTAGAGGAAAACCAAACAGCACACGGCACACGGGGGCCTCAGGGCAGCTCCCCTTCCTAGAGGAAAACCAGCCACAGAGCCGCAAAACGAAGGCTTGCCTGGGCTATTACCTACTGGCTCTCCTCCCTGCTGGCAGCATGAGGGACAAAGACAGGTGGGCTCAGCTGGGCTCTCAGACACGGGCCCAGGCTGAGTCCCGGCCCCAGCCAACAGGGGGCAGAGAGAACCCCACGCATTGAGGAGGGAGAAGTGTGGCTCACATGGGTGACGTCAGGAGGAAGACATTGCCCTTAGGGCCGCCCCATTGAGAAGATAGTGCACTGGTGCTAAAAGGGACCCAAAGGGCAAGAGTGGGGTGGGGAAAGTGAGCTGGGACTCCGCTGGCTGGCCAGGTACTCACAGTGTCTGGTAGGTGCTGTCCTTGGCCTTGAGGAAGCGTAAGACGAAGAAGGCTGCTGCCTGCAGGCTCAGCACTAGCACAACGCCCCCAATGAAGCTGGCCCCGTCAAAGCCAGGGCTGTGGGCTTCGGGAACTGGGGGGCTCCCTGCAGGGTGCAGGTCATAACGGGTTGCTGTGGACCAGGATCCCAACCCCACCCCAATAACCAGCACAGTTACCTGGAGGCCCCAGTCCTCACAATGAGAGCCTTGACCAGCAGGCTCAGAAGTTCAGCCCAGATCCTGTGGGCAGTTGGGAAGTGCCTGGTGGGACAGGGGCGGGCCTGGCTAGGGGGGCTGCCGGGGGGGGGGGCTTGGCTCCAGCCCTGGCTCTGTTCCCATTTGCTCTGTGGCTTGATGTCTTTCACATTCTCTCTGGGCTCAGGACTGCATGGTCCTGAGAGCGATGAGCTCCCTTCTAGCCTCCCTATCCTACATTGGCCCGCTAGGGTGAGGATGGACCCAGAAGTTGGGCCTCTGACCTCTTCGGCTCAGAGCTTCTTTTGGCCTTGGGTCTCAGGGTTCAAAGCCCAGATGCAGATGATATCGTCCCTTTTCAGGACTCCTAAGTCCCGAGACCCTGGAGTCACCTGATGTCAGAGCCCTTAGAGAAGGAAGAAGTGGAGGCCCACACCCTACCAAGTGGACAAATGGAGACTAGGTGATGTGTGTCAGAGGGAGAAGCTGGGTTCTGAGGACCAGACCTGTCCAAAGTCACCTCACAGTGAAGACAGAGCCAGTCACACAGTGCTCCCTGACTCTTACCACCCTCCCACCCCACCCCCATCTCAGGGCCCATGGTTGCCAGGCTGTCTGGGTGACTCCCAGCTGTGCCACGTTAGCCATCAACCCCCACTAGGGATTCTATTTCAGGCCCTAGGCCAGGTGCCAGGGCAGGGCTGGGGGCAGAAGATCATTCTGGGGCAGTGGAGAGGGGCCCAGCTAGGAGCCAAGTCTACTTCTCGGAGGGTATAGCTTGTGTAAGCGGGTCTGAGAATATGAAGGGCAAAGGGTGGTCCCAGCTACAGCTCAGGGAGCCCCAGAGAAGGACACTGGGGGAAAAGGAGGAGAGGGAAGAAATGAGCTACCCAAGACTGATCTGGGGCTCAGCCAGAAGGAGCTGAGCCATCAATAATTCAGCCTCTAAGATCAAGTTTCTGGTTTTAATTAACCAAAGACTCTGCAGCCATCCCTACCAAGGCTGGTGACCTCCAGGCCCTGAGGGGCAGTGGGAACCAAGGGGCAGAGTTCTTACTTCTGCTCTGCCAGGAGCCTGCCTTGGTAGTCACTGAGTACCTCATTGGCTACCTGAGCCATCCGTACACGTTTCAGCACCAAGGGCAGGTCCTGAGAGGGTCAGCCTGAGCTCCCAGAACTGGTGTTGGGGACAAGGGACAGGAACCATCATTTCCTGATCGCTTTCTATGCATCAGACCCTGAACTAGGCTCTATACACCTGCTCATAAAATCCTCACAGCAACCCATTTTACAGATGTGGGAACAGTCTCAGCAGGAGAGGTCACAGGGCTGAGGTCACAGGGCAGGTCAGTGCCTGAGCCCAGCTGTCTTTGCTGGCACCTCTAGTCCTCCCACCACTCCCATTCCCCCGGGTAGCACCTACCTGTTGTGACTGTCTTTGGTTCATAGGTGGAGTAGTGGTGGGCAGCTGGAAAGACAGGGAATCCATACTAAATCAGCCCTCCCACTCCCTGACTCCCACCAAGACCCCAGCGCAGGCCAACAGATGGAATTCTGACTCAGATCAGGCCCCCTGTTCCAGGTCCAGGTCCAGGTCCAGGTCCAGTTCCAGCTGACGTACTTTCAAGCCTTAGTTCATACCATTCCTTCCACCAGATGTGCCCTCTCTCCATCTCTACGTTTAAGGGTCATCTCTGATGACACCTCCTCCAGGAAGCCCTCCCCCCATTCCCTTCTGAACTTTTGATTCGGAAGTCCTCACTGTGTTTTAAATTAGACGAGCCAACTCCTCCATGCCCTCCACACATCTGTCCTGGATCCTTTGGCTGTGCCAATTTTTAACTGGGGAAACAGGCCAGAGAGGGCAAGGGACTTTTCAGTGAGCTAAAGGCAGAACTGAAATTGGACCCAGGTGTTCATGAGCATTGTCTGCTCCCCGAGAGAGGCCAATTCCTTCCTGGAGGGCAGGCTCTGGCTGTGGACACCTCAGTCCCCTCTCTCCAACTTGGCTTAGGCCAGCAGGAGTCCCCTTACCTGGACACGACTCTGAGCGGTTGTAGACAGAACAACCTTCCTTGACCTCAGCTTGGGCCACACAGTGTCCTGGTGGGAGAAGGTATAGGGGAGAGATATGGGGAGAGGGGCCAAGGCCCTGGGGTTCAGAACTTGGGGCACTCGATTCGGGGAGGACCCAACTCCGTACCTGGCTCCTCTGGCCGACACTGCTCCCACACGCAGCCGGAGAGGTTGTGTGCTTTGTGCCCCTCCACACAATGCTCACAGAGCTCGAGCTGTTTGCAGGCCCCTCGGACAGCTGGCCAGATATTCAGGCGGAGCAGGGCTCCCCGCCCAAAGCCTCGAGCTCCTTTACCTGGGCATAGGAGCAACTCCTTGAAACTGAGCTGCACACCCCCCTTCCCCACTACTGTGGCTCTCACCCCTTTTCACACTTACACTCACCTGGATCCCCTAAGGCCCACTACACACCTGGAGTTTCCACAAACACATGGTTACACAACCCCCAACCTCCCCCACATTCACCCAGAGTCCCTTCCCTCTGCATACACCTGGGGTGCCCTGATAGATGTGGAGCTGACACCTCCAGACACACCTGGGGTCCCCTCCAAACACCTGAAGCCTCTAATCCGCCACACCTGGAGCCTATTACATACAGATGTTCCACACATGGCGAGAACCCCCTTCACCCACCGCTGGAGCCCTGAACTCTCTGGAAAGTTCCCTCCTGACCCCCGCCCCCCAGCCCAGACCGCTCCAGAACAGGCGGCTGGATGAAGGTAGGCTCCGCCTGCCCCTGCCCGGGCTGGGCCTCCAAACCAGACCCTGGTCCGCGTTACCAGCGACAGCAAGCTGGGCACACAGGAGAAGGCAGCAGCAGCCGCCGCAGAGCGCGACCCGTAAGGCGCGGGGTCCCGGCGCGGCCATGGGCGGGGCGAGGCCCGGGGGTCGTCGGAGAGCTGGTGTGGGGCGTCCCTCCCCGACTCGTCTCCGCTGGGATGTGGGGAGTGAGACCCAGGCAACCTGGGCGTGACCAGGTGGGCGTGGTCATTCTGGGGCGGGGCCAGCGGCTCAGCCGGGGTGGGGCCCGGTCGTCGGGGGCGGGGTCAGGCGGGGGCGCGGCTAGTGGACGCGGCGGGGCGGAGCTTAATTCGGTGATCTGGGGCGGGGCTCGGACAAAAGGGGGCGGGATCCAGGTGTATCAGCACACCCGGTCCTGGGAGCCCCCACCAGCAGCTTCACGAAAACTTCGCTCGGTGGTTAGTAGCGGTACTTCACAGGTGAGGAAATTAAGGCTCAGAAAAGGTAGGTGGAGGTCACAGTGGCAAAATATGGATTCGAAGGGAGGTCACTTGCCCGCAGGCCGGGCCTTGTCGAGTGAACTCAACTAGGCCCCTCGCCCTTCGGACTGGCTTCAGCTGGCCTCTAGACTCTGCCCACCGCGCTTCACCCTTTCACCTTACTCTCTTCTGCCCCTCAGCCTCCCACCACACCCTCCGACCAAGTTATTGGTCTCATTATTAGTAGGACAATTGGGACTTTCCACAGCCTTCCCTTCGGCCTCAACCGCTCTGGTACCGGCCTCTTCTGGTTCTTTGCCCTCTGTAGCTTCTTCTCGGGTTCCTTAGAGGGCACCTCCTCTTTCTCTCCCCCCCTTCACTTCCACTTTCTTCCCCCTTCTCTGTTGCCCCTCCTTTTCCTCCTTCCCCCTCTTCTTCCCTGGTGGCACGACTCCCTCCTGAGATCTATTCCACCTCTCCTGGGGTCATTTTAGCCATTCCTCTGCCATCGGTTCCGATCTGAAAGCCATCAGGTCTCATATCTCCATCTCCAGCCCAGTGCTCCCTCCCCAGCTGCCACCTATAAGTAATAATACATAGTTCACACTATTGACCACTTACTCTTAGCAGAATATACATTCCACTAAGAGCTTTTACTTGCAGCTTCTCATCTAATGTCCACGACTACCCTCTAGGCATGGCTTTTGTTATCCCCAGTTTGTGGGCTTCTGAAGTAAAATCGGGCACCTGGCAGGCTCAGTCAGAAGAGCATGTGGTTCTTGATCTTGGGGTCGTGGGTGTAGAAATTACTAAAATAAATAAATAAATAAATAAATAAACTTTAAAAAAAGAAGTAAAATCACCTGCCCAGGGGCACACAGCTGCAATGAGGGGGGCCAGAATGTGAACCCAGGATTTGATGGGTCCATCTGCTTCCTGGGCACCTCCACCTGAGTGTGTCTCAGGCCCCTAAAACTGACCCATTTCTTTTCCCCATTCATGATACTTCCTTTTGCCTTCAAAACGTGTATCAAATGTATAATTAATTACTCTTTTGTATCCTAGGCTGTAATTTCTATGAAGGCAGGAACCATGTTTATCTTCTTCTGTAGTTAACTCCCTCTACACTTAAGGGCTAAGTAGGTGCGTATTAAATAACCAGATTGTATCATGTAGTGACCGTGTACGTTTGTCTGTTCTTCTGGTCTGTGAGATCCTCAAGGGCCCCCTACTTAATATCATATTAAGTGTTAATTTGTAGATTGTCCATCTTTCCCCATCAGAATGGATGCTCTGTGAAAAAGCCAAGGATTTTTGTTCATTGCCTTATCCTCTGTGCCTAGAACCATGCCTGGAAAGTAGCACATGCTCAATAAATATTTATTGAACATTGAAAATGCAGGGACGTGGGGGTGCCGGGCTGGTTCAGTCTGTAGAACATGCAACTCTTGATCTCGGAGTTGTGAGTTTGAGCCCGTGTGGCATGGAGTTTACTTAAAAAAAATAAAGAATTAAAAAAGCAAAAAAGAAAGAAAAGAAAATGCAGGCATGTGGCCAGATCATCTCTCTATCCATAGCACCCACTCAAAGCCCAGGGAATTGTCAGTGAATACTGGCTGAATGAACAAATGGGTCTGTGCTAAGAATGTGTGCACTGACGATGCCCAGATTCTTGGGGCTTGGACAGGGGGCCTGTGTGGATATTATCTGTGCCTCAGACACACACCCATCTTCCATGAGAGCCTAGGCCCATGAGATTCCCCAGATGGAAGAGAGAATGGTAAAGGAAGAAGTCTTACCTGGAATGGAGTGCTCACAGCCACCTGGTGGCCACGTGGAGGAACTGCAGGTATTGTCAGCCCTGGTCAAACTTCACTCGCAGCCCCTTCTGGGGAGATGGTGATGTTTAGGATAGAATGGAAGACACAACTGGATTTGGTTATAGGTAGACCAGCTTCACATCCCAGCTCTGCCATTTACTGTGTGATTGGGGGCAAGTCTTTCAGCTTCTCTAGGCTTCACCTATGAAATGGGGATGCAGGGTCTTTGTAAGCCCTGGGATCTGGTCTGGCACCTGGTAGGTGGGAAGGACTGGGCAGGGTATCAGTGGTGGGGAGGAAGCAAGGAAGTAAGGCAGAGGGCATGAGGAGGAGAGAGGAGGAAGAGACAGCCCTTTCTCTAGATAGCAGATCTTTGGGGAAGAGAGACCCAGCTGGCAGTGAAGTCCTCCATTGTCCCATTGGCATAGGGCAGTTTTGAAGCATGGAGGGAGTGCCCATGGGAAAATCCATAGCTTCACTTGCGTCTCTTGGGTGTCTGGGATTTCTCATAGCTGGAAATATCACTGCACTCTTTTTCTCCCTGCTGCCTCCTGATCAGCTTCCATCTTGAATGACACTGTGGCTGTCTGGATCAGGAAGTTTTAGCGAACCAACTACTTCAGTGGAAACGTAGTCACTGATGTTCTTCACCTCAAGAAGGCAACAGTACCTAAGGCAGAACTTTGGGGAAAACTAGCCAAAATGTACAAGACCACACCAGATGTCATCTTTATATCTGGAGTCAGAACCCATGTTGGTGGTGGCTTGGCAGCTGGCTTGGGCATGATTTACAATTCCTTGGATTATGAAAGGAAAATGAACCCAAAGACAGCCTTGCAAGACATGGTCTGCATGAGAAGAAAAAGACCTCAAGAAAACAGCGAGTGGGACATGAGAACAGAATGAAGAAAATCAGGACACCGCACAGGCCAAGGCTGGTGCAGGCCAAAAGGAGTAAAGATTCTGCAGTGACTTTATCTATGGTGATTGTGCAGACTTTTCATGAGAGGATTAATAAACTATGAACATTTGTGAAAAGAAAGAAAGAAGGAAGGAAGGAAAGGAAGGAAGGAAGGAAGGAAGAAAGAAAAGAAAAAGAAAGAAAGAAAGAAAGAAAGAAAAAGAAAGAAAGAAAGAAAGAAAGAAAGAAAGAAAGAAAGAAAGAAAGAAAGAAAGAAAGAAAGAAAGAAAGAAAGAAAGAAAGAAAGAAAGAAGAGAAAAGAAAAGAAAAGAAAGAAAGAAACTATTACTGGCATTCGGAATAGCAGAAGATAGTCTCTCATACAGCTCTTACCTGCCAGCCTCCCAGCCACCTTCACCCATCCCAGAGACCTGCGGGGTGGTTGTTGGGACCCAGCTCTGATGGGGAAGAGAGCAGACACCTGAGTTCTGGGGGGTTGCTGCCCCTGTATGCTCTCTCTTTGGCACCCCCACTTTTCTCCACACTGTGCATATCACGACTCTCCTCTTCCTCTAGACACTGCTTTTTTACTTTAAGCATCCAGTCATCAAGTATTTGTTGAACACCTACAACAATGCCAGGTGTTGTATGTGGTAGTACAGAACAGAACAGTCTCTCCCCTTATGGAACTTATATTCTGGCGGGGCCGACATGTAGTAAAAAAGAAAATACATGAATAAACATAATCTTAGGAATGCTAAGCTCTGAGAAATAATAAATCAAGGAAAGGGGGGAGAGAGGGATGGAGGGGAGGGGGTAATCTAGGATGGAGGTCAGGGAAGCCTGCTTCAGAAGTGACTTGAAGGCAAAGGCCTGAATGAAGTGAAGGGGTTCTAGGCGGAGGGAAGCCCAGGACCCTTTGCAAGGACACACTCATCTGCAGTCTGTGCCCTCAATGGCAGCCTTCCCTGGGGCTTTTCTCCTCTCTCTCTGCTCCCTCCCCGGAGTGATATCCTCTACCCCTAGAAACTCAATTACTACTTGCACACCTATGCCTCCCAGGTGTCCTCCTGTCAGATATACTATTGGTAGCTAGCACAGCCAGTGCTGAGAATGTGCCAGGCCCTCCCACCAATCCTGAGGTAGATACTAACATTATCCTTCTCTTACAGATGAGAAAACAGGCACAAAGAGCCTAAGAAATTCACCCAAAGTCACACAGCGAGGGAATGGAGGAACCAGGATTTGACGACCTCCACCCTCAACTCACCACATCCAACCTGAAATGCATCATCTTCCCCAGTCCCTACCCTCTCCTCTTCCCTTGTACCCTGCCGCTGGCCTGTCACCTCCTTCCCCCTGCACCACACTGACTGAGGGAACTACAGTGGTGCCATGGTGGGGGGAGAAGTCAGTGGGGCCTGGGATCTGAGCCCCTCTGGTTTCCTTAAGCCCTAACCTGATCTCTGCCCTCCACCCCTATCCCACAGGCCTGGATGATTCCATTGAAGATCAAAGCTAGAGACAGAGAAAGGAGAAGCAGCCAGTTCCTCTCCCCCTGGGCATATCTGTCACCCCTGGAAAAGTCAGCTGGGGTGGTGTATGTCCCTGGGACAAAGGACAGGCAGGGCTGGGGAAGACGGAGCTCCTTCACACCCTACCCTGCCAGGATGCCTAAGATGGGGGGTTGTGAGAGGGGCCTGCCCGGGGGACTGCGCTGCCAGGTTTTCTGCTTCCAAGTTCTTCCTGGCTCCCCCTCTCCTGCTGCTTCGGGGAAGTGCCCCCCCAACCCTGCTGGCTTTCCAGATCCTTGAATAAATAATTCAGGTTTTGAAATCTTGCCAGGCCCACCCCTCCCGTGCTAGGAGGGCGCTATTGGGCTGACATGAGTGACGTCACCCAGCTTCTTATCCCAGCCCCAGCATCACGAGGACCTGTCCTGGCAGCACCTCACCTGCCTGGTCACCGTCAGTCCAGATCCTCTACCCTCTCCCTCTCACCCTGGGGCTCATTCACCACAGTCCCCCGGTATCTTCATGCCAGGACCTTACAACCCTCTTCACTTTGTTTTGTCCCCTCAGTACCTCAGCATTTGTGACAGGGTCATTGTGACCTGAAGTCCTATCAGCTGGACACTCCATCTTCCCTTTCCCTCGCCACCGCCTCTGCCACCCTGGGATCCCTGAGCCCCATCATGTCACAGTCACCCTGACACCGCTATAGTTGCCCTGGGGGCTTCCCTTTCTATGGGAGCGTCCCATGGCCACCATCCCCCAAGATCCTGTCACCATGCTCATACTGTCACTGCCACCCACTTCCCTGCTCCCTCGTGCTGCTGTCACCATCACCTCCGGGCTCCATCATCTTGGCAGCCCCCGTCATCCTCACCGAGGACGCCCATTCAGCCTCATCACTCAGTCTCCGTCACCCGAATTCCGTCCGTCTCTGCCACCTGAGGGTCCCATCACCCCACAGCCTTTCCGGGGCCCCCTTCTGCTTCCCCTTACATATTCCCCGAAACCTCCCTAAGACTTCTCCAAGGCTCTCCCACCGGCGCCCCCCGAAACCCCGGCCCGCAGAGGGCGCCGCGTCAAGGACAGCGCGGGCCGAGTGAGGAGGGGGCGGGGCCGCGGCCACGGTCGCTTTTTATGAATGGGGGAGCGGGCGGTGCGAGGCCTCATTACTATGCCTCGCGACGCGCGCTGCGCCCCGGCGCGACGCACCCATTGGCCGGCCGGGCCGCTGACGTCACCGAACCGGGGGCCGGGGGCGGGGCGGGGCGGGGTGACTCACGCTGCTGCTCCCGCGGCCGCGGGGGCTTCTCGGGGTCCGCGCAAACCCTGCGCCGCCCGGACCCGAGCAGAGCCTCCCCGCGGCCCGGCCGCACCAGGTCCCGAGAGGTGAGTAGTAGGCCCCGCCGCAGGCACCAGGCATCAGGAAGGGCACGCAGGATGCTGGGATGCGGGGCCGGCGGACAGGTTCCCAGCGGCCGGCAGAGGTCGGAGGTCGAGACTGGGAACCCAGAATCTGGGTTAGCAGGCGGGGACCCAGGGTCCGGGTGCTGAGAGCCGTCAGCTGGGTGACCCTGCGTGGGGTGCTCTCTCCTCCAAGGCCCAAGGCCCTCTGAGATTGGTCCTCTGAGATTGGGCTGGCAGGAGTCATCTGAGGCAGGGACCCAGGTGTCCGAGCAGGAGGAGGTGGCTGACTTAGGGATCAAGACATATGAGTAGGATGCGGAGTCAGGCCCAAGATCCAGGTGTCCAAGCAGGAGGGGTCGGACTCAGGGATTCAGGCCTCCAGCAGAGGGTGTCTGTTCCAAAGACCCAGAGGTTCAGGCCGAAGGAGGGGTCTGGCGAGGACAGAAGTCTGGGCCCGTGTGAGTTGGGGGTGGGGCAGGGTTCCTAGGTGGTGTTACCCTGGGAGTGCAGGGTGGGGGCTGGCGGGAGCTTCACGCGCATTCTCTGGGGGCGGAGCCTCGGGCTGGCAATACGGAGAATCGTGAGGGGTCTGGCAAGCCTCGGAAACTGAGCGTCATCCTCCCTGATGGGGAGGGATCAGAGCTACCTTCAGTCTAGAGATGTGTTTCCCTTCCCCATTCCTGGGCCTCCCCGGCTTCTCGTGGATCCTAGGGGCCCCCCATCCACTTATGGTAGTCCTTCATCTGGTTCTCTGCAGGTCACACACATGGGAGAAAGAGCCCTGCGGGACCCAGGGAATTGGAAGGGAGAGTGGAGAGACCCAGGACAGCTATAGGAAAATAGGCCCCTGCTGGCGTGGGGGTGTGGGAGGCAGGGGGAGACAAAGGTATCCCGGAAGGAGCCCTTTGGGCATGATTGGGGGACAAGGCACTGGGACCCAGCCAGGTATCACGAGGAGACACTCACAATGTATCCTAAGGGGCACCTCATCCCATCCAGACCCCTTCACCCAGCACACAGCCCTGTCAACTTCTCACAGGGCTTTTCTCCTACAGGTATAACGATGTGGGGTGCAGGCAGCCCCCTGGCTTGGCTCTCCGCTGGCTCAGGCAACGTGAATGTGAGCAGCGCGGGCTCAGCAGAAGGGCCCACAGGCCCAGCCGCACCACTGCCCTCACCCAGGGCCTGGGATGTGGTGCTGTGCATCTCAGGCACCCTGGTGAGCTGTGAGAACGCGCTGGTGGTGGCCATCATTGTGGGCACTCCCACCTTCCGTGCCCCCATGTTCCTGCTGGTGGGCAGCCTGGCTGTGGCCGACCTGCTGGCAGGCCTGGGCCTGGTCCTGCACTTTGCTGCTGTGTTCTGCATTGGCTCGGCGGAGATGAGCCTGGTGCTGGTTGGTGTGCTGGCCATGGCCTTTACTGCCAGTGTGGGCAGCCTACTGGCCATCACCGTCGATCGCTACCTTTCTCTGTACAACGCCCTCACCTACTATTCAGAGACAACGGTGACTCGGACCTATGTGATGCTGGCCCTAGTGTGGGGGGGTGCACTGGGCCTGGGGCTTCTGCCTGTGCTGGCCTGGAACTGTCTGGATGCCCGGTCCACATGTGGCGTGGTATATCCACTCTCCAAGAACCATCTGGTGGTCCTGGCCATTGCCTTCTTCATGGTGTTTGGCATCATGTTGCAGCTCTATGCCCAGATCTGCCGCATCGTCTGCCGCCATGCCCAGCAGATTGCCCTCCAGCGGCATCTGCTGCCCGCCTCCCACTACGTGGCCACCCGAAAGGGCATTGCCACACTGGCCGTGGTGCTTGGCGCCTTTGCTGCCTGTTGGCTGCCCTTCACTGTCTACTGCCTGCTGGGGGGTGCCCACTCCCCACCCCTCTACACCTATCTCACCCTGCTCCCTGCGACCTATAACTCCATGATCAACCCCATCATCTACGCCTTCCGCAACCAGGACGTGCAGAAGGTGCTGTGGGCCATTTGCTGTTGTTGCTCCTCTTCCAAGATCCCCTTCCGGTCCCGTTCCCCCAGTGATGTCTAGTCATACGCTGGTGACCCTTCAGCCCTGATCACTACGGAATTCCAGAATGTTAGGTCCTCCAGGGCTTTGTCCCAACCCCCCCAGCTCCACACCCCCCAAGACCCAGCTGGTTCTGGAGTTCTAGGACATTGGATGTTTCACAGGATTCTGTCCAGATCCTTACAGGGCCCAGCTGGCTCCACGGTTCTAGAATGTTCAGGTGGCCAAGGTTCCACTCAGAAATGTCCCACAGCCCAGCTGGCTTGGAGTTCCAGAATGCTGCTGGGTGATTTACAGTGCCATTCCAAGTCCCTAATCTCCCCCTCCCCCTCGACCTTAATCATGTCACTTTACTTTTGGGTTTCTGAGCTAAAGAGTCAGAGAGGTTAGTCACTCAGTTGTCTAGACAGGAGAAAGAAAGAAAAATGTATCTATATATATGTGCACATACAAAAAGAGTATCTATTTATAATTTATTTATTTACTTATTTATAGGCGGTAAGGGGAAAAAAGAGACCCACACCTTGAAATCCAGGCCATACCAGGGTATCCCCAGTCCCCACACCCCCATTGCTGACCTCAGTTCTTAGAGGGGGGAAAGGGAGAAAGAGAAACCACGTATTTTGTTATTATTTTTGCTTATTTTTTATCGAAGAGATCATAGAAACCAGAGCCTTCTCCTCAGGCCCGCCCCTCTCGGGTTAGCTGGGAGAACACACCAGCCTCTGGTTTTTTATTTTTTTAAGAAGCCATCACCTGAGCAACCGAGAATTCCTCTGCGCTGGGGGCAGGCTGCCCTCTGGTGGCCGTTTGGGGGAAACTGCAGCCCGGCCAGGCAGCTGGGACCAGACGGCGCTCCACCCCAACTCCACTCCAGCCTGGCATCCAGCGCCACAGCCAGGACCTGGGGGCCAGGCCCCACCCTGCGGTGCCCTAGAGGAGGCAGGGTGTGAGCCAACACCTGACCCCTCTGCCAACCGGGGTATGGCCTCCAGTGCGTCCCTATTCCTATCCGTGACCCATCGCCCAATAAAAAAACGATTTTGTGATAAGTATGTTCCTGTCTCAATGTGTGGAAGGGGTGAAGTGGGCCTGTTGTGGGGGGAGCCTGGAATGGGAGGGAATTAGGTCAGGCCTGGGAGCCTGTTGAGGGATCTGGGAAAGCTAGAGACCCAGGGTGGAGTGTGGCTGGCAGGCCAATCTAATGGGCCCCTCTGCTCAGACCCGGGCACTTCCAGGCAAGGACCCCAACTTTTTTTTTTAAGATTTTATTTATTTATTTGTCAGAGAGAGAGAGAGAGAGAGCACAACCAGGGTGAGCGGGAGGCAGAGGGAGAAGCAGGCTCCTTGCTGAGCAATGGGCCCTGATGTGGAACTCGATCCCAGGACCCTGGGATCATGACCCGAGCTGAAGGCAGACTTAACTGACTGAGCCACCCAGGCATCCCAAGGACCCCACCTTATCCTGAGGACAGAAATCAGGGTGCTGGACCCTTCTCAGGTTGAGAATGTCCACGTGCGCTTTTGTTTGGAGCTTTGGCATGAAGTATATGCTCAAAGCATATCCATTTCCTTAATAACAGCTCCTTCTAATTGTGGGTGTTTACTGTGTGCTGGGCACTATGCCAAGTGTACTGCATATGTCACCTCGTTTATGCTGAACAAGCATCCTATGGCACAGATAGTATCTTCTTCATTTTATAGATGAGAAAACTGAGGCTGAGGGAGGGTTAGTGACTGGCCCAAGGCAACATCCATTTCCACAACCTGTGCTCTATTAGCCAATGGCCTCTCCTCTCCTTCTTTCCCAAGCCTGGGGCTTAGGACATCCTGGTCCCTGATTTGTGTTGGGGTTCATTCTCAGAGCCAGAGGCCACATTTGGGAGGAGGTTGGATGGAGTATAGTCATTCTAAAGCTGGAAGAGCTTCTTTTCTATCCAAAGGTGAGTGATGGTAAGTGTGTGCATCCGAGAACATAAGTGTGCAGGTCGTAAGTGTGGGCGTTTTGGAACCAGAAAGAGTATGTTCACCAGGCAAGAGCAGGAGCAGGTTTGGAAGTGTGGCTAAAGAGGAAGCCATTTCTTGACCAGCAAAGCCTCCCGGCGTCCCAAGCCTCCCAGGAAGGTAAAGCCTGGAGATGCGACCCTTAAGAATACCCTTCCATTGTACAGACAGGGAGACTGAGGCCTGAAGAAGAACAGTCACTTGCTCAAGCCCACACAGCTGTGCCAGGCTAGGACTCCGGTCTTTCTCCATTTCCCTGGCTAGAGCTCTTTCACCTAGTGTTCAAGGCTCCTCCCCAATACTGGCCACAGGACTCCAAGGGGAGTGCACCTGCCAACAGGGGCTGGGTCAGAGCTGGTGGAAGGCAGACCTGGGCTGAGCTACACGCAGCTCCAGTCCAAATACAAAGCAGGGTGTGGCCCACCAGGTCAGGTGCAGCCTTCTTTCCCCACCTTCCTGGAAGGTCCCTGGAAAAAGACACCCACTCAGCAAGCACCTCCCCCATGCCAAACTTTGGCCCAAATATTTCACACAACATCACCAAGGCCCTTTGGTTGGTATTATTGTTTTCCCCATCTTACAGAAGAGGAAGTTGAGGCTCTGAGAATAGAGGCCCTCATCCTTCACTGCCATCCTTGTGGACAATGTAAATTTCATAGGGGAGACAGTAATAAAGAGACAAGTTTAAGACTTGGTAAAGTCGGAGAGTTCAGAGTCCTGGGAGAGAAATAAAGTAGGGAAGGGGCACAGGGAGTACATGTAAGCTTTAAATGAAGGCTCCCAAGAAAGACCTCACTGAAGGTGACAATTGATCTGCCTAAAGCCACACAGTAAAGGGCTGAACTGGGATTTGAATTCAGATCCATTTGACTACAAATCTGTTTCTATCCTGGGTAAGGGAGTGAGTTTCAAGAGCAACTCAGAAACAGCAAGCAAGGAAACCCCGGGCAGGGAGCCCTGTCCCCGGGCTAGGGAGAGGTTGGGGGTCTCCAAGCTACCCACAGATCTTTGGGAGGGGCGGTGTGAAGAAGGGCCTCCTTGCTGCCTCACCCATGTTCCCAAGGAGCACTAGGGGGAACCAGAAGGAGAGGGTCCAGGTGCCCATACTATTCTGGGCAGGCTTGGCCCTTTGCCTCCCCATCCCAGCTTCTGGCTCCAGAGCTCAGCAGAGTGTAATGCTTTTTGTTTGGGAGGGCCTGTGGTAGGCCTCCATGCTACGGGCCCTCCTCTTTTTGCCAGGGTGTGGTATTATGGTGGATCTGAGGCATTTCTGGGAGCCCGTATCTAGGGTCTCTCTGCCTTAGGTCCTGGGCCCAACCTGAGGGAGATCTCAATCTGCTCCTCGGGTTGAAGCCTATGTGTGTGGTGGGGTTGGCTGGCTTCTCCTTCCTTCAGGGATTCTGTAGATACAGCTCAGGTCCTCCCTGCACCCCTACCCTGTGCTTCCTCCAAGAAGCCTCCTTAGCTAAGTCCTCCCATGGCCATGAAGATGTGTTTTATACAACACAGCTTGAGTAAATATTATAGAGAAGTCTTGCCCTTAGGGGCGCCTGAAGGCAAGGCTGTGTGTCCCCCTCCAACTGAGGGTCCCTGAGAGAAGGAACATGCCTGCCCTCTCAAACTGAAGACTTCTATGTCTCTTTCTGCCTCAGATTCATCTGGTACTCAGCCCGGAGCTACTCAGCACTGCATGCCTGGTGCATGCGTGCGTGTGTGCGTGCATGTGTGTGTGTGTGTGTGTGTGTGTGTATTTTGGGGTGGGGGGGTGTCCAAGCCCCTGACATTTTTCCAACCCCACACCTGATCCCACCAGCTACAGAGGCTTGGGAGGTGAGCTGGGCAGTGGCTCGGGGGAGGAAAGGGCAGGGGCCCAGAGCCCTGCCTTCCTGCCTGGGTAGGCTCTAGGGCCCGTCTTTCTTTCCCTTCTTCCCAGGTCCTGTGTGGGGGAGGGGAGGAGCCCCGAGTGCTGAGCCCCCGCTGGGGCCATGACCGCCTCTCCCTGCAATAAATGAGGAGACAGCAGCTATTAATATAAGATGAGTTCACGGGCTCACAGCTTCCGCAGGCTGGAAAACAGGCTCCCGGGGCTGGGGGCTGCGGCAAGTCTGGTCGTCTGTCAGATTCTCTCCTGGAGCCCGGAGCCCGCCAGCCCCACATTCCCCAGCTCCTGACACGCCGAGACCTGTATGCGTGCAGACCTATGGGTACACACCATGGGCATACGCAGGCCATTCAGAGAACATACACACATGCACATACATCCAGACCCAGGCGTGTCTGCACACTGGTACACACACACAGATATCATTGCACACATGTTAACAGACCACGTCAACTTCATGTGCACATGTTTGCACGTGGAAGCACATTCATCCATGTGTGTACACACCCTTGCACACAAGAGGACACACACACAGACTTACCCTTGTATACATGTGTGCACATGGGTCCAGACATGCTTGCATACCCAGATCCATTTGCACACCATTGCACACCCACATGTATACAGACACAAAACTGCACATGTATATACAGATCGTACTGGGTCAGGTACACACATTTGCATACAGGACCACATTCAAGGACAGGAATGTATGTATATATGCCCCTTTGCACACACAGTCACACAGGCTCCCCGCTGCTATCAGTGCTCAGCAATCAGGAATTCACAGGCAGACCCTTGGTTTCCAGCCACCAGGCTGGCTCAGCCTCCCCTCCTTGCCTCTCCCCTCCCCCACCCCCATGACAGGCAGCAAGTGCTCCTGCCAACCTCAGCGCCTGCCTTCAGCTTCCCGCCCCCCAGGGGTCCCCAGATCCCTGATTAACCCCCTCGCTAATTGGCCACCAGCCCCTTGACTTTGCTGCAGGCCTTCTCGGGAGCTGGGAGCGAGAGGCTGCAAATTGGCCAAGCAGGATGGGGGCGGGGTGGGGGTGCTATAAGCCCCGTGCCTGGCTGGAGCGAGCAGTGCGCTCCTGATGCCAGGGCTTAGGGGAACACTGACATCATATTCTCTGCTGAGGGCACCCCTATGATTCATGTGTACACAGTCACATGAAGCCTTCCTTGCACACACACTTACACTCACCAGTCACGTGCATGGACATGATTCACTTCACTTTTTTACACAAATGCAGGTGAACATTTGCACATACCCAAGTACATTCGTGAACAAACCCAGTACGTGTACATCTGACATGTACGTATTTTACCCGCTAGATACACAGAAACCTCTTATACGTGTACATCCAAACACACCTCACCTAAACACGTGAATGCAGTCATAGGTGTACAGGATTGCAAGCACGTACATTTACATGTTACCCAGACCTATGAATATATGCCTAAGTGTACTTGTAGGCATATATGAACAGGCATCTATGTGTGAGTGCACACCCGTGGAGTCCAGGCATGCATGCACACGCCACTCACGTGTGTGGTACCTTGATGAACAAGCTACTGGTGGCCACCGAGTAGGGAGAACCCTCTTTAGCCCGCCTCTGGTTCTGCAGAGGAAGCGCGAGGTGTGCGCAGGCTGCTGGTCAGGGTGGGGAGTGGTGGAACCCACCAGGGTGCAAGTGGCCGTTTCCCAGCCTCCGTAGTAGCCTCTGTCTCAACACCAAACGCTGGGACCTCTGCTGGGTTCCCCTCAGCCTTCAGGGCTCCAGACAGAGGGGCAGAGCTTCTGGGGCGTCTGGCTGGCTCAGTCAGTGGAGCATGAGACTCTTGATCTCGGGGTTGTGAGTTCAGGCCCCATGTTGGGTATAGAGATGACTAAACAAAACAGAACAAAACAAAAACCTTAAAAAAAAAAAAAAGAGGGGCGGAGCTTCTGGCTTTAGTCTCTGTTGTTCCTGTCTCCTTGGCTCTGGGCCTGAGCCCACAGGGAGAGTTCTACTCTCTTGTAGGCAGCCTGGGGCCCACAAGAAGAGGATGCCTATGTCCATGCCTGCTGCCAACTTGCTGTGTGACTTTGGGTAAGTTTCTGTGCCTCATTTCCTCAGCTGTAAAAGAGCACTAAAAAGCTTTGGTTGGTAATCCTCCCAGAACTGGCCTGAAGAATGCATGGGGGTCGTGGTTTTTAATGATGTGCTTTACTCAGGCACATTACGTTTGGGAGAGGTGTTATTTCCCAAGACGGTGGGACTCCAGGGTGGAGGGGTCACGTACATCATGGTCAACTTAACTCTTCATTGAATAGGTGAGGAAGCTGAAGCCCAGAGAGGGAGCAGCAACGTGGGAGCTAGAAGACCTGACCTCTGACCTCTTGGCCAGGAAGTCTGCTTCTCTTTAAATATGTATACAGTGGGAGCAGGTGCGTGCATAGTTCCCGAGGCAAGGGCGGGGTGGCTGCCTGCTGAGCGGGGAGCGGGGCTTTGCAGGACTCCTGCCACCACTGTACTGAGGATTCTACTGTGAGAAATTCCTTTGGGTGTGAGAGCCTTTTTTCTTTTTCTTTTTCTTTTTGTGTCCTCCAGCTTCAGACCTCCCTCTAGACACCCTCATCTCCTGGGGCAGAGGGACTGTCTTTGAGGAACACCTGAAACTGCTCCCAGCCTCATTATGAAGGGAGCTAGCTGACAACCACCCCAGAGGCGAACTCACAGGAAATGGTGCCAGGTTGCCCTGGTCCCTGGGCGGCCAGGAGGGGGCAGTGAGGAGCTGGCGGCGGCAGCGCGAAGGCGGGGGGGGGGGGGGGGGGGAGGCGGTGAGGACCGAGTGAGGCTCGCCTGCGATGATGTGTTCCTGTAACTGTGTGCCGGTCTGTGTCCTTGTTTGCACAAGGGCAGGGCTCCGTGTACGGAGTGTGCACGTGTCCCTGGGCCTGGGATCTCGTGTGTGCCCGCTCACGTGTTAGGTGTCGCCTTGTGTGTGTCTCCGGGTCTTTGTGGATGAATGTGCGCGTCTTCACAGGTGTGCGGCGTGCCCTGAGCACCGTGTGTCTGTGGGAAGCCCCAGCCCGCACGTGGGAAACCCACTTTGTTCCCAGGCAGCTCAGGGTGCGAGGTACTTCCAACTCTCAGGGTCCAGGATAGTCGGGCCCTCAAGCCGGCCCACCTGATTTCAAAGCAGGGGCACAAATAACCGTGCCCCGTAAAGGTGGGCGCCAGAGGGTGGGGTAGAGCGGAACGGAAAACCGTAACACGCCCCCTCGGACACTGAACCCCGCGGTTCCGGACGGGAGAGAATCTGAAAGCCGTTGAAGCTGTATGGCGGACAGAGCATGATCTCGGGCTTGAGAGAGACCCGGGTTTGAGGTGTGGCTCTGCTCCTGGCCAGCTGCACGGTCTGCGGCGACTCAACCTCTGAACTTGTTTTTCTCACGTGTACAATGAGACCCTTCCCTCCTAAGGCTGAAATAAAGCGCGTGCAGTCCTAGGCAGGTAGTAGGCACTCAGCACATGCTCATTCTTCTCAGGATTAGCCCTAAGAGGTGAAGCACCGGGTCACAGCTCCCAAGCGGAGGAGCCGGAATTTAAGCTGCGGCCGCCTGCTTCCCAGAACCACATTCCTCCCCTCCACTTCCCCAGCAAGGGCGGCTCCCGACACCACCATTTTGTCTTCTCCCAGGGCGGGCGTCTGGCTGCCTGTCAGTCACCGGCCTCGGGAAGCCAAGTGCTGACTAAACACAGGCCTGAGCCGGAGGGTGGAGCGAGGGGCTCCGGCGGGGCGAGCCGGCTCCCGCGCCCCCTCCCCTGCACCCCCACCTCCAGCGATGAGCTCAGCGCGCCTGGCGCAGCAGTTGCTGACAATTCAAAACTTCTGCCCCCTCTCCTGGGACGCCAGTGGGTGCCTCTCTCTCCCCGAACAGCAGGCGTGACCAGCGGAGTCACCAACCTTGCTCCCCGCCCCCCTCTCCCGGGGCCACCCCACAGCGTCCGCTGGGCCCGGAACTGGATCTGGGTGCCTGCCCATAAATTACCCCCAGGGACAGTCACCCGCAGCAGCTGTGCTCGGAACAACCGTTGCTTCCTGGGTAGGTCATTTTTTTGGGTCAGAATAGAAACCCAGCCCCTTCGCCTTCCCAGGCAGGAGAGGGGGTGTACAGCAGCCTGAACTTTTTATCGGATTCCACTGAAAATCATTCTATTTAAGGTAAGTTGCTTGGGTCTGAGAGGCAGACAAGATGCCGGCCAGATGTTGGGAGGCAACATCAGCGTTCTGCCAGTGCTCCTCTTCCGCCTGATGGAGGACACCAGCGTGTCTCCCCTGGTCCCTACACACACCCCTCGCCAGCTGAGGAGGGCCTGGGCTTCTAAGTTCCCCAACTTGGGTCTCCTCCTAAACCAAAATGGTTTCCAGCCTTCACCTCCACCTCCCACGCAGGGTGCACCATCCAGACCCGGAGGCCTCCTGCTCCTCTCGCCCGCCCACACCAGCCCTCCCTCCAGAGCTCAGCCGCCACCTGCGGCTATTGATGTCGTCCCCTTCCAACCACTTTGTTGCGCACGCGAGCGCGCGCGCGCACACACACACACCCCCAGATGTTGTCCCCTTCCAACCATTTTGTTACACACACACACACACACACACACACACACACACACACACACACACACACACACACACACACACACACACACACACCCCAGAGGTGGCTGAGTAGCTACAAAGATTCATCACATTATTTAAAATGTTGGCATTTACATATTTTTGCATGTATAACATAAAATCGTTACATGGAATCCTCAGGTTATGGGGTGCTGCCGTGGTCCACACATAAGCCTGGCAGGGAAACAAAGGAGACCAGGCTTGGAGCCACAGGGCTTTAAAAAACTGGATGTCCTCCTAAGGGCCTAAGAGGAGCAGGGCGAAGAGGAAGGGGTCACCTCAGGGGTTTGGTTTAACCCCACCCTCCCAGATCTTTAACGGAATCTCCTTTCCCACCCTCAGGGGAGAAAGACCCACTTCCAGACTGTATCCCTACTACACAGATGCCCACTCCCTAAAATCGATGTGGCAAACACACCCAAGAATCCACTGGAATAGGTCCTTATAAATATATTTAATATCAGAGAAAACAAGGCACTTTGGGAGCATTAGGGCTGACTCTCCTACATGTACATCATTCTAGACAGAAAGTAAAAATTGGTTAGTTTCTCAAGTGAGTTAACTGAGTCAAGTTAATACAATAACAGAATTGTTCCCTAGCCCTCACTGAGGCACAAAATGAGGCATATCTCCTAGTGACACCTGGTCCCAGGTCTGAGCTCAAAGCCCGATGCCCCCAGGAGGCCTGACATCTCTCCTGAGCAAAAGCCCCTCGCCCTGGGGCACTGGCCCCCTCCCCAGGCCCCGAGGTCAGGTGAGGGGGGCTGCGGAAGGAGGCAGGCGAGAGCAAAGCTGGGACACGGTGGGAATGCTTAAGCAGGGTCACCAAAGCCACAGAGACCTCAATCTGTCCAAGCTGGCGCTGCAGAGCCGGAGGACCGGCGCCACGGGAAGAGATTTCACATTAGCCCTGACAACACCGCCTCGGCTCTGCGGTGACATTGGCCAGGGTCGTTTCTGAGGGCGCTCGAGCTTCCGCTGGAGGCGAGCTGGAGCTTGGGCCAGCTGCTCTGACCTCCAAGGAATGGCAGAGCCTGCGCCCCGCCTGCGGCTGCTCCTTTGGAATGTAGTCCTCACAAGCAGGGCGAAGCCGCAAGTCACTTCTTGACAAGCCGACTGGAAGCTGGGTCCCTGGGCCACAGGAATGGGGGCAGGTCCCCTGGGCTGGGCAGACCAGGGAAGGGAGGTGGCTCCTTGGCTTCAGCGCTTAAGAGTCCTTATGAGCCACTGCCCCACACTCTTACCAGCCTCGGCCCAGTTTAAATAATCACTAAACTTTGCATTCTACAATGACAGGATTCCAAAGACACACAATTATCTGCAAAGGGTCCTTTATCATCTTAAAGGGCTCTGGGTTTAAAGAAGTGGGGTATTTTTTTTGTTGTTTTATGTGGGTTTTGTTTGTTTTTGTTTTTGGTGCACATATGCATAGAGCCCAGAGGGCCTCTGGGCTGACTGGGTCCCCAGCCCCCCGAGCCAAGGAGGCTTTTCCTCGGCTTCGCAAGGCCGGCTGCTACAAAGCGCAGAGCTTGGCTGCATGGATTTTAATGAGGGCGCCAGGCAGAGCAGTGCTGTTGCTCTCCGGGACTTGCAGATCATTACCGAACCAGCTGTAGGATGAGAACACAGCACATCGAAACCCTAGGAGGTCACTGAGCTAATGATCTAATCCTACCTTCCGCAGGCAGTGCCCCCCCCTTCTGCCCCCAGCCCTTTCCAGGGCTGGCTGTGTCCATTCCAGAAGCCAGGCCAACACCGCCCCCTTCAAGGTCAGAGCAGAATGATAGCGAGTGGTGCTCGCTCCCCCTTTTCCGGAAAGGAGGGGGATGGGGGTAATTTAGTCAAAACCATTACACCCAAACCCTGGCCTGGCCAGGCCCCAGGACTTCTATCTGGGAGAACCACTGCCCTCCACCTGCCTCTCCAGCCACTGCTGGGCTGCAGCCAGGGACACCTTCAACAGCCATTTTAGGGTTCTGAAGAAAGCACCTTCAGCTTCCAAAGTGCAAGGCAGGAAGCAAGGTGGGGGCACACACCGCTTGGTATGCTCAGCACTGGAGCATGGTGCCGGCCCTGTGCCACAAACACCTGATCTGGGAAGGGGGAAGAGGATGAACTCGGCAGCGGCCCTAGCAGGAGGGCATGCTGGCCCTAGAGGCTCAGTCCCAACGCCAGAGTTCAAGGAAAGAAGGCAGAGGGGGAGCATCCAGCCAGGGCACAGCGGTAGTACCCATGATTACACACTCTCCTCAAGCCGGAGGGGTTTATGAGGGCTTTGGCAATTATTACAACCATTTGCCGTGCTGGGTAGAGACAGATCCTGTTTCTCTTTGTTTCAGGGCTCTGAAAGCCGGAGAAGCCAGGAGAAGCCGGTTTCAGCTAAGAGGCTACACAATAGTTAGGGCAGAAGAGAAGAAACCTCACTGTTGGCCAAAGCTGACCAGTTTTTTTCTGAATAATAGCACCTGTGTATTAGCTCTGGGAGCAGGGGGAGTGAGGGAGGGAACATCACTGCACACAGTGAGGAGGGAGCTGGAAACAAGACCCAGAGCCCCTCTGCCTTTCAGTCCTCCTCACGGCTGCCAGGCCCCCCTAGGCAGCTACCTGCGGCAGCCACCAGCCTGAGGGACTGAAGTTTCTACAGTTGGCAGAATCTATGCTTAAACTGGGGAAATAAAAGGGGGACAAATTGCAGAGGAATTGAAAACAGCACCTGTCAAAGCTGCATACCCCCTTCCTTCTCTCACTACCTCTGGTCCCCCAGAAAGGCAGCTCCCAAGGCCATGTGGTTCAATGGTGATAGTAAAGGGGGAGGAGAGACAGGCTATAAGGGTCTGAGCAGCACAGACAGGCCTGGCACTGGCTCTGAGCCCTCCTACTGGGACTCCCACCTATGGTGAGGTCTGGAGTAGCACAGAGCCAAGACTGTTCTGCCTCGTCTCCAGCAAGTGTCCACTATTTGGTCCCAGAAGGCACAGGTGACTTGGAATCAGGAATTCTGGGCTCTAGAGTTGTCACCATCCAATGTGTGACCCGGAGCAAGTCACTTCCCGTATCTAGATTTCAGCATCATTAGGAGCCTAAGATCCAAGGAGTTCCACCATTCTTCCAGTTCTGCAGTTCCGAGTCTCTAAGCTTGGCTCCTGACAGTCGGCAGAGGTCCAGATCCCTGCGTGTTGGGGCTAGTTTGGTCATGGGTATTAGAGGTCTGAACTGGGCTGTGGTGCCTAGAGCACCTGGTAGTGAGGGAGGGGCATTTAAAGGACACTTGAACACCACACTCTAGAGAGGGAGCTTGGGAAGGAGGCAACAACTTCAGCCTTCAGAAAGGCACCATTTCTGGGCAGAGGGGGAGACGCTCTTTAGGGCCTGATGACTCCTAGAATAAAGGGCTTCCAGACACTGGGATGGCTTAGCAAAAGGAAGCTCCCCCTGATGACCAGGGCAGAAAAGTGTGGCAGTCTGGCTGCTAGGGCATGTGGCCTGCTCAGCCCTCTCAGTGCATGGGAAAGGGGCTGGCCGTGCCCCTGCAGGCTTTTTAGGACCAGAAGATGGCTGGCATTATTTGAAGGGTAAGCATTTTGGAAGGAGACCAAAGCTGAAGATGGCTCCCAGGGGAAGGTACCAACTCCAATCTAAACCCAATCAAAGCGATTTGCTTGGGAGTTTTTCCTTCTCTTCAATATGCAACAGTCACTTGAAGGGAAGAGGGAACATCTCAGCTACTGAATCTCAGGAGCCCCACGGGGCCTGTCCATGGGGAGATGGGAAAATATATGTTGATTTGGAGGAAGCACTTGGATATATCTTTGGTTGCTTCAGGGAAGACTTTGGCCCCTCGAAATTCTTTTTTCCTCCCTTTTCCCATTAGACTGTTCAGATATGCATCAAAGAAGGCAGCAGGGAGAAAGAAAAGGGAGGTGGGCAGCAGGCAGAAAGAGTTAATCCGACCAGTCGTCCTCATCAAACTCAGAGGAGTCATCCTCCGAGTCGCTATACTCCACGGCAATCCGACGAGACAAGATGGTGGCTACGTCGTTGCCCACGACGTCACGCTTCTCTTGTTCCTGCTGCTCCTCAACCCTGCGCAGCTGAAAGCCTGATGAGAGAGAGAGAGAGAGAGAGAGAGAAGGGTTTAGAAGGCGAGTCAATCTCAAAAGGTCTCAGGATCCACACAGGACCGAGGAAGGAGGGGTGGACGGAGCCAGGGAGAGGCGGTGGGGGGAAGAAGGATGCCCTGAGAAAGCGAAGAGGGAAAGGGGGAAGCCAGAAAAGGAAAGGTGAGGCTTTATCCAGTTCTGGCCCCGGGGCTGTAGGTGTGTTGGAAAGGAAGCCTGCCGTTCTTCCCTTTTCCATGTATCAGGCTGCTGAGGATGGTACTTCTCACCGAGGCTCTAGGTGGGGAGGGGTCATCGATCGGACCCACCGGGCACTCAGTCTGCCCAGTTCATTGATTATTGCCGAGCTCAGCTGCCCCAACTCATCTCCCCCAGACAATCCTTTAGTTCCAGAAGGCTCACAGAAGAAACCACTCTAACCCACTGGGACCAGACCTGACCTGTGACAGAAGGAGAATAGATGCTCCACAAGGGTGAGGTGATGAGGGAGGGCAGGAAGGTGGGAAAGAAGGGAGGGCAGGGGAACAGGAGAAGAAGGGGAGGAGGCTGGGGTGAGAAAGGGGAAAGAGAAAAGGGAGGAGGGCTATGAAAGGCACAAAAGTGGAAGACAGGACATGACTGTGTGTGGCCAGAGAAGTACCTTCTAGGGTAGTGAGGCTTGGTCTTCTCTGGGGCACAAAATGAATGCAAACACAGGCAAAACATTTCTTGTCAAGGAGTTCAAAGACCCAAGTTAAGAATCCCTTACTTTACTTTACTTACTTACTTATAAAGTAAGTATCTCCACACCCAAGGTGGGGCTCGAACTCACGACCCCAAGATCAAGAGTTGCCTGCTCTTTTTTTTTAAAGATTTTATTTATTTATTTGAGAGACAGAGAATGAGAGATAGAGAGCACGAGAGGGAAGAGGGTCAGAGGGAGAAGCAGACTCCCCGCTGAGCAGGGAGCCTGACATGGGACTCAATCCCGGGACTCCAGGATCATGACCTGAGCTGAAGGCAGTCACTTAACCAACTGAGCCACCCATCAAGAGTCGCCTGCTCTTCTGACAGCCATCCAAGGCCCCAAGAATCCTTTACTTTAAACTAAGGTGGAAAGAAATCTACAACTCTATTTTTAGAGTGAAGCCTTTCTTTAGGCTGATCTGAGGCCTGAGGTCCCTCCCAATCTCTCCCCACCCAGTGGGGGAATCTATCCCCTGGGAAGGGCACAGAACCCCTTAGCCCACCCTCCAACCAGTCATCCCGGCTGCAGAAAGACAAGGCCTCATGGTCCAGGACCCAGCACTGGGAATTACCTTGACGTATGGCTGAAAGTAAGTCGCTGCGGGCATCGCTCACAGGAGGCAAGGAGGACTTAGGCTTGGTGGCATCAGAAAGTGGTGGTGCGACAGACAGGCTTTCTGTACCACTGAAAGGGAGAGGAGGGGGCCCCGGAGGAGGGGGAGGAGGGGGAGGGGGGGGTGCGCCGCCTCCTCCTGAGTGGGACAAGGGAGGTGGTGGCAGAGTTGGGTAGTCAGCTGCGGGCGGGGGCGGAGGAGGCGGAGGGGCAGCAAAATCGGGGTGAGGTGGGAAAGATGGGGGTGAAGGTGGTGGTGGGGTCCCTGGAGACCCAAATCCTCCAGGCGGTGGTGGGGGTGGAATGCCCATCATTGGAGGCGGAGGTGGAGGGGCAGGTGGTGGGGCAAACCCGGGTTTGGAGCCTGGTGGAGAGCCCAGAGGAGGAGCTGGTGGTGGATGGCTTGGACTGACCACGCTGGATCTTTTGGGTCCAGCTAAGCCAGGCCCTCTTTGGTTGCCGTCTGCTGGGCAGCTAAAAGGACAAAGAAGAGACCCACCATCACGCTCCGCATGCAAACATACACCTCTAATAAAGCTTATCTACGAGCTTAGGTTCATTTTGGTTGACTACTATCATTTCATTTTAGCTCAAACAGAAAAAACCTGAGAATGGTCAGAACAGACCAACAATGCAATGGGCAGCCTCATAATGCAGTAAGCTTCTCATCAGCAGAGGAATGTAAGCAGAAATTGAGAAAAGCTATTGAAAGAAGCTTAGACTGGGATTCCTCTATCAGGTAAGGGTTGGCCAAGGTCATCTCCTAGGTCCCCCTCAAACCTTCCAGCTTTCCAAGGGAAGGCACCCTCCTGAACTCTCCTAGGAGGGACAGTCAGTTTAATCCTGGAACCAGGACCAAGAAGGCATGCAAGAAAAACTGGAATAAAAATCCAAACATCACCCACCCACTGGGCTCTATTCCTCAGACTATTATCATTCACCAGATCTTGTGAGGGCAGGAAACCCAAGCCGAGCTGACCAAACCTAAGCAGGGCACAGATCCAGGTAAATGCACCTCCACCGTTCATGTGGAAAATCCTGAGAAGGGATGAGGATCTGAGGGTCAGCAGAGATGGGAAATGAACGTGCCACCAGACTTCACCCGGGTTGAGAGACGACTCAGGCGTGCCTCTCCTGGGTCGGGTATGCTTGGCTGTGGCTGCAGGGTCTCAGGCCATGTGTGAGGCTGAAGGATTTCTTTTTCCACCTTTGTACCTGCCCTCCACTAATAGTTACTCCTTAGAAAAAAGCGTCCATCCTGGAATTTTCCACAGACCTTCAAGTCTGAGCTGCATCTGACAGGGCAACCAGCAGGAAGTGATCTGGGATGAGTGGTTTCAAGAGCCAAGAAGAACGGGGCTGGGTTAGGGGGAGGGGTTACAACACCACTTTAGGTGTCCATCTGAGGGGTCCTCACCATATCCAATCTCTGATAAAACAGTATCCAAGAAGAAAAGTGTACCTTTCAAAGCTCTCATTTGTCAGGCATCAGAAAGGGAAAAGTAACTGTGAGCAAACACTGAATCTGAACATTCCTCAGACAGACCCCCTTTCAGCCATTACTTTCTAACTCTCCCCCTGTACACCTCTGCCACATATCAGTACGGACAGAGTCTACGTTTCACCTCCCTTTTTCCTTTGTTCCATTCTTTCCAGCAGTGAAATGAACCAGAACAGGGTAGAAAGGTGAATGACTGCTAGGTTCCTAGATAACTGGGCAAGGTGTCTGTTAAATATTTTAAGGACAGCAGATTACACCACTTCATTTCATGCTGAGTTAAAGCTAAGTAAAAACAACAAGAGATAAGTTGGTGATCTCTAGCTGTTCCAGTATAGCTACTAGTTAAGAATACGGGCACTGAAGACAGAATGACCTGCTTTCCAATCAGGGCTCTGCCTCTGACTGGCTGTGTGGCCTTAGGTAAAATCACTGACCTCTTTGTGCCTCACCATTTACTCATCTGTAAAATGGGTACCTACTGCAGGAGGGCTGTTGTGAGGATGAAGCAACATATACAGTGTTTGGCATAATGTCTGGCACCTTACAGGCACTTCAATAAAATGTTAATTACTTCTATTCTCTAGACAGACTTGCCTCAAGTTATTTTACTGGTCCTGCCCTGAATTTGGAACACTTATTTTGTTCTATTTTTTTTTCCTTAAGATTTTATTTTTTTAGGTAATCTCTATACCCAACACGGAGCTCGAACTCACAACCCTGAGATCAAAAGTCGCACGCTCCACTGACTGAGCCAGCCCGGCACCCTGAAGAACACTTATTTTGTTCTTGAGTATGTAACCACCCAGAGTGACAGGAGAAAGAGTACCATTTACCTGAATTCTGCTGGTGGGGGAGGCAAGCTATCCTCAGAGAAGGAAGGAGAAGGTGGAGAAGTGGAGTCTGACAGCGGTGGCGGTGGGTAGCTGTTTCCGTCCACATTTTCAACAGAGCCAATACTGCCGTTCTGGTACACCAAGGTGGGTGGATACCTGAAAATGAACCCAATGCTAAAACTGTCATTTAAAAAGTGTGAGTGGTACTCTCATGCTTTTGGTTTTTTTAAAGAGACCCTACAAAAATGCATTTGATACAAAAGCTTTTAGGAAGAAAGAAGTAAGAATATTCCCCACATATTTTCTGCCATTCTGAAATTTTATTTAGGACTAAATTCAGGATTAAAATTTAGGACTAAATTCTATTGTTAAATATCTCCCAGATATTCCTGCTGGATTCAGAGGAATGGGATTCAACACAGGTAATCTAAACCATGCTGTTCCTTTCCCAGGGCTGGTTGGACTTGTCAAACCCAGCAGTTCTTTTAAATTCTCTCCCAAATGTTAAGAGCAGCCTATACCCAAATCCCAAAGTCTATCTTGTGGCAAAGGGCAAAGCCAAGCCCCAAGGCTAGTGAGCTGCAAACACGTGACTGGCACACAGCCTGGTTTGGAGGTCAGCAAGCCTCTGGAGTACTCAAAGGCCAAGGAGGCATTTGATTGCAAAACCAAGCTGAGGACAAATACAAGTTGCTGTGTGGTAGCTAGACTTGGTCTCCCTGCCAGCTCTCTTAGCCAACACGATGAGCTGCCAACTTAAGGAGGGTGCTAGGGCCTGTGCCTCATGAAAACCTGCCCCTCAGACCACTGGGCCTTGGGTGAACAACAAACCTCCAAATGACACAAATACACCAAGCTGCAGCTAGCAAAATATGGTTGGTTCTGCTCCATCTCCCCCTTCTCTCCACCACTCTGGGTTCTAAAGAACTCATCTCAGACAGACCCCGGAGAGAAGAGAGCTGGAGGAACTAATGAATCAAATGATACTCTGATACAGAAAATCCCCAAGGCCTGGAGCCCTGTAGGTTTAGTACATCTCTTTATAGGTTCACCAACAAGCATACCCAGGCAGACCAGCCATGTAGCCCAATCCCAAACTTCTTGGACAACAGGAAAATGGGAGGCAAAGTCCTCATTTTCACCAGCCCCATTCCACACACACACACAACAGAAACCAAACACATAATATCTGGCATTCTGAACATGCAAGATTCTGGCCTCACAGTCATAGAACCTAGGACAAGGCCTGTCTGAACAGGATGGGGCCATGGAACAAAATGGTCCCTTTTACTGGGAGGTGAAGGTAATGAAGGTACCCTCAGGGCTGATTTCCCTGTAGAGAGAAATGTTCATTTTTTCTCTCACCATCTTCATCACTCTTTAAAACAAATCTCTTAATCCAGGAAGAACAAGTGTCAGAAGTGTCAAGATTTTTAAAAGTCAAGATTTTCATGGTAGAGTTATTCCTAAAAGCAAGAACAACTCAACTCTTTCCTTTTAACATTCCTAGACACCCGGCATTGGCTGGCATGGTTCTCTGACAGCCAGGATGCAATGTATTTAGAGAAAAAAACCAGGGCAACACTCATGCCAAGCAGTCGTGGTGACTTGGCTTTGAATGTCACACAGGTCGGACACCAGGATAAGCATCAACCAAGCTCAAAACCAATTTTTTTTTTCCTTTTAAACCTCCAGTGTGATTTGGTATTGGGAAATGGGTCAGCCTGACATCTACTGTTTCCCCATGGAGATATATAGCCTCAATAGTGGCCGAGCGACCTTTCCCACAGTGTCTCTGAGGTCTGCTTTCAGCCCCTTGGCCAGCCTCTCTCCCGAGACTGACAAAGGCTGACTGAAAAGTTGCTTTGGTGATGTGCACGAATTCTCTGCCTGGCCCTCTCCACTCCTGTGAAATGCCCAGCTCTTAGGCACGACCTTCAAATCAATGCTCTGGAGGCAAAGAGCTCCCAAGACCACTTTTCTTCTCTTTCCAGTCTTTCCTTTGAGGCCCACAGACATATGAGTGTCTGGCAGAGCAAGGGCATCCGAAGCCATGGGCTTTCTTTTCTAGACTACTACAGTCACCTCATTCAAACTGCCGAGTCTCTTGATTTATTTAGCAAATTCTAATCACCAGATGGATGCACATCCAGGTAGCTGATTCATAGTGGTATTGATCTTAGCCACACAGGCAGACTTCAGTGGGGTGTGAAAGGTGTCACACCAGAGCTGTCAGACTGTTGCCCCCAGGGCCCCAGGCCCTTCGAAGAATGCTACCAATAAAACGAAGGCATCACCTACCCAGAAGGCCCCAGCTTTTCTTTGGATTCCACAAATTCTTGTCCCATCTTCATCTTCTCCCATTCTTCCTTCCGTGTCTTGATTTTACGTGGATTTACATTCCCTCGATTTGGATTATCTTTCTTTTCTTTCTATAATGAAAAGAAACAGAAAAGCCTTTGTAAAACATTATTCCGAAGTCCTTCATTAAAATTCCATCCACCTTCAAGGATGCACACCCAAGACATGATTTGCCTAGGGAACATACAGTAACTAGAGAATTTATAGAATTACTGGTTTTGGAATGACCTAGAGGTCATCTAGTCCAAACCACCTCCCAAGGTGAAACACATTCACTTAATCCAACCCTCAGACGCCTCTACAGATGGGAAACTCACTATCTCTTTGGGTGACTCATTCATGTTTCTGAGCAGCTCTAATTGTTAGGAAGTTAGTAAAAAGCTATTTGTCACTCACTCTGCCACGAAGGTCAGTCACTGTCTCTGGGACAAGTATAAGGAAACAGTTAACAAAACAAAATCAAACTACCAATGAGGAGTTTCTCAGCCTGTGCAGCTGCACTCGCCCCTGGTGCTCTCTTGGGCCTCCCGGCAGCCATGCTAATGGGATTGTGAGGTTGCAACTGGTAGGTCATATGCTTACACACATCACTGGAGGTCTATGGGGAGAGGAGTGGCTCCCAAAACTAGGCCTATGCCCTCATCCCACCCCACCCAATCAGTAGTGAAGGTGTTAAACTGTCCCTGTTTGTAAATCAAACACTGTAGAGCCCTGTGCTGCTCTGTGAGAAATGAACTGCAAAACTGGCGGGAAGGGACTAGCCTAGCTTGAGTGTCCAGCAGAGTCAGGTGCAAATTGCAAGAGAAATAAATGGTGAATAGAAAAGTCAATTTCTAAAACTCAGCCTGAATATACTCAATTGTTAATAGCGCTAGGGGGAACAAACACATTTTTGGTGTGATTTATACTTTCATCTTGCTTGTGCTTGGAGTGGACACATTTTTTAAAGAGTTTCACCTGGCATCCAAGCAAGCAGCCACTCGGAATGATTACTTCATATAAGACCGGCTTCCTTTTTATCCCCCTCCACAATCGTGCCTACTGATGTGTAGAACAGAGGCCCCTTTCCCCTCACCCTATGCTTTCTCTTCTCTTTCATGATATCCTTGGTGTCCTGCAGCATCTTCTCCTTCCAAAGATCAAAGAAGTACGAAGGGTCTGTGTAGAATTTGAGTGCCTCTTTCCCATCGTCCCTGGGATAGAAATGAAGACAAGTAGCTGTCAGTAGACAGATGAGCTCCCAACCAAATCCAGTATTCCAAATACCTACCAGTTAGCAGTTTTTACACTGAGGAATCAAGAAGTCATTCAAACTGACTGCATATTTCCTCTTCCCTACCAGCATTCCAATGCCCCCTGAATGGCACCTCTTTACTTATCTGGCTTTTTAAGAAACTTAGCCTTACTTTCAATTCCTGGTAGAGGAATTTGCATGGTCAGGGCAAGAATAGGCTAGAGCAGCAGGGATCCTGATTATTTCTAATGATCTGCATGGCTACAGACATCTCCCTGAGGATGTCCTGATATCCTGGCACATCAGAGGGGATTCCTGCCATTGGTTCCCCTTCTCCCACCAACTCCCCAGGACTCTCTAGGAAGCATTAGTGGCTTCCCACCCACGTGAAACCTGTACACCAATGTGGAGGCGCACATGTGTACATTATATATAGATATATACATGTGAAAGCATATATGTGTGCAGCCGTTATTCCTTTGTAAAAACAGGTAACCATAGCAATCCACCTTCTTGCTCCCTTCTAGAATAGCTCCGCATCCCCACCCCACCCCCCAACCACAAGGGGGCCCCAGTGAGAACAGATGGACAGCTGTTTAATGACGAGATTTAATTATCATCTTTTAGTGGCTGTGACAGAAGTACCGAGAGTGCTACTGAGTATCCATGTAAGGGTTACCTGCCAGATTTGATGACTGGATGGAATCCTGCACTTTGGCATGACTAAGTCCCTCTCTCTTTCTAGAAAGCATGTGGTCAGGGTGGACATTTATTTTAGCACTATCCTAAACTAAAAAGAATTAGAAAGGCAATTCTATTCCCTGGCCTGTCACGACACACAGAAAGCATTTCCAAATCAAACACTAATGATTTTTATATTAAATCTTGTTCTGAGTTAGCTACACTACTGCTCATTTCTGTTAGGCCAAATCCAGATAATTGAGAGAAGAATAATAAAAAGGAAAATACCATTAACTGAAAAATAAACTTGTCTTAATATCATTTGTTTACCCTATCCTATTACACAAGCCTTATGTCATACGTCACACTCCCTTCAGTATCAGGTGTACACTCCCTTCGTGCCCTGAAACCTCTCTGCCCAAATCTAGCTCAATAAATGATGGAAGCTACAGAGTCAAATCTCTGTCCTGCTCTGCTAGCTAGTCCCTTTGAAAGTGAAGGTACAGACATAATTTTACACAGTAATAACAAAGGATAGACGCTATGGGATAGATGCTATGTACTTTTATCTGTGTGAATAGCTACCATGCTCCTATTTCCCAGCTCCCTGGATCAGGTGGGTGTCCTTGAGTTTCACACACACACATTTTACTTTGCAGTACACCCATGTCTTGCAGAAGACATCTGCCTCCAGCTATCTGTAATTACTTTTTACCTGCTCCAAAGATATTTATGGATACAAGGAAGATAAATATTCACTTTCTGCCCCTGCTCAGTGGTTTTTTGCAGGATGATCACACTACAGACCACTGGAGGGGGGGAGGGGCTTAAGTTGTCTATAACGCTACCTTCTTTCTCAAGTTTAGCTGCAGCAGTGTTGGTCCTTGCAGAGGGGAATGTCAAAAGGATGTTCTAAACAAAGTGAACACTCATTTGGAAGAATGCCAATTATTCCTTAAGCTTTGGAAGGACCCTGAGGGCCCAGAGCAGCCAGTCCACAAAGCTAGCCCCACTAACACACCCAAACATCTGGTAATCTAGTGGTTTCCGAGTAAGTGGGAGCCTTGCTAGAATGTTGCCCCTGGGATGCATGCTTTAGGACTGCTCTGTAACAAAGTCCTTTTGGTTCTATAATAACCGAATTCCTTGGATGGAATCCAGGATGGACCTGGCTTACACCAAATTAAACTCTGCAGCATGCAGTGCTATAGCAAACTTCCAGTATATATCATATTTACTATGAATTTTAGAAACCAAACAATAAGTGACAAGTGTTTATATGGTAAACATTAGCTGCTGCTGCCACAAACAACTCTGGGGTAGGTAGTAAGCTTTTGGATACAATCCTCTGATGTAAACATCTTTAAATAAAAAGACCATCTAGTGCTGTTAACCACAGGTCAACACAGGGAGGAACTAGCCAGGTTACCTGTAAGGGGTAAGATTGTTGAGAGGTGGAGGAGTATCACAGGTGTTATATGTTTCCAAGACAGGTACTGGGAGAGAGTTTCTGTCAAAAAGCTTCTGGTCTTGAATAGTAGAGCTTCTGAAGGCCTTCCGGGTGTTGATTCCTTGCAGTGACACTGAGAGAAGATGGAAGGCAGGAGAAAATGGACGACAGGCTATCTGAGCAAACACTGAGTCACACCAGTCTGAGAGGCCTCAGCTGCTGCATTTCTTGGCTGTGCCTGTCTGCAGCCAGGCTTTTTTTTTCTCCCCCCTCTGGGGAAGCCCCACAAGGCTGTCAGCAGCCCAGCCATTTCACGACCGAACAAAATGAGGCAACACAAAGGTTTACTATGTGGCCAGATCTAGCAGGCCTCTCCTTAAGAGGAATGAATCTTCCAAGTACTTTTATGGTAACAAAATACGATTGGGGGAGGGGGGATTTGAGCAAGAATTGGGGGAATGGGAGAAAGGGAGCGTGTGGGGGTGTGGTAGAGCTAAAAAGGTTTCTTTACACCACCCAGGCTTGTGTCATTTCAAAGCAGAACTCCACAGGTCTCTGTGATTTTTTTCCCCTCACTTTTTTATAAATCAGGAGAAAAAAATCCTAAGAAACTGCTCAGGAAAGCCTACAGATGCTGAGCTCAGCTTCCTTACTTACCTTCTTCTTCCTTGGGATCCAGCTGAGTGACTTTAACTTGTAGGCGGTCGACCCTCTCAGCAAGGGAGCTTACCCGAGAGGCAAAGGTATTTGCCTGAGTAAAGAGCTCTCCAACAATGTCCTCTGCATATTTACCTGAAAGAACAAAGAAACCAAGTCACTAGAGCATAAAAATGACTAAATGGTTAGAAAAACTTGCTACTAAAGATCTTAGATCTTATTCTCCCCTCCCCAACACACACACACACCCACCCCCTAAGATGGTTTGGGTTACATGCAGATGCTTGCTCTTGGAGATAGAAACGCACCCTCCATAGCCTGAGCAGTCTGCATTTGTTCTCTCATAGTCTTCTTGGCAAACTGAATAATCATGAACTCAATGCAGGCTGAGTAACATCAAAAGGTACAATACAAAAAATTAATCCTGGAAGAGTAGACAATGTGTCTACACATTTGCCTATAGCCCTTAGCCCCTTGCTGCTCTGTAAAAGCACCTTGTAAAATGGTTCCGGCAAACAGACTGGGAGTTACAAGGACCTTGTAGGTGTCTACAATTAACATGAAAAATAAGAAATTACATCCTCAATGGAACCTCCAAAGTACATTCAACAACCATGATGAGTTGTGGTATCGAGGGGCCCTGAACTTATCAACAACTCATAGCAGAGACGTATAACTTCTAAGGGGTGAAAAGTTATCTTATGTTCTATAACCTACAACTTTGGAAGTCTTTGCTTTAGGTTATAAGCTTTCAAATCTACATCTCAGGGAACAAGTGAAAAGCTGAAATTTTCAAGCCCTCCCTGAAAACCAACATACCAGTGTTCTCCTTCCACAGTATCTTATTTTTTAGAAAAAGAAGAGTTCCGTACTTTCAACCCTGGTATGCAAGGAGAATTTGCAGCCAAAGAAACCTACCAGCAATCTGACACTACCTCCATATTGTCATTCCAAGCCACAAAGCATATTCTTGCTAGGAATGAAAAGCGGCACACATGAATAAATATACCATCTGAGTTTCTTATGTGCAAGGTGAAGGTAGGCATAAGTGACAGTGCCCAACCAAAGAAACTACTGAGAACTATTTTAAGTAGGCTCTGATTTTTAGCTTCTAAACTATATTTGTGCTTAGTCCACACGTGAGGGGAAAAACATTTAGTCAAAAGGCCAAAACTGCATCTTCACGGTGAACTGCTGCTCACCTTCCCAGTGTAACCTGGAGAGTAAGGACAAGACCAATCAACAGCGTATTCCGAATTGCTGGTAAACTTAGTCAGTAAGGAGTTTCTAATCAGGAAGGAACAAGTCTCTGCATACTGAACAATCTTGTGATTTAAACAACCATGGGAAGCTCTTGGGTTCAAAGAACACAAACTGGCTAACAAAGCTGCATTTCTGTTCCGCAGGCTGAGGATCCTATCTGATCTCTATCCATAACTCAGCTAAGTTCCTATAAAAACCATACTGCATCATGTTCACCCAGGTAATAGAAAACTGTGATTGGAAAGCTAAAACAGACAAACATGCAACATTACATGTGAAAAATAAACCAGGCTCAAAAATATGTTAACCAGGGCACCTGGCTGGTTCAGTTGGTAGAGCATGTGACTTTTGATCTTGGGGTTGTGAAGTTGAGCCCACATTGGGTGTAGGGATTACAAACAAACAAAAAAACAAACAAACAAATAAATCTGTTAACTGACTAGCTATTCTGGAGGAAAAGAAAAACCTGAATCAACCCACCTTTAAGGCACCAAGAGAATACCCAGGATTTCCTCCTCCTCGGTGAAGGGAGTAGTGGCAGTGCAAGTAGTGGCTGAATGGGACACAGTGATTTTCAAGACAAAATCTTACCCCCAACATATAAACATGCAAATACTGAAAATGCTATCTGAAGAGGGACTGAGGTGGTGGTAAGGTTTCCCCATCGTCACATCATCACATCAGGCCCTGGGTCTACTTAGAACTACAAGATGATACATGGAAGAAGCAGCGGACTTCAATCAGAAAAATGTGGAGTTAATCTCAGTTCTTTCTATTTATACCTGTATACTCTTCAGCAAGTCACAATGTCTCAGCCTCAATTTCCTCATCTGTAAAATGGGGGTAACTGTATCAACCTTACCAAACTGTCATAGGTTTAAATGAGCTAAAAATGTTAGGTTGTTACAACAAAATTCTTCCTTATATTGCTCAACCACATCAGACGACTTTCAAGACTGTGAGTATCTAAATATGCTGTTTTACACTTATAGGAAATTTAAGATATAATTCCTGTCAGTAATATGATAGTTCCTATTCTTCAAGTACTAAATATTACTCCAATCTCTGAAAACAGAAGTGTGATCCTTATACAGGAGAAAACCAAAGTACCTTGTTCAGAGTTAAATTTCATTCATTCAGATTACCAAGACAGACCCACTATCTCATCAGGACATTCATAATAGTTATCAACCATATTTTGCAAGAGAGTCCAAAAGCAGTCTTCAATTTTTTTCCCCCTTAGCAGAACTGTTCAAATGAAATCTTACGCAGAAGTGAACAGGTAAAGCTGTATTTTACAAATGTGACGCTGCTCTTGCTTGAAGTCTAAGTGAGAGTCTTGGAGGCCCCCAGTGGCATGGCCCCACTACACTCAGAAAACCCAGTATCATAGCATGATTTCTTAATTACCCAAGTGAGGGTTCCATTCTACCGGGTGGTCGGGATACTGATTCAAAAGTGCAGGCTGGCTGGCTGTGCCTGTATTTCCTAAGATATGGCAACCTAATATGTGAAATGCCAATCTCTCTGCACTGAGGGAAAATAAAAATTCTGGATATGCTATTATGGGGCAATCCAAGACTGTGGAATTTTTAGTTTTGTGCTTTATCCATTCCATAATCAGATTTTGTCTACTAGACCAGGCACTTCTGGCTGTAGTACCTGAGGCCATGAGGCCAAGGTCATGAATGCAAAGCACATATGAGCCTATTCCTGCCCCACTGTCTGCGAAATGAAATTCTAGTCATCTTTCAAGGCCTGGTTCAAATCTCACCTCCTCTATGAAGCATTCCCTAACTCTCCCTATACTCCCATACCATGCACTGATTCCCCATAAAAGTATTACTTCCTTCCCTGTATTCTCTATGTACCAACAGCAGGCAATGGTGGAGAGATTATAGGCATGAATCATTCAACAAACATTTACTGAGCTTCTATTGGGTGCCAGATGCTACACAAGATAAACACTGGGGTTTAAGAACAAACAAGACATGATTTCTGCCTTCAGAGAACTTTTAAATTAGTCTAAGAGATACAGATAATTTTCAATATAATGTGGTAGGTAGTAATTACAGGCATGTAATAGGAGCTCAGAGAAGCACTTAGTCCAGCCTGGAGTAGGAGGTCCTTAAGCTAGGCCTTGAAGATCAGCTACAAGGATGGTGAGAGTTCTCCAGGCAGGAGGCTCAACTGCAAGGGCACTGCATGCAAGTATGAGAGACTATGGTCTATCTCAGAAGTACTACAGGTAGTTGATCATTCATTCTTTCTTCCTTCCTTTTTTCCCATTTTTCCTCCTTTTTCATTAAAAAAAAAGAAAAAGAAAGAAAGAAAGAAAGAAAGAAAAAGAAAGAAAGAAAGAAAGAAAGAAAGAAAGAAAGAAAGAAAGAAAAAGAAAGAAAGAAAAAGAAAGAAAGAAAGAAAGAAATTCTTTTAGAAAGATTGTAAAATGGGAGAAGATGGATTGCAAAAAATGAGACTGGAAAGGAAGGCAGGTCTTGAAGTCTTGAATGCCAGACCAAGAAACTTACACAATCCCACAGTGAGGAACAGGGGAGATTTAAAGGCATCTGCCTTGGGCTCAGGTCATGATCCCAGGGTCCTGGGATCGAGCCCCGCATCAGGCTCCCTGCTCAGCGAGAAGCCTGCTTCTCCCTCTCCCACTCCCCCTGCTTGTGTTCCCTCTCTCGCTGTGTCTCTCTCTGTCAAATAAATAAATTCTTTAAAAAACAACAACAACAACAAAAACACTTTTTAGGGACACCTGGGTGGCTCAGTCATTAAGTGTCTGCCTCTGGCTCAGGTATGATCCCAGGGTCCTGGGATGGAGTCCCACATCAGGCTCCTTGCTCAGCAGGGAGCCTGCTTCTCCCTCTGCCTGCCACTCCCCCTGCTGTGGCGCACACACGCACCGTCTCTCCCTCTCTCTGACAAATAAATAAGTAAAATCTTTAAAAAAGTAAGTACATAAATAATAAAAAAAAATAAAAACACTTTTTAGGGGCACCTGGGTGGCTTAGTCTGTTGGGCGTTTGCCTTCAGCTCAGGTCATGATCTTAGGGTTCTGGGATGGAGCCCCATGTCGGGCACCCTGCTCAGTGGGGAGCCTGCTTCTCCCTCTCCCTCTGCTCCTCCCCTCCGCCCTGCTTGTGCTCTCTCTACTTTCAAATTCTCTCAAATAAATAAATAAAATCTTAAAAAAAACCACACACACTTTTTAAATTGCAAAAGCTAATAGATTCAACTTTCAGAAAGCAAACAATTCAGAATTACAAAAGTAAAAAGTGAGATTTGCGTTTTGAGCAGACCACTCTAGCAGGGATACAAGTTTAAGATTTACAAGATTTTTAGGTTTATAGATTTAAGAGGGTTGATCAGAGAAAGGGGAGCCAGAGGGAGGATAAGCAATCGTTCAGGTGAAAGTCAACGAAGGTCTGAACCAGGGCAGTGTTGGCAGAGACAGAGAGTACAGGATAGAGCTGAGAAATTTTTTGGAAGTCTGACTTTACCTCGTACTGGCTGTTGTTCTCTCTCTAGGCAAGTTACCTTACTTTTCTTTTTTTTTTTTTTTTTAAAGATTTTATTTATTTATTTTGAGAGAGAGAGAGAATGAGAGATAGCACAAGAGGGAAGAGGGTCAGAGGGAGAAGCAGACTCCCTGCTGAGCAGGGAGCCCGATGCGGGACTCGATCCCGGGACTCCAGGATCATGACCTGAGCCGAAGGCAGTCGCTTAACCAACTGAGCCACCCAGGCACCCTTACCTTACTTTTCTGAGTCTTCATTTCTTTACCTGAAAAATGGGAATACCACCACCTACCCTCAAAGGATCATCAAGGGGAATAAATGAGATCATCTATGACAAGATCCTATTAAAACTTGGTGTAAAGTAGGCAATCAACAAATGTGAGTCCCCCTCTCACCCTCTCCCCTTAAGAATTATTTATTTCTGTCTCCTCTGGTAGATTATGAGCTCCTGGAAGGCGAAGACCATTTCTTATTATCGCTGTATTCCCTCAGCATCTGGCACATAAAACACGTTCAATACATGTTTATTGATGAATAAAGGGTCAGTTAGCTCCACAACATGAGGAAATCTTATTTCCATTGGCACAAACCAACCCTGGCCCTCAGATTGGCTTCCTCCAGAGAGGAGTGGTCTGATCACAAGTGGGAGAGTGAGCAATGACATCCATCAACACCACCCTGGAAAAACACCTGAGAGAGAGCCTAACTCCTGCTGAGTGAGAGTAAGAAGCATTATTAGCTAGATGTCCTTTGTCCTATGGAGAAGGAACCAGGGTGTGATTGACTTCTACCCATTTGGCCTTCTCAGGGTGACAGAAGCAGAAACGATGCTTTTAAGAAGCGGTGAGGCTCTCCACCACCTTCACGTGCTTCCCTGTCAGCTGCACTGCTATGAGTGTTCCTTTGTGTTAAGACCAGCACTGGCAGCGTTTCGTTTCTTCATGACACCCCATCCAAGTTTCCCTAAGCCCTGGATCAACCGAGCTAGGTAAAGGCTTAGGAATCGCAGACCCCATACGTCATTTGGTCACAGAGCTCTGTCTCCTCAGGGCCCTGTTTTAAAGGTAGGGCCTGTTACTACCTGGGGGAAGGCAGGCTTTCCTGATATTCCCACTGCCTTCACCTTATAAGGGCAGTGATGTGGTAGGAGGGGTGAGTGTCTGAATTAATTCATACCAAGATGCCTTTGCTAAGGAAGATCACTAAAATGGCAACTTGATGGACGTTCTTATGGGAGCTGGAATGGCAGTAGACAAATGCAGAGCCTATCCAAGCATCTGCCCTTCCCATACCTCAGCTTCAAACAAAATCAGATAGATTCAGAGGGAAATCCAAACCCATGCATGTACCCCACCCAAGGCAGTCTCATTCATTCTTGCCAATTAAAAAAACAAAAACAAGTATCGTTGAGCTGGCTTTCCGTCAGCTCCAAAACAGACGGGGTAACCCCATCTTCCTCCTAGAGAAGAATGGCTCCAGCTACACTTTGTGTCATTGTGTGTAAACGCAGCTTGCAAAACTCCCAATACCCTAGAGACTGCAAAAGTAATTTGTACCCTGAACTTGGACCTGGGGGCTTGCAGCACAATTAAATGTCTACCAGCGTAGACAAGTCAGCTAGAATCGCTCTGAGTGCATGTTTGCTTTACTCCTCTTTGGGAAGAAAAGTTGGGGGGAGGGGGTAGATAAAGACTATTGGCACATTTGAGGCTTCAACAAAGTCAGCTACATCGAACAGCTCGTGCAATTACAGGCACATTCCCCAACCCAAGATACTGCTCTGTGAACCTCCCACTTTACACACAGAGAATTCTGCTCTGTCATTCCATCTGCAGTTTCTGCTGCAGCCCTTCCTGCTACCCTTCCCACAGATTTCTTTTGAAGCAGGTGGAGGGGGAGGTGGAGGGAACCTAGAGGGTAGTGGTAGATGAAGAAAGGGTTGAGGGGAAGAATCTGTACCAAAAAGGAACCTCTCTTTCGGGAAGGGGGGGTGGTTTACATTTTCACATTACCTAGGGAAGGCAGATGGGGGAGAAATAGGAACACGGGAGGAGAAGGAAACTAAATAAAGAGCACCAACGACCCCTGAGGGCAAAGCACAGGCTCTCTGCGGCACTCACTCAGGCTGCCCAGCTGTCGAATGACATTTGCCAGGGTGATGTTGGTCACGCATTCCAGCTCGCTTCTAACGCTAGGCAACGTCTGACGGCACAGGTGCCTTGGCTCGATGTTCCTCGTTACTAACGGCATGGTGGACCTGCTTCAGGCAATGTTCTGAATGATGAAAAACAACCTAAAAAAGAAATAACAGGAAAGTATTACTCAACCACAAATTCCAGGCACACTAGGGCTGTGTGAGTCTTTTTTTTTTCCCTTTTGTCTTGCTCTGATCTAAAACAGCTTTTAAAAAATCTTCTCTCCCCCATCATTTTTTTCTTTTTTAAGCCCCCCCCCCCCACAATCTTTAAGGTTTGCTGGATAAGTTTAGAAATTCTGAACTGGTAACTGCTGGCTGACTTACAGAGGCAGCATAAAAACCTAAAAACCTTAAAATAACAACTGTGCTCCAACCAACAAGAGTCTCTAGAGGCAAGGAGGCATGGTCAGAAAACAGTCCATTCAGCAGGCTCTGGATGGTCTGGATGGATCCTATCCTTGGTGTGTCCATAATCAGGACAGATCAGATTCCAGATGATCAATTATAAGGATCAAAAAAGAGCTACTGTCATCCGATAATCTCCACAATGAAATTAAGCTGCCAATAGTGATTCTACTGATCTATATCAGGACTTCTCCAGTTCTTCCCTGATGGATGACTGTTAATGTACAACTAAACACTAGCTGCCAGTGTCTATTAACACTAAAGTTTCGTCTGTAAATTGACAGAATTAAAGAATATCAAGGAAAATTTTACATGTTCAATATGTCAAACACGATGCTGAGCAAACTGTGCTATAAGATTCCCTAGTCCTTTCTCTTCTACCCAACAGCTCCCTTTCTCTCTCGCATCCGGTTCAACACACCTGGGCCAAAAGGCTCTTGAGACAGCAGGAAGTGTCTGGAGCAGATCCGGAAACCTTCCAGTTACCATTTCTTATCCTGTCAGCTGAGCCCCTTTCCCTAGGAAATCCCCCACCACTTCAGGTTCATGCTGAGCTATTGTTTTAGAATTAGATTACCAAATTCCTAGCTTTACAAGGATAGGAGGAGGTTTTAGTCTCAACAAAATGGGTAGGACTACAGCCGAAGGCATACTGGGCTGGTCCTGTTTCTGTATCCCGTGAACTAAAGAAATTTCCAACAGCCTAATGGTTCTCATGCTAGGGAAAATGCAAATTCACTTCAAATGAAAAGATAAAGCATAAAGGTAACATACTCACATCCCCAATATTGCAAACTCCTCTTTATAAATATATATATATATTTTTTTTTTTTTAAAGCAAAGCAGAGGTTTACTTACATTAAATCTTAAAACACCAGCTCATCACCAAAAAAAGTTGATTGTGAATACAAAATGCTTAAACAAGCTAAGTATCATAGATCTTAAAAGTGAACCAACATATTGTCTGACCAAAAGAAAAAAAAAAGCTCTTCAGGCTCAAAGGGGGAGTAGAACCCTTTGGAACAGACTGCTCCTTGTTATGGACATTCTGATCTACTAAGAGTAAAAATAAAACAGGAAGCCAACAGCTTGGGGAACAAGATTTCCTGTCACCAACAGCAACAGCCCAAGAACCAAGAGAATCAGCTGTTTGCTCATAACTTTGAACCTCCCTTTAATAGTCACTGTGTGGCAGCTGTGCCTATCTTTGGGGTGCAGAGGTGTTTCCTGAATATTTGTCTACTGTCTAAGGAAATAATTTTCATTCCGTTCTTCTGCTAAGTTTCCCTTTGACTCAACAGGTTTTCTATCTAATCCAAACTCCGGACTTTCCTTCCAGTCAAACTCCTCTTTACATGATGTAGAGGGTTATCAGGTACTAAGATGCAGCAATCATTAGTAACTCACTGGTGAAGAGTTTATAACAAGAAAGGAGGTAGGAGGTTACAAATTAAAGAACCTCACAGGGCTCTGTACACCATCCTCTGGATGCTCTCAGGCTCTTAAATTTCAAGCTTTCTAGAAGAACCAGCAATTCAATGGTGCAGCCAGAGATGACTGAAAACAGTCACTGTAGCTCCTCTATTAGCAATCATTTCAGTATTTGTTCTGGCTTCTCAGAGGAGCTAAAGAAGCCAGATCCCCTTGAAATTCTGTGTTGAATGTGACCACTGACAAGACATTCCAGACGTTCTCTCTGGACACCTAATGGAAACCGGATTCCACATGGCCGGGTACAGGTAGAACTGGGGGCCAGGGCAGGGACGCTTCTAACACCTTGGTACTTTATTTATGCTTTCCCAAGGGCCTTGAGTAAGCAGACACAAATGGAGTCAACTCTATGTCATATGGGTGGGGAACCAAGTTTTTAATAGCAAGATGGTTTCCTCTTACCAAAAAAGCTAGTTGCCACAACCATCTAGAGAGTCATCAAGAAATGACAATATGTAAATATCAAGACAAAACAATTAGAAAAGTAAATCTGCTACTAAACAAAGCCATTTAGGGGCGCCTGGGTGGCTCAGTCAATTAAGCCTCCTCTGCCTTCAGCTCAGGTCATGATCCGCGAAGTCCTGGGATTGAGCCTAAGGGCTCCCTGCTCAGCAGGGAATCTGCTTCTCCCTCTGCCCCTCACCCTACCTACTCGTGCTCTCTCTAATAAGTAAATAAAATCTTTAAAAAATTTTAAAAAGCCATTTAATATGTTTCAGAACCACCAAAGAGAAACAAGATTGCCTGTTATATGGAATTACCTGATTCACTGTTCATTTTCCTTTTGGATAATCAAAGTTAGTTATATTCAGCATAAGAAGTACAGAATTATGCATGGTCTGAAACACAACAGTAACTTGACCAAGACAAAAAAAGCCTACATTCCAGTGAAGATAAACTTAGAAATGGGCAAAGACTTCCAAGGCTCTTGACTCAACTCAGCTTCAAGTTGTGGAATTGAAACATCCTTGGGTTAGTACCCAGACTCTGACACCTTACTAGCTATATGATCTTGAGCAATTTTCCTAGAGATATTAAATAATTTAACATATATAAAACATCCACTACAGGGCTAAGAGAAAAATATTTGTAGTTCCATGGACCCTAGGAAAATCTTCCTATAAAATTAATTTTATTCATTGATAAATATTTTTAAACACTTTTAACTATGGACATATTATGCGGCAGAATGCAATATTCACACAAATTTAAAGATGAAACCCTAAGCTTTTATGACATTTAGTGGGGGTTTTTTTGTTTTTTTTTTTCCCCTGGAGGTTGCTCCTAGCCAGGCTTCTGGATCTCCTGAAGAACATACATTCTCTCTCCACTCTTTCACACTGAGTTCCTCATCTGATTCACAGAACAAAGAAAATGATTAGAGTGACTATTTTCTCAATTCTCCTCAAGACTGTACATAACTAGCACCATTCCAGATGCATTGGAGAAAAAGTTAATACATTACATACAATGGATGCCTAATGGCATTAGGGCTTAATTCTCTCATGGAAATCCAGTTGAGAAAGGCTCCTCTATCATCAGTAGTCATTTAGTGGAAAATTTGTGGAGTACTGGGTGTTTAGAAACCACTGAATTAAGGAAGTGACATGGTCAAATTTGCATTTTAGACAAATCATTCTAACAGAAGCAAAGATGTTATATTTGGGCAGGAGAAGGCTGGAGGTAAACAGATCAATTGGGACTCTTCACAGGCTAAGAAAAAGACAATAGGAATGGAGAGACTACAGCTAGCAAATATGAACTGAGAAGCCAGACAGGTTGCAGGGGTGAGTCCATCCCTTCAAGTCCTACTTGCGGCTTTCCACTGATACTCCGGGGTACAGCTATGTTCACAGAGTGATAAAACGTATGTTTATTAAAAGTATCATGAGAAGAGGTAAACGCTAGTGCCAGTGACAGAAGAGGAAGTGAAGAAATCTAAGAAAGTAGTGGTTCTCAGCTGGAAAAAGAAGTTTTGGATCCACGGAAGAGTGAATGACCTCTCTTCATAGAATCAATCAAGTTCTCTTTCAGTTATATTTTACTTTGATGAGGGAAACTATATGCTATAGTGATATCTGATAATTTGGAGATTTGAGGTCTTGTACCCTGGGAGATGTTACACAGGAAAGGAATGAGAACCACTGAGAAGATAAAAGTTACACGGAGATAGATTTCAATTTAGTTATTAGTTCCTTTTAATGAGAGCTGTCCTATATTAGAATGGGTTTTCTTCAGAGGTTATGAGTTCCCAGTACAATCCTCTGGATGAGCAGCTATCAAGAATGTTGGGGGGAGACATTCCCAGATTGTAAGATGCTGATGTTGAGAGGTCAGACTGGATGACTTCTACAATGCCTTCTAAATCAAAGATGATGTAATTCTCACTCTGGGCTTCAGTTTCCTCATCTGCAAAATAAAGGGACTAAAAAGCCAGATGATTTTTAAGAAGTTCTAAAATTCCCAGATTTGCTTCTACCGAAGTTGCCATAACCTCCTCACTGGCCAACATCCAATATCCAACATCCATTGCATTCTGAACACAAGGCCAGTGCCAGGTCTAAGAAATGTAGAGAGGGATGGATTATGGCTATGAATCAAACCCTTTTCCAGATCTAGATCCATCTAGTTACTAGGACCTGTAGGATACAAAATGGTCCAAAGGATGTTCCAGAGTCCTGAGGTTAAGTTATTTACACCCTGGGAGGCTCCCAGACTGATCTGGGAGTTGCCTCCCCAAGTAAGTCCAAAGGAAAAACTGGCTTTCCAGACATGCAAGCCAGACCCAGCAGCAACCCCATCTTTACTCCTGGCTATTTTCAGCCCAAGGGACTTGAGAATGAGTCTGAGAACAAATAAAAGACTTTAGGCACCCCTTGATAGCCATGGCCGGGCGGTATGTGGACCAGTCTAGACTGTCAGTACCACAGTGGGATTCATGCTTTGAACTGGAAACTGGATGAGGTTTCCTGAGGTTTCAGGTCCCTTGCACAGTAAGATTCTACAAGTCTGTAAATTAGAAGTTATCACAAAATATTTATATATCATATGTGGTCAGTGTAAAGTCAAAAGGAGACTTTGAGATCTGCCCTACTTTCTTACCACTCTGATCCCAACACCCTGAGGCAGAAGTGGGGTGAGGTGAGAAAGACCGAGAGGAAGGAAGAAGGTGACGAAGGAAGGCTACATTTGAGGGAGGACACATTCATCTGTATCCCACTCTGAATTCCTGTCATTACCAGGACAGAAGACAGATGACTGCTCATTCTGGCAGTAATATTTATTACTAGCCGTTTATTATAAATAAATATACAAAGTTCAGTTATAGTCAAGGTCACCGATAACACCTGCAGATTTCTCTGGTTGCATCCAAAAGGAAGTCTATCTGAGCTACAGCAATAACCGTAACAACAGAAATGCTTCTCAAGGCAGTTCCTCTTTGAAGCACCCCCCAAAACGCTGATCAGCAGTAGCAGGGGATGAGAACATGTGGGGATGGTATATGTGCGGCAATTAGGACTTCTGCTTTCACTTCAGCATTTCCCACTGTTCTACAGTTAACAGCACTTTGGATGGGGGCATATGAGAAGAGCTTTACTTTGTAGACCAGTTTCCTCTTTCAAGAGACAAATTTCTTTATGTTAAACAATATGCATTCCACAGGGGTTCAAAAATTCCAATTGAAAAGTCAAATAATTTTATTTCAAAATGACAGACAACACACAGGCTTACTGTAGTCTAAATCTGTCTACTAAAATGTTGAAAGAAGTATGAATTTACTGTTGCATACAGCAGTCCTCACTACCATGCAGCAACCACAAGGAAGAACGCCTCATTATAGACTTAAGCACCTACCCACTTCCTGTTGAAATACAGGGTGAGGCTGAACCTACAAATATAACTAGACTCCCTCCAAACACAAGGAGTTACAAATCAGTTTAGGTCACTAGAGTAATGTCTAAAAGAGATAGTGAGACAGAAATGGAACTCCTATAGTGGACAAAGAACCAAAAAAAGCCTATTTGTGATCTAAAACCAGGAGAAATTTCCAATTTCCTAAAGTAATGACAATGGCTATGACCTACATTCAATAAATCTAAGGCTCCTTCTTGTCTTGACTTGGTTTGGGGAAAGTGGCCCAGGAAACAGGACTACTGAATTCCAGTATCTTATTCCTTGAGCACACTGTACATCTATCAACCACTCACACCTGGTAATTCCATAACATTCTATTACCTTTGGGGGGCAATACCACCTTTTGTTCTTACCTTTATTACTCTTTAGGCTCTAATCATAGCTTTGCTCTTAAAGCTAAAACTGGGGGATTACTTTAGCCTGTAAAGTTGTTTTTTTCTATATCAACTATTCCACAGAAGACCTCCTCTTAAATAGCCAAAATGAGGTTCTTTTTCAGTGTGATCGTCTGGTTGTCCAAAGAAAATACATTTAAATAGCAGAGTTGGAAACCTGGATTCTAGTTCTTAATCTAATGATGACTGGCAAATGGAGAAAAAATTTCAATTCATTCTTCTAGTTCAGCTTTGGGCTGCACTAAAAAAATGCTCAGAAGATGTTTATTAAACTGAAATTTTGAAAATAAAATAAACTGAAATTCTGTTTGCAAAGTATTCTGATCTCTAAACAAAAGGTTTATTCACATAAAAATTTTTTTTTCAAGATTTTATTTATCTATTTGACAGAGAGAGACACAGCGAGAGAGGGAACACAAGCAGGGGGAGTGGGAGAGGGAGAAGCAGGCTTTCCGCCGAGCAGGGAGCCCGATGCGGGGCTCGATGCCAGGACCCTGGGATCATGACCTGAGCCGAAGGCAGACGCTTAACAACTGAGCCTCCCAGGCGCCCCCACATAAAATATTTCTTGTATCTCTACCCTGGCCCAAGTTCCCTGTTGTAACCACTTAAAATACACAGGATCTACAATGTTATCACTGATGACTTCCAGTTACAAAGTTCATTTCACATTCCCAATCTAATGCCAATTTCTAGCAATACCCAATTCATCAAAATGCAATGGCTTGAAATACTCCAAACTATCCATCTAAATGGGCTTACTTTTACTGATTGAATACATATAAATTTTGAATGATTTTACTCAGAAACGGAGAAATCTTACCCCTGGTATTTGTGGGTACTCAAGTACAGATTTCTTTCAGCTATAGTCATTAATTCAGCATTAAATTCACACAGGAGTTTAACTAGAATTTAAATAAAAAATTGGAAAGAAAAAAAAAATCACACGAGTTTAACAAGAAAAAGAACCAAGCTGCTCTGAAAAATAAACACGAACACACAAAAGTATCAAACCTCTACAAATAAATTCATTTAGAGCCAAGATTACTAGAAATATGGCAATAACTGACACAAGCCCCAATAAAGTATCCTTCATTTATAAAAGCTTCCTTTTTTATTTATCACCAAAGACAGAAAGAGTGATCTCCAAGGATGCTTGGGTAACAGTAGGTAGGTTAAGGGTCTGCCTTCGGCTTGGGTCATGGTCCCAGGGTCCTGGGGTCAAGCCCCTCGTCGGGTTCCCTGCTCGGTGGGGAGCCTGCTTCTCCCTCTCCCTCTGCCTGCCACTCACCCTGCTGATGCATGCTCTCTCTCTCTCTCTCTCTCAAATAAATAAAATCTTAAAAAACAAAAAACAAAAACAAAAACCATTCCTCTCCAAATACCTGCGCTTGTGCTACATATGGGAACATACTGTTAGATTTTATGGAAGAATATCTAATCCCACTTTACTACCTTAACTCAAAGGTAAAGAGGATGGGGCTAAGTGTAACCTTTCTTTCCTGGTTCTTGCAAGTAGCAGTGAGTACTGTACTAGGTTAAGATCCCTACAGACAAGTCACTGGAGCAAGCACTGATTAGATACAGAGGCACGTTTGAGTAAGAGGGAGGAAGTAGATATTCAGAGCTGAATCACGTATCAGACACTGAGTCTCCTTTCATCCTGCCAGCTGTCTAACCATTCATTTTATTTATTTTTATTTTTTTTAAAATTTTATTTTTAAGTAATTTCTACACCCAGCGTGGGGCTCAAACTCACAACCCTGAGATCAAGAGTCGCATGCTCTTCCGACTGAGGCAGCGAGGCACCCCTAACTCTTTGTTTAATCTCTATGATGCCTCACTTCATATTTCAAGCTTCTCTCTGGGATGGAAAGGCCAAAAAAGAAACTGACTTTACACAACTGAGAAAGGCCAGGGGAAAAAAGGTTGCAGAGCAACAACAAAAAAGGAGATTCAGCAAAATGTTTTGCTGACAGCTCAGAGCAACATACAAACACACCGTGTGGTCATGGAGCAGGCAGAAGCAGCAGTCCTGGATGGGACTGTTAATACACCAGTGTAAGGAGAGAGACCTAGCAATCACAACCGCATCTGAACACCAGGGAGTGGAATTATGGTGCAAACTGCCATGCAATTCCATATCAACTGTTCTATTCTGCCAGCTGTAACAGGAAGTCATTCCTGAAAAAGTGTCACACACTCATCTGTCACTAAGGGCCAAGCCGCCAGCAACTGAGAGTCAGCAGCAAAGGGCAGCTGTACATCTACTTCCTCTCACAAGGTCTATTCACCACTCAAAAGATGGGATTTATAAGGAAAAGTCCTTGAGCAGAGGGAAAGTAAGTACCTGTTCTTTTCTTTCTAACCTCAGTTTACTAGGCAGTTACCAAAACCCTCAAAACCTGATTAGCAGTGCTGGAGAACAGCGAGAGCATGGACAGCATGACACAGGGGAATGGGTCTGAACTTAACTACTGCCGGATGTTAGCTTCGGGACCTCAGCAGTGAATCTGTCTGTTTCCTAATCTGTTACAGTACAATGATTCCTAGTTTGTAAGGTTGTGGTGAAGAAAAAGGAAATAATCCATGTATGAAATACTTAACACAGTGCAGGGCACAAACACAATTGTAATAATAGTCATAGTGATGGGCGCCTGGCTGACTCAGTTGGTAGAGCATGTGACTCTTGATCCTGGGGCCATGAATTCAAACCCCACACTGGACGCACAGCTTGCTTAGGAAAAAGAAAAAAAGTTGTCGTGATTATTGTAGCAGGAGTTATAGTAGTAGTAGTGGAAGTACTAGTTCTACACATATCTAGCATTTAACTAAATGTTTTATATGTGGTTCTCTCAACCATTAAACAAAACTATTAATTTCAGGTTGTATTAATGGTTAATTATAGTACCCTTACCAATCAATGAATATTTATCAAGTAGACACTAAAAGACACAAAGAAGTATAAATCTGTCCCTTGACTCCAAGAGCTTATAATTTAATTGAGGAGACATAAAACCACAGTTAAGTAACAATACAACAAATAAATAGAAGTTCAGTTATCAAACGAATGATGCAGTCAATGATGACAATACAAAGGATGAAAAGATCACTGTGAACTGAAGAGACTGAACAACTTCCTGGAATAAAGATCTGGGCAGGATTTGGATATAACAAAGAGTGGTACACTTATCATGATGAATCCTGAGTAATGTATAGAACTGTTGAATTGCTATATTATACACCTGAAACTAATATAACACTGTATGTTAACTATACTGGAATTAAAATTAAAAACTTAATTTAAAAAATACATCTCGGGGCATCTGGCTGGCTCAGTTGGGAGAACATGCAACTCTTGATCTTGGGGTTGTGAGTTCTAGCATTGTTGTCTTGGTTTCAAAAGGGCTGGACTTTATTCTGGTAGGCAGTTAATTGCTTTTGGTTCAGTTTGATACCTGTGAGGCTTGTTTTTAAGCTTTGTTACGGTGGCTCTAGAGTACCTATACTCTATGGGTATTTTAGCCCCAGGGCAAAGATGTGGCCCTTCTGCGATCAATACTGGATGTGCTCAGTGAGCACCATGGGCTTTCCACTCTGGCGGGTAGGAACTCAAAACACCTCCCTGGTCTGGGAACCAGTTAGCTCACATCTTCTTGGTCACTCTTTCCCCAGTCACCCTCAGTGTGACCCCAGTCATGTGTGTGGTCAGCAAAGATTCAAGGGGACTCTGAGATTTCTAGGCAGTTCTTTATCTCCTCCCCCTTTCCAGAACTCACTCACAGAGCTTTCAGTTGCCTCTGCTTCCCTTGAACTATAATCTGTCTCTTTAGTTCAGCAAGACCAGTGTGCTCTGCTTGGAATCCCCCTCCCTGCTCCATGGTTAGAAGAGACATCTAGAGAGAAAGCCAGGGTAATCACAGGGCCCACCTCCTTTATTTTCCTTCTCACAGGGATCACAGCCCTGTGCTTCCTGTTTAGGTCAGGGTTGATTTCCACTGTACTTTTGCAAGGCCCTCAATAATAAATATTACAAAATTCTTAAAGTCAGATTACTTTCAATTTATTTTCAAGTATATACTATGGAGTACTTTTAGGAACAACAGGAAAAAGTAGGTGTCCTGAAATCAAACAAACAAAAAAGCACTGCAAACAGGTAGAATACCATCACTGTAAGCATTTAACATATTTGGATAACATATTTAATTAATTTTTTGAATGATCAGAATTGAGAACAATGACTGAAAGTTCTTTTCTTAAAGCTACTACTCATTTTGAACACCTTCAAAAATCAATATATGTTCGTGAACCCAGTTGCATGTTCCGGCAAGGGAGTCAAGATTTCCTGAGCCACCAGTTATATGATTTTATGCTGGTTAATCTCTCTGAGCCTCATTTGTACAATGGGAAAAATAAAACCTACCTCATACAATGGTCCTAAAGAGAAAATAAGATAACGTATGTAAGCCTTCTAGAGGGATGTCTAACACCCAATAGGTACTCAGTAACTGATAGCTCTCATTACTATTAATTCAAAGGAATGCTGAGTTTGTTTGGATTCACCTCCTAGTGGTAATGAAATAATTTAAGGACAGCAGGTCAGATTGAACAGCATTGAACACTACACAAAGGGCTCTCCTAATTGGTCCTCTTTTCTTTGGTCTCAGTGGAGGCCAAGTAGTAGGTGGGTCTCTTACCTTCTGAGACAGGCTCTCTGGAAGTGTGGAGACAAATGCTGGGAAAGAAATGGATGGCCTCTGCTTATATTATACCAATTTTAAAGATTAAGATATAGGGTATCAGTCTTCCAAATCATAGCCAAGAATCAATTCAGTATTTTCACTTTGCGTACTTTGAAAGAAAAACAGTCTCAAAGGGACTATTATCTGGATTGTGGCATTTCTTAAAAAAAAAAAAAAAAAAAATCCGTGCATCTTAAAGGCCCAAGGCAAATGTCACCACTTCTAAGAAGCCTTCCTTGACTCTTCTAGTCTGAAGTCATTTCGCCCTTTCCAAAAGCGCCAAAGAGGTATTAGGAACCTCTTTCATGGCAGTCACTACATTCTATTTTGTAGTACTGATTTTTGGAGTGTACAATTCTTTGACTACAGGAATGGAAAAACAAAATATTCTGAAACCTAACAGAAGTAGTAGTAACAATAGCAGCTAAGGGCGGGATTCTTAAAACTTTGTATTACTGGAGCCCACTGGGAAGGGGGCCGAGGCCAGGTCACCTTTACCGGGCGGGACAGGCAGGGGCTTGGCTCTGGCAACCGCGCTGCGATGTGGTTCAAGATCCTGCCCGGGATCGGCGTCGTGGCCGTGTGCTTGGTCATCCCCGGCATAGCCACGGCATACATCCACAGGTTCAGTAACGGGGGCAAGGAAAAAAGGGTTGCCTATTATCCTTATCAGCGGAGTTTGATGCAAAGAGATAGGCGGGTCTCTGGAGTTAATCGTTACTATGTGTCAAAGGGTTTGGAGAATATTGATTAAGGAAGCATTTTCCTGATTGATGAAAAATAACTCAGTCATACTCATCTACCCCTTCTAGAAGGTTATGCAGTGTATTAATGTAGTGCATAATAAAAACAAAAAAGTAAAAAACAAAACAAAACTTTGTATTACTATAGTGTGTGCTCAATAAATGTTTGCTGAATTCCTAAAACATGCCTAGTATTTATTCACATTTTCTTATATATCTCTAATCCTCAAAACAGTATTGTAAGGTAAGTATTAGTGTTCTGATTTTACAGGTGAGAGAACTAAAACTAAGAGCAGTTTTGTAACTGTCAAAATCACACAGTCAGCTTTTATCTTTTTTTTTTCCAAAAAATTTTAAAAGGTTTTATTTATTTGACAGAGAGAGCGAGAGCAGGAACACAAGCAGGGGGAGTGGGAGAGGGAGAAGCCGGCTTCCCGCTGAGCAGGGAGCCAGATGCGGGGCTCGATCCCAGGACCCTGGGATCATGACCTGAACCTAAGGCAGACCCTTAACGACTGAGCCACCCAGGCGCCCCTATTTTTTAATTTTTTAAAAGATATTTATGTATTTGACAGAGAGACAGTGAGAGAGGGAACACAAGCAGGGGGAGTAGGAGACGGAGAAGCAGGTTCCCGCTGAGGAGACAGCCCGATGAGGGGCAACGTGGGGTGACGTGGGGTGACATGGGGCTCGATCCCAGGACCCTGGGATCATGACCTGAGCCGAAGGCAGACGCCTAACTACTGAGCCACCCAGGCGCCCCACGCAGTCAACTTTTATTTTTTTATTTTTTTTTTTAAAGATTTTATTTATTTATTTGAGAAAGAGAGAATGAGAGATAGAGAGCGCGAGAGGAAAGAGGGTCAGAGGGAGAAGCAGACTCCTGCTGAGCAGGGAGCCCGATGCGGGACTCGATCCCGGGACTCCAGGATCATGACCTGAGCCGAAGGCAGTCGCTTAACCAACTGAGCCACCCAGGCGCCCCACAGTCAACTTTTAAACCCAGGTCCATCCATGTCAAAAGTTTATGCCATGACACCACACTGACTCTTCACAAAACACCCAAATCAAGAAGTTAGACAAATATGCTCAGATTTCTCATTCTCATACACAAGTGCCACCAAACCCAGACTAGTTTCTCCTCCCTTGAAAAAAAGACTGCATGCTAACACAAGAAAGCCTTCCTGACATATTTACCCTAGAACTGAAATGGTGTTAATGAGGATAACACACTGCTTTCTCCCTCTCTACACCCAATTTTAGCCAGCTGCTCAGGGGCTTCACATCTTTCACTTTAAACAACATAAACACTGGCTCATTTAAAGTGCCAGCCTCAGATAATATGCTCAGATGCTACTGCTTTTCAAACAAGCTCCGGTTTTCAAACAGCCAGGCATTTGGGGTTCCGTCACTTCTGACGAGTTACTTTTATCTACAGGGTCCCTGAAAATCACTTTAAGTTTCATTCTCTGTGCACTGTTTGGCTCATCAAATCTTGTCCTCAGGAACTTTTTTTTTTTAAAGCACCTAATCTTTTATCTTCTTTTACAATGAACCAAAACACATTCCTATGGGTAATTCCTAAACTGTGTATGTATATTTTAAAATAATATTCTTCTTTTTCCAAAAAAGCATAGTTGTTTTCCCTTTTTAGCCCAAGTAAAGATAATTATATCAGAAGTGAGTTTTCCCCATCTCTTTCTGCATATGGGGAATACTGAAAAGATAAGTCTTTTTTAATTATTAAATGTAAATAGCTCATTAAATATAATCCAATTACTTTAATTGTAAAAAGGAAGTAATTACAATATGTACATGTATTCTTGCCTAGTAGATTTAATATCTTAAATTAATCTTTTCAGCATTAATATTTTAAATTAACCTTTGACATTAGAAAAATGCAAGAAACCAATGTCTCTTTTAAAAAATATATTTATAGGGGCGCCTGGGTGGCTCAGTCGTTAAGCATCTGCCTTCGGCTCAGGTCATGATCCCAAGGTCCTGGGATAGAGCCCCACATCGGGCTCCCTGCTCCGCGGGAAACCTTTTCCCTCTCCCACTCCCTCTGCTTGTGTTTCCTCTCTCGCTGTGTCTCTGTCAAATAAATTTAAAAAAAAATCTTAAAAAAAATATAATAAAAAATTAAAAATATATTTATATAAAGCTGTACTTTATGGATCTTTGTTGTGATTTCACCTACAAACAATTTAAGTGAGAACAGCCCCACTCCACAGAGAGGGATAATTAAATACCACCTGCCCTAACTGAACTGGTATTTCTTGTCTGTCATAAATCATGTTAAAGGGTCTGTTTCTAGTGCCTTCTGGGACAAAAAGCCAAGAGATGAATTCTGTGGCATTCCAATAATCACAGAAGCTTTACTTAGAAAGACAATTCCAAGCCAAAATTTGTCAGAAGCATGTCTTTGGGTATAGTAGCCTAAATTTTCCATTACCTAATTTATATTCTGTTACTACCATCTTAGCTCCCTAAGACCACCCCAAGCATTCTCCTTGGTCTCTGGTCTCTAGCCCTTCAAGTTTGCTGTTACATTTCCGTCAGCAGCCATCTGGTTCTTTGGTTTTTACTCTTTTGGTGACCAAGGGCAAATAAATTGCAAAGCTAAATCTCTATGAACTGCTTTGAAAATGGGCTCTGCCACGGTCTGTGCACTGAAAACCTTCTATTAAAATGGAGAGAAAAGGCTTACACAGATGAGGAATTAAGAAGATTGTACTTTGTTTTTCTACATCCTACCAAAATCTATCACTGAGTGTTGTTGTTTTTTAGAGAGACAGAGAGAGAGAGGGCACGCACATGGGGTGTCGGAGGCAGAGGGAGAGGGAGAGAGAATTCCAAGCAGTCTCCACGCCCAGCACCGAGCCCAACACGGGCTCAATCTCATAACCCTGAGATTATGACCTGAGCTGCAATCAAGAGTCAGTTGCCTAACCGAATGAGCCACCCAGGAGCCCCTCAATAAGTGTTGTTTTAAGATATGAATGTATATTTAGGGTCACCTGAGTGGCTCAGTAGGTTAGGCAACCGACTCTTGATTGCAGCTCAGGTCATAATCTCAGGGTTGTGAGATTGAGCCTGTGTTGGGCTCGGTGCTGGGTGTGGAGCCTGCCTGGGATTCTCTCTCTCCCTCTCATTCCACCACCCCGCGTGCTTGCTCTCTCTCAAAAAAATAAAATAAAATAAAAATATATGTATATTTAGGAAAAAAAAACTTTATTTAGATTAACACAGAACTTTTTCTAAACTTTAGAAACAGCAATAACTATGTACTTATGCTGTACAGGTTAACAACCAGGGCCATGTTTGTACAGCACTTTCCCTCCAAAGGAAAAGCTCTATTTTAAGTACTAAAGAGCAGGGTGCCTGCTTGGCTCAGTCAGTAGAGCACGAGACTCTCTTGATCTCAGGCTGTAAGTTCAAGCCCCACGTTGGGCGTAGAGATTACTTTAAAAAAAAAATCAAGTACTAAGAAGCATTATGTGTTTTCAGCAACTCTCAAGGATTTCACTGAAATAGATTTTCCTGGTGCGCCTGGGTGGCTCAGTCGTTAAGTGTCTGCCTTCGGCTCAGGTCACGATCCCGGGGTCCTGGGATCAAGCCCTGCGTTGGGCTCCTTGCTCTGCAGGAAGCCTGCTTCTCCCTCTCCCACTCCCCCGCTTGTGTTCCTTCTCTCGATGTGTCTCCGTCAAATAAATAAATAAATAAACAAAAATCTTAAAAAAAAAGAGAGAGAGAGAAAGAAATAGATTTTCCTGTTCAGACCCTGTATTAATGAACCAAAGATGCAGCTCTGCCTCACGGATACCACTTCCCAAAACAAATTAATGAAACGGAGGAGGGTGACTATGACTAACGCCTTTGGTCATTCGGACTGTAGCCACGTTGGAGCAGTTCCTGACTACATAAGGCTGACTTCTGCTGTCTTCCAGGCTAACTATGGAAAGCTACTTTACAGTCTGAAAGGACAGTGACATGGGTCACTGTGGGTACCTTCATCTCCGAACACTGTAATGGATTCTGAACAGTTACCAAAGGTTAACAGAAGGAATGGAGATGATACCTGATGATGATCACAGTCCTCCAGAAGGACAGCACCATTAAAAGACAACCAGTAGTTTCACAGGTAAAAGGTGTACCAGCAGCTAAAACTTAGCCCCTTTCAGGATTTAAATGATTCCAGTTTCATCTTGGTAACACTGGTATTTTTGTACAAAATATATCTTATTAGGCCAGCACTTCAAAGTTAAAAAGTGTCTTTAAATGCCTGCTGACCTAAAATTGCCATGTTCCATGCTTTAAAGGGATTGATTTTCTGGAAAAGGACAATAAGATGCCAAATTCTGTTCAATGGAGATCAGAATACTATTTGGTGAACCTATTCTGCACCTGTGGAAGCAAAAGAATAAGACTGGCTCACACACCCCAGAGGGAGGATGGTATTTATCTGGGCTCTCCCTATGACCTCTTTGGCAGCAAATGTAAGAAAGTCCTTTTTTGAGGCTAAGGGGTGGGCCCAGGACTTTCAACTACCCATTCAAGCAGGGTTACGATTCCCCTCCTCCATAATTAAGTTCTCTTTCCTACTCTCCATGCATGCATGAATTGCAGTGACATTGACATGGGGGCCTGACATTAGTCTTTGAAGGTCACTTAAATCCTCCTACTTCCAAGCTGCCTAAAAGGAATGCGTCATCTATTCCACAATGCCTGAGTGTGGGGTTTGACTAGATGGTACCTAAAGCGAACTCATCTAAAGCATAAAAAGAAAGAGGGCTCCAAATTCAGGTATCATAAAAAGAACAAATCAAAGTAATAAAACATAATAACTCAGTTGTTCAAGAGACAACAGTAAGAGAAACACTAAACATTTAACACTGGATGAATGAAAACACTTCTACTGATAATTCCTTTTATTTAGGAAAGTAGAAAAGGTCACTCACAATATGATCCCTTTATATGGCTCCAGTCTCCTCTCCTATCACATCTTCACATATACATACCCTTCCCTGAAGTCCCATAGACCCTCCCATGACTCCCCATTGCATCATGTTCTCTCCCTCGCCTCCATACTTTTGCTCAAGTGTGACCATCCACCATGCCCTCAACAACTTCTAAGGACTTCCAAAATGGAGTTCAAGTGAAATGTCTCTTGACATGCCTTGCCCCAAAAGAGCTTGATGCCCCTCCCCACATACTCTTTAAACTTCCATAACACCCTGAGCATGCCTATCCCCACCAAACTGCATTAAAATGACTGATTTTTTTTTTAAAGATTTTATTTATTTATTTGACAGAGAGACATAGCGAGAGAGGGAATACAAGCAGGGGGAGAGGGAGAGAGAGAGGGAGAAGCAGGCTTCCCGCAGAGCAGGGAGCCCGATAAGAGCCTCGATCCCAGGACCCTGGGATCATGACCTGAGCCGAAGGCAGACACCCAACAACTGAGCCACCCAGGCACCCCTAAAATGACTGGTTTTCTTACTTGCTCTCCCACTAGACTGAATTCCTTAAGGCTGGTGATCAATCATCTCTAATCCTAGTGCCCACCACCATGCTAGGCACAGAGAAAATGCTCAATAAATATTAACCAAATGAATGAAGTTAGCGGCTCTTGTGCTCTGGCCCTCATGAAGGTGAGGATAGGGAAGGTATCTGGACCTCCAGTCTTATAGTACTGCTTTCTGAGGGAAGAGAACCCAATTTGAATAGCCCAAGTCCAACCTCTGTTTCAGAATTAAGATTCCTCGTAGCTCACCAGATCACAAGACAGGATCTACATATACTCTCTTTTTTTTTTAAGATTTTATTTATTTACTTGACAGAGAGAGACACAGCGAGAGACGGAACACAAGCAGGGGGAGTGGGAGAGGGAGAAGCAGGCTTCCCGCCAAGCAGGGAGCCCGATGCGGGGCTCGATCCCAGGATCCTGGGATCATGACCTGAGCTGAAGGCACACGCTTAATGACTGAGCCACCCAGGAGCCCCCTACATACACTCTTGTAGGAAATGAACTGCGGTCTAATCTGGTACAGAGCAGAGGGAGACATTAAAAATTAAATACCGGGGGCGGGGCGCCTGGGTGGCTCAGTCGTTAAGCATCTGCCTTCGGCTCAGGTCATGATCCCAGGGTCCTGGGATCGAGCCCCGCATCGGACTCCTGCTTGGCGGGAAGCCTGCTTCTCCCTCTCCCACTCCCCCTGCTTGTGTTCCCTCTCTCGCTGTGTCTCTGTCAAATAAAAAATTAAAATCTTAAAAATAAAAATAAATAAAAATTAAATAAAAATTAAAAACCGGGGCACCTGGGTGGCTCAGTCAGTTGAGCATCTAGCCTTTGGCTCAGGTCATGATTCCAGAGTCCTGGATGGAGACCTGAGTCATTGGGCTCCCTGCTCAGCGGGGAGTCTGCCCCTCCCTCTGCTCCTCCCCCCACTTGTGCATGTTCTCTCTCTCTCTCTCGAATAAATAAATAAAATCTTAAAAAATTAAAATTAAAAACCAAGGATAAATAAAAATTTTTAAAAATTAAAAACAAGGTCACCCCAACCAACATGAGTTATCTGCCACCTCCCTTTTATTCATGTACCTCAAAGCTCTTACCTTTTTTTTTAAGATTTTATCTATTTATTTGAGAGAGAGAATGAAATAGAGAGAGAGAGAGCATGAGAGGGGGGAGGGTCCGAGGGAGAAGCAGACTCACTGCTGAGCAGGGAGCCGATGCGGGACTCGATCCCGGCACTCCAGGATCACGACCTGAGCCGAAGGCAGTTGCTTAACCAACTGAGCCACCCAGGCGCCCAAAGCTCTTACCTTCTAATGTAAAGAGAGAAAAATGGTAAGAGTTATCAGCCAAAGGAGACACACTTCTAAAAAGGCTAAGGAAGGTCAAAATAGGGTAAGTCATGAAAATCAGCACATACCCAGGCTTGAAAGAAATCCAGGCTGTCATTAAAATCTCCAGGCATGTGGCCTAAAACGTTAATAAGCCTCTGAAACTTTCCTTTCCCCAGCAAATCAGCTTCTTGCTCCCCCCAATACTTTGTCCCCACCAACTTACCCATCCACTAGCCTCCCTGCCTTTCTTTCTTTTCCTTCCTTCCTGCCTTTATAAATACAGATAGAGCTGATGAGAATCTGGCAGACAAATGACAACTTCTAACTATATGTGAGATCTGTATAAAATGATATCCACTTATTTTTTCCTCCCTCCCTTCCTTCCTTCCATGAACCTTATATACCAGGCACTGTGCCACACACTGGGGATAAATTCAACAATGCCCCTGCCCTCATGAAGCTTGAAAGCAACTGAAGGGGACAAAAATATTCTGTGATAAGTGTGACTATAAACGTTAAGTTCAAGGTTTTAATGGAGGCATCCAGCTCAGACTGGGTGAGGCTGAGAGCAGAGAGTCATTAAGAAAGGGTATCTTTATTTAAAAAAAAAGGGGGGGGGGCGCCTGGGTGGCTCAGTCGTTAAGCGTCTGCCTTTGGCTCAGGTCATGATCCCAGGGTCCTGGGATTGAGCCCCGCATCGGGCTCCTTGCTCGGCGGGAAGCCTGCTTCTCCCTCTGCCACTCTCCCTGCTTGTGTTCTTTCTCTCACTGTGTCTCTCTCTGTCAAATAAATAAATAAAATCTTAAAAAAAAATTAAAAAATTAAAAAATAAAAAAAAGGGGGGTGTCTTAAAGGACAAAAACTTTAGTTAAGAGAAGAAGTTGCAGATGGAGGCAGCAGTGTGTGCAGAGGCAAACAATGTTCCAAGAACAGCAAATAGCTTGGTGTGGCTGAAGTACAAGGAGTCATGAGTGATGAAGCTAATAAGGCAGACAGGAGCTGAGGCACAGAGAGCCTTGCATGCTGCACTAACAACAGTTGGAGTGTGCTGAAGGCTATTGGGAACTATTTAAGATTGAGGCCAGAGAGTGACATGATCAGATTTACATTTAGAAAGCTCTCTCTGGCAGCAGTGTGGAGAACATACTGCAAGAAGGGGTGAAAGACTGAGGCAGTAATCCAAGTGGAAGCACTTCTAATTGATCGACAGAATCTACATAATGGGAGAGTTGCAACATAAAGTGACAGAGAGTGCTCTGTACAGAGTTTGAGACCAGGATGTCACTGATAAGCTTTCCCTCTTGAACAATTAAATTACTTTATCTCTCTGGGCCTCAGTCTTTACATCCTGAAAAATTTGTTTGTAAAAGTATTACTAGGGGGAATACCAGACTAGGTCCAATATCAACAACCTTACCTTAATGCTTTAAAATTTACAGACACAAAAATTAAAAAAACAAAACAAAACACATGTAAGGTATAAAGAATCATGATGGGGCGCTTGGTTGGCTCAGTCTGAAGAGCATGTAACTTGATCTCAGGGTCGCTGAGTTCAAGCCCCACGTTGGGTACAGTGATTACTTAAATAAACAAGCAAACAAACTTAAAAAAAATCATAATATAGCAAATATCAGTGTACCTACCGCCTAGTTTAAGAATGTCACCATTAGCTTTAAAGTCCCCTGCATGACTCTCCACAAACCTATCTCCTTCCCTTTCACTCTGATAACACTATCCAGGAATGATGACCATTCCCGCATTTTTCTTTATAGTTTTATCATATCTGTATCTCTAAACATAGTTTAGTTTCCCATGTTTCTGAACTTTACGTGAATCTAACGTACATTCTTCAATAATCTTTCAGTCTATCATCTGTTGAAATTCATTCATGCTGCTGTAGCTGCAATTTAGTCATTTCCACTGTTACATGGTATTCCATTGTATGGCTATACCATGATTTATTTATCCAATCTAAACATGATAGATACTGGGATTTCTCCCAGTTTGGAATTTTTGCTATCACCAACAGTGCTGCTATGGACATTTTTATACATGTCTCCAGGTACATATGTGTAAGAGTTCTTTTTTTTTTTTAAGATTTTATTTATTTATCAGAGAGAAAGAGAGAGCACAAGCAGGGGGTGCGGGGGACTGGCAGGCAGAGGGAGAAGCAGGCTCCATTGAGCAGGGAGCCCAATGTGGGACTCAATCCCAGGATCTTGGGATCATGACCCAAGCCAAAGGCAGACACCCAACTGAATGAGCCACCCAGGCATCCCTGTGTAAGAGTTCTTAAGGGTAGACACCTAGGAGTGGAATTGCTGGGTCATGGGGTAGATAAGTCTTCAATTTTGATAATGCCAAATTGTTTTCCAAAATGGTTTACACTTCTGCTTGCCAGGTTCTGGTTGCTTCATACCTTGCCATCTTTTGTCAAGACTTTAATTTTTGCCAATCCGATGGACATAAAAGAGTGTATCATTGTAGTTTTATTTTTGTTTTGTTTTTGAAGATTTTATTTATTTGACAGAGAGAGCAAGAGAGCACAAGCAGGGGGAACAGTAGAGGGAGAGGGAGAAGCAGGCTTCCCGCCGAGCAGGGAGCACGATGCGGGGCTCGATCCCAGGACCCTGGGATCATGACCTGAGCCGAAGGCAGACGCCCAATGACTGAGCCACCCAGGCGCCCCCCGAATTCAGATGCTTAACCATCTGAGCCACCCAGGTGCCCCTGTATCATTGTAGTTTTAATTTGCATTTCCCTGATGACTGCTAATGAAGCTGAGCATTCCTGACCCTTTTGGTAGGAAGGAGCTACTTTTTATTTTTCCAAAACACCGAGATCAAATACCATCTCTGAAAGCCTAGAACAGCTACAGGTCATTCAGAATGCTGCCTCCCAGTAATTAAACCAGATAAAGACTGGTCTCCTTCAGCACTAAGGTAAAACTGTATAACCAAATCTCAGCCTTACTGACACTGACAGAGAGAAAAACCTGGAATTTTTCCTCTGAGAATTGAAGGTGAGTTAGGGATTTTAGAAGGACTGAGACTAATGGGTCGCCTGGGTGGCTCAGTTAGTTAAGCGGCTGCCTTCAGCTCAGTTCATGGTCCCAGGGTCCTGGGATCGAGCCCCACATTGTGCTCCCTGCTCAGCAGAGAGTCTGCTTCTCCCTCTCCCTCTGTCCCTCCCCCGCTCATGCTCTCTCTTTCTCTCAAATAAAATCTTAAAAAAAGAAGGAGGGCTGAGAGAGAAACCCTTCAGTATCTGACATCGACATACTTCTTTAGCCTCCTTTATGGCCACAGCTTTCCAATGTACTTACACTTCAGCCACTGCTCACCACGGAGTCCCTCCTGTACTCTCATGCCTCTGTGATCATTCAAGACATTTCCTGCTTCCTGGAATACCCACCTTTTATCTGTTTTGGGTTTTTTTTCCCCTCTGCTTCTTGAAATGTTATTTATCCTTCCCTATCCAGTTCAAATGAATTGCTTCCACAAAGCCACTGTGACCCTGTTCCCTAGAAAGAATTAATCAAGCCCTTGTCTACTCTGACAGCACTCTATTACTCCATTGCAGCATTCGGCCCACATTACAGTTGTAACAGGGATGGACTGTGAGCTCTCTGAGGGAAGGAACCATCTTTTAAATCCCAAGGTGCTGAGCAGCACTCCTTCCCCCATCAATCCCTCATAAAATACTGGATAAGTGGATAGAAAAATGAGCAGAATCTGCAGAGGAAATAAGTCTCTAAACAATGGGAAAGTCCTTTCTGACTCTTGCTGACTATGAAGAATAAATGAGAGAAAAGGCAAGAGAGAAGAAAGGGAGTGGGAGCTAATGAAGAGTAACTTGGGACAACTAGGTCCCTTTAATAAAGATCCATGTCAGGAAGGCCAAGAAATGAAAATGTAAACTATGCAATCACCTTAATGACGGTTTCCAATAGCATGGAAAAGTGAAATTTATAACTGATTCTAAAACTTTAGGCTGGAAACAGACTCTTAACACACTGAGGGTTGCTGGAGGGAAAAAAGGGTGGGTTAAATGGGTGATGGGTTAAGGAGGGTACTTGTAGTGATGAGCAATGGGTGTTGTACGTAAGTGATGAATCACTAAATTCTTTTTTTTTTAAGATTTTATTTATTTATTTGAGAGAGAGAGTGAGAGAGAGAGAGCACACGAGAGGGGGGAGGGTCAGAGGGAGAAGCAGACTCCCCGCTGAGCAGGGAGCCCGACGCGGGACTCGATCGAGGGACTCCAGGATCATGACCTGAGCCGAAGGCAGTCGCTCAACCAACTGAGCCACCCAGGTGCCCAAATCACTAAATTCTATACCTGAAATTAGTATTATACTGTATGAAAACTAACTGGAATTTAAATAAAAACTTTAAAAAAAAGAGAAAAATAAATAAAACCTTAGGCTGTATCTTGAAATTCATCTGGGCATGGTGTTTTCTGGAAGAGAATTACAACTTCAATTTATAATAGTAAAGGTTTTCTTTTTTTTTTTTTTGAAGATTTATTTATTTATTTATTTGAGAGAAAGAATGAGAGAGAGAGAGAGCACATGAGAGGGGGGAGGGTCAGAGGGAGAAGCAGACTCCCCACTGAGCAGGGAGCCCGATGCGGGACTCGATCCCAGGACTCCAGGACCATGACCTGAGCCGAAGGCAGACACTCAACCAACTGAGCCCCCCAGGTGTCCCCCCCTTTTTTTAAGATTTTATTTATTTGACAGAGAGAGACAGAGAGAGAGGGAACACAAGCAGGGAGAGTGGGAGAGGGAGAAGCAGGCTTCCTGCCGAGCAGGGAGCCCGATGCAGGGCTCGATCCCAGGACCCTGGGATCAGGACCTGAGCCAAAGGCAGACGCTTAATGACTGAGCCACCCAGTTGCCCCAGTTTTCTATTTTTTCTTGAGTCATCTTGGTAAGTTATCTTTTGCTAGGAGTTTGTCCATTTTATCCAAATTTCAAAATAAACCAAGATAATATTCATAGTATTCCTTAAACTGAGCGGCAAACATTATTGTTATTAGGATAAAATGGCTAGAATGGAATAATGGCAGAGATAAGGATCCAAGACATAAAGATCTGAGATTCCACAATACTGCAACATTTTCACGTTATCTCCATGTTCCCAGAATATAGGCTTCTTTTGGATCTTGTTGGAATCAGGCTGATCATTACCTTTCATATACAATGTATTCTCAAAAATATTTGCTGATTGGGGCGCCTGGGTGGCTCAGTTGGTTCAGCAACTGCCTTTGGCTCAGGTCATGATCCTGGAGTCCCGGGGTCGAGTCCCACATCGGGCTCCCTGCTCAGCAGGGAGTCTGCTTCTCCCTCTGACCCTCTTCCCTCTCGCGCTCTCATTCTCTCTCTCTCAAATAAATAAATACTTAAAAAAAAAAGTATTTGCTGATTTCCCTATATCAAATAAAAAACACAAAATTGAGGGGTGCCTGGGTGGCTCTCCCACTCCCTCTGCCTGTGTTCCTTCTCTCGCTGTGTCTCTGTCAAATAAATAAATAAAATCTTAAAAATATATATATACAAAATTGCTAATTCAAGTCACTATTATTTTAACTGATTTTGATTAATGAATGGTTGACCAGAGGGACACTTGCAGTTGTCTTTAAAATAAAGGCTCTTTTAAATTAAGTAAAAACTGGTTTCAGAGGCCACTCATTCATTAAATTAGATGTAAAAAAATCTATCCCTTTAAATATAGCAATTCACTAAATTTAATGAAAGAATCAGAAGAAATTTAACAGCTCTGAACTATATAATACACGTTATTTTTAAAAATAAAAATGTAGTTATTATTAAGACTACTGCTACTATAAAAGTACATCTCACAATATAAGAAAAAATAAGTGGCTTAAAAAAATTATGCTAGTCATTTGTTTTACCTACTCCTTCCCCAAACCTTATGCTACAGTAGCTAACTAGAAGGAAAACTACCTGATTTAAATTTTATGTCCTCGCCGTCTTTCCGTCTCCTGCTTTAGTGGAGGTATACTTGGTTAAATACATTCTATTTGAGGAAAAAGAAGCAAAGAGATAGTTTGATCTTTAAAATCCAGAGCAGGGGCACCTGGGTGGCTCAGTTGTTAAGCGTCTGCCTTGAGCTCAGGTCATGATCCCAGGATCCTGGGATCGAGCCCCGCATCGGGCTCTCTGCTCTATGGGAAGCCTGCTTCTCCCTCTCCCACTCCCCCCTGCTTGTGCGCCTTCTCTCACTGTGTCTCTCTCTGTCAAATAAATAAAATTTTTAATAAAAAAATAAAATAAAATAAAATCCGGAGCAGATTGTACTAGCATAATTTGGAAAGCCTGTTTATAGAGACTGACCAAAAAATACTAGTCCTCTATTAGTGAAGGTCAACATCTTTAATTGGACAGAGCTCCAGGACAATGAAACTGAAAAATAAGTATGGTTAGAAAAATGGGAATGGACACGACCTAGGAAACAGATCAATGAGACAACACATCCACCTCTGATTCTACACTGGTATAATCCTTTTTAACTAACATTAACACAGCCTCCAGCACCATACAATAAAGTTTTTCCAAATATCTATGGGAAGTTGACAACAGTAATACTTCTCTGCCAATCTAGTAATACAGATGCATTTTACCAGCCCCTCTCCTTGTAGAAATCACGTTAATAAAGATGTTTGGAGATTTATGGTTTTAAATGCCAATATTTTAAAAAACTGGACAAGTGTTACAGAAATTCTTATTGGTATTTGTTCAGTCTTGGAGGAAATGGGGTTTGACAAGTGTATTTCCCAAGTGGTCTGGAAGGAAGCAAAAGAATTAGCAAAATTGAGAGTAGAAAATATGAAAATACATCAGGTGAAGGCCTGAGGTTTGTTGGCAAAGAAAAAAGTGTCTATATTGTGTAAACTAGAATCCATGGTAAACAAAATTCAATTACAATGAAGCAATTATCATATCTTGTCACATTTGTTAAAACTGGAATCTGCCAAGCAGTATCCTTTTAGGGTGTCCATTCTTCTTGGTTTGCATCAATTGTCCCACAGTAATTATTAATACTATTCCCTTTTGCTCTTAAAAGTGAACTGGTTTATACAATAAATTGTATGATCACTCTGTCCTTGAAGAACCAGGAGGCAGGGCTGCTAAAACAGCTCAAAGTTGAGGATCCAATCAATCACAGTCCCAACTAAAATTCAGTACAGATTTACTTATTTCATGTAGCACCACGAACAGAACAGCAGAATAGCACTGTGATTAAAAACACAGTGGGACTGGAATCAAATGGCTTGAGTTCAAATCTCAGCCCTCCTAACATAAACTCTTTAGCTGTGTGACCTCAAGAAATTTTTTTGCTTACTTTTTATTTTGAAATAATTTCAATCTTGGAGAAAAGTTGCAGGAGATTATGAAGGACTCCCTAAAGTTCTCCATCTAAGTTCACCAATTATTAACATTTTACCACGTTTATTCACGCCCCACTTTCTATTATTACTAATTTTTTAAATCATTTGACAATAGGTTGCAGACATGGTGCCCCTATCTCTAAATGCTTCAGGGAGTCATCTCCTAAGAATAAACTACAGTACAAATCTCAGGAAATTTAACAATGATACGATATTATTTTTTTTTAAGATTTTATTCATTTATTTGAGAGAGAGAGAGTGAGCAGGGGCAGAGGGAGAGAGAGAAGCAGATGAGCAGGGAGCCCAAAGACTCGACTCAGGGCTTAATCCTAGGACCCTGGATCATGACCTGAGCCAAAGGGCGAAAGCAGACACTTAACCGACTGCGCCACCCAGGAGCCCCAATGATACAATATTATAATCTAACATAAAGTCCATATCTAAATTCTATTTTTTAAAGATTTTTTTTATTTTTATGTAATCTCTACACCCAATGTGGGGATAGAACTCACAACCCTGAGATTAAGAGCCGCGTGCTCGACCAACTGAGCCAGCCAGCAGCCCCAAATCTAAATTTTAGATAGTGTTGTCCCAAAAAGCTTTTTAAATTTAAATTCACTTAACATATACTGCATTATTGGTTTCAGAGATAGAGGTTAGTGATTCATCAGTCTTATGTAATACCCAGTGATCATTACATCACGTGCCCTTTCGCCCCCTCAACCCAGGATCTCCATCCAAAATCCTAGGCAGGTTTCTTAATCTCTTTGTATAACAGTTTCCCCATCTGTAAAATGGTAGATAATACTATCTGCTCATGGGAGTGTTGGGAGAAATAAAGGAGTAAATATACACAAAGACGTTACAACAGTTGCTGACATTCAGTACAACTGTTAGCTGCTTTTAGGGAATGACAGACTCTATGTAAGGTAGAATTGTGTCAGATAATGGAAACAACTCTTTAGGCATTATACTTTCTGAAGCTGTTTTAATGAAAATTTCTGTAAAATATACTGTTTATTTCCTAAATAGAATATACTAAATATAATTTAACCTTTTCTTGGTAACTCAGGGCCTTCACATCAGCAGTAGTATTATGCTATGAAACCATGATGCTGTCAGAGGCTCCTGAGGTGTGAGGGCTACATGCCTCTGTAGTAAAATGGCTGTAAAGTTCTGGACAGACATCTTGAATCTCCTCCTTCTTTTGTCATGCTTCTGATCATTTGTATGTATTAATGCCTCTAATCTATACTATTCTTTTTTTCAAGGTTTTATTTTTATTTATTTATTTATTTGGGGGAGAGCGAGAGCGGGGGAGCAGAGGGAGAGGGAGAGAGAGAGAGAATCTTTTTTTAAAGATTTTATTTATTTATTTGATAGAGAGAGGGAGAGAGAGAGAACACAAGTAGGGGGGAGTGCAGAGGGAGAGGGAGAGGCAGACTCCCTGCTGAGCAGGGAGCCGGAAGAGGTGGCTCAATCCCAGGACCCTGGGATCATGACCTGAGCCAAAGGCAGACACTTAACTGACTGAGCCACCCAGGCACCGAGAGAGAGAGAGAGAGAGAGAGAGAGAGAGAGAGAGAGAGAGAGAGAGAGAAAGAGAAAGAAAGAGAGAGAATCTCAAGCAGGCTCCACGCCCAGTGCAGTTCCCACGACCCTGAGACCATGACCTGAGCTGAAATCAAGAGTCAGATGCTTAACCCAAGGAGCCACCCAGACACCCCTAATCTATATTATTCTAATAATGCTTATGGTCATACAAAGCTTCTGGTTAATAAAGCACTTTCATATCATCTCTCATTAATTCAATAAATATCTACTATGTCATTTGATTAGCTGATTTGAATCTCACAAGAAGTCTGTGATGCAAAAAGAACATGTATTACCACTCCCAATTTTAGTTACCTCATTATAGAGAAATAAATTAAGGCTCAGAGAGGTCAAGTAACTTACTTTGGGCCACAGAGCCAACAGGCAACACCGCCAACCCTCACACACCTGGATCCTCTGTCCCTCAACATACACAATTATCTGAGTGAGGCCCTAGGATGATGCTACTTTTGAGGCAAAATGAACAAGCTTTCTGAAAGCTCTTAGCCACTCAAAAGCACTTCTAGCTTACTTTTAAATGCAAGGAGTTACATTCTGGTTGGCTGAAACTGCCAGATGTCTGACTTTTAGACGCTCTTCCTCTGCACTTTCTCAATATTCTTTCTAAAATTCTCTGAACTTTATGGCCAACCCTTTATTAATATAGGCTGCATACATTTGCAACTTGAGACAAATTCAGACCTGAAATAAAGTTTACCTCTGCACTCCAACAAATAAAAGACTGGCTAAGAAAACAGCATAAATAAGATTGCAGGGAGAAATGTTTAATGAGCTGTTTTTAAGCATTTCAGGAGTCTAATTTACATACAATTAACGTTAAATTGCACATCATTCTCAGCTATTCATTAAACCAGGTACAAGGACCTCTACCTAACAAAATAACCTGGTAACACTATTAGCCTAGTTTCAGCTTCTGTATGACTCAAAGTTAACAGCTGCACCTAAAGAAAAACGACAACACTCTCACTAGGACTTACCCCAATTAGCCCAAATTAATGAGGTTTGATTATACCTCTAGTGATGACCCACAAAACCTATCTTCCCCTGACAAGCTAGAGTAGAAGCTCAGATGCAGTTAAACCATCAGTCGTAGAAACTAGGTAGAGGAAACAAGACAAAATGGTCATGGTATAGAGCTAAGAGCCAGAAGGCTAGGGCGCTAGGCCAGATTACGCTGCTGAATCTGTGTGACCCTGGTTCAATCACTCTACTTCTCTAGCCTTCAGTTTCCTCATCTACCAAATGAAAGAGCCAATAATGTGGTCACTAAAAGAATCCAGAGCTCTTTGACTAAAGGGCAGGAAATACGCAAGACAAGTCTAGAACATCTTATACTAGAAAGCAAGAAACACTGATCAAAGACTACTACAGTTATGTCAAAAGAAATCAGGAGCTGGAGGGCGCTTGGGTGGCTCAGTCAGTTAAGCGTCTGCCTTCAGCTCAGGTCACGATCCCAGGGTCTTGGGACCGAGCCCCATATCGGGCTCCCTGCTTGGCGGGAAGCCTGCCTCTCTCTCTTCCATTCCCCCTGCTTGTGTTCCCTCTCTCGCAGTCTGTCAAAATAAATAAATAAAATCTTAAAAAAAAAAAAAGAAATCAGGAGCTGGGGCGCCTTGGTGGCTCAGTTGGTTGAGCATCCAACTCCTGATTTCGGCTCAGGTCAGGATTATCAGGGTCACGGGATTGAGCCCCGTGTCAAGCTCTGTGCTGACCATGGAGCCTGCTTGAGATTCTCGCTCTCCCTCTCCCTCTGCCATCCCCCACAGCCTTCCCCCATCCCAGCTTGCACTCATGTGCGTTCTCTCTCCTCTCTCAAACAAAAAAAAAGAGGAAATCAGCAGCCAATGTGAAGAGGTCCCCACTGATCTAAGATGGAACTGAACATCAATAAGAATAACTACAGGGCGCCTGGGTGGCTCAGATGGTTAAGTGTCTGCCTTCGGCTCAGGTCATGATCCCAGGGTCGTGGGATCAAGTCCCGCATCGGGCTCCCTGCTCAGTGGGGAGCCTGCTTCTCCCTCTGCTTCTCTCTCTCTCTCTGTCTCTCATGAATAAATAAATAAAATCTTAAAAAAAAAAAAAAGAATAACTACAATGGATTAAAACATTTTCAATCTACCGGGGTGCCTGGGTAGCTCAGCTGGTTAAGTGTCCAACTCTTGATTTTGGCTCAGGTCATGATCTCGGGGTCCTGGGATCAAGCCCCTGCAGTGGGCTCCATATGGCAGGGAGTATGCTTGAGGATTTCTCTCCCTCTCCCTCTGCCCCTCTGCCTGCCCGTGTTCTCTCTCTCACTCTAAAACAAATAGATAAATCTTTATTTTTTCTAAAGATTTTATTTATTTGTCAGAGAGGGGGGAGAGGGAGGGAGAGAGAGAGAGAGTGTGTGTGCGTGCGCGCACAAGCAGGGGGAACAGCAGGCAGAGAGAGAAGCAGGCAGAGGGAGAAGCGATGGGGGACTCAGTCATAGGACCCTGGGATCATGACCTGAGCTGAAAGCAGGTGTTTAACCAACTGGACCACTCAGGGGTCCCAAAAGATATCTTAAAAAACAAAACAAAAAAACCTCTTAAAAAACTGAATTAATATGTGTTATTAGGTGTAAAGACACCAAATCACAAAGATTCAGTATTAAAAAAATGTAAAATTTCTCATTAATATTCCTTATATAAGTTTTTCAATTTACAAAATCTATGAAAATCACAAGGTTGGCTAGTACCTCAAGAGGTATTACATCTAGTTTTCTGCCTCCAGGAACATGATCTTCAATGTTACCCCACTTAACACATATTTACTGAGTTACTACTAAACAAAGGCCCAAGTCCTGTAGATGTATAGAGATACAAGAAATAGTTTCTATTTAAGGAGTTCAGTCATATAGGAGAAATGAGAAAAGTGCACAAATATAAAGCAAAATAAAGAGTGATGAAGTTATGGTTTACTTCTGGTTAAGTAAGTCACAAAAGCATCACAGAGGAGTGTCATGTAACTGGACATTAAAAATAGGCAGGGATTTGGATATACAAAGACAAGGAGTATTATATCTGAGGTGGATAGACAATGTGAGCAGAGGCACATAAGCAGAAAATAATGAGACATCTCTGGGGAATGAAGATGAGTACATTATTGCAAAAGTAATGAGAAGCAAGGCTGGAAAGACAAGTAAAGCGAGATCACAGAATCTTAAACAGGCTGAGTTTATACTTTAGTCAGTAAGTGATGAGAGTCACACAACTGGAGTTACAGATTACAGAATATTTAGGAAGATGCTACACATCTCACTTAAGCAGAGTAGAAGAGAATAGAGCTGGAGAGGGAGACAAGGATTAGGGACAAGAGTCACGGCAAAGGTAACAACGGATCTGAACTTGAGTAGTGGGAGAAAAAGACATGGAGGGACCTAAGAGTCTAGGCATGAAAAGAGATAGGGAGTTCAGGAAAGTCAATAGTAACTAAAGCCTTACATCTGGATGAACTGGGAAAACAGTGGAGCCAATGCTTGGGTTTCGGCTTGGGTCATGATCTCAGGGTTGTGGGACGGAGCCCCATGTCAGGCTCTGTGCTCAGAGCAAAGTCTGCTCATCTCTCTCCCTCTACTCCTACTCCACCCTGCTCTCTCTCTGTCTCTCAAAAATAATAAATAAAATCTTTTAAAAAAACAAAATGTACTGGGGTGCCTGGGTGGCTCAGTTGGTTAAGCGGCTGCCTTCGGCTCAGGTCATAATCCCAGGGTCCTGGGATCGAGCCCCACATCGGGCTCCCTGCTCAGCAGGGAGTCTGCTTCTCCTTCTCCCTCTGCCTGCCTCTTTGCCTACTTGCTCTCTCTCTGTATCTCTCTGCCAAATAAATAAATAAAATCTTTAAAAAAATAAAAAATAAAATGTACTGAATAATTGAGTGAATGAATAGAAATATTCAAGTCAGAATAAAGGGCAGCAAGTCAAGGGATTTGGAGGTAAGAAATGAACAGAAGGTAAGCTTAGCCTTCTCATTTTAACGTATGAGGAAGTCAAGGTCCTGAATGAAAATGCTGCCCAGGTGTGCAAAATATTTTTCCTAGAGAAGCAAAGCTTCCATCATTAAAACATGTATAAAAAATATAAAATCCATCCTTAAAACCTGTAAGCATGTCTCCCAAGCAAGAAAGAGACAAGCTGTATCAATCTGACTATAGGTTCCCAAAAGCAAAGAAAAGCTGGAGGTACAGAACGGATGGATACCCAGGTAGAGTGATCCGACAGAAATTCTGGGACTGGGGTTCAGAAGTGAAAATACAGATTTGGGAGTTTTACTACATGTAGGTTGTAGTTAAAGACATGAGAGAGATGACCTCCCAATACAAAAGCGTAAACAGAGCGGCAAGGTCAGAGGACAACTTAGAGACTGAGAAAGAAGAAATCATCAAAGAAGGCAGGAGAACCAGAAAAATGCTTTGTCATAAAAGCTGAGTTTCCAGAAGGAAGGCATGCTCAAGATCCTTCTCTTCTTCCTTGATCCACATATCTGAACCATCAAGTCCTATCCGCTCTACCTCCAAAATATACACTAACTACATACATCTACTTCTCTCCATTTCTTTTTTCACCAACCTATTTCAAGTCTCTATCATTACTCAGACATCTGCAATAGCCTTCTATTACTCACTGCAATCAGTTCCTGCCTCCAGATAACTCATTTTCCTTGCAGCAACTGGATTAATCTTTTAAAAATGGAAATCATATGGGGCACCTGGGTGGTTCAGTCAATTAAGCGTCCGACTCTTGGTTTCAGCTCAGGTCTTCATCTCAGGGTCATGAGTTGAACCCCGAGTCAGGCTCCAGGCTGAACATGGAGCCTGCTTAGGATTTTCTCTCTCCCTCTCCCTCGGCCCCCCCCTCCACCCTTTGCTCACACACACTCTCCCCACCTCCAAAATATATCAAAATAAAATAAATGGAAATCATATCATATATATCTACCCCCTGCTTAAAACTCTTTAAGTGACTGAATATTGAAAGATATTATGGTGTTACAATGCTAACATAATTATGTTCCAGGGGCACCTGGATGGCTCAGTCGGTAGAGCATGCAACTCTCGATCTTGGGGTTGTAAGCTCGAGTCCCTAGTTGGGTTTAGAGATTACTTAAAAATAAAATCTTAAAAAAAAATTATGTTCCAATGGGGGAATACTTGTATTTTAGAGATATATGCTGAAATATTTACAAATGAAATGAAGTCTGAGATCTGCTTCAAAAGTAATAAGGGCAAATACATCTGAACTTATTCTATGAAGCTAGTATTACCCTGATATCAAAACCAGACAGATTTTGGGGCACCTGGGTGGCTCAGTGGTTAAGCGTCTGCCTTCGGTTCAGGTCATGATCCTGGGGTCCTGGGATTGAGTCCCGCATCGGGCTCCCTGCTCCATGGGGAGCCTGCTTCTCCCTCTCCCACTCCCCCTGCTTGTGTTTCCTCTCTCATTGCGTCTCTGTCAAATAAATAAATAAAATCTTAAAAAAAAAAACACACACAGATTTTCCCCTGTAAGATCAGGAACAAGAAGACTATGATGTCCACTCTTTTTTTTTTTAAACATTTAACACATTTTTTTTTAAAGATTTTATTTATTTGACAGTTAGAGAGCACAAGTAGGCAGAGTGGCAGGCAGAGGGAGAGGGAGAAGCAGCCTCTCCGCTGAGCAGGGAGCTGGATATGGGCTCGATCCCAGGACCCCGGGATCATGACCTGAGCCAAAGGCAGCCGCTTAACCGACTAAGCCACCCAGGCCCCCATGTCTTATCACTTCTACTTAACAGTGTATTAGAGGTTATAGCCAGATCAATCAGACAGAAAAAGAAATAAAAGGCATAAAACTGGAAAGAAAGAAAGAAAACTCTATTTGCAGATGACATGATCTTATATATGGAAAACGCTAAGAAGGGGTGCCCGGCTGGCCCAGTCGGGGGAGCATCTGACTCTTGATCTCGGGGTCATGAGTTCAAGCCCCATATTGGGTGAAGACATTATTAAAAAATAAAATCTTTTAAAAAAATGCTATGGGAGGGCGCCTGGGTGGCTCAGATGGTTAAGCATCTGCCTTCGGCTCAGGTCATGATCCCAGGGTCCTGGGATCGAGTCCCGCATCGGGCTCCCTGCTCCTTGGGAGCCTGCTTCTCCCTCTGCTTCTCCCTCTCTCTCTCTCTCCTCCTCTGTCTCTCATGAATAAATAAATAAAATCTTTAAAATAAAATAAAAATAAAAAAATAAAAAATAAAAAAATGCTATGGGGGCGTCTGAGTGGCTCAGTTGTTCAATGTCTGCCTTTGGCTCAGGTCATGATCCTAGGGTCCTGGGATCGAGCCCTGCATCAGGCTCCTTGCTCAGCAGGAAGCCTGCTTCTCCCTCTCACACACCCCCTGCTTGTGTTCTCTCTCTCGCTCTGTCAAATAAATAAATAAAAATTTTTTAAAAATTTAATTAAAAAAATAAAAATTAAAAAAATTAAATTAAAAAAATGCAGAATCCACACACACACACAAAAACAACCCGCTAGAACCAAGGTAGCAGAATAGAAGATCAATACACAAAATCAATTGTATTTCTATGCACTAGCAATGAACAATCCAAAAATGAAATTAAGAAAACAACTTCATTTACAATAGCATCAAAAAGAATAAAATACTGGTGGGCCTGACTGGCTCAGCAGGTTGAGTGTCCGACTCCTGATTTCAGCTCAGGTCATGATCTCAAGGCTGTGAGATAAGCCCGGGGTCCAGTTCTATGCTGGAGTAGAGGATGATGCTTAAGATTCTCTCACTCCGGGGCGCCTGGGTGACTCAGTCGTTAAGCTAAGCGTCTGCCTTCGGCAAAGGTCGTGATCCCAGCGTCCTGGGATCAAATCCCGCATCGGGCTCCCTGCTCAGCGGGGAGTCTACTTCTCCTTCTGCCCCTCACCCTGCTCATGCTCTCTTGCACTCTCTCTCAAATAAATAAAATCATTAACAACAACAACAAAAATGGAACGCCTGGGTGGCTCAGTCGGTAAAGTGTCTGCCTTTGGCTCAGGTCATGATACCAGGGTCCTGGGATTGAGTCCCACATCGGGCTCCTTGCTCAGCAGGGAGCCTGCTTCTCCCTCTGCCTGCTTATGCTCGTGCTCTCTCTTTCTCTAACAAATAAATAAAATCTTAAAAAAAATTCTCTCTCTCTCTCCCTCTGCCCACCCCCCACTCATGCACTCTCTCTTAAAAAAAAAATAGAATAAAATACTTAGGAATAAAATAATTTCAAATGCATTCATACTATACTGTTTGTCATTAGAATCAAGCTTTAAACAGGTGATTGAGGCTGTGTGACCAAACATTGCTTGAGGATTAGCGTAGAAATACACAAATATGTTGGTATAAGTACGAAGTTTTTAGAAATTTGTATTTTTGGGGGTGCCTGGGTAGCTCAGTCAGTTCAGTACCTGACTTTGGCTCAAGTCATGATTGCAGGGTCCCAGGACTGAGCCTGAAGTCAGGCTCCCCATTCAGCAGAGTCTGCTTGTCCCTCTGCCCCTCCCCCCACTCATGCTTACGTGCTTTCAAATAAATAAAATTTTTTTAAAAATTTCTTTTACAGGGCGCCTGGGTGGCTCAGTTGGTTAAGCGACTGCTTTCAGCTCAGGTCATGATCCTGGAGTCCCGGGATCGAGTCCCACATCGGGCTCCCTGCTTAGCAGGGAGTCTGCTTCTCCCTCTGACCCTCTTCCCTTTTGTGCTCTCTCTCATTCTCTCTCTCTCAAATAAATAAATAAAATCTTTAAAAAAAAATTTCTTTTTCAGGGGCGCCTGGGTGGCTCAGTCATTAAACGTCTGCCTTCGGCTCGGGTCATGATCCCAGGGTCCTGGGATCGAGCCCCACATCGGGCTCCCTGCTCAGCGGGAAGCCTGCTTCTCCCTCTCCCCCTGCTTGTGTTCCCTCTCTCGCTATATCTCTCTCTGTCAAATAAATAAATAAAATCTAAAAAAAAAAAAAAATTTCTTTTTCAGGGGCACCTGTGTGGCTCAGATGGTTGGTTGAGCATCCGCCTTCGGCTCAGGTCATGATCCCAGGGTCCTGGGATTGAGCCCCACGTCTGGCTCCTGGCTCAGCAGGGAGCCTGCTCTCCGTCTCCCTCTGCCTCTCCCCCTGCTCATGCTCTCTCTCTCTCTCTATCTCTGAGTCTCAAATGAATAAATAAAATCTTTAAAAAAAATTTCTTTTTCAGGAATCCTGTTAAAATATTCAATATAAATACAGAGATACAGATTTGAGAATTAGTCAGAACACCAAGAACTAAGAACAAAACAATGACTCCCACCCATTTAATGCTCACAAATCACCATACCTGAGGTAGTTCTGAGATTAAAAAAAAAAAAAATACGAATAAATTTAACAGAAGGACAAGACTTGTATGCTAAAAACTACAAAACACAAAAAAAAATTAAAGACTTAAATAAATGAACAGACATCCCATATTAATGTATTGGAAGATTTAATGTTAAGATGGCAATACCCCCCAAGTTAATTTGCAGATTCAATGAAATCCTTATCAAAATCCCAGCTGGCTTTTTTTGCAGAAGTTGACAAGCTGGGCCTAAATTCAGGTGGAAGTGCAAGCGATTCAGCATAGTCAAAACAATATTGAAAAAGAAGGCCAGGGATGCCTGGCTAGCTGGGTCAGTGGAGCACGCAACTCTTGATCTCAGGGTTGTGAGTTAGAGCCCCATGTTGGGTGTAGAGATTACTTAAAAAAGTACAATCCAGGGTGCCTGGGTGGCTCAGCTGGTTAAGTATCCACCTCTTGATTTCGGCTAAGGTCATGATCTCAGGGTCCTGGGATCAAGCCCCATTTCCGGCTCTGCTCTGACCATGGAGCGTGCTTAAGATTCTCTCTCCCTCTCCCTCTGCCATAACCACCCTCCGTGCTCTCTCTCTCTCTCTAAAATAAATAAGTAAAATAAAATTTTTTTTTTTTAACAAGGCTGGGCTTAAACTCATGACCCTGAGATCAAGACCTGAGCTGAAATCAAGAGTTGGATACTTGGCGCCTGGGTGGCTCAGTCGTTGGGCATCTGCCTTCGGCTCAGGTCATGATCCCAGGGTCCTGGGATCGACCTGCATCGGGCTCCCTGCTAGGTGGAGAGCCTGCTTCTCCCTCTTCCACTCCCCCTGTTTGTGTTCCCTCTCTCGCTGTCTCTCTGTCAAATAAATAAAATCTTTAAAAAAAAAAAAGAGTTGGAGGGCGCCTGGATGGCTCAGTTGGTTCAGCGACTGCCTTCGGCTCAGGTCATGATCCTGGAGTCCCGGGATCGAGTCCCACATCGGGCTCCCTGCTCAGCAGGGAGTCTGCTTCTCCCTCTGACCCTCTTCCCTCTCGTGCTATCTCTCACTCTCTCTCTCTCTCAAATAAATAAATAAAATCTTAAAAAAAGAAAAAAAGAGTTGGATACTTAACCGACTGAGCCACCCAGGTGCTCTGATCATGCCCTTTAAAGCACAAAAGTTTTTAATTTTGATGAAGTACAATTTATCTATTTTTTCTTGGTTTGTGCTTTTAGGTGTCATATCTAAGAAACTACTGCCTAATCTAAGATTGTAAAGATTTACACCTATGTTTTCTTCTAAGATTTTTGTATTTTTAGACTTTATATTTAGGCCTTTGATCCATTTTGAGTTAATTTTTATGTATGGTGTTAGGTAGGGTTCCAAATTTATTCTTTTGCATGTGAGTATCCACCTGGGGCAGGGGGCAGGCAGTGGGGTAGGAGGAAGTTATTACAAAGGGGCAAGAGGAAAGATTTAGGGGTGATGGATATGTTCATTTTTTTGACTATGGTGGTGGTTTCACTGGTACATACGTAAGTCAAAACTTATTAATTTTACATTTTAAATAGGTGTGCTTTATTGTATGTCAATATTTCTTTTTTTTTAATTGTTTTATTTTGAGTAGGCTCCACACCCAACGCGGGGCTTGAATTCACGACCCTGTGATTAAGAGTCACATGTTCTGTGACTGAGCGAGCCAGGTGTCCCTTAATAACATTCCAATAAAGGTTATAAAAATAAAATAACAGCACCATTAACTCAAGTATTTAAAATGCTGGAGTTCTATCAGCCAGACAGTAATTTTTTTTTTAAAGATTTCTTTTGGGGCGCCTAGGTGGCTCAGTCATTAAGCGTCTGCCTTCGGCTCAGGTCATGATCCTGGGGTCCTGAGATTGAGCCCCCCATTGGGCTCCCTGCTCAGCGGGAAGCCTGCTTCTCCCTCTCCCACTCCCCCTGCTTGTGCTCTCTCTCTCTCTCTCTCTCTCTCTCTCTCTCTCTCGCTGTGTCTCTCTCTGTCAAATAAATAAGGAAGGAAAGGAAGGAAGGAAGGAAAGCCAGCCAGCCAGCCAGCCAGCCTGGGTGGCTCAGTGAGTTAAGTGTCTGCCTTCGGCTCAGGTCATGATCTCGGGGTCCTGGGATCAAGCCCCACATTGCGCTCCCTGCTCAGTGGGAAGCCTGCTTCTCCCTCTCCTGGTCCCCCGCTTGTCCTCTCTGTCAAATAAATGAATAAAATCTTTAAAAAAAAAAAAAAAGGAGAGAAAGATTTTTAAGTAATCTCTACACCCAACATGGGGCTTGAACTCACAACCCCAAGATCAAGAGCCACATGCTCTACCAACTGAGCCAGCCAGGAGCCCCAATAATTTTATTGTTTATTTTTTATTTATTTGTTTAAAGATTTTATTTATTTATTTGAAAGAGAAAGAGCAAGCACAAGCAGGGGGTGGGGGCAGAAGGAGAAGCAGACTCCCCGCTGAGCAGGGAGCCCATACCAGGGCTCCATCCCAGGACCCTGAGATTATGACCTGAACCAAAGGCAGATGCTTAATCCACTGAGCCACCCAGGCACCCCCATGTTTTATATTTTTAAGTAAACTCTACCCCCAAAATGGAGCTCAAACTCAGGACCCCAAGATCAAGAATAGCATGCTCCAAAACAAAAACAACAGAGTACCATGCTCTGAACTCTATCTTCGGGTTGTGCATTTGAGCCCCAGGTTGTGTGGAGGGATTACTTAATGAAATTAACAACAAAAAAAACCCCAACCAATTTTTTCCCCAGAGAATTCATTTAGAAACGTAAATAAGAGGGTGCCTGGGTGGCTCAGTTGGTTAAGCAACTGCCTTAGGCTGAGGTCATGATCCTGGAGTCCCAGGATCGAGTCCCGCATCGGGCTCCCTGCTGAGCAGGGAGTCTGCTTCTCCCTCTGACCCTCCCCTCTCTCATGTACTCTCTCTATCTCATTCTCTCTAATAAATAAATAAATTTAATTTAATTTAAAAAAATAGAAACATAAATAAGAGAGTTATGATATAGGCCCCTTTTATTTATTTATTTTAATTTTATTTATTTATTTGAGAGAGAGAGAGGAGAGCACAAGCAGGGGGAGTAGCAGAGGGAGAGGGAGAAGCAGGCTCCCTGCAGAACAGGGAGCCGGATGTGGGGCTCCATCCCAGGACCCTGGGATCACGACCCGAGCGGAAGGCAGTCACTTAACCAACTAAGCCACCCAGGTGCCCTGATATAAGCCCCTTTTAGATAAAGATGTATAAACAAAGGGGTCCCCCAGGGACTGATGCTGAAACCTATCCCAAGTAACATTTTTAGAAATTATCTAGAAAAAACTATCTAGTGAAATCTCTGTTGGCAGATGACTCTATAGCAGTAGCTAGAAGTATGATGGTACAAAGTTGTGTTGAGAAATGTGGAAAATAGCTTCCATGTATATAAAAAGAAGGTAATACAGTAATGGAAAAATAGTCCAAACTAGAACTATCAGATGATGAGCTCTAAGCTACCTGTTACAATATATAAGAAAAGGGTTTCAGAGTCCCTAGACTTATCCTGAATACAGCTACAAAACGCAACAAAATGCTGGCTGTCATTATGAAAGCTCTGGAAACACAGAACACATTATCCTGCCCTTGTACAAACCAAAGTGTATCTGTACCTAGAATAGAATGTGCAGTTGTGGTCATCACTGCACAAAAAAGGTAAAACAGATAGAGAAGGCCTATAAAGGCATCCAAAAAGACCAGAGGAGCTTCCGTATGCTTACAGATTTTAAAAAAATAATACACAGGGGGGCGCCTGGGTGGTTCAATCAGTTGGGCATCTGCCTTCAACTCAGGTCGTGATCCCAGGATCCTGGGATGGAGCCCCATGTCGGGATCCTTGCCTCAGCGGGGAGCCCGCTTCTCCCTCTCCTTCTGCCTGCTGCTCCCTCTGCTTGTGCTCTCTCTCTCTGTCAAATGAATAAATTTTAAAAAATCTTAAAAAATAATAATAATATATAGGGACACCAGGGTGACTCAGTCAGTTAAGCGTCTGCCTTCAGCTCAGGTCATGATCCCAGGGTCGTGGGATCAAGTTCAGCGTCAGGCTCCCTGCTCTGTGGGGAGCCTGTTTCTCCCTCTCCTTCTGCCGTTCCCCCTGCTTGTGTACACGCTCTCCCTGTCTCTCTCTCTCTGGCAAATAAAGAAATAAAATCTTTAAAATAAAATTATAGATAGATAGGACACTTTAATATACAACAAAGAGGATGTGAAATGGTAAACACAGATTCTGCATCAAACCTTAGAAATTAGAAAGCAGTTAGAAGGGGTGCCTAGGTGGCTCAGCTGTTAAGCATCTGCCTTCGGCTCAGGTCATGATCCCAGGATCCTGGGATGGAGCCCCGTAACGGGCTCCCTGCTTGGCAGGAAGCCTGCCTCTCCCTCTCCCACTCCCCCTGCTTGTGTTCCCTCTTTCGCTGTCTCTCTCTGTCAAATAAGTAAACAAAATCTTTTTTAAAAAAGCAGTTAGAAGTATAAAAAATAAAGTATATTATTATTTAAGCCCAAATTTTTTATTTTTTTAAAGATTTTATTTATTTATTTGAGAGAGAGAGAAAGCACATGGCGGGGAGGGTCAGAGGGAGAAGCAGACTCCCTGCTGAGCAGGGAGCCCGATGAGGGACTCGATCCAGGGACTCCAGGATCATGACCTGAGCCGAAGGCAGTCGCTGAACCAACTGAGCCACCCAGGCGCCCAAGCCCAGATTTTAGACTCAGATAGGAGTTTTATGTCAAAAAAAAAAAAGGAGGGCGGGAGGAGAAGGAAGGGAGGGAGGAAGGCTCTGAATTCTAGTACCAATTGGCTTAGCTGTGACCAAGGGCATGTTACTTAATTTCTTCAGGCCTCACTTTTCCCATCTGTAAATAACTAATTTGAAGGACACTGTGAGGAGGAATGTGCACACTGCCTGGCACATAGTATACACTTGCTACCAAGCAGCTACTGCTTTTATTAGGACTAATAAAAAGTAATAGTTTACTACCCAATCCAGCATATAAAGTAATAAAACTCATTACTCAGATGAGGTGTATAGAATATAAGAAAAAATAATTTATATAGTCTAGATAAATGCACAGGTAACATTTCCATAAGAAATTCCTAAGAGAAATTATGAATTTTGGGCAACACAGTCCTACGTTTTGAAGCTGACATTTTCATCCCTTTCCCACAAGCAGAATTCAGGGCTAGATAGATGATGTATCCAACCAAATATGCCATTTCCTAATTTACAACAACTGTTAACATTTATTGAGCACTGGACTAATGATAATGATGTCATTCAATTCTTCTAATACTCTTTGAGATATACTCTGTATTTTACAGAAAAATTACACAGGTCTCCATTTTACACATGAGAAAACTGAGGTTGAGCCATTGCCCAAGATTACATACAGAGCCAGTAAGTGTAAAGAGGTTCATCTGAACTCGGATGGACTGACTCCAGAAGCTACACTCATACGTAACCACAGAATTATACTGTCTCCTACTATGCAAGAAATGTTGGGTGTTGGATATTCAAGAATGAGGTAAATGATGAAAGACTGCACAGGAAGGAAATATTAAAAAATGATGCCCAGGGGTGCCTAGGTGGTTCACAGTTAGGTGTCTGCCTTCGGCTCAGGTCATGATCTCAGGGTCCTGGGATCGAGCCCCACATCGGGCTCCCTGTTCAGCGGGGAGTCAGCTTCCCCGTCTCCCTCTGCCCCTCCCCCGGCTTGTTCTCTCTGTCTCTCTCTTGCTCTCTCTCAAATAAATAAAAATCTTTTTAAAAACTAGATAAACAGGGGCGCCTCGGTGGCTCAGTCCCTTTGGCTCAGGTCATGATCCTGGCGACCTGGGATCTAGCCCCGCGCTGGGGCTCCCTGCTCAGTGGAGAGCCTGCCTCTCCTTCTTCTTCTCCCTGTTTGTGCGTGCTCTCTCTCAAATAAATAAATAAAATCTTAAAAATAAATAAAGATGCCCAAAGAGGCCAACCCAGCCAAGATCACTGCCAGCTACTTAAATTTAGGATGGCCAAAAACATGAATACTGAAACAACAAAAACTGATTAACGTGGATGTGACAAACCTAATAGAAGAAAGGAAGCCTAAAGATCCCTAAACTATGGTCTCAGCTATGGTAAACAAAATGCAGAGAAAGAGGAAAATAAGTCAAAATGCTAACTGGTAGTGGGGCACCTGGGTGGCTCAGTCGGTTAAACGTCTGACTCTTGGTTTTGGCTCGGGTCATGATCTCAAGCTCCTGGGATCACGCAGCAGGGAGTCTGCTTCTCCCCCTCTCCCCCTCCCACCCCACTCTCCTGTGCAAGCACGCGCTCTCTCTGTCAAAGAAATATTTTGAAAATAAATAAATAAATAAATAAATAAATGCTAACTGGTAGGATCATGGATGATTCTTACTCTCTGCTTCATACTTTTTGAATTTGGCCAATTTAAAAAACAATTTTTACAAAGAGCACTCATTATTTTCATAACTGGAAAAAGGCAGAAATAAAAATAAATCTGAGGTAACTTTCACTCTTTATTCACTTCTGATAGTGTAATTTGCTGCAATGAGCATGTATTACTTGTGTAATTTCAAAGAGATTTTAAAAACAAATAAATCTAAGGTATTAGAAAAGGGAAGTAAATTACATGCAAATACCAAAGCAAAAAAAAAAGGATGTGATATAAGATTAAGCAAATTAAAGGAGCTGCAGTTTGTTGGAAAGAACTCTAGATACGTATCAAAAGACCTGGGTTCATACTGATATACACATCAATGTGGATGAATTCCAAAAATTTTACATAGAACACGAGAATTCAGACACAAGAGAGTACATAGGGTAGAAGTCAAGAACAGGCAAAATTAATTTGTAAGGACAGAAATCAGAACAGTGGTTGCCTCTAAGACAGTGGGTACTGACTGGGTGTGTGAGGGAACACTGGAAGGTTATGGAAATGTTCTATCTCTTCACTGGGGTGTTGGCTACACATGTGTTTACACTTGTCAAAACTCATCTGATTGGGGCGCCTGGGTGGCTCAGTTGGTTAAGCGACTGCCTTCGGCTCAGGTCATGATCCTGGAGTCCTGGGATCGAGTCCCACATCGGGCTTCCTGCTCAGCAAGGAGTCTGCTTCTCCCTCTGACCCTCTTCCCTCTCGTGCTTTCTATCTCTCATTCTCTCTCTCTCTCAAATAAATAAATAAAATCTTTAAAAAAAAAAACTCACCTGATTATATACTTGCATTTCTGTCCATTTCACAGTATGTAAACTGTACCATTAAAAAATCCGACTAGGGCACCTGGGTGGCTTAGCTGGCTAAGCGACTGCCTTGAGCTCAGGTCATGATCCCAGGGTCCTGGGATCGAGTCCCACATCAGACTCCCCTGCTCTGCAGGAAGTCTGAGTCTCCCTCTCCCTCTGCCTGCCACTCCCCCTGCTTGTACTCTCTCTGTCAAATAAATAACAAATAAAATATTTTTAAAAAATTTAAATAATTAAAAATCTGATTAAATTCAAAAAAAAGAAAAAAACCTCACTAAAAATAAAGGACAGGGGCCCCTGGGTGGCTCAGTTGGTTAAGCATATGACTCTTATTTCAGCTCAGGTCATGATCTCAGAGTACTGGGATCAAGTCCTGTTGGGGCTCTGTGCTCATTGCGGAGCCTGCTTCTCCCTCTGCCCCTCCCCCACTCTGTGCGCACTCTCTCTCTCTGCTCTCTCTCAAATAAATAAATACAATCTTTCAGGGGTGCCTGGGTGGCTCAGTCGTTAAGCATCTGCCTTCGGCTCAGGTCATAATCTCAGGGTCCTGGGAAGGAACCCTGCATTGGGCTCCCTGCTTAGCGGGAGTCGGCTTCTCCCTCTCCCAGTCCCCCTAGTTGTGTTCCTGCTCTCTCTCTCTGTCAAATAAATAAATAAAATCTTTTAAAAAAATAACAAATAAAATAAAATCTTTCAAAAAAATTAAAAATACGGACGCCTGCGTGGCGCAGTGGGTTAAACGTCTGCCTTTGGCTCAGGTCATGATCCTGGGGTCCTGGGACCAAGTCCCACATTGGGCTCCCTACTCAGCCTGCTTCTCCCTCTGCCTGCCGCTCCCCCTACTTGTATGCTCCCCCTGCTTGTGTGCAGTCTCTCTCACAAATAAATAAATAAAAATAGTTAATTAACTAATTAAAAAAGTAAAAATAAAGGACAGTGGGCTGGGAGGATGGGCAAAATGGGTGAAGGGGAGTGAGAGGTACAGGCTTCTAGTTATGGAATGTATAAGTCACAGGGATGAAAGGTACAATGTAGGTAATAAAGTCAAAGGTATTACAATAGGCCTGTTATGATACTTGTAGTGAGCATTAAGTTATCAAATCATTACATTGTACACTTGAAACTAATGTAACATTGTGTGTCAACTATGCTTCAGATAGATAGATAGATGATAGATAGCTAGAGGCCACAGAGTACAATGAAGGGAGAAAAAAGACAGTGCTCAACTCAAATCTGCAATTATTAGTTGAGTGACTTTAAGGAAGTTACTTAACCTCTCTGAGCTTGTTTACCTATAAAATGTAGCTACTAACATAATATAAAACTTATCTCAAGTGCGGGGGAGTGACTGTAATGGCATATACCAAAGCCGGAGCACCGTGTTTTGCGATTTTTCACTGCAAATGAATGCTAAAGGAGTTTTAAAAGTAAAAAGGGGCAAAATTGTTCTACTTCTCACAATTCCACTAATGACTCTGGTATCAGGAATACTATTCTTTAAAGACTATCAATATTCTACAAAGGGAAATTTAGAGTTCCCAATTGTGAACGGCAAGGAACATTCATGGGCATGACCTAAGACCTCCTTCTACACAGTTAAACACAATTTCTCAAGATATGATTTAAGAGAAAGTTTTTTAGGGGCACCTGGGTGGCTCAGTTGGTTAAGTGTCTGCCTTCGGCTCAGGTCATGATCTCGGGGTCCTGTGATCGAGTCCCACATGGGGCTCCCTGCTCAGTGGGGAGCCTGCTTCTCCCTCTGCCCCTCTTCCCACTCGTGCGCTCTCTCTCTCTCTCTCTCTCTCTCTCTCTCAAAAATAAATAAATAATTTTTTTAAAAAGAGAAAGCTTTTTTATTTTTTTATTTTTAAAGATTTTATTTATTTATCTGACAGAGAGAGAGAGAGCGAGCACAAGCAGGGGGAATGGCAGGCAGAGGGAGAGAGAAGCAGGCTCCCCACTGAGCAGGGAGCCCCATGTGGGACTTGATCCCAGGACCCCGGGATCATGACCCGAGCTGAAGGCAGTTGCTTAACCAAGTGAGCCACCCAAGCACCCAAGAGAAAGCTTTTTAGACTGCTTTTTAGTACTCAGGGGAGAAAAAGGTCTCACTTTTGAATACTTGAGAGTAAAAGAATTGTTATTTTACTATGTCACTTACATAATTTAAGTATCCCCGTAAGCCACATCATATATATGTATTTATATATGTATGTGTGCATATACAGACACATATTCACTCAAATTGGAACTAAGCTGAACCACTGCTTCTTTTCAAAAGGGCTTCTGTATTCTAAAAATAAGAAACATACTTCTGTTCAACTGGAATTAATCTTACAACTAAGAGAGTATGCCTCAGACTCCCATATTTTACCAGAAAAGAAAAACAGCTTGAAAAGTAATATTACAGGCAAAGTTTAATAGCCTCTCCCATCAATCTCAAATTATTTTTCTTTATTGGTGTGTGGAAATCATGAAGAGCAAATTTTTCTGAGATATTTCTATATCTGAACATTATTTCCTCTGCAAGCATTCAACAATTCTTGTTTCTATTCTTCTCTTTTCTAATTCAATTCTGTTTGGTTTCTAAGTTAAGAAGTGTGTTTCATTTGCATAAATGGTAACTATTCTGAGATACCATTCATAACTATACATTTGAATTCTCCAGAGTACCATTCACAACTTCAAATGGAAGAGGAAAAAACTCATTCAACATCACTTTAATGGTGACTAAGACATGAATGATTATAATGTTATATTGTGGAGGATTGGTCAAAGGAGAGTGAAGTCCCCAAATGTTACTACTAACTTGTAATCACTTTATGAATGCCCCAAGGGACCAAGAACCATTGCCTTAACCAATCTACCTATGACAAAAAAATACTGAGCTCGGAAAAACATGTCCATTAACTTAACATAATTTTTTTAGAGTTATAAAGTATCTATGCAGGGCCATCAAAAATTATCAAAGAAGAATCCTGACAAGTCCTGGCAAGTCTTCTATAAAACCAACGCTGACTTTTCTCTATGCGTTAAACTTTTCAGCTGTGAGCTTTTCTGAGAAAATCTTTTATGCAAGGTAGTAATAGTCTAGTTCTTTACTCCACTAATCAGCGGTAGAAACTAAATTTACATAGATCTGTATAAATAATTCAGCTCTCTATCTGTACTGCTCGAATATATTTATTTTTTTTTAAGATTTTATTTATTTATTTGACAGAAAGAGGGAGACATCGAGAGGGAACACAAGCAGAGGGAGTAAGAGGGAGAGTCCCACTGAGCAGGGAACCCGATGCGGGGCTCGATACCAGAACCCTGGGATCACAACCCGAGCCGAAGGCAGATGCTTAACGACTAAGCCACCCATGCTCCCCTGCTCTAACATATTTAAACCAAATAAAATAAAATTTGAACAGAAAATGAAAATAATGGGGCTATTTTAAGGCTGTCACTTCCAGGTTTCCCTCATTTTTTTTTTAAGATTTTATTTATTTATTTGAGAGAGAGTGAGGGAGCTACCCAGGTGCCTCTGAAGATTTTATTTATTTGTCAGAGAGAAAGAGAGATAGAGAGAGCACGAGCAGGGGGAGCAGCAGGCGAAGGTAGAAGCAGTCTCCCCGCTGAGCAAGGAGCCCCATGAGGATGCTGGACTCAATCCCAGGACCCTGGGATCACGACCTGAGCCAAAGGCGTGGAGCCACCCAGGCATACCCTCATTTTTCTTTCTTATCCAAAAGTCATAAACAAGAGATTGTATAACCAGAAAGAAGGAATAAAAGGAGAGTGTATACCTAAGAACATCTACATTTACTTCCCTCTATGATTCCACCACCCCTATCCTCTATATAGTAGTTCTCAACAGGGGGCAACTGTGCCCCCTTGGAGATGTTTCACAATATCTGGAGACATTTTTGGTTGTCAGAGCTACTGAGAAGAGGGTACTAATGGGTAGTGAGTAAAGACCAGAGATGCTGCTAAACATCCCACAACGCACAAGACAGCCCTCCATAATGACAGATTATCCCCCCAAAATGTCAATAGTGTCAAGGTTGAGAAACCCTTAAGAAAGACCTACCTCTCAGAAGACAATAAATGTTTGCTGATCTGAACTGTAAAGACCATGAATTGGAAGAAAAGCAAAACCTACAAGAATGAAGTAGAAGACAGAGGTCATGGTTTAAGCATTATTAGCATCTACTAAGCCTTTACTGTGTGTTGAGCACCAGTCATAACAAAAATGAACAATTCAGTTCTGCTCTTAAGGAGCTCATGGTCAGGCAGGGAGAAGAATTTTGCAATTTGTCTAGTATCAGATTTGACAATCTGATAAATATTTTAACAAAGGAGAAAACAAGGGCACCTGGGTGGCTCAGTCGGTTAAGTGTCTGCCTTTGGCTCAGGTCATGATCCAGGATCCTGGGACCAAGCCCAGAGTCGGAGTGGGGCTCCCTGCCCACTCAGTGGGGAGTCTGCTTCTCCCTCTCGCCCCTCCCCCTGCTCAAGCTCTGTCTCTCAAATAAATAAAATCTTAAAAAAAAAGAGAGAGAGAGAAAACATACAAAGGAGTCACTCAATTTTTCCTGGGAAGGCTTCATGGAAGAGATGACATCTTAGCTCAGTTCAGAAGAGTAGGAAGTGTCTTATTTCATAGCTTATAAGCCTCTTTCCAAAACAAAGAACCATTCATTTCTTCAGTCAACAAAAAGTTACAGAACACCAATTATGTTCCATACATTGTGTTGTGTGTTGGAGACACATTCAAACTAAACCTTCCATTTTACCCCTTGGCATCACTGGTGCCCAGCAGCCCCCCTCTCTCACCCAAATCTCAAACAATTATTGCATTTTGTACCTATTCCCAATTTAGCAACTGTCACCCTAATCAGTCTTACTAAGTAAAACCACTATCCCAGAAATAAAACTTTCAGTTGCCTGTAGACACAGACTCTGTCTAATCCTGCCCAAGTCGCAAAATCATGGCAGAGTAACTAACTAGCAATGAACTGACTATGGGTCCAGATCTACCAACTGTGTCAGTATCTTGGAAAGCCCTTTTGCTGGGGTACTTGGGTAGCTCAGTTGGTTAAATATCCGACTGCTGATTTCGGCTCAGGTCATGATCTCAGGGTCGTGAGATCAAGCCCTGCATTGGGCTCTCCACTGGGCATGGAGCCTGCTTACGATTCTCTTTCTCTACCCCCTCCTGCCCCCACCATCTCTTAAAAAAAAAAAAAAAAAAGCTATTTACTTTATGAAAAACTCTGGGTCCTCTTCCACCCTACCTAACGCATGCCAGGACCAGCAGCAAAGTAACCAACATATAGGGGCACCTGGGTGGCTCAGTTGGTTAAAGCATCTGACTCAGTTTTGGCTCAGGTCATGATCTCAGGACTGTGGGATCAAGCCCTGTGTGCCAGTGTGGGGTCTGCTTGTTTCTCTCCCTCTGCTGCTCCCCCCCCCCACTTTCTCTCTCTCTAAAATAATAAATAAAATCTAAAAAGAAAAAAGAAAACAGTAACCAACATATATTTATTGAGCACCTACAATATGCTTATGTCAATGGTTCTCAACCCGAGCTGTGTAGTGACATCAGAGCTCCCAACCCAGATATGAATTTTTAAATTTTATTTATTTATTTGATAGAGAGAGACACAGCGAGAGAGGGAACACAAGCAGGGGGAGAGGGAGAAGCAGGCTTCCCACAGAGCTGGGAGCCCGATGAGGGGCTCGATCCCAGGCCCCTGGGATCATGACCTGAGCCAAAGGCAGACGCTTAACGACTGAGCCACCAAGGCGCCCCCAGATATGAATATGTCTTAATGGTAAATTCTAATGCAAGACAAGTTTGATGCATTACAGAATACAAAAGAAGTACAAGACACAGTTCCTGTCTTGAAGAGCTTATCCACAGTCACAACAGAGTACCTTGGAAAAGGATGTTAGTCCACCAACTGTAGTTCTTTTGCAATTCTATCAGTGCTTATAAAATAGAAGAAACTTGGGTAGTCTGGATAAGAATTGCTCCTATCACCTAGTCCAGTCATACACCAAATCCACCTGCAACTCCTGATATGCTGTTCTATCTCCCAGACAGTAAAAGTACCATTTGCAGGAACTATGGAGACACCCCAAGTAGGAGGATGAATTTGAGGCCCACAAATCAGGAGGCTACGGGGTATCCTGAAGGCCAGAATCTCTCAAATTCATGCTGTCATGAGGCTTTTTTTTTTTTTTAAGATTTCTATTACTTGTCAGAGAGAGAGAGAGAGAGAGAGAGAGAGCGAGCGAGCACAAGCAGAGGGAGGGGCAGAGGGAGAAGCAGCCTTCCCCGTGAACAAGGAGCCCAATGTGGGACTCTATCCCAGGATCCTGGGATCATGACCCAAGCCGAAGGCAGACGCTCAACCAAGGTTTCCCATGGGACCTCTTTTAAAGAGAAGAAATAATTCTTTCACCTCCAACACCACCAGTCTACCTCACTCTATAGCTGAAGTGCCCAAGAAGAGTAAAGAACACAGTTTTTTTAATTTGCTCCTCGAGGACCTGGCCATTTAAAGAAATTACCCAAATTCATAAAGCTGGTAAATTCAAATTTCTCATATAACATACACTTAAAATAAAAATACTCTAAATTAAATATATTTTAGTAAACTCCTTACCAAGATATTCAAACTGTGGAAACTTCAAAAATTAAAAATAAAAAATATTGTTAAGTAAACTCTACCCCCAAAATGGGGCTTGAACTCACACTCTCAAGATCAAGCATCACATGCTCTACTGACTGAGCCAGCTAGGCGTCCCAAAATTAAAAACTTTTCAGTTGGTAGAGGATGCAACTCTTGATCTTGGGGTTGTGAATTCAAGCCCCACATTGGGCACAGAGCTTACTTTAAAATAAATAAATAAATAAATATTTTTTCAACCTAAATCCTACCCAGCAGTGATGATGACCTCATACTAAAGACCACCCTGAAGACAGAATGAGCTTTAATATCTGCAAACAAATCTACAGATCCTCACCTGATTAGTCTTTCTCTGAATTATACAGAAAAAGGTATAATTTTTTTTTTAAGATTTTATTTATTTATTTGACAGAGATACAGCGAGAGAGGGAACACAAGCAGGGGGAGTGGGAGAGGGAGAAGCAGGCTTCCCGCCAAGCAGGGAGCCCGATGCGGGGCTCGATCCGAGGACCCGGGGATCATGACCCAAGCCAAAGGCAGAGGCTTAACGACTAAGCCACCCACGTGCCCCAAAGGTATAATTCTCTTAATTGTTACACAAAAACTGGTGAGCACAAGACCCTATAAATTACTTTTTTAAAAAGATGTGTGGGAAAAAATAAAAATAAAAATAAATTAAAATTAAAATTAAAATTAAAAAGAAGGGTAGGGTGCCATTCAAAGATCTAAAAAAGGGAAGAAGGAGGGTATTAAAAGGTAAATTTGAGGGACGCCTGGGTGGCTCAGTTGTTAAGTGTCTGCCTTCGGCTCAGGTCATGATCCCAGGGTCCTGGGATGGAGCCCCGCATCGGACGTCCTGTTCAGCAGGAAGCCTGCTTCTCCCTCTCCCCCTGCTTGTGTTCCCTCTCTCTGTCAAATAAATAAATAAAATCTTAAAAAAAAAAAAAAGTAAATTTGGGTACTTAAAAGAAAAATGTACATTGGCACGTATTAATTATAATAAGACAATTACGTGAAAGCAGCACATGAACAAAAAGTGTCTTCCATGTACTACTGTTTTTAGGACCCACAGCTTTGAAATTAGTTTGGTTTACAATATTTTTCCTTGTAATTGTCCTTGTCATCATATAACTTTTATCCAAACTTATATGGACTCATATAAGTTTTACCCATTTATCCACAATCCCTTAACTTCAATTCCAAAATCTAAAAGGCTGTAAAAATAAGTTTTTCATTATTCATTTGGTAGCAAAACGCAACATGAAATGACATGAAGCTATTTATAGTATTCACTTATACCAGTTGGTGCGAACATTTACTATAGAAATGGTAATGTGTTTGATTACAAGGTGCTGCCCCTCACCTCTCCGGGATGTTACATAACACACAGTACATGTACCATATTCCTTTTCTAAAATCCCAAAAGTTCTATATTCAAAAAACATCTGGTCCCAAGAACTGATGTGCTGTGTTTTTGTTTTTTTTTTTTTGGCCCCAAGGTACTATGGACTGGTATGCTAATTAAGTCTGTCTTATACAGAAAATATAACTAATAAAGAGAATGAAGGTAGATCTTCAGATAAAATAAATTCAATGCCTTAACAACTATTCACACATACACAATCCTGTAAAACGAAGCATTAAAAACTTTTAACAAATGTCAAAACTCAAACACACCATTATGTGTTTTTTCAAGTGATGGTGGTATCTGCATCATCCAGTATCTAGATCAATTCTTCTTAGGTTGAAATTCACTAACTTATATCACAGTTAAGATAGGCCAAAGACTGCAACTGGCAATTAAGTTGAGAAAAAGAATCATCCACTGGTAAATAACAAACTCAGTAAAATGTTCTGATTTTTAAGAAATTTATCTCAGAGGGCTGCATATCTAAAATCATCATTCTAGGGATGCCTGGGTGGCTCAGTCGGTTAAGCCTCAGCCTTGGGCTCGGGTCATGAGCTCAGGGTCCTGGAATGGAGTCCCGAGTCCCGCATCAGGCTCCTTGCTCAGCAGGGAGAGCCTGCTGCTCCCTCTGTTTGTGCTCTATCTCAAATAAATAAATAAAGATTAAAAATAAATAAAAAATAAAGGTATTATTCTAGAATACAATTTCTCAACTTTGAACAAATTACAATTGACTTTTTCTGTGAAAGTAGGGCCTCGGACAGGGACAGCAACAGGAACAGCTCTTAAAGATATTTGACCTGGAGGAAGAGTTTCACAGTTCTTTCCTTCCTTCCTCCTTCAGTTGCTGCTTTTCTGGTTTTAGAATTTCAAACAAAGAAATACATATTGGCTCCACTGCTAAGAAACGCCCTCTTTCTCAGCAACTTCCTCTTCCAATTTTCTTCCCTACCATTGACATATGAGAACAATACACACTGCAGGTCCTACCATTTTGATTAACCAAAAGCTGAGGCTTGGAAAAATCAAGGGCTACAATTTATTGTATCCAACTACTAGTCTCGGACTCCAGGACCACAATCTTCACTCATCTACAAGTCAGATAACAGGGAACACAAAGAAAGGAAGGAACATTATACTTCATCAGAGGCAGGATACTGAAACTTTCGTTCCAGGAATCCAAAGAAATTTGAACAAGTGGGAAATTTCTCTTGTCCCAAGAAAATTTAGCCTTCTTAGGGAGGAGAAAAAGTTACTGGGCTGGCACCCCTCTGAACTAAGAGTCAAGTCTATACACCAACAGTTGGTGAACTTCTACAAGTCACCCAGTCAGAATTCAAACTGAGTTCTTTGAGGTTCTGACATACTTCAAAGTAACTTTTACCATTTAGAAATGGTCCTTTCCAAGTCACAGACTGAAGAAAGGGAATGCACTTATAATTAGCCATCCAGAGATCAAGGTCCAGCCTGTCTCCATGCCAGAGGTCAATGCAAGTGTCTGGGACCAGACCCTTCCCCCCGTTTGTGACAAAGCAAACTTCTTTTCAGTGGACAATGACTCCCCCCTTGTCTAGTGATTCTCAAAGGAAACCACCTTACGGTTGTTAAGCTCTGTACCTCACCGTGTGACCTTGGACAAGTTACTTAATTTCTCTGAAACTCAAGTTTCCTTATGTGTAAATTCCCAACAGCGGCTGTAAAAATTAAGTAAGAACATAAGCCTAAATAAGGGCTGGCACATAGTAGGAGCACCATAAATGCTCCCCCTCCTACTCCTAACCCTCCTGAATTCTTTCGGGCCTAAATTTCAATCATTGCCCCAAGAGGTTCCAAGGATGTTTTCCTCTCCTCTGATGCTATGGAGCACCAGTATATAAAACTTTGCCATCTCAGAGGCTCTAGGATCCTGGAGGACCAAGACAACCGCAGTCCACCTCATCATAGTCTGGGATCCACCCAGCCTTCATGGAACTTTAGCCAACTCTAGCCCTGCAGAACCATCCCGTACCCATATATTACATACATACACACACACGTACGTGCACACAGTCCTCTCGGCCACTCCTCAACTTAGCAGGCCAGGGATCTCAAAGAGCACTACAATTCCTTCATGGCCGAGAGATGGAAATTGAAGCTCCGCCTGGAGAAGAACTTGCCCAAGGCCTCCGAGAATATCTGAGATCCAACTCATGTACAACTGCCTGCAAAGCCTTCGTTTTACAAATAGGGAAACGAGGCCCAGAAAGGGAAGTGACTTGCCCAAGGTCACACAGCGAGTGAGTGGCAGCGCCAGGTCAGGTTGGGGGCACTTTCGCAGCCTCACAGATTCGCCGGCCCCTCCAAGTCTCCGAGGGGATCTCCAGGACACCTCCTCCTCCCTGGGGAGGGGAGTGTAGAGTAAGAGGCCACCCCGCGCTGACCGCTCGACCGGGCACTGCCCATCCGCCGCAGGAGGCGCGCCACCCACTCCCCCGGGACCCCGCGAGGCTCCGGGCGTGGAGGCGCGGTCGGGCCGGCGCCTCACGGTGGGGCCCGCCCGCGGGGACTTGTTGCTCACCTGGTCTCGCACGGTCGCCCTCAGCGACAGATGGGCCGGCCAACCGCCCTTCCCCAGACGGGGCCTGTTCCCGCGGGCCGCCTCCGGGGATGCCACACAGCCAGACCCCCCTCAGCGCGCTACGCCCCCAGCCGCGTTCACCCGGCCCGCGTCCGCCATTACGCGATTTCCCTCCCTGGGACGCAGCCACACCCCGCCAACGGCCCTGATTGGCTCTCTGCCCCACCCTCCTGGGGCTTTCGGGCATCCCATTGGCCTGAGTGGAGTGCCAGTTAAATAGCTACGCAAAAGACGTACTCAAGGATACCGACTGGGGAGCTCCACCCGAGGTACTTCCGCAATCGGAGTAAACAGCGGGAGGGCAAACCAAGTGAAGTGGGGGTGGAGATTAAACTGAATCAACGCCTGAATTCAAGGTAGGAAAATCCCACCTAAGAAAGTGTAAAAACTCGTACAAAGTGTATTCAAAGATGAATTTTTCTTGTTAGAGTTCAAAGAACCAGGATTTTTGGTGGAAGGAAGGGGCCAAAACCATGAACTTGCTATGGACACCCCTCAAGTTGCAGGTAGTTTTGCCTCTCCTCTCCGGGTCTCGGGCCCGACCGAAAGTAGGGTGGGGAGAGTGAGTCATCGGCTCCAGTCAGCCGCTAAATGATTCTTCCGGGGCGAGGTCTGGGGTCCTGGGACTGGGAGCTGGTTCTGACAGGCCAGGGTCAGGTGAGCCGAGACCGTGGTCAGCCGCCCCCTAATTCTGCGACCTCAGACGACTTCCTGAACTTATCTGGGTCTCAGTTTTGTCCTTCTGCAGAATAGGACCAGTCATGTCTGCCTTATGTCCTGGCGCGTTTGTTGAGGCTGCATGCCTGAGTTGGGTATATGTGCGTCTTGTCGATTATAAAAGGCTGCAGCTGGATACCATATGACAGATTCACAAGTTAGCGAAAATCTCTCATTTAGTTCTCTAGATAAACTCTGTAAGGCGGATATTGTCCTCGTTTTGCAGGAGAGAAAATTGAAAACTCCAGGACTTACCCTGGGTCACCCAGGGAATTTGAAACAACCCTAGGACTCAAACTTCTATCTTTTGTCTTCCATTTCTGTATTTCTCCTTCCAGGCCTGGTGTCCCCTGAGAAAGACGTTCCTCCACCAACCCTTTAGCATTCCAGGGAGTGTCTCGAGAGTGCCAGGCCAGTTCCCCTCTCTCTGGTCACCATAGGCCCCAGATGTTTCTAGGGTCCTAGGAATCAGGAGGTGAGTAGGGGATGACAGGTGGGTCAGCAACCCAGACAGAATCCTAAACAAGGACAGAGAGGGGGCAGTGACACCATTGTGGGCCCTCAGCAGGGCAGCCTCTATGCCAAGACTTAAATCCAGGTCTGTCTGCTCTCAGAACAGGGCTCTTTTCATTGCAGGATTGTTTTTCCCAGAAGGGCTGCCTTGGCTGTAATTCCTAGTCCTTTCCCTCTCTGGAAAGGAAGGAGGCCAAGATGGGAGTGGGAGGGGGAGCAGCCTAAGACTTTAGAAGGGTAGAGACCACCAAGTGCGTGGTGCTGAAAGAGCCTCAGTGCTGGCTGAGTCCGTGACCTCCAGGCTCAAACTGGGACGTGTGGTCTGACAACCAATGACTATTTAAATTGTGACTGTGGCCATTGGGTGCTGCGAGGCAGCAGGTGCTGTGCAGAAGTCGGTGGCTTTGGGTCAGCCTGACCTGAAATTGAATCCAAGCTCCACCACTTTCTAGCTCTCTGAGCCTCACCTGTGTCTTCTCTAAAATGGGGACAGGGGCGCCTGGGTGGCTCAGTCAGTTAAGCGTCTGCCTTTGGCTCAGGTCATGATTCCAGAGTCCTGGGATCAAGCCCCACATCCGGCTCCCTGCTCAGTGGGAAGCCTGCTTCTCCCTCTCCCACTCCCTCTGCTTGTGTCCCCTCTCTCTCTCTCTCTGTCAAATAAATAAACAAGATCTTTAAAAAAAATCAAAAATTAAATGGGGACAACAGGGCAGTTGGGAGGATTCAGTGAGTTAATTGTGGAATGAATGACTCATGTGAGCAAAGTACCTGGTAGCTATCTATTCATTCATGGATTCATCTATTCAATAAAAAAATTATTAAGCACCAGGGCGCGTGGCTGGCTCAGTCAGTAGAACATATGACTCGATCTCACAGTCAGTGAGTTCGAGACCCATGTTGGGTGTAGGGTTTACTTAGAAAAAAAAAAAAAAAAATTAAGGACTGACTATGGATAGGCAGCCTGCCAGTGGTGCAGTACAGTGGTGGGCAAAACAGACAGACCCACATGGAGCTTAGAGTTTAGCGAGGAAGTAAGTCATAAAACAAATGACCAGACAAAAGAGAGTTAGAAACTATGATAGTGAACAAGAAGGCAAAGTACAAGGTGTTTATTATGAGAGTGAATGTCAGGATGGGGTGGGGCCAGAGGAGGCTCCCTGAAGAGGTGATATCTCGGGGTGAGTTGGTGAATGGGGGTTAACTAGGCAGCAGGTGTTTGGAAGAAGTGTTGCAGGCCAAGAGAAAGGGTGTGGAAGGCATTCAGGCCAATTGGGATAGGTGGCAATGGAGAGGGAGGGCAGAGCTCATGCGGGGGCCTAAACAAATGAGGTGTTAACAGGGGAGGGAACCTGGCTTTGAAAGTGGGGCTCATTTCCAAGGGTCTGTGTACTTTTCTGGTAGGCCCTGAATGCAAGCTTTGAGGCCAGCCAGGGTTTGAATCCTCACTCTGCCATCTCACCTCGGACTGTTGTGACCTTGACCCGTCACCACACCTCTCTATGCCTCATCTCCTAAGAAATGGGGATAATGATAAAGTGTCATAGGGTGGGGGTGAGGATTCAATGTGGAACATGTCTAAAGTGTTCTGGCACATGGAAGGCACTCCATAAAAGGTGCTCGGTCTTCCCAGCATGGAGGGAAGTGAGCCTGAGGCAGCAGATCTATCAGATAAGTTTGGGAGAGAGCTGATGCAAGCGTCTATACACTGGGCAAGTTGTCGTCTGACCTTAATTATTTCGGAAGACCCTGAAGCCAGGCAAGCCTGGATTCAAATCACAGCTACAGCACTTCCTAGCAGTGTGACCTTGAGCAAGTGACTTCACCTCTCTGAGCCTCAGTTTCCTTATCCATAAAACGGGAATCATAATTGTTTTTATCTTCCAGAACTGTGAAAGTTAAATGAGATAATAGATGCAAAGCACTTAGCACAGTGATTGGCACACAGTAAGCAGCTGTTGAATGTTAACTTTAATAGTATTGTCATTGACTCTAACAGTAACTTCACTGGTAATTTAATAATAATTATTATTGTCAATATCCGCATTACCACCTGTCCTAGGTAAGACTGGAGCTTTGCTTGAAGGTTGTCTGGCAACAGGAGCCATAGTTTCTCCTTTTATGGACATGGACAAGATGCTCTCTGAGGGGATGGTGCCGAACACTTTAATATTGATATTAATAAGCACTAACACTGAGCATTTCCTATGTGTCAAACACATGCTAAGTGCTGTCCATGCATTAACTCATAAATCCTCTTAGTAGTCCTATGAGTGATGTCCTGTCATTACCATCATTTTACAAATGAGACAAAGGAAGCATGAAGAGGTTAAATGACTTGCCCAAGGCCACCCAGTCAGCAAGCAGCACAGCTGGAATTCGAACCCAGCCTCTGAACATGAGTGGACTTAATGCTTTTGAGGGTAAGCCCTCCTTCTTCTACCCAAGCAGTTATAGTTATCACCTGGTGGGATGAAATTATCCACTGCCGGTAGCCGAGTCCCAGGCTCTGAAGACCAAACCCGTCTCTTTCCCACCAATTCTGAAAAGTAACCCTTGCCTGTTTGTTCCCTGCCCTGCGAGGCAGATTAGAGCAGGGAACAGACCCTCTTCCTCTGCAAGGGAAAGCAAAAAGACATTTAGAGTCACCAGAACTGGGTTTGAGTCCCAACAGTCTTGGCCAAGTCACACCCCCTGTCTAAGCCTCAGTTTCCTTGTCTATGAAATAGGGATGATAGCAGCTCTGCCTACAGGGCTGTTGTGAGGAGCAGAAAAAATAAGGCCTGCATAAACTATGAAGTGCTGTCAGCACAGGAGGGCCTCTCATTGTTGCTATGGGGATGGCAAACACCCTGGGGAAAGCAGCCTAAACCAGTATAGCCGGCAAAATTGACATCTCCAGAAAAAGTCTTGGGTTTGAGTCCAGGATCTGCCTGTTACCCCCTGTGTGACCTTAAGCAAGTTATAAAACCTCAGTTTTCTCCTCTATAAAATGGAGTGAATAATACTGGTCTTGAGCTGGGGTGAATAACGCATTGAGGGAATGCATAAAAAGCCATGAACCAATTCCCGGTACAGAGCTGGCAGAGCACAGTGTGTTAAGGGATTCTAGGGGAAGAAACAAAGCACAGGGACCATGAAGAATCACAGTGACCCCTCTTCACCACCCCTGGTTGAGGGGAAGGGGATGGAGACCACTGTGTTTAGAGCCCAGAATAGTCTGCAGCCTCTACCCTACCTCTAGCATCCTCAGCTCTTGCTGGGTCCACTGCCTCTCTCTCTCTCTCTCTCTCTCTCTCTCTCTCTCTCTCTTTCTCTCCCCCTCTCCCTCCCCCTCCCTCCCCCCCTCCCTCTCGTCAAACAAGTTCTTCTCCACTGAGCAATCCCAGGGGGCCCTGAACCTCGGTTCCAGCCAAGCTCGCAGGCTTTCCCCGCCTCCACATCCTTAATCCACAGCCTTTGCATTTGCCATTCCTTCCACCTGGAATGCTCTCTCCTCCCGGAGCGCCTGTGATGGGGAAAGGGGGGTGCCTGAGGGAAAGGATCTGGAATGATGCTCCCCTACCTCCTCACTCCCCTCCCCTCCATCTCCCACGCTGCATGCCTGACCTCCCCCCTCCCAGCGTGGGGGGATGAGGCAGCATCAGGAGGGGGAGGACTCCGTGAAGGGCCCTCTATGGGGTTTTTCACCTGCTCAGAAGAGGGAGACAGAAATGAAAGCTCTAGAAAAACGCGTGCTGCTCTGCTCCGGAGGCCCCAGCTCTGGAAAGCCTCCCTGCCTTCCCACTGGGGCAACTTCTCTTCCTCCCCCTCATCCTGCAGGCAGGTGCCACAGTCAAGGAACATGGGTGGGCGGCAGGCCAGAGAGACGTGGGTTCAAATCCCATTCTTGGGCGCCTGGGTGGCTCAGTTGGTTAAGCGACTGCCTTCGGCTCAGGTCATGATCCTGGAGTCGCGGGATCGAGTCCCACATCGGGCTCCCTGCTCGGCAGGGAGTCTGCTTCTCCCTCTGACCCTCTTCCCTCTCGTGCTCTCTATCTCTCATTCTCTCTCTCTCAAATAAATAAATAAAATCTTTAAAAAAAAAAAAGAACAAATCCCATTCCTGTCCCCTATCCAGTAAATGGCCTTAGCAAGAACATTGGGCCCCCACACACCTCATTTCTTGTTGTGCCCTTTTAGGACACAACAGCCCTGCCTCTCAGGCTGCTGTGAGGGCTAGGTGGGGTGCCAGATGGAAGTGCCTGGCACACCCGAGGTACTTGGCAATGGAGCAAACACAAGCGCCCGTGCGTGCCCAACACAGCTCTCAGCACCTTGCAGATATTAGCCCGTTGAATTCCCCGTAAGGTGGGTACCTTTACTCTCCCCTTTTGACAGATGAGGAAACGGGCACAGAGAGATGAGATACCTTGTCCAAGGTCACACAGCCAGTAAGAGGCAGAGCTTCATCTCCGTTCTTACCCACCACACTACGGTGTGCTCAGTACCGGTTGTCAGGAGTATTGTTGCTGTGATCTGTTTTTATCTGCACTGACTCTATGCCCCCAGTGAGTACATGTTATTCTTCTCCCACATTCAAAATCTTGCCTGAATTTTCCCTCCTTCGTGACATCTTCCAGGCTGTTCATTTAAAGAGCATATATTGCTCTCTCCTCTGGCCAGGCCAATGCAGGGCACTAGGGACCAGTGATCCATCCACTGAGTCTCTGTTTTTCAGCAGCTCCCAATCTGGTGAGGGAGAAAATACATACATAAAAAAAATTTTTTTTAAGATTTTTAAAATTTATGTATTTGAGCCCCTACATACATAAAAATTACAATAAAAGAGGGAGGGGCACCTGGGTGGCTCAGTCGTTGAGCATCTGCCTTCTGCTCAGGTCATGATCCCAGGGTCCTGGGATGGAGCCGCTGTCCAGCTCCTGGCTCAGCGGGGAGCCTGCTTCTCCCTCTGCCTCTCCCCCTGCTCATGCTCTCTCTCTCTCTCTCTCTCTCTCTCTCTCTCTCTCTCTCTCTCTCTGTATCTCTGTGTCTCGAATGAATAAATAAAATCTTTTAAAAAATATACAATAAAAGAGGGAAACACCAATTGCAGCAGGAGCCGTGAGCTCACAAAAGCTTACACTCAACCTAATGCAACTGAGGGACTGCGCAGGTTCATAGAGGATGGGTCATTTGAGTGGGGCCTTGAAGGGTGAGTATGAGTTTCTCAGATAGGGTTATAAAGTAAGAACATAGACTATGACATGTAGGAGGCACCTGGGTGGCTCAGTCGGTTAAGCGTCTGCCTTCAGCTCAGGTCATGATCCCAGGGTCCTGGGATCGAGCCCCGCCTCGGGCTCCTTGCTCAGCGGGGAGCCTGCTTCTCCTTGTCCCTCTGCCTGCCACTCCCCCTGCTTGTGCACTGTCTCTGTCAAATAAATAAAATCTTAAAAAAAAAAAAGAATATGACGGTAGTGCAGACCCTGCAAAGGGGACTGGATAAAAGCTAGAGAATAACATAGCTGGGGTCAGTTCTATGCCAGGACCTGTATGTATATGCTGCAGGTGTAGAGGTGGAAAGATTAACTGGGCCCTGAAGATGCCTCCATACTTGGTGTGGGGGGATAGAAAGCAACAAGTAAGGCAAAAATATCAATATTAAGAAAATTCCAGAAGGCCTTTGAGATTACCAAAAAGAGACCTAACCCTGTCAAGGGGTCAGTGAAGTCTTCTTGGGGGGATAGCTGATGGTTAGGCTGAGCCTCAAAGAGCAGAGCCAGATGATGTCACCTACTGCCACTCCAGCCCATGTATGAATTCAACACAAAAACAATGCTAACTCTAAAATAAGAGTTAGGAACCCTAATAAAGTTCTAATTTTTCTCATGAGTGCTATTTAAATGTTTTTTTTTAATTATCAAACATCAAATTAGTTTTTTATTTTATTTATTCATTTGAGAGAGAGACAGAGACAGAGAGAACACAAGCAGGGGGAGAGGCAGAGGGAGAGGGAGAAGCAGACGCCCTGCTGAGCTGGGAGCCTGACATGGGGCTCCATCCCAGGACCTGGAGATCATGACCTGAGCCGAAGGCAGACGCTTAACCCTCTGAGCCACCCAGGTGCCCCTCAAATTAGTTTTTTAAAATAATATTTTGGGGCACCTGGGTGGCTCAGTCGGTTAAACATCTGCCTTTGGCTCAGGTCATGATCTCAGGGTCCTGGGATCGAGCCCCACCTAGCAGGGGCGGGCTCCCCGCTCAGCGGAGAGTCTGCTTGTCCCCCTGCCCCTCTCCCTCCTCATGTTCTTACTCAAATAAATAAAATAATATTTTAAAAAATAATATATATATATATTTAGTGTCCCTGCTTTGCTGGTACCCTAAACACGTGGTCGCTCTGCTCGTTGGGTAATCTGACAGGGTGACAGGCCAGAGGGAGTCATCCAGGTGAGAGGTGGAGAAGGGTGTGGAAAGCAGAGGGACTTTCACATGCAAAGGCCCAGAGGCAACAGAAAAGATGGCACTTTGGGGAAAAAGGAAATCCTCTAATGCGAGCTGGCAAGTGGGAAGAGGTGGCAATAGAGAATCGGACTGGATTCTCAGGGAGCCAGGGAGGCAGGGTTGGGCTTTAACTGGGATGCACCATAATCCAATGTCCCTCTTGCGAGCTCACTCTGAATGTTTCTAGAGACCTATTTCTGGTTTGAATCCGTTCATTCCAGAGACACTATGTACCTACTACGTTTCAAGCACTGACCCAGGTGCTAGGGCTGCAACAGATAATTAAGGGCTCGGCGGGCAGAGCGAGAGGTGGCAGGGACACCGAGCGCCACCCGACAGTAGGACGGCGGGGTCCGGCTGGACAAAGGCTTGGAGTGTGGAAGCGCGAGCCCTGCAGAAAGAGCCAAGCCCAGTGCTGGACAATGAAGCAGTGAAGTGGGAGATGGCGTGCAGGCTCCTTGCCGTCAAGAGGCCAGTGATTCCTGGAACAGAAGAAGAAAGGAGTGAAAACGGGCGTAGAGGCAATGGGTGAGGGGTGAAAAATCCTCATCTTGTAACCTCCCGAGAAGGCAGCCAAGTGGGCAGAGGGGCAGAGACCCAGCCAACCCCTTCAGCGACCCCCATGCTTTCCCAGCCCTGCTGAACCCCGCAGCCTGTCTCCTCGGGGCTCCAGAAGTCAGGCCAAACCCTGAAGGAGAGCTGAGGCGGGTGAGGAGGGGGTGAGGAGGGGGTAGGGGATAAGCGTCAGCCTCTGCCCAGCAGGGCCTTCCTTCCCAGCTGAGGAGCCAGAGGTTACAGGGAAGGATTAAGGAGTTGGTTGCTTTTTTACCCAAACTGTGGCTGCATCTCTCTCTCTCTCTCTCTTTCTTTTTTTTTAAAGAAGAATGTTCCTGTACACGCACCCGGAGGCTTTTGCAGGAGGCGGCTGTTGGAGAACCCGGAAAACAAGCCAAGAAACAAGAGAGAGGAAGAAGACCACGCCTCGCCTGGCGGATTCCTAATGGCCCAGGAGACCTGAGGCTTTACTGTGGGAGGCTGGGGGGGGGGGAGAGCGGGGGGGGGGGGGGGCGGTGCTGGCTCGGGTGGGAGGGAAGGGCAGGCCGAAGGACAGCCACTTGCTGGTCGGTGACCTTGGGCGGGATGCTGCCTGCTTCCCTCTGGTGAGAATGGGGAGGAGGGGGGCAGGGGCAGGGCTGGCCGGCTGAGGTCACAGGAAGGCCCCTTCCAGCCTGAAACGCGATCTCGGGATGTGGGGCCTGCCAACCTGCAGCGACCCTGGGCCAGCAGAGATGAAAGGCTGCCTGTCCCCAGCTTCCGGACCCCCGAGGCCCCAGTGCCTCAGACTTGAAGGGCAGCAGAGCTGCTGCAGCTGGCTGGAGCCGGTTGCTGGACTCCCCACCCCACCTGATGTCATCCAACCCTCCCTTCCCTGTTTAGCTGGGGACACTCAGGCCCAGAGAGGGCTGCTGACCTACCCGAGGTCACACAGCAAGTTGGAGGCTGAGCCAGGGCTCACCACAAAGTCTTTGGACTCCAAGTCCAGGCCTCATTCCCTTTCCCAGAAACTTGGCTGCCTGGGGGCTTACCCCAGGGAGCTGGAGAGACCCAGGGTTAGGGGAGAGAGTTGGGAGCTGTGTCCTTTGAAGTCAAGACTTAATGTTGACTAAAGTGCTTTTTCTTTTTTTTCTTTTTTTTTTAAGACAAAAAAGAACGTTCAGCCCCCTGCCATGAGCCTGGACTTGCTCTGCCGGCAGGGGAAGGAATGCAGCTCTGGCCGCCGCCGCCCTGGTGGCTAACTGCAGCCTCAGCCCCTGCTGCTGCCACCCCAGTGGGCACGGGGACAAAGGCCTCTTCTCAGGCCTGTCCTCTCCAGCTCCCTGGATCAGTGGGGGCAGAGCATCAACCAGGAGGCTTGGTTACTGACCAGCCGAGTCGCTGTTCCTTTCTGGGCCTTCGTGCCCTTTCTAGAAATTGGGAGCAGAGCATCTGCCTGACCTACCTCTCAGCATTGTGTGGGGGCTCCAAAGAGGTAAAGTCACAGACCAAAATACGGACCTCTCCGCACCTCTTTCAGCCTGAGGCTCTGCCTAATCAGACACCCCTGTGCCTCCCCTGACCCTCCCTCCTTCCCTCTTGCTTCACCTGGCCGGCCCCGACTCACTCAGTTCGGCTCAGCGGGACCGTCCCTCGCTCTGGGGAGCCTTCCCTCACCTCCAGACTGCACCGCTCCTTCAGGGTATTTTATCACTGTTGTAATTAAATAATTAATTGTGTGATTGGACCTGTCTCCCTGCTAAAATGTGAACTCCGGGAACAGCTGACACCGAATGCTTACCCAGTACCAGAGACTCTTAGTCCCTGTGGCAGATAGTGTTAGTTCTCCCATCTTACAGATGAGCAAACTGAGACAATGAGAGGTTCAGTGACTTACCTGAGGTCACAGCCAGCTGGAGGCTCGGCCAAGACGAGCACCAAGGAATTGCAGAACCAGGATTCAAATCCAGACCCCAGGCTGTAACTATTACTCCACGAATAAGGCGGGTTTAGCCTATTCCCTGCTTATCCCCAGTTCCCAGAACATCCGGTATACAGTAGGTGCTCCGTGTATCCTGGGTGAATGAATACACAAGCAGGTGATGAATACACATTTTGGAGAAGAATAAAGCACCTTCCAGAAGTGAGTTTTGCAGGTGCTAAGTGTGGAGCTGAGCCATGGTTGGGGGACGGGGTGCCCAATAAATTGTGAAAGACCAATTATTGGGCTTCCCTCCGGAGTGCACACATGGGCCAGAAACCCCAGACGTCATCTTTGACTAATCCTTCCATTTCTTTTTTTTTTTTTTTAAAGATTTATTTATTTGAGAGAGTGAGAATGAGAGAGAGAGAGTACATGAGAGGGGGGAGGGTGACAGGGAGAAGCAGGCTCCCCGCCAAGCAGGGAGCCCGATGCGGGACTCGATCCCGGGACTCCGGGATCATGACCTGAGCTGAAGGCAGTCGCTTAACCAACTGAGCCACCCAGGCGCCCTAATCCTTCCATTTCATCCCCAAGTTCTGCTTGGTTTCTCCCCAGTAAACTCCTCTTCTCCGTCCCTCGACCCTCATCTCTTTCTTGGATTTTTTTATTTTCATTTTTTTTAAGATTGTATTTATTTATTTGACAGAGAGAGACACAGCAAGAGAGGGAACACAAGCAGGGGGAGTGGGAGAGGGAGAAGCAGGCTTCCCGCCGAGCAGGGAGCCCGATGCGGGGCTCGATCCCAGGACCCTGGGCCCATGACCTGAGCCGAAGGCAGTTGCTTAACTGACTGAGCCACCCAGGTGCCCCTCTTTCTTGGATTTTTTTTTTTTTTTTTAGATTTTATTTATTTATATGACAGAGAGACAGCGAGAGAGGGAACACAAGCAGGGGGAGTGGGAGAGGGAGAAGCAGGCTTCCAGCTGAGCAGGGAGCCCGATGCGGGGCTCGATCCCAGGACCCCGGCATCATGACCGGAGCCGAAGGCAGATGCCCAGCGACTGAGCTGCCCAGGTGCCCCTTTCTTGGATGTTTTTAAAGTAAGCTCTGTACCCAATGTGGAGATTGAACTCATGACCCGGAGAACAAGAGTCACCTGCGCTACTGACTGAGCCAGCCAGCCGCCCTTTTCTTGGATTTTTGTAGCAACTCCTGCACAGGTTTCTCCGTCTCTAACTCCGTCGATGTGGACCCTCTGTATAGAAAGCTGAGTGTGAGTGCTATCCCTCTTTACTCCCTCCTTCACTAATGAAACTTCCATGGCCCCACGGCTCTCTGGATAAAGCCCATACTCCTCACCAAGGCTTCTGCCAGTAAGCCCTGCCTCCACCCCTCCAGTCTCACCCCTGCCCCCCTCCTCCACATGTCCTTTGCCCAAGCCACTCTATGTAGTAGAAGTTAAGAGCATGGAAGCAGAGAGACCTAGGTTCAAGTCTTGGTTCCGCCACGTACAGCCGTGAGAGTTTGTAAACAAGTCAGTTCCCCTCTCTAGGCCTTGAGTTACTGCATCTAGAAAATGGGCATAATTCTAATACCTACTACACAGAGTCACTGTAAGGAGTAAATGAATACAGAAGGTGCTGAGCACAGTATCTGACATCCCCAATGGTCACTATAATTCTAATACCCTCCACTGTCACAAAGAGCATTTCTTACTGTTGGTTTTACTTATTCTTTATGACCCAGCTCAAATGTCACCACTTAGAGGAAGTTTTCCTTGATATTCACACCCTGTTCCTCAGGTGAAGTCAGTCTCACTTTCTATACTCACTTGCACTTTGCTCCTCTATAAAGCACTTGTATATTTTGCTCTCTCTTTCTCCCATTACCCCAAGAATTCCTGGAGAGGAGGAATAATACCCTTTTACGCAAGCACCTGCCTGGTACGCAGCAGGTGCTCAGAAATGTTGGTTGAATTGAATGGAGTCACCACTTTCAGCGCCTCAGTGAGCACCTTGCAAGGAGAAGGCCTGAGTGGTGAGACAGCTGGACTCTGCTGGGCCCTGGTGCTGGGTATATTGGTGTGTGTGTGGGAGTAGGAGGGGGTGAAGGAAACTCCTGACCTCTGGGCTTTTCCTGGTGGGACCCTTTAGTCTCCTCTCCAAGGGAGGAGAGAAGGGAGAGGATGTGAGTAGGTCCAGGTGCTGACAGGGGTGAGGTGGGGCTATAGCAAGAGCTGGGGCGTGGGTGGGAGCTGGCTGACTCCAGCTCCTCTAAGACCAGGGATGGGCCTGGCATGACAGGGCCTCACAGCCCAAGTCCCCGCCTGCAACACCTGGGTTAAGTGACTTTTCAAGTTGTAAAGCTACATCTTGATTTGCAAGGAAGCAAAACTCCAAGCCTGGCTTTGATTGCTGAGCAGGGAGAAAGGGGGGTGTGTCCTTTTATTCGTGGTTGTGCATAGGCCATACCTTGCAGTCCTGGGCACATCAAAGAAGGTAATACTTGATTTTGCGAACCCAGTTATCCCTAACTGTTGCTTCAATTGCTGCTCCTGCCAAAACCCTTCTCTTGGGACGCCCCGGGTTGGCTTAGTCAAAAGAGCATGAGACTCTGGATCTCAGGGTCGTGAGTTTGAGCCCCACATTGGGTGTAGAGATGACTTAAATTTAAAAAGAAAGAAGAAACTTACAAACCCTTCTCTGGGCGCCTGGGTGGCTCAGATGGTTAAGCGTCTGCCTTCGGCTCAGCTCATGATCCCAGGGTCCTGGGATCGAGTCCCGCATCGGGCTCCCTGCTCCTTGGGAGCCTGCTTCTCCCTCTGCTTCTCTCTCTCTCTCTCTCTCTCTCCCTCTCCCCACCTCTGTTGCTCATGAATAAATAAATAAAATCTTTAAAAAAAAAAAAAAAACAACAACCCTTCTCTGACTGCCTAGTACGCTCAGGATAAACTCCCAGTTCCTAACCCAGCCTATAACGCCCTGGCTTCTCAGACCCCTACCTCCTCTTGGATTCTCTCACACTTCACTCTCCCCCTGCCTTCGCTTCTTCTGGCCTTTTCTCAGTTCTTCTAATATACCTTGCCCCTTCTTTCCACTGGGCCTTCAACACATTGTTTTCTCTGTTTTGAGTGTTTTTTCCCCATCCCCTGACAATTCTGTTTTATGTTTAGTGATTTTGATGCCTAAGAAATTTTTGCCTATCCCAAGATCATGGAGATATTCCCATACATCTTCTTCTAGAAGCTTTATAGTGTTAGCTTTCACATTTAGGTTCGTGATTCATCTTGAATTATTATTTTTTTAAGTAAGCTCTATGCCCAGTGTGGGCTCCAACTCACAGCCCTGAGATTAAGAGTCGCACACTCTACCACTGAGCCAGCCAGGTGCCCCATCCTAAGTTAATTTTCGGGCCGGGTAAGGTAGGGGTTGAGAATCATTCCTATTTCTAAATTCCTGCTCATTCTGTACAGTTCAGCTTATCCCTCACTTCCTTTGAGAAGACTTCCCTGACTACCCCACATGAGCTAAGGGCTACTCCACAGCCCTTAGCACCCTCTACTTTTGTTGTAGCTACTTGTCACAATTGTAATTAATCAATTATTGGTGTAATTAGTTAACATCTCAACTCCTCTACTATACTGTAGCTCTGGAAGCTCAATGCTTGTGTCTATCTCTGGGTGGCTCCGTTGGTTAAGGGACTGCCTTCAGCTCAGGTCATGATCCTGGAGTCCCGGGATCAAGTCCCACATTGGGCTCCCTGCTCAGCGGGGAATCTGCTTCTCCCTCTGACCCTCTTCCCTCTCGTGCTCTCTATCTCTCAATTCTCTCTCTCTCAAATAAATAAATGGAATCTTTAAAAAAAATTTTTTTTGATAGAAATATACGTTCAGATGAGTGCACATACCAAAATGTACAACTCAATGAATTTTCACAAACTGAACGCACCCATGTAACTTGTACCCAGATCAAGATGCAGAACATTTCCTGCCCAGGAGCCCCCTCATATCCCTACCAGCTCGGACTGTCTTTTTTACCCTTGTATTCTTAGCAACCAGCATAGAGCCTGGCATTATTAGGCTCTCAAAAAACAAAAACAAACACACACAAACCCACGGAAAAAAACCCTTTGTTGAATGAATGGATTAGTTGATGATGCTTAATTTTTCTTCAAAGAACTAGACACGGAATCCAGTCTCAGTTCTAGTTCCAGTTTGGTGTGACCTTGAGGAGGTCCCTTCTGCTTTTGTGGTATCAGTTTGCTTATTTATGAAATGGGGGTAGATGAAGGGGAGGTTGGATTTGGGGCTTTTCCAGATCTGGCATGTGAGGCAGAATTTACCTCCCAGGCTCTGATAATACATTGTTGGGGACTATTTTGGTCTGCCTGAAAATGAGGACCTGGGAGGATTAGAAACTTGCTCTAGGTTGAGTGTCAGAAACCTGCACCTGAGAGCCAGAGGACCTGGGTTTGAGTACTGTCCTGGCCTCTGGGTGACCTTGGGCAAGTCCCTTCTCCTCCCTGCACCTTCAGGGTTTCTTCACCTAAAAGGAGGGGTGCTTAGATCTCAAAATCTTCACAATGATGCTGGCTTCAGGCCTCTGAACACCAAGGTTCAGTTCCTAGAGCATGGGCCACTTGGGCTCTGGGTTCCTCCCTACCTGGCACTGCGGGGGAGGGGGGGCGGAAGGGGGAGCACACGATGTGTTAACTACCTTGGGGAAGAGAGCTCGCAGTCTGGCTAGGGGGACCCAATGTTCAGCCAGGAACCAAATGGAAAATGGGCTGATGGTCCAAATGATTCTCTGTGTGTGGGGCTGAAGGGAGAGGAGCTGGCTTGTTCCAAGGAGGGGTAGGAGACCTGGGGTGGGGTGGGGGGAGGACAGAGAAGGCTTCCTGGGGGAGAAGACTTTGGAAATTGGCAGGGCAGCCCAGGGGTGCTTCCCAGAGATGGGAGGAGGCAGGAAGGAGGAAATTGGGTCCAGGTGACCACAGAGCAGCAACTTGGCCAGGGAGTAGAAGAGGCGGGGCTGGTGGGAGCTTGGGAGGCCGCCCCACAGCTGGGCCTTGGAGAGGAAGGGAGGGGGCTGACGCCTCTGCCTCTGGCCATGAGAAAGCACCATCTTCTCAGGCCACAGGTTGGGAGGGAGGGCATAGTCATGAGCCCAAGCCAGAGGGGCCTCTCTCTGAGCAGCCCCCCAGGGCCCTGCCCAGCTATCCTGGGCTTGCAGGGCAGGGGGTGAGGAGCGGAGGTAAGCCCCACTCCCCCAGCAACTGCCACATGGCCCTCCTTCAGCCTGGATCACATTTCTGCCTCTTCCTGGCTTTATAGCCTTAGGTTGGGGGTGGGGTGCATTTTTACCGTCTCCCATTGCTCAGATGACTGAAGTGGAGTGGTTGCCAGCCAAGTTAAGGAACAGAGTTATAACTCTGGTAATAGTAATAGATAGCAGAGTTTAAAGTTAAGAGCTGGACTGCCAAGCTCTGCCACTATGAGCTGTGTGACCCCAGACAAGTCCCTTAACCCTCTGTGCCTCGGTTTCCTCATCTGTAACGTGGGATGCCAATATTGCTTTGTCAGAGGGTTGCTGTGAGGATGAAATGAGATGAGAGACGTAAAGCACTGCCGCCTCAGAGGCAAGAAAATGAACAGGCTTTGGAGTCATTCCTCCAGTCTGGGCCTCAGTTTCTTCTTCTCTAAAATGGCACTAATAATTCCTTCCTCTTGGGCATTTGTAAAGATCGGTGAGGGCAAGCTGGTCCCTTATGAGACCCATAAGGGACTTCTTCTCTCCCATCCCCTCCATGCAAGTTCAAGGTCTATTCACCCACTCCCAGCAACTAGCTGTTCCTCGGCCACCCCTCAGGCCTGGAAATTTACCCTGGCAGTGAGGTTTGGATTAGGCAAAGGCCCATCCAGGCCCCGGGAAGCTAGCTCAAGGGATTATAGGACCTTGGAACCCAGAGAGGTCTAGAAGTGGGTAGAGGTGGGTGTGGCCTCTTGGCCTCTCTAACTCCTTGCTCCACAGGGAAGGGCCCAGCAGAAGAGGGCCAGAGTGGGTTCTCTGAAATGCAGGGGCTCCTGCCTCCCTGGTTGCCTGGCTTAAGGGTCACACTACTCCAGAATAAACGACAAAGCCCAATACAGCACGTAGTAGACACATGGGGAATAGTAAGAATGGCTGCCATTCATTATCTTCACAACCAACACTTAAAAGCAGGCACTACTAAGCCCATTTTGAGGATGAAGGAATGGAGACTCAGAGAGGTAAAGTCATTTGTTTGGGGTAACACAGCTATACGTAAGGGCAGAGCTGAGATTCACAGCTGGATCTGTCTGATTCCGAAGGGGCTGCTCACTAAGGGATGGGAATCCCAAGGTCACCAGCAGACCCTTGTTGGCTTTGGGCCAGGAGCTAGGTGCTGGACTAGGCCTGGTGTCTGTCCCAGAGTGATGACCAGACCCACTCAGGATGGGAGGGTTTAATCCACCCTCAGAAAGCTGTCTGTGGGCGTGCCTGGTGGCTCAGTGGGTTGAATGTCTGACTCTTGGTTTTGGCTTGGGTCATGATCTCAGCAGGGAATCTGCTTGAGAGTCTCTCCCTCTTCCTCTGTCCCTCCCCCACTGTCCTTTCTCTCTCTCCAAAATAAATAAATCTTTTTTTTAACTTTTTTTTAAAGATTTTATTTATTTATAGGCGCCTGGGTGGCTCAGTTGGTTAAGCGACTGCCTTCGGCTCAGGTCGTGATCCTGGAGTCCCGGGATCGAGTCCCGCATCAGGCTCCCTGCTCGGCAGGGAGTCTGCGTCTCCCTTGGACCCTCCCCCCATCTCATGTGCTTTCTCTCTCTCTCATTCTCTCTCTCAAATAAATAAATAAAATCTTAAAAAAGAAGATTTTATTTATTTATTTGACAGAGAGAGAGAGACAGCGAGAGAGGGAACACAAGCAGGGGGAGTGGGAGAGGGAGAAGCAGGCTTCCCGCGGAGCAGGGAGCCCGATGCGGGGCTCGATCCCAGGACCCTGGGATCGTGACCGGAGCCGAAGACAGACACTTAACGACTGAGCCACCCAGGCGCCCCAATAAATAAATCTTTAAAAAAAAAAAAAAGGAAAGAAAGCTGTCCGTGAGCCCAGAGCACAACCCTCTAGTAGCCTTCTAGCTAAAGTTATTTATTCACTCTACACACATTTGTACCCGCTCCTGTATGTGGGGCCATATGCTGGACCCTGGGGAGCCTAGATGAATTGGACTTGGACGCTGACCTCCAAGTGCTGCTAGTCTGCTAAAGGAAGCACATACATTGCTAGAAAACCTTATTAGAGGGTGAGGTGGCCTAGGGATTAAGCACATGAGCTGTGGCAGCCAGCCGCCTGAGGTTGAGGCGCAGAAAAAGAGGGGGAAGGTATCCCACGCGGAGGAAAGAGCTCTGTCGCTTGTTACCTTTGGAAACTAGGTTAGTCCCTTCAAGTTTCTGAGCCCCAGTTTCACACGAGTAAAATGGGGCTGATGGTAAGATACTTTCGTAAAGAGAGGCGCCTGGGTGGCTCAGTCGTTAAGCGTCTGCCTTCGGCTCAGGTCATGATCCCAGGGTCCTGGGATCGAGCCCCGCATCGGGCTCCCTGCTCCGCGGGAAGCCTGCTTCTCCCTCTCCCACTCCCCCTGCTTGTGTTCCCTCTCTCGCTGTCTCTGTCAAATAAATAAAATCTTAAAAAATAAAAAAAGATACTTTCGTAAAGAATATCATGAACATGAAATACTTCTATAAAGCCTAGCAGAGAGGAAAAAGCATCCACTGAATCTTAGCTCTCTGTAATTAAGTGTAATGGGGGCATAGAGGAGAAACTTACTCTTGTTGGGGACAGGGGTCAGGAGAGGCTTTTTGGAGGAGGCCTATCTGTGTTGGGCCCCGAAGCTCGAAGACTTCACCTGGAGAAGTGGGGGAGGCGAGCACCGCAGGGACAAAGGCCTGGAGCCATGAAAGGATGTGACCTGTTCGGGTGTGGCTGAGCAGAGTCTGGCCGGAGGAGGAGCGATAGGAAGTGAGGCTGGCAAGGCGGTTTCAAGGGCCTCCCCAGTGACTTGCTGCTCAGGGTTTGGACTTTGAAAGACTGGGGACAGAGCACGATTTTAAGAGCTGGGAAGGGACACGTCGTGCCAATTGTAGAAAGATGATTCTAGCTGAAGTGTGGAGAGTGAAATGGATGCCGGGGAGCAGATCTGAGGGTGCGCCCCCATGGGTTAAAGCCCCCCAGTGGCCCCCAGCAGCCTGCAGATGAGACTCTGACTCTTTTACTTCTGCCTGCCCACGTGGCCTGCCCACATGCTCTTTCCTCCGCGTGGGATACCTTCCCCCTCTCTTTCTGCGGCAAATTCCTCACCCTCCCTCAGGTCTCCGTTTAGCCACACTTTCTCTTGGAAAGCTCTCCTAGGCACCCCTGTTCCAGATTAGGTCCTCCTACTCCTCCTGTGGACTTGCCCGTCTCCTGCACTAGACTCAGAGACTGTGTGGTCCTGCTTACCGGTGTGTGCACAAGGCCCAGCCTAGCGCCCAGCACATAGGGGGCGCTCAATGCATAATCAGATGGACCAAGGAACTAGTGAGGGAATGGATGGGCTCCTTAGGGGGCAGGTGTGATTGGGGTGAAAATGATAGGGTCCGAAGTAGCAATGAGGAGAGAGAAGACGGTGGTACGTGGTAGAATTGACAGGACAGGGGATTGATGAGAGGTGAGCATGGTGGGGGCGGGGGTGGGGGGATGGGGACAGTTTCCCATAACTCGCAGGTCTCTCCCTTGAATAAGCCTGATGCTTTAACCAAGATAGGAAACATGGGTAGGGGGGCGCCTGGGTGGCTCAGTCGGTTAAGTGGTTAAGCGTCTGCCTTTCGCTCAGGTCATGATCCCGGGGTCCTGGGATGGAACACCTCATTGGGCTCCCTGTTCAGCGGGGAGTCTGCTTCTCCCTCTCCCTCTGCTCCTCCCCACCCCACTCATACTCTCTCTCTCTCTCTCTCAGATAAATAAATAATAATCTTAAAAAAAAAAAAAAGGGAACGTGGGGGTGGGGGAAGAAGGGGGAGGAGCAGGCCAGGGCAAGAGACTGGGGCCCTGGCCCAGGCTCTTCCCTGGAAAGCTCTTCCTCCCTGTCTCCCCACTGGTGGATCGCTGTCAATGTCTGCTGCCCTCTCAGGGAAGCTATGCTGACCACCCTAGGTAGGCCGGCCCCCTATAAATTAATCTCTGCCAACACATCCTCTTCATTTCCTCCCAGTCCTTGCCATGATTGTAATCAGGTATCTATTGATTTGGATTTTGTCTATAGTGTGTCTTCACTAGATTGGAAGTTTCGGGACGGCAGGGATCTTGCTGGTGTTACTGACCGTGTATACCTGGCAGTCTCCCTGGCCCATAGTAGATGCGCAGAAACAAATTTGTTGTATGAATGAGTGAACGAATGAAGAAATGAATGAGTGAAGGCCTTGAATGCCACAATAAGGAATTTGACTCTTGGCCTCGAGGGACTGGAGAGCCACGGAAAGTTCTTCAGGAAGGCCACGTCAGGATTCAGCTTGTGTTTTAGAAGGCTCTCCCCTGGGGGCTGTGTGGAAGATTGATTGGGAGGGAAGGCAGGGGGAATTGAGGAGCCACTGGGGGAGACAAAGACACAGCACCTGGGCCCGGGCTTGGGAGTGCCCCCCCCCCCCACCTCCCGCCTCTCCGGGCCAGGCCTGTTGTCTCTGAGCCCAGCAGCGGGCGGTGGGAAGAGCCGAGCTGGCAAAGCTGACACTCACTAATCACGGCCCTCACCCCGGAGCCGCACTGACTGTCTGGTCTCCATGGAGACACGGCAACCTCCGGCCACTTGTTAATGGCAGCTCAACAAGGCTGCAGCAACGGGGACAGGCCTGACCAGCGTGTCCCAGCCCCGCACCACCTGTCCCAGCCTGGGCCTCTGCAGCAAACCCCAGGGTGGCCTGAGTTGGGGGATAGGACCAGAGGTCTGGTGGCGGGGAAGCTCCCCCTCCCACCCCTCCCCTCTCTGGCCCCGCCTCCCTTGGCACTGCCAAGCAGTGAGAGGGCAGAGCCCTGGCCGACTCCTCCGCAGGGCTGCTGGGAAGCTGAGCTCATGCAGGTCACCCAGGCAGGGCCAAAGGGCTGGAGGGGGATGGTGAGGAGAGTGTGTGGGGAGGGACCTGCTTGCATCCCACACACAAGAGGAATGGAGGGGAGGGCGCTTCGCTTGCCCTGACAACCCTCTGCTCTGCTAGCCCGAGGCAGGGACCCGATTGGGAACCATCTGTCCAGAACCTCTTCCCTAGTTTGCTGTCACTACATCTGAAATCTGAAATGCCACCATTAGCAATTCACTCCTTCGGGAGGCAGCGTGGCATAGCACAAAAAACACTGGCTTTGCAGTGTTACATCAGGCAGGGCTGGATGTACGGCCTGGCTCTGTCCCTCTACTTTTGACAATTGATTTCCCCATCCGCAAAATGGGATGGTAATCGTCCCCACTCAGAGGCATGTTCGAGCACGCGCACTTCCCCAGGCTTTCTCCGACTTCTCCCGGAAGCCTAGGCTCAAATACCTCGACTCCTCCCAGAGCCCTTTCTTCACCCTCACAGATGAGCTGGGAGCCTCCTCCACAGGCCTCAGGACTGATCCCTCAGCCTTCGCCACCCTCCTCTAGCTGCCCCAGATTTGTCTTCCCCACAGACTGCCCTGTAGGGTGGGGCAGAGTGAACTTCTAGAGAGGTTTGTGGAATAAACAAAGGAGGTAGGTAGGAGGAGAGCCTCCCTCTGCCTTTTGTTCTCTTTCCTCCTCAGGGGGTGCTACGCCCCTAGAACACTGGTGAGGGCCTCTGTTCCTTCCTGCCCTTCATACCTTTATTTGTCCACTTGTCTGTCCATCCACGCATCCATCTTGCAAACACTCTCCGAGTGGGACTTCAGAGAGGACCCAGATGTGACCCCAGCCTACAAGTGAGGCAGAGGCCAGCTCCTTGGGTCCAGACACCTGAGGCACCCCCATGGCCTACTGGGGACCTTGGTACAGCTGCCTCCCCCCACGTGTTTCTCCTTGGTCCCTCCCTAGGCAAATATCCAAGCTGAAAGGGCCCTTGGAGCTCATCTAGTCCAATCGACTGCGGCCAGATGAAGAGACTAAGGCCCAGAGAGGACTGTGGCTTGCCCAGGATCCTACAGCAGCTCCGTTTTTGAGTTGACAGTGTACCAGTTCTGCGGGTCTGCTTGGGAGGCGGCTCTTGGCTCGCTTGGCCCTGCTGACAGCTGTGTTCCCAGTGGCAGCCGGAATGCTGGTGGGAGGCCTGTCTGGCCTTTGAACCCTCACTCCCCAGGGCAGAACCAGGTGGCTCTGGTGGGGCCCAGGGCTGGGTGGCGGTGGGGGGGGGGCTCAGGGGGGGCCAGCCCAGATACCGGTGGGGGCGTGGGATGACTGAAAGATGGGGAGCAGCATTGATTCTGGAGGCAAACTCCTAAGGCGAGCTCCTGGGCCAGCTCTGCCCGGCCCTTGCTGGGTGGCCTTGGGTACATCATTCGACCTCTCTGAACCTTAGGTTTCTTATCTGTAGAACGGTGCTAACTTTGTAGGATGAAAATGGTTTGTCAACAGTGACAGCTGTACAGATGTCAGGAATTCTTACTGTTGGACTGAAAGGCTGAGTTTCTGAGAGGGGAGAGGGGAAGGGACCCGCCTGAGGCCACAGAGTGAACTCACATCTCCCTCCTGTGAGCTCCCTGCGCTGAATTGGATACAAGGTTTGGGAGATGAAAGAAGTGTCCGGTCCAGACTGTTGACTGAAGGAGGAGACAGGACCAGAGAGGGGGAGCAAGTTGCCCAAGGTCACCCAGTGAGTCCTGAGTCCGGGGCCAGTGTGGGCCCGGAGCCCAGGCTGGGCACAAGGTCCCCCTGCCCAGCTGCATCGCTTGCTCATCCAGCCCCCTTGGTTTTGTCTCCCCCAGTGAGTGGGCGCAGAACAGGCCCAGCTTCCTTCCTGCCGCCCTGCCCGCCGTCTGCCACGTTGGCAGCCGCCTGCACCCTTCTCGCCCCTGCTGCTGCTGATGCGGCATCAGCCGAGACCAACCCGCCGAGAGTCTGCCCAGAACAGCCAGGGCTGCTGGAGCCGGGGCTGGGTTGGCTGACTCTGCCAGACAGGAGGGAGCGAGCCAGCCGGCGGAGGGAGGGAACAAGGCCTGAGCCAGCCCCCAGCCTTCCCCGTCCTTCTCCACCCTCACCAGCCAAGGGAGGGAGTCAGGAGCCTGGGGTGGGGGAGCCCGAGGGCTGGAGGGTCTGTGTGTGAGGTTCAGAGAGTTGGGTCTGTCTGGGGGAGCGTGCACACTTTCATATGCAGAGAAGAGCCCGTGGGGGCGATTTGTGAGTCTGTGTTTGTCTCCGTGTGCACAAATGCTGCCGCGTGTGTTTGTGCTGGCTCGTGCGTACACCGGGGGTCACTGTGTGTCTGGGTAAGCACAAGGAGAAGCTGTAAGTGTTCTGAGTTTGAACACAGGCCTGTGTTCCGAGAGATGCTGTGTCTAGCGGTTTGTGCACATGGAAGCCAACTGTTAGTGACAAGGAATCTGTGTGTGCACTGAAGGGTCAGCACGCATGCCTGAATTCACGCGTGTCCTGTCTGGGTGTGTTTGGGGCCCCCGTGAATTTGTTGTTGTGCGCAAGAGGATAATGACACAACTGTGAGTTGAAGCTCAAGGGACAGCGGTTTTGCGTGCACAGAGGAACGCTGCACGTGGCTGTGAGCGTGTGCATGGGTCCACAGCCGCGTGGGCTCCTCTGAAGGTCCCTGGTGTGGGCCCACAGGGCCTCTGGGCCCCGCAGGCTTTGTCAGTGCGCTTACCCAGAGCGAGGCGGGGGACCACTGTGGTGTGGGACCGATGCGCTCGGCCGTGTGTACCGGGCACCGGCGTTGTGTCGCCGCGCTGCATCTGCCCAGGGTGGTGGCAGGGACGGCGGCGGCGGCGGCGGCGGCGGCGCGCGGACACACAACACGCTGTGGGTTTGTGCTGGTTCCGCCGCACAGCGAGGCCCCGTGTGTGATTGTGTTTGTGCGTGTCTGTGAGCACCGTGTGCTGGGAACCGTGCGTGCTTCTGAGTCGGCGGTGAGCTGCGTGTGGGAAGGAGGAGAGGACGCGGCTGTGTCTTTACTTGTCTGGGAGCCCGGGGTCGGATGCGCTCCATGTGCTGCCTCCTGTGTGCACAGGTGGCCTCGGTGCCCAACCGCGTCTTTGTGTGTTTCGGGCCGCCTGCATGTGCACGGGAGGAGGACACGGAGGGGGATTTGAGTGCGTGCCTGTGCAGGCCCCTTTAACGTGGCAAGTCTAAGAAATGTCGGCCTTCTTGGCAGCAGATCTGGGCTTGGTTCCACTGGGGGTGTCTGCAGAGAGGGGCTCTTAGAAGGGACGTGCTTGAGCGAGAGAGACAGGAAGGGAAGGGGGGGCCAGCCCCAGCTCGGGGTTTCCAGGAGGGAAAGCCAGACATTGGAACTTGTCAACGCTACCTCCTTCCCCACCCCCACCTCCCCGACTGCTGCCTCCCCTCCTGGCGCCTGAAGGTTGCTGGCAACCAGACAGACAGACAGACAGTGCACACAGAGACTGGCTCACCGGCACAGAGCCCAAATGTGAGACCCAAATACACAAGCCTGGATGCCAAAGGTCCAGAGAGGGCAGAGGACGTGGCGACGGGTTGAGGGGAGCACATGTGTTTGTATGTGTTGGGGGGCAGGGGGTGCTGTTGGCCTCTCAGAACCCAGGCCCAGCAGGGGGAGGAGGCTGCTCTGGTTGGGGGGCCTCTGGGGAGGGGGCTCTCCTTGCTCTAATCAGACTCCCAAGGCTCCAGGCCTTCTCCCTGTTTATACAACCACGGCAGGGTCTCTGAGAATCTCATTGCCTTAGAAATCATCCCCTGCAACTCCCGCTTTGTACAGAGGCAGAAGGGAGACCCAGAGAGGGACAGCAATTGATCCAGGGTAACACAGCACAGCCAGGAACACAGGGCTGCTTCTCCCAGCTGTGCATGCTGGCCCATGGGCCAGTCAGTCCTACGCTTTCCTCCCTTGGCGCATCTGTCTCTTTCTCCCTCTCAGGACTTCAGAATCTGACAATGACCCTTGCTTTTTTTTTTTTTCCTCTAGGGCAGCAGAACCTGGAAGAGAAGAGAATTTGGTTTGGGGCCAGGGGCTACTAGGGAAGTGGGATGGGGAGATGGAGAAATCGAAGGAAAGAAACTCAAGGAGAGAGGAAGGAGGGGAGAGAAGTGGAAGGAGGGAGCTGGGGGGAGATCTGAGAAGCTTCGACTCTCCTTGCCTCCACCTCTAGCCTGGGCACCAGGGGCAAACTCTGAGCTCAGAGGGAGTCCTGCCCCTTGGGGGCTGGCCTGGAGACAGCAGGATCGGAATCCTGGGGCTGTTCTGCGTGCGTGTGTGATGGGCAGCGACCATATTCGCCTCATGAGAAGTGAGGGAGGGGCTGTAGGTGGGAGAATGGGTTATGTATTGACTGAGGGTATGTGGCCTCTTTAGAGCATGGGAGTTGGGTGTATTTGAAGTTGTGAGTGTGCTAGGAGTCCGTGTGCATACCTGTGAACGTGTGGCAAACAGACCTGGACTTCACCGGGTCGGGGCAGGATTGTGGGAACGTATATGTTTGTGATAGGCAGAGGGAGAAATTTTACCTGAGGGAATGGTCGTGTGCGTGTGCGTGTGTGTGTGTGGAGGGGCAGGGTTGTGTGATCCTGCACCTACAAGCTCTGTGGAGGCGGTGTTCTGCGTATGTGGGTAAGGAAAGGGTAAGGAAAGCGTCCAGCTCTGTACAGTGTGTGTGTGGCTAGATTTGTGCCCGTGTGTCGTGTGTTTGAGTTGCGTGAGTATTTGTATGTGAGGCATGTAACTGCGGATGTGTGCGGCAGCGTGTACATGTTGGTGACTGTTGTGAGGTACGTCTGTGGTTGTCTGTGTGACTCTTGGCTGCAGGTTGTGTGTGCAGTTGTGTGTATTTGTGGGGGAGTGAATGTTAGGGAGCTGTTCATGTGTGTGGTTGTATATTTTGGGGGATTGGGTTATATGTGTGGTTCTTCAAGCAATACTTCGCTTATTTATTTTTTGTTTATTGTCAAACTTCCCACTTCCCTCACTGGAACGCAACATAAACTCTGTGAGGGCTGGGGAATTTTTGTCAAATCCGCTCACAGTATCCCTAGTGTTTAGAATAGTGCCAACACACGGTCGTCACCGGATCTTACTTCTTCAATGAATGACAAACGAGGTGTATACACTTGGCTAAGTGAGGGAAGTGTGTTCTAGGTATGAACTGTGTGTGTGTCTGGGTGTGTGAATGCATACCTGTTGTGTCCAGGTGTGTGAGGTCTGAGGCGTAAGCGGCATGTGAACCAAGTGTGTGCACAGGTGCACATGTGTGTGTGTCTAGGTGTGTGACTGTGGGCCTGAAGCTGTGCCCCTCATGTGAGCACTGGGGTGTTGAGGGATGGGGCTGTGTGCGTGCACAGTTGTGTGTGTGTGTGCATGGGGGTGGGAAGGCGCTGTCGGCTGCTCCCAGCCTTCAGCACTCACTCAGCTTCACCCCAGGTCGCCTGCTGCGAAATGTCAGTGGCAGAGAAGCTAAAAATATCCGCTCTCCTCCTCTGCTCACTGCTTGGGCTGCTGGGGCTGTGGGGCCCCAGCAGGCCCCTTGGGCCCTGGGGGGGAGGAGGAGCTGCTGGGCGAGGGGCGGTGTCTCTCCTCAGCACGCTCCCTCCCCCACTTCTTCCTGGGCTCCAAAGTCAGGTCCCAGGCTCACCTCTGTCAGGAAGCCCTCGAGAACCCCCCAGGAGCTGCCACATGCGCGCGCGCGCGCGCGCGTGTGTGTGTGTGTGTGTGTGTGTGTGTGTCCGTCTGTGGTGTCCAGAGCTGCCTGGGAGGGAGAGATGGCCTCCATCACACTGGGGCTCATCTGAGCAGGACAGTGCCTCTTTTGTCCAGGGATTCCAGAGGACACAGCTTCATACAGGGGCTCCTGGGGGGAGGGGGGGAGCACTGTCATTTCCTTCTGTCTGGGGGCTCCCAGCAAAAGAGCTGGTGCTTTTCTCCCTAGAGCTGAGGGTCAGGGGTACGGCACAGGACATACGGGCTCATCTGGCACCGGTCCTGGGGCCACTCGGGCTCTCTGACCCCAAGGCACAGACGCTGATGCTTAGGGCTCTGGGGGGGGGGGGAAGTCTCCGCTCTGCCCACACCCTGGGCCGGCATGTATTTGTGCTACAGGTATTTGTGTGGGAGCGGGTGGGACATGTCAGGGCCTGTGGTCTTTCAGGGACCTGTGCATGTCGGGCTCCTGGGTGTGTCCTGCCTCTGTCAGTGGTGTGCCTTGGGCAATCAATAAAGGTTTGGGGAGTTGTGGGTTTCTTTGTGTGCATGTGGGTGACTCTGTATGTGGGTCCTAACGTAGACCTGCAAACTCTAGCTGGGATAAACTGTGTTCGTGTGAGAGTTGCTGGTGTTAACACGTGGAGGGTTCTGTATATATGGCAGTGTGTTTGAGCGTGTCTCTGTCAGATGGTCAGTGCCTGTATATCCTCTGGATCAAGATGTCTGTGTGTCTTGGTTCCAATCACTTGATTACTGTGTTACTGTGTGTTGGTGTGTCTGTCTGGATGTCATCATGTCAATGGGCGTCTCTGTGCCTGTGTGTGTGTGTGTGTGTGTGCACGCGCCTAAGTCGGTTTGATTTTGTCGGTCTCTATGTTCATGTGTCCCTGTGAATGTTGGTGTTCTCAGTGTGGATTGAAATCTGTGCACAAACTGGGCCCCCCCTCCCCCATCCCTTTCTTAGTCTCCCACCATTTCGGTGTTAAAGGCCTCAGGTTGAGTGTGTGTGTGTGTGTGTGTGTGTGTGTGTGTGTCCATCAACTTTCCCCAGCTCCAAAGCCTCCAGCTCTGAGATCTGCCCTCCCACTCTCTCCCGGTTGGACTTGAGGTGGGAGCTGAGGCAAAGGGGGCAGGCAGGCACGGAGCCCACCACAGCCAGGGGCCGGGACTAGGCTGCCACGAGGGCCCTGCCTCAAGCTTTCCTCCAAGCAAGCGCTAAGCCAGAGCCTCGGTTACATGTAAACACCAGCTGTGTCAAGACAGCGCAGCTTCTTCTAGGTCAACAGACAGCTGTGGGGTTGCTAAGCAACCGCCTGGCTCCCCCCCACTAGGCCCCCCTCCCACTGTCTCTACCTGCAAACCCTCTGCCGGCTCTCCCCCCCCACCCCAGGGTACCGCGATGCCCCTCCATGCCAATTAAAACAGCGGGGCTAAGGGGGGGTAGGGGGTCAAGGCTGTATGAAAGGGGAACTCTGAGACTGGGATGGAGGTATGGGGGAGCGTTAACCATTCCAGTGCCACTGCCCCCCTCCCCTCAGTCCTCAGCGCACACCACCACATCACTAGTCAGACTACAGGCAGAACTGAAGTGATGGGAACTGCTGCCCCCCTCCCCTGCAGGTCAAGCCAACACTGGAGCGATGCAGATGGAGAGAGGGGTATGGATTGTACTAGGATTGGTCAAGTGTCCTTGTGCCCACCCCCCCCCCCGCCCCCCGCCAGCCTAGCCCGGGGACGGCAGATTGTTGGGCTCTCTGGCAACAAAAGGGTTAAGTTTCCCCTTTATTTCCCACCCTCCCAGGACAGCCACCCCCATTCCAAGGCAGCACCTGCGCTCCCAGCTGCCGTGCCCGTTTGGTGCCCGCGCCCAGGCCGGGCAGCCCCTGCAGCGCCCCAGGCCCTCTCTCCGCTTCGCATAGGCCTGGGCCTTCTCCGGGGAAGTCGAGGACGCGAGGGTCCCGGGACCCGGGGCTCCGGCCCTTTGAGTGTGTGTGTGTGTGGGGGGGATGGGTCGCCGGCCGGGGCCGCGGGCCGGGGTGACTTCCGAGGAACTGAAGGAGCGGGAGGAGGGAGCCGGGCCGGCAAGGGGGCAGCGCCCGTGGCCGCCCCATTAGTATGCGGCCGCGCTCTGCGCACCATGGCAACCGCTCCCCCCTCCCCGCATCCCCCCCCCCCCCGCGCCGCGCCAGCCGGGCAGCCCCGGGCGCAGCGCGCACCTCTCCTCCCACAGGTGGCGGCGCGCACGGGCGGGCACGCACGCACGGGCACGCACACTCGGGGCGCCTGGGGGCGAGCCGTGGGCGCCAGGTGCGCTGGGGCCGCGCTGCTCCCCACTCCCGGCTCCCGCCGCCTGTGGGCGTGTCCCCAGGTGCTCCCAAGTGAGCCACCCGGGGGGGGGGGGGGTGTACCTGAGGAGGTTCCGCCTGGGCCTGGGCGTGTCCCTCCGTGTGCCTGTCGTGGCTCGGTTTCTGGTTGTCCTTGAGGGTATTCGCCAGTCTGTGCTCATTTGCCTCCCTATCCTGAATGTATGTGGCTCTGGGTGTGAGAGCTGAGGTGTAACCGAGTGTACCTGGGCCTTTGTACATCTGTGCTCCGGGGAGTGATTGTGTCTGCTATCCTTGAGCCTGTGTGTCTGCCCATGCCTGAAGGTGTGTGTATGTTTGTGTCGTTTGTGTGCCCATGGCTCTGAGTTTTCCTCTGGAAAAATGCCCGATTGTGCCTGTGACTCTTTTGGTGTGTGCCCAAGTTAAGTATTTGTCAGTTTGTGTGTGCATCACCCCTTGGTATCTGCATGTGACCCTCTGGCATCCTTGTGTTTCTGGGCTTAGCTGTGTGTTGAATTGTGCACCTGTGTATATGTCCCCGAGAACCCATCTCTCCATGTATGTCATTGTGTGTATCTGTGAGCGCCCCGAGTGTGTCCTGGAGTGTGGCTGTGTGTCCAGGGGCTGCTGGCTCTGTGCCCTCCTTGGCTTCACTGCCTGCTGCCTGAGTGAGTTGACACCTGCTCCCTGAGCACTGGGCCCCTTCCCCCCCACCTGGCAAGGGCAAGGAAGGACACGGAGACAGAGTCAGACATGGAGGCAGAGACAGACTTGGAGCAGGGACACAGAGAGCCAAGTAGGCTGGAGGGGGGGGGGGTGACCCAGAGTCATGTGATCAGCCTCAGAGCCCAAGACCCAGAAGAGAGAAAGAGTGATGCCAATATCCGGACATCAGAGAGAGGGAGACCCAGAGTCACACAGAGACCCAGAGCACCAAGTCCGGAACTGCTGAAACAGACCAGAGATCAAGGATGTGGCTCCCCAGCCTCCCTCCTTCGCTCTCCCTCCCTTCCTCCCACTCTAGAGTTTCCAGTCCCAGCTGTGCCTCCCACATACCCAAAGCAGAGTTCTCTTGGCCCTGGGAGTCTGTGCCCTGGGACTGGAAACCAGTCTCCTCCTTGAAGCAGCTGGCTGTGTGTGCGTGTGCGTGTGTGTGCACGTGCCACCGTCTGTGTGCTGTCCTGGGCTGGTGTTTGCCTTGCACACAGCCCTTCCCCATCACGCCGTCTTCATCCTGTTGTCTCCATTTTCACAGGTCCAGATCATGCACATCTCTACACACACGCCACACTGTCAGCCACACTCATTCAAACCCAGAAACATGCCCTAGGTCTCCTTCTCTAACACATCTGCACATAGGGCCAGAGGGCCCCCCATGCACACAGCAACCAGCAAGTCTCACCCTCCTAAGATCTCCCAGCCAGACATTCACCCTTCAGCAACCTCCAAGGGCAGCTATCCCCCTGCCACACAAAGGCAACGACAAAAGACCAAATCTGTCAATTCCAAGAGGATACACTCAAAGGCAGGGACCCCCTCTGTTTTGTTCACTGCTGCATCCCCAAGTGCCTGGGCCATTGCTTGGAATCCTGTAGGTGCTTAAGAAATATTTGTTGAATGAATGTGTTTACAGTGCCTCTAACAGTCACTCAGAAAACCCATAGTAATTTACAGCCACTCAGTGAAAAACACTAATGGATACCACAGTACATACACAAGAAGGCATCTTACCAACACCTGAACACCTAGGACGACACATTAAATATAGGTGTGTGCACACAGGTGGCTGCTTGTGTGTAAACACTGGGCACAATAGCTGGATTCGCGGTTCTCCGCTTTGCACATTAGAACCACCAGGGTAAGCTTTTAAAAAATCTCATTGCCCAGACCCCACCCAGCCCGATGAAATCAGAACTTCTGGGGCTGAGAACCACTGATCTCAATGAATGGACCTGAAAATGTGGACATGTGGGTTATTACCAGGGATGTGGGTGGAGTGGGTTTTCATTTTTAACAGGACAGCAGAGCAGACTCCCAAACCAGGTTATTTGGGTTTGAATTCTGGTTATCACAATGCGTGGTCTTTGTAAATTATCGCTCTGCAAGTTGAGTTTCCTGTCTGTGAAACCGGAGAATAATCATTACAATAAAGCCTTATCATAGAATTGTTGTGGAGATGGCATGAATTTTATATAGTTTGGAACAGTACCTGGCACATAATTAAAGAAACTATTTCCTATTCTTGTTTTTTATTTAACCTTTGAGTGAATTTTTTTTATGAGTGAATTTTTTAAGCAGAATTTTTTTCTTTAAATCATGAAAGAGCGAGTGCTCAGAGTCAGACTACTTCTTCCCACTTCCCACGGGGTCTTGGACAAGTCACGTACTCCAGGTCTCTGAACCTGTCTTCTCATCTGTAAATGAGGTGAGTATCTTCTCTACCTCGAGGATTGTTTTGAGGAATAAAAACTTCAGGGAAGTATTTAATAATGGTGGTGAAACCCAAACATCTGGAAGCCACATTGCCTTGATGCTTTTTGCAATCAGGTGCAGGGCTGTGGCTGTGGTAAGGCTGAAATTTCTGAAAAGAACAGATCAAAATGCGGTGGACCCCCCCCCAACCCCCCACCTCGACAGGGTCAGAGAGCCTTCCATCCCAAAGACTGGGCCCTTGGTCCTGGCAGATCTCCCAAGTCGGCTCTCCAAAATACACCTCTGCCCTCTTCACCCCTTACTAAGCCACAGACTGAGCCCCCTCCCTTCCCTGAGCTCCTATTTTCTTGTTGCCCACCGCCCCCCAACTTCACTTTCCAGGAGCTCCCTCTCCAACTCTCTCTCCCAGCCCAGAAACTGTAGCTCCACTCTCTGCAGTGAATCCCATCCCACCTCCAAAACCCTCTTCAAGTTAATGAGCCCCCTCGCTGGGCTACAATCATCTCCCTAAACTCCCATTTCCTTCCTGGGTCGTCCCTCCCAACCCCCACCAATTCCCGGGCACACAAGCTTTCACTGCCCTCCCTCCCCATTTCAAGTACAGCCCCAGTCCCTTCCACTGAACTCCCCCTCCTGTCCCCTTTCCTCACTGAAACTCCTCTGGGCACCCTCAGCACCCCCACTGAGCCCTCAGCAACCCCCCAATCCTGCAGCCTGCCCCCACCTGGACAGCGTCCCCAAGCTTCTACTGCTTCCTCAGCAGCGCTGAACACACTTATTTTCTCCCTGCAGGCGATTCATGGGGCTGAAAACAAGCTTCTCTTGCCTCCTGCACTGGTTCTGTCCATGCCACCTACTTCAACCAGCCTCCGCCAGGCCCTCTCCCAGTCCTCCCCCTTCTGCACCAAGTGTCTGCTCCAAACAGACCTAACTATGTATGGTGGCCACCTGCCCCCCACCCCCACCCCCAGGCCTTTGCACGCGCTGTTTACTCCTCCTGGAACCAAGACCCCCTTCCCGACCCTTACTGGGTCTTACTGCTCCCTGCCCCCACTTGCAGCACCATACTGGACTGTAGCCTTGAGCTTTGTGTTGTCGCCTTTGCCTCACCAGGCAGTGAGGTGACAGTGACTTCATTTGAGTTGTTGGGGATGCAGCGAGGGGGCTTGGTGGGTGGATAAGCCTCACATCCAGCACAGAGGCTTTAGTTTTGGCGGACTGTTTTACCTGAATCCTCTGACGTCCTCTTTCAGATCAGGGTCCCCAGAAGCTGGGGGTCTGTGTCTCCCCCTCAGAGGGTTCCTCAGACTCTCCTAAGGCTGTGTGGGCCCCGTGGAGCTGTCCTTCGGGGTCTCCCTGATCTTCAGTGGGGAGACACAGAGCCACATTCGGCAGAGATTTAGCATGAAGCAGATCTATGGGAAAAGCTGCGTGTTAAAGACCAGGCTGCCCCAAGTGGGCATTATTTGATCAAGGGCAGCCAAGAGCTCCCACGGTCAGGGAGTGGGGGAACAATTTAGCCTTTCCAGGCCCACCAAATATAGGCACGGGATTGAGTTTTCTTTATATAAAGTTTACAAATGCTGGGAGGAAACAGCCCCAGCATTTGGGGTTCAGGGGAAGGGGGAAGGCAGAAATATCGGGGTTACTGGCCTGTCAAACTCTGGAATTTGCACAGGCAGATGCAGGTGCGTCAGGTGTGCTGGGGCAAAATGGGGGGCCTGGAGACTAAGGAGACCCAGGACCTGGGGTGAATGGGAGATACACAAACAGGGGGTACTCCAGTCCTTGTGGGAAAGGGGGTGTTCCACAAGGGTTCTTGGGCCTAGGACGGCATGAGGGTCTCAAAGACAGGTGTCCCTGAACAAGAGGAGAACTGTAGGGCCCAAAGGCTGGGGTGACACAGTATAAATGAAGGGGCTGGAGTCAAGAGACCTGGGATCTACGATGGAATGAGAGGGTCCAGAAGCAAGGAGACTCGAGACCCGATTTATAATGGGCATCCCTCCAGGAAAAGAAACCTAGGACTTGAGGGGAGAAGAGGGGTCCAAGAGGCCAGCATCCCCGTACTTGTGTGGTCCTGGGGTGTGGGACACAATAGGGGTTTCAGAATCAGGGGAGACCCAGGACCAAGACCAAGGACCTAGGCGGCAGAACCCCTGGATCTGGGACATAATGCATGGACAGGGGCCACAGAGCCCTAGGGAGCAGCCTGGGGATCCCCGGCCGGCAGGGGAGACCCAGGGCCTGGGGCTGTAATCTGGGCGGGGGTGGGTGGGGTGGGTGGGGGGGGAGGGCGGTTCCTGGATGCAAAGCTGACTCAGATCTCAGGCAGAAGGGAGGCCTCAGAAGGTGAGAACACATGAAGGTATTTCAACTCTGGGGAGCCAGTGTCTGGTAACAAAACCCAGCCATGCCTCTTCCATTCCACCCACCCTCACTCACCCCCTTTCACAAGACACGAGGTGGGTTTTTGTTTTTTTTTTTTTTTGCTTTTTTTCATTTCTTTTTAATACAAACTTGGATCTTTGGGTGTGTCCTGCCAAAACAGAAAACAACAACAACAACAGAAGAGAAAACCCAAAAGAGTGAAAAATAAGAAAGGAGAAAAAAAAAAAAAAGCTCCCGCAAGAGGTTCTGCCCCCTCCCCCCCACCATGCGAATTTGCACACCACGGGACCACAGCAGGTTTACAGAATGCAATATACAATCCACGATTTATAATAAAACAGTATATACAATAAATAGGATATTGTTCATTTTTGTCAAACGACCTGTAGATAAATTTCTCAGTGCATACTTGGCAGGGGCTCTGGACACCTCGGGGCCCCGCTCGCAACCTCTTGCACACGCTCGCGCTCTCTCTCTCTCTCTCTCTTTTTTTTTTGTCTTTTTCTAAAACTGTGTTTTGTTTTTAAGTTTTGTACATTTTTAAAAAGTATTTACAATTGCTGGTTTTGTGCAGAAAGGGCTCACCTTCGGCTTCTGCATGGAGGAGATGGGCGGGGAGGGGTGGGGGGGAAGATGGTAGTGCAAGGGGGACAGGTGGGGTGGGGTGGGAGGCAAAGGGGCAGGCGCTCCTGCCAGAGGACAATGTGGACGCTGGGAGGGGTCTTGGCGTTGGTTTTCTGAAAGCTGCAAAGAAACGCAAAAGAAGAGGCAGAAGTTAGCAGTAGGCACAGACACTGAACTCTAAGAACAGAGAGGCTAAGAGTGGGACCCCCACCCAGCTCCTACCAGGATTCTGGGAGAAGCTAACCACACTGTTCCTTCTCCCAGAACACTCCAAATAGCCCCTCATGAGACAATGGACTGTTTCTCGCCTTCTCTGAACTCAGCTTCCCCATCTGTAAAATAGGCTTGTATCCACGGCCTGCCTCAATGAGAGGTAAAGGAGGCTCTGGGAGAGGAGCTGGGGTTCCAGGCAGTGCAATTTGTTAAGGACTTGGGCTCTTTTTTTTTTTTCTTTAAAGATTTTATTTATTTATTTGACAGAGACAGACACAGCGAGAGAGGGAACACAAGCAGGGGGAGTGGGAGAGGGAGAAGCAGGCTTCCCGCTAAACGGGGAGCCCGATGTGGGACTCGATCCCAGGACCCCGGGACCATGACCCGAGCCGAAGGCAGACGCTTAACGACTGAGCCACCCAGGTGCCGCAAGGACTTGGGCTCTTGAGTCAGACACAGCTGAGTTCAAATGCCAGCACCACCCCTGGACAGCTCTAGGACGCTGGGCAAGTCCGTGAATCTCTGTGAGCCTCAGTTTACTCATCTGTAAAAAGGGGATAACCAAACTATCCCGTAGGTTTGTTGGGAGGATCCAGTGGCTTAAGGTGGCTTAAGCCTGGTATAGGAAATGTAAGAAATGATGCTGATTGTACATCATTATTATTTTCCTGGGGCCTGGGCCAGGTAGGTGCCCCAAGCCTCAGTTTCCTCGTATAACAATGAGCTTAGTAATTCCTCCAAGCGAGGCTACTGTGAGGAATGACACAGTGGGGAGCAAAGGGCTTGAGCACAGCACAGGGCATGCACTGCACACCTGTGCGCTTTCATTTCTTCTAATTCCAACCCTTTCCCAGTCCCCTCCCATGCCATTCGGTTCCTTCCAGAGGCAAGGTGACCGGGAACTCTGTCTGAATAAAGGAAAAAAGAAATGGCCCAACACAGTACCATTTGTGTTTGGCTGCTGAGGCTCAGAAACTTCCAAATTCCCAGTCCCTACAATCACCAGACACTGGAGGTGTGAAATACCCCTTCTCCAGGCCTCCCCACCCAGAACCCAAGGCTTGGCTGAGGATAGCGGGAAGATGCCCAGAGGGACAGGGACGGGCTCGGTTATGCTCAAGACCCACAGTCATGAACCTGGCACTTTCAGAGTCCTGGCCTCATCGAAGAGCCCTGAAATTCCTGTCCCTGCACTTGGTGAGTGACCAGCCCACCGGAATTAAGGTGTGGGGGGTGCTACAACTGCCTTCTAAGACCCCTTAGGAGAACACCCTCCCTCCCCCACCCCTGCAGGAAGCAGGCGGCCACAGAAAGCCTTTCCTCTCTTGTCCTTTCTTGGCTTCCCTTCCCAACAGGGCCACATTTAAATTCTGCTCAGCCTCAGCTGCTGTCTGCTGGGCAGTCAGCCCTGGGGAAGACTTTTGTCCTGAGGCTGGACTTGCCAGGACTACCCCCCCTCCCGCCCCTCCCCCGGGCCAGGGGAACCAGGTGGGCTTCTGAGAGGTAGAGGCAGCGTCCATTCCCGTCTACGGGCCCAGGCGGCCAGGCCAGCAGAGGCAGGAGGGAGGAGGGGAAGGGTGGGGGGCTGCACCTGTGTTAAGCTGTCAGGTCTCCTGGGGGTGACGGAGGCTGGAGTATTAGCCGGAGGGGGAAGAGGTGTGCCTGTTAGGGTGTAGCTGAATTAGAACCAGGGGAAGGGTAGGAAAGCAGCTCTTGGGCCCAGGGATGCTGCCGGGATGGATGTCAGTCCCCCAGTTCAGGTGATTAACAGGAACAGCTAGAGCTGGGGGCCGGGTACCCATTAGGGCACAGGACTAGTGTAGCTGGGGGGCGGGAGGCATCTACTGCAGGTGAGAACAGCTGCTGCGCTAAGGAACCTCTGTCGGGGTGACACGTACAGGGTGCTGGAGTGACGAGGGAGGGGGCGACTCAGCCCCGGCTGCCCCAAACCGGTCGGTGGCAAGTGGACTATACCGAGCCCCAGCCTTCCCTGCTCGCTGCCCCCCCCCCAAGGGCCCCGGGGCAGGCTGGGAGCCTCTGCACAAATCCCTGTCACCCCCGCCCCCTCAGGCCCTTCGCCACTGCCAGTGACCCTCTCCAAGCCAGGTCTCCATGGTGATCTCAGCCCAGCAAGCAGCTCCTGCCAGAACCATTCCCGTGGTGCCTGCGGCCAGGCAGCGGGGAGGCTTTCTCTCCCTCTGCTCAGCCCTCCCTGTCTCACCTTCCTCCTCCCTCGGCCCTCCCCACCCCTCGGGACTCGGCCAGAATCTGGGGGATGGCAGGGATGGTGGGGGGGGGTGGCTGGGGACAGAATCAATACCAGAGGTTCCTGAGCCGGGAGAAGGGAGGATGCCCGTAGCCCCGTGCGACCCTGACCTCACTGGGTTCAACTCCACAAAACAGAATTCAGGCTGCGGTGCCAGGCAGCCCCGCGCTGGGCACTGGGGACAAAGCACTGGAGACAGATCTGGCCCCTGCCCTTGAGGGGCTCACGGAGCCCAGAGGGAAGCAAAGCAGACCCCAGAGCGGGCAATTCCAATGCAGGGAGATGGGGGCTGTGCCAAGGGATGCCCTGGGGGGGGGTGCTCAGGGAGCACACGGAGGGGGCACCTAACCCGGCCTTGGCAGGAGGAACTCTGGCTCTTCGACCCACTGCCGAGCGCGGTGCCCAGCACACGCCAGGGCCGGGACGGCGGGCTGACCGAATGCCAGAGTGGTGACCAGCGCGGCAAGGTCCCGCTCAGGGCTTGCACCCCTCCAGGACGCCTCCTTAGACCACCTTGTTACCATAGCTACTGGGGCAGTTCTCCTTCCCTTCCCCACTCCTCCAGGGCAGAGAGACCTGTGTGTGGTACCTTGCTATCCCCAAAGCCAACATGCGCCCCCTCAGTGCCCAGGGCACGAGCCATTGTTCCTGAGACTTAACCTTTTAGTGCCTCTGTAATTGACAGCCGCAGAGCCACATTCCGCGGCACCCTGGCGCTCTAGCGGTTTCGCTGGCCGAGGTGCCCGGCTGAGGTGCCTTAGCCGGCTGAGGTGCCCGGCTGAGGTGCCAAGGCGTGAAATTGGTCTCTGCCTGCCAGAGGAGGGGCTGGTACTGGGAGCATCATGGGATAGCTGAGCGGGCGCTCGCAGTGCTGCGGGTCACGTATAAATCAGGCTGTCCACAGAGAGCTGCTCTCCCCCCAAAAGGAGCACATGTTCGTGCATTCATTTAAGCGACCAGCAGACATGGATTCACACCCACCAACTGCCAGGCCATGAGCTACGCTCTCGCCTCCACCCTCTGGTCTCCGCCCTCCGGAAGGGCATCTCAACGTCAAACAAGGCAGTGGAGCAGAAGGCAGAGAAGATGCGTGAGAGTTTGAGACGGATCTGCTGTGTCACCTAGGGCAAGTCCTTTCCCTCTCTGGGCTTTAGTCTCTATGTAAAGCAGAGGGTTGAACAAGTAATGGGAGAGATATTCGGGCCCCAGTGGGGTCAGAGGCAGACCACAGCTGCCCAAAGGCTGATCCACCCCCTCTTGACATTTTCAGGCAAAGTCAGGCCTGCAGGTCCCTCAAATGTGGAAAGGATACTGCTTCCCTGGGGCTCAGACCACACTTGACAGATGGGAGACACCCTCTGGTAGGATGGACTGGCTGTAGGGTGTGGGTGTGGCTCTCCTCCCCACTCCAGAGAATGTTTTCAAAACCTGTGTCCACCAGTGACCAGAGGCACTCCTTAAACTCTAGCTCACCAGCCATTCCCTCCTTAGGGAATCTTTCCCCACCTCTTCCACTGCTGGGCATACAGAGGGACGCTGGTGGGCACAATAGGGTTCATATCCACGATCACCCGCCCGGCTTGTGTGGATCTCCCACCGTGCAGAGCTGCACACTGCTTACCAGTCCTGGGAGGCTCTACAGCCAACACCCACACTCTCTGCCTTCCTGATCAGAGATGCCTCTGTAAAGACAGGCCCCAGTGATGGCTGTGTTGGGCATGTGACTGATCACCAAGGGCCCTTCCTGGCTCTATCATACCACCCTTGCCAGGGTGGCTGTGTGTCTTTGGGGGAGTCCCCTTCCCTGTCTGTAAACTGTGCTTTAACCTTTGGAGCTCTCCAAGGTTGCACTTGGGGAACTCCACAAAAACCTAGGTAGCCTGCAGAGTCTGAATTGGTTTATTTATACATCCCATCCCCTGCCCCATTTTAGGAGCCTATCTGAGGACAGCGACGGTGACAGAAATGGTCTCCTACCCACTTCCACTGCTTGCTTGCCCTCCTGCTCTCAATTCTCTCTAGTCTACATGCTTGTCTTCGAGTCAAGGCAAAAAACAATTTCCCAGGTATGATGCGACACCGAGGAAGACGGGGAACATGCACAGAGATGAGCAACCAGTCTAAAGGAGCTGATGATGTAGTGAGGACATTCCCAGGAAGGGTTGCATGGATGCATAAAAGGCTGGAGATTAAGTGGGCCTGGGAAGGATCCTGGAACGCTTCTTGGAGGAGGTGACGCCTGAATGAAAGATAGGAACTGACAGGTGGGAGATGGATGGTGGGCAGGAAAGGGCAGCCCAGGGCAGGGACAGCTTGGGGAAAGGCACAGGGCACACTAGGGAAAGCTCCCTCCTAATTCCCCATTCTAGGGCTGGAAAGGGAGGGTGTGTGAGGAGGAGGTCAGGGCAGAAAAGGAAGACCTGAATATCTGGAATACCAGGCTAGTGGCTGGGCTGTTATTTTGTAGGCAAGGAGACTGGAGAGGCAGGGAGCGGGGGATGCAATCGACAGATGGTAAGCAATGGAGGCACAGGAGCGAACGGGTTGAAATCAATTCATCCAATAAATATTTGGGGGGCTCCCGACACCATGCATCCGGAAATGCTGAAGAACAAGCACTTTGGTGGCCATAATGAGGGGAATGGACTGGGGTTGGGGGCAGGTGTCAGGGCAGAGACATGGCAGCCACCAGTTGACTGACCCAGGGTTACCGCTTCTGAAGCCTTAAATTTGTTCAAGACCTATTTTCTTTTTTCTTTTTTTTTTTTTTAAAATCTCGGCTCTATGCCCAGCGTGGGGCTTGAACTCATGACCCTGAGATCAAGACCTGAGCTGAGATCAAGAGTTGGATGCTTAACCGACTGAGCCACCCAGGCGCCCCCCCCAAGACCCATTTTCTGGCTCCAGGAAGCTCTTGCTGCCTGCCCTGCTCGTGCTTCAAGAGGGTGGTCCCCGGTACTTCCAGGGGGCCTAGTTCAGTCCCTGCCCTGGAGAATGATGCCCACTTGGAGACTTTCAAAGGACACCTGTTTATAGGCTGTAAACCCCATGGGGGGCAGGACACTGCTGGTCTCGTTCAGTGCCTGGCCCCGGGCAGGTGGCTGGTTCATGTGCGGGTGAACACAGAATTAACCTACTTCCCCTCCCCTCTAGCACAGAGGGTGTTATGGCAGCAAAAGTGATGACGACAAAGATGGCAAATCTGCCTCGAGAAAAAACCGTGATGTATTTACAAAGTCACGAGGCACCGAGAGACCCCTCTCGTGCTAGAGGACCTGCATGGGAAGGGCTTCTAGTTGTCCTGGGTCATTTAGAAGTCTGGGTCCTGTTGCCCATCAGGCTTCAGGTCCCACTGGGGGGGGTGTGTGTGGGCTGGTGACTTCCCTTGCCTCTGGGCCCCCCAGGGAGGAATCACCCCAGTTGCCAGGGCCAAAAACTAGGTGGTGTTTCATAGCCTCCCACCAAAGGACCCAAACCCACACTAGACACAAAATCCTTCCTAGGAGACAACAGGGGCAGCAGGTGAAGGGAGGCTGGCTACCTACAGAGTCCTGAGCGAGGAGGAAAGGGTCAGGGGTGTGTGTGAGTCACACAGACTGGGTGACAGAATTCAGCTGGTAGGAGGCATTTGTCCACCCATGTACCAACCACTGACTACGTGCTTACTGTGCACCAGGGACTGGGCTAAGGGCCTCATGGGTAATCTCATTAATTCTCACAAGAGGCACAGCAAGGTGATGTGACTCACCGGGTCACGTAAGTGGTAAGGGATGGAACCAGGCTCCGCACAGAAGCTGGTCTGTGCCTACAGCCATGCTCCTCGCCACCACCCTCCAGTTTCACCAGCCCAACTCCCTTGGGCTCTTCCGGGACCACAGGGATGTGGGGAGATGGGAGAGGAGGAGCATGAGAGGGCACGTTCACAGAGAGATTATATTTCCAGGAAATGAGGGCTCAGAACAAGAAGGCCTGGCCTGAAAATGGCCGTGGGAGAGGCAAGACATGGGATGGGAGGGAGGATGGCCTCAGAGTGCGAAGAGAAGCCCACAGGAGGCAGGGCAAGGATGGCTGACCCCTGACGTGAGGGCTTCTTGCTCAGAGCCAGAGGCAAGATCAAGTGACCTCTTGAGGTTTCGAGACACAGAGAGACAAAGCCCAGAGCAGCTGGGGCCTGGCCCAGGTCCGGGCATGCCTGCTGACCCTGGCTGGCCGGTGGCCTTGGAAACTGCTTCCTGCTCCGGTCAGGCCCCAGGCTGGTGTAACCTTGGAGGACCTGTGACATTTCTCTTGGCCTCAGGTCCACGCCTGAGAGGGAATAGGGAGGAGAGGGGGACTCAAGATTCCTGAGTGCCTTGGAGGGCCCTTCCTGATTGCACAGGGCCTAGCAGGGCTGATCTTTGGCCATGAGGGCCCAACGTGGAGTCAGTCTCCCTGGCTCCGTTTTCCACCGAAGGGACTGGAGAGGCCTGCCCCAGGCCCGAGTGCTCCCCACCCTCTACCCCTTCCCTCTGTCCCACCAGCTCAGCTCTCAGACGAAGGGGGTCCCACATTCCCCACTCTGGCTCCCCTGAGCTTTCCTCTTCCAATTCACAGTGGGGGGTGACCCTCCCCTTGCCCACAGTCCCCTCTGCCTAGAACGCCTTTCCCCTCAAGTCGCTGTCCATCCAAATCTCGCCTATTCTTCAAAGTCGAGCTCAAATGCAGCTTCTTCGAAAGAACTTCAAAATCCATTTAAAATGTCAGACCCAGAAACATTTGTAGGGAGTGTCCAACCAAGCTGTCATTTTGCGGATGGGGAGTCAGCGGTGTGGGGTGTTGGGGGAATGGTATGGCAGGGTACCCAGGTTCTGGGAGGGGAGTGTGTGCAGCATTGGGTTCGAATCCCGACTCCACCAGTGACTAACTGTGGATCCCCTGCCAAGGCTCCTAGCTGCACCTGCTTCCTCAACTCTCCGATGGGGCGGGGCGGGGGGAGAGGGCACTACTACCTCCCAGCCTTCTGTGAAGGCTCACTGGGGCAGTGTTGCATGAAGGGCAAAGACGTGTGTCCCTTTTCTCACCAAAAGTTCTGAGAGATGACCTCTGACCCTAACACCCACCTTCCTGGTACACAAACTTTGTTTCTCCCCGCCTCTGGGCACCTGCCACTTGCCACCAGCTGTTTTTAGGTTCTTCGTGTACCTGCTTTAGCTTCCTGGGGTGGATGCTGAACTCTGAGGACAAGACCACGTCTGCTTTGTCTCCTCCATGCCTGGCACCCGGACAGGCAGCCAGAGGCTCAAGATGTGGGGCGGAGCCGAACCAGCTTCTCCAGCGCCCCATGTCAAAACGTTTGCTCACTGCCTGCTGGCGACCGAGGTCTCCCTCCTTCAGCGCTTGCCCTGTGGTGTGTGTGCGGGGGGGGGGTGGGGAACCTTCTAGCTGGTAACTCTTCAATGGCTCCCCACTGGTCTTGGAATATGGTTCAAACTCCTTCTGGTGCCCTGGCTGCCTTGCCCACCCATTCAGTGAGGAATTACTGTCCTCTTATCGGTTCCTCAAGGGTGAGCTCCCTCCTGCTCCAGGGCTTCACCCACTGCTGTTCCCTCTGCCCAGAATGTCCTTCCCACTCCCTGTCTAGCTGATGCCCCTTCATCCTTCAGGCATCAGCTTCAGGATCCAGTCAGCCCGCCGCAGGATCCCACAACCTCCTAGCTTTTTCCTCTCTCGCAGTCCTTCCTATTGTAATCCTCACCAAATTCCTTCGTGTCAGTCTACGTACTGTCTCACTCTCTAAACTGGAAGCCCCCTTGAGGACCAGGACCTCATCTGTGGTGTTCACTGGGGTGCCCCCCCGCCCCATGCCTGCTTCATGGTGGGTGCCGGACAGATGTCTCCAGAACAACTGAATGCATCAGTCTGCGGACAGCGCTGTCAACTCCCAGCCCGGAGTGGAGAGTGTGGCCAGAATGTGGGGCTGGATGGCATCCCAGTTCCTCCTGTGTTCAGGCCTCACTGGATGGTTCCATTATGTATCTCACTGAGCTGTGACCTGCTCAAACACCCAGCCCCCACACTCGTTTTATTTTCCCATCCAGAGCCCAGGAGGAACGGTTTTTGGATTATTTCACATTTCTGGATTATCCAGGAGACATCTCCCCTCCAGTGAGAAGGATCAAGAGTTTGACATTTTAAACCCTAAGCAGCTTCTCCCTGGCCTGCTTCAGATCTGCAGCTCTGCTGCTTGCAGTGAGACGCACGGGGAATGGGAGGCCATTTTAATCTTGGCCTGGCTTCATTAGGAGGAAAATAGGCTGCCAAAAAAAAAAAAAAAAAAAAAAAAGTTTGGTCCACTGTCTATGCCATGCAGAATTGCAAAACCTACGAGATTATCACAGTCGAATTTCTTGAACAGATGGGGAAACAGAGGCCCAGGGCTGGAGGGAGTAAAAGCATGGTCAAGGACATGGAGCATGTTGATGGCCAATTGGGGAACGGTCCTTCCCCAGGCCTCCTGATCCCCACGTGCTGCCCTTTGCCACCTTCAGGCACCAAGGGACCTGGGGTCAGGCAGAAAGGGGATGATAAGTTTCCACCGGCACGACTTCAGGACCCTGAGTCACTCTGGCCTTGAATGGCCTCCCCAGGGCAGGGATGGGACTTTCCAGGAGCCCTGCTAGTCCTTCTCCAGGAAGAGGCACTCCCAGGAGGCTGCAGTGGCAGGAGAGGTGGAGGGTGAGGGGCTCAGACAGGCCCCTAGGCCACTTCCCCACCACCCACCATAACTTTGTAACACCTCTGTTGTCCTAAGAACGGGATGTGATGGGCCAGTTGTGGCTGTATTTCCTGGAGCGCCTTGTGCTTCGAGAAAATGATTCTTCTGACCTTGTCCCTTTTTACCCATTTTGGGGGCATTTTTCCCTCTTTTATTTTCCTTAAACAAAATTTTGGAAATACTAAAATTTTGACTCCACCTCATGAGGACACATGCCTGATAAACACAGTATCTAAACATCTAGCAAAACTTAACCGAACTCTTGGAAAAGCATTTGGCTGCAGGAAAGGGAAGTATCTTTTTCTAGGCGGGAAGTATCCTGCCTGGGGACAGACCCACTGGGTGCGGGTTGTGAGGCACAGCAGGACCCCAGCCTCCCTGGTTCACTTCTGGGTCCCTATCCCACCTGCCTCTGACCACTCTGAGCCCGCCTCAGGTCAAAGACGGTGAAAAATAATCTTTGGGTGGGCACCGGGAGACCAGGAAAGACACTTCAGGCCATTTTGTAAAGCCCTTGCAGAGTGTGACCAAGACACAGTGACCACACCCTCAGCCTGGCCCCCACCAGAGTGCATCCTGAACTAAATGCAGCTCCTCGAGAAACTAGCGAGCCCGGCCGGGTCGGTACCCTGGGTGGGCCCTAGCCGTTAATTACCCACCCTGCTTCACCCTTCACTCATCTCCCACGGGGCCATGCAAATGCCCTCCCTGGCAGGAGGTCAAGTGGTGAGTGTTTGCTGGGATTCAGGCAGCGCTTGCCCAGGACCTAGCACGGACAAGGGAAATAAACATTTGATGAACCAAACCACATGGCCCCATCCAATCTAGGGTTCTCCAACCATTTCAGTAACTGAGTGTCCGAGCCTCATGCTGGGTTCCCCACCCAAGCACCCCATCTCTTCCTGAAGACTGTCCCCAACATCTAATCCCAGACACCTTCCTGAATCCCAACTTCCTCTTATCAGGGGTCCCCGATCTTGTCCTTAAATCCTTCCCGCTCATCACCGTAGCCTTCCCCTTGCCCAAGCGCTAAAGTATTCATCCCCCACCCCAGGCCCGCCGCCGCATGCCCAGGCCTCCGCCCGCTCCACCCACACCCCCAGACTCACCCAGGAACAAAACCTCGAGGTCCAGTCGGCACTTCAGTTGGCACTACAGGGAGGTGACGGTGAATGTGTCCTCAGGGTGAGGTTCCGCCATGGGCCCCAGGAAGCCGCTCTTGGGGCCCCCACCCAGGCCGGGATGCGCCTGCGGCAGAAAGCCTGGATACCTGTAGGCGGTATCCTGCAGGGGCAGCAGCGAGTCCCTCGGCACAGGGGACAGGGTCAAGTCACTAAGGAGCGGGCAGCCATAGCCAGTGGCAGCGGCGGCAGGGCCACGGGGTGGGCCAGGCGGCCGGGCCATCTCCAGTGGCTCCTTGTCGGCCTTGGGTGTGGCCGGTGGGCTGGCCAGGTGTGGGGCACTGAGGCACGCGGCCTCCGTCCTGCCCAGGAAGTCAGCCAGCAACCCTGTACCCACCTTCCCTTCATAGGGTGGGCTGCGGGCAGCTGAGCCTGGCGGGTACCAGTAAGCTGTGCCCTTGCAGCTGGGGGAGTCGTAGTGGGGCTGGCCCAGTGGCAGGTCCCGGCAGCTGAGGTGGGCCTGGGCTGCAGCCGCATGGCCCAGGCTGGCCCCCTGGAGCCCGTGCTTGAGGGGCTCACAGGCAGCCAGCTTTGTGGGTGGCGGCCGCAGCTCTTCCTTGAAGCCCAGCGTAGGTGAGCAGGTGGGTGAGTACGCCTTCTGCAGACCGGCATCAAACACCGTGGGTGGGTGGGCCAGAGGCGGGAAATGCTTGCCATCTAGGTCAGGAGCACCCAGGCTGGGCGAGTCGCAGTGGAAGCCTTGGCCGAAGGTGCCGTCAGAAGGAGTGGACGGGTTCATGGAGTAGGGTCCCATGAAGTCACAAGGGTCTCGCTCACCCACGCCGAAGGCCCTCGATTGGGAAGGCAGTGGTGACATGCTGCTGTCCCCACTGTAGTAGTCCAGGCCGAGGTCCGGGCTGTCCTGGAACAGGGGGTTGACGGGCTGTGGCTTGGGGATGAACTTGGCTTTGGCGGCCGCCCCACCCCGCTCCTTCTTAGCTGAGCAGGCCCCACCACCCCGTCCACCCCGCGGCTGCCGGGGCCCGGTGCTCCGTTTGGACGGGTAGCCTGAGGCGGTGGCCGAGGCGGATGACGGGAAGCCCAGATGTGAGGCCTCAAACAGGTCCACCTTCTTCCGCCGTCCACGGCCCGGCTTGGAGCTGCTCTGGAAAAGGACGCTCTGGTTCCAGTTGTAGCCGGGGGCAGAGGATGCCTCGTTCCAGTCCATCATCAGTTTCTCCAGGCTGGACAGGCTTGACTGGCCCTCGCTGCTCGAGGCCTCGCTGTTGGCGCGCCGAAAGCCGCCGCCGACCGGCTGATTGAACTGGGTGCTGTCGGACGACGACTCAGAGAAGGTCTCGGACACAGCCGTCTGCTGCTTCACCTTCTGCGGCGTGTAGTTGGAGATGTCCAGGATCACGTTGGGCTCGCTGACGTGGCAGTCGAAGCCGGGATTGTAGAGCTGACTGAAGGCCTCTGAGGCCCAGTCCAGGCCTCCATAGCCCTGCCGGAAAGGCCACTGAGAAGCCCCCGCAAACTGCCGACAGTTTTCAGGCGAGGGCTGGAAGGAGGAGGAGGAGGAGGAGGCGGCAGAGGCTGTGGTGCCCTTGGGTACCATGTAGCCGCCGGGAGAGACGGTGCTGGCCCGGCTGTCACAGCGCAGGGGCGTGGGGGCTGAGCCAGAGAAGGGGGCCCCCTCAGAGCTGTTGAAGAACGAGGCCTTGCTGGGGGGCAGGCAGGGGCCCCCCGTAGGTGGTGGGGCATAGCCGGCGCTGTGGGCGCTGCTGGGGGAGGCGGGCAGGCTGTTGCCGCTGCCATAGGCGAAGCTGCAGTCCTTGCTGTTAGCACAGTCCTGGCCCGTGAAGGGCTTAGCTGGGGCAAAAACGCTCTGTCCAGCGCCGTAGCCACCATACTGAGGTGGGTAGGTGCTGGCGGGCGGGTGGGTGGTAGGGGAGCGGGCCACGGCCGACGGCGGGGGCGCCAGCTTCGGGAAGGTCTCGGCTGCCCGGCAGTCTGAAGTGGCTGGAGTTATCCCATAGCTCGCTGCCCGGCCTGGCGGGAAGGTCTGGCGAGCGGGCAGGACAGGCTGGAAGGAGGGCTCCGCACCAGCCCCACTGCTGCCCACTGCTACTGGGCTGGCCTTGGCCCCCCGGCTCGGGAAGGTGGCCAGGCCCCGCTGGGCAGGCAGGGTGCTGGTGGGGGGCCCTGCGTAGGTGCCTGATGCCTTCCGGGACTCAGGGCGAGAGGCTGAGAGGGCAAAGTCTAAGAGGTCGGAGGAGTCATCTGAATCGAGCAGTGAGCGAAAATAGCCGGTGAAGAGATTTTGGCGCTCCTGGCTGAGCTCGGTCTGGCCCGCGGGTGCGCCGGTGCTGTAGTAGCTGCTGCGGCCCGAGGCCCCGCTCTCTAGCCCGGCGGAGGCGAAGGCCTGGGCCTCGGTCCCCTGGAACCCACAGTTTCGGCCGGCTTGCCCGCCTGGGTGCCCGTGGTGAGGGGCCCAGCCGCCACCCTTGTCCCCAGCCCACTCGGCGCCGGCCTCCCCAAAGCCTGGGCCGCTAGGCACCTGCTCTGGGAACAGAGTCCCATTCTTCCGGGACCGCCTCTTGCGCTTGGGCTTCCCAGTCATGGCGTCCACCTCCCCCCGGCCCCGCTTGCGTGGGTGCCCCAACTCGGTGAGGCTGGGGCCCCCGACACCAGCAGCTGCCACTGCCACCACTTTCTTTTTCTTGCCAATGCCCTCGAAAAAGTCACTGAAGGAGCATCGGGCCGCCTTGGCAGCATGGCCCCCACCTCGGCCACCAAAACCGCCTGCTTTACCGCCACGCCGTCGGAAGCCCTGCACCCGGTGCAGGAAGTGGGAGATGCTCTGGGTGTCGGGTGCCTGGTGTACCGACTCGGGCTCGCTGGGTGTCCAGCAGCGGGGGGGTGAGCAGCGCCCAGCGCACTGGCTCTGGCGGTTCAGAAAGGCCAGCTTGGCCAGGACGTCGGAGTACTCGGCCTTACTATCATTGGCGTCTGCTGCGTACGACGGCTGGGGGGAGGCCAGCTTCTGCTTCCGCCGCCGCCGTTTCTTCACCTCCGGCATGGCCATGGTGGCCGCGGCCACGGTGGCTGCTTCTGCCGCGACCACTGCCGGCTCCTTGGGCTTGCCAGGACCCAGCAGCAGGTTCTTAGGAGGGCGGCCGCGTTTCCGCTTAAGAATAATGGGCATCTCCCCGGGTGGGAAGACCACCACCACGTTCCGTCCATTGTTCTTCATCTTCAGCAGTGGCGTGGGCTCCGCGGACACGCGCAGGCCCAGCTCCTTGCCCTCCACGCTCAGACTGCTGCTCAAGGAGGACACCTTGTACGTGGTCTTGTTCCGCCGCCCCAGCGATACGGGGATTTTGGCCATTTTCACCACCATGCGCCGCACGCCCCGGCACTTGCCTTTGCGGCTGGGGACCCCTGGAGTCTGGGAAGATTCTGGCTCCAGCTCTGGGACTGGGCCCGGGCCCGGCAGGGCAGGAGGTGGTGGAGGCGGTGGCGGCGGGGGCTCGGCCAAGGCGGCCGCCAGCCCTGTGGGCATAGGCAGCGGCAGCAAGCGGCCCTCCGGCCCAGCGTCTGCCTTGCGCCCCCGTCCAGCTTTCCGCCGGCGACACAGGATCTTTGGCCTATCAGTGCGCCGCAAGGCGTACTTGGGGTGACCCTCAGGGCCGTGGGGGCCATGGGGTGAACACAAGTCCAGGCGCAAGGGCTCGCCCAGTGGGCAGGGCCCCAGGGGCTGCTGAGGCTCCAGACGGCGGCCAGGGACGTCAAGCAACTTGGGCAGGGGGTCAAGTGCCTGAGGGTCAAGCAGCTGCGACTCCAGGGAGTCGGGCAGGGTATCCAGGGCCTGTAGCGCCAGGCCTGGCAGCCCCAGAGGATCAGCAAGAGGTTGTAGGGGTGGCAGCTCCAAAGCTTCCCCTAGCGGCTCTAGTGCCTGTGGGTCCAGGAAGCGGGGCTGGGGGTCCAGGAGCTGAGGCTCTGGCTCAGGAGATGGTGGCTCAAGGGCCTGGGCCTCCAGCAGCTGGGCCTCGGGGCAAGTAAGGGAGGCCAGCTCGCTGAGGATGTCGGCGTCAGCAAGTTCCGAGTAATCAGGGCCGTCTGGCTCAGGCTCCGGGGGCAGCCCGGTGGCCGCGGCCGTGGCTCCGGGACTATGGCCTTGGCCAGGCTGGGGACTGTCCCTAGGCTCGGGCTCAGGCTCATAGAGGGGGTGGCTGGGCCTCTCCGACTTGGAGTGCGGGGCAGCCCGCTCCTCGGGGCTGCGGATGCTGTTGGCCAGGCTGGGTGAGGAGAAGAAGCTGTACTGCAGGTCACCGGGGGGCGGGGCAGGTGGGCGGCTGAGTCTGAGGCCACCGCAGTCCAGGTGCACGCCGCTGTGCTGCAGGTCCTGGGAGAGCCGTGTCAGGTCCTTCATGATGTCAATCAGCCGCACCACGGGACGCAGCTTCACCCGCCCGTTGTCCCAGCGCCGTTGGGAGCTGTTGCCGTCTCCCGCGGGGGTGGGGCAGCGGGCCTGTGAGACGGGACGGGCTGCCCTCGGGGGCAGCGGGTCGTCCCCCTTGGCAAGGACTGGTGGGCGCCGGGTGCTGGGGTCCCGGCGTGGGGGTGGGCGTGGGTTCTCAGAGAAGGTGTGGGCGAAGGCCTTGTCGGGTGGGCTGGCGGGGGGCCGGGTGGGAAGCAAGGGCCGTGGGGTGGGGGGGCCGCCGGGGTAGTACTTGGGCTCCCGGAGGTAGTCAGGAGAGCTGCACACGGCACTGGAAGTCACCACCAGGCCCTGGGGCTTCACACGCATCCTGACCTTGTCCTCCGCGGGCCGCCGGGCGGGGCCGGGGCTGACATGAGGGTGCGAGAAGCCGGGACCAGGACCTGTGGGGCAGGACGGGCGTGAGGGCCCTCACCGAATGCCCAAGACCTCAGCTTCCCACATCCTCCTCGGCGAGCCCCCGTCACCCCTCCCGAGAGTCCCCTCAAGCTCCGTCCCCCCTCCATGCCCCACCTCGTTGACTCCCAGCCTTTTCCCGAACCACCGCCTGCACGAGGAACCCCTCAGGGGCCCTGGTTCCACTTGGCAGCAGCTCACCCACTTCTAGACCCTGGCTCCAGGCTCAGGGAGAAGAGGATGCCTGCCTTGGCGAGGGAAGGCCATCAGCAGCAGGCTGGAGCGACCACTCCAGATCACACTTAAGGAGAGGGCCAGGAAATCCTATCCAGGGTATAACCTTTGCCCTATTGTACGCCGCCCCCGCCCCCCCCCCCCCCCCCGGCCCCCACCCCGCCCCCGCCCCGGCCCATTTCAGGAGAAGCCTGGCCACTCACCCTCGGCTCTGCCGCCTGGGCTGTCACACTGGAGATCTCTGTGGGCAACAAGACAGGCAACAGGGGATCTGAATTGTCAGGTGGCCACAGCCCAACCACTCACTGCCCACTGGCCCGGTCTCCTCCACACACCACCCCCAGCTCCAGTGCGCACACCCGGCTGACCTGGGAGAGAGAGGGCCCCCGTGCCTGGGGGCTCTGCCAGGTGCTGGCTGTCAGCTGGGGGTGCTGTGGAGCAACTTCGGCCTGAGCCCAGGCCTCGGGGTGTGGACAGCGCCTGGAAAGGACCATCGCAGCTCAGGTTTAGTGAGCACCTACTGCGCGCCAGGCACTGGGCTGGAAGCTGTCCAGGCATCGTTTCATTTAATTCTTCATACAAATCCTGTGAGGTAGGGGCTATTAATAACCCCGTCTTGCGGATGAAGAAATGGAGGCTTAGAGATGAAGTAACATCATTCGTTCATATACTCATTACTTATGGAGTGCCTACTGTGCACAAAGACCGGGTAGACAAACAGTGATCAGATAATCATAAATGATTTAATTATTAGTGGGATAAGAGCTGTAAAGAAAAAGTGAAGAGTGCTTCAGGTCAGGGGTGTGACAATCATACCAGGGAGTCAACAACAATAAAAGCTCACACACTTTGGGGACGCTTTCTCTACTGCCAAACAATGGGCTAATAAGCACTTTGTGTGGATTATCTCGTCTAAGCCCCCTGCAAACCTGAGATCAGTATGATTATCATCCCCACCTTTACAGAGGAGGAAACCAGCCACTGGAAGGTGGTGAGCACCACGAATTTCTGTCCGTCTGTGTATATCTTCTGTGTATTATCTCCCAACACCCTGATCAGCACGTGGCCCACAAGCGTGCTTCAAGGAATACTTACTATTTCTTATGAATGAATGAACAAGGTGCACAGAGCAATCAGCCCTGCCTTTTCCCATGTGGTTCTCTCTCATTCGTCTCCAGACCCAAAGGTGGGACCCAAGAAGGGTGTGCAGAGAGGGCACGAGACAAGCATGTGGAAAGGGATGTTCCCTGACCCCTCCCCACATTCACCAGCGAGGCCCTCTCTGACCCCATCTACCCCCATCGCACCTCTGGCCACAGTCTGGCCCCTGCTGCGCACTCTCAGAGCCTTCTCTACTTCCCCTTCACAGCAGCTGTCACGATTGCAACCAACTACTTATATGACTAGCTTTTCGGTGAGTCTCCTCCGCAAGTGTGGGCCCTTCATGGGCAGGCACTGTGTCTGTCTTGTTTACCGCTGTATCCCCTGACCCCAGGGCCTAGGCTTTGGATGCTACATAAATATTTACTAACTCCCTGAGCTGGTCAGGGCAGAGCTGGGATTTAAATCCAGGGCATGTGTGACTCCCAAGGGACTCAGGGCCCAGACCACGGGGAGGGTCTTAAAGATTGACCCCGACCACTCCTTAGTGTTTGGCTCTGACCTGATCCCCAGGGTCAACCCCCCACCCCCAACACGTGTAGACTCCCACCAGCTGTCATACCGCCCAGGGCTGTCACCCCACAGGAAGACCACAGAGCCGACTCGGGGACAGGATGGTGTGGGAAGGAACACTCTCCCACTCCCCCGTGGTGGGCAGCGATTTCCAACCTCCAAAGCATTTCCACACATATGACCCACTGAATCTTCCCAGCAACCCGGGAGACAGGGCTGATCATCCCTGTGCTACAGAAGAAACAGGCTCAGAGTGGTGGTTGTGGAACTTGCCTGAAGTCACATAGCTGCAAAGTGGCAGGACTCCTAATTCTGCCCTAAGCCCAAAGCCCGCTTCCCTTCCCAGCTCCTGCAGCTTTCCTTCAGCCACTCCTGAAAGCGCTGCTCCTAGAGCTGAGGTCTAATTTAAGGCTGGGAGGAACCTTAAAATCGCCAAGCCATTTGGCTTCCAAACCCTGGGCCTGGGGGAGCTGTGTAACATTCCAGATACCCAGGCCCTCGTCCAGGGGAGACTGACTCACAGATCTGAAGGGACATCTGGGAATCTGTATTTTTAATCCGCTTCCCCATGGGTACCCTGTTCTGGTGCCACCTTGTGCTCTTCCCATTTTACAGATGTGGAAACTGAGGTAAAAAGAGGGAAAGGGCCTTTGCCCCAGGTCACAAAACGGCATGGGAGAGAGAGCCCTTCTGTTGCTTATCCAGACAGAACAACCATCTGTCTACTGTCCCTTTTTGCTCGGCGGTTCTCAGGCCTCGGCTGCTCCTCACTGTCCTGCCCACTCCATCACGCAGGGTCCTGCTCTCTCCCAGGCCAGGCTCTCTCCTCCATTGCTCTTGCAAGAAGGACTGTGGGTAACAACCTCACAAAGGAGGGAAGGGATGCAGACCCTGGCATCTCCAAGTCCCATTTCCAACAGCATGGTTGACCCCTGGCTCCTGAGAGTCTTTCAGATGCCTCCCTTCCTGAGGGTGGGGCTCACCAAGCCTCCGTGTTCTGGAGACCTCCCACTTGGGGCCCGAGGGTGTGATCTTGGCAGAAGAGAAAACCTCCTCTCCGGTGGTTGCTTCTGTTCCACCCACCCGTGAAGACCTTTGGGCATGTCCTCCTGCCAGACCTCCTGACTCTGTCCACGGCTCTCTCTTGCGGCCTCCAGGATCTGAGGGAAGCAGCCGGCTGCCCTCCCCACCACACCCAGGCGGCCATTTTCTTGGACCCCTCCCAAGGGCACCACCTATCCCATGTCTGTGAACAAAGTCAAAGGGGTCCTTCTGTCTGACAGTCTGCTTCTGGGTCAGTGTGTCTGAGCCTGCCCATGGGGACACCAACCGGCTGGGAGGGGGCTGGGGGCCCCAACCTGCTGTGCACAGTGCCGGGAAGCGCCAGCCCACATCCTTGAGTCCCCAGCCCCACCCTCCCCCGCTGCGGCTGTGACCACCCCACCCCTTCCCCAGCCCGCCTCCCCCTCCCCCACCCCCAGCCTCCCCAGGGGAGCCAGGCTGCCAGCCCCAGCTCTCACTTCCGGCCTCATGACCCTCTCTCCAGCCTGCACACTCCTCCCCCCACACCATTTCCCTCCCAGCCCAGATTGAAGGCCCAGGGATGTCCTCAAAGGGAAAACAGTGCATCAGGGGGGCTATTACTACTGCTGTGAACCCTTCCCTATCACCTCCCTTCGGGGCCTTAATCCCCCAGGACCTGCAGCACCCCTCTCAATCTCCTTCAGCCCTGTCCCACCCACCCGCTAGTGCCCAAAGATCTTCTTCCAACCGGACTCCAGCCCAAAATCCTACCAAAAAGGACAACGATGAAAATGAAAATAATAACAGCAGCTGTCACTTATTTGGCATTTAAATAGAAGCCCAGAGAGGTTAAGTGATGCACTTGAGGACAAACAGCCAGGACACCGAAGAGCTGGAGTCTGAATTTAGGTTTGTTGAGCTCCTCCCGTGCAAACTTCTTCACTGTCCAGAGAGTCAGCTCCCTCCCCTGCAGCCTCCTCCAACAGTCCCAATCCTCATCACCAGTTCTAATTTTTGACTTCTAATCTACCCCCTCCCAGCTTCTTCATCCCCTCCCACCTCAGCCATCCAAATGCACTACCCTCCCTCGCCACTAGGTGTCCCCTTAGAGCCACCGATGCCCCCAAGGGGAAGCAAGTCCCGCCTGGCCTCCAGGAGTCATCAGCACCCCCCCAACCGTATAGCACACCCCACCCCACCCTACCCCCAGCCACACAGAGCTCCTTTGTGCAGCCCTCGCCCACCCCCTTCCTGCCCAGAGCGGGGCACCTGGCAAGCAGGTCTCCCCTAGACCCGGCCCCTGCCAGCCCCCTGCCCTGGGTGCCAGGTGTTGCGGGCACCATGGCCAGCTCTGGCTGAGCCTGAGGGTCACCCTGCCTGGCGGCCCTCCCTTCCTCCGTCCGAGGTCACCCAGGGACTGTGCTCCCCGCCCTGCTCCACCCCCATCCCCTCCTGCCCTTGGCCCTTCCAGACTCCTGTCCCGGTCTTTCCTTCTGTCTCCCGGAGGCCTCCCCTCCTCCAGCCCCACCAGGCCCTCCCCACAGCCTCTCGCCCCCGCCCACCTCCTTCCCCTGAGAGCTCCTCGTTCCCCCCCCTCCCCGCCCAGGTCTGAAGAACTCCTCCTCCTGGAAAGTTGCTGCTGGAAAGGAAGTGACTTCAGCAATTTGGCCACAAGGCTGGGCACTGCTGAGCCCTGCTCAGCTGAAGGCCTGCCCAGCCCACCTCCGAAGCACAAACGGAGCCACATGCACACACCACCCGCAAGCGTGCACCCAGAACCCTGAACGCCAGCTTCCCTGGTGACATGCGGAGAGATCCTGTGTGCACATTCCACACCTAGTGTGCCCACACATCAGCCCGGTGTGTTCAGATTCCTGGTTACACATCTCTCCATTGTGCCCTAGCGCCCTGCACACATGCACCATCCAGTGTGGCCCCCATCACGCTCCAGTATTCCCACACCTACCCAGGACACACCCTGAATCCTGCACACTCACCACTCCCCTGTGGTACCTACACAGCCCTCAAAGGTCCCCCAGCCCAGTGCACTTATGTAACTCCTGCATACAGAACCCTGCGTCCCTAAAGACAGAGCCCTACACACACCGGTTTGCACACAAGCCTGAGGGCTTGCACACACGATGCCCTGTGCATTTACAGTTGGGCACACAGAGAGCCCTGCATCCTCCCGTAGCCACACCTCCCACCCTTACCATCTCAGGAGGCCCCACCCCTAGACCTCAGGCCCCAGGAATGCTCTTTTGGAAGCTGGGTGGAGTCCCCAGGCAGGCTGGGCTCTAGGGAGCTTCCTGGAGCCCGCAGGCTCCGTGTGTCAGTTCAGGGAGTTGCCTCTGCAGGGCAGGGCAGCCCCACCTGGCCTCCGTGGCTCTAGAGCCTGGGTGGGCTAATCGGGGCCAGGAGTAGGGAGGCAGCTCCTGCCCCCACCCCACCTCATCTGATGAGGGTGACCTGGCCTACCTGAACTACCCAGGTCCTCTCGGCACCTCACCTTGGCCTCCCAGCTCTCTGCTTCCACAGACTCCAGCAGACAGGGGTCCTGGGTGGGGGAGTGTCAGCGGCACACATCAAGTACTCTGGTTTCTATCTCTGCCCTGAGTTCTGCTCACTGTCACAACCCCTTTCACTTCCCAGTTCTCTAAGGTCAACAAGGTGCCGGGAAGAGTCCCCAGACTAGGAGGCAGTACTGCGGGGGACTTGCTGTATAATCCATGGGCCTCAGTTCCCCTTTCTGGATAGTGGGGAGTTTTGAGTAAGTTGGGTTAATATATTTTGATTCTATAAAGTGCCTCTTTTTGGCCTAAGCTGGGAGGGGGGATTCCTGCTAAGACTGGGAAGTAAGTCCCCCTGATCCCCACTTTCTGGGGGTGTCCCAGGCACAGACCTGGCTTCCCCGTACACTGTTACCTGAGCAGGCTGTGTAGACAAGGTCTGGCTCAGCAGGAAAGGCCTGTCTTCGCCAGTGATTCTAGGGTGGTCTCTGCGGCCGCCTGAGAGTTGCCCCGAAACCGGGGCCCTCTGCACGCACTTAGCTGGGCAGGCTCTGGGGTCCAGGCCGATGGGTAGACAGGTAGGCAAGCTCCCATCTGTGGAAGCAAACACAACATCCCAGGCATAAGCATGGACACAGGATGAGCCGGATAAAGGGACCAGGAGGCTAGCCTGGATGGGGTCTACTTTCGAATACCAGATCACCTACAACCTCATCTCGCTGGGGAACTGTGAGCCTATCCGTTGACACCCCAGATTCCTGTTGGGAAGCAGTATCTTTGTACACGTAGGTACGCACATGCATGAACATGAACACACATGCTATGGTGGAAAAGAACCTGACCTTTGGGAGCCAGACAGTCCTTGGCTCAGCCCTCACCGCAGGATCTTGGGTAAGTCAGTTAACCTCTCTGGCTCTCAGTTTTCTCATCTATAAAATGGGGAGATCTTACGAATGGGGAAGGAATGCTTTGGGGAGACTATATATGCTAACAGCTTATTTAGAATGCAGGTGTGAGAACCACTGTTAAAAGACACGGGGAATGCAGATTTCCAAGCGCGGTGTATATGCAGCTGGCCTTTACTCTTCTCCATCAGCAACTGCTTCTGTCTCGTTTTCTTTAATAACCATGGCTCTCCTCACCACCCTCCTGCTTCCTGCCCATGTGTCTGCCTCCCTGAGGTCTGTACTGGAGCCCAGAGGGGGTCTGGGAACGAGGCCTCATGGGCTGCTTGTGGGTTCTAGTTGCCTGGGAATTTGTATGTGTGGTAGAGATTGTGCCTGTATAAATGCGCGCTTGTGAGCGTTCCAGTGGCTGGGTAAATACACCTGTATGTGGGCTCCTGGGTCTATTTAGTCTTCCGCACATTTCTAAATCTGTGTGTGTACATGTGTCTAAGAATGTACATGCATGGGACCCTATGTTTGCTCAGTTATGGTGTATGTGGTTAGTCGTGTGTGTGTGTGTGAGAGAGAGAGAGAGAGAAAAAGAGAGAGAGAGAGAGAGAGAGGGACTGATGTGTACCTGGGTTCAGTATCTTCAGTTATACGTGTGGGTGTGTTTATCTGGGTCTGTTCAGCTTTGTGTGTGCCCAGCTGAGCCTGTGTTTGCACGCCTGCGAGGACACAGAAGTGTGTGTCTGCCTTTCTGGAAGCACCCTGACCCCAGCTGCGGTTGGGGTAGGAGTGGGCCTGTGTGTGCGCACACGCTCTGCCTGGCTCTCTGCATCTCGCTGTGTCAGGAGCTGAACGGGCTTCTGCCTGTCTCCGAGCTCCCTGGATGCGTGGGGCGGGGAGCGGGGGGTAGGGTGGGGGCGTGCGGCTGATCCTCCACTGTCCCTGCAGGTCTCCCATCTCGAGGCCTGTGACTGCGGGCACTGGTGTCACTGTGGATCAGTGTTACCTCCTCCCTACCTCTGCCTTTTTCTGGGTTTGCAGGGTCACAGCGGACAGTGTGACTGGTCACGGTGTTCCCATGGGTCTGTTTTGCTGGGGGTCAGTGTGCCCGTGTGTGGGTCTGTGCATGTGTGTGCTGTATACCCTCGTCACTGGGGGCCTGCGTGTCAGTGGGTCCTTGGGCCACATCACTGTGTCTGTGCCAAAAGCACTACGTGTCAGTGTCAACATGTGTGAGAGGGTCCGTGTGCCCCAGTGTGGCCGGCAGCACAGCCGAGCCTCAGTGTTCGGGCGGTACCTTTGTGTAACTCCTCAGGCCGTGTGTGTGCGTGTGTGTGCACTGCATGCAAGAGACCCTTTGTGAAACAGTGTGTGTCTGTGTCACTGTGTTTGTGTGCCTGCTTCCCTCCTCCCTCCCTATCTCCTGCGTGCTCTCTCTCTCTCTCTCTCTCTCTGTAGGAGCCAGACAACTCCCCAAGCCTGGATTAGGGACAATTTATCCACAGGCAGAGAAGGAGAATTCCAACCTGCCAGAGCCTCCCTCCTCTGATCCATCCCCCCTTTCCCCGTGGTTGGGTGGGCACAGAAATGCAGCCCGGCAGCTCCCAAGCCCTCAGGGAGCCCCCACCTCTGCAGTTCCCCAGAGGCCCAAGAGGGTGGAAAAGATGGGAATCTGGGTGGCCCCAGAGCCCTCCAGTGGGGGTGGACTGGCTGCCCCCCATCCAGGCCCCCACAGCTCAGCTCATCTTGGCCCTGTTCTCCTACATATGGTGGTGGGGGGGGGGGGGGAGTCTGCATGGGGTCTGCCTGGCCCTGCGGGCTGGACGGACCTCAGGAGCAAAGCAGCTCCCAGCCCCTCCACAACCTGATACTCCCCAACGCCAGCGCCCCACCACCCCCTTCAATGGGAATAACTGGGGGCACCCGCATAGGCTGGGGGAGATGCTGGGCGTGGGGGTGGTGTGGAGGGGGGCACAAGGGGGGGGCTGAGCTGGGACTGAGGCTCCCTTCACGGTGCTCCAGGCGCAAGGCAGAATCACATGTTTCCCATTAGCTGCTCTGGCCTCCTTGTTCAGGGGGTGTTGGCTGGGGGAGATTTGTTCTGGTTGCAGACACCAGCCGAGACCACACAAGAGAGAGAGAGAGAGAGAGAAAGAGAGGGCGAGGGAGGGAGGGAGGGAGGGAGGGAGAGAGGGAGAGAGAGAGAGAGAGAGAGAGAGAGGTTGAACCCCAGAGGGACAGGAAAATACACAGAGACACACAGAGGGAGAGAAAGTGAGACAGAGAGACACTAGAGACAGAGACAGGCAGTGACAGACAGAAACTGTGAGACAGGCACACAAGAACACAAAAGCACAGAGGCAGAGCCTGGTGATGGGGAGGGGCTCACGGGGGCGGGGGACAGGGAGGTGGCGATGCAGGTGGAGAGGATGGTCAGAGGCTCAGAGTGCGAGTGAGACCAGGAGGGCCCGAGAAGGGAGAGCAGCACCGCCAGAGGGGCAGGAGGGCGACAGGGGCGAGGCACAGGGGGCACCCGGGAGAGGGGCTGGGTGAGGGCACGGAGATGGCCACGGCAGCGGCGTGTGGGCAGGGGGAGTGGACGCTGTGAGCCGGCTGGGCTGGGGCAGCCAGCGCGCCCGGAGCCTCCCGCCTCCTGACCCTCGAGCCTCAAGCCTCGGCGAGATAACAGGCCGAATAGTGCTGACTTGCGGTTCAGAAATCCAATATCCTCCGCGGCGCACTAATCGACTACCTGAGCTCCCGGCCCGCGCCGAGTTGCCCCGATTAATCCTGCGGCTCCACAGCCTTAATTAGTTTAACAGTTTCAGGGGCAGAAGAGGCAGGGACTGGGGTCCCCCCACGCTTGCAGGGACGCAGACCCCCATGCCAACCTGCCTGGTGCCCCACCTCCCCAGTCATACCTTCTCCTGCCCCAGAGGCCCCTTGCCACATTGCCTGAAAAACACTGGGTCCTTCCTTCTGGGAAACAGTCCCAAGGGTTGGCACCTGGGTCAGAAGGAAGGTCATGGGGGGGACTCAGACCCACACCCCCCCAAACCCACCACACTTGTCCCTGCGCTCAGGGCTCTGAATGCTTCCCATGTCCAGCCCTTTGGGGCCCTGTGGTCTACATGGGAAGGCCCTGCCAACTCTGGGCCCCATACCACTGGGCAACATGTTGTCTCTTTAGGGTGAGAGACAAGCTCCCAAGTTACTGACAACCTCCCAACAGCATGAGATAATCACACATGTCACTCCCCACAACAGCATGAGATGGGCACGTGGTGACATCTCACACATCCCCAACAGTCAGAGACAGGCGTATGGGGTGGTGACTACCCTCCTAACAGGATGAGCTAAGTACATAACCTGTCACTTCCCCAAAAGCGTGAGATGGGCACATCTGATACCCCCAGACAACAGGAGACAGGCACACACGTGGTCACCCCCACCGTGGTGTAACGAACACGCAGCCAGGCACTCCCACACCCATGAAAGGATGTAAAATGCGGAGAACCTCTCTCTCTCTCTCTCTCTCTCTCTCACACACACACACACAGACAAGCCTCACCTTCCAGGTGTGAGGAAGGGAAAGACCCCCCCCCCAACCCAAATGAGTCAGGGACGCCACCTCACCCCTTCCCCGGGAACCCTCCCTTCAGACTACCAGAGGGGCACACAACAATGACCCCCCTGACTGCTTCAGACAGGTGACAACCCCCCGCCCCCCGGCTCCCCCATCACTGTCGCCAGCCTGGGTGGTGCTGTCCTCTGCCTGCAGCGGCGTCACAGCTCACAGGGCATGAATGTCACCCCCGCGCTGCCAGAGCCGGGCACAGCCGCATGTTGCCCCAGCGACAAACACCACTGGCCCCAGGAGGAGGTGGAGGCGCACAGGGCTCTGGGCCTGACCTTGGTCCCTGGACACCAGGAGGGGAGGCGCTGGGGCCTCCCTCCTGGGTAACTCTGGCTGCCTGGTGCTGGGGCAGACGAGTGCTGGGAAGCAAGCTGCCCGGGGCACAGACACGCACACAACCTGGAAAGGCCACCTCCCGACGCTGCCACCCCTACCCCGTTTCTAACTGAATGTAGTCCTTATCTAGGGAGGGGGCAGAAGGAGCGGCGGAGAGAGGGCTGTTGTTGGGGCCTGAGGAGCTGTTCCTATAAGACTTCTCAGAGATGGGTGGCAGGGAGGCAGACCGAGGGGTGCGGTCACCATGCCCTCAGGCCCCAGGACTGAGAGGGTGTGTGACCACAGCTTCAGACCTGCACTGCCGTGGGGAGAGCCCCCGGTCCTTATGAAGGCCCCCTCTCCAAATTCAGGCCACAGAGCCTGACAAGGAGGCCAAAGTCCAGGGGCATGACTCACCCAGGGAACAGGCCCAGCCTGCTGGCCAGAGAGGGAGGGAGGCCAGGAGCCAAGGGGCCTGGGTTCAAGTCTGAGCTCCTCCCAGGCCAAGCTGAGTGACCTTGGAGCATGAGCTCGGTCTCTATAGCTTATGGGGAGGGGGAAGGGGCAGTGGCGAGGGAAGTGCCAGAAAGAAGCTGAGGCTGGAGACCAGCAAGCAGAGCCCTGGGGGCCATGGGAAGGACGCAGCAGACCAACCCGGCTCCACTGCTTCCTCACATGGAACCTCAGCTTTCTGTACCTCAGTTTCCTCAGCTGGAAAGACAATGTGACACGAAATGGGCAGGTGCTCAAAAAATGGGAGCCTCTCACCAAGGAAGGGAAAACAGAGAGGGCGAGGGACTTGTCCAAGCCACAGAGCAAGTTAGTATCCACTGAACTCAGCCTCTAGCTGCGGGTTTCCCACCCGGAGCTGTTTCCGTAAGACTGCGTGGAGATCAGTAATGAGTTGGGGGTGAGGGGGGTAAAGGGAGGATGTTGGGGGTGTTGTTGGTTACAGAGCTGCCCTACACTCCCATGAAGACCAAGGGAACTGTATGGGAGTTTGCCATGCATCCCGACCTTTACCCTAAACCCCACTTGGCTCATCTTCAAACACTGGACCAGAGGGCCAGCTCTGAGGGAGGGAGGCAGCCCACAACCCAGGCCCCCCATGACCAGCGCCTGTATCTGGTACTTAGAAGGTTTGGGGTATCTGGGATCAGTGTCCAGAGCCTGCCCATCGTACAGGAGTCCAGAGAGGGACAGGCCTAGCCTGAGGTCACACAGCATGTCAGCAGCAGAGCCCAGAGCCCTGGCCAGGGACAGTCTCAGAGCAGAGTCCCTCTAGCCCCTGGGGATGGCTGGAGCTGGGGAGCCCTGGGGGACTGAGCGAAACGTGGCGACAGATGGCCTGCCGAGGCAGCGGCGATCTGGGCGGCTGGCAGGCATGCTCGCTCCCGCGCAGGGAAGCGGCTAATTTTAGCTGAGGCCTCGATGCCAGCTTTGTTCCCCCCACCCACCCACCGAGGGGGCCCAGCATGCCTTGCGTGCAACCCGCCTCCCCCAGGCACCCCTACTCCCCCGCCTGGCCCCTTGGTGAGTAGTGCCCAGACCCCAGGGTCCTAGAACTGTCTGCCTGACCAGGTCCCATCATACCCAGAGGCAAGGGCTGGGCCCTGGAGGCCTGGCACCCCCACCCCAGGGCCTGTTTCCCATGACTCCAAGTTCATTCCTTGAAGAGGGGCGGCAGGGAGGAGGGCTAGAGGCCACTACCCAGACTGGGAGGGAGGGCCTGACGCAGGGTCTGGTACTCCTGGGGGGTGGGGGGGTAGACGGGGCACTGTCCTCTACTCCATACTTAAGGGGCCCAGACCCATATTCTACCCCTGCCCTGAGGCAGACTCTTCTGTGCTGGAGTCCCCCTGGTGTTGGTGAGCAAGGGGAGAGCAGCCCCTCTACCGCTCCCCTGTTCTGCATAACTTTAACTCTGTTTCAGGAACTCAAAGTACTTTAAAGAAGCCAAGAGATAGAGCAAGGGTAGTCCCCTTGTGCCAGTGGGGGAAACTGAGGCACAGAGACTGCCATCAATGTAGCAGGGGAGGAGACCAATCCCAGGAATCTGTGAGACCCAGACGTGCTCTTCTTGGCGTTCTTATAGCAAGGGGGCTTCTTGGGCCAGCTCTCAGCCCCTGGAACTCCCCTCTGCCCTGCCCAGCGCTGGCAGAAGGTAGACTGGATGGAGTCTGTGCTCTAAAACCCTGGAAAGGGAGGGCTGGCACTCTTGGCTTCTGGCACCACATCTCCTGGAGGTTCTCTGACCTTAGAACCTCCCCTCCCCATCTCAGATTCAACTACAGGTGCCCAATGGGGTGCCAGCACATCTGGCCCCTATCTGAAAGAGGAATCCTTTGGGGTGACTCTGGAGGGCCCCTATCCCTGTTCCAAACCCAGGGCCATGAGGAAATCACCAAATGGAAAATAGAGGAAGACAACTTGAAAGAAATCTTATGTATTTAGAGGAGAGTCAGAAGAGAAAGAGGGAGAGCAAAAGGAAGGCAAGGAATCCAATTCAGGAAGAGAGAGACAGAGGAAGAGTGTGGGGGCAAGAGACACAGGGCAGAATGAGGCTTAAAGAGAAGGAGATGGGGAGGGAGGGGATGAGAGAGAGAGAGAGAGAGAGAGAGAGAGAGAAGGAGGGAGAGAGGATAGGATGCTGGAGGAAGGAACACAGCAAAAGAGACTCAGAAGAGAGGGACAGAGGAAGAAAAAGACAAAGACACAGAGAGACAAGCAGGATGAGGCAGAGACAAAGAGAGAGAGAGAGAGAGCAAGATCCACACAGAGGGGAAGAGATGGAGAAGGAGCCTGCCACAGACAGGGCAAGGCACAGAGAACTAAGGACACCACAGGGAGCTGGAGACAGACAGGGACTGACACACCCAGAGACCAACAGAGACAGTCGGAGAGGGTGAGACACACTCAGAGAATGGGGCGGGAAGAAGGGGGAGACACTAAGTGATAGAACGTGTGGGAGGGGGTGGGGGGGACAGCACAGAGTGAGGAGGGAGGGGGCATGAGGAGGGGGGAGATGTCGTCGCCAGAGCTGGGGGGGACAGAGGACAGAAATGGAATGTGGGTCTGGGCATGAGGCTCACAGATGCATCGGCTCCGGTTTCAGCTGGGGCAGTTGGCTGCTGGGGGGGCGGTGGGGGGGGGGAGAGGAAGGAGCAGAGTTGGTGAGGGAGGGGGGCCTGTTGCCATGGCTGCGGGCACGGCAGGGGCATAGTCGGCTGGCACTTGGAGTTCTGGGCATGGTAGGGGGCTGACTGAGGGGAAGGGGGGGACGATGAAGAAGCTTCGCCCCTGCCCTCGGGGCTCTACCAGGAAGAAAGTTTCCAGAGATAGGATGGGAGATGTTGTGGCCGAGGAGGGCTCCGGGCCCTGCTCCACCCCATGGAGGCTGCCAGGGGAGGGGCACCACTCCACAGGTCGCCTGTGGGTATCCCAGGTTCCCACCCATGCCTCTGGCTAGCCCCTGGGGACCTTCCGGCTCCATCCCCTCCAGTCTAGCTGAAGATCCCGCATGCTGCCGCGGTGGCTTTTGCTTGCAGGGGAGCAGCAAGATTGTGAATTCAGGATCTGTAATCCTAACGCAGAGCCCAGGCCTACCGGGCTCCAGTTGCCAAGGCGACGGAGGGTCAGAGGGCAGCGCGGGGCGCCCGCTCCTCCAAGTCAGAATCCCAATTGTTAAAGCCCAAGAATAAACAGCTGAAGCGGCCGTGGGGGGGCTGGGAGGGGGGCTGAGGTCTGCATCGGCTCAGTGTGGTGTTGTCAAGCGAGATGTCACTAATTGTCTGAAGGAACGGGCTGAGGCAGCTCTTAACTGCTTCTGTGCCACCAGAGACACCTTGGCTGCCTGGCCCCATCCCCGGGGCCTCCCAGCATTCCGCCGGGCCAGCCTGGTGCTGGGAGTGCCGGCCCAGCATAATCTCTGCCTCTCCTGCATTGAACCCCCACATACTTTGGCTCCCAACACTCCTCTTTGCCCAACTTGGAACCTCCCACCTGCAAGCTAAATCCTTATGTGCCCAGAACCAGTACCCCCCAATTACTGGGCCCACAAGACAGCCCAGGGCGTCTGGCCTGCAAAAGCCCTCCCAGCTCCCCCAGCATCTCCACCTCTGTCTCCCAGAAGTCAGGGGTTGTGGTACAAGGTGTACAGATTGAGGGGAGGACAGACCTGGGGGCTCTTCTGACCTTTGGGGGCTAGGCAAAGGCCCTCCTAGAGGAAAAAGGAAGGTCGATGGCATCTTTCTGTGCAACTCCTGACTCAGGCACACACCAGAACCAAAAACGTGAATGGGGCCAGGAAACCCCATTTCCAGTTCTGGTTGTTCTACCTACTTGCTGTTGTGACTTTTGGGTACTCTCCCTCTGTGGCCTGCCTCGTCTCTCCTCCATCCTAAACATTTGGTAGTGCCTATTCTGAGCCAGGCTGTGTCTGGAACCCCTGCCCAGAGGAACTCCCAATCCGGTGGGTGGGAAAGGCTCTTCTAAAAAGAAAACAATCTGAGATCCATCAGGTAAGATATTCCATGAAAAACACGGAGCAGTTTGGTACACAGTAAACTGTCCAGTGGACTGCAGCTAGTTAGTAGCAGTAGTACTAGTTACCCCCGTTATTACAGAGGTGTAGGTGGTCAGGAAAAAGATGCGGGAGGGACTGGAGAGGCCGGTTCTAGACGGCTTTCCTGCAGAAAGTGGTACCTGGTTAAGATTTGGACAGGTGAGCAAGAAGGTAGAGTGCTCCAGAAGAGAAGAGGTCTTGTGAGGTCCTTCTAGGGGAGCTGAGCTCTAAGGGCTCAGGGTCGCCTGGCCAGCCCCCCCGGAGAGCAGGAAGGAGGCGGCCTTCCGTGGTCTCCCAGCCCCACAAGCGGCCCTGCCTCCTCCTCCACCCGCTGCGCTCGGGAGAGCAGGAGATTGGTGCCTGGAGGTGGGGGGCGGGCGCCCGTGGGCAGGACTCCCGGAGATTGGTAGCACCTGGAGTGATGTCACGAGGGGCGGGGTCAGGACTTCGGGCACTCCCCTTGCCGCAGGTCCCAGACCCCTGCCCCAGGCCTGAAGCGCGGTCCCCAGGAGGGGGCGCTCAGGCCACCTGGCCGCCCCCTATCAGGTGGCGGGCCGGGCTGGGGCGCTGTCTGTGGGCGGGGAGCTGGGCGCGGAAACAGGGGATCCCCCAGAGAGGGCCCAGCCCAGCCCCAGGCTGGATGCGTACAAAAGGCGACTTGTTCTTTCTTGGGATGCCTGCGCCTTCTCAAACATACCTACAGCCACACTCTGGGGACAGCTACACCCACACATTGCTGCACAAAGCCTACTAGGTGGGGAGTAGGGGGCTGTTGCCAGGCCAAGAGGTCACCTTGAAGAACCTTGCCCCAACCAACCTTTACCACAGGCTCAACACCATGCATCTCACCCCATCCCACCCCAAGTGACCTGGATACTCACAGCCTCACACTTAGCTCTGCGGACACCGATCCAGTCACATTCTCACAATTACCCTCTCCCTCAGACCATCTGTAGCTCACCAAGTCTTTGCTGCTCTAGGGTCAGAACTCGAGCTTCAGTAGGGTCACCACACTTCATGTGACCTTAGCACATAATGAAACCCATTAAGGTTCCTTTTTACTGAGGACTTATTCTGCGCCAATCCTTATAATTACCCTTTGTGGAGAGTGGTATTAGTCTCGTTTTGTCGGTGGGGAAACTGAGGTTTATGTTAATTAGTTCGCCTAGGGCAGAAGCAAGGATTTGAACCCAAGTCAAACTTGACTTCAGAGCCCATGTCCTTCTCTGTACTGTTTGTGCCAATCATCACACTACCTTACACCCTGACAACCCACCCCCCACTCACACAGCCGCGGTCGGCAAAACCATCTCAGAGTCAAGGTGTAATTCTCCACCCCAAACACATGTCAATGTCACAGTCTAGGATCAGGCAGTTTCTCTCACTCCTCAAACAGCATATGTGTGTTGAGGGGGAAGAGTCTCCTACCTCTAAGCTCCGCATCTCCAAGGTTGGCCGTCAGTCATTATAAATGGGGCACCAAGTGAGCGCGGGGACAGACCAGGCTACCTCTAACCTTTCCAGCAGGCTCACCTCCACCTCCCCTGACCCCAGGATGACAAAGCACTGCCAGACTGGCTGGGGCACCAGGCCTGCAGCTCTCCCTGACCCCTTGGGCCAAGATCCTCCCTTAGCCCCCAACCCCTGCTGAGAACAAGTCGAAACAAACTCCTTCCTGGGGATGTCAAAGCACCTTTCCTGGGGGAGGCGGCTCTGTGATCCCCTGAGCCTGGCTAGGGAGAAGGATCAGGTTACTCTTTCCCCAGCTGTGCTTGGACTCCTTGGGGCTGACCTTTCACCTCATCCAGGCCAGGACCCAAAGGGGGCCAGAGTACAGCCCTCACCTCCTGTTAACCCTCTGCATTCCTTATCTTTTCATGGGGGGGTGGGGAGCCTGCCAGGACCCAGAGGGTCTCAGGAAGCCCAGCTGAGCATGCCAACCTTTCCCCACCCTCCCATCCTGGGGTCCGGTTTCCCAGAGAGCTTTACAGAATGCTCCTCCCTGCCCCCTGCCCAAGCTGCCCTGCCCTGCCAGGATCAGATACCTCCCTCAGCCTAAGCAGCTGAAAATGACCTGGGCTATTTTCGCTCTGGGATCGCGTTGCAAACTCCCCCTTGAGCTGGCAGCTTCCCATATCCCTCCAGACCATTGCCCCTCACTCCTCATCCCTAACCCAGAGCCACTGACTTAGAGGACAGGAGGACTTTTAAATACCGCAGGCCTAAGCCCCTCCGATGGGGAGACTGAGGCCACGGGGAGTCAGGCACAGGGCTGGGCAGCGAACCAGGCTTCCTGGGGCTCCGCCCAGGTCTCTTTCTACTGTCTAGCACAGCCTGCTCTGTACCCTAGATCTCAGAGCCTCTGACCCAGCCAAAAACCCAGCCGACCTCCTCCAAGCACCGGAAAGTCACACTGGAGGCTACCCACAAGTCTCTGGGCCGCCCTGCATGTCAGAAACCGCTTCTGCCACACTCTTCTCTTTGTTTAGAACTGGGACCAGGTCTGTACCTGTATCACAGCTATGTGGATCACGGGAATGTTTTGGCAGGTGCAAACTGGGAAGAAAGACAGGGAGACTGAGGCCTACAGGAATGGGAGGTAGATTCAGGCTTCCTGGGGTTTATATTGCACAATACTTCCATGTTCCCAGGAGCCCCTTGCTCCAGCTTCTTGGTACCCCCCCCTTTTCCATTCCTACCAACCCAGCCCCCTCCAGGCCCCTGCCCCTCCACCTCAAGCCCCAGTCCTCCTGGGCAGGAATGTGACTGGTCAGGTCTGAGTTGACCACATGAGTGGCTGTAAGGCGACAGACCCCCTATCCTCCCATCCCCCCAGCCTGGGGGAGCTCACATACCAAGGCAAGGTTGGGGGGGCGCAACTGCTTTAACCCTTTGCAGCCAGGCTTTCAGGGTGAAAAAGAGAGGTAACTTTACTTCCAATGGCCGCTCCCATTTGAGTGCCGCGGGGCAGTGTGTGTGGGGGGGGGGGGGGGCGGGGGTTGTGCAGACAGAACTGACTTCACTAAGGAGGTGGAATGAGGGAATCGGCCCTGCTAGTCCCTGTTAAGAAAAATTATCCTTTGCCACCCCAACTGTTTAATCTCATCTCCCATGACATTTGGAAAAACAGTCAGGAGCTGGTGCTGAGGAGAGAGAAGGAAAGAACAAATCATGAACCCCAACCTCAGGAGCCCCTAGTCTGATGGGAGAAATACAACCCTGCCCTGGGGAGTCTGATGGGGGAGACGAGGCACAGAGGTTGGGACAAAGAGCTGTGAGCGGAGAAGAGCATGTTGCTGCGCAGAAGTGGGAGGAAGCCAGGGCAGGAGCAGAACAAGCCAGGTGGGGTCAGATCAGGCAGGCTTCCCGGAGGCCCCTCGGCCCACACCCCTCCCCCCAGGCTCTGGAATCTCGGGGGTCAGGGCTGAGGGACAGCCCCGCCCCCTGCTCCCCTCAGGCTCAGGAATTCCACCAACCAAGGGGGGGGGGCAGCTGCTTCGGCCTCAGTCCAAGTTGGCTCCCACTGGACCGGGAACTGCAGCTCCTCCTCAGGCCCCCCACCCCCACCCCCACCCCCACCCAAGCTCCTGGGCTGGCCCCCAGCCCCCTCCCCTCCCCCCTCCCTGGCTGGCACTGTGAGTGCCAGGCGCTGGCAGAAAACAAACCCGCCGGGGTGGGTTTGCAGGGAGCGGGGTAACCTTGACACAGTTGCGGCAGTCGCTAATGGCAGACACACACTCCGCCTGTTCTGGGGGGACTGTTGCTGTTGCTAGGAAACCGGCAGCCGCGTGAATGGAAATGGGTCAGTAAACCTGGGGAGAGATAGTGTGACACTCGAACCACTGCAGCTGCTCCAGCCCACACCGAAATCCCTCCTCTTCAATATTTATCACTCCCGCCTGGGCCCTCAGCTCCTGCCAGACCCTGCACCAGCCTGGCCCTCAGGCCCCCACAAGGCTCAACAGTGGGGGGGGGAGAGAAGAGATGGGGGCGTTGCTTATCCGCTCCTTGGGGGGGCCCCCAGGCGGGATGGAACTGGTTCTGGAGGAGATTGAACAGGAAACAGAGTCTAATCCTGTGGCGGGGAAGGGGTTAAAAGGTCAATTCACGCCTGTTCCTGACTTAGGCACCGTGGTAAAATTACTGCAAGTGTGAGCAGGCTAGCAACCGCCTGCTTGCCTACCTGCGGAGGCAGTGATTAAGACAGGAGACCTCCCTTCCTGAAGAGATGGAGGGGAAGAGGCACCCAAAACCCGGCCAGGATTCGCTCACAGCTTGAAAACACCTTCCTTTACAGCCAGGCAATCTCCCTAATGCAGCCTAAGCTTCCTAACAGCCAGAACTGATGCCTCTAGTACAATCTGAGAAGCACCCCAAATGGACACGGGCTGCCTACTGCCATACAATGAATACTGTCCTGTACACACACACACACACACCCCTCAAACAGCCAGACACTCACGGTTCAGGAAACCTTGACAACACCCCTACACAGACACCCCTGCCACAGAACATGACAACTGCAATCCAGAACAGTGCAGTTCAGCTCAACACCTATAAACAAGCCAACAAACCTAGGCACAGGCAAAACTACCGTGTCAGATTGTGCCGAATCTCCCCAAGTCAGGCTAGAGCCTCCCCCGAACCACCTGCCCTAACCCAAAGCCTGGCTTCTCTGGTTTGTCTACGTTTCTTTCTTCTCTTGCACCCCCCCCCCATATACTGCCCCTGCCATCACTCTTCTGGACACACCATCCCACAAGCTAGCACCACACCCCCCCCCATTCCCTGGAGGCTGACTGGTCACTGACACGCACATTCCCTTCCCCTAGAAGCAAGCAGTCTCACAACCCCAGGCTGAGGCCTCTCTACTGACAAGAGGGACCCTGGGAATCGGCAGCACCACTCACTTGGGTGATATGCCCCCTCCGCCCACCACAATCTCAGCCAGTATCCCTGCATGGTGTGTCTGGGGAAGGGAGGCTCTCCAGTCTTCTGGAGGTGGGGATACCTCCACAGGAATCTCCCATCTGACTTGGTTCTGTGTGCTCCTATCTCCTAGGATACATCAATCAACACAGTCTCGGAGCCTGTCAGAGCTGGAAGGTGCCTTAGGGAGGCACTAATCCAGCCTCTGCTACACGGGAGGAAACCGAGGCCCAGAGAGGGGAAGTGGCTGCTCAAAGTCACATAGCCCAACTGTGGCTTCCAGCCCCTTTCTCTTCCGCAGTCCCTCACTGAGAGCTCTCTAGGGGTTGGAGAGAAACCGAGGGGGTACAGGCAGCCCCGGAGGGCTTCCCTGAGGCAGAAGGAGGTGGGGCTGGATGTGATGGGAGAGAGAGTCTACGGTCCTAGAGGTGAGTTTATGAGAACTGCCCAGCAGTGCATTCAGAGACAGGGACCTGGCAGCCCTGGAATCTGGGCCACATAAATTTGCTCGAATCTGGACTATGCCAAAATGATCTGGTGGACACTCATCCCCACCCCACCTCCTATCCCAGCCTCCCCCCAGGCCCTCCTCCAAGCTGAATCCCCCAAACCAAAGTGTAAAGGAAGACTGATCTTTTCTCCATACCTGGCCTTGAACGTACATTCTAGGGAATCTCTGCCTTTTATTATTTAAATAAATCTCTGCCAGGAAGCCTCTGGGATGCTCGGGGAAAGAGGTGTTCTGCTAGGTACTTTTATGGTCAACTCCATTTTGCAGAAAAGCAAATTGAGGCTCACAGAGGCGGGGTAGTTTGCTCAAGTTCACGCGGACAACAAATGGAGCCTTGAGTTCCTTCCAGTACATAAGGAAGGCCAATCCAACAGGAAACAGGGAGAACTGGAGGGGGGGCATGGAGGGGAGGGAAGGGTGGGAGTTGACACAGGCCCAGGCCCAGGCCCAACATCCTGGGCTGAGGGGAGAGCCAACAGGGATCCAAATTTGAATCTGGATATCTGGGCTCCACCCGCACCCACTCTAGCAGAGGTGGAGTGAAAGGTCAGCATGGAGACGGGAGGGAGAGGAAAGCAGAACTCCACCAGCCTCTCAGCCTGCCTCCACCATACCCTAGGGAGCCAGGCCAGGGGCTGCCTAGCTTCCCCCAGCCCAGAGCTCTCTGCCAGGCCCCACCCCCACCCCTTAGGAACAGCAGAAGTATTGTGAGGAGACCAGGCCCCCTCTGTTGGCCTCAGTTTCTCCATCTGTACTAAGAGCTAACCTAGCAGGAAGGACTTCTAAGGGCCCTCCCAGCTTTAACAGAGTTTAGTGACCAGTCCTCTTTTCAGTTCGCAGCACACATTTAGAGGTCTCGCCCGTCTGGAGCTAGCTGAGAACAATGTTAACTATGTGCTCGATGAATAAATGAACACTTAATAAAACCAACATCTTTCCATCCTCCTCAGCCTTACTGAGAGCCACTACTTACCTTGGGAAGCCAAATTTCGCAGGGTTGTTGGAGGGGAAGGGGATTCAAATACTTTAAGGGCTCTAAATGGGACTGTGTGTTACACAGGTGCCCTTTATTTCCTGTCCTCACTATGTGCAGACACTATGGTGATTGCTTTAAACATTGTGCCAACTTCAAGCTCCACAACAAGGCCATGGCCTACCTACTATTATCTAGTTTTTCAGATGAGCAAAGGGACTAAGGAGTGAAGAGACTAGCTCAAGGTCACACTACCAGTGAGTGGCACAGGAGGGATTCGAACTGTACCTATCTCCACTGCTTTTGTTGAACATGGTGAGGGTGTGCTGGGCTGGGGCAGGAAATGGAAGTTGAACAGGGACCCTTGGCAGAGGGAGAAGTAGTCCACCCCAGGCGAGGGAGGCGCCTGAGTTACCAAACGGTTCAACAGTTTGCAGAGGCCAAATGGTATTGGAACTAGCAAAGTGTGGGAAAGCATCCCTTCCCCTCCCCCACAAAGGGCAAGGTAGACCTCTTTCCCTCCCCCCTACCCACAGTGCCAACAGTGAGCCCTGAGAGGTCACTTACCTACTCCCCAGGATCTCAGGGTTCCTCTAAAAGGAACCCCCTCCCTCCCGGGAGCCCTTTTCTGGACTTCAGGACCTGCAAGGTGCAGAGCCGCCCCCAAAGAAAGCTGCCGCCAACGTCCAGAAAACCGTCCAGGATTTTTCCGGCACGTCCGCCCCCCACCGGCTCCGCGGTTGCGGGGGGTGAGGGCAGTGGGGGGGGTTATTGTTGGGAGAGGACGGCCTCGCCTCCCTCCTAGAAGCCCTGGGGCGCCTCTTGCTCGAGCTGGGAGGCTCTGGTCCGCAAGCCCAGCCGTTCTCGGGCCCGAACGGTCCGCCTCCGAGTTTTCCCGCCGCCGCCGCCGCCTCTCAGGCTACCTGGCAGGCCTGCGCTGCCCCCTGATCCCTGCCACCCCCCCCCTCCCAGATGAGGCTGCGGAGCTTCTGACTCCTGGAGGAGGTGACGGGCCGAGAGGGAAACCAGGCGGCTGGGGGAGGGGCGTTGCCTGCACCTGGCCCCTCTCCGCCGCCCAGGCCGGGAGGGGCGGGACTGGACCCCCGCCAGACCCGAAACGAGCTGCGGGGGAGGGGAGGTGTGCAGTCCTCCACTCCTGCGGCCTGGGGGCGGGTAAGGAGATCGCCCCCGCACAGCCCTCGCCGCGAAGGCGCCCCCTAGGGTCGGGCTGCGAGGCGCCCCTTTCCAAGCCGCGCGCTCAGCCCGCTCCCCCGGCCGGCCGCGCTCTCCAGCTGCAGGAAATTCCAGAAGCTCTCCATCATCCCGGCGCAGCGCGCAGGCCGGGCTGCCAAGGCTCCCCGAAGGAGAGCCACATGCCGGCCGGCCGCGCGGCCCGCCCTCGCCCCCCCCACCCCTCCAACCCGGCGAGGCAGCCACGTCGGGCCGGGCGGGGGCCGGGCCGGCCGCCCCTTCCCGCGCCCCGAGCCCCGCGGAATGCGTGGCAGCCCCGGCCGGGGGCTATTTTGAGCGGGAGGGGAGCGGCCCAGCCTCGGTGTTTTCGGCTTTTTCCTGGCCCCCGGCCCGCCCTCCGCCAGCCCGGGCCCTCGGCTGCCCGCGGAGTGGGGGGGGGGGTCACGTGGCGGGGGGGGAAGGGGAGGGCCGCCGCGATCCGGCTCGGGCTCCGGCCCCGGCCCCGGCCCAGGCCCGGGAGGCGCCCGGCGGCAGTTGGACCTGCGCTCTCGGCCGGGGCCGAGCGGCGGGATTATTAATAGCGCGCCTGGCTCGGGCGGCGGCTCCGGGGCGCCCGCTACCTGTACGCCCCTCCTCGGGTGAGCACAGACGGCCTGGGCACTCCCTCCCCAGCGGCGGACTCAGGCCTCACTGGATAGCGCCACTGTGCGCCAGTGGCCAATCACCGGCCTCGATTTCCTTACCTGTAAATTGGGGATGTGCCACCTGGCTTTATATGGTGGGTACCAAATAAGGGTTTTGCTTGCTGTGTGCCTCTCTTTGGGCAAAACGCCTTCCCTTTTGGGGGCCTCAGTTTTTGCATTTATAAAACGGGGTCCGAGAGAACTCTTTCCAGATAAAGAATGCCTTACATTTGAATAATGAATTTTCACTTACAACCCAGATGAACTTGGCTGTTACAGCCAACACTGAGCACTTGCCCCGCATGCATTAACTCACTTGATTATAAGGTTCCCATGAAGTAGGTAATATCCTCTTTTTGCTGATGAAGAAACTGAGGCCCAGGAAGGTTAAGTGACCTACTGAAGGTCCAACGGCAGAGGCCAGAGTCAGATAAACTTGGGCTCCAGAGTCTGAGTTAACTACTGAACTATAGTGCCCTGAGACAAGCGGGACAAACACTGCCCCCTTCTTATAGTGGAGGAAACTGAGGCTCAAAGTGTCATTTGCCCAAAGTAGCCTTTGGCCAGTTAGGGGCAGAGGTTAGCCTCCAACACAGACCTTCCAATTCCTAGTCTAATACCCCACTGCAGCCCTCCGAATCTGTTCAGCTTTTGCCCTGGGGCAGCTAGCAGGGTTCCCAGGATGGAGTCCTAGAAATGAGCACAGAGGCACTATCCCCATGGCCACAAAGCTGTGTCCAGGGCCCTGGGGAATCATCCTTTGTTCCCAAGGGACTGACCCAGGTTTCTGGGCCCAGAGGGTTCACTAATCCACCAAACTCTAGACTTAGCCTAGCCTCAGAGCCATGGAGGTGGAGGCAGCTGGGGATGAGGGGAGATGGCATGGAGGGGTAAGAGCCTGGGACAGGGCCATGGAGTTGCTTCCTGCCCCCCCAACCTCCAGCAAGGAAGCACAAAGGCTGGCAGGCCCCCCACTCCGCCCCGGAAACCTGGCAGTTTATTTCTGTCTCTGGGCCCCCTGTTTCCACAGAGCCAGTCCAGGAAGGCTGGCAGCAGCTGGCTTGGAGGGGTGGAGCTCCTGCTCCCTCAAGGGTCCAGCTGCTACCCTGCCCCACCCCCACCTGCCAGGCCAGACCAGACTCCAGATTCAGAGGTGACACTGGGATGAGGGCGGGAAGAGTTGGAGGCCACTTGGTCAGGACTACAAAGGAGGGACTCCCTCCAACTCCCAACCCAGAGCCAAAAGATGCTCTCCTAGCGTAAGCCAGTCAACACCCAGTTCAAGTCAGCTAAGAGTACAACCTCTGGCATGTCCAACTCTATTTACTCCAGATCATTCTGGCTGATGATTCCTCTGGATTCTGGTCCCAAAGAAAAGTCCATTTCTAAACCTGTGCTGCCCAATATGGTAGTAACTAACTACTGAGCACTGGGAATGTGGCTAGTTGGAATTAAGATGTGCCGTAAGCATAGAATATGCATCAGATTTTGAAGTCTGAAATATGGAAAAAAAAAGTAAAATATCTCAATACTTTAATGATTATATATGTCAAAGTGATATTTTGGATATACTGGGTTACATGAGATACATTATTAACATCAATTCACTTATTTCTTTTTACTTTGTTTAATGTAGCCACTAGAAAAGTGAGATTACATACATGGCTCCCGTTACATTTCTATTGGACAGTGTTGTTCTAGATCATATGGTACTCTGGCTTAGGGCCAAGACTTTGCCTGCTCTAGATCAATATCTGTGTGGCTTTAGTTCACCCACTTCCCTATATTCAGACCACAACCTTATGTGTTGGTCTAAATCTCACCACCCCACACCACCCCACCCCAGCTTTCTGTGAATCTAGGCTCAGCCAGAGATTATGGCTTCGTCTGTTTTAAACCACTCTCTTATTACTAATTTCTTGTTCACCAATTCCTAATACCTAGATCCCAGCAAGACCGTGGATCTAGATCATCTTTGGTGTTAACCAGCCTAACAGTCTGACGCCACAACCTTATTTGCTTAGATCACTGTCTAGTAAGATTTAAGATCCAGACACCCTTAGGAAGAATGAGGTTCTAGATTAAGGGTTGGCAAACTATGGCCTGAGAGCCAAATCCAACCCGCTGTTTTTATAATTCAAGTTTGATGGGAACACAGCCATACTCATCCATTTATGCATTGTCTATGACTGCTTTCAAGGTACAACAGGAGAGTTGAGTACTCATGACTGAAACCCAATGGTCTACAAAGCCTAAATTTTTTTTACTATCTCTTTACAGAAGGTTTGTCAACCTCTGTTCTAAATGACCAACAAGTCCAACCCACCAGAAATCTAGATTCCAGCCTAAGACTAAGGTCTAGTCTAATTTAGATCACCTCCTCCTAGATGGTACTGCTGACCAGGGTCTAAACCAGAGCCTAACATGCACCACATGCTGTTTGGGTTCCAGATTCCACTTTGATCTCAGGAGATGGGCCCCGGGACTCTTTTTTGGAATGGAAAGGGTATCTCCACTTCTGAACTCCCCTAGAGGAATCAAAGCCCATTTGGGAATGGGGAGGGAGGGTAGATTCCAGAGACAGCACTGGAGGCTGAGTCAAAGAGTCAGGAGTAAGCCCTCCCCTGCCAAGGGGGCAGAGCATAATCTGACCTAGAAGACAGAGTAGCCCCATGTCCTACTTCTTCCCAGCTGGCTCCAGAGCAGGTCACTTAGCTGGGGGTCATGTGGGATAGATACCAACCCCCCAGAAGCTACACCAGGGGGCTTCAAATGGAGTCTTCATCTCTAGCTCCACACCTCCAACCACCTGATGCCTATCACCTCAGGACTGCATGGCACTACTATGCCCCTTTTCCACCATTTACCTCTAGCTCTGCTTTTCTACAGCTTTCTTTGAAAATGCTCCCACATCTGCCCCCTCCTTGCCATATCCCCTTCTTCCATCCTGGAATCCTAGCCTTAATTTTAGCCAGGAAGATCTTGGGCTCTTGAGCTGACAGACCCAGGCTTCAATTCCAGCTTTGACTTTGGGCAAGTCACTCCACCTCACTAGGCTTCCTCGGTTTCCCCATCTGTAAAACAGAATAATAATAATGGTACCTACCTACCTCATAGGGTTGTTGAACGGACTTAATAAGACCATGATGTATATCACTTTGCCTAGCCCCTGGCCTGTAATAAGCATTTAATGCTAGTTGCTATTTTTATTACTATTGATCATCTAGTTTGGTTCCATGGAAGGACTTTGGCAGGTCTGTAAACCTCATAGGATTTTAACCAAAATTTGTTTTTGTAGTTTTCTTTTCTTTTCTTTTTTTTTAAGATACCGTGTCTGTGGGTTTTTTTTTTTTATTTAAGATTTTATTTTTTATTTATTTGACAGAGAGAGACACAGCGAGAGAGGGAACACAAGCAGGGGGAGTGGGAGAGGGAGAAGCAGGCTCCCCGCGGAGCAGGGAGCCCGACGCGGGGCTCGATCCCAGGACCCTGGGATCATGCCCGGAGCTGGAGGCAGACGCTTGAGGACCGAGCCGCCCAGGCGCCCCTGTTTTTGTAGTTTTCTGAAGAGAAGGCCCATCATCTTCTCAAAATGGATCCTTAGCTCAAATGTTTAGAAAAGAGGGGCACCTGGGTGGCTCAGTCGTTGAGCATCTGTCTTCAGCTCAGGTCATGATCCCAGGGTCCTGGGATCGAGCCCCGCGTCGGGCTCCCTGCTCGGCGGGAAGCCTGCTTCTCCCTCTCCCACTCCCTCTGCTTGCGTTCCCTCTCTCACTGTGTTTCTCTGACAAAGAAATAAATAAAATCTTAAAAAAAAAAAAGTTTAGAAGAAAAAGGGGTCTTTAGTTCAATGCAAATGGGGAGACAGGGGCACACAGATGGGAAAGGACTAGCTGAGGGCCCCTCAGAAAATGTGGGGCAGACCTCAGAAGGCTATAGGTCAGGAGTTTATCTCCCAGACACCTCTTTCCACTGGTCCAAGCTGTCTCTCCAATCTGACCTGGCCATTTCTCGCCTGCTCAGCTATGATGGTGCCCCGGGTGGGCTCCCCACCTCCAAAATGCCTCCACTGAGCCTCCTCCACCTCGTGCCACCTTCGCCTTCCTCCGTCTCATTCTCACGACACAATGTCCCTGCTCCAAAACCTGTAATGGCTCCCTACTGCCGCCGAGGTCTGCCTGACATGCAAGCGCTTTCACTGCCAGCCCTGGCCCCCGCCAACCTCCTCCTCACTGTGGCCTCTTGTCTGGTCAGTGGAGCTGACTTCTTCCTCTCCTCTCACCCCCTCCCCACAGTCTCCATAACACCCACACACTCACTCAGTTCTGGACAGATTCTGCCGCTTTGCTCAATCACACAGTGTCTCAGGCCCAGCCGGCTACCCCCGCTCTGCCCTCAGGGTTGCCCCTGGGTCCAGCCACTCTCTGAACTCACCCTGCTCAGGCCACACCGGGGTATGCTGCCCACAGCTCTGGCTCCAGGAAGCAGGCCTCTGCCCCTGCTCTCCAGCTCAGCTCCATCCCTGGACACTGACCCACCTCAGCCACTGCTCATATCCTCCCCCGTTGAGCCTTCTGTCCTCTAGACGTTCAGGAATAACATTCCCTTGTCACTGGGAGTCCTAGGGAGTCAGCACTGTCCTCAGAGTTATGACTCCTGGGTCAGATTCTTCTCTTTGAGCCTCAACGTCCTCATCTATAAAATGGGGACAGCAACACCTACACCTTGAGTGATTCTTATGAGGGAAAAATGCCTTATAGGTTGGAAGGTACACTTTTTCTTTTTTTTCTTAAAGATTTTATTCATTTATTTGACAGAGAGAGACACAGCGAGAGAGGGAACACAAGCAGGGGGAGTGACAGGGAGAAGCAGGCTTCCCGCCGAGCAGGAAGCCCGATGCGGGGCTCAATCCCAGGACCCTGGGACCATGACCCGAGCCGAAGGCAGACGCCCAATGACTGAGCCACCAAAGTGCCCTGGAAGGTACTTTTTTGACTAAAACCTGCTTAAGAACAATACTAACGATCACCTTCATTTATAAGTTTATTTAAAACTGCAGTCACTGCGCAGCCCTGGCCCTCCCCAAGCCCTTTCCCGCTTTCATTTTTCTCCTTGGTACTTAGCAACATCTCACACACCATGTGTTTTACTTCTTTTTGTGTTGTTTCACCCTCTAAATGTCAACTCCTTGAGGGCAGGGATTTTTATCTACTTTGCTCTCTGCTGTGCACCCTAGAAAAGTACCTGCTACTAAGTGTGCACTTGGTAGTTGAGGAAGGAAGGAAGGAATGAATGAATGGATGAATGAATGAATCGAGCGCTCCCCGTGTGCCAGGCACTGTGCTAACCACTTCTCACCATCATTCCATCTTAGATGGGTATTTTCATTACTCCTCATTTTGGAAAATGAGACCTCAAGTGACTTGCTCTGATCACACGGTAGGAAGCAGCCCGGCTAGGATTTGACTCCAAAGCCTGCCCTCTTGATCACTATGCTCTATTTCCTGTCCAGATGGGGGGTTATTTCTATTTCTACATTAGCTAAGCCTCTTGAATCTGTCACCCTCCCTATCTCCCTGGGGCTGTCACTCTCCCTCTGCCCCTGAGGCCACCAGTCAGTCCTCCCAACCCTCATTCTGACCTCTCTTAGCCATTTCCTCCACTTCTCAGCCCTAAACCAAGCTGCTCATTCTCACCTCAGGCCTTTGCTCATACAGTGTGCTCCACCTGGACTGAGCTGGCTTCCCATTTCTTTCCATTGTGCCCATTTCTCAAGACCCACCTCTTCTGGTCTTCACTTGCTCCCTTCCCTGAGTTTATATCTTGTTTACTGCTGGGAAAAACCACTGGCGGATCATATGCTGACTTGGTCCATTCCCTCATTGTTTCCTGCATTTGGAGGCCTCATTCACTTCTATCCCTCTCCTGGTGAGGTTTCTCCCTCCTTCCTCTGCTGGATCACTGCCCCCACCCTACACCATCTCTTAAGCAGGTTTATAGCTTTGTGATTAAGAGCCTGGCTCCTGAGTCTCTCAATCTCCAGCTCTACCTCTTACTAGCTGTGTTTCTCTGGGCAGGTCGCTACACCTCTTTGAACTTGTTTCCTATCTGCAAAATGGGGACAATACAAGCACGTGCTTCAGGAGCTAATGTGCCTGGCCCATAGTAAGCGCTTAATAATAAATCAGCCTCTTATTACTTCTATAGCATTTTATTGTGTCACTCATCCCTGTTCTAAAAGTCTCAGTCCCCTCTCTAAACAGCCACCGCCAATATGAATAACAATAAAATTGCTAACATGTATTGACCACTTAGTATTTGCAGTGAGTAGCAATATGCTTGGCACCTAGCAAGTGCTCAATATTGCTTACTGAATACATGAATTAACTAGTTTAATACTCGCAAAACCCAATTGAGGGGGGGCGCAATTATAATACCCATTTTACAGACAGGGAAATCAACGCCCAGAGAGGGTAAATGACTCAGCATGTCCGGGACTTAAACCGAAGCAGCCCGACTCCAAAGGTGAGACTCTCGAAGCCTTCCTCATCCTCACTGTTCCCATCTTGCTCTGCTCCAATGGCAGCCCCAGGGGTGGGACCCTTTCCTTCTCCAGAAGTTGGATCTTAGCATCTAGATAGATGTTCACCGAGCCCCCACTCCTGAGGTCAAACCCTTCATACTTTATCTCATGTGAGCCTCATAAAATCCTCCAGTCAGTGCCATGTTTATTTTCCCTGGACAAACGGGGAAACTGAGGCTCAGAAAGGTGTCAAGTAACACAGGATTCAAAGCTCAAAACTCTTTTCCTCTGCATCATGTTTTGTGATGTTTTTCTCCTGTTGTCTTATACAACTGTGGGTAGCTGTTCAGACACACCTGCCTTACTTTTCCAGTCAGAAGACTTCCAGAAGTCTCCGAGGGTGCAGTCTGAGGCCCACCTTCACTGTCCTCCCTCCACCCCCCACCCCAGCCAGCACTGCAGCAGGTGATCCAGGCCCCACGGGAGGCTTCCGAATAGCTGATCTGAACCTCCCAGCCAGGCCCACCCTGACGTTCTCACTGCTTCCACCACGGAACAGGTCTTAGCAGACTTGGGGTTAGTGAGGGTGGGGCTGGATCTCCCTTTAAACTTAGGCTAGAGACTCCCCCAAGTTGCCATATCTCCAGGGAATTCAGCACTCCTATCTCCCACCTACAGCAGGTGGGGGGGGGGCAGGGCAGTATGGTAGTTCAGAACAAGGACTCTGGATCCCAGTGTTCCAAGTTCAAAGGCTGTCCACCAGGTACGAGCTGTGGGACCTTGGGCAAGTTACTTAACCTTTCTAAGCCTCGGTTTTCTGATATGCAAGATGAGAATGATAATAATAGGGCTGCTAGGTGATGATTAAATGAGTATCTATAAAGCTAGAAGAGTGCCTGGAACATGGTAAATGTTATGTGTTTGTTAAATAAAAGTAGGGTTCCAGCTAGCCACGGAAGGGTCCCCCTGGTAGGGTACAGTGCGAGTGACAAAGCAAACCCCAGTTCCAAACAGACAACTGAAGACACACAAGGAAATGGGAGCAGTTAGCTGAGACCTCATACCTCGGGAAGCCCCTTGTGGCAAGGATCCACTCCTCTCCCCACAGCCTCCAAAGCCAGGGGACCCCAGTTCCTGGTCCTAATACCCCCTACCCTGATCCCCAAACTACTTTCCCTCCCCTCCCTCCAACCGTTAACTCTTTCTGTGCAGCCAGAATCCAGGCCCTGCTTCTCCTAGTTGCTGTGTGACCTTGGGCAAGTCACTTAGCCTTTCTGAGCCTCATTTCCTCATCTCTACAGGGGATCATCCTCCCTTAGCGGGTCTGTCCTAGAGATTAACCAATAACCGAAAACATGCCAAAGATGTGTTCACAGGGGGGTGGACATGCTAGCGTCCTACAGGCCTTATAGGTGTGCTGTTTGGGCACTGGAGTGGGCAAGGGGCCTGCCATTAAAAAAGCAGATCCCCTCTTTGAAAGTTTCCCCAACCAGCCCCTAAGTACTGCTTGGGTTGCAAGCCAAGCTCCCTGTCCTTTAAACGACCACACTATGACATTAAAATCTATTTGCTTGGCAGGGAGGCAGGGGCCTTGTGTCAGGCCTCTCTTCACCAAGTTACTGTACAGGGAGCCCTGAAGCCATACTGGGGAGAGGGGAGGGAGGAGTAGGAGGGACCACAGGTGAGGGAGGGAAGGGAGGGCCCTTTGGAGGAGAGCCAGGCAGAGTGGAGAAGACCCCAGGGTTGAGAAGGGCAAAGGGGAAAAGGGACACGCCTCCAGGGCTCCCCCTCCCACCCCCCCCCAACTGAGCAATCACCTGGCCTGGCCTTCCACCCCTAAGAATTAAGAGGAGCCTGCGGCAGCAAGTTAGGATAGACGATTACCCGCCGTTAATTAATTAAAATAAACAGCAAATTAAATACAGCAAAATTAAAATAGCACAGGAAATTAATTCTCTACCAGCCCCACCTCACAGGTGAGATGCTTAAAGGGCCCCTTGCAGCTAGGATCCAGGGCACGGCGGGGGTGGGGGGTCACCATAACCTGCCTTATACCACAACTCCTGGCGACCCCAAATATCAATGGTGGAACCCACAGGCATTTACCTGCCTCTGCCACCCTGAGATGGGCCTCCCGGCTCCTCAGCCCCAGGGGATTCCAAGCCCTGGGTCACATTCCTGAATTCCAGCCCCGCTCCTCCCTTAGTGGGCAGGAAGGGTCCTGACACCCCTTGGGCCAGGGATTGGGCACTGTGCCCTCCTGGGCACATGGCCCACATCTATCACTGCACAGGTCAGGGCAGGAGGGAAGAGGGACCTTGGCCTTCTCTTCTAGGTTACCTCTGGGACTTGGTGTCAGATCCTGGCAAAAACGCCTCTTTTCCATGCTAAGCTCCTGGCCCCTCACTCAGAGGGCCCCAAATCTGTATGGGGAACCCCTCAATTTGCTCCTTTCTTTCACTCAGAATGCTCAGGAAGAAAGCGCTGCTGAGGCGCAGAAAATGCCCTACAAAGCTGACTAGGCCAACCCCTGGGACAGGATACCAGAAATCCCCTCCAGTACAAGACTGACCACCTCATCACACAGATAGGGAAACTGAGACCAAGGAGGGAAAGGCATTTGTTTGAGGTCACCCAATGGCTTAGCAGCAGAGTCTGGAGCAGAGTCTCTCATGGGCCCATTCCACGTCACCACCACCAATCAACCCCATGCTGACCACCCCGCAGCCTGGCCACCAAGGCCTCTCCTCCATAATCCCACCCCAAGACTCCCCAGTCTTATGTCTCACACAAGGGCCGGATTAGACTCCTTGGCCTGCCCTCGGGCTGTTGTCCATTTTGTTCCCTAAACCTGAAGCTCCTCCCTCCACCTCAGCCTGCCCAAGTTCAACCAGGCTCTTCAGGGTCTGGCTCAACGCCAGTTCCTCCACAAGCCACCCAGACCCTGCCGGGTGCTGCCTCATCCAACTGTAATCTTCCAGGGTGCTTTGCCTCCACCCACACGCTCAGCCCTCCCCTGTCTCCTGTGGTTATCAGGTGTGTGAACTACCCAGAGCCGCAGGCCACCTCACCACCGGGCCCCAGCCCCTGGCACGGTACTAGGTACTAGGACGCAGTAGGTGCTCACGAAATCGCCTCCTCATTGGATGTCCCCCACGCCCTACTGCGATGGACAACAGTGGTTATCACTGACGGCATTTCCTACCAGCCCGGCTCCTGCACTGTCCCATCCTCATCTGATGGGCCCAGCTTAGAGGCTGCGGGACCTTCCTGAGGTCACAGCTCTAGAACTGGGATGTCACCGGTCCTTGCTCCTCAATGAGTCCACTCTTCCATCCCACTTGCCTCTTCGAGATCAGACCACCATCATCTCCCATCTGGACTCCTCAAGCCTCCCAACTAGCCTCCCTGCCTCCAGTCTCTCCCCACCTTGTCTTGTCCCTAACGACTTCCCAAGTCCTTGTGGCCCACTAGACAAAATCCAAACCTGTGAGCAAGGCATCTAAAGTCTGGGTTCTATGCAGCTTCTCCTCTAGGCTCAACACCGCCCTGTGTTCCTGCCATACCATACCTTGATGTACTTCCAGGCTTTGCATGTGCTGTTCCCTCTGTCTGGAACACCTCCCCCCTATTTTTCCTCCTGTGAGTTCCTACACATCCCTCAACGTACAAGATCAGGGTTAGCTTAAAATTTCATCAGGTGAGACAAGCAACAAACAAACTGGTCACAAAACTGAGAGCTCTATGAGGGAAGGACCTGTGTCACCAGTGCCCCCAATGCTTAACCAATAATCAGGGCCCAATCAGCACTGCTGACTGAATGCTCCGTGTGCAATTGTTGGCTAAACCGGGCAATGACAGAAGAATACAAGGCCACAGTGTCCAGGGCTGGAGGTGGAGGGGAAGGGACGGAGGCCAGGAAGGCCAAGGCCATAGTGGGGAACAGTGACAAACACTGTCAGGGGCTGCTCTGCAGCAGAGCTACAGTCTTGGCAGAGGGAGTGTTTGTGAGAGACGGAGGAAGGAGAGCGACGGTGTGAGGGAGGCTCTGAAAGTGTGTGTGCGCGCGCGCTTGCATGTGAGAAAGTGGTGAGGGTGTGTGTCGGGGAGTGTGTGTGTGTCACGTTTGTGAATGAGTCTGTGCGAGAGAAGGTGAGGATGTAAAGGAGTGCATGTATGGGGGCTTGTGGGGGTCCATGTGAGAGGGCGAGGGTGCGTGGGAAGGGGAGCCTCTGTACCGTGTGGGTGGCTCTGTGGGAGATAAGGTGGCAGTGTGTGTCATGAGGGGTGCGGGTGTAGGTTCTCGAGCTCGTGCCTGTGTGCTCAGGCTGGAGGGCGCGGGGTGAGGGAGAAAGCCAATGAGCAAGAAGGGGACACCTGAGGGGGGGGTGCGAGTGAGAAACTCTGCGTGGGCGGGGGGGGCGGCTGTAAGCCTGGGCAGAGGGAGACGGCGTGCCTGTATGTGTCCAATGGGCGGGCAGGGTAAGAGATGGTGCAGCTCTACTGAGGGTGTGGCTGCCACGGCCTCGGCCATGGGCCCTGTGCCAGAGGTGGGGGCTGGCCCCAAGCCCAGGGTGGGGGGCTCTGACTGAGAGATTCCTCAGAGCCCCCCCCCCCCCCCGAGCCACAGGCGCCAGATTACCATGTCCCCGGGCAAGGAGGTCGACGAGGCCCAGATGTGCGTGCTCCTTACATCTGTCCACAGCAAAACCTCTGGGCATTTATTTGTCTTTGTCTGTGTCCGGGTGTGCACGCCTGTGCTTGTGTGCGCACCGCCGACTGTGTGTCCCTGCCTGTCTTTGTCTCCGCGCGTGTGGCTGGTGGTCTACGCCTGGCCGCATGACTGTGTCTCGGTTCGTGTGTGTCTAAGTTTATCCGTGGCTACGGGGCACTGTGCGTCCTCGGTCTTGCCTGTCCAAGTGGGGCTGCAAGCATCCCCCGGGACTGCCTTTTTGTCGCCGTGGGTCTGTGTGGCCTTGGTGTGAGGGAATGTTGGGCTTTTGAGGCTGTGGGTCTAGATCTAAGTGTGTGTGTTTTCTTGTGTCTCTGTATGTGAGACTCTGCTGTGTGTTGTATCGTGGAAATGTTTATCTGTGCCTGTGGGATGTGCGTTCGTGAGACCAAGGATATGTGTGTCTCCGTGCGTGCGTGCGTGTGTGTGTGTGTGTGTGTGTGTGTGTGTTGGGTGTGAGGGGTTTGTCACAGACTGGTGAGCAAGTTAATCTCAGACTCCGTGACACGTGGAATAAAATCACACTCCCATAATGGGATCATTCGTCTTCCTGTCCAAGAAGAGAACCAACTCTTTACCCTCCGCCCTGGGGGAGCCAGTGGGGCCAGGGCCAGGCTCGGCCCCCATCCAGGCCCCCTCTGGCTTCAGCACCCCACCCCCACCTCTCCTCAGCCGCACCAGGCCCATTCTGCCTCCAGAGTGCCCTGGTGCCCACTGCGGGCTGGACTGGGCTGGGCTGGACTCCAGGACATGTGACTGAGAGCCTTAGAGGCCTGTCCTGGGCCCCCCAGCCCCACCCACTACCAAGGAGAGCCCTGCCCCAAATGGGAGGGGGGAAATGCAGGAAGGAATCTTTGGGCCCCTCCTCCTCCCGGAGGGGAGGGATGAGCTGCAGGCCCGGCCGGGATTTTCCATCTCTCAGCAACAAGATTCCTGGTGAGCAGGCTGCGGGGTTTGGCAGGGCGCCTGCTGGAGACCCGCCCTCACCCGCCAGGACGCCTGGGTCCCCAGGGCCAGGCAGCAGTGGGTTCCCTGGGGAGCCAGGAGGGCCCCAGAACTCCAGTTTGTTGCTGCCCAATGCTGTGGGAAAGCCAGACACTTCCAGGCTCCCCCCACCAACCAAAGATGGCTCTCCAAGCCCCTAGGCAAACCACTCCCCATCCTCTGGCCTCCCTTCGCCAAAGCCTTTGCTTCAGAAAGCCATCACGGGACAGCCACCCAGCACCACCCACTCCCCACCTAAACTTCAGCACACGCCCAGCCTGGGTTCTGGACCTCACCTCTGGGTTTGAGGGCTCCCAAGGCCAGGGCTGCGCTTCTCATCTCAGACTGGGGCTTCTGAGGACAGGGCCATGTGTCCTGCAGCTGCAAAATCCCTCTCGGTCTTAATGCTCCTTCCTGATTGAGTGGACAGGCACCAAGACAGGATTTCAAACTCAAGGCTGGGGAAACTGAGGCACTGAAGCCCTCTGCCCTGCCGCTATGAATCAGAGGCCAAATCTGTTAGTCTGGACACACAAGGTCTTAATCCTGCCCAAGAGCAGTGGCTGCAACTCTTTCTTCCCTTATTGGGGGTATGGTTTCAGGAGGGGCTGAGCATCAGTTGGAGGGTAAAGGGAATGGGAAGGTGGAATCCCTCAACCCCCAGCCTTGGATGTGCAGCTGGAGAGCAGGTCTGGTAAGAGATTAAGGTCGAGGAGAAGGAGAACTGAGTTGCTCCAAGATTTATGAGCCTAATTCTTCTCTCTTAAATTCCCCTCCAAGCCCCCAACCCCAGCCTGGTCCCTCCGGGGTCATGCTGTGGCCCCAGGCCAATGTCAGGGCCCTAACCCATCCATCAGCTGTTGCCAGGGAGTTTCCACCCCAGTGGGTTCCAAAGGGAGGGGCTCAACTGACACTAGGGACCCAGATTGATGGGGAGGGGGCATGGCCCTAAAGAGGCAGCCAATAGCCCCCTACACCGTCCTAGGAGGCTGGGGGCTCACAAACTCCAAGGAAGAAGCTAAGGCTGGTGGGTGGGGCCCGGGAGGAGGCAGCCTCCCAGCCAAGGCACCACACCCAGCCCCGCCCTCTCGAGAGGCCAGGAGACCTAGGATCCCACGGGGGCCCTCCCGCTCACAGGGTGTGTGACCTTGGGCGGTTGCTGCTCCTCTCCAGGCCTCAGCCTCTCCACCGCACGATGCAGGAAGTGGCTCACATATCCCAGGTGTCCCTTCTTCAGCTCAGCTCCCTCACCACTTAGCCCTGCCCTCTCTCCAGTCCAGAATCTGGGCCACATGGGGTGAGACTGGGGCAGCTACCTGGCGGAGCCCCCGAAGCCGCCCAGAGTCAGAGCTGATGAGCTTATGGTGATTACCCCTCCACCACACATCCATTTTCCAGAAGAGCAAAACTGAGGCCCTGAAAGAGGGTCTGAGTCTGGACCAAGACCTGAGTTTTACTGGTAGGGTGGTTAAGGGCATGTTCTCTGGGGACAGAAAGACCTGAATTAAAATTCCAGCTGCACCAGAAACCACACTAAATCCCTTGCCTTCTCTCAGCCTCAGTTTCTGCATCTACAGAATGGGTAATAGGGCCGCCCTCCTGTAACTGGTTGAGTTGAAATGAGAAAATGCACGTAAGCGTTTGGTGCAGCGGATCAAATGCTTGAATGATGGTTAACCATCAGGATCGTGGTAGCACTAACATAAACCCAAACAGCCTCGGGGGAGGGGAGGAGGGGTCCCAACCTGGCTGGAGAATGAGCCATCCTCCAGCCAGATTGGGACCCCCAGGGCCTCAGCTTAGGAGGGCCAGCCAAATTCCTCGAAGCCCCCAGCTGTCTCCCCTATTTGTTAAAGGCCTCTCATTAGTGAGCCTGGGCACCTGCCCCTCCACACGTAATAAGCCTCATTAGTATCTTAGCCCCAAGCTCTGTGCCCAGAGCCTATGTGTGTGCACACGCATGAGGGTGGGGGGCTGCAACAGGCCACCAGCCAGGAGACGGCATCCTCGCCAACCACACCCCCTGCCTGTCATCAGCAGGGCCCGTCACCACCCAGCTTGTCACCTGCCTGCCTCGCACCCGCACCACCTGTCACCCACCCAGCTCGTCACCCACCCAGCCCATCACCTGCACCACCTGTCACCCACCCGGCCTGTCACCGAAGCCGCCTGACAGGCATCTGGGTGGGGGACAGGAGATGGGGAGGAGAAGACCACAGGGGTGTGGAGCTGGGGGCCCCAGAGACCCTGTAGGACCCCCACTTCAGCTCGGCATCCTGCAGCATCGCCATGGCAACCTCTCAGCCGCAACCACTTTCCCAAACATCCCCCGCCCACCCTCCCCCCCCCCCAGGCCCTGCTCTTAGCTGAGCTGAGGCTGAGAAGAGCCTGAGTGACAGCAGAATGGGGCAGGAAGGAGGGGTTCATCAGCTGGCTGGCCTTGGCCATCCTTCCCTCTCTGGACTCGGTGACTCCATCTGCAAAATGGAGGAGCCAGAATGGGTGAGGCCCCGGTAGAGCGGGCCAGCCCTCCCCGGCCTGGATTGGCTGAGCCAGCTACCAGCTAACCTGTGAGGGCCAGGGGGTGGGCCAAAGGGCAGGCCTTTCTGGGTTCTTCCACATGCCTCTGCCCCGGCCCTGGCCCAGAGAGGCTGGGCCTCTGGCCCAAGCTCACACAGCAAAAAGAGGAGGAGCAGGCTGGAAGGGAGAGGGGCTCTGCCACAGGACTGCCAGCTGCAGCCGCCACACTGGGTGACCCAAGGTGACCGGGGGCTGGGCTGGCCCCCCACCTCTGAGCTGCATTATTTATAATACCCAGAGCTTGGAGCTGAGCACCAGCTGCGGCGCTGCCCCTCCAGGGGGCACATGCCACAGTGGAATGGAGAAGACAAGGTGCCTCCTCAGGGAAGGCCCCTGGGGTCCTTGGCGCCCTCCACAGCTGGCTGGGGCAGGGGCTCCATCCTTCCCCTCCCTGCCTCCTCTCCCCTCCACTCCTCCAGGCAGGCCGCGATAGGATTACTTCTGCATGACTGCCCGCTCCACGGGGTTCCAGAGACCCTCCTGCCTGCAGCAATCTTTAAAATTCCTCCAGCCCAACCTCGCTCCCTTTCTCCCTGCAGTGAATGCTCCAGCGTCTACCGCAGTGTGCCCGCCACTGCCGCCACCAAGCAGGCTGGGGGCCAGGTCCCTGGCACCTACGGGCAAAGGTGGACCAGTCCTCACAGTGTATGTAGCCCGATGACCCTCAGAACCCTGAGGCCCAGGCCCTGGCCCTGGCCCATCCCCTCCAGCCCCCAGTGCTGGTCTAGCCCCACAGAGCACGGCTCAAGCTGGGGTCAGGCGTGCCAGTGGCACCAAGGCGGATGGGCACATACATGCGAACATACCTGATGGGTCTTGGTATGCTTGCCCATGTCCTCTGCTGCCAGAACCCAGCTGCCCCCACCTCCACTCTGACCCCCACTCTGCCTCACCAATCCCTGCTACCCCTGGGGTGGGCAGACAGCTGGGCCAGGCCAGAGTCTGTGGCTCCCCAGGGCAAAGAAGCAGGCAGGAGATCGATCCACTGAATTTTTTAAGGCTCTAATGGAGCCGGCATCCCAGGACCTGGGGCTTGGGATGCAGGAGGTGTCTTGGGGACCCCTCCCTCAGTACTGCAGTTGCTTCCTCTTTCAGGTCTTGGGGAGTGGGGGAAACTTTCTTTGAGCCTTTCCCCAGCAAGAAGAGGCACGAGAGGCCTCTGGGAAAGAGATGGGATGTGGGGGGCTGTGAGCAATACCCAGAGCCTCCCCCCCCAGTCTCCCCAGCCCTAATGCAGGCAGAAGCAGCTCAGCCTCTAAATCACTCCCCTCACGCTGCCCTCTGAGGCGGATTCTGTGCATCTGTAATTAGGGGGTGGAACAGATGGTGGAGATTCCGTTTAAAATCATGCATCTAGTAAAGTAACCTTCACTGTCGGAACTGACTCCCAGGGAGACCAAGCCCCGAAGCCCAGATGGGGGGGGAGAGGGGGGAGCATTTCAAGCCAACACCTCACCCATCTCTCTCCCTGAAGCCCCAGACCCAATGTCCCTCTCAGGTAAGCCAAGGGGGGGGGGCAGGTTGGCAAGCACCTGAGAATGTGCAGGCTGGGGGTAAAGCCCCCTACCCCCCCCAACATACATGCCAGGGCAGGGCTGGGTACTCAAGTTCTTGGCTGAGAGACCAGGGTGACCAGGTGCCAAGAGTCCCCAAAGAGGCCCCAAACCCCCAAAGCCCAGGCCAGGGTGCCCAGAGCACAGGGTCTTGGGTGGGGCAGCTTTGAACCAGATGTACAGCCTCACTGTCCAGGAATGAAAGGCCTGGGGCAGTGAGGGGGGCGGAGACGCCTCCCCAGGCACAGGAGGCTCTGGGAAGTGGGGGAGGACTGGACAGCAGAGAAGGAGAGAGAGCACACAAGAGTGAGCTAGTGTGTGTGCAAGGCTGGCTGGGAGGGTGTCTGGGGGAGGGGACCCCAAGAAGAGGTGGGGGGGAGCTGTGATGGAGAGTGCTGTGGGGGGAGGTGTGCTGGCAGGTGTGGGGCTGGGAGTGAGGGCTGCAGAGGGACTGAGCTGGGGCGTGTGGCAGGGTGAGGCAGGGCGCCTGCTGGTGAGCGCTCGGCAGGTGAATGGGCACAGGGCTGTCACTGAGGCTGGCTGTGTGTGCTTGGTGAGGCGTGGGGCTGTCCCTGGGCCCTCGGATGGCCAAGGAAAGGACTGGAGCTGGGGCTTGCTGGGGACATACAGAGGACAGCATGTTGAAGTGCTGGGTCTATGTGGGGAGTGTGCATGTGTGTGCAGGTGTGTGTGCATACGCACACCTGGGAAAGTATGAGAAGCTGGGGGACATTATCTGTTTAGAAGTATACCAAAACTGAAGCTATGTCTGTGTTTGAGATTAATGGTGGGGCTGAAGAGGGTCTTCTTGTTTGAGTGGGTGTCGAGTGGGCAGTGTACGTATGTGTGATGGGGGGCAGGCTGTGTGTCTGGAAAGGTATAGGGGTTGGTGTGTTTAGGGTGGTGCTGGGCTGCAGCTGGGGGACACACTGGGGCTGTAGGCAGAGTCTATGCGTGTACCTGGTGAGGTGTTGGTGCTCTGAGAGTCTGAGTATGTGGAAGGTATCAGGGCTGCTCTAGGGTCCTGGGTGTGTCCAGGGAGGTGCTGGGTTGAAGAGGGAGTTGGTGTGTGTGTGTGTGTGTGTGTGTGTGTGTGTGTGTGTGTGTGTGTGTGTGTGTGTGTGTGTTGGATGTATGCTGGGGATCATAAAATCTGGGTTTGGGTTCATTACTAGGGCTGTAACCATGTGTCTGGGTGGGAAGGTGTATGGTGGTTGTGTGTTTGTGGGCATGTTGGGGCTATGTGTGTATATGGGGCAGTTGGGTGTCAGAAGAGCGGACATATGGGGAAGTGTTGGAGCTGTGTATTTGTAGACGGAGCAGTTGTGTGTTTGGGGTGTTCAAGCTGTGAGTATAGGAGGAGCAGCTGTATGTTCAGGTGTTAGGGGCCACACTTAGGTCCCTGTGCTCGGACACGTGATGGGACTCAGGGTGAGGCTAGGTGCCCCTGGAGGTGATGGGCAGAGTCCTAGCCTTTGCTCAGGGGCTGTCTGCTAGAATCCCTCTTCTGGGGGGGGTGCCTGCCCACCCCCAGACCCTGTGTGGGGGTGTGGAGAACAGGGTGGGGGGTTCGTCCATCTGTCTCAGCCCATGCCCAGGCCAGAGGAGCAGAGCCGCCTCCTCGTTCCCTGGGGGGCAGCATCGGATCTCAACCCACCCATCTGCCTTCAGATGGTTGAGGCAGGAGCCTCCACAAAGCTGCCTGGAGGGCATCACTGTGTTTGAAGAGGCACAGGCTGGGGGGTGGGGGGAACTGCACAGCAAACAGTCCTCATGGAGGCTCCTTTGAAAACCACTGACGCCAGGAGAGAGGAAGAGGGAGGACAGGGGCGGGTATGTCTGTCCTTGTGCGTCTGTGTGGGTCAGTGCCCAACTGTGAGCCTCAGAGCCCCTTCGCATGTGTTCATGCTGACGGCCTCTGTTCAAGCAGCATCCTGGCCTTGGAAAACAGCCCTCCACCCCTGGCTGCGAGCTCACAGCCTCACCCAGGCAGCTACCACCCCTCACACATGCACACTGCCTACACCCACACACAACCCCCTACACACCTTCACATCTGCATAACACTGCACCCTCACACACATGCAGCTCACCGCCAGGGCCCTGTACCCTGCTGTACATAAAGCCCAAACCCCCCCCAACTCTGCAGAACCAGGCGGCCACACACACCTGTGACATACACACCCGTCCGCACATACATGCCCGACCAGGAACTATCACACATACACCCACACACTCCACGCACCTTGGCTCTCCCTGTCACACCCATACCCCACCTCACACGCAATCATCTCTCTCACGCACGCCGTAACAGACACTCGCCACGTTGTACCTGTACATGAGTGCACATGTCTGTAGGTGCACACACTCATCCTCACCAACTCTCAAATGGCTCTTCCACATCACTCAACCCACCCGCCAGCTCCCTAGGAAGGCTCCCACTGGCTGACAGGGCCCCCAGCCTCCCCCCCACCCCCCGTCCCCCGCCAGCTGGGAAGGAGCGGGAGCACATACCACCCCTACCCAGACACCTGGGAACACTGATCTTCACCTCCAGAAAGAGCCCTCCCTCTGCTCCGGTGTGACTGCCACTGTATGTGTGAACGTGTGATTGTGTGTGCGTGTGTGTCAGCATGTCCTGAGACCCCATGACGAGGCATGTGTGTCACTGCCTTTAGGGATAAGGAAGCATAGGTATGCATTCCCCAGTTACACTTGTGAGATGTGGGATGAGTGTGAGGGTGGAGATTCATGTCATAAAGTGTGTGTGTGTGTGTGTGTGTGTGTGTGAAGGCCTGTGCGGACAGGTATGAATATGGGAGTGCATTTACACAAGGAGACACCCAGAGAGTGGTGAGTGTGATATTTTCTGACACAAGAGATATGTCCATCTTGGAGTAGGGGTCTGGGCTGGGAAAACTGCTCTAGTAACTCCCTCTGCAACAAAAAGAGCAGGGAGGAGGGGTCTCTGCGTGCTTCTCCCTCTCTTGTTCTCTCTCTTTCTCTCTGACCTCTTTAGCAGCTGGAAACTGAGCCGGGGGTGGAAGGAATGGAGACTTGGCTGGCCCAGGGGTTTGGGGAGGGAAGCAGGAGAAAACACCTTCCAGATTCTCATCAAATCCCTGTTTGTGGTCTGTAGCCTCAAGCCTCTCCTCCGCCTCTCCTCTGTCTCTTTCTCTCTGTCTGGGTTTCCCCTTTCTTTATCTCTTCCTGTCTCTCACCCTCTCCCCGAGTCTCTCCTCCGCCTATCTCAGTCACCTTGTCTCCCCTCTGGGATCTCTGTGTCTCCATGTCTCAGTCTCTCTGTCTGTTTCTCTCTCCCCAGGCCCTTCCATTTTTCTGACTCCTCCTCTCTCTGCCAGCACCTCTGTCTGTCCGTCTCTCCCTGTCCTGGTCCATCTGTCCGTCTCTCTCCATCTGCCTGTGCGTGGGTGTCTCTGTCCATCTGTTCCACCACCCATCTGTCTGGTTGTCTGTGTTAGTCCTTCTAAGGGTGCCCACTCGCTCCCCAAGGTACCCTCCCCCAGGTCAGCAAAGGCCTCTCCTGGCTCAGGGGAGTGGGGAGGGGATGCAGAGCTGCAGCTTCTGGAAGCTTCAGTAGCAGCTGGGCTGAGCTGGGAGTTCGGGGCCAGCCAGCTGCAGAAGCAGCCCCTCCTCTGGGCTCCCAGGCCAAGGACCCCAGAGCAGAAAGGGGAGAGAAAGCAGGGCCTCGCTGCAGCTGAGTTTGTGCATGTGTAGGTAAGGGGGGGGCAGGGGGCCTCACTTCACCAGTGCCCCCCCTCCCCAAAGCTAGGCCCTGCAGGAGAGGGATCTTCAGTGCCCACCTTCCTGATCTCCTAGCCAATGGCAGAGATGCTGGGATCCAGGAGGGAGGGGCTGGGGGGGGGTGCCAGGCCTTGGGAGAAGGAGGGGCTAAGAGCTCCTGGTTTCTTGTCAGCTGGGTGGGGGGGGGGTCCTTCTCTCCGCCCTTCCAGGCAGTCCCTGGGGATGGCTCTAGTTCTGGTTCCAGCTCTAGGCATATGGAGCTCCCACAGGGGCCATTCCCGCCTCCCAGCTTCTCCAGAGCCTCTGACCCATAGGGATATTGGGGGGATAGAGGAGTATCTCCCCCCTCCCCAAGTGGAGGTTGGTTCTGGACAAGTGGGGACCTTGACCCTGTCTAGGCACTCACCGTCCTGAGAGGCCCCAGGTAGCCCACCTAACCATTGCCAGACCAACACCTTATTCTCGCTCACATATACATGCACACAGGCGCGCAGAGTGTACCCTAGCGTTCATGGCCTGCCACCCCCACTCTCCCACCCAGCAACTCAGAGGACTCAAGAAGGAGCCCTACCCCAGAGACATGTGCCCTACCCTGCACTGGTGGCAGGCGCCAAGAGTACCTCCAGCACTCAGCCAGCAGCTAGAGGTGACATCCCTCAGTACCCTCCCGGTCTGTTCTGTGCCCCCCATTCCCTCTCCAAGAACAGTCCAAATTCCACAGTCCCACAACAGATGGGGAAACCGAGGAAGGGATGGGAGGGCAGAGTTACTCCTCCTGAGACCCTGGCGTGGAATCACAGAGAAAGAAAGGGACGCTGACCTACCACGAGCAAAGTCCATATTGGCTGCTCCCTCTGCACAGCCCGACCGCTGGGCCAGGGCCAGAGGCTGGCTCCCTCCCTCTAGAGCTCTCCTTGCCCCCGGCTGGGCCCCCTCCCTCTCTGAGCTTCTGAGCAGTCCTCCCTGCCCTCTCCCTCCCAGCCCTGGCTCTCTCATCCTCAGCTCTTGGAAGCCTGACTCACTGTTTCCCCTCCTCTCCCCCCTCCCTCCCTCTCTCTCCCGCCAGCGGCGCCTCCCCCTCCCCTGGGTGGGGGGGGGGGCTCTGGCCACAAGGGTGCCTGCCTGCTCCTCTCTCCCGGGCTCCGGCCCCCCTCTGCACCCAGGAGGCCCCCTGCAGCTGTCCTTATTCTCTAACTAAGACTGCTAGAGTGCGAGGAGCCTGGGTCCCAGGCCTGGCATGGCCAAGTGTCTGTGACCCTGGGCAAATGGCTCCCTTCTCTAGACTTGGTTTACTCCTGTCAAACGATGTGTGAGGAGGTCCAACTGGATGATGCCCCTGGCATCTCTTGGACCCTAATGTTCCCCGCCTTTAAAATCCCAGGTGCCCCTTGGCATGGAGCACAAGCAACCTGTGGGGCACTGTTCCTGCCTCAGGCCCCAGCCCCAGGTCCAAAGGAGACTCTGCTCTGTTTCTGGACATCTGGAGAAGGCAGAGGGAGACGCTGCCCTGGGGCAGGACCGTTAGTCAAGTGACCCAGGGCATCCCCCCCCCCCCCGCCTCCCCATTCTCCTCCTCCCGTGGGAGTCTTTCCCTCTCTCTTCCACCTGTCTCCTCCCTCTTGCCAGAGACATTTGCTCGCCTCTCCTCCAAAAACAGTGCCTGCTTGTTCCTGACTGTGGGGCAGGGAATGGCACATGCCTAGGCCTTCTTGGTCCCCTGGGCCCCACCTCCAGGGGCTGTGATCCTGGCTCTTCCCCTTGACTGTTTGCTTTCTCATTCCCTCATCCCTGGCTTCTGCCACCATCTTTCCCTCTCTCCACCTGGCACATGGCTGTCTGGGTCTCTCTCCCCTCCCCTCGCCTCCGTCCCCTAGCTCTCTCCCTGCGGGGGCCCATCTGCTGGCATTAGCAACAATGTTATCCTCGCTCCTTCCTGCATTCCCCATCCTGGCTTCCCCTCTCTTCCGAGCTGTCCCAAGAGACCCAGGGGACCCAGAGACAGAGCTGGGCTCCATCCCATAATAGTGAGTCTGCTTGACCTCACTCAGCCCGACCAGAAGTGTCTGGGCATCTGGTATGAAGGCATGGCACGGCACCCCCTGGTCTTGGGTGACTGGCATGAGACACAGAGCTCTGTATTCTACAAACAAACAAACAAAGTTGGCCTCGGGGTGGGACACTGGGGGTTTGAAGGGAAATGAGAGAGATCAGGTTAGCCTGGAGAAAGCCCCTAGCCAATGGGAAACAGAAGCAAGTGGAGGGAGTGGCTCAAAGTCAATGCTCCAGACTGATCTGAGAACCAGCAATATCCCTCTAGGGCTCTGCCTGTCCAGAGCAGCTGCCCCCCCCCCCCGCCCCCAGTTCCCAGCCAGGGACACTTGGCCCCTCAAGCCTGGAGCACAGCCACAACCTCAGGTGGAGATTCCATCCCTTAATCTCCAGTAGGGTCCAAGTCCAACCTCCCAACAGTATACCTCCACTTAGCTCAACAGGGGATCCAGCAGCTTCCCTGCCAAGATCTAAGCAGGTGGAATGGGGTTAACAGAGCCCCCCAACTCCCAAGCCCCCTCACCAAAGTCCCAGTCAAGGTCTGGGAAGCAATGTGAAATAACCCTGGAATGCGCATACCCCCAAACTGAGAAGCTACACTGTCCATCCACAGCATCTGGGGGTGCTGGGGCTCCCTGCTCCCCGACCCTGTTCCAGACCCCCCAGCCCAGCAACCGTAATAAACAGCAAGCTCTTTTTCTTTATGACAGCAAATTTCTCCAAGCCCAACAGCTCCTTCCATCACTACCTCAGCTATAGATCACATTAAAAACTCACAGAGGGCAACTTAAACACATCACATTTGTTTCTCTCTATATTATTTCAAAAGTAACGGCATTAAAAATGGATTTTACTACAGAAAATAAATATCAGCACGTGGGCCGGGAGCCCAGGCAGGAGGAGGGAGCCCACCAGGAGAACGTCCCCGAGGGCTTGGGCACAGCTTAGGTACTGACCAAGGAGGTGGCTGAGGCCAGACAACACCCTGGGGCCTAGGGGGGATGTGTGGGGAGGGGATAATACCTGCCCACCCAGGCACCTGCCCCAGTGCCAGACCAAGAGGGACAAGAGTCACTGGTTTGGACTGGTGCCCACTGGTCCCCCTAAGCTCACACCCTCACTGTTCTGTGCAGCCTCTGAAGGGTGGGAGCTCTGGGGCAAGAAGTTCACCAGTCTCTGGGGGTTATTCCAACTATTGACACAGCAGGAGAAAAAAAATGAATTCAACTTACTATCCAGTTTGATTTTCCATTGCTATAAAAATAAATATACATCTGCTCCAAGGAGGGAGATGGCAAGCGGCATGCACATGCCACCTGGGGGGTCCCCCCACAGCTCACCACCACAATCCAGCCTGCCCCCCCTCCAAGCCAGGGGTGCGGGGGATGGACAGACTGGTAATCTTTCACTTAAAAGCCCCAGCTCTCACACACTCTCTCACACACACACACACACACACACACACACATGCACACACACACACCGGGCCACAGGGAACAGGAACAAGCCAACAATAGAAACACCCCAAATACTCCTGGCAGGACTCTGCCCAGGCCCGGGCACATGCCCCCGCCCCGCCAGCAGCAGCAGCGGACAAAATGTGGCCACCCTGACCCGGAGGCAAAGCTTGTCCTCACACCCTGAGCTCTGCCCAGGGAGCTGGGGCCAAGTCCCGCCTGACACCAACTGGTCCGGCGGGAAACGCCTGCCCAGCCAGACAGGCACAGGCCCCCCAAGGGTCCCTCCTTGTGCTCAGGGACCAGGCTGGTGCAGCCTGGCCCTGCCTCCCAGGGTGACGCCTGGGCCCAAATTCAGCTGGCCCTGCCAGTCAGGCGCTGGTGCAGAACCGAGGGCACCAGGCTCAGCCCCTCCCAGCCCAGCCCCAGGGCCCCCAAGCTAGGAGGGAGGGGGGACTCCCCACCCCTCCACATCTGGCCCTGGCCCCCAGGGTCTGCGGTAGAGAATTCCCGCCCCCGCTTCTCTCTCTCTCTCTCTCTCTCCCTCCTCCCGCTCTGTGCCCGCTGCCCGCCTCAGGGACAGCCCCAGCTCCCGCCTCCGGCCAGCAAGGCCCACATCCTTCCTCCCTCAGCTGGCCCCTTCGCCTGGCAGGAGGCTGGGGGGGTCAGGCTGCGAGGGAACCCCTCCAGCTCCCATTAGTCCTCATCCCCAGCCCCCAAACTCTGGGTCGCTGTCCCTTTTCCTGTAGAACAGGAAACAAGGTTATTTCCTAGACTCAGAGCCAGCCCCCTGCCCCTCTGGCTCTGCCCGGGGACCAGGACCCAGCAGGAGAAGGCGCCCTTAGCCAAAAGGCACAGGGATTCAGCAATTCACCCCCAGCTCCCGGCCCAGGGGGCTGACAGCTGTCACTCAGCACCCCACCCCCTGGGGAAGAGGGGGCCCGATTCAATCAGAGCCCCAGAGGAAACGCATTGATAGGCGATTATTTATTTATTTATGCAAAAGTGAGCCGACTTTGTTCGCCAGGTAACCGGGCACGCGGCCCAACCCCTCCGGCCCTGGCCACCCCCAAATCCCTCCTCCGCCCCACACCCCCTCCGGGTCATTAGGTCCCCGCCCCTCAACTCCCAGAGCACCAGCGGAACCTTGGGATTTGGGGGTTGGAGGGGAGGGGCTCCTCCCTCCGCAGTCTCCCCCTTTCCCAGCGCCGTTCCTAAAATCCAGCCTTGTTCTCCGCTCCCACGGTCCCCCCTTCATTCTCCCCCCCCCACATTCTCAGCAAGCTGGAGAGCAAATTGCAGTTTTAAATCCAAAGACCGAGGGAGGAGGAAGGAGGAGGGGGCGCGCGGCAGCGCTGGGCGCGCACCTCGCCCCCGAGCCGGGGGAGCTGCGGGGCGGCCAGGAAACCCGAGAACCCCCCCTCCCCGCCCCCCCTTCTCGTCCACCTCCCCCTCCCCCTCCCCGGCGCTGCCTGCCAGGCTTCGAGCCGAGCCCAGCCGAGCCGCGGGCCCCGGTGGAAACAAAGACCGATCGCACCGCGGGCACCGCAGCCACCGGGTCCCGCGGACCGGACCGGGGCGCGCGGAGGGGGCGCGGGCCCCCCCCCGGGGCGCTGCACAAAAGAGCCCGGCCGGCCGGTCCCCAGCGGGGTCTAGGGCTCGGGAGGAGGCGCCACTCACCGGAGTGCTGGGCTGCCGGCTCCGTGGGTCCGAGCCAGGCGAGGGGCTTTGGGGGGCGTCAGTCTTCCGGCGGCGGCAGCGACGCGGGCGCCGGGCTGCTGGGGAGAGGAGTCGTGGAGGAGCCCTGAGCCGCCCGCCGTTGCTGACAGCATGGCTCGCGTCTCGGCTCACATTCTCCGCCGCTAACTCCGCTGGACACGGCCCCCCGCTCCCGCGGCGCCCCCCCCACCTCGATCACTCCTTCGGTCTCTGCGCCCCCCTCGCTCCCCCCGCCGCGCACACACTCTCACAGCCCTGGACACCCCCGCCCCCACCCCCCCATTGCAAACCTGGGAGGGAACGCGCCCCGCGTAGTCCTCCTCCTGCTCCTCCTCCTCCGCCCTCCTCCCTCCCGCTCTCCGGCTGTCTGTCTGTCTCTCTGACTGTCTCTATCTCTCGCTCTCTCTGCCTTTCTCTGCTTTCCGAGCTGGGTGGGAAAAGGAAATGAGGACAGAAAGCAGACGCTGGCTTTGGGTGGTGGTAGCTGGATTCCCTCTCTCCCTCCCTCCTCCTCCTCCCCTCCCTCCTCCTGCCTTCTGCTCTCTCCGCTGCGAGCGGGGCTGAGCGCAGCCTGGCGGGTGGCTCGCTCTGCCCGCCCGCCCGCCCGCCCGCCCGCCTGTCTGTCTGTCTGGTCTGCCTCGCTCGCTCCCTCCCTCCGTCTCTCGCCCTCGCCCTGCCTGCCTGCCTCTCTCCGTCTCCGCCGCCGCCGCCGCTGCCTCTGCGAGCTCGCCTTACCTTCGCCGCTCACCATCCGGAACCCCAGGGGGGAGCGCGCGCGCGGCACGCCGGGACTTGTAGTCCCCACCCCGGCCGCTCGGCGTGCGGGGAGGGCGGGGCCGAGCCGGCTGCCCCGACGGCGCGGCCGGGAGCCCGCGGGGACTGCGCGCGGGCCCCTCGTGGGGGAAGGGGGCGCGTCCGTCCTCCGTTCACCAAGGGTGCCGGTTCTCCCGAAGGACTAGGGATGTTTCTCTCGTTCCTTGTTCCCTGCGGGGGGCTCTGGCTTGGGCGGAGGTTGCGGGTGGGAGCGAAGGGGCGGGGTCTGAGAATGGAATGAGTCGAATAGGGAATCAAGGGATTAGCCAAAGGGCCTGCCACTTTCTGGGGCGCCCCAATTAAAGGATAGATGGAGAGAGGGGAAGACCGGCGTTCTGAGTCTGGGGACGTTCTCCCTTTCTGAAAAGGTTTCTTATCGACTAAAGGACGACGTTTTTGACGCGAGGGTTGCTCCAGAAACCTCAAAGCCCCACCACCGCTTCCTCCTGATTCAGGGACCCCCGTCCCAAGCTCTGACCACTGGGTTTAGCCCCTGCAACTCCTAGTTTTCCTAGAAGTCCAAGGGTGGCCAGGGCACAGAAGTCCTGGATAATCCACAAATAGCACCCCTCCCCCTTCCTGAATTCGACTGAGCATTTTGGTTGTGTCAGGAAGCAAGATTCAACAGTTCAGAGTTCCTGCTGCGGCCAAGGGGCTGGGCTCAGCACTTTCACCTACCTCCTCTTCAGGTCACATCTGTTATCCAGCCCCTAGCTCCAGGCCCCCTGCCTGGCCTATCCCCACAGATGGGAATGTGCCCTGCCTGGGCCTGGTTACCAAGGGGGAAGTAGCTGGACAGCCCAGGAAAGGCTGCTGGGCACAGCAGGGCCCCTCACTCCACAAAGACCCAGTGAAATGGTGCTATTGTCATTTCCATTTTAGAGATGAGGGCAGTGAGGTCCAGGTCCCCTCATTTGGAAGTGGTAGAGCCCTGCTGGACCAGGGATGATCTGATCCGAATGCCCACTGCCTAACCTCTGGGCCATGGCAGGAGGTTGTGACTCCCAGGTCTCTGTCTGACCTTCACTCCCAGCATCTGTGTGTCCTCCTTTGGTACTTTAATTCAACAGATGTTAACTGAAACATGTAGAGCTCACAGGGGACACTGAGAAGAATAATGCAGGATCATTGTCCAGTCCTCAGTAGCCACTAACATCAGCCCTGACTGGTACTCTGCTAGTCTCCCATTTCATCTGTGTATCTGACATTCCTTGGCCATGTTTCTGCTGACTTTGTCTTGCCCCACATCTGAAGCTCCTTCGCAAGTGCCTTTGTTCTTGGGCCACCTGTTTCTGACTCCTCCTTTGGCCCTGCAGGGTGATGGCCAGAGTGTGACAAAGGCAGGTGGTGACATTTCTCCAACTACAACTCCCCGTCACCACCTTCCCTACACCTCTCCCCCTCCCAAGCACCTCCTTTAGGGCAGTCTGAAACCCCCACAGGGCAAAAGAAGAGGGTTCTGGGGGGCACCCTCTAGGCCCTTTGATGGGGGCAGGGCTAGGAGGGCAGCAGCAATGAGAGAGAGTGAGGGTTCTAAACAGTCTAAACAGTACACCTATTTATCTGGCATCAAGGGGCTGGCAGGGCCAGCTGGAGAGGCCCCCATTTGGGAGCAGCTTCTCTTTGCAGGCAGACCGTGGGTTCAAAGATTTATTCATTGAATGGGAAGTATTCTAAGGTCAGATATTAATGAAAGCAGCGGTTTAAGTTGTTAGGGGCCCTTTTGGGTCCAAAGCCTGAGTCTAAAGTTATTGCAAATACATGAGGCTTTGGCATCTTGCTCTAGCTGGTACCCCATGGGAGAGACTTTAGCATTGGGAGGGTGGAAGAGGGTCAGGTTCCCCTTTCTTTTACCTAGTCTGAATCAAGTTTTGGGAGAAAGTTGGGTGCTTTAGGGGAGATGGGAAGCCCCAGGTAGATTGAGATGAAGAGCAATTTGGGAAAGGCATGAGAGGGGAGAGGTTTAGTGATGAGGTGCAGAGGGCAAGATCAGCCGGTTGGGCCATGGCTCCTTGAGTGAGAGAGTAATAGACATTAGGTTGTTGTTTTCCAAGCATGCACCTCCCCTCCAGGCTGTTTCAGCTGCCCCCTTCCCAGAGAGGGTGGGTACTGTTAGCCCCTAAGGTATTGAGCATCACTGGAAACCAAACATTACCGAGTTTTGCAGGTCTTTCTCTTGGAGCTTCTCTAAATTATTTTGGGGGGGGGTCTTCCTAGACAAACTCAAGCTGATTCTTCCCATGGGCTGCTGCCGCCACCTAGTGTCGACTCTCCATGTCTGCTCCAGTAGCCGCAGTCTAAAAGGGGGCTACCCAGTCCTCAGAAACAGTGTCAGGGTCACCACAGGCTGGGCAGGGTAGCTGTACGCTCCCCCAGAAGGCAGGCCTGAAGGAGAGGGCCCAGGTTCTGGAAGAGCCTGCATCATCCTTTCTGGGTTCAGCTCCCTCTAGCCACTTTTGTTTCAATGCAGCAGACGAGGGTATACCTAGACCCTAGGAAGTAGAGGTGAGAGTCTAGGGATAAAATTGTGGGACTATAGGGTTTGGAGGCCCTGTGGAATAGGAGCCAGACAGGCCCAGTTCTGATTGTGCATCGACTCTCGTGTCCTTCACCTCACCAAGTCTCAGTTCCCACATGTGTAAAATAGAGGAGTAATTCCTTCCTTGTCTTACAGGCAGGACCGTGGAGATTTACTGAGCACAAGGGTATGAAAGCACTTTGAAAACTGGCAAGGGCCAGTTGAGGGATTGAGTCGTGATAATAATAATGACAATAACTGGGGCGCCTGGGTGGCTCAGTCGTTAAGTGTCTGCCTTCGGCTCAGGTCATGGTCCCAGGGTCCTGGGATCAAGCCCCGCTGCTCTGCAGGAAGCCTGCTTCTCCCTCTCCCACTCCCCTTGCTTGTGTTCCTGCTCTTGCTAACTCTCTCTCTGTCAAATAAATAAATAAAATCTTAAAAAAAATAATGACAATAACTGAGAGGTCAGAGCAGCCTGGAGCCAGGCCCTTGAGCTCACGGAAAGGGCAGAGTGAAATGAGCCTTGGGTGGGCATGGGCACTGCCTTCCCCGAATACAAAAGTTCTAGGGTTAGCCCCACTCTTGGAGCTCACCTCAAGGGAGGTGTGGTTTGCTTGAGAGTGGTTCAGCCCAGCCCGTAGAAGGAGAAACTGGGGCTGAGAGAGGTTGAGGGACCCTTCTAAGCCTCTGAGCTACAGATCCAGGATCAAGAGACCCATTGGACTGGAGCCATTATGGCCTTGGTCTTCCCCTCCTCAGGATGGGAACAGCTCAGAGCTGGGGCCCACGAGACCGTGGAAGCAGGAAGCCCCTCCTCATTGTGGTACAGTGGGATCTAAGGCCCCCAGGCCCCCATTATCCCTCCTCCTGGGCTAGCCCCTCCTCCTCACAAGTCCTCCCACATTCCTCCAGGCAACAGGAAACCCCAGCTGCAGCCCAGACTTCAAACAGCTCCTCCCTCTGGGCAGGGGGTGTGGGAGGAGAGGCCAGAGGCCAGAGGGCAAAGGTCAGCTTTGTTCCTGCTGGAGGTGGTGAAGGACGGGGCGGGGGGGGGGGTCGCGGGGGGGAGGGGAGAGGGGGACACAGAAGGGGGCAGGGTAGGGCCCTTGACAGCCACACTGTGTATGTGTGAGTGAGCGCGCGCGCGTGTGCGTGTGCGTGTGTGTGTGTGTGTGTGTGTGTGTGTGTGTGAGAGAGAGAATTCCTAGGTCTGTCAGGGTATGGTATGTGTGGTTCTCACTGTCAGCCTGTGTCTGGAGATAATTGTATGTCCTTGGTTTCCCTTGGGCTCCTGGACCCGAGTTATGCATCTGCATGTGTATCAGTATGGATTTGTTGGTCTGTGGGTGCTCAGCCTGGGATCCCACTGACGTGTCTGTAGGTGATATCACATGTGTTGATATGTATGGTTCACAGACCTGCCCAAAGCCATGTACCCTCCTATTAGTGTGACCTGGTGTGGTTCTTTGCATCAAGAGGGGTATCCCCACCCTGCCCCTTACCGTTCCATCCTAGCTCTGCCTTGGTCACCAGAGGGTTCATTCTGAAAAGTGAACCTGACTTTGTTACTCCCCTGCTCAAAATCCTGTGGCTTCCCATTGTCCAGGGCTTAGAATCCTAGCCCAAATGCTTGGCAGACATGACCCATGCCTATCTGGTTATCTTCATCTTTAGCCACAAACGCCCCTCAAATTTTACACTCCAGTCACGCCTACCTCATTATAACTCCCTGCACGTCCCTGCCTCTGAGCTCGCTTAATTCTGTCAAGTCTAGAATGTCCTCTTTCTTCTCTACCAAGCAAACTTTTACTCCCTTTGCAAGTCTCTGGTGAAGCAACACCTCCACTGAGAAGCCTTCCAGACTTCCCCCTGTCCAACGGAGTTAGGACCCAACCCTGTTCTCCCACACACCATTATCGTCATTTTCAGCCTGTGCCTGTCCTATTCACCTAACTACCATTAAACTGTGAGCTCTCTGAGAGCAGGAACTGTGCCTTATCTCCCATTCTGTGGTGGGAAGTTCCTAAAGGGACCCAGTCTTCCCCTCCCAGGGGAAAGTTTCCTAGAATTCTGGGTGTAGTACCCAGAATGGACACTAGGTGGAGTATGGACCTCACTCACTGCAGGACCGTCCAGGAGCTGGTGTGCGTGTGCGTGTGCGTGTGCGTGTGCGTGTGCGTGTGTGTGTGTGTGTAAATGGGGGAGAGAACTACTGGAGTGGATAGTGGGCCCATCCAGCTCAGTACCGAAACAATAGGATCCAGGATAGACACCCCCAATAAGTCCTGGCCACCCCCCAGATTTCTTCTGTGACTTTTCTCTACAACTCAGGAGCCATACCCCTTGGATTTTCGACCCTTCTGCCTTTTGCCTCTAATCCCCCAACCTTCTTCTTCCATGCCTCATCTGCACCCTCAATCCTTCCATACATAATTATTTGCACTCGCCTGACTTGGCCTTGCTCTACCATATCTCTGAGCCTTTGCACATGCTGTTCCCTCCATGGGAGATGATCTCACCCTTTGGCTGCTTCATAAGGCAGACTTTTCTTTCATGTCCTCCAAGAAATCTCCCTTGGCCTCCAGACTGACTTTGCCCCTAAGTGTTGTAATCATGTACTGTTCTGCCTCCTGGTCAGGAGCCTACAGGAGACATCAGTAAATGTGTGAAAATTACTAAATGACTTGGTTCTTTTATGAATATAATCCTCGGGCATATATGGGGCTACTCCAGACCCCTATCTACACCATGCTTTCCCTGAACTTGACTCTAGGTTAGTATTATACGTTCCCATGCTGCTCCATCAAATAAGGGAATATGACACAGTGGGATGCATGAGATTCTGAAGTCCAAGGGCTCAAATCCTGACTCTACCATCCAGCTGTGTGACCTTGGGCAAATGTTGTAGCCTCTCGGAGTCTTCATTTCCTCTTTTGAAAAATGGGAATAATCACACTGCTGCACAGCCTTGTGGTGAGGATCAAATTAGATGATGCATGTGAAACACCCAACATTAGTTAATTAGGTGTCCTCCTCCCCCACCATGAACTTGGAAATAAAATTGCCCTCTGAGTCTTAAGCCAGTAAAATCTACACAGCATCACAGAGAAGAGCCAGGTGGGGGAGTGAATGAGGCGAGAGATGGTTTTGTAAACGACTCAAGAGTTTGTGAACGGTGGAAACCGCAATCAAGGTGACCCGCCTGTAATCTCAGGGAGGCAGGGCCAGGATGTGATTGAAATGGAGAAAACAGAGGCCTAATCAATTGCACTGTGCTCTATCAGAAGGGAACAGAAGGATGCACAGAAAAGGGGGTGCAAAGGAGAATTCATTCGGCTGCACCAGAGCCGAATTACTGGTAGGAAACCAGTAGATACAGGGATTCCAGGCTCAGATGGCTCTGGTCTCTGCTGTGGAGCACCAAGTGCCTGGCAAACTCCAGGAGGTTCACTATTCTACTAGCTCATTTAAACTATATAGGTGTCCAGGTACCAGGCATAGCCCCCTTGGAAAGGCAAGAATATTCTGGTCCCAGGAGAAGACTATAGAGAGCTATAGAGACTAAAAACACTGATTCCGGAGTCAGAGGACCTGGTTCAAGCCCCTGCTCTTCTACTTAAAACTACTTACTTCACTGTGCCTCAGTTTCCTTACTAGTAGAATGAAGACACAACAGCCTACTCCTTATGGGGTTCTGTGAAGCTTCAATGGCGGCGAGCACTTAGCAGGACGCCCAGCATAGAATATGTAATGTGTAAATGGTAGTGACAGAGAGGGCAAACACGAGTTGAACATTTTATTGCCATTTCACAGAGGAGGAAATTGAGGCTTGGAGAGATTAGTAACCTGCCCCAAGTCACACAGCGAGTGAGGGGTAGAGGGGAGCTGCACCCCAGGCACTTCAGCCCCAGAGTTGTGCGCTTACCCGCTTACTCACGGAGGCGGACACATTCGGCCTCTGGCTCGTGTGGCAGGTTCTTGTGAGCTTAGTCAGCCAGAGACGGGCTCTTCAGAAGCCACGGCCCCTGAGTTCAAGTGTGCAGAGCTAAGGCTCCCACCCCTGTGACACCTCTCTCAGCAGCCACTTGGCCTCTCTTCATCCTACTGCTCCCATTCAGCGGTCCCCAGCACAGGGCTCAGCACAGGAACTCAATCTGCATTGGCCACCTTGTCCCCTTTCCATAGGATACTCAACGTGGGGGGATTTCCAGGGAACCTTTCTACCAGTATCTAGAGAGAGGAGGATCCTCCAAATATCTACCTGGGGCAAATAAGATCACTTCCTAAAGCCTAGAGTCTAGAAAGATCATGGGCCTCGGTTCAAGTCCCAGCCCGGTCACAAGCACCTGTGTGACCTTGGTACATCATGTAACCCTGGAGCCTCAGTTTCCTCATCTGTAAATGGGGGCTGATCATAGACCCAGACTCAGAACTGGATTAAATGAAAAGATGTATGTAGACACATCTGGCATGCAGCACTTAATAAGTGAGTTATTATTATTACTGTTTCTCCCCAGCCTGGCTGTGAACTCCTCAGGGACAGAGACAGGTCTTGTTCGTGTTTGTTTTCCTGGGGTCCTGCCAAGCAAAGGGCCCTTCCCAGGGTTAACACTTAGTAATAGTTTGCCAGTTGCAGCCGTGATTCCTAGCTCCCAGACTCTTGCCCCCCACCCAGTCCATTCCCTTAGGAAGTCAGGGGTCCACGAGTTCCTGATGGGCGATGTGGGAACCCTTATTCCCTGTTCCTTTTGTTTCCACTTGGAGGCACATCAGCTGCCAGAGTCTCTCAAAGTGGCAGCAAGGACACGGGACAATTCATTGCAGAGGCTCATGGCAGGTTGTTTAGTACCCCCAATCCCTGCCTACTACCTGCCAACAGGAGCCTCCAGTCCTTGTGACCCAACAAAACTGCCTTCAACTCTCTCCAAAGCCCCCTAGGGGGTAGAGTTGCCTGGAGTGAAATCCAACGAGCTAGACTAGCTCTCAGATCTCTCTCCCTTCCCCTCCCTTCTGTCTTTTTTTGGGGAGCTACAGAGAGTCCACTGTGGTCTTCCCCACTGCTGCCGTCAAGAGGGGCCTAACAGGTTCTGCCCTTGTGCCTGTGATGAATGGTATATCTACTGAAATCAAGGAGAGAATTAGCAAACCCTTTGCACACAGATTGAAAGCCGCTTCAGTCATGAAGGGGACATTTTGAGCTCCAGTTGCCTATCTTCTGTATCCATCTCTCAACTTGTCATAAACTCACATGGGGACAAGCATCAGGACTTCTGGGTATCCCAAAACACACTTTCTCGCCTCCCCCTCCTCCCGGCAGCCAAAGCAGTCACACTCACCTTCCTCTGGCCACCGTTCCCCCTAACAGAAGGAATTTTCATGGCTCAAGGATTCTTATTGTCACTTTTCTTATTTACAAAAAGCAATAAACACACACATGGTTCAGAGAGGCGGTGAGCCTTCAGCAAGCCTCTCCCTCACCCTGGGCTTGGACCCTAGTCCGGGACCACAGTGTCCACCCGGCAGGAAATGGATCCAGCAAAAACTTTCCCTGTCTTTGCAACTTACAGACACAAGAGAATTGAGTAGGAGGTGAATTCAGGGTGGGGTGATAGGGTAAAAAAGCAGGGATAGGAGGTAAGGGAGGGAAAGGGTATACAGTTTTATAAATAACTAGGCAAGGTCTGAGCATTTCTTTTGGGGGAGAGGTGGGAAGAGAGTCTAGAGGTAGGAGCCTAAGTGGGAAAGGGAGAAATAGTGCTTGGGGCCAGAGTGAGGGATGATCTCTAAGCCTGGACTGGCCCCATCTTTAAAATGAGTGGGTTACCCTAGATGGTGTCAAGAGCAACCTGCTTGTTCTGATACGCTAAGACCCTATTGGGGTTCTAATCCTGGGGGCTTTGAGATCAGAGCCCTGGGGATTGGAAGGGATTGGTGGGCACCCCAGAAAGGTGGTGGATGCCCAAGCAGGTTATGTCTGATCCCCAGGCTGGTACTGGGGCTCTGTGGAGGTGAAGTAGTCCTCAAGGAAGGACTGCAGGTACTCGAAGGTAGGCCTCTCCTCTGGGTCCAGACGCCACGTCTGCTCCATGGCTTCGTACAGGGATGCTGGGCAGCCTGGGGGGCATGGCATATGGTAGCCGTGCTCTACCTGCTCCAGCACTTCCCGGTTGTTCATGCCTGGAGGGAGGGGCTCTGTCGGTCAGGGGGCCTAGCCCCTCCCAAAGAGGAAACCGGGAGGAAGCCCTTCCCTTGACGCCCCACCCTTCCACCTCCCCACCCCAGCAAACCTGGGTAGGGGACTCGGCCCTTGCTGATGAGTTCAGTGAGCAGGATCCCAAAGGACCACACATCTGACTTGATGGTAAATCTGCCAAAGAGAGCAGCCTCTGGGGCTGTCCACTTGATGGGGAACTTGGCCCCTAGAGAGATTGGGAGAGAAGGGGAAGTCATCGAGGAGGCCCCTGGGAATAGCTGGATTGAGAGAATGGCATGTTGGGGCGCCTGGCTGGCCCAGTCAGAAAAGCATGTGACTTCTGATCTTGGGGTCGTGAGTTCAAGCCCCATGTTGGCTGCAGAGATTACTGAAGTAAATAAACTTTCCAAAAACTCACAACCTTGAGATCAACAGTTGCATGCTCTTCCGACCAACTGAGCCAGCTAGATGCCTCTGCCAGGCACTGTTTTAAAGTGATTTACATGCATTAACTCATTTAACCTCACAAAAACCCCGTGGGGTAGATACTATTATTATCCCCATTGTACAGATTTGGAAAAGGAGGCACTAACTCTTAAGCAACTTCCCAGATCACATAGCTTATTATAAGTGCCTAGGATTCACTCCCAGACATTCTGGCTACAGATTTCACACCATTACACTTTATTGTCTTTCACTTGAGAATTATAGTAATGCCTGGCATATGGTAGGTGCTTGATAAATATCTGTTGACTTACTTTTCTCTGAATAGTTTCATTTTATATATGAGAAAAAACAGCTCACAGAGGTTAGGTGACTTGCCCAAGGCCACTTGGCTAGTAAGTAGAGGAGCTGGGATTCAAACCTAGAGTTGCCTCTTCTACTACATCAGGATGGGAGTATCCCAGATGGTCTGGGAGTGGAGGGAATGGTTCCTGAATATGTGGAGCCCCGTGACAGCCCCTTGGTGCACTGGGGATCTCTTGGAAGGTGAAGAAAGGCAGGGCACCTTGCTGTGGGTTGTACTCATCATCCTTAATGAGACGGGCCAGCCCAAAGTCAGCGATCTTGCACACCAGCCGTTCCCCAACAAGGATGTTGGCTGCCCTCAGGTCTCGGTGGATGTAGTTCATGCGTTCCATGTAGGCCATGCCCTCAGCCACCTAGCAGGGCCAAGGTATGGAGAAATGGGAACACCATGGCTTGTGTGAGAGATCACTTGAAAACCCCACTTTCCAGATGAGGAGACTGAGGCTCAGAGATGGGCAGTGCCCTGCCTCAGGTCGCACAGATGATCCAGTGGATGGGACTGTATGTACTTCCAGGGGTAGGGCAGGTGTTTGAGGGCACAGGGATTTGTAGAGGTTCATAGGAGGCCAGTCTGAAATAAAGGCTGCTGTCCCAGTTTACCTGGGCTGCCATGTCCACCAACTGGGGCAGTGTCAAATCCTGGCCTTCCCGGTTCTTGAGGAACTCCAGCAAGCTACCTGAGGAAAGGAACTCAGAAAACCAGCAGCAAGACTACCCCCAGCTCCAGGACAGCCTTCCCTCGCTTGGCCCCGCCCCTACCCAGTTCCCTCGCACAGAGCTTGGCCCCGCCCCCTGTTCCCCGCCCTTGCCCAGGGCTCGCTCCCACAGACACCCAGACTCTGCCCACAGCTCGTTTCTTCTCCTCCTCCGTCCCCCTAGTCACGCCCCACTCAGACTGCGCCCCAGATCCTTCCTCATCACAGATTCGGTCTTCATTCGTCCAAGCCCCACCCGTCAGCTGAAGCCCCGCCCCCGACCGAGGCTCCGTCCCCAACCCCCGACTAGTCTAAACTTGGACCCGCCCCCACTCCCAGGACTCGCGTGGTTTCACTCATCCCGGCCTCCCTCTCGGACTCTGCTCCAAGTCCTCTGTCTCATCACAGATCGCCACTCAGGTCCCTCCCCCAGAGAAACCCATCTGAACTTCGCCCCAAGTCCCGCCCCCAGACTCCGCCTCCTGACCCCGCCCCTCACCGTGGCACATGTACTCGGTCACGATGTAGATGGGCTCCTCCGACACCACCGCGTACAGCTGCACCAGCTTGTCGTGCCGCAGCATCTTCATGATCTGTGCCTCCGCCAGGAAGGCCTTCGGGGACATAGTTCCCGGCTTCAGGGTCTTCACCGCCACCTTCGTGCTCCCGTTCCACATGCCTGCCAGGTGGTCGTGGCTCGTCAGCACCGGCTCCCGGATGTCCCAAGCCCTTGCCCCACCCCCGGGACCTCCGTACCCAGCCACACGTCCCCAAAGCAGCCCGTGCCCAGCCGGCGCTCGAGGGCGATGGAGCTGCGGCTGATCTCCCAAGCATCCTTGGCCAGGCCCATTGTCTGCGGCTTCATGGTGGTGCAGGCCGCTGTGAGCAGGTGGCATAGCCCGTCGTTCACCTCTGAGGAGCAGGGGTTGGGGGGGGGTGTTGAAGGTCACAGGCAGGCCAGGACGCCCCACACAGTCCTCATCCCATCTCATGCACACACACAACGCCCCCCTCCCCCCACCTACCTCCCCCATCAGTGGAAAGGAACTAGGAACAGGTGAGGTCACAGGCTAGGGCAGAAGGCAACCTGACCCACTGAGTAGGTGAACATGTTGGTGCCCAGGGAAGGAGGTGGCACCAAGAGGGAGAGATGATCCCTGCAGGGACTTGTGTCCTTCCCACAGGAGGTGGCCTCCAGCTGGGCCTTCAAGGTTAAGGTGGGATTCTGACAGGTAGAAATGGAGTTCGGCATTCGAGACAAAGGTGTGGACATGAGGTCCTCACCCTTCCATGGACCTACCTTTGGCCTAACTCACTAAAGCAGAAACCTGGCATGGATTCCCAGCTTCCTCTCAACCCTACAGCCCATCCTCCAAGTCAGGTCTATTGGGCCTCCTGCCCCGCTAGACATTAGGGGGCGCCCTTTGGACATCGACAGCCTCACACTTGTTTCCTCTGGAATCCTAGCGAGCAGAATCCTGGGCTGGGAACCCAAACACTTGCGTTCCAGTTCTGCCCCAGCCACTACTGCTTTGGGAGCCCCTTTCCCTCTCTGGGCCTAATTCTCAGCGGGTCCGTTCAGGGACCCAAAGCACACACCAGTCCTGGAAGCCAGCCCTCACCAATGTAGTGCTGCACCAGCTCCTGCACCGAGTCGAACTGGGCCCGAGTGGTGATGTAGTAGCCACCCGTGTCCAGCTTGCGGATTTTGTAATGCTTCACGTGGTCACCTCTGGCCTGGTCCCAATCCCGGATGGATAGGGAGTAGGCACCTGTGGGCAAGGGTCACCTTCAAGTCGGCTTTCCTCCTCGCTCTCCATCTTAGAGCCTGAGAAGCCCAAATGCCTGGGGACTCAGAACTTGGATGGCCACGCCCCCCCTTAACCCAGTCCCAGTCATATCTCTGGTCCTCCACCCCTGTCCCAGTCTGGGCCCGGGGCCCTGATCCAAGCCCCTCACCACTGCTCCCAGCCCCACCCTAACAGCTGGGCCTCCCAGTTGCCCCTTCCCAGGCCCCCACCTTTGGTAGTCTCACTCTCACGAATAAGAAAGGCCCCCCGGGGGTTCCCGGGGGAGAGCAGCTGCCTCTCCGCATCCTTCCTCCCGATCTTTCCAAAGTACCACCTGTTGGGAAGGGCCAGCAAGAGTCAGAGACACCCAGTTCAACCCCCAACTCAGCCTCCTGGGGAAAACCACCTCACTAGCCAAGATTCAATCTCCTCCCTCGGGAAACGAGGCTCCTACACCTGCTTCATAGCCTGATCATGAGAAGCACAGAGACGGGGAACGTAGAATGCTGGGCTCGAAGTAGGTGCCCAATAAAGGTTAGGCTTCTCCTCGCCACTCTCTGGGTTTCTCTTCAACTAAAATTGCTAAGACCCGGGCGCCTGGGTGGCTCAGATGGTTAAGCGTCTGCCTTCGGCTCAGGTCATGATCCCGGGGTCCTGGGATCGAGTCCCGCTTCGGGCTCCCTGCTCCTTGGGAGCCTGCTTCTCCCTCTGCTTCTCTCTCTCTCTCTCTCTCTCTCCCTCTCTCATGAATAAATAAATAAAATCTTAAAAAAAAAATTGCTAAGACCCCAGTCTCTAGTGACCTCATCAGGGTGCTACCAAGTTCCTTAACGCATCTCGCTACTGCTCGTCCGTGGGCTCATTTTGCAGATGTGGAACTTGAGGCTCAGAGAGGGGAAGCGACCTTCTTGCAGGACTGGTTGATGAGGTCTACCTGAAATTCTTTGCTGCTCAGTCTAGTTCTTTTCCCGCCACCCAGGCAGTCTCTCAGATCCTTCTTCCCACATCCACCCCTACCCACAAACCCTTTCCTCCTGTGACTTCCAAACAACAGCCTTTCCTGCCTCTCTCCCCCTCTTTCTGACTGCTCCTGCCTGGCTCTGACTGCTGTTTTTCCTCCACTCTCTGAAATTTGGATGTTCTTACAAGTCTCGCCTTCAACCTCAGGCGTCAAGCATTCCTGTTCCGTCTTGGATATTCTTCCTGGGACTGAACTGTGGGCTTAAATCCACTGTGAATGGACACTGGGGGAACTGAATGGCACACAAGCACCACGGAAGACTCAGATGTCCTTTGATTACTAAATTGGCAAGTCTGGGGCGCCTGGGGGGCTCAGTCGGTTAAGGTTAAGTGTCTGCCTTAGACTCAGGTCATGATCCGGAGGGTCCTGGGATCGAGCCCTGTGTCCCATGTGTCCGGCTTCCTGCTCAGTGGGGAGCCTGCTTCTCCCTCTCCCTCTTTGCCCCTCCTTCCCTCCAAGCCGCCCTCCCCTTCTCTTACGCATGTGTGCGCTCTTCCTCTCTCTCTCTGCCCTTCCCCGCCATGAGTGGGCGTGCACGCACTCTCTCAAATAAAATCTTTTATAAATAAATAAATAAATAAATTGGCCAGTCCACACCTGGGTACTAGGCACAGTTTGGGGAGTAAGAAAGCATTAGCAAGTAGAGGAGTGTCCAAGCGGGCAGGCAGGATGGGGAAGGAGGAACTACTGAAGGACTGTGTAGACAGGACACACTCCCAAGTTTTTTCAAAGCCCTGCCCCCACCCATACCCATGATAGTAATTACTTCCTTAATAATTAACTTAATAATAGCAGTACTTATTTTATGTCATGCGCTGCTTTAATACATATTATATTCATTTAGTTCTTTTTTTTTTTGAAGATTATTTATTTATTTATTTGACAGAGAGAGAGGGCACAAGCAGGGGGAGCAGCAGAGGGAGAGGGAGAAGCAGACTCCCCGCCGAGCAGGGAGCTCAACATGGGGCTCCATCCCAGGACTCTGGAATCATGACCTGAGCTGAAGGCAGATGTTTAACCGACTGAGCCACCCGGGCGCCCCAGTATTTATTTAGTTCTTTTTTTTTTTAAGATTTTATTTATTTATTTGAGAGGGAGAGAATGAGAGATAGAGAGCACGAGAGGGAAGAGGGTCAGAGGGAGAAGCAGACTCCCCACTGAGCAGGGGGCCCGATGTGGGACTCGATCCCGCGACTCCAGGATCATGACCTGAGCTAAAGGCAGCCGCCTAACCAACTGAGCCACCCAGGAGCCCCTATTTAGTTCTTATAACAACGTTGTGAGGTAGGTCCTATTATTAACTCCCACTACACAGATGAGGAAATGGAGATACCTAGTGGTTAAGCAACTTGCCCAAGGCCACACGCTCTTAAGCTATGTTGCCAGAATAGGAACACAAGTTGTCTGCTCAAGGGCCTGCACTCTTAACCACAACACTGCTCTCAACCATGACACTGCAATGAGTGCCTCTCAGGGCTCGTGACACTACCTCTAAGCTGTGGATGCAAGCTTGAACACCCCATACCTCCCACCTTCTGCATCATCACCCTTTCTCTCCTCCATGACTCCTACCACTCTCCCTGGATGAAAGCCTCACCCACTCTGAGCTCAGGACCCCAACCACTCCCCTCTGCTCAGGGACACCTCTCCCATACCAACTCACCCCCACCTGCAGCCTCTCCATCCCACCAACCTCTACATATGCCCCCATTTCTTCCTTCCCCCCAAAAAACTGTTCTAAGCCCTAACTTGCCATCAACATTCTGCTATATCTCTCACCTTCCCTTCACTTGAAAAAGCACTTCACACTTGGGTCTCCACTTCCTCACCTCCTACTCCCTCCCAGGCTCTGCTGTCTGGCCCCCACCCCCACCTCATACAGAGAGATCACTCACCAAGGTCACTCCCATTGCCAAATCCAGTGGCAGCCTCTGACACTCCCTTTCTAGTTTCCTGCAACCTCTCCTACACCCGCTTCTTGGCTGTTCTGACTTGGCTTGGCCTGGTTTTCCAACAGCAACTTCTCCTTCGAGGCTGCTTTCTCCAAAGTTGGGACCTAGGGCCAATCTCTTTCTCGCTCTCCTCCCCTTCCTTCACCCTCCCATGCAGCTTTAATTGTCACCTCCACTCTGAAGAGTCCCAGATTTCCACCCCAGCCCAGTGGTGCCCTCCGCAAGAGCCACAGCAAACAAAGAGCCTTAGTGCCACCTAGGAAAAGTTTCCCCTTCCTCTGGGCTAATTCAGTGGCCTAGCTTGGCCTGGGTTGGGCCCCTCTCATACAAAGCACAGCCTAATCCAATTGCTGGCAGTGTCTTCTACCTGGGTGTTCCTCTCTGCGAACCTCAACCCAACAAGTCCCTCCACCATAACCCAGATACCTATACCTTCTCCTGTGTTTCCCACTTTAGCAAATGGCACCATCAGCCACTCAGTTCCTCAAGAAGACTTTGGGTCACCCTTGATTCCTCCCACACCCCAAACACAATGGCAAATTAGTCACCAAGTCCTGGTGACTCCCACTCTGCAGTCTCTCCAATCTTCTCTTTTCCCATACATGTATGTATATGTGCACATAGATAAAAGGGTTTTTTTTGTGAGCCTCAGTTTTCTCATCTGTAAAATGGGGACAACAATAATATCAATAGTGTGACTATGAGAATTAAATGACTCAAGGTAGGTAAAGTCCCTGTCGTCGTATCTCAGTTTATAATGGTACACCATGAATGATAATTCCTTGTCTCCTTAACAGAATTAATTCTTTTTTTTTCAAGATTTTATTTATTTATTTGAGAGAGAGAGAGTGTGTGTGTGTGTGCCAGTGGGGGGAGGGGCAGAGGGAGAGAGACAAGCAGACTCCACTCAGCTCAGAGCCAGATGCGAGGCTCTATCCCAGGACCCTGAGATCATGACCTGAGCTGAAATCAAGAGTCGGATGCTGGGCACTTGGGTGGCTCAGTTGGTTGGGCATCCGACTCTTGGTTTCCACTGGGGTCATGGGATCAGGCTCTGTGCTCAGCGGAGAATCTGCTTCTCTATCTCTCTCCCTCTGCCCCTCCTCTGCTCGTGCTCTCTCTTTCTAAAATAAATAAATGAATCTTAAAAAAAAAAAGAGTCAACTGATTGAGCCACTCAGGCGCCCCTTTAACAGCATTAATTCTAAGTAATATCCCCTTGCATTTGTTTAGCATTTTACAATTTTTTAAAAGCTCATTATGCTGCTGTTATTGCTGAGAGTCAATATGTATAATGCTTTGCAAGTGCAGCCAGACTATCTGGGTTCAAATACCAACCCCACCTACTTACTAGCCATGTGAACTTGGGTAGGATATTTAATTTCTCTGTGCCTTACTTGCCTCTTCCATAAAGCAGGATAATATTAGTTCCTAACTCTGTTAATACACAGAAAGCACTTTGAATAGTGCCCAGAACATAGGACATGCTACATAAATATTTACTGTCATAAACGTCATTATTTTCTTCTCTTATTCTCACAATGACCTCACAGAAATATGGGTAAGAAGATAGGCTCAGAGTGGGGCTGTGACTCAGAGGTGGCCTTGGACTCCAGGGTCCTGTCCTGTCCACAGGAATAGCCACCTCCCACCCCCTACTCACTCTTCGGCCTGGATGGAGTCCACAGGGGCCACGTAGTTGCTGGGAATGTAGCCAGTTTGTCCAGAGCTGAGAGACCGGGCTTCCCACCAGTCACCCTCACTGCAGACACAGGACACCGGGGGTCAATGGCAGCCCAGCCCCCTGGAGCACTGGGGCCAGGCAGGGCCATGCGAAGGGTCAGGTGGAGACTAGCCCTGCCAGCCCCTCACCTTAGACGCGCGCGCGCACACACATGCACACACACACACGCGCGCGCGCACACACACACGCATACACACACACACACACACACACACACACACACACATATACCCCAGGGCTTTTGTCTGTTCTGCTCTCAGCCACTGAAGCTACCCCAGGAGAATTTTCCCTGCAGAAGCAACATGTCTGGGGGCATGTGGGCCTCCTGGCTTTCATCTTTGGCTCCTAAGCTGGGCTGGGGTTTGGGTGGGCAGTGGACAGCTAACTCAATCACCTCCCCACTGAAATCCTCCCCTACCCCCAATGACTATATATTTCCTTCTGGATAAAATCTAGATTCTTCAACATGGCTTAAAAAAACCCTGCAGAATCTGTTTCCACTTGCCTCTCTAGCTTCTGCTCTCTCCATTCTACACCTCATACTCTATGATCCACCTAGACTGAATGACCACTTGGTGGTTTCCAGAAGTCACATTTATTCTCATTCTCACTCTCTCTTCCTCTTTTCTCACCTCTTCCTTCAACATTTATTCATTTTTTTCTAGTCTCACCTTAGAAATCACCTCTTCCGGGAAGCCTGCCTTGATCACTAGCCTTGAGACCATATTTAGTGTTCTTTCTGGACCCATATGTCCTCATGCTCCACCTACATAGTAGCAATTACTCAGAATTGTTACTTTCCTGTATCTGTGTCCCCAGCTAGGCTGGATCTTTCTGAGGGACCAGGTAAGATTCCTCTCTGGGTCCTGCTACCAGCCCCAGCCATGTCCTGAGCCGGGTGGCCTGGTTACTTACGTGTTGTTCAGGATGTGGAACTTTTCACCCTTGGTGAAGGTGAGGTCATCCTCTGTCCGGGCCTCATAGTCATACAGGGCGATGAACAGGGTCACCCCAGTCCCTGCAGAGTCAGGGCTACTCAGCAGAGTAGGGCATGGGGCAGGGGACTCCAAGGGACCTGCACACCTCACCCCCTGAGTCCTGTTCCCCAGCCAGGCTCTGTGCCTCCCCATGGCTGCAGTGCCTGGTTCCCAAAGGCCTTTGGAGTCCAGTGGATTTCTGATTTGGGCTTCGCAACTTGGTTTCCCATGGATTCAGGGCATATGGTTTCCAGCCCATCCCTCACACCCTGGGGAGTCCCCAAGTCACCCATTCCTCCTCTTCCTCACTTGGGCCTGTCATCAGGGTCCCTCTCTCAGATGGGAACAGAGCTGTCTTCCCCTCAGACCAGGATTTCTGAGGTAGGGCTGTACATTCTCCCTCAGACTGTGCTCTGAAAGCAGGGCGGTATCTCCCACGTCATACTGGAGCCTCCTAAAGATGTTTCCCTTTCCCCCAGGTTCTCCCAGGGGCCAGGCAGTGCCCGCCTCCAGCCCACTAGACTCACCTGAGATGCTCCTGATGGCGCCTCCATCAAGGAAGGCATGGCTGGTGGACTGAGTGGGGAAGTTGTAGTTGGGGATATGGGCAAAGGAGGACCCAGTCTGGGCCTGAGTAGGGTCAGGGCCATAGCGGTCCACAGCCCCACTGCCCCTGAAGTCCCTTTCCAGGCAAACATCCTCCTTGAGCCCCGGCTCCGACTTCTTGCAGAACACACAGCCCATTCCAGGCGCCCTGCTACAGAATAGGGTATGCCTCATTCTGGGGCCCCTGCCGGATAGGCCTCCCCATGTACACATGCATGCACATGTGCACACACACACTCATGCAGGCATGCAGTTTCCCTCTCAGGGTCCTCCCTGGTGAAGGGTAAAGGTGAGGCAAGGCTACCTTTGGGTCTACCTCCCAGCTGCTGCCATATGTTTGCAGAGAAAATGCATACCCTTTGTGGGCTGGTTTTCTGCTTTGGGATGCTGCTGTGTTTATTGATAAGGTATTTTTGCCTCCTCTTGCTTCAATACATTGTGTTTTTGTGACTTCTTCAGAGGCTTGTATATGTGTGTCCTTTGTGTGTCTCTAAGTATTTGTGAGTTTGCCTGTGGATGTGTCTATGTGTGTGTAGCCTCTTGTGAATGTTTGTGTGTCTGTGTGAGTATATGAGTGTGGGTCATGTCTCTGTGCATGTGATGGCTCTGTGTGTGTTCGTGTGTTCTGAGTGTATACGTGTGCATGCTGTTTCTGTGAAAGTGTGTATGTGTGTTCCTGTGTGTGTGTATCTCTGTGCGAGTAGGTGCCTCTGTGCCGGTGTGTATGACCACGTGCATAGCCCTGTGTGGAGGTATATGTGCCTGTGTGTGTGTGTGTGTGTGTGTGTGTGTGTGTGTGTGTACCTGTGGGAGTAGGTGTGAATGTCTGTGTGTGTGTGTCTCCCTCTGTGTCTGTGCATGTCTAGGTATCGAGACATGTTTGTGTGTGAGTGTGTGTGAGGGCTCTGTATGTCTGCACCTGAAGAGTCCCTGCAGAAGGGGATCAAGGCCATTTCCTGTTGTGGGTCCAGCCTCTGGCCTCTCAAGCTGCCTCTCTGTGGCTCCCCGATCTGTTACCTAGCAACAGGGCTCTTGGAGGAGGAGGGGGCTGTGATGAGTTGTGGGGCTCAGGAAGGCCACCCCACCCCCTTTCCCGACCCTGAAAGTCCTCCGTCCCCACTCTCCCCACTCACCCTTCAGGCCCCTACTCCTGGGTCAGCAGGGCTGCGGCATGGTCCTTGGGAGGGGCCAGAGACCTGAGGGCGAGAGAGAAGGACATGGAAGATGAAGGCTCAGCCAAGGTTCCTGCAAGCCAGCTGTCAGCTTCTGCCCTCTTCAGGAAGCCAGGCCTGGGCTCGGTCCCAGCATGACTTCTGCCTCCGTTTTACTTCCCACCGCCCCTGGCAAACTTACACATCTACCCTCACACAGGACACCCCACCCACACCAACTCTTTCACACTCATATCCACCTGACACACCAACTCAGCAACACACACCAGCACACAGTCGCACACCAACACCCACAGCATACACTTGCATGAGTGTGCTCACCAACAACACCAGCACACTAACACAAACGAACTCTCACACAAGCCCAAGCTCGGATGCACAGGTACCACACGCATACAGAGGCACACGCGCTGCCTCTGAGGGTGACAGACTCCTACTCAGATACTTATCTTTTTGTGTTAGACCCACCGCTTTCATTGGATTTCTATCAAGCCATGCCCAGCTCACTCACAGCACCCCCCCCTCAGTCACCGGCTCCTAAAAGCGGGCTTTCCTCTGCATACTGCCTCTGCTCCCACCCTGGGCTCCCTAAGCCCCAGCAGCCCCAGGGTTATGGCTGGTGGCAAGGTGAAGGTGGACACCTACCTCCGGAGCTTGCTCCTATGCCCGCACCAGGTAAAGCCCCAGGTCAGAAGCCAGGGCCACCAGGATCCCTTGGGGAGCCTCCACGCGAGCCGAGACTTTCCCGAAAGCTATGTCCTCTGAGCAACAGGGCAGGCAGATCATTGAGCAAGGGCTCCCCACGCCCCACCAGAAACTCTGCCATTGCAACACTTAGAGAGGAACTGCTGGGGAGAGGGTTTCTTAAGATGTGAGAGGAATGGAGAGTGGTAGGGTGGGGCCAACCCAGTGAGCCCTGGTTTCCCCCAGAGGGGCTGAGGACAAATGTGACAGGTGTCCCCACCTTGCCTTCCTTGACTCCCAAGTCCAGTTCCCTTATGGATCTCCTCCTCCTCCTCTTCTCTCTGGGTCCTGCTCCTCCTATTGAGTATACTCACCTCTTCCAGGAAGGCTTCCTGGCTCCACCGGATACAGCTGCCCAGCCGATGGCTCTGTCACATCAGTGCCCTGATCCCTACTCTAGACTCACCAGCCCCTCTTGCTCGTCACTGTAACTGTTCTCTGGTGTGTGTAGGGGAGTGACACCCATCTGGTGAACTGCAAGGCAGTCTGGGTTGTGGTGAGAGCCCTAAAATAGCCTATGTTCACTAAGCCATCGCTGTGATCTTCACCTCAGGACCCCTCCCCTGGGGTGCAACCACTGTGTCTGAAAGGCTCCAAGACACCGAGGGCTGGTCAGGGCCAGGGAGAGAATACAGGTGGAGGTGGAGGGCATCCAGGGCCCAGGGCATGAAGGGATTTCAGGCACTGAGGGGACAGATGGGGGTAAGATGAAAACAAAGGTTACAGGGTGAGAATGGAGGTCTTCTCACGGGAAGACACCAACCCATCGCGAATGGCAAACGGCCTACACCCAGATCCACACATTCTTGGACGCACACATTACCTCAGCTACACACAGCACCTCACAGAGACTCTGTGCTCCTCTCTACACAGACATCTTCAAGGATAGCCACATCCGCACACACGGACGCCCCCGGCCCTCACCCACCTACACACACATGTGCACACACGCACCCCATACGCACCGCCTCTCCACGAGAACAGTATAGACAGGATTTATAGCACTCACTAGGTGCATGCATTAAACACTTGACATACTCGACTGCGTTTTATTCTCATAACAACACTCTGACGTATTACTATTATTGATAAGGCAACTGAGGCATAACGAGTTTTAGAGACCCGCCTGAGGTCACACACATGATGAATCCTGACATTTGGCTCCAGAATCTGAGCCACTTCTCTCCATCTTCTGGTCACAGACACGGATAATTACAGCCATTCCTGCCAGCAATCACAGAGGTACAGAGCCCCCAGAGGGACACACAGAGATATACAGAGCTCTCTCCCAGGTCACAGACCCACACAGAGCACCTCTCTAAAAGAGACACAGATTTGTACAAGCTCTTGGTCCCCACATCGATACGAGGTTGCCACTTCCAAAAATACCCAGATAAATATCACATTTTTATTTTTTTAATGCTTTTTTTAAAGTAGCCTGTAGGCTCAACGTGGGGCTGAACTCACAACCCGGAGATCAAGAGTCGCATGCTCAACCGACTGAACCACCCAGGCGCCCCCCCCACCACAACATTTTTAAGTCAGCCTAATGGGAGTCCCAAATTCTGCATGCTTGGAATGGGGTTGGGGTGGGGGGGCGGTTCAGAAATGGTGAGCCTCTGAGGAGGAGGCAGAGGATTCTGTGGGCTGAGGAAGAGCCCTGGCAGGGCGGACAGTGTGAGGAACAGGCAGTGGGGAGCAGGTCTCAGGACTTGGCACTCCCCGGCCTGCTGGGGACCAAAGTCCAGGGCTAGGCAAGGCTCTCTGGGCACCAGTATGCTGAAGGGGTTGGGGAGATGTGGGGTGAGGGGGTGGGGCACAGGGTCTGGCATCTGCATGGTCCAAGGCGTTGGGGGGGGGCACGCTGGATGTGACCACACTCACGTGGCTTTGTCAGAGGAAAGAAAGAGATGGGAGAGAATGAGAAGGCAGAGACAGAGACAGAGACTGAGAGACACAGAGAGACAAAGAGAAACCCAGTGTGGTGTGCTGGCATACTGACTCTCAAAGGGAAAAAAAAAAGGCCCTGACTTATAGCATTTGCTGATTTCCATTGTATAAATATCCCCACCATGGTTGATTTCAAGTAACCGAGGTGACTTCTTGAGCGCTGTGCTGGGAGAGATTCACACGATCAGCTCCCCAGAGCCAGTACTAGCTGGCTCCCGCAGTACACTGCCAGGAAGGAATAAAAAGAAAGAGACAGAAATGAGAAACAGAAAGACAACAGAGAGACAGAGACCAAAAAAGAGAAAGGTAGAAATTAAGAGAAACTTGGGGAACTAAAGAGTCAAAGGCAGAGGAAAAAAGGCAGAAGCAGCAGGTTGGGTCCTCTGTGCTCAGGCATCTGCAGACAGACAGCCCCTAGGACTTTCTGTCCCCGTCCACCTCGGATCCTAAGTGGTGCCACCAACTCTGCGGAGAGTGATTTGACTTCCTAGAAGTCTGGGTGGCAATAACTATTAGTCTAAAATTTCTAATTTATTAAATACTTAATGCCTGGCATTGTGCCAAGCAATTGCCATCCATGATCTCATTTAGTTAGCCTAGGAAGTAGCTTTTATTACTACCCATCTTTTACAGATAAGCAAACTGAGTCGCAGAGATCACACAGCAAGTAAGGGGAGGCTTAAATGCAACCCCAATCCATTTGGCTCCAATCCCACTCTAAGCACTGTTCTATTTTGTAGCCCTAGCAGAAGCAAGAGAACCTACAACATGGCAGGCCCTGTGCTACATGCTCTCAGTCCCCCTTACAGCCCAGAGATGGGAGCCACCAGCATTCTGGTCACTGCAGGGACCCGGGCCTGTTTATGTCCTTTAAACATCTGGTTGATAGGAGTTAGAGTTAATTTCCAGAGCTTCATCTGTGTCAAGATCAGGTTGTAGGTATTAGAGCTGAGGCCCACTCCTGGACCAGGGTGCTCCTGCCTTCCACGTCTCCCTCTGTGTGGCCCTCCCCAGCTCTGTTCTTTTACTTTTTTTTTTAAGTAAACTCTATGCCCCAGATGGGACTTGAACTCATGATTCTCAGATCAAGAGTTGCATGCTCTACCGACTGAGCCAGCCAGGCGCCCCTGTTCTGTATATTACACTGTCAGCTCCGGGACCCTCGATGAATGATATCAGCCCTCCGAGCCTCAGTTTTTGCATCTGTACCTTCTGTGCACCTGTTGGGAAGGCTTGAAAAGACGTGCCTCTTACCCAGTGTGCAGTGGCCAAATGAGGCTGAAGACCGTGAGCAGCAAAGCACCAGGACCATTAATTCAGGTCCAGAGTTCAGTTCACACTGTGCCTGTGCTCTTCAGAGCCCGCGCAGGAGGTCACGCTGTCCCTGACGAGTATACGTCATATTTCCAACCCATGGCCAAGTGAACATACCACCCCGGCCATATGGCAGCTGGCCACTCAGCGGGGAGTCTGCCTCAGGCTTAGCCCTGCTCCTCAACATAGGAGCCCCAGGCCCACCCATCCTTTCTTGAGGTCCACACTTCCCGAAGCCATGTCAGGGCTTTGATGTAGACCCAGGATGTCCTGTGCCCCCTAACCCCTGCCAAGTATCTGTGGGACCTGGAGACAGATTTAAGCTTAATTCTACATGGCCTGACAACTAGCTTGGGGAAGTCGGTTCACCTCTCTGAGCTGTAGCTTCTTTGCCTAGGAAATAGGAATATAAATCTCTACCTCATGGGGTTGCTTCTGAGCATCAAATGTGAAAGCACCAGGCACACAGCTGGTGCTCAGTGAACTTTCACTTCCGTTCCCTTCCCTTGAGGAAGGCCCCTCCGCGGCCCAGGGACAGGGAGCGGCAGGGCGGAGAAGAGAAGCTCCCAGGGTGAGGTGGGAGGGCTGAGCTTGTTTGGTCGCCTGGGGGATTTCAGAAAGAGGGAACTGGGACTTTGGGCAGCAGCAGGAAACCACCATCCTGCAAGAGTTCCGGCTACTCTTCAGGGCTCTGGGTCGGCCAGGAGCAGGGCCCAAGTCTCAGCCGCACTGTGCCGCATTCCCTCATGGAGAACGGAGCCCTCTGACTGAAGGCTTCCATCCCCTCACCCGCAGAGGCTCTCTGCCCCTCAGTGAACTCCAGTGTCTCTTACTAACCCCCAACTCTTTCATGGAGGCCTCATCTCTCATTGAACCTCTAACCATCCCACACCATTCTTTCTTGAGGCCTTATAACACCCCACCCCTAATACCCAGGGCCTCAGAAGACATACCCCAGTCTGATTCTACCACTTGTGGGCCAGGTGTGGTGGCGGCATGTGAGGGAGGGGCCCTAATCTTTGCCACACTAGCTTTATCCCCCACATGATCCTGAAGGTGTCAGCTGGATTTTCTCCACTTGTGTGGGTAAAGGTGGGTTCTCATCTGTTGCTGAGAAGTCACCCACCAGCTTCTAAGGGTCTGTAGGTATTCAAGATTTTGAGGAGATGGGAGCCATGGGTGGTCCAGGGATGCTGAGGGAATAGGAGTCTAGATTCTAGTGTGGCCAGACAGGAAGCCTCCTTCCCTGGTTCCACCTTATATCAGCCCAAATCCTCAAACCAGGTGGTCTGCTGGTCTGCTTGGTGCACAAAGGGCCCTGGCTTCCCCTTCCCCAGCTCTGGGGTCCCCCTACCCAGCCTCCCAAGGTCTGGCCACTTCCTTTGCCACATTTGCTTCAGGTGGCTGTAGAGAACACCCAAACACCCACACATATGCTCACAGGCTCATGCTCATTCACTAAACCCAAACCATACTCACAAACACTCTGACACCTCACTCACAGCTTCAGGCCGACTGGGTTCATGGAGCGCATGAATGCCACACCTCCCACAATTCGCCAGCCACCCACTCCCACTCCCCTATCTACAAGGCTACAAGGGGTCTAGTAGGGATGAGGAGGGAACTCAGGCCTCAGCTCTGGCTACTTCTTTCATCACATCGGGGGCAAGATGCTCTGGATTCCGAGTCCCTACTTTTGGCCCCGTCAGTCCTTGACTGCTGAACCTCCCTCTTCCTATCTGTGAAGTGAGAACAGAGCCCTGCTCTCCCACTACCATCACAGATGGAAGGATGCCAAAATACTCATGGTCACTGGGTGTGGTACCATAGGGGTTGGGGACAGATCTCAAACCTGCCAACTTTTCCAGTATGGGACTTCAACAGATCTACAAACATTTATTTACGAGATGTCACTTGTGTGCTGGTCCTAGAGGCCCTGACAGGCTTTCTGTACCCGCTCCAATGCTTTTGAGAAGGTGAAGGAAAGGATCCCTCCTAGGTCAGTAATAACTCTTAACCCTCCAGGACACTGCAAAAACTGCTTTCTAAACACCTGATTCTGGGGAGTTGGGATGGGGTGGGGGATGGGGGCTGAGTAGGGGCAAAGGTAATTTCCCCCCAAATTCAAATGAGGAAAATGAGGTCCAGAGAAGCCCTGTAACTTGTCAAAAGTCACACAGCAATCGAGGGCCCAGCCTGGCTAAGTCCCTGCGACTGCAGATCCTCACCCCAGGATGCCTGAACACTGAGCATCAGTGCCTTACCCCTCTGTCCAGAAACCTGCCCCTGACTGAGGACCCAAAATGGGGGCAGAAGGGGTACCAAAGGGGGCTGCGTGGGCAAGGCGCCCAACAGCAGCCAAGCGTGAAGCGCAGGGCTCTGCCTTTCCACCCTCTGGTTGCTACGGAGACAGCCTCTCCGGGCAACTGCGGTCAAAAGCAGGATTTCCGTCGGGGCTGCCAGCAATTCCCGGATCCCAGGGGGAACGTGGACCGAGACCGCCACTGGGGGCGGGAAGGGGGCACCCAGAGAGGCCCATCCCTGCTGAGGGCGGGGACTTCCCCAGGAAGCCGGGACCCACGCCTCTAGCGCCTTGGAGGAGTCCCCTCGCCATCCGGGACCCGCCCACCAGTGCGGGGGCGGGCAGGTGAGGGGGCTGCAATTTTGGCAGCCTCCCCGCCCCACCAGACCCCCGGAATTGTGCTCCACATTCTGCATCCTCCAGAAATGGTTCTCCTTGACCTCCTCCAGCCAACTCCCTCACCTGGTCCTCTCAGCCCCCCCCCCACACCTAGTTCCCCTCTTTCAGAACGCTCAGCTTCTCCCCAGACCCTCACTTTCAAGGTCCCCTCAGTTTATTCCCCAGCCCCTTTGGGAGGGTCTCCTTAGTCCCTCTTCCCTGACTCAGCCCCCTTCCCAAATTCTATTAATTTCCCTCTACAGGTTCCCTCCGTTTTTTTCCTACCAGACCTTTTTAGGGGGTCCCTTTAATCTGCTTTCCCCATATTCCTTCAGCCCCCCTCCCCAGATTTTATCCGTCTCCTTCTCCAGGTCTCTTCACTTCTCCTCTTGAGGTCCTTTTCGGGGGTGAGGTCCCTCCTCCTCCAGTTCAGCCTCCCCCCCCTCGCCCCCCGCCCCAGCCGTCCCACCGGGGCGCGGGCGGACCGGAGGCGGGGCGCCGCGCGGCCGGTCCAGCCCCACTTGACGGCCGCCTACCTGGTCCCCGGGGAGGCCGCCTCGGATGGACCCCAGGCGAGCCGGCCGGGCTCCCAGCAGCCGCCGAGTGCAGACGTTGTGGGGGACCGGGGCGGGGGGCGGGGGGGAGCTGGGGAGCTGCCGGCCTCTGACCGCCGCCCGCTCTGGGCCCGGAGGAGGAAGCCGCCTCGGACTTCTCTTATTGAAGCCCTGCGGCGGCGGCGGGGAGAGCTCACAGTCACGCCCCAGCCCCAAGCCCGAGGCGGGGAGGGGCCCCTCAGATCCCGGACCCGCCCGCTCCCACTTCCAGCCTCCCCCGGGTGACGGGGGGGGGGGGTGTTGGGCTCTCCCAGCCCTCTCCCTGCACCCCAGCGCCTGCCCCCAGACCTGAGCCCCCAGCGCAACCTTCCCAAAGGTCCCCTCCAAAGGGGCAGGTTCCTCAGCCCCAGGAGCACCTGCTGTTTTAGACTGGGTGGGTTTCAGGTTAAGAAGCAACTTTTCTCTGTCACTGAAGCGCATCCCCACCCCCTTTTCGCAGCTGGGAAAACTGAGGACCAGATGCCGGCAGGCCTTACCCAAGTTCTCCACAGCCCGTGGACTTCAGATTGCTGTCACCAGAGCCACTGCGCGGAGCCAATCACCTTGCCTTGCCTCCCTCAGGAGCCCCACAAGTGGGGGCACAGGGATGTAGGAGGGAGCGGAGCAGCCCGGGGGCCCTTCTCTCAGGAGATTGCTTTTCAGAGGAAGCAGGCCTCAGGCCACACTGAGGAAGGGGAAGCATGATAGCCAGCCCCCGCCACACACACACCCAAGATTTAGAGAAACTGAGTGTCATCCTCTAGCACAACCAGCCTATGTGACTAGGAGGGCTCCTTGACCGCCCCCCCACATACACATACCTGGGGTTCAATCCTACCTCCCACCACTGTTACTTCTTCAGCTTTAAACCAAGGACCAGGAGAATCCCTCCTCCTCTGGGGAGGAGGAGATTGTGTGTGGGAGGGCTGTTTGGTGGAGAAGTATGTGTATTGGGATATGATGGGAAGGCAGGGAGGGTGTGTGAGCACAGGTGTGTGTGTGTGTGTGTGTGCGCGCGCGTGCGCGTGTGTGATTTTAGGCAATGAAATCGATGACTGCAATTTTGTAATCAACAATTGGGACACATTTTGCAGGCACATGTGTTTCTATGTATGAGCAGGGATGTGTGTGAATGTGTGTGTGTGTGCACGCACGCGTGTGCATGCATGCTCAGGTATGTCCCAATGTGGTTGTGGGATGTAGGTAAGAATGTTTTCTCTTAGGAAGATGGAAGGAGGGACGGGGAGGAAGACGCAGGGGAGGAGGTAGAGGTGCAGGGACTTGGGAATGGTGGCCTCACCTTAGCTGGGTGGCATCACAACCACCAGCAAGCACTCCTTACTGGCTACTGGTCCACAGGTTCAATGAACAAACAAATATTTATCATTGCCTGTCAGGTGCCAGGCTTAGGGGACACAGAGATTAATGAGACTGGTCCCTGTCCCTAAGGGCTCCCCCAATCTACCAGTCTCTCTCTGTCATCCTTTAAGTTCTGGCTCCTCAGGAGGCCTTCCCTGACTGCCACCCACCCCCCTATCCCCAGCACAGTACTCAGCACCTTCTACCTGGTGACCCCTGGTTCCTGGGTTTTCCTCCAGGGCAAGGACTGACTAGGACTCTTGCCAATGCTCCCAGCACCCAGAGTACCACTAGCACAGAGAAGCACGTTCTCTGGTCATAGGAATGCATGAATCAGTCAAGGAACAAAGGAACTAACGGGTGAACAAATGAAAGCCCAATGAATAAATAATTGAAGGTAAGATGTAAAGAATGAATGAAAAAAATTCAAGAATAAATGACCGAATGAGCAAATGAATTGAAGAACAAAACTGCTTATGCTTTTATTTATTTTTTTAAAGAGATTTTATTTATTTATTTATTTATTTATTTATTTGAAAGAATGAGTGAGAGAGAGAGAGAGCATGCGGGGGAAGGTTAGGAAGGGGGAGCAGCTGGTTCCCTGCTGAGCAGGGAGCACGATGGGATGGGGGGGACTTGGTCCCAGGACCCTGAAATAATGGTCTGAGCCAAAGGCAGCCCGCTTAACTGACCAAGCCACCCAGGCGCCCCGCTTATGCTTTTAAAATACAAATTGGGGGGCGCCTCGGTGGCTCAGTTGTTAAGCATCTGCCTTCGGCTCCAGTCATGGTCCCAGGATCCTGGGATCGAGCCCCGCATCGGGCTCTCTGCTCAGCAGGAAGCCTGCTTCTCCCTCTCCCACTCCCCCTGCTTGTGTTCCCTCTCTCTCTGTGTCTCTCTCTCTGTCAAATAAATAAATAAATAAATCTTTAGATTTTATTTATTTATTTATTTGAGAGAGAGAGAGAATGAGAGAGAGAGAAAGCACATGAGTTGGGGGGAGGGTCAGAGGGAGAAGCAGACTCCCTGCCGAGCAGGGAGCCCGATGCGGGACTCGATCCCGGGACTCCAGCATCATGACCTGAGCCAAAGGCAGTCGCTTAACCAACTGGGCCACCCAGGCGCCCTAAATAAAAAATCTTTAAAAAACATACAAATTGGACCACATAAGTTCCTCACTTAAAATTCTCCTATGGCTTACCCTCCAGTTTGCTTGGAATAATAAACATAAAATAAAAGGCAATCAGAATAAAGAATAATAAAATTCAAGTGCCTTGTCATGGCCTCCTGGGCCTTGTGTGCCTTGTCCCTGTCTCCCCCTCTGGTCCCACTTGGGCTGTCTTCCTCCTCAGCTACACTGGAATCCTTCTCAGTTCCCAGAAAACATTGAATTTTGCCTCAGGGCCTTCACACATGCTGTTCCTTCTTCCTAGGACACACTTCTTGCTTTTCACAGTACTGGCTCCTGTGTATCTTTGACCTGAAGTGCTACGTCCTCAGAGAAGTCTTCCTTGACCACCCCATCTAAAGAGGTCCCCTCATTCTTGCTCTGGGCACCTAGTTTGTCTCCTTCATGGCAGTTGTTACAATCTAAAATGGTATATTTCTCAGCTCATTGCTCATTGTCTATGAATCTCTTGATCAGGTCAGGGCTCTGGCCTCAAGAGATGCCCGGCATCACTCAGGGCAGACAGGCAGAGTCTAGGACCCTCGCTCATCCATTCAGAATAACCTGGTGGTTAGGGACACAGACTCTGGGCCCGGACTGCCTGGTTTGTAGACCAAGTTTGGCTCTTCCTACCTCTATGACCTTGGACAAATTATTTTACCTTTCTGTGCTTCAGTATCTCTATCCGTAAACTGGAGATACTAGTAGACCCCATTTTATAGGAGTCCTGGGGAAAATCAAGGAGCTGTGAGACGAGTGCTTGGCACATAGCAAGTGCCATAGAAGTGTTTGCTATCATCCATTCAAACATTCAATCAAATCTCAGACCTTTCCTGTGACTTGCCTGTGCCAGGCTGGGGGCTGGGGTCTCAAATAGGAATCAGGCTCCAGTGCTTGCCTTCTTTGTGGCACAGGAGACTGGTGGGCACGGGATGAAGAGGCCACAGGAGGGGCCTGTTGAAATCCCCCACTATCCTTCTAGCTCCCTCACTCACATTTTCCCTCCAAACAATTCTGAAAATTCATACCAAAACCAAATACCAAAGTCCAGCAAGCCTGCTGAGCCCTGCCGTCCATTTCCCATGTAAGCCATCACTCTCCTCCTGTTCTGGCTTCTGTTTTCAAGCAGCCTAGATTCTGTTGTCAGTCCTTATATCCTCCTTGGCAAAGACTGTGCACTGCTCTGCCACCCTCCCCTTCCAGAATACTTGCCTGGAAATCCCCAGGCCTACAGCAAGCCAACCACCCACCTTCTCTGGGGATGGAGGAGAAAAGCACCTACCAGGCAGACAGGGTCACAACTCCCAGCCTCAAAAGGACATGAACCAGACTCAGCAATCCTCCAGTGCATTTCCTAGTAAGCTGGCCCTATTTGTCTGCCCAGAGGACCAGTTCTTGCCCTTTCTTCTGTCTTCTGCCTTTCCTCCACCTCCCTCCCCACTGGTGCTCATAAATGCCCTCACCTTTTGAGTACTTCCCACCCTCTGAAACCCCCTCTCAAGCATCATCCATCTCTCCCTCTCCACAGAATTATCCTTGCAGCATGCAAATAGGTTCTAGAATTTCCCATTTAAAAAGAAAACAAAAAACAAAAACCTTCCCTTAGAGAATTAAGCATTTATCCTGCCTTCTTAGGAGGAACTGCAGTTCATTCCTAGTTGATGAGGGAAAGCTTTTCTTTGCAGAAAAATGCCAACCAATACACGAGAAGGAATGTGAGAACTAGAAAAACCCCATTTGCAGCCCCAGTTAGATAATCAATTTAGGCAAGAATCATCAATGATGTGTGAGTGAGCTTGGGCAGCCATGACAAAATACCATAGACTGGGTGGCTCACACAACAATTTATTTCTCCCAGTTCTGGAGGCTGGAAGTCCCACATCTAGGTCTGGTGGGACTGGTTTCTGGTGAAAGCTTCCTTCCTGGCTTGTGGACAGCCACCCCCCGACGCATTCTTACATGGCAGAGAGAAGGTGAACTATTTTTTTTTTTATAAAGAAAAACAGTTTTTTATTTTTTTAAAAGATTTTATTCATTTGAGAGAGAGAGAGAGAGAGAGCACGTGTGTACGAGCCTGAGGGGCAGCCGGGGAGGGAGAGGGACAAACAGACTCCACGGGCTCGATCTCATGACCCTGAGACCACGACCCTGAGCGTGGGACCTGAGCAGAAACCAAGAGTCTGTCACTCCACCGACTGGCCAGCCAGGCGCCCTGGAAGGTGGACTCTTTGGTGTCTCTTCTCAGAAGGACCCTAGTCCCATAGGATTAGAGTCCCACCCTTATTACCTCATTTAAGTTTAATTACTTCCATAAGTGCCCTATCTTCAAATGCAGTCAACAGTGGGAATTAAGGCTTCAACGTATGAATTTGGCGGGAACACAATTCAGGGCACAGTAGATGCCAAAAACCCCAAGTGAAAGGTTTTAAAGAACAGAATGTTCACACAGTGCCGAAGGAGTCCCGCACAGCTGATCTGTACTTGCAAAAGGGACCTTTCCTTTTTAGTGGGGCGATCCGGTAGACACCTCGTAACTGGAGTAGGCTGGCACTATGTGCCTCCTCATGTGATGACGACTAAGTATACATCATCACTGAGAAGAAGAATTGCTACAGATGCTTAATCTAAAAGCAATCAAGGGGTCAGCAAACTAGGGGTCATATGTGACCCTCTGCCTGTTTTTGTGCATCCCCTGAGCTAAGAATGGCTTTTACATTTTTAAGTGGTTCCAAGAAATCAAAGGAAGGGGGTTGCCTGGGTGGCTCAATCGATTAAGTGTCGGACTCTTAATTTCAGCTCCGGTCATGATCTCAGGGACCTGGGATCAAGCTCCACATTGGGCTCCGTGCTCAGCTCGGAGTCGGCCGGTCCCTCTCCCTCTGCTCCTCCCCTACCCCCCATCCCGTACTCACTTGTTCTCTCTCTTTCTCAAATAAATAAATAAAATATATTATTTATTTTTTAAAAAGATTTTATTTGTTTATTCGACAGAGAGAGACACAGTGAGAGAGGGAACACAAGCAGGGGGAGTGGGAGAGGGAGAAGCAGGCTTCCCGCTGAGCAGGGAGCCCGATGCGGGGCTAGATCCCAGGACCCTGGGACCATGACCTGAGCCAAAGCAGATGCTTAACCCACTCAGCCACCCAGGCGCCCCTACAGTATGGAATAGTCTATGAGACAACGGGCCTGGTCACTTTAAAAAGTTGCTGTCATTAAAAAAAAAAGGGGGCGCCTGGGTGGCTCAGTTGGTTAAGCGACTGCCTTCGGCTCAGGTTATGGTCCTGGAGTCCCGGGATCGAGTCCCGCATCGGGCTCCCTGCTCGGCAGGGAGGCTGCTTCTCCCTCTGACCCTCTCCCCTTTCATGCTGTTTTTCTCTCTCTCTCTCTCTCAAATAAAAAAATAAATAAAATCTTAAAAAAAAAAAAAGGCAGGATGGGGGTAACCATTCTAAACTAAAAGAGACCAAAGAAGCATCACCACCAAACATAGCATGTGAACCTTGGTTAGATATTTTTGGAGAAAAACCTGCTATCGCAGATAGTGGTCAATGTGTTTTTCTCTCTCTGTCTCCTAGATTTTCAGCTCCACTCAGGCAGGGGTTTTATCTCTAAGTCTACCCAGCAGCTTGCAAGTGCCTGACACCTAGTAAGTGCTTGATAGACACTAGTTGAAAACAGGAATGAAAGCAGGAATCAATTTTGCTTGAGGGACAGGGATGACCTCCCAGAGGAGAGAGCGTCTGAGTGGGTTCTGAAGGATAAACAGGAGACTGCCCACAGGGGAAACTTCTGATAGAGCCCCGCTGCTCAGTGGCCAGGAATGACATTCATTCCCGGGGGCCCCAGACAGCAAGCAGAACTCTGACTCGTGGGGGGACCTCAGGCAGGCAGAGTTTCAGCTCAAGAGCAGGAAGAACAACAGTGGCCAGAACAGCTCAGGAGCAGAATGGTTGGTCTCAGGTGGGGCCAGAGTGTGAGCAAGCAGAGGAGATCCACATGTGGGCAGGGGGTGGGCCTCCATGATGATGCACACCACCGCCTTTGCACTGAGGTGCCCCCCATCTGGGGGCCTCTCTCCTCTTGTTTTGCCCAGGCTCTGCGTTCTAGGCCGGTGGGATTTTCTCCCTACTCCGAACCTTGGGCACTTCCTGTCTGCACCAGCAGGGGGCGTTCTGCACGCTTGGCCTTTTATGGGCAAGCCAGTCTTCACCTGGTGAAGAGGCAGGGCCTCTCACAGGCTGTATGACCTTCAGATAAGCCTCTGCCTGTCTCTGGGCTTCTGTTTCCTGATCTGTACAAGGACAGACGTCCAATGAGGGCTCTTCAATGTCCAGGAGTCTCTGCTTGAAGCCTGTCTTGTCGTCTTGGCCTGTATATGACCGGGGACTCCCGGAGGTCAGAGAGAATACTGGCTGAAGCCCCTCTGCCAGACCCCCGGGGAAGAGAACTGGCTCATGTCCACACAGCACAGGAGCAAGGGGGTGGGTGGGGGTGGGTGGTGCTGGGGGTGCTGGGGGTGGTGGCTGTTGGGCAGGTGCGTGCTGATACTCTGACCTCCTTCCTTGTCAAAGGCTGCGAGTTTCATTCAGGCCCCACAAGTTACTAGCTGTGTTATGTTAGGCAAGTGACTTAACAATTCTCAGCTTTAGCTTCTGCATCAATAAAACTAGAACAGTAATAGCTGTCTCCCAGGATGAGGAATAAAAGAAATGATGGCTTTAAAAGCACCTTTACCCGATGTACAAACAGTAGTCAGAAACCAGCCAGCGAGTTTGTTTGGTTTATTTATTTGTTTGTTTGTTTATTTATTTTAGAGTTTATTTATTTGAGAGAGAGACCAAGAGAGTGAGAGAGAGAGAGAGAGAGAACACGAGCAGGGTGAGGGGCAGAGGGAGAAGCAGACTCCCTGCTGAGCAGGGGACCCGATGCAGGGCTCCACCCTGGGCTCAGTCCTGGCGATCCTGGGACCCCGGGATCATGACCTGAGCCGAAGGCAGACACTTAACCAACTGAGCCACCCAGGCGCCCTTGATCAGGAGTTTTAGAATCTCTCCCCCAACCGCTCCTTACCCTAGTCCCTCCATCCTCATAAGCTAATTGATACAGGGAGAAATCATAAATACTTTCTATGTCTAAAGCATACCCGGCACATAGTAGGCACTAAAATATTGGTTAAATGAAAGATTCATTCCATAACCACTATCTCACTTGAGCCTTGAAGCAAACTGGGGAGGGGCAAGATAATGCTTTTCTCTGTTGCTAGGGTGAAGCCACTGCTGCTCAGAGAGGGAAAGTGGTTTGCCTAAGGTCACACAGAAAAGCTGGGTTTGGAACCTGGTTCCTTCGGCCTGCAGAACCCAGAATTGAGATCCCCTGCCATGCAGCCCCCTGGGGTCAGGCACTTGCCAGGCTCTGCCTGTATTCACCCTCACAGAAGGGCGACCCGGTGGGTGACACTTGGACAAGTCCAGGGGCTCGGCTCTGCTCCTTGATGGCCCAGAGGCTCTGCTCCTCGGACAGAGAGGCAGCTTGGCCTTGGCTTAGCTGCCCGTTTATCAACAGACCCATGGAGCCACAGGACAGGTGTCCCAGAGCAGGACAAGGGGAAAACCGGCAGAGTACAGGGCCTGACTGAGCCTGTGGGACTGGCTCTGGGCGACTGACCCAGCCAGGGGACTCATGACAAGTTGACCTGGCAGGTCAGGGGTATGCCCCCCCACGGCCTAGGTGCTCCCAACCTTTCGGGACTGCTACTGTGTTTCTGGTTAGTGGGGCTCTTATCCTGGGGGTTGGGGGGAGGTTTCTAGAGGAGGGCAGCGCTTGGCTGGAAGCACCATGAGGCAGGCAGTGGGATCATCTCCCAGATTTCTCCTACCAGAGGTGTTGACACTCCCCTACCCTGATGCCCAGGAGCCGTTTGAGGCTCAGGAGGACATGAGAACCAGTAGGAGCCGGATCAAGTACTTGCTGTGCCCTGGGCAGGTCTTGGAATTCCTTTTTCCCTGGGGGACAGGACAGAACATTATAGAGATGCTGGGTATCAGAGTGGGGCTGGAGTTTTCCTGAAGGGGCAGCAAGATTTTCACGGGGGGTGGAGAACTCTAATGTGAGGGAGGGCTAGAGTATTAAAGTGGGTGCAGAATATTATATGTGTTGGTATGTTTCGGGGGGATTGGGGTATGAAGGTTGGAGTGCACGTTTTAAAGTTGAGCTGGAGGGCAGTCCTCTCGGGTTCCCTCCCTCTTCAGGAGCTCTGCACTATTGCTCAGTAAACTTGCCACCACCCCCCACCACACACACACACAAACGTTGAGCTGGAGCCTCACAGCAGGGTCTGGAGTACATCAGAGATAATGGGGTATTGTACAGTGGGGGTTACAGAACGTCATTGAGGGCTGGGTTATTTCACAAGGTGTTAGAATATTGTGGGCAGTGAGGAAGACCAAGAGTATCTCAGAGGGAGGCTGGGATATTATAGAGAAGGCCAAAGTCTCCTGGGAGAAGCTGGATTATTTGAGGGGGTAGGAGTACTTCAGAGGGGGTAGAGTCCTTTACAGGCGGGGATGGGATATCTCAGAGGTGAGTGAGAATGGTGGTGGGGATGGCGTGGGGCCCTGAGGTGCCTGGGGAGCCCCCTTAGCCCTGGGTCTGCAGTCCAAGGATTCTAGGGGCATCCCTGGGAGTCCAGTCTCATGCTCTCTCCTGTCTCCTCCCAGGGCAGGTCATCGCTTCCAGTTCAGGCATAAGCAGTCCTTAGCTATGGGCTACAACGAGATGCTGGTGTCCATGGCCTTGAGAGCCAACATCCGCTGTTGCCTCCAAGTCAATGACACCAAGGAGAAGCCAGTCCCAGGGCAGAATCCTGCCTGAGCTCTGGGGCTTCCAGATAAGGGTCAGGCCAACTTAACCATTCCTCTGCCTCTGGGCAAGACTCCCTTCCCCTTTTCAGCAGCCCTCTCCTAAAAGTGGGGTTCCCAGTTGAAGTAGGAGCAGTGATGGGCACAGACCCCTCTGGTTCCAGGGATCTCTTTGCAGTCTACCCACAGTCCCTTCTGCACTGATGCGGGCTGTGGGGGGCTTGCTGATTTCCTCAGTATGGGAGCCCTGTTGGGGTGGGGGAGCCCTACTGTGTCTCAAGGCTCCAGCAGCCTGTGAGATCTGAGGCCCTTGGGTGCCAGGAGGGCTCAGTGCTGGAGAGGGTGTCTGCAGGCAGTGGGTGGAAGAGTGTGTGCCAACCCTGGGTGGCCTCCGGCCCTCGGGGGACAATTCCTGTTTGTTCTGCCATGCACGGCTTTAGCAACCTATTGGGCTGTCATTTCACCAAGTATCAGCTGGACTATTCCAACTTCTCCAACTGCTGTACACACGACACGTTCCACCTTGCAAAGGGTGAGCGGCCCCGGCTCACTTAACATAGGACAGGGCCCCAGACACCCTCCCTGCCAGAGCGTCAACATTTCTACCTTCCGTGTCCACACCCCGGCCACACACGCTGTGCAAGGAGGTGGCACAATGCTGTGGTTTCCCACCCAGTGTCAGGCCTGGGGCTGGTATCTCCCCTCTCTGAGTGTGCTATGTCTCCATCAAAATGAAGACTCTCCTCTCATCCCCCAGCAGACTGAGGCTCCCTGGGGAGGGAGAGATCCTGGGGTGGGGGTGGGGGGCTTCCTGCAGTCCTCCAGGCCTTATCAGTGTGGGAAGAAAGAACATAAATATTGTCTCTGAGACAGCTAGGTCAGCCTGGCCTGGCATATGCCCAGGCCTGGAGTCCCTGCCAGAGGAAGGAAAGAAGAAAGGAAGAGGAATCACCTTTTATTGAGCACCTATTATGTAATCAGGCCCCATTCTAGACATTCTACATGCATTATCTCCCTGTGAAGTAGAGTTGCTCTTCCTTTTATAGGGATAGGGAAACCAAGGCCAGAGAGCTCTGGAGACTTGCCCAAGGTCACACAGCTAGTGAATGAATAAAAAAAAAAAAAAAAAGCTGGGTTTTGGTTCAGGGTCTATCTGAACTGACAAACACTGCCCTCTCTCCATAACCCTGACGTGGGCCACTGGACAAATCCTCATTTCTCCAACTATTGGCTGAGTGACCTTGAATAAATTGCTTAAACTCCTGAAGCCTCGGTCTCCTGGTCTGTAAAATGGATATATTAATAAAAATCTATGTTACACAATGAACTGAGATGATGCATGTGAAGTGCCTGTTGTCCTGTATTAGTGTGCAGAGTAAATGTTAGGTAATGCCAACATTTGAAATGTATGGAAGAAACATAATCTTGCCCCCAGTTTCAAGAAAGAGACGAAGCTCTGCCCTGAGATCCCCTAGTCTGAAGGAGAGACGAAGCAAAATGACAGAAATCACTCCACTTAGGAGTTCATCAGGTCCAGGGAAGGGAGAAGGCATTAAGGAATGGACCACAAATTCCCAGCCCCAATTTGCCCCCAAGTACTATACCCTCTTGCTTGGGGTTTATTTTATAAATATTGTTTCTATGTCAGCCTTGAAAGCCTGACCCAGAGCCGGCATCTCTCAGTGCTGATTATGTTGAAAACAACATGTTTTTTGAGTATTTGCAATGAACCAAGTTTTATGCTAAAGTTTTTTGTACATTTGTACATTTGCTCATTTGATTTTCACTATGACCACATGAGCTCCTTCTCTCAGAGGCCCCCTCTCCCCCAACTCTTCCCTCTCCTCTCCAACGGCCCCACACTTGACTATCGACCTGGGGGTGTGATGTGTCTCCTCCATTAGACAATGGTCCCCCTGTGCAGGAACTGTGGGGACTATGGTTCAGCCTCATTCTGGCTCCCTCCTTTCCCAGGGCTCGGCCTGTGGAGCCACCCACAGGGACCACTGTGTCATTTCCTAACTCTAGTAAGGAACTCCAGGCTTGTTCCCTGACCTGTCAGTAAGACCCTTCTGCAGTCTAACTGAAATATTTCTTGCTACAATAAAGAATGAATTTCCTCTTAGTTCCCCAGGACAGGACCTCCGAGAGAGCCGCTGGGCAGTGCTTTCCTATATTCTTTGTTGGCCAAGTAGTCCCCATAAGAGGGGACTACTATTCCCATTTTACAGACAGGGAGAGCGAGGTTAGAGAAGGTAAGAGGTGGGTGTCTGGCACGTAGTTGGTACTCCTTTTACTCTGACAGGCTGAATGAATGGATGGATACATGAAGAAGGGGGAGGTGGAAGCAAGGTCAAGGTCACAGGTATCAATCTCTCCCCTCATCCATCTTTATTTATTTATTTATTTTTTAAGATTTTATTTATTTGTTTGACAAAGAGAGAGAGAGAGAGAGCAGGAACACAAGCAGGGGGGGTGGGAGAGGGAGAAGCAGGCTCCCCGTGGAGCAGGGAGCCTGACGTGGGGCTCGATCCCAGGACCCTGGGATCATGACCTGAGCCGAAGGCAGACGCGTAACGACGGAGCCACCCAGGCGCCCCTCATCCATCTTTATTAACAACCACAACTGTGCCCATCCCACCTTGTGCCTGGCCCCCAACCACCTGATGGACACGGTCCTAGAGAGCTCGCAGCTCTCTGGGGCCTGATGACATCCTTGGAGCTGAATAAAGGAGAAATTTTTCCTGCCAAGCATCTGGCCGGTGTGGCTCTGCTTGAGAACCTGACCTGGAAATTCCATGGTGAGGACCCATCTCCAAGTCTCTGACAGCCAACAAAGAATATAGGAAAGCACTGCCCAGCGGCTCTCTCGGAGGTCCTAGGGAACTAAGAGGAAATTCATTCTTTATTGTAGCAAGAAATATTTCAGTTAGACTGCAGAAGGGACTTACTGACAGATCAGGGAACAAGGCTGGAGTTCCTTACTAGAGTTAGGAAATGACACAGTGGTCCCTGTGGGTGGCTCCACAGGCCGAGCCCTGGGAAAGGAGGGAGCCAGAATGAGGCTGAACCATAGTCCCCACAGTTCCTGCACAGGGGGACCATTGTCTAATGGAGGAGACACATCACACCCCCAGGTCGATAGTCAAGTGTGGGGCCGTTGGAGAGGAGAGGGGAGAGTTGGGGGAGAGGGGGGCTCTGAGAGAAGGAGCTCATGTGGTCACATGGGAGGTACTCCCGGGGTGCGGCGTGGGTAACAAGAACGTGAAGATGTCCAAGGCAAGTGAGGGGAGTAAAAGGGAACCCTCTGCTGAATGCCAGGCCCCATGCTCAGCATTTTACATGTGGCGTGTCATTTCACCCATCCATCCAACAGATATTTATTGAATGGGCCAGGGACTAAGGCCACAGCTATGAACAAAGCCGACACAGTCCCTCCCCTCCTAAAATCTTGATTACTTAAAATATTAAAATCTTGACCCCAAGATCAAGCGTCTCACACCCCACTGACTGAGCCAGCCAGGCACCCCTTAATTTAATTTTTAAATAGATGATATATTCATATGGTTCAAAAAGAAAAATCTATTAAAAGCCCCCCAAATGCAAAGGCCTTAAAAGGAATGCAAAGGCTCTGCAAAATCGAGTTCCTCTCCATCCCCTTATTCCCTCTTGCACCAATCACACCCATTAGTTTCTTGGTTGTCCTTCTAGGATTTCTTTATACAAATGCAAGCATATATTTAATTAACATTTATATAGCACTTACTATGTGTCAGAACTTATTCTAAATTCTTTAAAAGATTAACTCATTTAATCCTCATAACTCAATGCTGTGAGGTAAATACTATTAGCCCCACTTTACAGAGGAAGAAAGTAGGGCACAGAGAGGCTGAATTATTGCCCAAGATTGCTCAGCTTTCTAAGTAGCCATATTAGTTTTCTAGGGTTGTCATAACAAATTACCACAAACCGGATGTCTTCAAACAACAGACATTTGTTCTCTCATAGTTCTGGAGGCTAGAAGTCCAAAACTGAGGTGTCGACCGGTTTCATTCTTTTTTTTTTTAAGATTTTATTTATTTATTTGAGAGAGAGAGTGAGAGAGAGAGCACAAGCAGAGGGAGGGGCAGAGGGAGAGGGAGAAGCAGGCTCCCCGCTGAGCAGGGGCTCCATCCCAGGACCCTGGGATCATGACTTGAGCCAAAGGCAGACGCTTAACCGACTGCCATCCAGGTGCCCCAGGGTTCACTCTTCTTAGGGGCTCGAGGGAGAATTTGTCCCACGCGTCTCTCCCAGCCTCAGGTGGTTGCCGGCAATCCTTGGTGTTCCTTGGCCTGTAGATGCATCTCTCCAATCTCTGCCTCTGTCTTCATATGGCATTTTCTTTTCTTTTCTTTCTTTTTTTATATAGGGAACTCGCATCAGTACTTTTAATTTTGATTCATATGGCATTTTCTACTGCGTGTCTGTCTCTGTCCAAATACTCCTCTTCTTATAAGGACACCAGTCGTGTTGGATTTAGGGCCTGCCCTAATCAGGTATGACCTTAACTTGATCTACAAAGACCCTATTTCCAAACAAGGTCACTTTCATAGGTTCCAGGTGGACATGAATTTTGGTGGGACATTACTCAACCCAGTATCATTCTAGAATGTGTATTTGGAACTAAGGCAGTCAGTCTGGCTTCTGAGTTTGTGCTCTTAATCACTGGTTATGCTGTCACTCAGTAAGATTATAAATACATATAAACAAAAAATCTTCAAATCCCCTTTATCTACAGTGGAATATCATATGCTTCTCTGTACCTTGCTTTTTATTATTTATCTATTTTTTTAAAGATTTTTTTTTATTATTATTATTTGACAGAGACACAGCGAGAGAGGGAACACAAGCAGGGGGAGCGGGAGAGGGAGAAGCGGGCTTCCCGCGGAGCAGGGAGCCCGATGCGGGACTCGATCATGACCCCAGCCGAAGGCAGCCGCTTAACCATCTGAGCCACCCAGGCGCCTGAGAGATGACCCTTTGTGATCTGAGTTGCAAACATGTTCCTCTAGTTTGTCATTTGTCTTATGACTTGATTTATAGTGTTTTACTCGCAAAAGTTTTTGATTTGTACGTAGTTGACTTTAATCAAACTTTTTAAAAAGATATTTATTTATTTATTTATTTATTTGAGAGAGAGAGAGAGAGAGAGAGAGAGAGCGCGTGCGCGCACAAAAGCAGGGGGAGGGGGAGGGGCAGAGGCAGAGGGAGAAGCAGGCTCCCCACTGAGCAGGGAGCCCAAGGCAGGACTTGATCCCAGGACTCTGAGATCATGACCTGAGCCGAAGGCAGACGCTTAACCGACTGAGCCAGCCAAGTGCCCTAATCAAATTTTATTGACAGCTTTTTGGGTTTGAGTCATGGTTAGACTTTTCTCAGTCTGAGATTAGATTCTCCGATGTCTTTCTCTAGTGTTTTATGGTTTTGTTTTGATTTTTTTTAATATAAATATTTGATCCCTTTGGAGCTTATCCTCAGTGAAGTACTCGATATGATGTACAGGTCTAATTTTTTTTCCCAGTTGGCTACCTGTCTTTTTTTTTTTAAGATTTTATTTATTTATTTGACAGAGCGAGAGAGGGAACACAAGAAGGGGGAGTGGGAGAGGGAGAAGCAGGCTTCCCGCGGAGCAGGGAGCCCGATGCAGGGCTCGATCCCAGGACCCTGGGATCATGACCTGAGCTGAAGGCAGACACTTAACGACTGAGCCACCCAGGTGCCCCTTGACACTTTAAATATTATCTATAGTAGTGAAGTTAGTCTTGTCCTCTCCCCACCCCACACACTCATACAGTTTCCTGGTATTCTTTTCCATTTTTTTTTTTTTTTCTGAGGGTGGTGAACCTCAGGAGATCTCGTGGGACTTATACTCTGTAAGGGAACAGACAATAAACAATAATTACATGTCACTTGGTAGTGGCAAGAAAAACAATAGAACAGATAAAAGGACAGAGGGCAGCCAGGGACGTCCCCTGGATGAGGTGGTTACACCTGAGTGAAGAGATGGAGGCCACACGGATACCTGGCGGAAGACACTCCTAGCAGGACCAAGGACAGATGCAAATGCCTGAGCCAGAAGCATGCTTGGCATGTTGAAAACAACAAGGCAGCCAAGGCAGCTGGAATGGAGTGTTCAGATGGGAGAGTGGGAGGCGATGAGGTAGATCATGCCGGCCTTGCAGGTCATAGCAAGGACGCTGGCTTTTCCTTGGAGATGGGGAGCCACGGGAGGGGACAGAGCAGCATAGTAACAGGTTCTGACCTCCCTTTTTATAGGCTGCAGTGTGGAGAACAGACTGTACAGGTGAGGGCAGCAGCAGGGAGGGCCATAGGATTTGGGATAGGTGAGTGGATTGTAACTCAGTTTCCTTGTCCGTCTCCCCCACTGAACTGTGAGCTTTACAAGGACGGGCAGTGATCTATGCACAGAGTAGGCATGGATAAACATTGGTGGGAGGAGGAAGGGAGGGAGGTTAGACTGGAGGAGGCAGGAGAGGCAGAGTCCCCTGGGGAATGGCTCTGCAAAGGCCACAGACAGTGGAGGAGCAGATGTGATGAGAGCCGGCTCCCCAGCAGGGATGAAGGCTGAAAGGGGCTGAAGCTGGGGAAGCTAGTCTTCCCAACCTGGTGCCCACCCAACCCAGGATCTGTGACCCCCACGGAGGACAGGCTATGTGCAGTTGAGGCTGGAGTTTTGCTACCACAGGGAACCCAAAGAGGGGCTCTGTTCCCCAAGGACAGAGGGTTCAAGGGTGAGGTAGCCTGGGAGAGAGAGCAGCTTTCCTGAATTCTGGCACTCTGAGGCCCTGGGAAGGGATAATTTGTCCTCTTTACGGATGGTAAATTGAGGCTCCAAGAAGGAATGGAACTCACCCAAGGTCACATAGCAAATAAATGGCCCAGCCCAGTCTCAGAGACTTGGTGTCTGTAAGACAGCTCCGTGGCCACTGCCTAATTTTGGTCTGGGTCCCTCTGCAGTTTTGGGGAGTGACTAGGTACAGAAGGAAAAGATGACTCCTAGCATTCAGCCAGCCCTTAGCTGCTGCCCAGGCACCGCTGCTGATGCCCCAGTGGGGACAGGACCCAGCTATGGGGAATAGGAGAATGGGACCCTTCAGGACTTCATGATGCTTTGAGCAGAATGGGCCTGGGAGCAGGGCAGGTAGATAAGAGGCACCAAGCTAAGGGACAGAGGAAAGAGGTTGGGCTTTGAAGTACAGCGTGGCTTTGCCACTATCTCACTGCCTGACTTTAGGTAAATAGCATCTATCCAGAAACCTCAGTTTATGCATCTGTAAAATGGGAATATCATATCTTCCTTACAGGGCTGGCATGGGGTTGAATGAGGCAACAGGAGTCCAGTGCTAGTCCAGTGGCTTTCCCCCACCTAGACTAGGGTGCTGGCATCCCTGTCCCCTGTGGTGAAAGGCTCCTAGGTGAAAGGGAACATGAGTTGTGTCTCAAGTCCCATGAGTTGTGTCTCAAGTCCCAGGCCTACAAGTGGATCCAGGCTATGGGGGATCTGGCCAGTGCTGATGCCTATTAGGGTCAGGTGAGCTGCACAAGCCCCCAGGACAGGTGGGTGGACCCTGCTCTGCACCAAGTACCTCAAAGTACTTGCTCACTCTGGGCCTCAGTTCCAGGGAATCTCTTGGGCACTGGTTGGAGGTGGGCAGGAATTGGAGCCTTCTAATGGGCAGATGGAGTAGGCGGCTTTAATAGTAGTGAGCTCCCTGTCTCTGAGGTATATAAACAGAGACTGGACAAGCCCTGGGCAAGGATTCACTCAGCAGACATTAAATAGTGGCAAGAAAGAGGGTACATGATATGGGAGGGGCTGGTCGAGGACTTCTAAACTGAGCTCTGAAGGACCAGTATGAGTTAAAGTAGGGAAGAGAAGAGTGTTTAGGTTTGAGAGAACAGGTGGTGCAATGCCTAGAGGCAAGAGAGAACCCTGCATTTTCAAGGAGCTGAAAGTTTAGCATGTCGGAAGAGTAGAAAGCAAAGGGCAGTGACTGAGTTGGGTGAGGTCAGAAGTCACCAGTCCTCATCTAAATTAAAGGGATCCATCCTAGGGGTCAGGATCCACCCTGTCCTGTGATGGTCGAGGATGAGGAGCGAGCCAGGTCTCTGAGAGAGGATGGGGCAGGGAGAGAACCATCTGTGCAAATACCTGGAGGACAGGAAAGAGAGTTGAGAGCAGCTCCGTCTGTCTAGAGCCTGGCTGGGAGAGAGCGGAGGGCGTGTGGCTGAGAGTAGAGACCTAGGTAGGGACTTGTGGGTCTTGCTGAGTAGCCTGAGGCCATTGGGAGTCACCAAAGGGTTTTACATGGTGGTGGAAGCGTGTGTGTGGGTGGGGGGTAGTGATCCAACCCCAGTAAAAACACTGAGGAAGGATGTCTGGGATGTCCTTTAAAGTCCCTGCAGGCCCTAAGACCGCGCAGAAACTCAGGGGAGTGCCGCTCTCTTAGGCACAACCTCATTAGAGGCATCTCAGGGAGGATGAGGAAGTTCATTGGTCAGAGGAACCTCAGAGAAGTCAAGTGACACCTGGAGGTGGGGTCTGGTCTCAGCTCATCACTGATTCAATGAGTCAGTTAAGTCTTAGCCCTCAGAACGTAGGGGCTGGAAGGACAATTCTGTCGTCAGAAGATAGGGAAGTGAGGCCCCCGACAGAGGTTAAATGAAATTGCTCCAGGCCACAGAGCAAATCAGTGGCAGGGTCAGGGTCAGGGAGCAGAAAACTAGTATCTACTGAGGACCCAGTATGTGCCAGTCCAGTGCTAGGCACTTGACACATCACACCATTTAATGCAGTCCGGCTCCATTCTGCAGATGAGCCGACTGAGGTGCAGATGGCGGGACTCTTGTTCCGGGTCATATAGAGATAGGGCTGGAAACCAGGTTTGCAGACTCCTTGTCCTGCAGCACTTTCGGGTCTACATTTAAGGTGGGGGGTAAGGAGGCGGGGCGTGTCCAGGAGAGTGAGGGGGAGGGTGGGGCTGTGCTTCCGGGACTTTCCTCTCTGAGGTCAGAGGCCCGAAATAGTTGCGCTCCAGTGGGCGCCCCGAAGCTTGGCCACACTTTATCTGCCCTGCCCGCAGCGGGGAGCGGTCTAGACACAGCGCGCGTCCCCTCCTCTGTCCCCTCTCCCCGCAGAGCGGCGTGAAACTCGCCAAACGCTCGGCGCGCCGCAAACGTGCCCCAGGGCGCCCCGGCGCGCTGAAGCTGGCGCAGCTGCTGCAGCGGCTACGGCGACACATCGCCGCACGCCTCCGCCTCTCGCCTCCCAGCGCAGCTACCCTCCGACGGCAGCGGCGCTGAGCGTGCCTGCCGCCGCCCCGCGCCCGCCAATTAGGAAGCAGAGGCAGCCTCCGGTCACGCCTCCCTTGTGACGTCAAGCAGCCGTCCAGGAAGCCCCGCCCAGTGGCCTAGCTTGGGAAAAGCCTGGTGCGGAGGGGGGGGGGCAGTGGATTCCCATGTGAATCGCACACATACCTGCCCTGAGAAATAGAGGCAGGGTAAATCATCTTCTAATTTTAAAATGTATTTATTCACTCAGTTGCTCTTCATCCACCTTCATCTGTCTGTCCATCCATCTGGACCATACACTCAACCATAGCTCTTGGGCGCTGTCTGTGTGCCAGGAGCTGAGCTGGGTGCTAGCGATAAATAACAATGAACCCAGTGCTTGTGTTCAGGGAGCTCGGAGTCTAGTGAGGAAGTCTGACAGTAACAAATGCTTACACCAATCATGCTTTTATTACAATCGTGATCCATTCTAGGAACATAAGGTACAGGCTGCTGGGATAACGGAGTGTTTAATTTAGACTGGGGGCTTGGGTCTCTGAAGAAGTTATATTCGAGCTGACTCCTGAAGCAACAAAAGTGTTCCAGGCAGAGGGAAGAGCTTGTGGAAAGGCATTGAGGTTGGCACACACTTGGAGGGTTCTGGAAAGGAAAAAGAGGCCAGTATGGCTGGAAAAGAGTTGGGGGAGGGGAAGCAAGTTGAGGTAAGACTCTGGAGCTTTGAAGGAGCCGATTATTTAAGACCTTGAAGACAAGAGTAAAGGAGTAGAGTTTTAAGTGTGATAGGCAGCTGGGGGAGGGCTTTAAGCGGGAAGGAGGGGGTCACTTTGTTTTGCTTTATTTTAAGATCTTTGGAGCTCTGTGTGGAGAATAGACAAGAGTGGACACAGGGAGACCCATTAGGAAGACGTTGTAGGTGACCTCCAGGACTGAGGGCAGTGAGCTAGATGATGAGAGGGGGCCATGTGGGTGGAGAGCCGTGAGGAGACTCAAGAAATAATTAGAAGATAGGATCTACAGGCTGGCTGGTTGCTGGATTGAGTGTGGGGGATGGGTGGGACCAAGGGAGATTAATATTAAGTACTTTTATTGGACAATTATTTATAGAGTCCTCTCTGGGTGCCAAGTACTGTTCTAGAGCACCTGTCAAGTTTCAAATCCTGGTCCTGCCACTTGCTAGTTGTTTACCTTAGAGAAGTCATTTCACCTCTCTCTGCCGTGATCTCTTCTTTTAAAAAAGCAAGGATCCTTAATAACATCCAAGAGGATTGTTGTCAGGATTAAATGAGTTAATATATGTAAAACCTTGGATCTGGAGGTCTGGGACTGGGCTCTGAGGCTTGGTACTTGGACTTGGTTACTTGGGAGTGAGTGCTTGGGCCTGCTTCTTGGAGTAACCAAGGCTCCATTTCTTGAGCCTGCCCCTAACCTGATTCCTTTCTCTGGGGCTTCATAGCACATGAGAAGGGTGTGACCCTACCTGTCTGCACTGTTTCCTCCACAGAAACCTCAGATGGAAGGGAAATAGAAGGTTGCTCTGGACTTCTCCATAGGGCCTTGCTGGGGCCCCTTTCTTTTCCCCCTAAGCCAGGCAACCCATACTCCCTACTCTTCTGCCCCTCCCCCACAGCCATCTGCTTAAAGGAAGTGGCTCTTTAGCTCTTCACAGGAAGCCACAGGCCTCCTCTGCCTCAACTCCCTCCAGCCACTGCTGACCCAGGCCCCCTGCTGGCCCAGGCCCCCTTCAAGGCCGAATCCAGGGATACCCTGTACCTGGCATCACTCTCTGCTGCCCAGCCAGGAAGTGTGGGGGGGTGTTCGTCTCCTTTTCATTTAGATCCCTGTGGCTCCGGTTTGGAAGAACAGGCTGTAGGCCTGGGGGTGAGACCCGATTGCAGAGGGTCCTGAATGCCCTGCTGGGGAGTTTGGAGATCTCAGCATTGCAGGACTGAGGGCCGGCAATGCAAGGGAGAGGAGGGGCAGGGATCCTCAGGAGTGACCACTTCCGTGAGCTTCAGGAGCTCGTGCTGTAGAGCAGGGGCAGGGTCTGATTCATTTTGGTCTTCGGCATCCCTTGTGGTGTCTGCCCCAGGGAGGGCTGGTGGTAATTGTGAAGCTGCTAAAGGATGATGCGGGCTGAGGGAGATTCAGAGCGGGATTGTACTGCCACCTGGTGGCCATAACAGCACATAGCGCCATGGGATGCTGGGAAGTCGGCCCTGAGAGGGAGTGACTTTCAAGGGTCTTGGGGGCCAGGGGGGCCCTTACTTTCAAGGGTCTTGGGGGCCAGGGGGGCCCTTAAAGAATGAAAGAAATCCCTATGTGAAGGGATTTTATTAAAGAGAAAGACACTTCTCACTTGAGTACTTGGGAAAGACATTCTAGGTCTAGATGAGAGTTCAACTCCTCCCCTCTTCCATTTCATAGACTAGGACACTGAGGTCCAGAGAGAAATGATGAGGACAGAGGACCTCAGTGTTGTTTTCCATCAAGTCAGTCACACAGATGGGATCTATTTTTGGACTTGTCGTAGGGTGTGGTCTCAGAATGAGGAACTGCCCTGCTGGTCTCTAGTCACCCTCATTTGTGACCAAACATGGCATCTCTCGGCGCCATCACCCACCTTAGTCACCAAAGTTGGCATCACAAGGTGGCTTTTGGCAGCTTCTAAAAATAAAATCCACTCTCAGAGGGCCAGGGTCAGACATGACTGAGAGGATTCCGAAGCATGTACTTCAGGCTCAGCAGTTTTAGAGCAGGGGATACCTCCGAGACCATAATATCCAAGCCCCCTTGTTTTAAAAATGAGGAAGCTACGGCTCACAGAAGGCAGGTAACCTGCTGGAGGCACCACCCTGTTGCTGGGCCAGGACTCAGCTTTTTGTCTCTCTGAAGGCCATTGCCAAGGAGGAGGCTAAAAGTGCATTAGCATCTCCTGACTTGTTGCATAAGTGAATTCTGGTTTGTGTTCATTGTTCTGCCTCACACTTTGTAGAAGGATGATTGTGGCCCATGATGGCTCACAAGGGCCAGGATGGGTAAAGGGAGATGGGGGCAAGGAGGGGGTGACAGGGAGGGAGAAGGGGGTCATAGATACTTTGTGGGGGCTCCTAGTTTGTGCACTGTGGGCTCCAAGGAGGTGGGAACCAGGTCTCTTCCACCACGGTGTTCTCAGCAACTGGCACAGTGCCAGACACAGACTGAGTGCCCAGGAAATGCCTGCAGAATGAACACAAGGAGTTATCCTGCAGAGACCCAAGGGATTCTGTGGGAAGAAGAGTGTCTCCTCAAAGACGGGTCATTTTCAGTGTCATTCAGCCTGAGAAGTGCTGAGGCCTCAAATCTGAAATCCTGGGGGCTGAGCTGTCTGTCTGTCTCTGGCCTTGAAGCTGTTCAAGGGAATAAGATACCAAGGGAAGGGGCGCCTGGGTGGCTCACTGGGTTAAAGCGTCCAACTCATGGTTTCAGCTCAGGTCATGATCTCAGCGTCCTGGGATCAGGCCCCGAGTCGGGCTCCACGCTCAGCAAGGAGTCTGCTTAAGGATCCCCTGCCCCTCCTCTCTCTCTCTCTCTCTCTCTCTCTCTCTCTCGTGCGCGCGCGCGCGCTCTGATTTTATTTATTTGCGAGAGAGAGAGAGAGAGAGCACAAGCAGGGGAAGTGGAAGGCAGAGGGAGAGGGAGAAGCAGACTCCTCGATGAGCAGGGAGCCCGACTCCAGAAATGATCCTAGGACCCTGGGATCATGACCTGAGCCGAAGGCAGACACTTAACCGGCTGAGTCACCCAGGCGTTCCAAATAAATAAATCAATCTTAAAAAAAAAAAAAAAAATGCCAGGGCACCTGAGTGGCTCAATTGGTTAAGTGTCTACTTTTGGCTCAGGTCATGACCAGGGGTCCTGGGATCAAGATCCGCATCCACATCCGTTCTCCCTGCTCAGCAGGGAGCCTGCTTCTCCTGCTCCTTCTGCCACTCCCTCTGCTTGTGCTCTCTCTCACTCTTGCTCTTTCTCAAATAAATAAATGAAATCTTAAAAAAAAAGACACCAAGGGAATAAGTGGGGGGTTTATGCTCCTGGGGGCAGGGTGCCCATCCTAAGGAGAAAGGAAGAACAGGGTCTGTGAGCTCCAGAAAGTAAACCCTGACTCCAAAGTCACATGATCTAGTTCCTGGTTGTTATTTGGCTTTTTTCTCTCTGCTTTATCCTTTAATCTGACAAAGGAGGAAACTGAGTCACATGAAGTGAAGGAACTTGTGTTAGGTCTATAGGACTCCAGAGGAAATTCCTAACTACTATGCTCCACTGTCTTATTTGAAAACCCCAGCCTCATCTATGCTGGAGAATGCTGAGTAAGAGGTTAAAGCCCTGTGTTTACTCAGACCAGTGTTAAAGGGGGTTCAGCTCCCCCATTCTCAGGCCTACATGGTAGTGACAGTGGGTACTACTAAGGGTCCCCGAGAGAAAGAACAAGAGATCCAGTCATTCTTCCCATGACTATTGGGGAAGGTGAAGGGATAGATGAGAGGAGACTGACCTCAGGTTCAATTCTACCCACATATATTAGCACCTACTGTGTGCCAGGCCTGTGCCAGGCATTGGAGAGGAGAGAGAAATTAGAAACAATGCCTTCCCTGAAGGTGTTGGGGGATATACACTATGTCTCTGGGATGTCAACCCTATAGACAAACTGGGGTGCAGGCCTCAGTAGAGTGTGATGCTTGAGACTCCGCCTCCCTCTGGAGGCAGAAGTCCACTCTCTGCCCCTCTGTGGACGGCCCCAGCCAAGACAGGACTCAGCTGAGGCCCCTGTGGTGCGTATTGGCTCAGGGGACTCAGCCCAGCTTTTGCTCCTGGACACAAGCCATGAAGAGAGTGTGAGGAGCAGGTGGTGTCTCTCCCACCTATGAACCTCTTCCACGAGCAGTGTTTCTCTGGGGCCTGGGGCAAGCCAGCTGAGGCACACAATTGCCAGCCACAGAGATGGCGTGAGATCTGGGGGCAGGAGCGGGCAGGATGGGACCTCTTACCCACCCTCCCACACACATCGGTAACTGGAGAAGAATGTCTGGATTATAAGTGGGGTGGGGCGGGGGAGGCCTGAGCACAGCTGCAATGGCCCTTTTGTGACCAGCTTTTGTGGTTCACACATGACCACTTCCCAGGGATGCAGATCTCCACAGGAGGCTGGTCTGGCGTGGAGGCTGGTGTGCCCACTCAGAGACCGGAACCCTGGTGCTGGCACCAGCCCTGTCTTCACTGCCATTTGATTTCTGGGACCCCTATGCAACCCCACCCCACCTAGGTCCAGGCACCCTGGTTCACCTGGCTAGGCCTTGCTAACTTTGGATCTCCCCAAAGGTTTGGGTTGGCCTTTCCTTTCCATTCCGAAGGTGTAAAGGCTCCATACGCGAACTGTCCATTTGATTCCCCAGAGTTCTTGGAGGGAAGGAGACCTGGCCCGAGCCATGCCCTCAAAAAGCTGGTGTTACACACTTTCCCCAAGGAAAAGGTCTGGCCTTATATTCTCCATCTAAGGGAGACCACTCTGTGCTTCTTCAGAGAATGGAGATCAGGCTTCTCCATCTCTGCCTAATCAGAAAAGTAGCTGGAAGCTTCTCCCACTGAGAACAGACTGAGCTCTGCCTCCCCAGGCACCCTGTGAAATCGAGCCTGAGTGTTCACGCTGTGGCAGGAGGCTCTGCTGGGAAGGAATCCCAGAGGAGGGGATGTCTCAGCTGGGTTATGAGCTTCAGAAGGACATTTGAGGCAGAGAGAACAGCACGTGCTGAGGCCCAGAGACAAAACCACCTGGTTGTGCTCCAGGAGCTGCGGTTGGCTCCAGGGGAGAAGGGGTCGGAGGTGTGTGGAGAAGGCAAGTCGGAGCCATATCTTGTTGGGCTTCTCACAGTAAGGGTGACTCACAGAAAGGCAAAGCATTTTCTTTCTTTCTTTTCTCTTTTTAAGATTTTATTTATTTATTTACTTGAGAGATAGAGCAAGAGAGCACAAGCAGGGGGAGCGGCAGGCAGTGGGAGAGGGAGAAGCAGACTTCCCGTGAGCAGGGAGCCCAATGCGGGGGCTCGATCCCAGGACCCTGGGATCATGACCTGAGCCAAAGGCAGATGCTTAACCGGCTGAGCCACCCAGGTGCCCCAGGGCAAAGTGTTTTCTGATTGAATTTTATTCTGTTTTCACTTAGGTCACTGATGAGTGTGACAGAGAAAGCCCCGGGCTACAGTTGGAAGGAGTGGGTTCCCGGCTGCTGCTGGCTACTCCTCATCGTCCACCTCCTCCTTGCTGTTTCCGAGGAATTTGTGGACAGTGTAGCCTAGAAAGGCACCAACCTTGCCCATGAGGGCACTGCCACCACTGGTCCCTGTAAAGCAAATAGAGCCAGGTCACTTGGGGCCCAGGCGCCAGGCCCGAGAATCCAAATGCCTGGAAACCATTAGTGAAGTCCAGCTTCTTTTCCAGTTAGAGAAACAGGGGCCTTAAGAGGGGACAGGACTTTTGCAAAGTGAATCCTAGTTCCCCCTTGACTTGCCATCTCCAATCAGAGATGTGTTTCAAGATGGAAAGTACACCAATAACAGCTCATTCTCTTCACATCTGCGGTGAACACACCGTGTTATTAATAATGCTCCCAACAGCCACCTCAGTGGTGACCTCCCTGTGGGGCCTGGGGGCTTACAAGTAAGGGATTTCATCCTCCTCACAAGCGTGTGACATGCACAAGCATCTTACAGCGCAGGCCTGTTCCTGGCCTTGCCCACACCCTTCACCTCCCACTGCTGGGGTGTGGACTGATCTGTGTCTTCTCTTCTGCCCCTTCTGAGAAAGACTATATTCTTTTGGGCTGGTTCTTTGAGCTTTTGTCATCCAGAATTGAGAGCAGATGGAAGATTCAGGAAGGCAGAGAGGAGTCTGCCAGGGGCAACTTTTCTCTAGGATTTTGGAGGCCTCAGAGAGAGAGGGAGGGAAAGAAAAAGAAAGGGGTGGAAGAGAGAGAGAGAGAGAGAGAAGTGAATGCGTTTCTTTTAATTAAAAAAATTTTTAAAAATTTTAAGTATAATCTTTACACCCAACATGGGGCTCGAGCTCACAACCGGGAGATCAAAAGTCACATGCTTTACCAACTGAACCAGCCAGGCACCCCTCTCCACCACCTTTCTTTGCCAATCTGGTTCTCTGGGATTGAGCAGATTCATAAAATGTTATATTGAGGATGGCCATCCCTGTTAAAAGATGAGGAAACTGAGGCTTGTCGTGACCTGGCCAAAGCATCAGTGAGGCACCTGGCCTTCGTGGTTAAAAGCGAGGCATAAGACCAGGTTCGAATCCTGACCTTGGTGCTAATTAACTGGGAGAACTCGAGTAAATTACTTAGTCCCTCGGTGCCTCAGTTTCCCCACTGCAGGATGGAGATTGTAAGAACACCCGACTCATAGAGTCACCTGACCCTGGCGTCCCCGCCCGAGGGCCCGGCCGCCCACTCACCGAGGCTCTGCAGCGTGGCCACCAGCCCCCCGGCGGGCACCCCGCCCCCGTTCGCCACGGCCGACCAGCTCATCAGCGAGGCGGCCACCGAGTTGGCGGCAATGCCGGTGCTCATGAAGCCCAGCGCGGGCAGCCCGGCGGCCAGGAGCCCTGGAGGAAGAGGAGGGGATGAGCAAGCGCCCGCAGCAGGGGCCCGAGCCGCGCCCCGCTTCCCGAGCTTTGCGCTCTCTCAACGCACCTCCTCCGACCGCCATGTAGGTCAGCGCGCCCCAGAACCCGGAGTCTCCGCCTTCCGAGCCTTCTTTTCCCTCTTGTCGTTTGCCTATCGGGAGGGGACAAAGTGGAGCGGGGAGAAGGGCTCCCTACTCTGTGCCTGATGCTCAGGACCACCCCCATCCTTCCATTTCGGGGAGCCTCCCTGAAGGGAAGAGACTTCACCCAAGGCGCCGTGTCTGGCGCCTACCTGGCACAGAATACCCTTCGGTGGAACGGAGGAATTGACAGGTGGGGATTCGAATCTGGGACCCTGGCTACAGCGACCAGGAGCTGGCCATCGTAACAGGCCTCCTCGTCTTGGAACCAGGGACCCTGAGACTCTCCGCCGGGATTCTGAAACTCTCCCACTTCTGAAAATTATCCCACAGGCCTCCCTGGTGCGGGGATCCTTACCTGCTTGCGCCCCGCGGCCGGCGAAGAGTAGCAGGTAGCACAGGAAGAGCGACACCGCCTCCTGCCGCATGGTGGCGCCGCGCGCGGGCTTTGTCACTGGCCCAGAGGAAAGGGAGAGGGAGAAGGTCTGCAGAGCCCTTTTGGACCCGCTCGGTGGTTTTCCCCTCCTGTTCCGGCAGGAGTCCGTAAAAAGCAGCGAGGTGCTCTGGGTTGAACCCAGGACCCTCCTAAGGAGCCGCGGGCTTTCAATTTCCCCGTGACAACAACACTCACACAGCAAATTGTGCAGCCTAGACACACGCTCAAGCCTGTCGGAATTCAAACCTTACGCTCTTTCCACTATAGCACAGAATAGGAAAATACATATGCCCCCAAACTCACCTCTAATGTGATCTTTGTCAGCTCAAGGAATTTTCCTTGAATTAAAAACGACAACCTCCCATATATTGAGGACTTAGCACTTTATGACACAAGGTCATTTATACCCATAACAACCCCATGGGGTAGGTACCATTGTTCTCAACCATGTGTTATAGATAAGGAAGCTGAAACGGGGAGAGGTTAAGTAATATTCCTAAGACTGCCCAGCTAGGAAGTGGCAGTCAGGATTTAAACCCACAGTCGACTGATGCTCAAACCCACACTTCCAGATCCAGATAACTTCATCTATCCTCAAAGATGAACTCACTGTCACCTTAGATCCTACATTAAAGGGGTTTCAGAAATCGTCCAGTCCTTTGGGCAAGTAAGGTAGCTTGATCTCCATTTTACAGATGACAAACTAAAGCCCAAAGACGTGAAGTGCCAGGGTTAAGGCCACATATTGCTGAGTTGGTACCTATAATCCAAGTCTCATGTCTCTTGGGGTTTGGTACCCCAAGCCCCTAAAAGCCCCCAACCCATCTCCTGGGACCAGTCCTAGTCCAGGGCACTACAAGGGACCCAGGGGTATAACCTCCCTGAGGAATGGGTATCCTGGCTCTCGGGGCATGAGGCTCACAGGCAGGCAGCCTGGCAGAGGTTAGCAGCTTGATATTCATACTTTCTAGCTTCTGGGTTTACCTTGGAGGAGGGGAGAAGAGGAATCTTCCTTTCCTTCCCGGAGCCTGATGTTAGATGGGAACAGCAGTGAGGTAACAGCTCTCCGGCTGGAGGCTGGCTTTTTGTAATCACATTTGGACAGCCTCCCCCAGGCAACCAACCAATCCTCATCTGAGTTTCCATTTCCTGGACTCACCCTGGGTTTTCTTTCCCCTTTCCTCCAGCTCTGCTTGGCGCTGGCATCTCTGCTATATCCACTGGCAGAAACATGTAATTGAAGCCAGGGACTTTCTGAACAGCTAAGAGTATTCAAAGCAGATCATGCTAGAGTGGGATCCACGACCCTGCTGGGCTTCTTGAAGCCCAACCACCAGCTCCTCTCAGGATGCAGAGGCCTTTCACAATTCAATTCATAATAATGCCTACCATTTATCAAGCACTTTCTGCACAGCAGGACCTATGTAAAATACCCTATATACATGATCTCTTTCCTATCCCACAACAGTCCTGCAAAGTATCATCTATTGTTTATAATCCTCATTCTGCAGAGGAGGAGATTTAAGCTTGTGGAAATAAAGTCATTCGATTCCATGTTTTCTCAGGCTGGCTGCTTCTGAGTGATGGCATATGGTAAGACCAGTGAAGGCCATGTACGTGAGGCCATTAGCACACATCCTTTGCCATAAAATGGGTCCTCTGGTCCTGGTAAATGGATTGAGCATTCTTTAAACCTTTGGATAGTTATGCTTGAGAAGCACTATGGGTAAGAAACGCAACGCATGTTTGGAGTACATAAACAATTCTAGGGGCATCTGGGTGGCTTAGTTGGTTGAGCGACTGCCTTCAGGCTCCAGGTCATGGTCCCAGAGTCCTGGCATTGAGTCCCACATCGGGTTCCCAGCTCAGCGGGGAGCCTGCTTCTCCTTCTGACCCTCTCATGCTGTTTCTCACTCTCTCTCTCTCTCTCTCTCAAATAAATAAATACATAAATAAATAAAATCTTTAAGGAAAAAAAAAACAACAATTCTAGTAAGAATGAATCATTGCCTTCTCCAAAGTGGAAAGGGGCTGATATAACTGACCTGCCACCAGGTGGCTGGCGGTTCTCCCTGATACACTGCAGCCTACTGTTGGCTGCTTGGCTATTTGTTGGCGGTTGTTAGATTAACTTTGGAGAAGGAGCCCAAGTTTCGGGGTCCATTCATAGCCTCCATCTTTGCCACCATGACCATTTTTTTTTATGGATTTTTTCCCCCAAAGCGATAGAGTTGCTAAGTTCAGAGCCTGGTTGACATTCACAATATGGGACATATGACTATCTGGCTGGACAGCCTCCAGCCATGTTGTACCTTCAGGATCATGTGATCCACTGGATTTAGGTTAAACTCCATCTATCACCTGGCCTCTGTTAGTCCCCACTCTAACCAGAAATCTATGTTGGTATTTTGTGTCTCTTAGTTTCTGTGTCAGCTCAGACTCCATGTCTTTAATAATCTTTGAAAATTGTGAATATTCTTCTTTTTCCAAAGCACAGTTACCTTAGTAAATGGCAGCAGATCCCTTTGCGGAAGGATTGGAGGGACATTTACTCTATGTAACTATGTATCATTCACTGCAGAGTTGTTCCTTAATGGGGCATAACCTGTCCTGCAGTCACAGTGTTCTGGTTATATGAACTTAGATCTAGGGTCTGGATGAGGGACTGTGATTTTCCATTGTGGCAGCTAATGTCAGTCTTCCACCTATCAGCTCTTGATTTTTTTTTAAAGATTTTATTTATTTATTTGACAGAGAGAGAGAGAAAGCACAAGCAGGTGGAGTTTCAGGCAGAAGGAGAGGGAGAGGGAGAAGCAGGCTCCCCACTGAGCAGAGAGCCTGATGCAGGACTCAATCCCAGGACCCTGGGATCATGACCTGAGCCAAAGGCAGACGCTTAACCGACTGAGCCACCCAGGCACCCCTTGATTTTTTTTTAATATAAAAGTCGAGGGGAGGGGGGTGGGGGGATGGGTTAGCCCGGTGATGGGTATTAAGGAGGGCATGTATTGAATGGAGCACTGGGTGTTATACGCAAACAATGAATCATGGAACACTACATCAAAAACTAATGATGTAATGTATGATGACTAACATAAGATAATAAAATAAAATTAAAACAAGCAACAACAACAACAACAACAAAAAGTTGAGAGGGGGCACCTAGCTGGCTCAGTCAGTAGAACGTGTGACTCTTGGTCTCGGGGTTATAAGTTCAAGCCCCATGATGGGTATAGATATTCCTTAAAAATAAAATCTTTTAAGCTATTTTTTAAAAAGATTTTGTTTATTTGAGAGAGCGTGCACTCATGAGAGTGGGGGAGGGGCAGAGGGAGAGAATCTCAAGCAGACTCCACGCTGAGCATAGAGCCCAATATAGGGCTTGATCTCATGACCCTGAGATCATGACCTGAGCTGAAACCAAGAGTCGATGCTTAACCAACTGAGCAACGCAGGTGCCCCAAAATAAAATTATTTAAATAAATAAATAAATAAATAAATAAATAAATAATAAAAATTGAGGATTACCCAGTCAGCTGTCCATCCATCCCATCCCCATAGTCAACTTGCCACAGATCCCTGCAGATCAAGGCACCCTCATTGTCACTTTGGCCTTGCTGCCCATGACACTAATCATACTCACCTGGCCTTGGATGCTACCTCTGCCATTCTGGAATCCCAACATTACTATTGATATTAGGGATGCCAGTTCCATGGCCGCATCTCTTACTCTTCATCTCGGCCTACCAAAGACAGATACCACTGAGCTACTCAGAGATGCTGATATCCATTTCTCAGTGAATACCTCATTGCTTCAGTAAAGAGAGTGTCCTCTGGGCCCTCCTAGAGAACATAGTCAGGTGCTGAGTTTTTGGATTTTCCATTCCCCCCTCCTTGAACTTTCCAACCTCTTCTTAAGTACTCTACCGTGGAAGTTCTAGCATCTTGACCTCATTTATTGTAGGCCACCATCCTGCTTTAAAGAACCATCCTTGCAAAGTTTTAAGACCATATTTCAATTATTTATTGCTGCTAACAACCCCCCCCCAAACTTAAAGGCTTAAAACAACCGCAATTTATTATTTCTCACAATTCTGTAATCTGGGTTAGGCTTAGTTTGTTGTGCATATGCTTTATGTGGTATTTACAGGTGTTTGTAGGAGAAGAGATGCCCAAGATGTCCTTTTCACTTACATAAATGGCACTTCAGCTGGGATGGATGGAACACGTGTGGACTGGTCAGTCATCTCCTTTTTTTTTTTAAAGATTTTATTTATTTATTTGAGAGAGAGAATGAGAGATAGAGAGCACGAGAGGGAAGAGAGAGGGAGAAGCAGACTCCCTGCTGAGCAGGGAGCCCAATGTGGGACTCGATCCTGGGACTCCAGGATCATGACCTGAGCCGAAGGCAGTCGCTTAACCAACTGAGCCACCTAGGCACCCAGTCATCTCCTTTTTTAAAAGATTTATTTATTTGAGAGAAATAGAGAGCACATGCACAAGGGAGCAGGGGCAGAGGGAGAGGGAGAGAGAATCCCAAGCAGACTCCATGCTGAGCATGGAGCCCGATGTGGGGCTTGATCTCATGACCTGAGCTGAAATCAAGAGTTGGATGCGGATGCTTAACTGACTGTGCCATGCAGGTTCCCCAGTCATCTCTCTTAATATGGTGTTTCTGCATGGCTAACTTGTACTTCCTCACAGTGTGAGGGTCTCAGTGTGCATCTTACATGGTGGCTGGCTTCCAAGAGGGAGGAAATGGAAGCTGCCAGTCTTCGTGAAGTTTAGGTCTGGAACTGGAACAATGTCCTTCTACCATATTCTGTTAGTTAAGGCAAATCACAAGACCAGTCTAGATTCAAGGAGAAGAGGAAAACAGTCTCCATCTCTTGATGTGAGGGGTGGCACGTATATAGAGGGAAGGAAGAAATCGATTGTGACCATCTTTGGAAACCATCTACCGGAGACAAGGTCTAGCTATCCTTTTTTTAAAAAAAAGAAACATTTTTTTTTGTTTAAAGATATTATTTATTTATTTGAGAGAGAGAGAGGGGAAGAGAGAGCACAAGTGGGCTGAGGGGCAGAGGGAGAAGCAGACTCCCCACTGAGCAAGGAGCCTGTTGTGGGACTTGATCCCAAGACTCTGGGATCATGAGCTGAGCCAAAGGCAGACACTTAATCAACTGAGCCACCCAGGTGCCCCTGAGATCTAGCTATCTTTGCAAGAATATTGAAGACTGGGATGCCTGTCTGGCTCAGTGGAGCATGCACTCTTGAACTTGGGGTTGTGGGTTTGAGTCCCACATTGAGTATAGAGATTACTCAAAAATAAAATCTTAAAAAAAAAAAGAATACTGAAGCCTGAAGTATGGGACAGTGGTCCATGATGATGAGATCCCTATTAGCCAGTCTTACATTCTGCCTTGCCTGCCCCCTCACTGCCATGTCTAAAACTCCCAAGATCTCTCCCACATATATTAACTAGGTTTTTTGATTCCTTTGATGTGTAGCTTATTTTTCCCAGGTCAGGACTTAAATTTCCCCACTCAGGATTTGCTGGGAACTGACCCTGTTTATTTGAGGAGGTGATGGGAGCAGGTCTTGAGGAGAATAAATGTCATCTTATGATGTGCCTGCTTCCTGTGAGATTAGTGCATAGTCTCAAGGAAAAGGGAAATTGTTCTTCCTTGGCAAGAGGTCAGGGGCTGCTCTACCCCCCAGGAAAACTCAGGAGAATTTATGAGATAAAGATTCTTAGGTTTGTCTGCCCTAATGTCCCTATACCAGGTCTCAGGGTCCTACTCTTTCCCTGTCAGGACCTTGACTCTGACATAGGAGATCTACTAAAGTTGTACAATTAGAGTCCCTTGCAACTGCCACTTATAACCTGCCTGATCCTGGATGTGGTTTTTTGTTTTTTGTTTTAGTCTTCCCTTCACCACAAGAGAAAGCTTTCATCATTGTTGCCAACTGAAGGCCAAGGTAATCACTCCACTTGCTACCAGCAATGAGATCCCTATTGCCTTCACATAAGTCAGAAGAACAACCACAGAATCATATGCTGAAGGTTTGTTTTCTGGGACCTCTTCTGGTACTAATTGTCAGCCTCTGTTCCCTAGAAAACAGAGTCCAAATCGAAGGTTGTATGCTAATGTTTTCTTGGGAGTTGCAATCCCCACAGCCAGGGGGAAAGAGAAATGAAACAGAGAAGGAAGGAAAGAAATACAAGCTAGTGCATTACTTTGCTGGCCAGTCCCACAAAAATCCAAGCCAGTTGCTCAGTCACATGGGATCTCTTCAAAGAGGTGACATAGAGCCACTGTGTCTCAGAATAGTCCATAAGAAGGAAGAAGAGTGAGGAATTTATCTCTCAACAATTTTTCACTTTCTGGTCTCCTGGTCACCAACAGGAGTTTGGAATTATGTGAATTCATTCCACTGGGCTGTTTCTGGGCAAGTGAGAGCCTTCATGGGTCCAGTTGGGTCAGACATGAGTGCCAAAGCTTCTGTGCTTTCCACTACAGCAGCCTTCATTGAGTTCATGCCAAGGACTAGCATTTGCCTCCCCACGATGCTGAGGAATCCAGTAACATTTGGTGATGAGGCAAGGATATGGACTGCTGGAAGACATCTAAAGTGAGTCTGGGACAGTGAGAATAAAGACTGGCATTTACTTAGAGAGAGGTGGGAAGCTACTGGAAGGATCTGAGCAGAGTGACATGTCTGACAAGTTTTAGCAGGATGACTCTGGCTGCCCAGGAGTCGATTGCAAAAGTCCAGGTGTATCCATCAGGGTTCTATCAGAGAAGCAGAACCATCAGGAGTGATATAAAACGAGGGACTTATTATAGGTATTTAACCTGATACAATTATGAGGGCTGGTTAAACGGATGACAGAGGTTGTTGCTTGTGTATCTGGTGTTGGGCTAGAAGTCAACAAGGCAGTTCTGAGAGGATGGGTATTCTGAAAGATGGACATGAAGTGGTGGATGTCAAGGTCAAATAGTACTTCCGAAGATGAGCTGGAACCCACGAGGACAAAGTAGATCTCCCGTTGGTCTCTCCACACCTTCAAGCCTCCAGTTTTGACACCCAGCAATAGAAGCTGCCCTTCATTGACACACACGCTTCAACCTGGAGTTGGAGAAGCAGAAGGCAGAGAACCAGGGGGTTGGGAGGAGCTGTGGGCCCAGTTGCTGCCTTACAAGGACAAGGGGAGCCAGCAGGTCAGGGAAAACATGCATGAGCTATGGCAGCATCTGACCCTGTATCAACCTTCCAAGAGTAGGCATGGCTACAGCCTCACTTCTGCCTCCAAATCCTGCCTAAATCTTCCTCTGTGGCAAATTCTCACCCAAAACTACACGAGAGGGAATTCTGGGAAACATAGTTCCAGCTTAGCTAAATTGACAGAATACAAATTCCAGCACACCAGGTAAGAAATTAGGGTGGCTTGACCTAGAGTATTGGCAACAGGGGTGAGAGAAGTGCTTGAACTCTGGAGGTATCCTGAATATCGCTCACTATCTGAATCTGTTTGCTTTCTAAGCTTGGGTGGTGAGTTCTGATGCAAAAGTCGCATGTGTTGAGTGAAAACCAAATGCCCACCACTCACATCTATAGAGCCTAGGACAAAAATATAAATAGAGGTGCACCTATTACATCTAAATATTTAAAAACTCCAAATGAAGACACACCTATCATTTAAAATATATTCTAGCTTAGGGTGCCTGGGTGGCTCAGTTGGTTGGGTGTTTGGGTCTTGATCTCAGGTTGTGGGTTCAAGCCCCATGTTGGGCTCCATGCTGGGCGTGGCGCCTACTTAAAACTAACTAAATAAATAATAAAATAAAATATAGTCTATCTTTATACCTTAAGTTTACCTTCATAATGACAAAATAAAAAATATGTGTAGATCTATAACTTCTATGTGACTGAAGGTCTATCAAAATAAATGGATTTCATTATCATACTACATATCTGGGTGTTACAGTGATGGACTGGAAATATTTGGACAAGGAATACAAAAATATATACATAATTAATAAATTATTATATATTTATTCCATATAAAAGAGAGAGAAAAAAGTGCTGGCCTGTAACTCACAACTAGACCATGTTATTGAACGTAAATGATCTCACAGAATACCAATACTCAGTTGGTTACATGTTTACTCTGAGACCATGATAAAATAAGACAAAACAAGGCCACTTTATATTTTATCTTAGCACAGATAACAAGGTCACTGTGCCTCCCTCAAAATATCAAGCTATCCTTCCCCCCTTAGCTAAAATGAGTGACTGCTATCTTTTTTAAAATTTTTTATTGTTATGTTAATCACCATACATTACATCATTAGTTCTTGATGTAGTGTTCCATGATTCGTTGTTTGTGCATAACACCCAGTGCTCCACGTAGAACGTGCCCTCCTTAATACCCATCACCAGGCTAACCCATCCCCCCACCCCCTCCCCTCTAGAACCCTCAGTTTGTTTTTCAGAGTCCATCGTCTCTCATGGTTCGTCTCCCCCTCCGACTTACTCCCCTTCATTCTTCCCCTCATGCTATCTTCTTCTTTTTCTTTTTTCCTAACATATCTTGCATTATTTGTTTCAGAAGTACAGATCTGTGATTCAACAGTCTTGCACAATTCACAGCGCTTACCATAGCACATACCCTACCCAATGTCTATCACCCAGCCACCCCATCCCTCCCACCCCCCACCACTCAGCAACACTCAGTTTGTTTCCTGAGATTAAGAATTCCTCATATCAGTGAGGTCATATGATACATGTCTTTCTCTGATTGACTTATTGAGTGACTGCTATCTTAACAATTAATTTTACCCTGTGCTAGTCTCGTCTCCCTACAGATAAGATTTATGTATTGAGATTCCCAATCATAGAAATGCCCTTGCTTTCTGACATCCAGAGAGTGAGAGCAAACCCTCCCTTACTATCTTAGACTTTCCCCCAAGTCATTCAACCCTAGTCCAGATCCTATAAGAGGCTGTAACACCCATGATTCCCGGTGTGTCTACTCTCCCTCACCACAATATGTGATAAATCCAATTTGTTTATCTATAGGTATGTTTCTGGTGGTCTTTGGCTGAAGAGCATTAACACATTTAGAATATATTTTTCTTTTTTTTTTTTAAAGATTTTATTTATTTATTTGAGAGAGAGCGAGAATGAGAGATAGAGAGCACGAGAAGGAAGAGGGTCAGAGGGAGAAGCAGACTTCCTGCTGAGCAGGGAGCCCGATGCGGGACTCGATCCCGGGACTCCAGGATCATGACCTGAGCCGAAGGCAGTCGCTTAACCAACTGAGCCACCCAGGCGCCCCTAGAATATATTTTTCTTGACTTTTTTTCACCAAAATCACTAACCTTCCTTTTTTTTTTAAGTTTGTATTTAAATTCCAGTTAGTTAACATACAGGATAGTTGCACCTTTTGTGCTCATGCTCAGCTCCTGGAAGTCCCCTTGTGGCCTCTCCTATTCTGTTAGCCCTTAGAGGTGGCTCTGAACATGTGGCTGTTAATCTTCTGGGGTGGCTCTTATGGTGTGGTCAGCATCTGCTTTGTACCTCCTCTATCATGCCTAAATAACCGCCTAACATTAGTTTCAGCTGTACAAGACAGTGATTCAACACTTCCATACAACACCTGGTGCTCATCACAAGTGCACCCTAATGTTTCCTTTTTTTAATATTTTATTTATTTGAGAGAAAGAAAGAGAGCGTGCACGAGCAGGGGGAGAGGCAGAGGGAGAAGCAGACTCCCCACTCTCCAAAATATTTAAATCATCTATTAAAAATAAAAAAGCAAACTATACACATTAATATAATGTTTAAAATGAAAATTTAAGGGGCACCTGGGGGGCTCAGTCAGCTGAGCATCTGACTTTTGATTTTGGCTCAGATCATGCTCTCAGGGTCGTGGGATCGAGCCCTGCATCCAGGTGTGCACTCAGTATGGGTCTGCTTCTGCTTCGGATTCTCTCTCTCCCTCTGCCCCTCCCCCAACTTGTGCGCTCTCTCTCTCTCTCTCTCTCTCTCTGTCTCTCTCTCTCTGTCTCTCTCACTCTAAGTAAGTAAATACTTAAAAAATAAAATGATAAAGTTGATGTATTTTGGTTTTGAAAATTCTATCAAATCTTACTAATTTTTAAAAATAAAACTTTCTGCAATTTTTAAAAAATTTTTTAAGATTTTATTTATTTATTTGACATAGCGAGAAAGAGCACAAGCAGGAAGAGCAGCAGAGGGAGAAGCAGGCTCCCTGCTGAGCAAGGAGCCCGATGCGGGACTCGATCCCAGGACCCTGGGATCATGACCTGACCCAAAGGCAGATGCTTAACCGACTGAGCCACCCAGGCATCCCAAACTTTCTGCCATTTTAGTGTTCAATATCCATCTAAATGCCAATAGAAAGAATTGGTACTATGCCTCACACATGTTACATCTAGACTATGCATACCCAGATGAGTAATGAGATTTGTTCAATCTTATTTGTTCTGGAAGAGAAACAGGAAAATGGACACTGGGCACTACTGGAAAATGATACTTTGTTGTGCCATACTTTATTACATTCATGCTGTCAGAGACGAAAGTTTTGGCAAGGTAATGAATTTGTTGGTTCTCTTGCCTAAGCGCAATCTTTCAAGTCTTCTGCAGACTCTGAAGCAGTGTCTCTTCTCTGATGTTGGCACCTGTAAACCTTTACAGCAATCAACACAATTCACTTTTGTTTTGGGAACACAGGCCCCAAGATTTTAGAAGCATTCCCTGGGGCCTGAATTGTGCTAGTCCTAGATGTTTATGATTTCGGGTTGTGCTGTGCTGGTGTTGAACTTCAGATCCTGAGCCACGGAAGCACTCATGTGTTCTTTATCTGATGTGTTTGTGATATGCAGGGTTCTCTAAAACACAGGGCTTGGATCTAAGCATGGTAGTCGTAGTCAGGTCTCCAAAATTGAAGGATATTTCACAAATTTTGTGTCTCTATGGTTTTTGAGTTTAGATAACAGGAGTTCAACTAGTGAGGGATACCTGGTATTTCAATAATAGAACCAATCGATAGCATTACGGACAGACCGGAGGTGACATACTAGAGAAAGAGAGAAGTCAGGGGTGACACCAAGATTTTTCACCCAAACAACTGGGAAAATAGAGCTGTTGTTAACTTAAAGGGAGAGGACTGAAGAAGGAGCTGAACATTTTTTGGAGATACCAAGTTTGAGATGCTTAGTAGATGTCCAAATAGAGATGTCAAGTTCAGGGGAGAGGCCAGACTAGAGACAACTTTCAAAGTCATCGGTGGTAGAAAGCCAAGAACTACATGAGATCTCATAGGATAAGTGGAAAAAGAAAAACAGTCCAAGGACTTTTTACATTCCCTGCCAGTTGTACCTCACATGAACTAGCCACAACCAGGCCGCAGTGGAGGTACTCACTGGAAGAAATGTGGGTGCCTGGATGACAACATGGAGCACAGCCACCAGCTGACCTGGAACATTAGTCCTTAGACCATTATTGTCAGTTTCAGCTGCTGTAACAGAATACCATAGACTGGGTGGCTTATGAACAACAGAAATGTATTTCTCACAGTTCTGTAAACTGGAGAGTCCAAGATCATTTGACAGATGACAAAGACTAGATAATCCTTACCCTGCTCCATTCCACCTGTGCTTGCGGCTCAAAAACTTCCCAGAACTTAGATGCAGCCCCTGGGGAATGTGTGGGGCAGACTCTAAAGTATTCCTGTCGCTACTGTTCGTGGCCAACTTTCAACTTGTACCCTGGATCCCATCTCCATTCAACTATTCAAAGGCTTTGTTCCTTCAACTCTCTCCTGCACCGTCAGGTTTCCCCTTTGTTGTTATAGTGCCTATTGAGGAAATAAAAGGGTAAATCTTCTCTTGCCTTTCAGAGCCTTTTAAAATTATCCTTTGCTGTTGTGTTCCAAATCCTCTAAATGCTTCTCTCTACGCACTGACTCCACTTCCTCACCTCCCAGTCTCTCTCTCCTTTTTTTTCCTGCTCTATCTATCTTTAACCTATCTCAGTCAGGCTTTTCCTCCTGCCAACGCAGTGCAACCACTCTTGTCCATCCTGCCAAAGCTCTTAGCAGCCTTTACGACAGAGGATCACTTCTTTTTTTCTTAAAGTTTACTTATTTATTCAAGCAATCTCTACACCCAACAGGGGGCTTGAACTCAAAACCCTGAGATCAAGAGTTGTGCGCTCTTCCAACTGAGCCAGCCAAGGGCCCCAGTGATCACTTCTTTCTTGAAGACCCTTCTTCACTTGGCTTCTGAGACCCAACACTCCCCCTGAAATTATATTATACATTTGTTTACTCCTGTATCAGCTGTCTCCCCAGCCCCTACAATGAACATGACACCAGGGACTTGGTTATATTTGTTGCTGTACTTTTTAAAAAGTAATCTCCACACCCAACGTGGGACTCAAACTCACACCCCAAGATCAAGAGTTGCATGCTCTACCAAATGAGCCAGCCAGGCACAACCTTGTTGCTGTGCTTTAAGGGCCTAATACTTAGGGCCTTTAAAGCCACTGCGCCTGATACTTACTAGATGGTCAATTCATGCTTATTGAATAAATAACATGGAAATTAAATCGTTATATGTCAATATAGCTCAATAAAGTCAGAAAAATAATTTAAGTCAGAAGAATAATCTTTAATAAGAAATTACAGTTTTTTAAAAAGTTTTATTTCTTAATTTGTGGACCAAGAATTCATACCTGTGATAGAAGCCAGTTCTAATTTTTATAAACTCCCCTTTCTCCACCCCAGACCTACACCATCTTCCTCAACATGAAGATTTTCTGGAGATGGTGAATAGGAGGTAAGCAGTGACACTCTGGCAGAGCTGACCCAGTTGAAGCTAAGTGTCCCCTCTCTGGACTTCCATGGTACCCTAAGTACAGCACAATTTATTCATCCATTATTATGTCAATAGTTATTTCCTTTTTTTCCCCTTTCCTTTTGATACTATGAACAATACTGCTAGAAAATTGTCTTCTCCTGCTCCCTCAGGGGCACATCCTGCTGCTGCCAAAGACACATGGAGGATGACTTGGTAAAGGGAGAAGGACAAGCTTTGACAGGACAGACATTCAGCAAACACAGGTATGTGTCCAGGTCAGTTCAGGAAACATCCATCATTGTCCTCACTTCAGTCTCCCAGCAGCTGATGACACTATTGACTAATGTCTCTCGCTTTTCTCTTGGCTTCTGTGAAACCACTCTCTCCTCTCTGCACTCTCTTGCTCATGGCTCCTCCGCAGATTTCTCCTCCTGACCAGGGTTCTGTGTTGGATGGACTTCCTTTTGATTAAGGAAGGGGGCACTGCTCTCCTCTCTCTATGGGCTTCCAAAGTACTATCATCCAGTTTTAAGGCATTAAACACTACATATATACTGATAATGTCCCCCAAACTCTATCTTTGTCTCAGACCTCTTCTATAAGACATACACAGACTAGGGTCCAGTGCCTACATACTGTCTCCCCCTGGATGTCCCATAGGCATCTAGAACTTAATACAGGCACACCTTGGAGATATTGCCAGTTGGGTTCCAGACCTCCACAAGAAAGTGAATATCACAATAAAGTGACTCAAATGAACTTCTTGGTTTCCCAGTTCATATGAAAGTTATGTTTATACTATGCTCAGTCTATTAAGTATGCAATGGCATTATATCTAAACATTCAATGTACATTTCTTTTTTTTAAGATTTTATTTATTTATTTGAGAGAGAAAATGAGAGAGAGAGAGAGCACATGAGAGGGGGGAGGGTCAGAGGGAGAAGCAGACTCCCTGCTGAGCAGGGAGCCCGATGTGGGACTCGATCCCGGGACTCCAGGATCATGACCTGAGCCGAAGGCAGTCGCTTAACCAACTGAGCCACCCAGGCGCCTTCAATGTACATTTCTTAATAAAAATATTTTGTTGCTAAAAAATGCTAACCATTGTCTGATGTTTCTGTGTGATGTAATCTTTTTGCTGGTGGAGGGTCTTGCCTTGATTTTTTAGTCTCTTATAATTTATTAAATTTTCCCTGTTTCAATAGTTATTTACCCCTTCTCCATTTCCTTTTTTTTTTTTAAGTGAAATATAGTTGACATACAATGTTATATTAGTTTCAGGTGTCCAATATAGTGATTTGACAATTCTATACATTATGTTATGCTCACCACAATAAATGTAGTTACCATCTGTCGCCATATTATTGTAATATATTATATATAATTACAATATTATTGACTATATTCTCTATGCTGTACCTTTCATCCCCGACTTATTTATTTATTTTATTTTTTTTTAAAGATTTTATTTATTTATTCATGAGAGACAGAGACAGAGACAGAGAGGCAGAGGGAGAAGCAAGCTCCCAAGGAGCAGGGAGCCCGATGCGGGACTCGATCCCAGGACCCTGGGATCATGACCTGAGCCGAAGGCAGACGCTTAACCATCTGAGCCACCCAGGCGCCCTATTTATTTTATTTTTTTAGATTTTATTTATTTATTTGAGAGAGAGAGAATGAGAGACAGAGAGCACGAGAGGGAAGAGGGTCAGAGGGAGAAGCAGACTCCCTGCTGAGCAGGGAGCCCGATGTGGTACTCGATCCCGGGACTCCAGGATCATGACCTGAGCCGAAGGCAGTCGCTTAACCAACTGAGCCACCCAGGAGCCCTCCATGACTTATTTATAACTGGAAGTTTGTACCTCTTAATCCCCTTCACCTAGGTTGCCCATTCCCCCAACCCCTCCCCTCTGGCAACCACCAGTTTGTTCTCTGTATTTGTGATTCTGTTTCTGTTTGTTCATTTGTTTTGTTTTTCATATTCCACATATCCGCGAAATCATATGGCATTTGTCTTTCTCTAACTTATTTTCCTCAGCACGATACACTCTAAGTCCCTCTTGGTAGTCACAAATGGTCTTGCCTGGATGTTAATAGCTGCTGACAGATCAGGATGGTGGGTGCTAAAGGTCGGGGTGGCTGCGGCAATTTCTAAAACAATGAAGTTTGCCACATCAATTGCATCTTCCTTTCACAGACAATTTCTCTGGAACACGTGATGATGCTATTTGATAGCATTTTACTCATAGTAGAACTTCTTTCAAAATTGGAGTCATTTCTCTCAAACCTTGCCGCTGTTTTATCAACTCAGTTTATGTACTATTCTAAATCCTTTGTGTATTTCAACAGTCTTCACAGCAGGAGTAAATTCCATCTCAAGAGACCACTTTCTCTGGTCATCCATAAGAAGCAACTCTTTCTCTCTTCAAGTTGTAATATGAGACTGTGGCCATTCAGTCCCATCTTTAGGCTCGACTTCTCATTCTAGCTCTCTTGCTGTTAACTCCAAATCTGCAGCTACTTCCCCCACTGAAGTCTTGAACCCCTCACAGTCATCCACGAGGGTGGGAAACAACTTTTTCTTCCTTTTTTTTTTTTTTAAGATTTTATTTATTTATTTGAGAGAGAGAGAGAGAGAGCATGAGCAGTGGGGAGAGGGGAAGCTGGCTCCCCGCTGAGCAGAGAGCCTGACGAGGGACTCCATCCCAGGACCCTGGGATCATGACCCGGGCTGAAGGCAGACGCTTAACTGATTGAGCCACCCAGGAGCCCCAAGGGAATCAACTTTTTCTAAACTCCTATCAAAGTTGATATTTTGACTTCTTCCCATGAATCACGAATGTTCTTAATGGCATGTAGAGAGGTGAACCCCTTCCTGAAGGTTTTCAATTTACTTTTCCCAGATCCACCAGAGGAATCACTCTCTATGGTGGCTATACCCTTAGGAAATGTATTTCTTAAAAAATAACGCCTGGAAGTTGAAATTACTCCTTGATCTATGAGCTGCAGCATACGGATGATATGTTAGCAGGCATGAAAACAACATTAATCTTGATGTACATCTCCATCAGAGTTCGTGGGTGACCAGGTGCATTGTTAACGAGCAGGAATATTTTGAAAGGAATCTTTTTCTGAGCAGTAGGTCTCAACAGTGCGCTTAAAATATTCAGTAAACCACATTATAAACTGGCACATTTTCATCCAGGCTTTGTTTTTCCATCAATAGAGCATAGGCAGAGTAGATTTGGCATTGTTTTTAAGGATTTTTGGAATGGAAATGAGCATTGGCTTCAACTTAAAATCACCAGCTGCATTGCCCCTACCAAGAGAGTCAGTCTGTCCTTTGAAGCTTTGGAGCCAGGCACTGACTTCTCCTCTCCAGCTATGAAAGTCCTGGATGGCATCTTCTTCCAGTAGAAAGCTGCTTCATCTACATTGAAAATTTGTTGCTTAGTGTAGCCACCTTCATCACTGATCTGACTCAGATCTTCTGGAGAACTTGCTGTAGCTTCTACATCAGCATTTGTTTCTTCAGCTTCACCTTGCACTTGTATTTTATGGAGATGGCTTCTTTCCTTAAACCTCACGAACCAACATCTGCTAGCTTCAGACTTTTCTTCTGCAGCTTCCCCGCCCGCAACCCCCCCCCCCCCCCCCCCCCGCCTTCACAGAATTAAAGAGAGTTAGGGCCTTGCTCTGGATTAGGCCTTGGCTTAAAGGAATGTTGTGGTGGGTTTGATCTTTTATCCTGACCACTTGAACTTTAATATCAGCAATAAGACTGTTTTGCTTTCTTATTATTCATGTGTTCACTGGAGTAGCACTATTAATTTCCTTCAAGAACTGAACCTTTCCTTTACATTTACAACTTGGCTATCCGGCACAAGAGGCCTAACTTTCAATCTATTTCAGCTTTTGACATGCCTTCCTCAATCAGTTCAATCATTTCTAGCTCTTGATTTAAAGTGAGAGACATTTGGCTCTTCCTTTCACTTGAACACGTAGAGGCCATTGTAGGGTTAGTAATTGGACTAATTCCAATATTGTTCCCTGTGTCTCAGGGAACAGCCTGTTTATAGAGCAGTCAGAACACACACATTTATTGGGGTCCCTCAGTGGCTCGGTTGGTCAGTTGTCTGACTCTTGATCTAAGCTCAAGTCTTGATCTCAGGGTCACAAGTTGAAGCCCCGAATTGGGCTCCACACTGGGTGTGGAGCCTACTTAAAAAAAAAAACAACACATGGGACACCTGGGTGGCTCAGTCAGTTAAGCGTCTGCCTTCAGCTCAGGTCATGATCCCAGGGTCCTGGGATCGAGTCCTACATCGGGCTCCCTGCTCAGCGGGGAGCCTGCTTCTCCCTCTGCCTGCTGCTCCCCCTTGTGCTCTCTCTCTCTGACAAATAAATAAAAATCTTAAAACACACACATACACACACACACACGCACGCACGCATTTATTAATCAATTTCACCCTCTTATATAGGGGTGGTTTGTGTTGCCCAAAACAATTACAATAATAACATCAAAGATCACTGATCACAGACCACTGTAACAAATATAATAATGAAAAGATTTGAAGTATTGTGAGAATTACCAAAATGTGACACAGAGACAAGAAGTAAACAAATGTTGGTGGGAAAGCGGTGCATACAGACTTGCTTGATACAGTGTTGCCATAAACTTTCAATTTGTAAAAATGCAATATCTGCAAAGTACAATAAAGCCAAGCTCAATAAAATGATGCATGCCTGTATGTCAAAAATAAAACGCTTGGTTTTGTCTCTGAAACCTTTCCTCCTTATCTTCCCTTTTGCTGGAAATGACACCACCATCCACATAACTGGGTACATTGATCATAATTTCTTCCTTTCCCTTACCACCACCTAAATCCAATCCATCCCTAAATCCTGTTGACTCTCCAAAATATATCTTGAATCTGTCCATTTCTTTCACTGCAACATTTTAATCATCATCTCTCACCTGGATGAGTGCAATAGCTTCCTCACCAGTCTCTGTGCCTTTATGCTGGCCGCCTATAGTCTATTTTCCTTGTAGTAGCCAGACAAAGCTTAAAAATACAAATCTGTCACTTGTCTGCTTAAAAACTACCAATGGGTTCTTCCCCATTATACTACATACATTGTACTTTGAAAAAAAATCCACGTCCGTATCAGGGTTATCTGGCCCCAGACAATCCCTGCTGACCTCTCTCCTCGTCTCTGTCCTGCTAAGCTCCAGCTATAGTGGCTTCTTCATTCTTGTACATGCCTAGCTGTATTCTACCTCAAGATCTTCACCTTTCCCTCTGCCCAGAACTTTCTTGGCTAAGTCGTATGGCTAAGTTCTTCTTGACCTTCACGTCTTGGCACCTCCTCAGAAAATTATTCCCTGATCTTCTCTACCCAGGTGACTCCCCTTAGCTTCTCTCCCCTAACCTAACATTGTTCTCTATCCTTGTGGTACGTCTCATCGTGCGTAGTCCTTGCTGTTCGACTGAATACTGAATAAAGATCTGTTGAAAGAATGGATTAATTCACCCTGCACTGGGTAAAGAGGATACAGAAATGACTTAGATATGGTCCTTATATTCCATAATGCCATAGTCTGATGGATGAAAAATGTGTAAATAGGCAATTAGAAAGCTGGTAAGTAATACATTGGAGATCAGAACTGGAACACAGAGAGACTCATACCCCAGTGTGGGGTTATGGATGTGAGTAGAAGGGATGCTGTATTTACATCCAAGGCAGCAGCATCTCCCTAATAAGAAACACAGTTGGGGCACCTGGGTGGCGCAGTTGGTTGAGCATCCGCCTTCAACTCAGGGTCCTGGGATGAAGCCCCACATCGGGCTCCCTGCTCAGCAGAGAGTCTGCTTCTCCCTCTCCCTCTGCCCCCACCCCCACTCGTGCTCCCTCTCTCGCTCGCTTGCTCTACTCTCTCTCAAATAAATAAATAAATAAATAAATAAATAATAAAATATTAAAAAAAAGAAAGTTTTTTTCTTCTAATAATGAACATTTACCTAGCGTACCAAATTCCATATACTGTTTTTACTGTTTCTTGTTTATTTTGTTTGTGTGTTTTTTTTTTAAAGATTTTATTTATTTTTTATTTGAGAGAAAGAGAGAATGAGAGATAGCACGAGAGGGAAGAGGGTCAGAGGGAGAAGCAGACTCCCTGCTGAGCAGGGAGCCCGATGCGGGACTCGATCCCGGGACTCTAGGATCATGACCTGAGCTGAAGGCAGTCGCTTAACCAACTGAGCCACCCAGGCGCCCTTGTTTGTGTTTAATATGCCCAAAGTAATACAGCTTCTAAGTGATTGAGCTGGGATTCAAAGCCACACAGTCTAGCTCCCAAACCTAAATCCTTTTTTTTTAAATGATTTGAGGTGAAATTCACATAATATAAAATCTACCATTTTGAAGTGAACAATTCAGTGGCAGTTAGTACAGTCACAATGTTATGCAACCACTACCTCTGTCTAGTACCAAAATATTTCCATCATTCCAAAGTAAAACCCCTTACTTATTAAGTAGTTTCCCCCCATTACCCTCCATGTACTGTTTTTGATCCTCATAATGATCCAGTTGTACAATTGAGGAAGGTGAGGCTCTGAGTTCGGTGATAAATCCAAGGTCACACAGCTAGTAAATGTGGAACAGTAATTTTGAACCTTAGTTTTCTGACCCCAGAGCCTAAACCTTTGATTAACACACATCTTTGGGCAAACCCCCAAGAAGGGGGCTGGATTTGGGTTTCGGAGGTAAATTTTGTTGGGGCAGGGATGTAGAAACCATAAGCGCATCCTCAATTGTAAAAAATGCACATTGAAGTAAAACTGCAGTTAGTACTGTATAGGTGGTTGGCAGAACAAAAAATAATCTAAGGCCAAGAGCAGCTATAGGGCAGGGACTTGGAAAGGTCAGCACTGCAGGAAATTTGCCAAAGTCTAAGAACGAGAAGTTCACAATTCCTTGGGCGGCCGCTATGTGCCAAGCTGAGAGCCGAAGAGAGGCAGAGTATTCAGGAGGATGCGGCTTGCCTGGGGGTGAGGGTGGGGGCAGGGTCAGCCAGGAAACCTCAGGTGGTTGTTTGTAAGAAAAGCTGGGGGTGCAACTGGGGAACACAAAGTAGGAAATAGGCCTCAGGCCAAATGTATGCCACCTTGCGGGAGGCCATCAGACCAGGAGGACACTGAGGGCTGGAGGGCCTCGCGTTAGTATTGTTCTACATCGTCCTGGAGGGGCTGTCATCAGTCTAAGCCCTCTTCCTCAACATATGGGTCCCTCTCTGGGGCTTCCCCCTTCCTCTCTGGAGGTCAACAATCCTCGAGTTTCCCCCCTTTGTAGGGAGCTCTGACAGAGGGCGCCCCTCTTAGGCTGTCTCTCATGGTTTCCTCTTCTCCCTCCCTGTGATGGTGGTGTTCTCTCACAAGCCCCCCACCTTTTTCAGGTTCGGGATCTTGCCCGAGTTGTAGTTTAACAACGCGCAGCTCTCCGCCCAACCGCGCCCCTCCGGCTCCCAGAGGGCAGCTCCATGGAAACCAAAACATCACAACTCCGCGGAGGTATCGCGAGAGGTGCGGTTGCGACCGCGGCCGAGGAGAGGCGGAGCGAGGGCGGGAACAAAGAGCGAAGTGGGAGGGGTCTGGGCGCTTCCGAGGTCCCGGGCGGGAGAAGGTACCTCCTAGTGGCGCCCCCGCGTGACTGCGCTTTACATAATCGAGGCCGCACGCGTCATAAGTGGCGTATTCCAGTCCAAATCGAATCAGAGTTGTCATAAGCCCTGTGTTCCGCCCCTTAGTACTTGATGGACGTCGAAATGAACCAGTGAACGGGCGACAAGCGCCGCCGCGCCCGCCCTGATCCGCCCGCACTCGCCGGCCCGCCCGCCGGCCGCAGCCCGCAGCCTGCTGCCGCCGCCGCCCGCCGCCGCCGCCAGCTTGTCCCTCAGACTGTCAGATAAAGCGGCGGGCCGGGCCGGGCCGGCTGGGCGGTGAGCACGGCCCCGGCCGGACATGGCGGCGCTCTACGCCTGCACCAAGTGCCACCAGCGCTTCCCCTTCGAGGCGCTGTCTCAGGGGCAGCAGCTGTGCAAGGTGCGCGGGCTGGGGCGGCGGCCGGGAACTGGGACGCTAGAGGTGCGGCCCGGAGCCCCCTGTTCTGAGGGGCCGCTCGGCGGGGTCCCCCGGGCAGGGCGTGGCAGGCCCGCCTAGCTGAGGCGCCTCACCAGCTCCGCTGGGGGCCGGCGGGGCACGTGGGGAAGTCCCGGGCTCCGTCCAGGCCCCCGCGGCCGGCGTGTCCCGGTGCTTAGCAACCGCGAGGGATTGTTCTCGGACCCCTTGAGGTCAGGGAGGGAACAGTGGGTCCCCTGCTTGCCCCCGACCAGACGCACCGAGATCCCTCCTGGGCTGGCTCCCCCGTCGTTGGTTGCAGACTGAGGGACCCCCTACCCCGCCTGGTACTGAACTCCAGAGTTGGGTGCTGCCTGGGAGGAGAGACTCCCAACTCGGGCGCCTCGCGGGCACTTTCCAGCCAGTCTCAGAGTCGGATGTGGCGCGGCTTTATAGAAAAGCCCCACAATTAAGCGCACGAAGCAGAAGGATTTTTCAGCATCCAGTTGGTGACCTTCGGTTCTGGCCCTAATCCTGAAGGTCCAAGTTCTTTTTTTCGTTTGAGTTGCTTCATCTTGCTTTGCCTATTTGAGTTAATAGAAGTGCTGTGAGGTGACAGTTAAAAATCACCAAGCTGGATTTTGAGATATTCCCAGATAATCCAGAGTTTGTGCCTCTGATATGGGTAACTCATAACTGTATGTCACCGTTGCCTCAAATGGCCATGACTTTGTCACTCTGTTTACCCTGTAGGAGAGAGCTCAGATGTTTGAGTGCTTTTTTTAGGCTTTATATAAATACATATATATATTTGAAATATATATATATTGCTTTTAAGGAAGTTTCATATAGGTAAGCAATAATGATTTTAATTTAGCATTTTCATTTCACAATTGCTCAAAAATCAAACAATGGAAGTGGCAGAACTGAAACTAGAATCCAGGGCTTCTGATTTCCAGTCTGACACTTATTCATTCATACTTTTGTTTTACAGTTTATGACTAGTTCCGTATAAGTTCTTTCTTAATTCCCACATCAATGCAGGCCGGTGATGCCAATATTACAGAAGAGAAAAATAAGGCCCAGAAAGTTCAAGTGACTCACTCAAGCACAGTGGCTATGCTGGGAATAGTACCCAGGTCTTCTGCCTCCTACTGAAGGCTGTTTCCATTTCTGACTGCCTTTTAAAAATTATATCCTCATTTCATTTCAGGAATGTCGGATTGCACACCCTGTTGTGAAGTGCACCTACTGTAGAACGGAGTACCAGCAGGAGAGGTACAGTTTTTGTTGACCGTGGAAGATGTTAATAGGCTTTTTCTCTTAAAATCGACAATTAGTTGTTTTTCACGGTACAGATCTGTAATTGAGTGCATTATACACAGATTCTGCAGTTTTATTATAACACATTGACGAATGCAAAACACACTTATCGTTCCCAAAGTTATCCATTGATTGCTTTAATTTTTAAAGTTACTTTTTTTAAGATCCTTGATCGTTTTATATTGTGTTTATAATCTTTATGACACGAAGAAACCACAGCAGTAAAACAATGAGCCTGTGTTTCAGTATGTTTATATTCAGAGCTTCAAGAATTTATAATCAAAAGGAAGATAGATACTTTTAGAAATGTGACCATTCTGATAAGGGTTTGTTATTTTTTTTTTAATCTCATTTTTAAAAATGTGAAAAACATTTAGGTGTGAGTAAACACACATTTTGGGGAGACTTTCAATAGCAGCAAAGTAGTTTATTGGTGTAGTAAGTTCTGTGGGACTGCAACTGTAATAGTTCCTTAAAGCAGGGTGGGGTCTATTTGCCAGCTCACACATAGACCTAGAAACCTAATTTTAATCAGACTTATTTCAGTTGTAGGAACATTTTCCCAAACATTTTATTATGGATATTTTCACACCAGAAGTGGTTGAAAGAATTGGACAATAAACACTCATATACCCACCACTTAGATTCTACAATTTATGTTTACTGTATTTGCATTTATCCATTAGTGTATTAATCCACCTTATTTGTAATGCATTTTAAAGTTGTGGACATCAGTATACTTGATGCAAAACAGTTAAGCATGCGTATCATTAACAAAATTCAACATTTATTTATGGTCCTTTATTTTTTTAGAGATAAAATTTGTGCACAGTGAAATGCTCAAATCTTAAGTACATCATTCGATGAGTTTTGCAAACCGTGTACATCTGTGTAACCCCAAACCCTTTCGAAATAATAGAACATTATCATCACCTCAGAGAGTCCTCTCATGCCTCATTCCAGTCAATCCCTACCCTTCTTGCCTTCCTCACACAACTACTGTTCTGATTTTCCTTTCCACCATAGATCAGTTTTACCATTTCATAGAAATGGAAACATATAAAACATCCTCTAGAAGCATTATGTTTTAGCTTTTACATTTGGGTCTATGATCCATCTTGAATTAATTTTTGGGTGTGGGGAGAAATGAAGTTTGACCCTGAATTTGCACCATACATAAGAATTTATTGAAGATGGGGGTGCCTGGCTGACTTAGTCGGTGGAGCATGTGACTTTTGATCTCGGGGTTGTAGATTTGAGCCCCATGTTGGGTGTAGAGTTTACTTTAAAAAAATTAAATCTTAAAAAAAAAGTTGATTCAAGGGTACCTGGGTGGCTCAGTTGGTGTAGTGTCTGCCTTTGGCTTCGGTCATGATCCCCGAGTCCAGGGATTGAGATCTGCGTTGGACTTCCAGCTTAGTGGGGAGTCTACTTCTCCCTCTGCCTCTCACCCCCCTTGTGCTTTCTCTCTCTCAAATAAATAAAATCTTTAAAAAAATTGATTCAAGATGGATCATAGAAATAGTTTTTCTTTGTATGTTTTCTGAGATGTCAGGAGCATTTGTATATATGTCCCACTTCTTCAGTAATAAATCTAAGCATAAACTCAAGTGTTCGACATCACAGAATTGCTGATGTGAATCCTCTTTCTAAAAGAGTTTCCTTTAAATGCACCTCACTTCTCATATGGTCTCTTTAAAATGGCAGAAAATTGCCCTGGAAAATATTTTGTTTGAATATTTCTTTTAATTTAAATGTTTTCTACTTTGACGTTTTTCTTTGTTTTAACTTTATAGTCACTTTTATAGGACTTTATGGGAAAATAATCACAAAATAGCTCATAGGCTGGATTTTTATGTGATTTTATTTTCAGCCCCAGAATATTGTTTATTCTTGCACATCAAGCATTTGTTTGTACCTCCCTTTGTGAAGAATTAAACTTTATTTGAAGATGATTTTTTTCCCCAAGGTAGTTTATCAGTTCAGATATTTAAGTAATATTATCACCTTGGGACCTTCACAAGACAGAAGATGTTTTTAGGGGCACCTGGGTGGCTCAGTCGTTAAGCATCTGCCTCTGGCTCAGGTCATGATCCCAGGGTCCTGGGATTGAGCCCTGCATCGGGCTCCTTGCTCTGTGGGAAGCCTGCTTCTCCCTCTCCCACTCCCACTGCTTGTGTTCCCTCTCTCGCTGTGTCTCTTGCTGCCAAATAAATAAAATCTTCAAAAAAAAAAAGTTTTTATTTTTATCAGTGCTTAGTTGTTAGAGAAATTGGAAATATTGATAAAATAGTTGGTCATAGCATCTATTTCCTCACATCTGGGATTTTCATATGCTTTTACTTACAGAGGAGTGTGTAGACAGAGTAAAGTCAACATGGATAGAATCTCTGAAGTTTGTATTCGAAACACATATACTTTATTTCTCACCTCAGGTTTCTCAGCTGTTTATCCAAATTGAGGAGAATTACTTCTAGTCCATTTCAGTCTAACATAATATTCTTTTGAGGGTTCTGTCCATATTTGATAATTTTGTTTAGTGATACTTGGAGATGTGATAATCAGAAATAACTCATTCTCCATTTTAACTAAAGTCTCATTTTATCTGAGCTAATAAAATTAGTAGCCACCAAAGAATTAATAGAAGAATTATTGGCCAGATACTCAACCTTCAGTTAACCAGGTATCCAGACCACATATCACCTTGGCACTTAGCAATGAGCAAATTCTGTGGGCTTGAGGAGGAATCAGTTTTCAGATGTTGTAAGTAAGACAGGTTTTTTCTTATAAAAACCTTGTGTCTCTTTTTTCCTTAACAGTAAAACCAATACAATATGCAAGAAATGTGCTCAGAATGTGCAGTTATATGGAACAGTAAGTAGGGTTTCTCTGTACCTAACAGTGAGTACTCAGGTCTCTTGGAACCTTATATTCTGTGGATTATTGATGTAATTACCATATTTTTATTAGAACTAGTTACGTGTCAATACATCCTCAGTGAAGTTGATCTAGTGTTTGAGCTTTCAAGCTTGGTTAATACTTAGTATTGAGAAGGTTTGTGTTTATGGTCATGATGGCAGGATTGTCATTATAATTTTCCTTGAGACCTTCAGTAACCAGTATGAAAAGAGGAGGGGAAAGATAGATCCTACGATGTGACTTCTTTGTTTGGTAGCAGTTGACTGTTCATTTTGATGAACGGATTTTTGTCTCTCAGTGTTAGGGTTCTGGATACTGTGTCCTTGCAGGGAATCTCCCAACTTGTGATATGGTGATAATGGCAAAGAGGCCTTTTGAGAAATTTCAAAGCCCTTGCTGGTTTCTCCAAAGAACTGGTTCTGTTGAATTTCTCACAGAAGTCCCAGCATATATACATGAATGGGGTTTTATTATTTGCTCATTTATTTGTTTTTAAGTCAGTAGTACTGTGCAGAAGAACACCTTACGCGTAGTGTTAGGAATTGGGCTTCATTTGATCGATGTAGAAGGAAATTTGTCAAGTCAGGAATACAATTTTACAATGAACTGTGTAATAGGAATGATTGCTTTAAAAAAAGTACTGGTATTTCATAATATACTCAGTTGACCCTTTTTCTCTCCTTAAGCCCAAACCTTGTCAGTACTGCAACATAATTGCAGCGTTTATCGGCAACAAGTGCCAGCGCTGCACGAATTCGGAGAAGAAGTATGGGCCGCCATATTCGTGTGAGCAGTGTAAGCAGCAGTGTGCATTTGACAGGAAAGATGACAGAAAGAAGGTAAATCTCGGTGTTCTTGTTGACTTTCTTTTTCTTTCAGAGAAATTAAGGTGGGTCACTTGTGTCAAAAAGACATTAACAGGGGGTGCCTGCTGGGCTTGGTGGGTGGAGCATACAACTGTGGATCTTGGGGTTGTGGGTTTGAGCCCCAAGTTGGGTGTAGAGACTACTTAAAAATAAAATCTTTTAAAAAAAAAAAAGAGGGGCGCCTGGGTGGCTCAGTCTTTTAAGCGTCTGACTCTTAATCTCAGCTCAGGTCTTGATCTCAGGGTGGTGAGTTCAAGCCCTGAGTTGGGCTTGGTGCTGGGCATGGAGCCTACTTAAAGCCTACCTTTTTTTCTTTTTAAGATTTTATTTATTTATTTGACAGAGACATAGCGAGAGAGGGAACACAAGCAGGGGGAGTGGGAGAGGGAGAAGCAGGCTTCCTGCTGAGCAGAGAACCTGATGTGGGGCTCCATCTCAGGACCATGGGATCATGACCCAAGCTGAAGGCAGACGCTTAACGACTGAGCCCCCCAGGCACCCTAAGCCTACTTAAAAAAAAAAAGGACATATGATAGAAAAGAATTCTCAGTTCCTTTTCTAGTTGCTATTGACCTTGAAGATTTTTAGCCTTTGTTTTCTTCATCTACTAAATGTGGACCATTTTATTCTTTTTTTTTAAAAGTATATATTTATTTTTTAAGTTTGTTATGTATGTATGTATGTATGTAATCTCTACACCCAAGGTGGGGCCCGAACTCATGACCCTGAGATCAACAGTCGCATGTTCTTTTGACTGAGCCAGCCAGGCATCCCTGGACCATTATAGTCTGATATCTCACAAGTTAGTATTTCATGAGAATCTGAATTATAGTGATCAATATCCCATATAAGTGAAGTGATGATTGGCAAAATTCTGTTGAATTCTGTAAAGGAGAGATTGTGACTTAAGCAAGATACGTGACCAGTGTCACTATCTTACTCTAATTATTTCTCTCTGTTGAAATTAAAAGTCATGGGATGACATGGAGGAGAGCCCTATGTGGAGCGATGGGGCATTGATAGAATAAAAGTGGTTTAGATTTGTTCTGTTTAAAACTCGGTGACTTCTGGCTGCACTTAGATTAAAACCCAAACCCCTTGCCTGGCCTGCATGGCCCATACTTGCCTCTCAGTCTCATCTGACCTCATACCTCCCATCCCTCCCTCACCTTGTTTCAGCCACATTGGCTGCCTTTCAGCCCTTCAAACATGCCCGTGTCATTCCCACCTTTGTGCTAGCTGTCGTTTTGCCTGATACATCCTTCTCCAAAGCGTCTTAACTGGTTCCTCATGCTCAGATGCCACTTCTTCACAGAGACCCTTTACTAATTCACTCACTCTCACCCCTTATCGTATTACCCTGTTTTATTGTCTTCACAGCATGTAACATTGTGAGAAATTAATCTTGCTTTTTGGCTTGTTTGTCCACCTCCACTAGAACATGAGCTCTATCCATCTTGTTCTTTTTTTTTTTTTTTTTTTAAATATCCGTCTTGTTCTTTGCCACATTTCCAGTGGCCTGGCACATAGTAAGTGCCCCGGCACATAGTAAGTGCCCCCCCATATATATTTATATATATATATTTAGACTGATAAAAGTTATAGTTTATTGAGAACTGTTTCCTCTCCCTTTCAATTGTTTTACCACAAATGGCCAAAATATTAATCTGAAATATATCTCCAGCTTGCTGTTATTTATTGAGAAAAAGTGTGCTTCTCATTTTCTACTTTTTAAAAAGTGATTATATATCTTTTTAAATTGAGGTATAATCAACATACCTTATATTAGTTTCATATGTACAGCATAATGATATTTGTGTATATTGGAAAGTGCAGTTAACACCCATCATTATACACAGTTACAGAATTCTTTTTCTTGTTTTTTTTTTTTTTAAGATTTTATTTATTTATTTGACAGAGAGAGATAATGAGAGCAGGAACACAAGCAGGGGGAGTGGGAGAGGGAGAAGCAGGCTTCCCGCCTGAGCAGGGAGCCAGATGTGGGGCTCGATCACAGGACCCTGGGATCATGACCTGAGCCGAAGGCAGACACTTAACGACTGAGCCACCCAGGCGCCCCGAATTCTTTTTCTTGTGATGAGAACTTTTTTTTTTTAAGATTTTATTTATTTATTTGAGAGAGAGAATGAGATAGAGAGAGAGAGAGCACGAGAGGGAAGAGGGTCAGAGGGAGAAGCAGACTCCCTGCTGAGCAGGGAGCCCAATGCGGGACTCGATCCTGGGACTCCAGGATCATGACCTGAGCCGAAGGCAGTCACTTAACCAACTGAGCCACCCAGGCACCCGTGATGAGAACTTTTAAGATCTACTCTCTTAACAATTTTCAAATATGCAATATAGTATTGTTAACTGTAGTCATCATACTGTACATTATATCCCCGTGACTTATTTATTTTATAACTACAAATTTATACTTTTTGACTACTTTCACCCATTTCACCTACCCCCCACTCCCCACCTCTGGCAACTATCAATTTGTTCTCTTCAATAAATGTTCTTTTAATGAAAGAATACAGTACAGAAACTTTTTCAGTGTCCAGAGCTACTTTTTGGAGATGCTTAGACTTACAAGAGCTAACTCTTGCTAACCAAATTCATTACTTTAAAATGGGAGGATGTAACTCTCCAGTGACCAGATTACTCCTGCTTGCCAACCAGAGCACATCTTCTCTGAATCAAGATACTGGAGAAGCTGACTTAGGAATCAGGAGGTAGCATATAATAATAGTTGGAGTATAAGCTTTGCAGTCCTGTAGACCTGGGTTCACTGAATGATCCTGGGCAAGTTACTTAATCTTATTATGCATCAGTTTCATCATCTTTCCTGTGGGAAATAACAGTAGCTGCTTCACAGGACATAGGGAGATTTAACTGAGGTAGAAGACTTGCCTAAGTTCACACACCTCATAAGTGGCAGAACTGGGACGTAACCCAGAGGTTCTCGCTGCCAGTACCTATATCCTGTAGTACCCATGTACCACATTCTCTTTTCTTTATCTTTGTCTCCTTGTGTTTCAGGTAGATGGGAAATTGCTGTGCTGGCTGTGTACACTTTCATACAAACGGGTCCTTCAAAAGACCAAAGAGCAGAGGAAACATCTGAGCAGCTCTTCCCGTGCCAGCCACCAGGAGAAGGAACAGTATAGTCGACTGAGTGGTGGCAGCCATTATAACAGGTAACCCCAAGATGCATAACAATAGGACTGGAAGTACTGGTTGGTCAGGCAAAATACGCAATTAGCCATGGAAGATACCATTTGGTATACATTTTCCTAGTCTTTTCTCTCTAGTTACTATCCTTAGGAGGACTCTCCTTTACCATATTTTACAGTTCATATATCTTCCAAGTGCCAGAGAGATTTCCATAAGGTATCAGGATTTCCTGACTTAGTTTGTATTGTGTCTGAAAAGTTTGTGGAACTTGTTCTACTTTCCCTGTAATGTTCTCCTCACCTTTGGAGTGGGTTATCTCCTTAAAAGTTTGGACGTTTCACTTTCTGAGGCATGCAGCTTTTTTAATGCATATTTGGCCAGGAGGTTGATAGATGTTCTAGGTTTGTCCTGGTGGGATCTAGTCAAAAAGGTGTCCTTTCATTGTAGCCTTAGCTTCCTTTCAGAGTATCTGAGGTGTTTAAGAGTTCTGGCTCTGGATTGAATCCCAGCTCTGCCAGGTTCTCTGTGTGGGATCTTTTTTTTTTTTTTTAAGATTTTATTTATTTATTTATTTGAGAGAGAGCATGAGAGGGGGGAGGGTCAGAGGGAGAAGCAGACTCCCCGCTGAGCAGGGAGCCTGATGTGGGACTCGATCCCAGGACTCCAGGATCATGACCTGAGCCGAAGGCAGTCGCTTAACCAACTGAGCCACCCAGGTGCCCCTCTGTGTGGGATCTTGGGCAAGCTTTTTCATCTTTAAAATAGGGAAATAATAGTATTACCTCATGGAATTGTTGTGAAGATAAATTATATAGTGAATGCATAGTGATCAGTTTTATAACTGGCATATAGGAAGCATTCAATATATTTTAGTTACTGTTTGTTATTGTTACCATTATGATTTTGTTTGTTCATTTAGCAAACATTATTAAGTACTCTCATGGGCCAGCGACTCTGCTAGGAAGGCAGAGATGAATGAAAGCATCATGCTGCTTACCAAGAGTATGTAGTCTGGTAGGGAAGACAGACCTGTAATCAAATCATTGCAATATAATTCGATGAGCATGAGAAGCATCAAGATACAGGCATGAGAGGCAGTAGTAATTAACTGCCTTGGGAAGTCAGGCAAGTGAGGCTCAGAGAAGAGCTGGTGTTGGAGCTGGATTTTAGGATGAGTTGGAACCATCACAGAGGGAATGGGCAGAGGCATCCTAGGCTGAGGAAATAGCATTTGTAGAGACATGGAAGGCGTGAGACCACATGAAATCCTGGGGAATTGCAGGTCCTTTTATGTTGCTGGACCTTACGTTTGAGAGCCAGGGAATGGGAGAAAAGGGGATTCTGCAGACATGTTAAGGAGCATGAACCTAATCCTGGGGTCTGTAAAAAAAATTAACCCTGACTATTGTGGAGAATACATTGGAAGAAAAAGAGACTGGGGGCTAGTTAAGCTTTTTTATGAGTCTAGGGTAAGAGATGTTAATATTAGAACCTCAACTGAGGCCATGGCACCAGAGATCAAAGAAGCAGATTCAGGAAGATAGTTTAGAGGGAGAATTATGAGAAATTTAGATAATTGATGAACAGGTGGAAGGGTAAGAGCTGGGTGAGTGAAGGATAATTCTCAGGTTTCTTACTTGGGTGAATAGGTAGATTCTTAACTGAGAAAGAATATAGGAAGAAGAGAAGTTCGGTTTTTATTTTTATTTTATTTATTTATTTATTTTTTAATATTTTATTTATTTATTTGACACAGAGAGAGACACAGCGAGAGAGGGAACACAAGCAGGGGGAGTGGGAGAGGGAGAAGCAGGCTTCCCGCCGAGCAGGGAGCCTGATGCGGGGCTCAATCCCAGGACCCTGGGATCATGACCCGAGCCGAAGGCAGACGCTTAACGACTGAGCCATCCAGGCGCCCCGAGAAGTTCAGTTTTTAAAAGTTGAGTTTGTGGGGCGCCTGGGTGGCTCAGTCGGTTAAGCATCAGCCTTTGGCTCAGGTCCTGACTCAGGTCCTGGGATTGAGCCCCGCGTCAGGCACCCTGCTCGGCAGGGTGTCTGCTTCTCCCTCTCCCTCTGCTTCTCCCCCTCCCTCTGCTTCTCCCCCTGCTTGTGCTCTCTCTTTCTCTCTAATAAATAAATAAAATCTTTTTAAAAAATTAAAAAAAACAAAATGTGGAGTTTGGAGAATCAAGAAGAATTATTTTTTGGGAGCTTAGCCTAGAACTCAGAAGAAAGGTTCAGATGTGGCCCATTGGTAGCACATAAGAGTCAGTGGGAATAAAAGTTGTTATCAAGTGTGTATTCCTGCTGCTCCACCCCAGACTTTAATTCAATAGGATGTAGGATAGAGTCTGTGAATCTGCATTTGGGGAATACCATTTCCAACCCATATGATAAGTAGTTGTTAAAACCATGCTCTTGGATGCTATAATTCAAGTTGGAGGCTGAGAACAGAACTCTAGAAGCACTCAAGAAGGGTGGAGTGAGTATTTGTAAACCATGTATCTGATAAGGGGTTAATATAAAAAAATATGAAGAATTCATACAATTCAATACTAAAAAAGAAAAAATCCAATTTAAAAGCGGGCAAAGGACCTGAATAGGCATTTTTCCAAAGAAGACATACAAATGGCCAGTAGATACACGCAAAGGTGCTAAACATCACTAATTGTCAAGGAAATGCACATCAAAACCACAATGAGATATTACCTCACATCTTTTAGATGGCTATTATCAAAAAGACAAGAGGGGTACCTGGCTGGCTCAGTCAGTGGAGCATGTGACTCTTGATCTCAGGGCTGTGCGTTCGAGCTCTACTTTGGGTGTAGAGATTACTTTAAAAAAAGAGAGAGAGGAAAAGACAACAAATGTTTGTGCGGTTATGGAGAAAAGGGAACCCTATACGCCATTAGTGGGAATGTAAATTGGTATAGCCATTGTGCAAAACAGTATGGTGGTTCCTCAAAAAATTAAAAACAGAACTACCATATGATCCAGTGGTCATTCCTGGGTATATATCCAAAGGAAATGAAATCGGTATCTTGAAGAGATTATCTGCACCCCCATGTGCATTGCAGCTTTATTCATAATAGCCAAGAGATGGAAACAATGTAAACGATTTGCAATGAATGAATGGATAAAGAAAATGTGATATAGGCAGGTCTTTAAGCGGTGCGGGCCGGAATGCGGAGCTAACAGCACCATGGAAGTTTGTGTCCTCCCTCTCCAGTCCACGTCCCTCCCTGGGCCGGGCTGGCATTCTTGCCTGCCCCTTCCCACATGGCGCTGCTCCGATGCCCGATGGTGTCCACTGATTTGGAGAATGCTGACACTGGAGTTAATTCTAAAGCTAAGAGTCATGTGACAATCAGACGGGCAGTTTTAGAAGAAATTGGAAATAGAGTTACAACCAGAGCTACACAGGTAGCTAAGAAAGCTCAGAACACCAAAATACCTGTTCAGCCCACCAAAACAAATGTCAACAAACAACTGAAACCTACTGCTTCTGTGAAACCAGTGCAGATGGAAATGTTGGCTCCAAAGGGTCCTTCCCCTCGACAGGAGGATATCTCCATGAAGGAAGAGAATCTCTGCCAAGCTTTCTCTGATGCCTTGCTCTGCAAAATCGAGGACATTGATCATGAGGACTGGGAGAACCCTCAGCTCTGCAGCCACTACGTTAAGGATATCTACCAGTATCTACGGCAGCTTGAGGTTCTGCAATCCATAAATCCACACTTCTTAGATGGAAGAGAGATAAACGGACGCATGCGCGCCATCCTGGTGGACTGGCTGGTGCAAGTCCTCTCCAAGTTTAGGCTGCTTCAGGAGACTCTGTACATGTGCGTCGCCATCATGGACCGATTTTTACGGGTTCAGCGGGTTTCTCGTAAGAAGCTTCAGCTGGTTGGGATTACAGCTCTGCTCTTGGCTTCCAAATATGAGATGTTTTCTCCAAATATTGAACACTTCGTTTACATCACAGACAATGCTTATACCAGTTCCCAAATCCGAGAGATGGAAAAACTGATTTTGAAAGAACTGAAATTTGAGTTGGGTCGACCTTTGCCACTACATTTCTTAAGGTGGGCATCAAAAGCCGGGGAGGTCGATGTGGAACAGCACACTTTAGCCAAATATCTGATGGAGCTGACTCTCATTGACTATGACATGGTGCATTATCACCCTTCAAAGGTGGCAGTGGCTGCATCCTGCCTGTCTCGGAAGGTTCTGGGCCAAGGAAAATGGAACTTAAAATGTAGTATTATACTGGATACACAGAAAATGAAGTATTGGAAGTCATGCAGCACATGGCCAAAAATGTAGTGAAAGTTAACGAAAACTTAACAAAATTCATCGCCATCAAGAATAAGTATGCAAGCAGCAAACTCCTGAAGATCACACTTCCTCAGCTGAACTCAAAAGCCGTCCAAGAGCTTGCCTCCCCTCTGATGGGACGGTCCTAGGCTGCTGTGGCCCTCGGGGAAGAGTGCTCCAACTGTGCACTTGGTCTCACTGATCTGGAGCTCTTCACTTTGTATATAGTCCTCTGGTCTATCTCATGAAACCTTTCCTTAGGCCTATTTTCTAAAATGTATATTGAGGAAAAATAAAGCTATTAATTTAAAAAAAAAAGAAAATGTGATATATACACATATACACACAAACATACTCTGTGGTATCACTTCTATGTGGAACCTTTTTAAAAAGCCAATTTCAGGGGCGCCTGGGTGGCTCATTCGTTAAGCGTCTGCCTTTGGCTCAGGTCATGATCCCGGGGTCCTGGGATCGAGCCCCGCATTGGGCTCTCTGCTCGGTGGGAAGCCTGCTTCTCCCTCTCCTGCTCCCCCTGCTTGTGTTCCCTCTCTCTCTGTGTCTTTCTGTCAAATAAATAAATAAAATCTTAAAAAAAATAAGCCAATTTCATAGAAACAGAGATTGGAATCATGGTTGCCAGGGGCTGGGAAAGGGGGAAATGGGGAGATTTAGGTCAAAGAGTATATAAACTTTCAGTTCTAAGGAGAAAAAGTTCGGAGGATCTAATGTATAGCAGAGTGACTATTCTTAATATGGTATTATATACTTGAAAATTGCTGAGAGTAGATTGTAAGCATTCTTGCTGTTAAAAAAAGTTAACTATGTGACGTGATAGATGTGTTAATTATCTTAATCTTGGTAATCATTCCATAACGTGTATATCAAACTGTCACATTGTATACCTTACATGTATACGGTTTGTCAGTTACTCCTCAGTAAAGTTGGAAGGGGGGAAGGATGGCATGATCAGTGGTATCAAATATTGAAGACATCAAGTAAGAAGGGGTCTTTCTTGAGGGTGAACTCATTGGGGCTAAAACTGATTTTTAGTGGTGTTGTGGGACTCAGATAGTAGATTCATAGAACTGTACTGAAGAAGAACTGGACAAAGAGTTCAACCTGGTATCCAGTCCCAGCTTCACTATTGACAAGCTGTATATCCTTGGGTAGGTCAGTTAACTTCAATGAGCCTCAGTTTCTGCACAGTAGAAATAGTGTCTGGCTGGCTCAGTTGGTGGAGCATGCGACTCTTGATCTCAGGATCATGAGGTTGAGTCCCACATTGGGGATGGAGCCTACTTAAAATTTAAAAAATTAAAAAGATTTTTAGAAAAGTACTTTTTAAACTATAAGATAGATTATACTTATTAAAATTTTATTGACTCTATTCCTGTAGTTATTAATAAAGCAGGTAATATTTAATTAAAGCTAAGAATTTTGGGGCCCTATGGAAGAGAGCTACCCATGCATCCAGGACCTACGAAATCAACACCTTGGTGGATTTTTATAATCAAGAATAGGGGCACCTGGGTGGCTTAGTTGGTTGAATGTCTGCTTTCAGCTCAGGTCTTGATCCCAGGGTCCTGGGATCGAGCCCCACATCAGGCTCCTTGCCCAGCAGGAGGCCTGCTTCTCCCTCTCCCTGCTGCTCCCCCTGCTGTGCTCTCTCTCTTTCTCTCTGTGTCAAATGAATAAGTGAAATTAAAAAAAAAAAATAATCAATAATTAGCTCTTGTATGGAAGAGCTGTGATATCATGTTGGTCCCATTTAACAACCTTTTCTTGTGATGTTTTATAAATCTTTTATTTCTAATGTCTGTCTCTCTCTATTTTTGCATTAAAAGCCAGAAAACACTTTCTACATCTTCAATTCAAAATGAAATCCCGAAGAAAAAATCCAAGTTTGAGTCAATCACAACCAATGGAGACAGGTAAGTCAGTTGGTGTGTGTGCATGCTTCCGTTTGAGCTTCTGCATGTACAGTTCCTGAAACAGGAGTATATTCCAGGGTATGCCTTGGACCTAGTCTAGGGTTGTTATTGAGTCTCTGAGGGTCATTACATTAGCCACTTGATATCTTATGAATAAGCAGTGCCAATATTTGTTTATAACTAATCCTGTCGGTAAAAGATAAGCACGTATAACTGGATTTAATAGCAGCTGAATCCTGTAGTCCACAAATAACTCCCCCACACTAATTCTAAGAAGTCAGGAGCTGTATGCTTTTCACTATGATCTGTGCCTGTGGCCTCCTCCAGGCAGGGCAGGAGTTGGTCTTGAGAGGTGGGGAGCAGAGACCAGTTGAAGTTAAGACAGTATTGCTCAGCCTGTGAGGGGTAATCAGTGCTTCCTTAGCATGCAGAAAGCCCAATGTAGATACTCAATCAGTAGAGAACGAGATGCATTTAAATATTTTTACTTCTTTTTAAACCTGTCTAAATACATATCTTTATTTGCTTTCCCTTCTGAGTGCTGCTTCCTTTGCAAGCTGCTTTGTCCTCATGTCTAGAGGGCCCCATTCGTGTTGGTGCAGTGTTGCTTCCCAACCAAGTCTTGGGGCCACCCACTTTCCTGTTTCTGCAGGCCTAGGCATCCTGAAGTGAGACAGTGACATACTCTTCCCCAAAATCCTTGGAATCATTTCCATTCTGAAAACGCCCAATATAGGTTCTCCTTCCCAGCCAGTGGTGGATATGGGAGTAGACTAGCACGTAGGCTTACCAGGGCTGAATTTCAATTAAGGAGCACAAAGCATCTGTGAAATGTAGTCTTTCCTGTTACCTTTTTTTATTAACTTGATTTCAGATTCTACAAGGTGTCTTTTTTTTTTTTTTAAGATTTATTGATTTATTTGAGAGAGAGAGAGTGCGAGGTGGGGAAGGGCAGAGGGAGAGAATCTCCAAGCAGACTCCCCACTGAGCACAGAGCCCAACACAGCACTCGATCCCACAACCCGTGAGATCACGACCTGAGCCGAAACCAAGAGTCAGACACCCAACTGACTGAGCCACCCAGTCACCCCTCACTTTGAAAACATTCTGACAACCCTTTTTTTTGACGGTCCTTTTGTAATGTCATGCAAACCCCCAGTTGTTTTACTGAGTATCTATCTTGAATTCAGTTCTGTACCAGATGTTGACAGTCTCGCTTCTGAGCTGTCTGTTGTAGCTGCCTCCCCATTTTCAGTTGATCGTAGACTACTTTCTTGGCCCCACTTTTAAAATATCCATATATGCTCTTGTCCTTTCATTGTTATCCTCTCTTCTGAAGGCTGCTCTCTAACAATTTTCCATTCATCTTGGTGTTCTACCACATTCTCCTCTCTTAGTTTTTAAGTTTTGAGGCATATTTGATTTTTTTTCTCCTTTTTTTCCTTTTCCATTAGCCTTCTTTATCATACAGAGAGAACACATCATGTTAGGTTTTGGTTTGTTTTTGTTTTTAAGATTTTATTTATTTATTTAAGCGAGAGAGGGTGTGCTCGAGCAGGGAGAGGGGCAGAGGGAGAGGGAGGGAGACACGTAGACTCCCCAGTGAGCATGGAGCCTGACATGGGGCTCCATCCCAGGACCCTGAGATCATGACCTGAACCGAAGTCAGATGCTCAACCAACTGAGCCACCCAGGCACCCCTAGGTTTTTTATAAAACCTTTTCTCAAATAATTTTATTTTCTTATTTTTTTATAGATATTTATTTATTTGGTGGGGGGAGGAGCAGAGGAAAAGGGAGAGAGAGTCTTAAGCAGACTCTGCACTGAGTGCAGAGCCTGACATGGGGCTTGATCTCATGACCCTGAGATCACAACCTGAGCTGAAACGAGGAGTCAGACGCTCAACCAACTGTGCCACCCGGGTGCCCCCTCAAATAGTTTTATACTTCTAAAATGCCTTTGTCTTTTTTTTAGTATCCTGTAGAATTCACAGCTTCCCTCTGATATTTTCTAGTTTGTTGAAATTGTAGCAAAAACTTTTCAATTTAAGGAAAATCTGAGTTCATGTCTAGCTTTTCTTCCCAGAGAAAATGTACCAGCTACTTTTTTTTATCATATTTGTTTGTTGTTCTGTTGGTGATAAAAAAGCACTCTCAACATTGGGTGATGCCCAGGCACACCTTGTGGTTTATTGTTCTAAAGGACATTCTTTTCCTTTCCTCATAGGTTTTTTTTTTTTAAGATTTTTTTTTTAAGTCTAACTTTTTTTTTTTTCTGAAAGATTTTATTTATTTATCCGATAGAGAGAGACCCAGCAGGAGAAGGAACACAAGCAGGGGGAGTGGGAGAGGGAGAAGCAGGCTTCCCGCCGAGCAGGGAGACTGATGTGGGGCTTGATCCCAGGACCCTGGGATCATGACCTGAGCCGAAGGCAGACGCTTAACAACTGAGCCACCCAGGCGCCCCTTTTTTAAGATTTTATTTTTAAGTTGTCTCTACACCCAGCACAGGGCTTGAACTTACAACCTTGCGATCAAGAGTCACACACTCCACCGACTGAGCCATCCAGGCGCCCCTCCTCATAGTTTTATTTCATTCTCCATTTGAAATATGCCTGAAAGAGTAGACTTACTTTGTGTGGCCTTTGAGGACAGACCCAGGGCCAAAGGATAGGAATGGCAGGGCGGCAGGTTTTAGCTTACCCTGAGGAGGATTGCTCTTATATTAAAAGATTTAGAAAAAGGGTGCACCTGGGTGTCTCAGTCGTTAAGCGTCTGCCTTCGGCTCAGGTCATGGTCCCAGGGTCCTGGGATCGAGCCCTGCATCGGGCTCCCTGCTCAGCAGGAAGCCTGCTTCTCCCTTTCCCACTCCGCCTGCTTGTGTTCCCTCTCTGCTGTCTCTCTCCCTCTGTCAAATAAATAAATAAAATCTTAAAAAAAAAAAAAAGGTTTAGAAAAGACAAGACGCTTCCTAGAGAAGTAGTGAGTTCCCTGTCATTGGAGATATTTGAAAAGAGACTGGATCTAATTTTCTGCCTTGCTAACCTAGCCATCTGTTTTCATTTGATTTCTAGCAGTTCTTATTAATCAGAAGTTAGAGAGTTAGAAAGGTCAGGCCCTAACACAGGATAGACACAACTGGTTTTGTCAACAATGTATTGGTATGGGAAGAATCCTCTCTTAAGAAGCAGGTAGAGGAGAACATTAGGAGCTTTTGGGACCACAAGATTTATATTAGCCCATTACTCTGTTTCATTTGTCATTCTAGTTACGGACTTAAGTAAATTCTCTTGGATTGAGGGAAGACAGTCCCTTGGCAGGTATTGAAAGTGGAGGAGACTTTGATGGGTTCTTTCAGTATTTTCTCCTGTATGCCTTGTTTTATTATATGGCATTTACTTTTTTGTTACCCAGTAATTCTGCGTATTCATCAGTTATAAAAGCAACGGGTCCATTCTTCTGACATTCTTCTCACATGCTTCATGTGGACCAAGAGAGAATATTCTTATCAATGGACTGTGTCTTCTAGCCATAGAATGTTTGACTTGGTAACTCTGAGGATGTCCAGTGATTCCACTTGCTATTTGGAGTTTCTACCTGTGTAGAGAAATGCTGGTTATTAGATGTAGTTCAAGACAGAGGAATGAACCAACAGCAAGGGGGACCTAGAGTCATTGCTATATTGATGTAGGGAGCTGGGAATCAATATTCCAGTGTCTGCTTAGGAAGAACAGGTTTGTGTTTTACTTTAAAGGTTGCCTTGGGAAGAGTAAGAGCTTTCTTTGGGAAATCTCTAGAGAAGGGCATGATTTGACTCTCATGGCAGTGATTCCTTAACTTGTTTTGGGTGTAAGACATCTCTGACCAACCAGGGAAAGCTATGGATCCTCATCTTAGAAACCACCCATTGTATGTATACACCGAATTATACATACAATTTCAGGGGGTTACAGATTCCCTGGAGCTGGGCCTGGTTAGAGGACTCTGCTAAGAGGACAGAGTTCACCTGGCACTTCGAAAAAATGAAGTGCTCAGGTGCTGTTATTGAGAAGAATCTGTTGAAAACCCAGGTTGTGGTGTGACTCTGGAATTTGCCACCTCTCTGTTCCTTTTCTAACTAATATCATTGAATTGTTGATATTGGAAGTGGTGGTCAACAGGCCAGTTGCAGTGTAGGGGAAGTTGGCTTCCTTCCTATTAATTTCATCTTTTGGGGGCACCTGGGTGGCTCAGTCAGTTAAGGTCTGCCTTTGGCTCAGGTCATGATCCTGGAGTGCCAGGATTGAGCCCCACGTCGGGCTCCCTGCTCAGTGGGGCTTGAAGTCTGCTTCTCTCTCTGCCTTTCGCTCCCCCTGCTTGTGTGTGGTCTCTCTTGCTCACTCTCAAATAAAATCTTTAGAAGAAAATTTCATCTTTTTATAATTTTTAGAAGGGACTGACTGCTCCTGAGATGGAATGCAACAGCCTCTTTCTTTCTTTCTTTCTTTTAAGATTTTATTTATTTGAGAGAGAGAATGAGTGGGGGAAGGGACAGAGGGAGAGGAAGAAGCAGACTCCCCACTGAGCGGCGGCCCAACGTCAGATGCTAAACCACCTGAGCCACCCAGGCACCCCGAGGCAGCAGCGTCTTAGCAGCTGCACCACATCACGGTGCTTTGGGGCAGAAAATAACCAAAAGATGAGCTCTGTGGGGAGTTTTAAAAGAAAAATATGTGAGCTAACAATTGGTAATTTATCCAGATTCTAGGGAAATGAGTTAGTCACAAAAAATTGACTGTTTCACCCATAAATAATTGGGAATCTTCAATGCACCAGAAACGAAATGTCCTTGACTCTTGGGGAATGCATTTGTCTTCATCTTGAATGTGAGAGGAGATGCTGCAGAAATGCTCTGGGTTGTGGTTTGGTTGGTATAGTTATCTCATGATCACCTTGCCTGTGCAATTTAGCAAATGCTATTGAGTCTGGCATGTGTGGAGCATTGTGCTTACTGCTGGGAATTCAAATAGTTGTTCTTACCCTTGAGCTTGTAGTCAAGCGGCCTCTGGTGTGTCCTCAAGTAGAAAAAGGTTTATCCCTCCAAGTTATGATTTTTTTTCCCCTCCATGTTTCTGCCCAGCTTTTCCCCAGACCTGGCTCTGGACTCACCGGGCACTGACCACTTTGTCATCATTGCCCAACTGAAGGAAGAAGTGGCCACTCTGAAGAAGATGCTGCATCAAAAAGATCAAATGATTTTAGAGAAAGAGAAGAAGGTACAGTTTTGTTAATGCCTCTCAGGCTAGAATGATGCAAGGGTAAGCATGTGGTACCATAGGGCATGGTACTAACTCTTGTTTAACTGGTTTTTATTCGGTACTGGCCGCTGATGCTTTGAGAGATCCAGTGGCAAGGTTGGGCTCTCCTGGGAGAGGCTTACTGTCTGCCAAGATGACTCATGAGCTGGTATTACCATGGTGAATCTACCTCGGTCAGGTGCATTTAGCAAGTTGATCTTTCTCAGCATTTGGAGGGAGCTTCCACTTCTCAGGGAGGACTCGTGTTAACCAGGCTTACAGAGATGATGTGTAAAACTACAGTGCTCCTCTTAATTCACAGTGGGGCATAACTGACTCCTGCTCTTCTCAGCATGAGCTGCTTTGGAAGGTTGTAATCAGAAGGTGCCAAATGAGCATGGAGTCAGGACAAGAGAAGGTAGTTATGTAATTGGAATTCTTAATGCTCTCAAGCTAAGAGAACCTGATGTCTCCATCTGTATTATTGGGATGGCCATGTCTGTGGGATAGTAATACTCAAAATATGTGGGCCAGGTCTCCCTCCTTACTGGACTATGTTCAGGTAGGCCTTCCTGCATGACTGGTAGGTCACTTTGCTTCTATTACTGACAACTCTCTTCCTGAGTGACCCACTCTTTAAACACATTAACATCTTCAGTAAAGTCTTACTCTGGTCTAACAGTCCCCCCTCTTTAAGGGAACCTTTTACATCCTTCTTCTGATTCAGGTCTATATATCTTATTTTTAGATTCTTAAAGAATATCTCATTTTTGTCTTAATATATTAATAACAATAATAGCTAACTTTTATTGGATACTTAACTATGTGCCTGACTATTCTGCGTGCTTTCTATGTATTAACTCATTTATCTTCATAAAAGCCCTTTGAGAGAGGAATCACTGTTATCATCATGTCACAGATGAAGAGAGCCTCCAATATTTTTCCTTTTAGGCTTTCCTTCCCTTCTTCTAGTTGTGTTTTTTTCCCTGAGGCTGTATGTTTTTTTGTGCCAAGTTTGGAGTGCTAGGTTTCATTGTGAATGGCCAACAAAGGCATTTATAACATTAAAATATTTATATGCATTCTTTCCATCTAATTTTGACCTCATTTTACAGATGAGGAAACGGACCCAAAGATGTTAAACGATGTACCAAATCACACAACTAGTAAATGGCAGAACAAAGTAATTAACTCAAGTCTTTCTGATTGTGCCGTTCTTTCTCCTAGCTTGTGCTTTCTTCTGCCAGTAAGGTGGAGATTCATGGGGAGAGACCAGTATTTTTTCCACTTTACTACATGACTACTGGATGAAAGCAGACATAAGTATATCTTCTTCATGGACTAGATTAGAATGGCACATCAAAGGATTTTGCAAAATAGAGATAAAATGAACACTTGTTTCTACTGCTTTGCAAAGTTTGGGTTTTAGAAGGAGCAAAAACAAATAGTAGATTGTTTCTCATTGCTTTCAGAATCAAGGTCACACTCCTTGGCTTGGAACACAGGCCCTTCTACATCATGCCTGCCTATCTGTAGCATCATCTCCTGCCATTCTCCATGCTCCTCAGTCGTTCGAACAAGCTGTCAGTTACCTCATACTGTCTGGGCTTTGCCCGCCCCTACAGTTTTCTTTGCTCGGATGCCCTCTCCCTACCTTGTGTGCCAGCTGTAGCTCATGTATCTCAAAACTCAGCTCACAGATCACTTCCCTGACATAGATTTCTCTTCTCTTCTTGAATAGCATAGTCAATAGAAGAAGTCCTGGGGTTTGAATTCTAGCTCTGCCACTGGCTAACCTGTATGATCTTGGCCATGTTACTTAGCCCTTTCTAAGGCTTGGTTTTCCCATCTATAAAATGGGAAGAATATTGCCCCCCCAAAGGTTTATCATAGGATTGAATGAAAAAATAGAATTAAACAGTTTGGGTCACCTGGCTGGCTCAGTTGGAGGAGCATACAGTTCTTGATCTTGGAGTTCTGAGTTTAAGCTCCATGCTGGGTATAGAGATTACCAAACCAAACCAAACAAAAACAAAAACAACCATGTACACACACACACACACACACACACACGGACACGCACACACATAGAGATTACTAAAAAACAAAAACAACTTGTTCAAACACTTTGCCCGGAACAGGGTTAAAAATTCAATAAATGGCAATAGCTGTTATGCTCCTGGCTTCTCTCAAACCGTCAGTCATATTGTATTATAATCACTGAGTTATTTGGAGGATTATTGGCATGTATTAAATACATAAAATCTTTATTTTTTTTAAGATTTACTTATTTATTTGACACAGAGAGTGCACAAGCAGGCAGAGTGGAAGGCAAAGGGAGAGGGAGAAGCAGGCTTCCTGCTGAGCAGAGAGCGCAACGCAGGGCTCATGACCTGAGCCGAAGGCAGATGCTTGACCAACTGAGCCACCCAGGCACCCCAATATATAAAATCTTTAAAACCTGCCAGTGATGATGTGTCAGAAATGATGTGTCAGGGTTTTGTGTAATTTTCAGGATATCTTTAGAAAAAACAGGATACAGAATCCCCTGGCTTTGATGTAGTTATGGATCTTCAGGAGAGCCCTGGATTTCATTCATTTGGGAAACCATTTAGTTCTTTGGTACCAGAACATTTTTTGTTGCACAGAGATTTCTTCTGGTCACTCTGCCTTTTTTCCCCGCTCAGATCACAGAGTTGAAGGCTGATTTTCAATACCAAGAATCTCAGATGAGAGCCAAAATGAACCAGATGGAGAAAACCCACAAGGAAGTCACAGAGCAATTGCAGGTGAGTCTGCTTATTTTATATGATAACCCTGGTGTATTTAGCTGATTGTATTTTCAAGTGATTATCTCTTAGATTTCTTTGTTCTCAGGGTATTGACAAATTCACATTAATCAACCTTATAGCTTTTATTGTTTCACTATTGGGTGTGTTCTGATCTTTTTCCCTCAAAAACAGTGGCAGTAATAAATGTGTGTTTTGATTTTTGGATAAGCCAGATGTGATTCCAGATGTCTGGATTATGAATTCTGTTTATCCAGCACATTAAGGCACTCCACGGTTTGTTTGTGTTGCACAAAGCACCCTTTTGTAACTGGATCCCAGGAGATTGAAGTGTGCTGATTAACCTCCAGCAAACACTATCTTCCCCTGAACCAAGCCCTAGAGCTTTCTGTTGTTTTCTGCCTCTAGAACTTGTTCTCCTCCTGACCCTCTACATTGTATGCCTTAGCATCTGCATGAAAAACATGTTCTGTCCTGTTAAAACATCCTTCTTGCACTGAATTTTTTTGTTTAGGCCAAAAACCGAGAGCTCCTGAAGCAGGCAGCTGCCTTGTCCAAGAGCAAGAAGTCGGAGAAATCAGGAGCTATAACCTCTCCATGAGAGACCATAAGGAGGCTCCCAGTCAACAGCACAGGGGTTCCTGGGTTAGGATTGGTGACCTGGCTGTTCTCTGGGAATTGCAAGCTTTCTTAAGAAATCTCTATTTTATTACAGTTATCCTTCTTTGTGGGATCGCAGGGGGCTGAATGGAAACACCTGGTTTGTGCTGTGTCACGACTGCATGCTTGGATGTTTGGGGTTCCAAGCTCTTTGTCTCACACTTTCACTCTTCTTTCCCTCCCTTCTCCCCCCCCCCCCGCCCCAACTACTCTCTGTCTGTCCCTTTGGTACTACTCTGTGTGTGTGTATGTGTGTGGTGGTCACTGCTCAGTGTTATGTGCAGAATGATTTTTGTTTGTTTGTTTGTTTGTCCATCATTGCGTCCTGCCATACCCATGAGCAAATAGTTTGGCATTAATCACATATCACTGCCACCCTCTGAACTTTGAAAACTGCCACCTTAAGACTTGGTACAATGGAAGAGGCTTTCTCTCTCCAATAAACCTTTTACTTCAGGGTATACTCTTGGGTTTTTTTCCAGGTATATTATGTATGAACTTTGTACTATGTATAGCCAGAGTTTTATTTATTTTTTAAAAAAAGAAACCTTTTCTTGATAAAGGAATAATGGTAGCCTAGCTTGTTCTTCTTGTAAAAGTGATGCCTCTTTAAAAAAAAAAAGTTCTACTCTACCTTTTAGTAAAGGAAGAAGACCTTTTCTTGTTACCTTGGAGTCTTAAAAACTGATTGCTGAGGTGAAACAATTCAATGCATCAGTATGGAGTTAAGTGCCTTTTGGAGGATTTCTTGGAAGAGCATTTAAGAAGAAGCTACTTAAGGGAGGTAGCAAAGATTTGAACAGTCTGTCTTTTTAAGTAAGGGCAGAAAGAAAGGTTGTCCAGGTTTTACTGGACATTTCCTTCCCCTACCCCTTTCTTGATTGTTTTATGTGACTGATTTTAAATTCTCACACTGCCAGTTCTTTTTTTAAAAAAAAATAAAAACCTTTTACTTATATCATTTGTTATATTGGGCCTTTGTCAGAGAACATTTTTTTTAAAAAATGAGCAGATTCAAAATGGGATAATGTTTGAACTACAGAGCATTTTGAGAGTCAGTATGAGCTGCTCAAGTATGGACTCTGAATCTGATTTTGAGAAATGGTATCACTGTACCTTCTCCTCACTCCTCCTCATTCACCCCAGCTTGCACACTCCTTGCTTTGAATGGAAATGTATTGAAAACAGGTGCTTGTCAGAAGCAGCTTGGCCTCAGCCAGAATTGTTTGTGTCCTATTTTCCCTTCTTGACCCAGTAGGCACATGGATTTACTTTTCCAGGAGAGGAGATAGATTTGCACTTCCAGTCAGTCTCTCGGGTCCTCTATGGGATGTTTGTGAAAGAAATGAGAGATGTGTAATGTCCCATGAAACACAGTAAAATCAACTACCTTGGAATCATTGATGGAGAGGGAGGGGTACTGCGGCTAGAGGTAACCATAAGGGCAGATGACCTTTGTACCTCAGTGTGCCAAAATTGTAAGCAGTCAGTTTAACTTGCTAGGCATGTCCTAAGGCAAATGCTTATCATTTGTGACAACATTCTCACAAGTGGAGCCACGCGCAGAATTGGACGGAGATGTGGAAATGGGTGGCTTCTTTCCGAGAAGAGAAACAATGGACCATGTCGCTTCTATCTCACTCTAGTAGGGGAGGTCATTTTCCCTTCCACGCAGGGGAAACGGCAGTGCTAAATAGTTTTGTAACTTTTTGAGTGAGAAACTTTTAGGTAAAGATAAACTGTCAGATAATATTTTTCAGATGCATTTACATTTGACTATGGGGAAAAGATTGTGAAAAACGTTACAGTCATGGTTTTTTGTTTTTTTTTTTAATTTGGAAGACTTGAGAAATTCTGTTTCATGAAGTGATAATATAAAAACGCATACTTAGTTTTATACTAAATCTTTTTTTAGGGTTTTGGCATTTAATATAAAGCAGATTCACACATTTTCTAACTTTCCACAAGTTCCGAAAAGTGAAGGAAGAAACCTCAGTCTTGAAATTTTGGTTTTTAAAAATCATGACACTGTTTTACCATGAAATTGAGTAGCTAACTTTTGGTAACACCTTTTGTTCATTTGTATGTTTGTATAATGGACATTTTGAAACACGGGAATGTTTTGGTTTGTACAAACTTTGAAAAATGTGTGTTAATAAAAATTCAAATTGACTCAAGTATAATTGTTGGGTGATTGATTGATTGCTGGTTTACCACCAATGGACATATCCCATGATGCCCTTCAGCCTAGAAAACATTTTGTCTTGCTTGTAGACTTAAACAATTAAAAGCCTAACTGTGGTAATAGGGAGTTTCATATCCATCAGAGAATAAACTCATTCTCTTTTTTTCTCCTATGACTTTATTTTCCAATTTAAGTGCTTGCTTTGTTATAAACACTGTGCCAGGCAGTGAGGATACAGAAGTGGAGAAGATTGACAAAGTTACTGTCCTCATGGGCTTCCATTTAGTGAAATATTGGAGACCACCATTGTTTCTTGATTTTGTATTTACCATTATTTTTCAAAATAGAATACAGGATGAATCTTTATAGGGTAATGAGTGAAAGGATTTTGAGATACCATCTCAAGAAGGAGAGGAATGTATTAGTTTGAAACTTTGGTACTGGTAGGTTTTAAAATTAATAACAGGTGCCTCTCAGACATTGTCACTGTCACATCCTGGTCATTCTATTCCATAGACTCAATGACAACTTACTTTCTCTAAATTGAAGACAGTTTTATTTTGTAGGTACCATGGTCTGAATGTTTGTGCCCCCCCCAATTGATATGTTGAAATCTTAAGCCCAAAGATGATAGTGTTAGAAGGTGGGACCTTTCTTTGGAAGGTGTTTAGGCTCTGCCTTCATGAATGGAATTAGAGATACCTTGCCTCTACCACTATATGAGGACACAGCCAGAAGGCAAGGACTGTAGACCAGAAGAAGGCCATCACTAGAACATAACCATGCTGGCACCTTGATCTTGAACTTCCCAGCCTCCAGAACTCTTGAGAAATAAATTTCTGTTGTTTATAAGCAATGCAGTCTGCAATATTTTGTTACAGCAGCCCGGAAAAACTAAGACAGTAAGCTATGTCTATGACCATCTTTATTGTGTGAATTAATTTATCCATTTACTCAGCCTTAAAAACCACTGTAAGGGAAGTATATAGTATAAACAATTCTTCAAGAAGGTCTTCAGCCACTCGAAATAACCCTCAAAATTTAGAACTTTGGTTCCATCCTTTGCAGTTTGAGATCATATGTTACCTGCAGTATAGCTGTCTTCAACTGATGGCCGGCTCAAGGGTCTGGGAGGAGCGGTCATTTTCGGGAAGGCCAAAACTGTCAGGAGTTGCAGGGTATCCTGGTTATTATTCCTACATAAGAAACTATCCCCAAATTTAAATATGCCCACGGACCCTATTGATCAAGAATTTGGACAGGGCACTGTGGGGATGACTGATTTGTTCTACAATGTCTGGGTCCTCGGTTGGGAAGATTCAAAAGCCGAGGAATGCTTTCTGGGGCTGGAATCATCTCTAAAGGCTGTTTACTTGTATATCTAGCTGGGATGACTGGAAGTCCAGTAATGCTGACTGGAGCACCTTACATGGGACCCCTCCATATATAACTTGGACTTCCCCAGCATGGTGGGTCAAGATAATCAGACTTCTTCCATGGTGGCTCTAGACTCCAAGCACAAGTGATCCAGTGAACAAAGCTGAAGATGAATACATCTTCCAACCTGTCCTCAGAAGTCACATTACCTTACTTGTGCAGTACTTTATTGGTTGAGCAGTCAGAAGCCCATCCAGGCTTGAGGGCAGGGGACATAGATCCATTCTCTTTATGAGAGGATGACAAAGTAGAAGAGCATGTTGGATGGAAGCTATTGTGGCGGCTAACTTAAAAAATAGAATCTGCCACATAGGGACTAGATTCTGGAACCAAACCAAATCCAAGAGAGCAAGGCAGAAGCTGCAATGGTCTACCTTCAGATGTGGCTCTCCATCATTTCTGCAATACCTTACTGGTTACAGAGGTCAAATTACTGACACTATTCGAGGTGGAATGGTGCCTCCCACGTGGGTACATACCAGGAAGTAAGGATCACTGGGGTCTGTCTTGCAGGCCGGCTACCGCATTGCCCTTTGGCCTATAGGATTGAGTAAAAACGATGTGAACCTCTAGATTTGGAAGCCAGAAATGAAAGCTGTCAGTTTGGGGAAAGTAGTTCATATTCCTCAGCTCTTCCTGGTATCAATGACTACTTTCCCTACCAGTGTTTGCCAGGTTGTCACTGCAACAGATTACCAACTCTACATGAAAAGTGATACTGGTGTCATGCCGCGGTTAACTCTGAAGTCAGACTGCCTGGGTTTGAGTTCTGTCTCTCCTTAGTTTACGGTTGTTGTGAAGATTAAGTCATATCTGTAGAAGTCGTTAGAACAGTGCTTGGCACATAGTACGCACTAGGTTTTGTAAGCAATTTTTATGCGTGACTTCTACAGAATCTACATTTTCTATTTCCTGAGAGGGAAAGTAATAGAGTCATAAATTAGAATAACCGTGGATGTTCACTTGTTTTTGGCTTCCATTGTTACCTTATCCGAAGATCACATTTAGGCCCTCAGATATCCTTTTTTTGACTCCAAACCACTCACCTCGTGCATGCCACTTCATCACACTGGTTCTTAGAGTGTCATTTTCTTTAAGTTTAATAAGATATTGTTTGCATACAGCAAAATTTACCCATCTTCATATATAGATCAAAGAGTTTTGATGGATGTATACCGTTGTGTAATCACCACAATCAAGATATAAAACATTTCTATCAACCTCAAAACTTCCCTTATGCCCCTTGGTAGTTAATCCCCTCCCCCCAACTCCAGCCCCTGACAACCATTAATTTGATTTCTAGCCCAGTAGCTTTGCCTTTTCCAGAATGTCTCATAAATGGAATCATACAATATGCAGACTTTTGTGTCTGACTTCTTTCATTTAGCACATGCTTTTGAGATTTGTCCATGTATTTGCATGTCTTGGTAACTCATTCCATGTTTCAGTAGTCTGTTCCTTTATTTTATAGCTGAATAGTTTTCCATCGTATGAATATACGGCAATTTGTTTATTTGGTAACTGATGGATATTTGAGTTATTTCCAGCTTTTGATTACGAATAAAGCTGCCTTACACATTTATGTACAAATCTTTATAGAAACATGTGTTTTCATTTCTCTTGGGTAAAACACCTAGGGGTGGAATTGCTGGATTGTATGGCAAACTCGTTCAATTCTCTAAGGAACTACCAAACTGTTTTCCAAAGTGGCTATATGATTTTGCATTCCCATGAGCAATGCATCCAGAGTGCTCATTTGAATGCATTCTTCATTGCAACTTAAGTGAATATCTCCATTGACCCTTCCCTACCATTCCCAAGAAAAACTTGCCATATTGGTGATAAAATGATACTTTATTTTTTTAAAATATGAAACTTATTTACTGACGTATAGCATACTTCAGAAGAGGACACATCACATGTATATGACTTGATGAATTTTCACAAAGTAAACACACCTATGTAATCACCATCCGAATCAAGAGGACTGCCACCAGCACCCTAGAAGCTCACCTCATGTGCCCATTCCCAGTTACTCCCTCTCTCAAATTAACTACATACTATCCTTACTTTAAATAATTTTGCTGGTTATGAATCTAATAAAAATGGATTAATACAGAATGTACTCAATTTTTTCTGGCTTCTTTTGCTAGGCATTATGTTTGTTACTTTTTTTTTTAAGTAGGCTCCATGCCCAACATGGGACTTGAACTCACGATCTTAAGATCAAGGGTCAGGGCGCCTGGGTGGCTCAGTTGGTTAAGCGACTGCCTTCGGCTCAGGTCATGATCCTGGAGTCCCGGGATCGAGTCCCATATCGGGCTCCCTGCTCGGCAGGGAGTCTGCTTCTCCCTCTGACCCTCTTCCCTCTTGTGCTCTCTATCTCTCATTCTCTCTCTCTCAAATAAATAAATAAAATCTTAAAAAAAAAAAAAAGATCAAGGGTCAAGTGTCGCATACTCCACTGACTGAGCGAGGCAGGCACCCACAATGCATTATGTTTGGATAAGTTCACCTGCATTGCTTACATAGCAGTAGGACATTTATTTTTGTGTTCTATAATACTACTACAATTTATCCATCCTATTGTTGATGGACATTCGGGTTGTTTCCACTTTGGAATTAGTAAAAAGAAATGCTGCTCTGGCCTTCATTGTAATAGCCTCAAAATGGAGACAATTCAGATGTCCATCAATAAGAAAATAGATAATCAAATTATAGTATTTTCATATGATAAAATACTACTCAGCAATAAAAAAGACCAAACCACTGATACATGTGACATAATGGATAAATCTCAAAAATATTATGCTAATTGAAATAAGCCAAGCACTAAACAATACGTAAAATATAATTCCATCTCTATGAAGTCCAAGAATAGGCAAAACAAATCTGTAGTGATAAAAATTAGAAAGTGATTTCTGGGGATGAGAGAAATTGATTAGAAAGGAGCACAGCTTGATAGAGCAACGTGTACAAACCTGCAGTTCATTGGTGTTTTTGTACAACCTTGACCCATTTGCTACATTCCTTTTTTTTTTTCCCTATAAAATATGTGATAGAAAGGAGAACAGCACAAGGAACCTTCCCTGGATGATGATGAAAAGGTCTATATCTTGATATGGGTGGTAGTTCCATGGATGTATACAAGTGTCAAAATTCATTGAATTGAATACCTAACACCCCTACATGACATTGTATTGTAAGTCAATTATAACTCAATAAAAATAATACAGAAAATGCTGCTTAGTCCTAAAAAATGCTATTATGAACATTCCTATACTTGGTTTTTGGAACACATAAGTATTCATATCAGTTGAGTATTTAGTTAGGGGTAGAATTGCTGGGTCATAGAATATGTATGAATCACAGCTCTGCAACTTAATAGTTGTCATAGCGCCGGGCAAGTACCCAGGACCTCTAGAGAACACCAGATTCCTTATCTGTTACCAAGGAGCTAATCTCACATTGATGGGTGCAAACCATGAAAACTGTTTTTGTCAATTAACAAAAGGACACAATGCTGAGAAAAATCACAGATTTTCAGAATATTTGCTATTCGAAATATCAATAAGAATGGAATATTCCACTCCTGCCTGGAGGATTTGAGTTACTTTGACACAGAGAAGCAGCCTCAATTTCCCACCCAGGTGCAAAGCTTCAGATAAGGGGTTTCCAGATACAACGTTCCACATTTATCTTCACGTTGTAGTTTCCAAGGAAACAAGATCCTGAGTCCTCTTGTTAGCTCAGGCCTGATGATAATCCCCTTACATGTAGCCTAGTGTGCTTTGAGGCTATCAAAACACTGCTTCTTTTAAAATTTTACCTACACTCCATCTTTTCCCCAAATCCTAGGATAATTCTATCTTCTGTGCTTGGTGAGATGCCCCATGATACCTCTGGTGTGCAGTCTCCCTTGCAGCATTACGTTAATAAACCTAATTTTGTCAGACCACAGGTGGTTTTTATCAGATAGGCTTTATCTTGGGGGGTACCCATAAGGTTTGTAAAAGGTGTTCACACACTGGATCGGCATTTAAGAAATGGTAGTTATTTTTTTTATCATCCATATATAAATATAATAAATGTTCATCTGACATCTGGTATTTGCAAGACACAAATGTATACCTATGACAGCACAAAATAGCACAAGGCACAGATGGAAAACCACTTTTTATTTTAGATGGAGAAAGAAAACAACAATAACAAAACCCTATGTCTTCAACTCCTAGGAGAAAAATACCTTTACTGAACTTTGCTCTAAATAGAGTCAAGTGTAAATGAAAAAAGACTATTTTATAGGTAAAGTACAATTTACATGATTAGCTATAAGATTTGACATAAAACTATAGATTCTAAGAAATGGTAGCATTTTAATAACCAGAATGAGAGCCCTCAAATGTCATCTATCCCTTTCTATAGAGAAAGAAATGCTCTTAAAAAAAAAATGCCACAACGAAAATAGAAATAGCTTTGCTTACAAAATCTCTAAGGCTCATTCACTCATTTGGGGTCTCCTCCCAAACAGGCAAACTGCTTCCTCTCTTGCCATTCCCCAGAGATCGCAGAGTAGGCTGGGGTGGGGCTGGGTGGAGAACACAGGAAACAAACACTGCTAGTTTCCCCTTCACTTCTTATCTAGATCTCTTCCCAAACCCAAATCCTACCCATGTCTGTCCATTTACGATAAGCTCACCAAATGCAGTCTTCTATGGGAACATTGAGGTCATACACTCCAAATTACTTGAGGAATGATTCCCCCCCCCAACCCTCTAGGGAATGACTTTTTCCCCCACCCTCAAGGGAATGACTTTTAACATTTGAGAGACTAGTTCTCCAAACAAAATCCTGGTTTGGGATATATAGTAAATGAAGAGGCTATTTGGGAAGGATTTAGATGGAAAATGAGTTTGGTAACATGAGAATGAGTTTTAGGGAAGTAGGGAGATGAGGATGGAGTTAGCTTAATGTTTGGGTTTTGCTGTCAAATCTCAGAAAAGCAAATTAACCACCGTGGTCTTAATTTTCTCAGTTTTGTAAAAGGGAAAATAACTCTTGCTTTGTCGAGTTACTTTGCTTCAACATTTAAAAAACCGATTGTCCATTATCTATTCTGAACGTAAAAATATAGTTGGAACATTGTCCCTTGCTATGATAGAGCTTATGAACAAATGAATTGCAGTGAAGATTCATACATAGTATGTGCTCAATAAATATTATCATCGCTTTATTGTTTAGATTAGAAGAGGAGTGGAGGAGAAATGAAAGCGGTCTGTAAACCATGAAAGTACTCCGCAATTACTATCAAAGCCCTTCAGGATGGAAGTAGAGAGGAATTTCAGGAGATGGTTACCTATCTGACTTTCAGGGTTGTCGAATTCTCCCATATTTGGGCCTGAATTCTCAGAATAGAACAGAATAGGATGTTAGGGCTGAGATCATCTGGTACAATTTTATGCTAATAGAAAATTCTTGCCTCCTGTCACCGCGCTCCGCGAGAAACAACACTACCACCCCAGCTCCTCCAATCCAAGCCCCAACCGTGTGATGTCAGCGCCCCGCCCCGTTTCCCCAAGGCCGGTGCGTCGGGTCTCTAAGCTACTGTCCCCGGCACCAGTTCCAGCGGCGCCTGCGCACTGTGGGGCGGGGCGGGACGGACCCGTGCGCGCGGCGTGGGGGCGGGGCCAGTGCGCACGCAGCCCTAGCCCCTTCCCCCGCCCTTTCTCTTCTCGGTTTCTCCGTCAGGCTGCGGGTGCAGTCTGGTTGCTGCTTCCGGTAGGAGCGCGGTGCACGGCGAGTTGGTCTCAGTTCCTCGTCATGTCCTACGGTCCCTTAGACATGTATCGGAATCCGGGGTCCTCTGGGCCCCAGCTCCGGGACTTCAACAGCATCATACAGACGTGCAGTGGCAACATCCAGCGGATCAGCCAAGCCAGTGAGCTGGGGACAGGGCTGGGGGGCAAAGGCCATTCCGGGGACAGGCCTGGGTGAGGTTGCCGGGATGCGGAGCCCGGCCGAGGCTACGGCCAAAGCCACACCTGAGGCCGTCTCGGGCTCTCCACTGTGGGGGCGGCGGCTGCCATCCTCGAGTCTGTCAGGCCCAGGCTCCCCGAGGGTCCCGAGCCCCAGCTGAAGCTTGAGTTTATTCTCAGGTGTACTGCCCTCATGGTATGGGGGCCAAAGCAGCAGTCCTGACAGCCCTAGGGTGGAGGGGTGTGTGTGTCATCTCGGGAGCAGTGAGTGAGTTCACTTGGCCCTGTGGTCAGCCGAGTTTTTCCTGTCATCTGCCTTACCCCCACCCACCTCTCTTTCCTCTTTGGCCAGTTTGGATCGGGAGTTGTTTACCGATCTAGACTTTAAGTTACATTCTGCTCAGCTTTTTGCTCCTTGGAAATCAGCTTTCAATTAAGGGAAGTGGAGACTGCATGTGTTTGGGTGACTTAATACCCAGCTCTTTCTGTAATGAATTTGGAAATCAAATACAATGACATGTATTTGAGGGGTGAGATGACTTCTGTTTTAATAAAGAGAGTTCACCGAAAACATTCCCATTTACATGGTTTTGTCTTTTGTAGCAAAAGATTTGCACATATTTTTGGGTTTCAAGCTGATGAAGCTTCTGCATTCCTTACCTGTTTAGCAGCTTTTTTGAACAAATCTCATACACAGAGAAGCCCAGGGACTTGGCCACAATCACATAGCAAGTAAGACATGTTAGAGTTGGTGGTGGATTTCAGAATGTCATTGCTTGTCTTAGAACTAGCCCCCCCCCCCACCATTAGGGTCTGAATAAGACTGACTGAGCTGATTGAGTCAAATACAGGCAGTTTCTTGTGCCTGAAAATCATCACAGAGCCTTATAAACAGGTCAGTGGCACAACTTTACTTGGAAAGAATGATAATCAGCATCCTTGTTTATTATTGTGTTTTTGTGAGCTTGGATATACTTTGAATAGGTAGAACTTAGTTGGTCTTGAATTATAATTATGTTCTATATAAAGAAGGGGAAAATTTCTAATGAAGAGTGTGAGACTGGGTGAATTGGAAGTGGAAGGAAGACTATGTGGCCTGTTATGTATAAAAATATAAAAAAATTAATGTGACCACTGGTTTGAAAGTATAGTACTTTGTGTTCCAATTTCTCCTCTTGTGAGGGGACTGTAGTACCAGTTAGGTCAGAAGATTCTGGTTCAAAGCTGAGAGTTTATCGTTGAGGCTAAATCTAACCTTAGTGTCTGTTTGTGAAATATTCATTCTACATATATTTGTTTGAGTATTAGGCATACTCATATACTGAGTATAGGAACCGGCATGGCATGGATTCTTTCAACAGGGAGTCCGTGGCATACATATCGACTGAAGTATAAAGTTGAAAGGGTTCAGTACTACAGAAGAGATAAAGCAACATCGAGTAGGTATTCGGGGGAGAAAGATATCATTTTCACTTGGGAATGATCTAGAAAGGCATTGTGGCATTTGAGCTAGGTCTGAAAAATAGTGGAAAGGATTTGAACTTTTGACAGTAAAGAAGGGAAGAGGAGGGAATAAAATGAACAAGACGTGGTAGTGGGAAAGCATGGAGTATATATGGAAAAGTAGAATGATTTAATTTGGCTAGAGGGGTGGACTCTAGAAAGTAGTGGAAAATTGGGTTGGAAAGGTAAGTTGGGGCCCAAACATGAAGGGCTTTAAGTGCTAAACTAAGGGGGCTGGATTTAGTTCTTTTTTTTTTTTTTAAGATTTTATTTATTTGAGAGAGAGAAGAGGGAATGAGTGGGGGTGGGGGAAGGGGTAGAAGGAGAAGCAGGGTCCCCGCTGAGCAGGGAGCCTGATGTGGTGCTATATCCCAGGACCCTGAGATCATGACCTGAGCTGGAGGCAGCTGCTTAACTGACTGAGCCACCCAGATAGCCCTTGGATTTAGTTCTTTAGAAATGTATAAATTGCATTGGAAGGGAGAGACTGGATTTAGAGACACCAGTTAGGAACTGTGAAAATGAAAAGGAAGGAAAGGATAGGCTTCTTTGGTGACACAATTGAATAGGATTTACCTGTTGGTTGGGTATCGGGCTCAAAGGATCATTGGAATCAACCATTAATAACACTAATAGCTAACATTTGAGTACATACTGTGTGCCAGGCAATGCAAAAAGTGCTTTATATGCATTATCTTACTTAATTTTTTAACAACTCTGTTAAGGAATTACCAATATTATTTCTTTTTATGGGTTAGGAAACAGACTGAGAAAGTTTAAATAATTACTGAGCAAACTGGTACCTGGTTGGCTCAGTCGGTTAAGTGTCTGCCTTCAGCTCAGGTCATGATCCCAGGGTCCTGGGATCGAGCCCTGAGTCGGACTCTCTGCTCAGGGGACAAGTCCGCTTCCCCCTTTCTGTCTCCCTCTGCCGTTCCCCCTGCTTGTGCTCTCGCACTCTCTCTCTCTCTCAAATAAATAAATAAAATCTTTAAAAACAGTTACCAAGCAAACAAATAGCAATGCCAGATTTTGAAACCAGGTTTGTCTCTTATGACCAGTAATTAGCCTTTTTTATAATTTTTAATATTACAATATTGTAGCAGCTGGCAGTTCAAGTTAGAAGTGACTTGTTCTTTTTTTACTTGCCATAGGAAACTGGGAAATACATGAAGCTGTAGAACTTTCTCTTGTGGTGTGGCTAACCTCCGCTGCTAGATAGTTAGTTCCTTTGAAGAAGCATGGGACATGACTTACTCATCTTTATATTTCTAGTAGTAACAAGTGCTGTGAAGAAAATGGCAGGGTAAGGGGATGGAGGTGAGGAGAGAGAGAGGGCGGGTGTGCTATTATATTTTAGATCAGATGGTTAAGGAAGGGTTCTGTGAGGAGGTGACATTTGAGTAGAGACCTGAGTGAAGTGGAGAGAGCCATGTGAATAGCTGGGGGAAGGCATTGTAGGCAGAGGGAATAGTAAGAGCAAAGATCTTAGTGTGTTCTTTTTTTTTCTTTTTAAGTAGGCTCAATACCCAGTGTGGAGCCCAATGCAGGGCTTGAACTCACGACCCTGAGATTAAGATCTGAGCTGAGATCAAGAGTCAGACGCTTAATCAACAACTGAGCCACCCAGGCGCCCCTAAAGATTTTATTTTTAAGTAATCTGTACACCCAATATGGGGCTCGAACTCACAACCCTGAGATCAAGAGCTGCATGCTCCCCCAAGTGAGCCAGCCAGGTGCCCCCCTAGGGTGTTCAAAGAATAACAAGAAAGCTAGTGTGGCAGTTAAAGAAGGGGAGCATAGTAAGAAAAGAAGTCAGGGAGGTAGCCAGGGATCATTATCACTTAGGGTCTTGATGCTTACTAAATAGTACATTTGAATGAGTGAAGTTTTTCTACCGTCTTTGAAGTCTTCCTCCCTCATTCTTCCTGTAGGAAGGGATACCTACCACATCTTATGACCCTAGGTAGTGTCAGTTGGAATTCTTCCCTTAGGGTTGTTTGGTGAGGAATTGAGAATTTGAAATTGGCAGGGTAACACTGTTTCTACCCTGTTAGTCAGGTTAATGACGTTCCCCAAATCTCTCCAAGACATGGTGGTTATACTAAGTATACACTCTGAATGTGAACTCACAGACATATGCCCAAGTCCATATAGCCCTGCAGGAACTCTACCCATTTGAAAATTTGAGAGAATAGCTATTCTTTTTTCTCAGCTGTTCAGCCACAGATGTGGGTTTGGAATTGCCGAGCATATCAGCTGAAATAGGGCAGGCCACCACGTGGGTTGTTATAGATACAGCTAGGGTTGACTGCCTGGTACAGAAAGGGTTGTTATCAATATGTGTGGGGTACAGAAGAAATGTACCTGGCTCTGCCTATTATGGAGTGGAGGGTCTGGGCAAGTACTGCTGTGTCAGATAAAGGAAAAAAACCTAGTAGCCTCCAAGTTATCTCTGAAGAGATTAAAGAACAGCGTTTCTCTTCTTCAATGTTGCTTATTTATTGCTATGGTTTTTTTTTTTTTAAACTAAAAACATGAAAGGCAGTTGAATTTTTTTTTAAAGATTTATTTATTTATTTTGAGAGAGTGAGAATGAGAGAGAGAGCACATGAGAGGGGGGAGGGCCAGAGGGAGAAGCAGGTTCCTCGCTGAGCAGGGAGCCTGATGCGGGACTCGATCCTGGGACTCCAGGATTATGACCTGAGCCGAAGGCAGTCGCTTAACCAGCTGAGCCACCCAGGCGCCCAGGCAGTTGAATTTTTAAAACCAATTATCATGAAATCCCATGGGTGGTTCTTTCAAAGTTATTTTCACATTTGCCATTTGCTTTTTATTTCATTGCCATCTCTTAAATCTTCATGATCTCAACATCTGTATTACAGCAGCATACTCTCATCGTCTCTCTTTCCATTCTTACTCATCCTGATAATGCTATCAGTAGTATGTCTAAAATCCTGTTTGGATTATACCACTCACCTTCTCAAGAGCCCGCAGTGGCTCTCTCATGTCTGCTGCATCAGATTTTAACTTCCTACCTTGTTTTCATTCTCTGTCATCTTTTTTTTTTTAATATTTTAATTTTAAGCAATCTCTTTGCCCAGTGTTGGGCCCAGACCTACAACCCTGAGATCAAAAGTCACACACTCTCCCACCTGAGCCAGCCAGGCGCCCCTCACTCTCTGTTATCTTAACCCAGATTAGGCATATTGTCTACTTCTCTTCACCCTTTGCCATAGGCAGGGCTGTTTTTCTTAACATCCTTAAACACTTGTTTTTGCTCCAAGTTTTTGTTCATTCTGTTCCTCCTTTCTTTAATATCTTTCCCTAACTTGCTAGCTATCTAAATTATACAAATCCTCTGAGTTGTGCTTAAATCCTGCCCCTTGTAACTAAGCCTACCTTTGATTTTGAAAGAAAGTGAAGTCAGAAAGAGCATGGGCTTTAGGGTCAGCAGTTCTGTGACTGAGTCCTTGCCCCTCTATGCACTGTTAACTCTATGCACTATTTCCCCTTTTTGTCTGTAGCCCTCTCTGTAAAAATAGGTAGAATTTTTTTTAGATTTATTTATGTATCTGAGAGAGAGAGAGCGAGCAGAGGAAGGGCAGAGGGAGAGGGAGAGAGAATCCCAAGTAGACTCCCCGCTAAGCGTGGAGCCCAAAGTGGGACTTGATGCCAGGACCCTGAGATCATGACCTGAGCCAAAATCAAGGGTTTGCCACTTAACTGACTGAGCCACCCAGGCACCCCATGAATAGAATTATTAAAATGGGGTGTTTTTTTTTAAGATTTTATTTATTCATTTGAGACACAGGGACAGAGAGAGCATGAGCAGGGGGAGAGGAGACGGAGAGGGAGAAGCAGACTCCCTGCTGAGCCAGGAGCCCAATGTGGGGTTCGATCCCAGGACCCCAGGATCATGACCTGAGCTGAAGGCAGATACTTAACCATCTGAGCCACCCAGGCGCCCCTAGAATGGGGTGTTTAAAAGTAGAGTGACTGGCACATAGTAGACATTCAGTAAATGGTGATATTATTGGTTGAGTCTCTTGCCCTACTATGGTTTAGTAATTAGGTGAGCAGGCTGAGGAGTCAGACTACCTGGGTTTGAATCCTAATCTGCTTCTTACTACCTGTGTAAACATACGGCTTTATCTCTCTTGTTTCTTAATTTCCTCATCTATAAAGTAGGGTTAAAAATAATATCTACTTCATAGGGTTGTGAGAATTAAATGATGTAATTATGTAAAGTGCTTAAAACAGTGCGTGCAACATAGTAAATGTTTAAGCAGTGTTGGTTATCCTTTTGTTGTTGTTTCTTTGAATTTGCAAGCCCTTTTCATGCACAGTTTTTAGCACTTTTATTCGGTATTCTTTAATTAATTATTTTTGACCTTGTCATTCTAACTAGAGAGATTGCTTTCAGTTTTCTGGGTATAGAAACAGTTCTCTTTAGCTCCAGTGCCTGGCACAGCAAAGGATATGTAGTTGGCGTTCAATATGTACTTAATTGATGTTATCATTGCTAAGTATATTGTTCTTTGTCTTGAGTTTGATAATTTTAGCTCTCCTTAATTGAGTTCTTTTATGTGCCAGACACTGTTCTAAATTTAGCTCCATATTATCTCATTTTATCTGCTTAAAAACTGTATGAGAGTTCTCTTGTTATTCCCATTTTTTAGGTGAGGAAACTGAGGCACAGAGGAGTGAAGCCTTTTGCTCAAGATCATAAAGCTAAGCTGGATGCCTGGCTGGCTCAGTCAGTGGAGCATGCGACTCTTGATCTTGATATTGTGAGTTCAAGTCCCACATTGGGTATAGAGCTTACTAAAAAAAAAAGATCGTAAAGCTCAGAAGTGGTAGAACCAGGAATAACACATAGGCAGTCTTAATTCAGAGTATTCTCTTAACCATTACATATTCTGTCATTGGCACAGTAAATGGAAGATTATGTCTTTGATATTTAGTGCTCGGGTTTAGTTTAGTTTAGAGCCTTAATATTGTAATATAGTGGCTACATTTTTCAAGTCAGGTCATTTTCATTGTAGCTAATGAAAACAATATAAACCTGATTTTTAGAGTAAGACACTGATAGGACTTCATTGTCATAACCACCACATAGGCTATCATTTTCCCATTTGGTATAAATATTGTTTTTTTTTCTTTGAAAAAGAAACACTATGATGGTAGTTACTTTGATATGACTAGACTTTGATTTGGATTAAGGTTCATTTGGAGATTCAGGGGTGCCTGGGTTGCTCAGTTGGTTAAGCATCCAACTCTTGATTTTGGCTCAGGTCATGGTCTCAGGGTCATGATCTTAGGGTCATGAGATTGAGCCCTGTGTCAGGCTCCATGTTCACTGCAGAGTCCACTTGAGATTCTCTCCCTCTGCACCCCCCAAATAAATAGATAAATAAAATCTTTAAAAAAAAAAGGTTTATGTGGAGATTCAGATTCTACTTAAAGCTGATATCAGCTAAAAGCACATAAAGAGTGTTCAATTTAGAGTAATTCATAGTGTGAATATCAGCTGTAATGTACAATAAATTGATTTGTTTTGTAGTCTTCATAAAAGTTTTAGCCAGGACATGCTTTTAAAAATAAGAGGTCAATGATAGAAATTGAGGTCTAGTTTTAAAAAATAACAAAATTGCTTACATGGAACTTAAGGACTTGTCTTTATATTTGGCCTAGTCATCTGGTTTCTAGGATTATGTAGCATTTCACAGACTATTATTTTCACCCAAAGTGTTGTAACAAGTCAACCTAAGATAAAACTTTTATTTACTAGAATGCTTAGAAAAGGAGTTTTCTTATTAACCAAGTTGACCGGAAAACCCTTTTAGATTCAACCTATTTTTATAAAAATCTTTCCGGAAAGTATCACTTTACTTCACTGTTAAGTACACTCCAGTGAAAATAACTGTGTATGGGAACATTCTGTTCCTTTCTGGGCTTTAGGTTTATTTATTTTTTTATTTTTTATTTTTTCCTTTGGGCTTTAGGTTTATTAAGGGACAAAATTCTTGGATATAAAATAGATGGGTCATTGAGTCACTATTTTTGAATAAATCCCTGATGTTGGTGGTTATGGAGGGCAGTATACAAAAAATTCTGCTTTGGATTCCGTAAAGTAAGACACTTCTGTCCTTATGATTTGAGTTTTGGTGTATCTGATACCTGAGTCTTGCTGGAAACATTTAGGAAAGTATCTTAATACTCAGAAGTTTAGAAAGAGTTGACAGAGGCTTGGATTAATTCTGGTGCTTAGCTAGGAAATAACCCTTAGATCCCCCTTCCCCGAACTTCTGTAACCCCCCCCAACAAATTCAGGTAACCTCAACAAACAAAAGAAATCAGAAAAGTCTAGATGAAAAAAGTTCTCAGCTGAGAATACACAGAGAATAGCTGATTTTTTTTTTTTAAGATTTTATTTATTTATTTGACAGAGACACAGCGAGAGAGGGAACACAAGCAGGGGGAGTGGCAGAGGGAGAAGCAGACTCCCCGCTGAGCAGGGAGCCCGATGTGGGGCTCTATCCCAGGACCCTGAGATCACGACCTGAGCCGAAGGCAGATGCTTAACAACTGAGCCACCCAGGTGCCCCGAGAATAGCTGATTTTTAATAGATTTTTTCCCATGTCCTTTAAAATCCCCGTTGCTCTCTAGGGTATTTAATAAAAAAATTTTTTAAGTTTATTTTTTAGTAATCTCTGCACCCAACGTGGGGCCCGAACTCACAACCCTGAGATCAAGAGTCACATGCTTGGGGGGTGCCTGGGTGGCTCAGTGGTTAAGCGGCTGCTTTTGGCTCAGGTCATGATCCCAGAGTCCTGGGATCGAGCCCCGCATCCAGCTCCCTGCTCAGCAGGAAGCCTGCTTCTCCCTCTCTCACTCCCTCTGCTTGTGTTCTCTCTCTCGCTGTCTCTCTCGGTCATATAAATAAATAAAATCTTAAAAAAAGAGTCCCATGCTCAGAGTGCCTGGCTGGCTCAGTTGGTTAAGTGTCTGTCTTCGGCTCAGGTGATGATCCCAGAGTCCTGGGATCGAGTCCAACATCGGGCTCCCTGCTCAGCAGGGGAGTCTGCTTCTCCCTCTCCCTCTGCCATTCCCCCAGCTTGTGCTCTCTCTTGCTCACTCTCTCTCTCAAATAAATAAAATCTTGAAAAAGAAAAAAGAAAGAGTCGCATGCTCTTCCAGCTGAGCCAGCCACGTGCCCTGAGTATTTAATAAGTTTTGATTAGATGATTAATACCTTGATACTTTGACGTATTCTAGAGTTTCTAAGGAGGGTACTCTATAAAGACAGTCAATAAGATGAGATCTGTTTCCTTAAACTTTTTATAAGATCTATCTTAATGTGTCTTTATATATTCAACCAACTATTTTTGGAGGGGTGTGTGTGTGTGTGTGTGTATTGTTATGCAAATTCAAAAATGAGTAGAATGTGGTCCCTGCCCTCCTGAGGCACATACTCCGTCCAATCCCATTTGTACACAGGTGGAACCTCTCTATGCCAAACTCTGGCTTGCAAAAAACACTCCTTGATTGCATAGCATCATTCTGGGACTAGAGCTTATTTATTATTGTTGAATTTCAGCACTGAGCAGTGATAGGACTTAGAGAACATTTATTTTTCACATACTTGTAAAGATTTAATGAGGAAAAAATAGTACAAATATAAGTATTATAATAATAGTAAGTACTCAGTATATGTTAGTTAAACCTGAATATCACATACAATTGGTGAAAAGAGACTCGGCAACATGAAATGACTTGCTTGGTGCCATGTATCTAGTTAGTGGTTAAGTGTGGCTTAGAGGTCAGGTCTTATTATTCCCAGCTTATGTTCATTCATGTATTCTGCCTTAAAGAAAGTGTCATGATATAAAAGGAGGTTAACTCAACCAACAATGACTTATGTATCCACTGGGTGCCTGGTGCTCTGCTGGACTCTGGAGAGTACACAGGAATGTTCCCAAAAGTGGGAGGGAGTTGGGGAAGAGAGCAGGTTAGAGCAAGGACATCGGCCTACCTGGGGTAGAGAGCTATTAAGTTAGGAGGTATCAGATAAGCAGGGTGGGGCTAAGTGGAACACTGGAATTGAGGCCTGCCCTGTGTCACTCCATTCTATTTCCTTTAAGCCTCAGCCTTTTGAGAAAACATAACATGGCACAAAGAATACAGCCATTGGAATTTGCCGTGGGTTTGAGTTCCGGTCATTATGATATTCTGTGTCTTCCCATTTCCTTCCAATTTGAAGTCCCTGTTCTAGTTTAGAAGGCCCTGTACGATCTGGCCTCTACATCCTTGGTCACTTTCCTTACTCCTCTCCCGCTTGCTCTATTGTAGCCGCAGTGGCCTCCTCACTGTTCCTCATTTACAAGAAGCGCTCTTGCCTTGGGACTTTGACTTCATACTCTGTTAGAAAGCTTCTTCCCCTGTATTTGTATGGCTTGATCTTTCACTTCCTTTAGATCTCTTCTCTGTGTCACCTTCTCAGAGAGGTTATCTCTAGCCACACTATGTAAGCTAGTACCCTCTCCCTGCCCTGTCTTTCCAGCCCTTACTTGAATTTTTCTTTTCTTTTCTTTCTTTCTTTTTTTTTTTTGTAAGATTTTATTTATTTGTTTGACAGAGAGCACAAGCAGGGGGAATGGAAGGCAGAGGGAGAAGGAGAAGCAGGCTCCCCACTGAGCAGGGAGCCCGATGTGGGGCTCAATTCCAGGACATTGGGATCATGACCTGAGCCGAAGGCAGATGCTTAACCAACTAAGCCACCCAGGCACCGCTATTTTTCTTTATAGTACTTAATCACCACCAGAGATCTATGTTTATTGCCTGTCTCTTTTCTTTAAAATGTTAGCTTCTTAAGAGCAGTCGTCGGGCCGCCTGGGTGGCTCAGTCGTTGAGTGTCTGCCTTCAGCTCAGGTCATGATCCCGGGGTCCTGGGATCGAGCCCCGCATCGGGCTCCCAGCTCAGTGGGGAACCTGCTTCTCCCTCTCCCACTCCCCTGCTTGTGTTCCCTCCCTCGCTGTGTCCAAAAAAAAAAAAAAAAAAAAAGAGTAGTTGTCTTCTAGAGCATAGGACAGTATAGAGTAGGTACTCTGAATGAATGAATGAATGAACGAATGAATTCTGTCACATTCATGAGCCTCAGTGTGCCCATCTATAATATTGAGATAATAATGCTTATTTAAAGGGTTGTTGGGATTAAATAAAATAATGCTTATCAAGTGTAAAGGAAAAATACTCCTGTTTTTCCTCTACTTTCAATACTTCTGACATCAGATGTGTGGGTTTTCCACACACCAAATATTTCTGAGATTCTCCAAACACCAGTTGGATCTCCTACAATTTAACCCAATTCTGATACGTCTGCCTAGAATTAATTATCAGATGCCACACGTTAAGGGCTGAGTCCCACATGACTATTCCCCTTCAGACACGAGTTGCAAGTTTTGGTTATCACGTGTGCTTCTGACCAGTGGGCTATAAATCCAAGGTTCCCAGGAACCCCTCCTTGGGTTCGATTAATTTGCTAGAGCAGCTCACACAATTCAGGAAAACATTTTACTTAATACATACATAATTCAGGAACAGCCAGAAGGAAGAGATGCCCGGCAAGGTATGTAGGAAGCTCGTACACCCTCCAACACCCGCCCTGTATCTTCACCTGTTGACCAACCCAGAAGCTCATGAAATGGAGTTCAAGAGTTTTCATAACGCTTAATCTTAATGGGCAGTGCCTATCATCCCTGCCCCCCACCGCCATTTCCCTAAAGTCAGTGGGTGGGGCTGAAAGTTCCAACATAATCACTTGGTAGTTCTGGTGACTAGCCCCACCCAGCCCAAGGCTATCTAGCTCTAACTCACCCTAGTAGCATAAACTCAGTGTATTCAGAGGGGCTCTTTATGGGGCAACTGGGTGGCTCAGTCCGTTAAGCAGCTGACTCTTGATGTTGATCTCAGGGTCCTGGGATCCGAGCCCTCCACAGGGCTCTGCACTAGGCCCGGAGTCTACTCAAGGATTCGCCTCTCTCTCCCTCTGCCCCTCTCCCTGTGCTGTGTGTGCACGCGTACGCGCTTTCTCTCTCTCTCAAATAAATCTTAAAAAAAAAAAGGGGGGGATCTTTATGAATAGCAAACGACACTCCTGTTGTGCACAAAATTCCGAGGGTTTAGGTGCTTTGTGCCAGGAACCGGGGACAATGACCAAATGTATTATTTATTATATCACATCAAGTACCTAGCCCAGTGTCTGGCACATAATAAATGCTCAATTAATGCTGATGTCTGCCTTCTTATAAATTATTTGTATGGCTAGCCAGTTGATAGCTCTAGTGGTATCCTGATTCCAATTTGACTGAGATAAGAGGCGAAATTCCACATGTTAGTGATGAAAAACTGTTACTTATCTTATAGAATGCTGTCTTAGCAAAATGCACTCATTATGGTGCTTACATTTTCCTGTGGAACCATTAAGCTAAAAGTAACCTCACTTAATAGAATAATTGATGTATTTTAGGAATGTTGGTCAAAAGGCAAAATTTTAATCACTTGAACACTGTATTTCCATTATAAAATTGGAGTTACATTTTTGCTAAACAAAACAAAAACATGGTCTCAAAATAAGATAAAATCATAATTTGTTTTTTTTTAAAGATTTTATTTATTTGAGAGAGCAAGAATGAGAGAGAGAGAGAGAGAGCACATGAGAGGGGGGAGGGTCAGAGGGAGAAGCAGACTTCCTGCTGAGCAGGGAGCCTGATGTGGGACTCAATCCCGGGACTCCAGGATCATGACCTGAGCCGAAGGCAGTTGCTCAACCAACTGAGCCACCCAGGCGCCCAGATAAAATCATAATTTGAAGTGCTACAAGTTTATTCTTTTTTTTTTTTAAGATTTTATTTATTTATTTGACAGAGACACAGCGAGAGAGGGAACACAAGCAGGGGGAGTGGGAGAGGGAGAAGCAGGCTTCCCGCGGAGCAGGGAGCCCAATGCGGGGCTCGATCACAGGACCCTGGGATCATGATCTGAGCCGAAGGCAGACGCTTAACGACTGAGCCACCCAGGCGCCTCAAGTTTATATATTCTTGACTTTGGGATTTTTTTTTGCTTTTTAACACCCATGATGTAGTGATTTTGTCTAGATAGAAATAACTCGTACATATTTCTAAGGACTAGGTTGTTCAATTGCTACTTAGGAGTAGAGTCACCAGCAATCAATTAGATTTTGCTTAATCATTGTTTCTTATCAGACGTAGAGGCTATTAACTCATCAGTGTTTGTGTAAGGTAACTTGGTATTTCATAAACTTCAGCTTGCTTTTTTACTATTCTCTCTCTCCCTTTTTTTAAGATTTGTGTGTTTTAGAGAGAGAGCATGGAGGGGCGGGGCAGAGGGAGAGGGAGATAAAAGCAGACTTCTCGCTGAGCTCAGAGCCAGTCGGCGATCCCGGGACCCTAAGATCATGACCTGAGCCAAAATCAAGAGTTGAACTCTTAACTGACTGAGCCACGCAGGCACCCACCTTTTTATTACTCTTGGTGACCAGATTAAGAGCAAGATTATGATTGAACCTTAAATTTTGTTATTTTAAGGAACACCCTATTCTAAGTTCTAATAAGTGAAGGTTTTTTCTTACTTCATATGGAAGCACTGTATGTACATTGTCCCTATAATATATACAAATGGTGTAATATACAGTGGTTTCCTCCTCATCTTCCACTAAAGCCAGTCATCTAGCAGTCTGGTATCTCACGAGTGAAACTTTGGCATTAATGCTGAGAGAATAGGAAAGGCCCTCACAAAGGAGACAGCGTTTTGGCTGGAAGGGTCATATACCTATTGTGTTATGTTATCTCTTGAAGTTCTGGTGAAATTTGAAGATAATCGTGTTTCCTCTGGGCAAGGAGTACTCTATTATGTCTGTACTCCAGCAACTTGGAATAGAAATTAGTGAATGCTCTTCAGAAGCAAGCAAGCAGGGGTGCCTGGGTAGTGCAGTCAGTTGAGCATCTCTGACTTGGTTTGGGCTCAGGTCGTGATCTCAGGGTCGTGAGATCGAGCTCAGCATCAAGCCCCATGTCAGGCTCTGGGCTCTGCATTCATCAGAGTCTGCCTGGAGTTCTCTCATCCCCTCCTCTGCGCCCCTCCACCCCCAACACGCACACATGCTCTCTCTCTTTCAAATAAATAAATAAGCAAGCAAGCAAGCAGACAACAACAAAGAAATACAAGAAAATTCCAACCTCTACAAATGAATGAATTAATGAGTCTAACTCCTTCATCCTCCCAGCCAACCAGAAAAAGAACAGAACGCAGGACACAAAAGAAATCAAAAGGTCAACTACACTTCAAAAAAGCCCACAAAAAAACCCAAAAATATTTAGAATAAGAAAAAAAAAAAAGATAACGCTCTATTTCTGATGCACAAATCAGCGAGGTACAGGGCTATTCACATTCCCAGGCAAGCTGGTGTTAGAGTGTTTCTCCTTATTGGTAGATGATCAGTTCCTCTGGACCTCTGCTTTCCTAGTCCAGGGCTAGAGGCCTAAACATCTAGAATTCAAACATGAACTTTTCTAGTCTTAGCAAAATATCTAGGAAAAGATAGAGAACGTTATCTGAACAAAACCATATATTTGACTGTAAACAACATAGTTAAAAGAACATAGGCCTTGGAGTTCAATGTATTTGGGATTGGATTTTTTGCTCTGTTACTTAATAATTGTGTACCCTTATATAATTAACTTATGTAAATGTAACTTATATAGCTTATCTAAATATATTTCCTCATCGGCAAAATGAAGATATACCTACTTCAGACTGTTGCTGTGAAAATTAATAAAATAATGTATACAGAGCTCCTAATATAAAAGCTCCTGGCACATAGAGGTGCTCAGTCAATGGTAATTTATTATTATTATTTTTAATGGTAATTTATTATTAATAACAAATGTATATTGTCTTTCCAAAAATGTTTGTTATAGAAAAATTATTGTGTATTATGAATTTAAATTTTAATTGTTGCAAGTTGATATTTGGCCCTTTCAGAGGTGTTGAAATTTTAAACTAGTGCCTGGGAAATCTGGAAAATTTTGAAAGTTCTTTGGGAATGATGAACAAAACTGCTACCCTTTACTTGGTGACATAGTTATCTATAGGAGAAAGGTGAACCTCGTAATTAGTTTTAGAAGGGAATGTATATGCTAGTTTTGATCATAACATGTTTTCTGTTAGTTGCATGAACTCTTTCAGGTTGTGGAGAGAGACTAGTGATTTGAGAAGTAGGTTGCTCATGATGAATGTATTTTTCTTTTAAATAAATCTTTTCCCCCCCTCTCCCCAGCTGCTCAGATAAAGAATTTGATGAGCCAACTAGGAACTAAGCAGGACTCAAGCAAACTACAGGAAAATCTGTGAGTAGCTTCCTAATGTGTGGGGTTCTGTGAGGGCCCTTTGAGGACACACCCACTGTCGTTGCTGCGTGGCAGCTTAGGTTTCCAGCCTGTGGACTCGGAATGACAGGCAGTGGGACATGAAGTAATAGCTGGATTTAGAAGAGGGGCAACAAAATATATTCATGGGTTGTGATCTCTGCTGCCTTTCAAAATCCTGGAACTCAGATTGTTTCTTCCCCGTGGGCTGGTTAGGAGAACACTTTGAGGAAGTAGGGAAGGGAACTTTTACCACTGTTAAACTGTATTCTGCCTAAATGAGCCTCCTTGTTGGCACAGGACTCCTGATGATCTGCAGAGCTCCTCTAGTCTGTTGGGATTTCCAACTGTAAATATTAGAAAAATGTATTCACAATGATCTGAGGGGCGTCTGAGGGAGAGGAGAATGGACTGGTGGTAGGGACTCGTGATTCTTTTTATTACATCCTTCTTGACCCCATTTCTGCTTTTAGAAGTTCTATTCTTCATCTTTAAAATATACTGAATGATATTCTTTGTTTCCTGTCCTAGACAGTGTGAAGTGAGAGAATGACTTACTACTTTGAACTTTTTCCAGGGAGATGTGAAAAATCTTTGGATGTGTTAGTAACGTCTGGGAGGTACAGGCTCCTGTTTGACTCCCTCTTGTTTTTGACTCCCTCGTTTTTTCTCTTGGAGGCCCCTTTGCAGTGAAAAAATAGTAATGATTAAGTAGTATAGTTTCTCTGTCCTCCCTCAAAACCTTTGTAGAAATAGCCGCAGAGTGGGGGAAACCATGACTAAAAGGGACTCTTTTTATGTTTCCACTACTTTCCAATCCCACTTAATAGAATGCATATTCTTCCCTCTTTACTATTCTTCCCCTATACTCCTTATATGTTTTTATGCAGTACAGGGCTTCTTTGTTTTGGAGGGAAGAGCCAGAAAGTCGAGCATGAAGGACGATAGGGAGCCAAGAATAAAGCTGAAAAAGTGCCAGCTTTAAGCAAGAATGTGGGAGTAGATCTTTGGAAGTTGTTCCCTAGGGTAGAAGCTGTGCTTTTAATGCACATTTCATCCAACCCCCAGTGTCTGGATTCCATCTCTAGTCAGTGGCCTGTGACAGACAGCACCTAGGCAGAACTGCTGGGCAGTGGATGGGAGAGTTTTGTGAGACCTTGGTGTGTTCAAACTATTAGGTTTAGATGTGGGGGGGCACTTGCTCTTATATTTCTTTTTTTTTTTTTAAGATTTTATTTATTTATTTGAGAGAGAGAGAATGAGAGACAGCATGAGAGGGGAGGAGAGTCAGAGGGAGAAGCAGACTCCCTGCTGAGCAGGGAGCCCGATGCGGGACTCAATCCCGGGACTCCAGGATCATGACCTGAGCCAAAGGCAGTCGCTTAACCAACTGAGCCACCCAGGCGCCCTGCTCTTATATTTCTATCAGAACTGCTGATAGGCATTTCCTTTCTCCCCAAAGAGTTAAAATACCTGATCAGCAGGTTTCACTGAGGTAGGTTCTTTCTACTGAGTAACATGAAGATGCCTTGCGGTGGGTTTGACTTGAGTTGTATTTCTGGATTTGTGTGTGTGTGTGTGTGTGTGTGTGTGTGTGTGTGTGAACCTGGGCCTTTGGGAACCCATTCCTTCAAGTACCCCTTTCATTCTCTGCACTGGGGCACTCTGAGAACTAACTGTACTAACTGTAACAGCTCTCGAGGAGTGGGAATATCCTGAAACGTGTCTTTTCTCCCTTAGGCAACAGTTACAGCACTCTACAAATCAGCTCGCCAAGGAAACAAATGAACTACTGAAGGAATTAGGGTCCTTGCCTCTTCCCTTATCTGCTTCAGAACAGGTTGGTATTTTCTGCTGTGTGTGTTTGTTTAATAGGAAAGGACTTTGTTTTAATGGGAAGGAAGTGTGTGAAACAAAAATAATTTGGCCTTTGGTGCTAGGTAGACCTTCTCTGACCCTCAGTTTCCTTATCTGTAAAATGGGGTTATGTGACTGTTGTGACAGTAGAAAGAATGTATGCACCGGGTCTTGCAAAGTGCTCAGCATTTAGTAGTAATCAGTATCTGCTGCTATTATTAATAATAACATACTAACATATTGATAAAATGAGCTTAACTGGTAAACATTCTCAGTGTTTGCATCTCTGGGTTTTGGCCAGCAGCTTTATGTTTGCAGGCTTGGTCCTAGTTTGTTTTGTAGTCAGTTTCTATAAATTTCAATCAAATGTTTTTGCTTTCTATTTTGTAGTCACTTTCATGTCCCATCATGAGTTATTCATAGGTTTCAGGTTGAAGAAATGCCCAGGGGAAAGGATTTCTCTTTTCAAGTTATTTTATTCAGTGGTCATTGAGATCCTTTAAAAACACACAATTTTTAACTGGAGTTCATTGTTCCCTTGATGTGCTGGGCCTTTTCTTCACGCATTCCTGCAGTCAGTGTGCCTCCTCCTTTATTGTGGCTTGACCTGTTTTACTTATCATTCATGGTCTACCTCAAATCCTCTCTCTTCCAGGAAAAAAAAAAAGCCTTCTCCAACTACCTTAGCCTACTGTGATTCTGTTTTTCTTTTAGCTTCTCTACCATTCTTGGGAGCACTTGACTTATTTTGCTTTTTATTATTGAATTTTTTTCTGATGATGTCCTATTCTCTGATGGCTGTAAAGACAAAGCCTACACCTTCCCTATTCTGGGTTGTGTTTCATTCTGTGAGTTGTGCCTAGTTGTAACATGAAATAATTTTAGTGTGCTGTAATCATCATTTAAAAAATAAGTGTAGGAATATCAGAATGTATACCATGTAATAAAGGGAACTATTATTACAGGAAGCTTTCATTTCCTACATATGTGTATATATGGTACTAGGTCAAGATGTCACATTATTTCTGCATGTCTCCATCAAAAAAGTTTGAAAATGTTAGTTTAACCCATGCCTGGCAAAGCTGTTTAATGAAGCAGATTTTAGTCTTCAGAGTTTTGGCGCCCCCTTGCACAAAAGAGAGGAACCAAGACTAGATAGATGCTTTGTCATTGTGCTACAGAGCAGCTCTGATAAAAAGTAATCTTAATGTAATCCCCTTTGATCGTCCATATGTGTGCTGTTGTTATTCGTGCTGATATTTCACTTAGAGACCAGTTCCCCTTGCCATCCAGTATCTCCAATAAAAATCACCCCTTCCCTCCTCCCAGCTGGGCACTTAGGGAATACACGCTTGTGGATGGTTTTAGTTAGTAATAAAAAGAGTCTAAGGATCTTGATGAAAACAGAGTGTTGAAAGTACTTAAGAGTTAATAGCCTAAGCAAAAGAAATAGAAAGTTAAATCTGCTACCAAAAGAGAGAGAGAGAGAGAAGGATTTAATGTATTCCAAAATCAAATAGAAGTTATTTTTGGATCATCCATGCTATTGTTCCCTTCCATTACACTGGATCATTAAGAACACGAACTAGATCTTCACACAATTCCTTGATTCCTTCCCCTGTTGTGTGGAATACCATTTGCCCTTTCGATTCTTTATTCATCTAATCAATCTTAGCTTACCACCATCTGTTTGCTCCTGTCCTGTATATCAGACCGTATATCCTCCTTTGAGTCTTTTTTCATATTCACATGCTATCATCAGTGATCTTCTCATTGCCAAGTCTAGTGGGCTTTTTTGAGCACTTTTCTGTCTCATTTGAAACAGCCCATCCCGTCTCTACTGAAACGATCTTCTTCTTTCCACGATTCCCTTTCAGTGTGTCTCCCGACTCTGTTATCTTTTGCTGGCCTCTTTTCTCTTTCCCCAGGTGGAGTTTCAGCCTCCTTCTCTGACTCTCTGTGTTCCTAGAAGTAGGCATGTCCCAAGGCTCTGCCACTGACCTCTCATTTTCTTAGTCTCTGCTTTCTCCCTCAGGAGGCTCATCTATTTTTATGAGTTCCCTGTCACCTTTATGAACAGGACCCCCAGATCTTTTCCTGGCTCTAGCCCTTAACCTCTAAGGACTAGGCCCATATTGCCAATCCCTACTCTAATATCTCCTCTTGAATATACTGCCTTCATCTAAAATTTAATGTGTTGTCTTATACTGAATTCGTCCCATTTCACCCAAATCCCTTAACTAAGCTGATTGATAATACTGATTGTCATAAAAAAAGTTTGTGCCTTTTGACCTAATATTCCCACTCATGCAAATTTGTCCTAAGGCAAAAAGGTTGGTAGAAAAAAAAAAACTGTAGTCTGGAAGTGGATTTCCTGTATTTAAATTCTCCCCCTTCCGGGGTGCCTGAGTAACTCAGTCGTTAGGCAGCTGCCTGCGGCTCAGGTCACAATCCCAGGGTCCTGGCATCGAGCCCCGCATCGGGCTCCCTGCTCCGTGGGAAGCCTGCTTCTCCCTCTCCCACTCCCCCTGCTTGTGTTCCCTCTCTTGCTGTATCTCTCTCTGTCAAGTAAATAAATAAAATCTTAAAAAAAAAAAAAAATTCTACCCCTTCCACTTACTGACTGTGTGATCCTAGGCAGATTACTTGATTTCTTTATGCCTTGGTTTTCTGATCTGTAAAATAGGGACTATAATAGTACCTACTTATAGGTTGTTGTATAGATTAAAGTATTATGTTAAAGTACTTATAACCGTACTGGTACATAGTAAGAACTGTATTAATATTAGCAATTACAGTGGGGCTCACATTAGCTTTATTTATAATAGTTAAAACCTGGGAAGAATCTAGAAGGAATGTTTACATAAATTTTACCAGATCAACTTGATAGACTATTATGTAACAAAGGTCAATAATTATGAAGAGTATGATAACATGGAAAATGTTTATGATATACTTAAAGATACTATTTTTGTGGGGCACCTCTCTGGCTTAGTTGGTGGAGCATACAACTCTTGATCTCAAGGTTGTGAGTTCAAGCCCCACATTGAGCATGGAGCTACTCAAAAAAAAAAAAAAAGAAGATAGTGTTTTTGGTTTGTGAGATTAGAGAATGATGGTTTTTCCCTCTTATTGTTATAATGTTTGTGTGAAAATAAAAAATCCCAGAAAAAGGGAAAAAAATTCCTCATCTAAATTTGCTTTCAGGGTGCCTGGGTGGCTCAGTTGGTTAAGCATCTGCCTTTGGCTCAGGTCATGATCCCAGGGCCCTGGGATCGAGTCTCACATTGGGCTCCCTGCTCAGCGGGGAGCCTGCTTGTCCCTCTCCCTCTGCCCCTCCACCCTGCTCACGTGCTCACTCTCTCTCTCTCTCAAATAAAATCTTTTAAAAAAAATAAAATAAGTTTGCTTTCAGTATTACCATAATTCTCCCAGGTGTGGTATTTGAGTCATTCTTGACTTTAGCTCCCTTGTAGCTCCATAGTCAGTCACTAAGTCATAATGTTTCTTAAATTCATGTCTTTTGTGTTCCCTTTACGGATACAATGTCCTCCTAACCTTTAACCTAGAATGTTGCAATAGTCTTTTTGACATGTTTCTTTTTTCCATCCTATCCTGTGTACCATCACAGACTACTTTTTCTAAATTATCATTTTGTACCTATCATGTTTCCTGCTCAGAAATCTTTGTTGCTCTTTGTTCTTTAGGATTGAATCCCAAACTCATTAGCTTGGCATTTAAAACTTGCTCTGGTCAGCCCCTTCTCTGTCTTTCCAGGTCTGCCTTTTAGCTATTCTCATGAAAAAAACTTAGGTTCCAGTCAAACTATCTCCTTATAGATCCTCTTCAAATTTTTACTGCCATGCCTTTGATCACACTGTTTTCTTACTTGGAATTGCCTTACTTCCTCCATCTGCTTATTCAGACCTTTCTCTTCCTTCAGTATCCACTTTCTCTTGGCCTTTTTGGCCACTTGCGTTCTTAGTGATTATACCTGCCTCCAAACTCCTGTAGTACTAATGGGATATAGCAGTTATTTATATTGATTTGTAACTTGTGTGTCTATATCCCTTATCTATAAGTTGTTGGTAAGCTGTTTGAGGTCAGGGATGAGTTTTTACTTCTGTGTTCTCAGCACATAGGTTCTCTCAGTATGTGTTTTTTTGAGACATAGAATCAATAAGCTTAGTAAAGATAGCCTGTAATAGTTTTCAGGTTCTGAAAGATTTTAAACTTCACTACAGTATGAAGGAAAATGATTCTGTAGTTTTCAGGGAAGCTCTGAACTCAGTGTAGATGAATATTTTTAACATTTTAACAGAGAACAATCTCTTTTGGGGTTCAGTCTGAGCCTAAAGTTATTTATTCTGCTTTTAGATTCTCCAGGGAACCAAAATTCTCAATTGCATTTCCCTCTGAGATTACCTTACAAGGTAAATGACACACAGTCCCCAGGTTTGTCAGAATGAAAGAAGGAGAATTCAAACTTGGTCTGTGGCATTAATGAGGGATTTGAGTTAGCAAAGAACAAATTTATTAATTTAAGGAAGAGCCTGTTTTATAGTAATTTTCCTGGTTGGAAATCTTTAGAAGGAATAATTTTGCTTTTAATGGGAATTAAAACCAGATTATTTAGGGTTAATATGAAATTTCAACTCCTTGTTTATTTCCTTAGCGCCAGCAAAAACTTCAGAAAGAACGTCTCATGAATGACTTCTCTGCAGCCTTAAACAACTTCCAGGCTGTTCAGAGAAGGGTATCTGAAAAGGAAAAGGAGAGCATTGCCAGAGCAAGAGCTGGATCTCGTCTCTCGGTGAGTTTATTCCCAAAAGAAGACCCTTGCGATTGCAGGTTGTTCTTTCCCACATTGTTGGGGTTTTTTTCCCCCCTCCTAACTCTGGCCATTTTGACCATTAGCTTTTGTTTGTTACCTGCCCCCCCTCAGTAATAATAAACGTTGACATTAGCCATTGTGAAAATGCCAGATTGGTACAATCTATATAAAAAATACGTATGCAGGGCACCTGGCTGACTCAGTTGGTAGAGCATGTGATTCTCACTCTCAGGGTCGTGAGTTCAAGCCCCATGTTGGGTGAGCAGCCTACTTAAAAAAAAATTTTTTTTTAATAAAAGTAAATTAAAAAAACATGTATGCCTATGGTCTAAGACTAGAAAGGAATATGCATAAAGATTTGAAAAAGTGACAGAATTGTGTGTGATTTCTTTTTTTTTAATTTTATTTGTCTTATATTAGAAACTTAGGAAAAGAAACAATGAATCTATTTCCTAGAATATAGCAGGCTAGGTTATTTTCACTAGACCTCTCTGTGAAACAAATTAACAAATACTAAATTTTAACAACCCAACTTCTCAAAAGTATCAAATGGCCATGAAAATATTAAGGTCAAAATCTAAGAGAAGATGAGAACCCATAGAGAGGTAAGCTGAGCACTGAAACTGCTTTTGCATGGAATACATTTACTGAGGGCAAACTTGAACTTTAGATTTGATGTCCATGTGGCATGAGGGGGAAGAAAAACCCAGAGTCCAGACAAGGTGGAAAATCTAAAAGAAGGTGCTCCTCCAATTAAACTGGACCCCAAAAGGCTATATCCTTCAGGTATGGGTAAACCAGAAGTAAGCCCTTCTTTCCTACAAAAAGATTGCATTAGCACTGAACTGAGCAAGCGATGGAGGACAACAGGAGAGAGGGGAAATCCAGACAATAACTTGTACCACAAAGGAACCTTGAGGCAAATTTACTGCCCAAATTCATACTACATGAATGATCCGAAAGCCTCAAGCTTCAAGTAGTTCTGGACTGGTAGAGTACCTAGGTACCAGGCAGAAGCAAATACAAATCCTCTCTGGTTAGACACCTTTATCCTAGCCCTGAAAGAATACCCTCAAACAATTTTTGAAGTGTCATGAGCAGCACAGGGTTAAAAATACCCAAGTACAGTGATTAACATAACAAGAAAAATACCCAAGTACACAAAGAAACAAATAACTCTAAACAAGAACTAATAGAAACAACAATGAGGTAAAATGGACCTACAGAGACTTCATGTATTAGAATTATATGACAACTGTCCTTATTGTATTTAAAGAAAATCTTGAAAACATCTGCAGGAAGCAGGAAACTACAAAAAACTTTGGAAAAGGGTCAAAATACTTTCTAGAATTGAAAAATATAATATGGAAATTAAAAACTTAATGGATAGATGATTTAACTAGAAAACAGAAGATATTATCTATCTCATGATATTATGTATCAGCGTGTAGGACAGGGGTTAAGAAGTTAAATAGGAAGAAAGACCATGAGAAATGGAGAATAAAGAGAAAGGATGTGACCTAGTTTTAATTGGAGTTTCAGAATAAGAGTGGAGCAAACATAGAACAGAGGTGATATTTGAAGAGATAATGGCTGGTAATGTTTTAGAACTTATGAGAGACACTAATCTGCAGTTTCAAGAAGCCCAACAAATCCCAAAAAGAATAAATAAGACTCTCATCTGAATACATCAGAGAGAAACTTCAAAACACCAAAGACAAAGAGAAAATCATAAAAGTAGCCAGGGAAACAATGGAATACCTTCAGAGAGGCAGTAGTTGGATTGGCAGTTGACTTCTCAACAGCAACAGTGGAAGCCAGTTGAGAGCTATCTTTAATGTTCTAAAGGACAATAACTGCCTACCTAGGAATCTAAACCCAGTGAAGGAAGATATACAGAATGAGAATTAAAGACATTTTCAGTCAAAAGTGAGTGTGCTCTCAGCACACCTTACTTAAGAATATTCTAGAAAATGAACTTCAGGCAGAAGGAAGGTGCTCCCACATGGGAAGTCTGAAAAGCAGAACAGAATGAAGAGCAAAGAAAGTGGTAAATACGTGAAAAGACAGACTACAAACAGGGAGAAGATACTGCTATATGTATAATTGACAAGGGACTAGTAACCAGAATATATATAGAACATATAAAGAATTCCCATAGGGGCGCCTGGGTGGCTCAGTCATTAAGCGTCTGCCTTCTGCTCAGGTCATGATCCCAGGGTCCTGGGATTGAGCCCCGCATCGGGCTCCCTGCTCTGTGGGAAGCCTGCTTCTCCCTCTCCCACTCCCCCTGCTTGTGTTCCCTCTCTCTCGCTGTGTCTCTCTCTGTCAAATAAATAAATAAAATCTTAAAAAAAAAAAAAATTCCCATGAGTCAGTATGAAAAAGATACAACCCAATAGAACAGTAGTTTCTCAGACTTTCTGATCTCAGGACCCTATTAACACTTAAAAATTATTAGGGACCCCAATGAGCTTTTATTTGTATGAATGGCATCTATTGATATATATTAGAAAAAACTGTAGGGCGCCTGGGTGGCTCAGTTGGTTGAGCGACTGCCTTCGGCTCAGGTCATGATCCTGGAGTCCCTAGATCGAGTCCCGCATCGGGCTCCCTGCTCAGCGGGGAGTCTGCTTCTCCCTCTGACCCTCCCCCCTCTCATGTGCTCTCTCTCTCTCATTCTCTCTGTCTCAAATAAATAAATAAAATTAAAAAAAAAAAGAAAAAGAAAAAACTGTAAATGTTTATGTTAGGATGTATGTATAAGAATGTTTATAGCAGCATTATTTGTAGTAGTCAAAAGTTGGACATCTGAATGCCCATCAGTAGTAGAATAAGTAAATGCATTATGGTATATTCACATACTGTAATATCATACAGCGAAGAAAATAAATGAATCACAGTTACATTCAGCCTCAGGGATGGATCTGGCACAATGTGGCGTGATCCAATCAAAGCATGAAAGAATACAAACAGTATAATTCCATTCATGTGAAGTTCAGAAGCATGTAAAATAATATTAAATAAGGATACATATCACTGTATTGAAAATACAAGAAAATGATCATTGTAAAGTCAGGATAGTAGTTACTTTAAGGGCGAGGGAGGGGGCATTGTAATTGGAGAAGGGCATAGGGCACTAGCAGTGTTTTGTTTCTTGATTTGGGGAAAAAGTAAAACAAAAACAAAAACAAAAAACCTCACAGTGTTCCTCTGGGTGGGTAGAATTTTGAAATTTTCTTCATTTTCCTTGTTCTTTTAATTACTGCTATTATAAAAAGGGAAAGACTTTTTTAATGGGAATAGATTGCTCTTTTAACATTTTTTCTTAAATTTTTTTAATACACGCATTAGACTGATTTTTGAAATGAGTCTGCCACTTTAGTGCCTGATATGCCATAAATGTCCATTTTTTTTTAAATCTTTATGTGTTCTGAAACTTTGTTTCCCTGCAAGTTTCAACTCTTTCCCTTATTCTACCTCCCTGTTGTTTACTCCTCTCTCCAACCTGTTCCCTCCATCCTATTTAGTAAGGTTACCATTCTGAGCCCAGATTTGCTTTCAACTACTTCACAGCCATTTTCTGGTTGAGACAGATTGCCAGAGCCCTGTGTCATCTTACAGATCCTGTTGGAGCCAAGGGATGTTGCTTCTTTATACTGTAGCGAAAGGAAGCCATTGTTTTGTGTGTCTGTCTGTGACATGTTTCTGGATTACAACAGCAATAATGCCATCTGCTTTCTAGGCGGAGGAGAGGCAAAGAGAGGAGCAGCTCGTCTCATTTGATGGGTAAGGAATTATCCATACAACCTGCTGGCTAGTTGAGGTGGATTCTATACTTTCTGCTTCTAATTTTTTTTTTTTTTAAGATTTTATTTATTTGTCAGCGAGAGAGTACAAGCAGGGGAAGCAGAAGGCAGAGGGAGAAGCAGGCTCCCCACCGAGCAGGGAGCCCGATGCAGGGCTTGATCCCAGGACCCTGAGATCATGACCTGAGCTGAAGGCAGACGCTTAACTGACTGAGCCACCCAGGCGTCCCTCTGCTTCTAATTTTAAAAATCAGTGCGGAGAAGAAGGAAAAATGAAGGAAGACCTGGGGTGGGTGACTTATAATCCACCAAATAAAATAAAAAACCTTGGGCTTTTCCAAGATCTTTGAATTAGAGAAGAAACAATTTGAAGGTGAATAAAAAAGCCAGAGAAATCTCTGATGTCTTTGTGTTGGGGAGAGAGCCTGGCTCGCTAGGAATAAGTATGAACCCATGAATCTACAAATTAGGATGTTACCTCTAATTCAGATGTAAGTTTTTCAAAGTTCTTGGGTCTCCGTTTACCCATCTGTAAAATGGAGACAACTCATTCTTTTAGGAGTAGTACAAGAAAAAGCAAACAGTTTGCATCTGAAAGACATCTTCTTTCTTAATTTCTCCAGACTGAATTAACTAATTCCATAGAAATGTGTTGGTGGGGTGCCTGGGTGGCTCAGTCATTAGGCGTCTGCCTTCGGCTCAGGTCATGATCCCAGGGTCCTGGGATAGAGCCCCGCATCAGGCTCCCTGCTCTGCAGGAAGCCTGCTTCTCCATCCCCCACTCCCCCTACTTGTGTTCCCTCTCTCGCTGTGTCTCTCTTTGTCAAATAAATAAATAAAAATCTTTAAAAAAAAATGCGTTGGTGTTATTAATTCGGAACTTAAAATGCTCTATAATAGGTATGAATCTCTCTTCCCACTACACTGTGAGCGCCTTGGAGGGGTGCCTCGTGGGCTCTGTCTTACTCCTTTTTGTATCTCCAGTGTGGGGAAGAAACTAAATACTGTGGAGATGATGTCTGATTTATGCATACTGTTGGAATTTTTGAAGTATTTTATGTCTAGCATCATATGTAGCATGCCTTTCTTCTAAATATGGTACCTGAAAAGAAGAGTTATAACATTTCACTAGCTTTTTATTTTACTTTTCTCTTAAGGGGCATTTAACCCACTGGCTCCTGGGTGGCTCAGGCAGTTAGGTATCTGTCTTTGGCTCGGGTCATGATCCCTGGGATTGAGCCCCATGTTGGGCTTCCTGCTCAGTGGGAAGTCTGCTTCTCCCTCTCCCTCTAACCCACCCCCTTCTCGTGCTCTCGCTTTCTCTCTCAAATGAATAAATAAAAAACCTTAAAAAATATTTTTTTTAAAAAAAGAGGCATTTAACCCAAAGTATAATCTCAAGGAATGTTCTGAAAACCAGAAGATGTGATTCTGTTAGACTAATTGGAGAAGCATCGACAGGTCACTTAGCCTGCTCTCCTCCACCCATTTAGTACCCAAGAGACCAACACAGCTTACACTCTGAGAGTGCTCTAGAAGAGGATGGGCCAGGGTGCTTCATTGACTTTGAATCTCTTTCTGCTTCCCTTGTCTAGCAAGCCCTAGCAAGATTGTAAGTGTACCCCTAACTGGAAAACAGCAAGGAGTCCCATCCCTCATAATCGTGCTTCATCTCAGTTTTGCCCAGGGAAGCTGAGACTTTGTTTTCTTGGTAATATCAGCTCTTTGCCTCCAGATATGTAGAATGTGGCCCTCAAGGACTTTGTATTGATACCAGAGGCATTGGAGCCCGGTCATGTCCTTGGATAGGCTCTGCTGGTAGTAATGTTGTGGGTGTCTCATGCACACCTTAGAGAGGAGGAATCAACTAGTGTGCTTGTTGCCTTGCAGCCATGAGGATTGGAACCAGATGCAGAGCCAGGAGGATGAGGTGGCCATCACCGAACAGGATCTGGAACTTATTAAAGAGAGAGAAACAGCAATTCGGCAGCTGGAGGTAAGAGCCACGTCATGTTTTTTGTTTGACTCCATGTATCTGCACTCTAATCCACTTGGATTTTCTCTCAGCAATTATGAAAAAGCATGAAATGAGTCCTAATGTGATTTGCGTATTATGTCTCAATGTAATCATGGTGAATTTGAACTACTCTTATGGTGGTACTGGTCATGGTGCCCAAGAAGACTCAAATACCATATCTTACATGGTCTGTGGGAGAATATGCATGAAGAACAGAGCAAGGCAAACAAATATTTTATTGCTCATTAAGACTTTGCCACCAGGGTACCTGGGTGGCTCAGGCGATTAAGCGTCTGGCTTTGGCTCAGGTCATGACCCCAGGGTCCTGGGATTGAGCCCGCATCAGGCTCCCTGCTTAGCAGGGAGCCTGCTTCTCCCTCTCTCTCTCTGCCCCTCCCCTGCGCTCATGCTCTCTCTCTCTCCCGCTCTTGCTCTCTCAGATAAATAAATAAAATCTAAAAAAAAAAAAAAAAAGACTTTGCCCCCAGACCTCTTTGGAGAGAGCCCTTTTGGGGCACCTGGGTGGCTTAGTTGGTTAAATGTCTGCCTTCAGATCAGGTAATGATCCTGGGGTCCTTGGATCGAGCCCTGTGTCAGGCTCCCTGGTCAGCGGGGAGTCTCCTTCTTCCTCTGCCCTCTGTCCCCATCCCACCCCCCTTTTCGTGCTCTCACTCTCTTTCAAATAAATAAAATCTTAAAAAAGAGAGAGAGAGAGAGCCCCTTTGTTTAGTCTGAATAGCTCAGAATAAAGGCAGGCCAAAAAGTTTGCTTAATTTTTGTGCATCCCATAGTCCAATCCCAAGTTGTAGATATGACTTCACTGCAAAGAAACAGGAACAGGTTTGGTTTTTTTTTTAATTAAAAAAATTTTTTTTTGTTATGTTAATCACCATACATTACATCATTCGTTTTTGATGTAGTGTTCCATGATTCATTGTACAGGAACAGTTTTTAAGGTGGGGATTGAGGGAAAGGTCTTGAGGCCTTTCTTACCTGATTTTCCAACTTTAACTTTACATAATGACAAGTATATTCTTAAACCTGAGTAATTTTCTCCTCCATGCAGCTAGAGGACTGCCATCCCTGGGGGCGGGTGCAGTGAGGAGGAGGGGGTTTGTAGAGGAGAAACTTGGAGCTCCTTCATGACCTTCATCTGTGGCAGTGGCTCTGAACTCTGACTGTACCTTAGAGTCACTTGGAGACTTTTCCCCCCAAATGCCCAGCTGTTCTCCCTCCCATGCCAACTATTAGTTTTGACTATGTGAAATTCCCATTTTTTTTTCAGGCTAAAAATGGGCAAATATTCACAAGATTTTTTTTTTTCAAACTTCCCAGGTGATTATAATGTGCATTCAGGGTGGAGACCCACTGCCCTAGAGACCATCAGTGTCACAGTTCATCCTCAAGTTTGATAATTTTATTGCCTTCAAAGATGTCCTATCTTTTCTCTTTTTACCTACTGCAACTAACCATCGACTTGGTTCTCTAACATTAGAAATACTGTTATAGCAGAGTCGAGTGAAACACAGAGCTAAGGAAAGGAATGTAAGGTAGAGGACGTCAGGAACATAATAGGTGCTTCACAAATTCGGCATTCAGCATTAAGTCCGAGTGCCTTAGCGGGGACTGGATTTTTATATCCAGTCATTTCCTACATCTAATATACATCTAATATTCTATTCTAATGGAGTAGAGGTTGTGTCTCCTCGACTGTCACATTGTGCATCTGACATTTCTAGCTACCAAATGTGTGGGCTTTTTCCACATCAAGCAATCTTTCGACACCAGCTAGGTGTTTTACAATTTAATCCAATGCTCACACTGTCTACCTGGAGTTAGCATCAGATCCCACAGCTTAAGGGCTCAGTCCCACAACCCTCCCCCCAACTTGGGAAGCCAACTAAGTCTAGGTTGTTACCTATGCTTCTTACTGACAGGCTATCAGTTGGAGGTTCCCGTGACCCCCTCATTGGGTTTGATTAATTTGCTAGAGCAGCCCAGAACTTAGGAAAACAATTTATTTACTAGGCTACTGGTGTATTATAAAAGTTACAACCCAGGAACAGCCAGATGGAAGAGATATGCAGGGCAAGATATGTAGGAAGGGGTGCGGAGCTTCTATGACCTCTCCACCTGCACCACTCTCCTAGCCCTCCATGTTCACCAACCCAGAAGCACTCTTAGTCCTGCCATTTAGGGTTTTTATGGAGGTTTCGTTATGTAGGCATGATTGATTAAATCATTGGCTCTTGGTGGTTGATTCAGCCTCCAGCCCTCTGATAACACAGTTGGTTCCCCTGGCAACCAGCCCCCATCCTGAGGGGCTTGTTCTTTAAGCTCAGGTGTGGTTGAAAGGGATGTGTTATAAGTAACAAAAGCTAATTTTCTCTCTTTTACCACTTAGGAAATTTCAAGGGTTTTAGGAGCTCTGATCCAGGAATGGGATGAAGACTAAATATATATTTCTTATTATAAATCACAGTTTCACACCCATGTTATAACCAAGCTGGGCTATTTGCTCTTTAACTCAATTAACTTTTTGTTTATATGGCTTCCCTTTTGCTTTAAGGTGCAACTCAAGGGGCGCCTGGGTAGCTCAGTCGTTAAGTGTCTGCCTTTGGCTCAGGCATGATCCCAGGGTCCTGGGATTGAGCCCCGCATTGGGCTCCCCGCTCAGCGGGAAGCCTGCTTCTCCCTCTGCCTCTCCCTCTCCCTCTGCTTGTGTTTCCTCTCTCACTGTGTGTCTCTCTGTCAAATAAATAAATAAAATCTTTAAAAAAATAATAAAGCTTTAAAAAAAAAAAGGTACAACTCAAGTCCTGCTGCTTCTACAAGCCTTCCTCTATACACCTTCCTATAACCGCTTACTAGTCACTTCCTATATAATGACTTTTCTTATTTATCTTATTGTGTGCTCATCCCATCCCCCACCTCCGTTAGCTAGTAAGCCTTTTTGTATCCACAGCAACTAGCAGACTGTCCCTACTACAGTAGACTCTTAGCAAATAATTAAGGTTTTGATGTTCTGGTAAGAACTAGTCTTGCCAAGTTATGATTCGGAAGTCGTGGCTTTCAAGCATTGTTTTTTATTGTAGCGTTCTGAGAGGCAGTGTATTGCAATCGAAAGAGCATGGGCTTTAGAGATATTCTGGCTGCAATGCCTGGTTTCCTTACTGACCAGCTTTGTGACTAGACAGTTATATAACCTCTCTGAGCCTTATTATCCTCAAAGATACTTGACTTCATAGAGTGACTGAATGATTAATGTAAATATCAAAGAGGCATAGTAACATAATGAAAACATCATGAACTTTTAATTCTCAGCTCTGCCACTTGCTAGCTTTGAGACCTTGGGACAAGTCCTCAAACCTTTCTTGAGCCCCACTTTTCTCTTCTGTACAATGGGGATAGTACATGTCTCATTGTGTTGTCATGAGGACCAACTAAGTAATGATTAATCATAGCTGACACTTACAAAGTGCGTATTGCACAATTCCAAGAACTTTAAATATATCAACTTATTTAGTGCTTCTGCACTTTAATATGAGATGGGTACAGTCAGTGTCCACATTTTAGAAGGGACAGCCCAGAGAGGTTCTTAACCTAAGATGGTACCACAAGACTGTGGAGGATTAACTTCACACAGCAAGAGTGGGTTCTCTCTGGCTGACAGTCAGGCTTCAAGAGTCTGTGCTTTAATTACCTACCTGGTATAGTTCTTGGCACATAGTAGGCATTTAGTAGATATTAATTAACTTTATTTTCATTTTCAGTTTATGGAGAAAGCATGATTTATGCCTTAGAAACACATGTGTTATGTTTACACCAAAATTTTGGCTAAGTAGAGGAATTGAATTGTCTAACATGTTGCTTGATGTTAATTATTCTTTGTGTTCCCTAGGCTGACATTTTGGATGTCAATCAAATATTTAAAGATTTGGCCATGATGATCCATGATCAAGGTGATCTAATTGGTATGTATCATTGATACCTTTAACCTCAAGGTGAGTTGATAGTAGTACTTGTGTGTGAAGAAGTCAATAAGACATGCCTTAGGAAATTAAGAATGTCATTTAAAAATTATTAAATTCTTTTTTTGGCCCCCTTTTTATATTGTCAGACGTAGAAATTGAAGGTGCAACTCAAGGGGCGCCTGGGTAGCTCAGAAATTACTCAGTGATTACTCAGCTCACTTGCCATTGCCTCTTGTTTAGTCTTTGGCTGTTTAGGGAAATAGCTCTTGGCTTCCCAGCTTTTATCTACAGAAACGTACACAATTTTGGGATTAGTAACCTTTTTTTTTTTTTTTAGTTTTTTATTTGGAAATGATTTCAAGTTTAGAAAAGTTGCAAAAATAAAAAGACTATAAGGAATTCCTTTATAACCTTTACCCAGATTTACCTCTTGTTAACATTCTACCCCCATTTGCTTTAGACTTGCTCTCTTTCTCTCTAAATATACATATGTATACATAGTTTTTTCTGAACCATTCGTGGGTAAGTTGCATACTTCACAACCCTTTGCCGCTAAAATGGTTCAGTGTTTATTTCCAAAGAATAGAGCTACCGTCTTACCCAGTGGTAACTTTTGATTCCATGGCTGGATAGTTGGAATGGTGGAATGGTGAAACCAGGAGCCAGAACATCAAGAGTGTGTTTAATTTGCAATCTTGAAACATCTGATTGTGGTAAAAAGGTAAAAACATCCACTGCCCTTCTGTCTATTTGCAGACAGCATAGAAGCCAATGTGGAAAGCTCAGAGGTACATGTAGAGAGAGCCGCTGATCAGTTACAGCGGGCTGCCTACTATCAGGTAAGAGCGCATACCAGGGACAGCCGCTATGCTGAGACTTCAGGAGCTGCCACAGCCCGCTGACGCCCTGAGAGCAGCTGCAGGCTTCGGCCTAGGCTTCAGCCGGAGGGGCCGTTGGTCGTAACTGCATCCGCGGTCCGCTCTTAATACTTTCCTCTGCGGAGAAATCGACAAAAAGACATCAGTCCTTGAATAAACTGACACAGAAGCCTCTTAGCTACAAAGCTAATCCCAGAAGCTGGCATGATACCTAAATCTGGTATAAGGCTAATTTTGTATTCTGAACAGCTAAAATTTGTTCCAGTTAGTATAGTAATATGTACAAAGTAGGACTTGGTGGATACTTTATGTTGACTGCAGCCACAGAGGATGGACAGAAAATCAATTCCAACTGCTATTTGTGAATAAGTAGGGGGTTACCATTTTTCTATGAATAAATGGGAGTTAATCGTTCTACTTTGTATGAAGTGATATTTTTTTTTACATATTAGCTGAAACTGGTTTTGTGACTTTTACCTGGGTCTTTATCTCAAGTGTGCAGGTACTGTGATTGAGGTCCTCTTCATTTCCTCTCCGTTTGGTGCTGTATGGCTTTTTAATAAACAGCATTTCAGTCATTTTCCATGTTCCTAAGATAGTTGTATTTTACCTGGAAATGTTCTTAAGGAAATTTGTATTTAATAGTTGTGTTTCCTTTTAAAAACTGAGTGATGATGTTAGTGTTAGACAGTACAGGACTTACGAAGTAAATTATATACATCCACTCAATATTATGTGGGAGTTAAAAGAGATGTTTATGAAGAGTTTATAATAACATTTTTGTGCTAAAATGTTAAGTGAGAAAGACATCAAACATCATACAGTATGATCCCAATTCTGTCAAATAACAATATGCATAGATAAAAGATCATGAGAAAGTACAATCAGAGTGTCAGTGGTTTTATCTGTAGATGATTATTTTCTTTCTGCTTGTCTGTATTTTTTACAGTAAACACAAAATTTTATAATAGTTATAAGACCTTTATTAAAATGCACAAATAACTTATTTTATTACAAATAATGCCTGGCAGCATATATATGTATATGTATAAACAGTACATATGTATAAACAGTCCCTTTGCAGAAATGTATTAGGGGATCTGGAATTAGAATTTGCACTACTGCCTTGCACTGATAACTGTTGAGATTTTGGGAAGATCTCTGCATATCTGTGCACAGATAGAGTTAATGCTGGATTACAAGGAGGCAGATTTATGAAACACTCTTGGAGTCTTAGATATGAAAATTTTTACTTGTCTCATGAGTGTCTTCTTTATATATTTTTCTCCTCAGAAAAAATCTCGCAAGAAGATCTGTATCCTGGTGCTTGTCCTGTCTGTGATTATTGTCATCTTGGTACTTATTATCTGGCAAATTTATAAATGAAATGATTGCCTCAGAGCCGCCTTCCGCTGAGCTGTTCTCAAGGGCACCTGCTTACTGGAGTCTTTCCAGAACAAACTGATCACAAGAAGAGAGCATACACCAGAATGTCCTGTAATAATTTAGTTAGAAAATAACTACTAACTAGTCCTTTGGAATTAGTGACCTATGGAGACAGTATTTATCAATTTATGTATACATTCTATTGATTTCTCAAATTAGGAATTAATTTATGTGGATTTTGCATTCTCTTGTATTCTGATTGCTCTTCATCTCCAAGTGTTTACTGAAAATTCCATTCTAGATATTCTTGTTTTGACAGGTGACACTACAGTCTTGTAATATTGTTATTTTATGTGTATACTAGATTCACCTTTTTACTAGCAACTGAGGTAGAATTACTTTCTGACAGCCAGCACATTTGTCAGAAGCTATATAATAAGCTGGTACTTTTTATTATTTAACATTTTAATTTGAATTTCCAAGAAGCCTATTCTCTATCTGCTTTGAAAGATTTTGGCAATATATTTAACTGGAAAGTAAAAATTGCACATTTGATCCCGATTAAAAGTATCTATTTGAGCTGGCCAGTTGTCAAAGGACCTGTTAACGGGGTCTAACGTTTACTTTATTATCTGCTAGTGTCATCCATGGCAGTTCATCTGCACACACACTAAACCATCTTGTTCACATTTTTAAGAGATTAATTTAATTAACATTATTATGCTCTCTGGGGTCTCTCTCCCCCTGTCTGTATAGAAAGGGAGAATTAGACAAAGCATGCTTTTGGAAAGCAAATAGGAATTGTTTGGAATGATTTAAACTTTTTGTTGTTGTTCACTTGTGGTTCTACATTCCTGGTGAATGATGAATATTGCTGTCAGAAGGCTGCCCCTTCCCCCATAAGGGCTGCTGGGCATTTGATGGCAGGAAGATTTTAAAAGCTAGACTGAAGTTGGTTTAAAATTTAGTTCTGTGAACCTGGTGATAAAGCAAAGAAAAGGTTCATTTTTGTAAATACTGCCGGTTTGGAATAGTGATGTTAGACTTATCCTAATTTATGAACAAGAGATTAATCTCCATGCATAGTTTTAGACAAAAAAAATGTTTCAATAAAAGATTGCTGTCTTGTAATAGAAATGTTGTCCACTTCCCTTTTTCACACAGGTCTAGAGCAGTTAAAGGGAATATAATTTCTGTAGGCTCTCACATAAGTGTGTATTGGGCCAACAATTTCAGTTCATCCTTTAGTGAATCAGAGGACTGGGCTACCCTGGATATATTTATATTCATTTCTTCCACTCCCTTTAATGTTACTTAATCTCCTTTTTTACCAAACTAATGTGAATAGTAGGGAAACAAGGGCCCAAATGCCTAAGTTTCTTTGTACTCTTGCACCATTCCACTCCTTAATACAAATAAACATTTTAAAAAAGCTTTTGTAATAAGTTTTTATGAGTTAACATGTGGTAGCTATTAGGTAAAGTGCTGTCCTGAGAAAAATTGAGACTGGCAAGAAGACTGGAGGTCAGGTGAGGATTGGTTTGGGGATGGAATAAGGGCCAATGCTGCCCTTTCCTTGAAAAACAGGATGGAGCTCCTGGGGTGTGACAGGTGGCCCAAGCAGCAGCTTCAGGGCTCGTTCCTTGGTCCTACAATGAGCTGGACTTGGGTACATCATTTGTAACATTTAAGGCAAAAAAATTCCTGATTGTGAAAAACAATTTCAATTTGGGTTAAATGAAGCTATCATAGGTGTGTTCTATAATACTGTGTAATCCAGTGGTGGTGATAATAGTGGTCGTGGGTAGCCAATTTGACCTTGGCTTAGAATTTGAAGGGCCTGGAGTTTATGGTAGTTGCCAAGAGGTTCTGCTAGATGATCTTAATAAACCTGTTCACAGAATCCTCCTTATCTCTGCTTTGTTTGTCTTTGGGGGAAAGAGGGCACCATGGTCTAGGACAGTGGTTCTTAACCATGGCTTCACATTAGAAACTAAAAAAATACTGATACCTCAGTGCCCCTGCCACAAGATTCTAATTCAGTTAGTTTGAAGTACAGCCTGGGCATTTAAAAGCTCTAGGTAATTCTCATGTGTAACCATGGTTGAGAACCATTAGTTTGGAGGTCAAAAACTAGACTGGAGCACAGAAGGCTGAAGAATCTTGGCTCTGCCATTAACTTGCCATAGGTTATTAGAAGTCATTTAACCTATAGGCCCCAAGTTTTCTCAGTAGCTCTCTTCTAGCTCTAACATTTTCTGATTATAAGGATCACAGGGGTTTGGTCTGAACATAAACATTCTGTTTGCCTCGGTATTCCTTTCCTTTCCTCTTCCCCTTTTTCCTTCCTTTATGGAATGTTCTAGAAGTAATAAGCAGATCTACCATTCTTTGAAGTGAATTAAAACTATAGTACTATACAGGGTAAAGTAGAAATGTCATTCTGGGCCCTTCCTCTGGGAATGTTCCAGGACAAAAACTTGTAGCTGCTAGACTGATGCTCCCAGGGCAGGTTTTGTCCTGTCTCATCTGCCAGGGAGTGGGGATACACACTGTTTTATACCATTGGGCAACAATATCAGATTGGAATTACCATTGCCATCAGTGCAAAGTAAAACACCCTAACCCACCTCCATTCATTTTTTTAATTGAAGTATAATTGACTACAATATTCTATAGTTTAGGTATATAACATAGTGGTTTGATATCTATATACAGTGTGAAATGGTCACCACGAAAGTCTTGTTACCGTCTGTCACCAAAGTTTTTACATTATTGACGATATTACCTATGCTGTATTGTATCCCCATCAGTTATTTTATAACTGGAAGTTTGTACCTCTTTATCTTCACCTATTTTGCCTGCCCCCAACCCCCCCCCCCCGATTCTGGCAACCAGCAGTTTGTCTCCTGTATCTATGAGTCTGTTTCTGTCTTGTTTTCTTTGTTCATTTGTCTTGTTTTCTAGATTCCATATAAGTGAAATCATACGGTATTTGTCTTTCTCTGACCTATTTTAGCTAGCATAATACCCTCTAGGTCTGTCTATGTTGTCGCAAATAGCAAGATTTTGTTCTTTTTTATGACTGAGAAATATTCCATTATATATATGTATATATATAATCCCATTTTCTTTATCCGTCCATCTATCGATGGACACTTGGGTTACTTCCATGCCTTGGCTATTGTAAATAATGCAAAGGACATAGGGGTGCATGTGTCATTTTGAATTAGTGTTTCCATTTTCTTTTTTTTTTTTATTTTCTTTTTTATTTTTTTTTAAAGATTTTATTTATTTATTTGACAGAGAGAGACACAGCGAGAGAGGGAACACAAGCAGGAGGTGTGGGAGGGGGAGAAGCAGGCTCCTGCAGAGCAGGGAGCCCGATGCGGGGCTCGATCCCAGGACCCTGGGAACATGACCTGAGCCGAAGGCAGCCGCTTAACCGACTGAGCCACCCAGGCGCCCAGTGTTTCCATTTTCTTAAGATAAATACCCAGAAGTGGAATTGCTGGATCATGTGCTAGTTCTATTTTTTTCTATTTTTAATTTTTCGAGGAACCTCCATACTATTTTCCATAGAGGCTATACCAATTTACATTCCACCAACAGTGTACAAGATTTCTCTTTTCTACACATTCTTGCCAACACTTGTTATTGCTTGTCTTTTTGATACTAGCCATTCTGACAGGTGAGAGGTGATATCTCATTGTGGTTTTGCTTTGTATTTCCCTGATGATGAGTATCTTTTCATGTGTCTATTGACCATCTGTATGTCTTCTTGGAAGAATGTCTACTCAGGTCCTATGCCAATTTTTTTTTATATTGAGTTGCATGAGTTCTTTATATATTTTGGATGTTAACCCCTTAATGGATATATCATTAGCAAATATCTTCTCTCATTCAGTAGGTTACCTTTTCATTTTATTGATCGTTTCCTTCACTGAACAAAAGCTTTTTAGTTTGATATAGTGCCATTTGTTTATTTTTGCTTTTGTTGTCCTTGCCTGAGGAGACAGATCCAAAAAACTATTGCTAAGGTCAATGTCAAAAAGCTTACTGCCTATCAGGTCTTATATTTAAGTCTTTAATCACTTTGAGTTAGTATATAAAAGAGTGGTTCAGTTTCATTCTTTGGCATGCAGCTGTCCAGTTGTGCCTACACCATTTATTGAAGAGACTGTCTTTTCCCCTATTACATATTCTTGTCTCTTTTGTCAGATTAATTGACCATATGAAAGTTAGTTTATCTTTGGGCTCTCTATTCTGTTACATCGATCCATGTGTCTATTTTTGTGCCAGTAACATACCATTTTGATTACTATAGCTTTGTAATATAGTTGGAAATCCAGGAGTATGATATTTCCAGCTTTGTTCTTTTTGTTCTTCTTAATACTCCATTCTTTTTTAGGGGTGCCTGACTGGCTCAGTCGGTGGAGTGTGACTTTTTTTTTTTTTAAGATTTTATTTATTTATTTGACAGAGAGAGACACAGTGAGAGAGGGTACACAAGCAGGGGGAGTGGTAGAGGGAGAAGCAGGCTTCCCGCTGAGCAGGGAGCCCGACGCGGGGCTCGATCCCAGGACCCCGAAGGCAGACGCTTAACAACTGAGCCACCCAGGCGCCCCAGAGTGTGTGATTCTTGATCTCAGGATCAAGAGTTCAAGCCCCATGTTGGGTGTAGAGATTACTTAAAATCTTTTAAAAAACCCAAACAACTCCATTCTTCCCCCCCCTTCCTATTGAGAGGTTATCCTTAGTCACGGGAATGAAGATTTTGCTTTTGATTTTAGTGTGAGTGAGTGAGAGAACACAAGTAGGGGGAAGCTGCAGGGGGAGAGGGAGAAGCAGGCTCCTTGTTGAGCAGGGAGCCCAATGCAGGGCTTGATCCCTGGACTCCAGGATCATGACCTGAGCCGAAGGCAGACCCTTAGCCAACTGAGCTACCCAGGCGCCCCTATAGTGGGCTTTTTAAAGTACCATCTTTGAGTGTGAGATAATGACCTTCCAACTTTTTAAAAACGATATTTCAAGACTATAAAAATGAATAGGTGGTGATATCATTGGGAAGTCTTCATTTTTAAAGCTCCTTAGTTGACCAAATAAAAGTTGACATCCCTATATTACTTCCCCCCCCCCCCCCCGGTCCACAACATCTCTGTCTGTGAGACACTTGTCTAGACTAGCCCCATCACTTTACAATTGAAGAAGCTGAGGCCAGGAATGGCAGTCTAATACAGGAATTTAAAGCTAGAGGAAGTGCTCTACATGTGCATAGTCATTTGTGGGATGACATTTGAACCCATATTACCAGTAATTTACTATGCTAACTGTAAAACTTTTTGTATATTTCTTGTCTCCTTTTTACAGATTAGGAAACTGAAGCATAGTATGCAGCCTGCCCATAGGCACACAGTTTAGGAATGATGGAGCCAGGATTTGATCTCAAGCACTCAGACTTAAAACCACACCTGGAGACACTCTACACTGTGTTTTTGCTCACCTCCTCTTTCATGAAGCATTCTCTAAAAATCTGGAGTAGTGGCAATTTCTTTTTTTTTTTTAAGATTTTATTTATTGAGAGAGTGAGAATGAGAGACAGAGAGAGAGCACATGAGAGGGGGGAGGGTCAGAGGGAGAAGCAAACTCCCCGCTGAGCAGGGAGCCCGATGCAGGACTCGATCCCGGGACTCCAGGATCATGACCTGAGCCAAAGGCAGTCGCCTAACCAACTGAGCCACCCAGGCACCCTGGAGTAGTGGCAATTTCTGCCCATCTTTTCTTTGGTCACGACCTTGTGAACTTTTCATTCACCACCCTGCTAAATGAAGCCTCTGGTTTGTAGTATGTATTCACAAACACACATTTTTTTGTGTCTCCATTTGATTACTCAGAAATCAAAGAGGTTTTAAGAAAGTTTTCTGACATCAATATGCTCCTAATGTCTTTGGGTTCCATTCTAAGGGGGTCTCAAAGTCTAAGAAATTAATCTTAGTTGAGATACCAGAATCCCAAGGCAGTTGGCCCATCAGTCTTTCCATTTCAGGGACTGCTGCCCTTCAGTTTGCTGATCTATACTGACATCATTGGCGCCCAAACAAAGAGCATTTTGCTTTGTAAGGCCTAGGTAAATGTAAGGTGCCATTACATCAGAAGCCAGTGTGAATATCAGCTGTGCTGGAAACAAGAAATATGGCCAAGGAGTAAAGAATTATAAGGGTAAGAATATAGCGTTAGGTTTCTTGGGTGTGTAGTCAGCACTAGAAGGGATCAAATAATGGACCACACACAGAAGCTGAGAAATTGAAAGGCAAAGTTGATATTTGTTATGTCACTGTTAGCTAGAAATGGCTTCAACACCACCTTATGCCTGAAAAGGGCATGGAACCTTGAAGGCCTGGACAATCTCTGTAGATAAAAGTACCTTGTTCTTTTCTGTCACACTCAAAACACTTGAGAATAATTCCTTCTCAGGAATCATGTACTCATGCTCAAAGGAGGAGCCATAGCCTGTTTTCTTGAAACGAAGTTTAGAATTTGTATTTTTCCTATCAGCCTGGTCTTTGGAATCCCACGACTGGAAAGGAGGATATTAACAGGTAATTTGATAAGTGTTCCAATCAGCATCCTTGCCGGATAAGTTTACTGTGCTTTTGAAAGTCAGTGGAAAAGGTGATTTTCCTGCCTGCCTACGAGTTGACAATTTAAAAATCCAAGTTAATATTATGCTGCAGTTAAATTCTGATGCCCTGGAGAGGTCAAAAGGGCAAACACCAGGCTGATGTTTGATTTAAAAATCTAAACGACCAGTAGCAGGGAATCAAGAAAAGAAATAACTCTACCATACAGATAACTTGCTGTGCAGTGCCCGTTTTCGGGTGAACAATAACTTTGCAATTGGTTTCTTTAAAAACGGCCAATTAATCCTCTCCTGTTTTCTACAAAAATGAAAAAGTGTTGGGAATCAGTTGTATGCTAATAATAAATGTAATTGACCAACATCTAAGTATGAGAGACTGGTGATTTAAGAGCACGGCCTTTGGCATCATACCGATTTATGTTCGAATCCCACTCACTTGTTCTGGGTTGAGACTAGGTAACTCAATCTCTCCGAGCCTCCCCTCAGGAATCCTACCTAGCTCACTGGTGTTGTGAGGATTAAATGAGATGATCCATATAAAACATACTTGCACAGATAAGTAAGCATTCAATAAAGCCTTTACAATCAGAGGCTCTGCTACTTATTGGTCTCTTTCGGGCTACCGTAGGCCTAGGACAGGCCTGAATCCTAATGCTTCCTTGCACTATTTAATTACCATGACCAAAATTTTAAAATCCAAAGGGGCCACAGCTTAACTATTTCATTCATACACACTTAAGATTTGGAAGCCTGCCTTCGAATTGGATCCGCCCTTTGCTGCAGTTTGTCCAGTTTTCATAAACTAGATGATCCCCTAATGCAGCCTCCCAGATAATCTACAGAAATCCTCAGACCCAGATTTGGATTAGGAAGGGGATGTAAGTACCATGCATGCAGCTCTGCGAAGAGCCGTTAGAAGAGAAACTGACCACTCCACTCTCTGAGTTCTGCCTTCTAGCTTCTCTCCAGATTGGGGTGGAAAGGCTGATGGTGCAAGCGCAGGACAAGGACAGGGTACCAAGACTTTAGAGCCCAGGGGCGTGTCTGGAGAACACAGGGGAGACCGATACCCCTCCTTACAAGCCCCTTTCCTCAGACACTTCCCGGCCAAGGAAAGCCCTACCCTCCCGAGACTTTTCCAGAGAAGCCCAGCTGCCTCAAAACACCGGAAAATAACTTAAAAATCAGATTCCAGTCTTCACGGCCACTAGACACGTCCCATGCGTGCGTAAGTAGACGTGCGCGCGCGCGCGAGTGCGTACGCACAGACTGCTGGGATGCCGCCTCTCCCCTCGGGTCTTCCAGTTTCCCGGCGTGCTTAGGGCCCGCCAAATGGGAGGGGGAGACGCAAGATGGCGGCAGCCGCGAACTCCGGCTCCAGCCTCCCGCTGTTCGACTGCCCGACCTGGTGAGTGGCGGGGTGGCCAAGGCTGGAGTGGCCTGGCCCGGTCTGGCTTGGCCCGGACTGGCAGGGCAGCTCATTTCTCGCAGCAAGCCGAACGGCTCAGAGACCCTGGAACTGATTGAGGGAGAACTGTCCGTCGGGCCGGGCGGCGTGTGGAGGAACCGGGAGCCTGGAGCCCGGGCCCAGAAACTGAGGAAACCCAGACTGGGGGGCTCTGGGGTGCTCGCTTAGGCAGTCCCTTGGGCGATCAGCCGGTTGCCGGGGCGCTTCGGGGCCTTGGCCCCGAACTTACCCCAACTCCTGACTGAGTGCCTGGTGCTCTTGTGGAGCACCGTACCTGCCCCCCTGCTCTCCGTCCCGAGCGCGCACGAGTCCGCTTCCCGGCCCCAGCCCAAGCTCAGTGCCCCGCATCCCTCTGTTGTTGCTGCATCTCCCGTGCGGTACTTGTCTGTCTCCCGCAGACTGGAAGCTCCCTGAGGGCAGGGACGGCTTGACCCATCTCGAAGCCGGGCACAAGTGGACATCAGTAATTGCTGAGATGAACCCCTTTCAACCCTTCTCAAGCTCTTGGGAATAATGGAATAATTTAATTTAGTCTTTGAGCAGGGTACAAGATGAATACATATGAATTGGCTTGCAAGGAGACCCATCCGAGTTAGAGCTGTTTCTGCTGTAGCTCATCACAGTTTATGCATTATTCCTTTTTCTTTCCCGTTATACTGAGCTCCTCAAGGGCAAGGGCTGTCTGATTCGTATTCGTGTTCCCAGCTCCTAGGCCTAAGCCAGGCACATAGTAGGAGTTCAGAAGGCATGTTGTGGATGTAACATTTAACTTTCCTTTCCCTGTTTACTGTACAAAATGGGCTTTTGTCCAATGCACTGTCCTTTCAACAACTGCCGTATAGAGGAGTTGGGACAGGATTGTGAGATGACTATGTTGCATCTTCAGTTAGATGGATGAGGATGCAGTGTGTGTGTGTGTGTGTGTGTGTGTGTGTGTGTATGCAAATGTAGGGGCTCTGGCAAGATTGTTCTTTCTTCAAACTTAAAAGGAGCAAAGACCGGAAGCAAGTGAAGGTGTGGCTGTTTTCTGGGTCCCTCTGCATTTTTGTAGCACCCAGTTGTTTCAGTCTACAAGTTGTATGCCTATTTTGGTCCCTTGCTGCATTGATTTCAGAAGTTGGACCAGGACTGTAAACTTACAGTTAGAAGAGACTATTTGAGATCACCTACCATTTCCTCAGAGTCTGGTATGTACCAGGCACTGTTTGGTGCTCTGATGTATATGTATCCCTCATAAATGGTGTTATAAGAAGTATCGAGAACAGTTTCCTGAAACATACCATTGAAGGAAGACCTGTTCAAGAGTAACAAACATCTCTTGTATTTATTGGTACCTGGTTTTATGGGCATGCTTTTGGATTGCCCTAGCTCTCTAATTATGCACCTGTGATTTGGTCTCAGAGCTCAGGACAGTACCCTCTGTTTATTCTGTGATGAGACTAATCTTGATCAGCCCCAAACACCAACTGATTTATTCTACCTTTATAGGGGATTAGTGGTAGTGATAAATCTTAGATTCAAACTCCAAGTAACCAGACTACAGCAGCTATAGTACTTGGACTCTCTGTGCTGCTTTTTCTCTGAGGTTGATATCCAGTGTTAAAATATAGGTTTCTTTGGTGCTGCTCTAAATACAGATCCAGTAAAGTCTGTTTTAGAGCAATTGAATCACTGGGGAAGTGTCAAATGTAGAAAGGAGCTGTAATAACAGTGAAGTAGATGACATTTCTGCTCGAACATGAACTAATTATAGGCTGGTAGAAGAGCTGCATTGTTGAATGGGACAGTGATTGTAAATGGCATTTACAAACTCATCCTGAAAATGCTTTTCTCACTCTTATTTTTCAGGGCAGGTAAACCCCCACCTGGTTTACATCTGGATGTAGTCAAAGGAGACAAGCTAATTGAGGTATGGAAATACATGTCTTCCCTTTTTTTTCTCGTCACACTAAACATTTTTGCCAGTGACTCATTTTTCCACCCCCTCTCCTGTGCTTTGTTTTCCAGCAATGCTACTTTTGTTCATCCTGATTTTTTTTCTATTAAAAGCACATGGTGATATAACACATTCAAACCTAGTATCTCCTACAGATGCTCAGTTTTTTGTGACTTCTCTCACCTTCCAAATGAAGGGTTTTAATTGATCATAGGCTTATGAGTCCCCATCAAACTGGACTTGGTGAATTCTATCTCTCTGAGGACATGGAGTTGTGTGGAAGTTACAAGATACACAGTAACTAAAGAAGAAAGTGAATGATGTAGATTGCGTTTCACTTTTGGGTTGCATTTATGCAATTCAGGCCCAAGCCCTTCAAAGAAGTATAGTAAGCTAAGATGCTTGCTCAAAAAAGAGAACGGCATGGTGATGAAACTCATTCATTCATTCAAAACAGTTATTGAATGCTTATTGTGTGCCAGTCATTGTGCTCAGCAGAGGGACTACAACAGTGAACAAAACAAGCATGGTTCCTGTCCTCAGATTATCTGGTAGGAAACACAATCACACAAAAATTACATGATTATAATTTAAATAAGTACTATACAGGAAAAGTTTAGCTGAATTCCAGCTTTGCTTTTTTTTTTTAAGATTTTATTTATTTATTTAAGAGAGAATGAGAGAGAGCACGAGAGGGAAGAGGGTCAGAGGGAGAAGCAGACTCCCTGCTGAGCAGGGAGCCCGATGTGGGACTCCATCCCGGGACTCCAGGATCATGACCTGAGCCGAAGGCAGTCGCTTAACCAACTGAGCCACCCAGGCGCCCCAGAATTCCAGCTTTTATACAAGTCTTTAGAATGAACACCACATGGAACTTCATGCGAACATGAATTTTGATTAGATATTAGGTTGTATAAGTTTTTTTAATCCTTACGGTGCCATTTACTTACCAAGAAATGGAGATTATGCCCACTATGACCATGGAGTTGTGAGTTTCCATGTCTTAAGGCAATTTTATGTTTGCTCACTCAGGTAGAATTTTAGGTTCAAGGCCCCATTATTGAATGCAGTTGGTTTTCTTTGGCGTGTATAGTAAAGATCAAGATGGTTGAAAGGCATCTGTGAGATCTCCTGAAGGAGACCCAGGTGTTTTGCAAAGTATTAAGGCATGAATTGTGATGAATTCTGTTAATTCATCATGCCCTTAGCCCGTCACTTATAGAGGCCTTTTGTGTTGAGTTCTTCTATCTTAAAGGTTACAAAACATCCAGATTATTCAAGGAAATAATTTAGCTAAAATGTCTGTAAAGCCTTTTTTACTATAGACTGTTCCACAGATGTAAAATATCGTTGCTAAATAGCATGAAGCTTTGAAGACATAGAGGAATTTATTTTGGTACTAGAATTTAGTAAATCTCTAGTTTGTAGTAGAAAGAAATAGTGAGGCATAGCCTTAATGCTAATACCACATCCCTTTGTGAGATAATTTATATTTCCAAAGCACTCTGATTTGTCAAACATCCCTCTGATTACTGGTTTCCATTAACTGATCATGTTTTCTGTCTTTCAGTGCTCTTAGGTATGCTGAATTGCCACACGATTGTCAAGTTACAATCCTTAGACATCACTGTATTGTTTTGGAAAGGAATGGACCTAAGAGATGCTTATTTTTAAGGATTTAGGCAGCACTTGATACTAACCGAGCTATCTATATCCTAGCCTTGTGTCAAAGGCTTGTGATGTGTTGTGATAGCTGGGTTTAAGAAGTGCAATATTAAAACAAAAGCCATGAGTCGTTTAAGCCCAGTGTGTAAAGACACACTCTGAGTTATAACTCAGAGGCACAACTGAATAGTGGTTATTAGCCATAGCTAGTCAAGAAATTATGCTGTTACTGTTGAAAAACGAATAAATTATTTCGTTCACTTGACGTTGTCCAAGAATTAACACATTTCCTTAATTCTAAGACATACTGTTACCCCCATGTATTTGAACATTTCTGTAATTCAGATGCCTTTAAAAATATATATATATTTGACAGAGAGAGAGGGAGAAAGCACAAGCAGGGGGAATGGCAGGCAGAGGGAGAGGGAGAAGCAGGCTTCACCACTGAGCAGGGAGCCCGATGTGGGGTTCAATCCCTGGGCCCTGGGATCATGACCTGAGCCAAAGGCAGTTGCTTAACTGACTGAGCCACCCAGGTGCCCCTTGAGATGCCTTTAATAATGAAGGTACATCTTTAATTTGGAAACCGTTTCTCTTTCCCAACCCCCTGAACACCTAAATCTCTGATATGTCTTTGGCACCTTAGCATTAGAGAAATTTGGCCAGTGTTATATTAGAACCCAGGAGTGGGTGATCTTATGTATTGCTTCCTTGAGACCAGCTTATGAGCACTGTAGTTAGCAAATTTAAGTTTGTGCATACATCATCTGTGTGCATATAAATATAACTGAAAAATGCTGTGAGATTCAGCCTGCATAGACAGTACCCGGAAGGAACAAGATGTTGAAATTTTAGGGCTCTCTTAGTTCTAAATCAGTGTCTGATTTTTAACCCAAATCTTAAAACTTGGGGATGACATGGGGATGGTTGATTGAGCTGTCAGGCTGCTGTTAAATCTTGGGGCTCCATAGTGGTACAGGCCTGGCATAAGCTCTGCCAGCAGCAGATGGGCACTGCTGGACAGAGTTTCCCATAGGTGACCCACATACGTCGACTAGCTTGAACCAGTTGGGTCTTAAGGCTAAGCCTGAAAGAGGCTGGGTAAGTGATAGTTAAAAGAAAAATTAAGAATGTGACCCATAGCACTTGTTCACTTCTTAAAAAGACTGAGTAACTGATAGTTAAAAGAAAAATTAAGGACGTGACCCATAGTACTTGTTCACTTCTTAAAATGTTCCTTGCCTTATGGTGCATTTTTTCAATGTAGGTAGAGTGAAGAAAATACATAATGTAGTGGTTAATAGAGCTTGGACTCTGAAGTAAGACGGACCTGAATTTCTTTTTCTTTATTTTAAAGATTTTTATTTATTGAGAGAGAGAGAGAGAGAGCATGAGAGGGAGGAAGGTCAGAGGGAGAAGCAGACTCCCTGCTGAGCAGGGAGCCCGATGCAGGACTCGATCCTGGGACTCCAGGATCATGACCTGAGCTGAAGGCAGTCGCTTAACCAGCTGAGCCACCCAAGCACCCCGGACCTGAATTTCCAGTTACAAATACAGTAGTAACCCCCTTAACTGCGGTACCGTTTCAGTTACTGGCACAGCTGATCCTCCTGACATGTTGTCAGAGGTCAGTTGTGGTCTAATGCTGTGTCACAGTGTCTGCGTCATTCCCCTCACTTCATCTTATCACGTAGGCATTCTGTCATCTCACATCATCACAGGAAGAGTGAGTATAGTACAATAAATATTTTGAGAGAGATACCACATTCGCATTAACTTTTATTGCAGTATATTGTTATAATTGTTCTCTTTTATTATTGTTGTTAATCTCTTACTGTGTAATTTATATATTAAAGTTTATCATAGGTATGTATGTATAGGAAAAGACACAGTATATAAAGTTTGGTATTATACGAGGTTTCAGGCATCCACTGGGGGTCTTGGAATATATCTCCCACAGATAAGGGGGTAACTACTGTGTTTAGCTGTGTGAACTTGAATATGTTAATTACTTTCTTTGAGTCTCAATTTTGTCATCATAAAAATAAGAATAAAAGTACCTGCCCACCGCACAGAGTGGTTGTGGAGACGAAATGACATAGCAGGAAACCTAGCACAGTATATGGCACCTAAGTGCTCAGCAGTATCAGTGGGAGGTATAATTCTGGATTCATAAGGGGAACACCAAAGCACAGGGGAGAATAGTGGCCCAGTGTGAGTTTAGTGACAGCCAGGAATGAAATCTAAGCCTCTTGAGTCCTACCTGGTACTATACTAACTTGACTATTTCTCTCCTCAGCTTTGTGCTATCTTCTCTCGGGGATTTCAGGAGGAGTGTAGTGTGAAATGTGAGCTAGAGCTTAAGGAGACCTGTGTGTAAAGGAAAAATATAACATTCTTGAGCAGTCAAGTTGTAGACTTCTAGAACTGGGAAAGTGTTAGCAGTAATTCATCTAGAGTCCTTCATCTACAACAACCCAGTCTACAACCAACCAGCAAAGGCTTTACTGATTCAGGTTTAAAAGAAAGATAAGAATTGGGAGCCTGACTGGCTCGGTCGGTGGAGTGTGCGACTGTTGATCTTGGGGTCATGAGTTCAAGCCCCACATTGGGTGTAGAGATTACTTAAATAAAAATTAAAAAAAAAAATTAAAAGAAAAATAAGGACATTGTTGTGAGTGTTCCATAAAGCTAAAATGAGCTCAAAGAATGTCCTTTATCCTTATCCTTCCTACTTATTTGGTGTTGAAATGACCTTTCTTTCATAAAATGATTATGATGCTACTAATTGGTGAGAATTTTTTTTAATGTCCTTCTTTGACAAAATCAAAAATTAACAATTCTACATCAGCTCCTTCTCCCCTCATATTTTTTTTTTTTATAATAGTTTCCTAGTCTGTGAAATCCCCTTTTCTGATGTTATACTGGGACATTCTATAGTTTTGGGTCCTTTTTAGTCCCATAGCAGTGTCTAGAAACATTTTAGAGCTCTTCTCTTAGAATTGTTTCACACAGTGGCACATTGTTTGCAATATTGGTATTGCAGGTCATTCACACCTGAGTTCAAATCCCAGCTCTGCTACTTAACCGGCTGGGCCACCTTGGATGAGTGACTTCATCTCTCTCCATCTATTTTCTTGTCTTTAACAATAGAGGTGATACTTGTTTCACAGAGTTGTTTTGAGAATTAGATGAGATTATGCTTAAAATGCCTAGCGGTAAATAGTCTGTCAATAAATCTTAATCCCCATACCCTTCTTCCCTAAACCTAGAAAATCTTTGCCCCATGTAGTAGTTCTATGTTTGGACACAGCAAATACTCATTTAGAGTTAACTTAGAGTAATATTTTTTTGTGGCCAATGAAGTTAGATTTAGGTACTCATACAATGATATCTAATGTAATTGTACTTCCTAAAGAGGGTTCCAAAAATACTTGGGGCTATGGCAGCATGATTAGAATACACATAGGTGTTTACACCCCTTTCCTTTCCTCACCGATTGTTAATATTCATTCGAATGTAGATTTTCTGAACAGCAGCCTTACTACTTTGTAGACATGCTTTGTATTTCTTGTTTCCTGGTTGGCCTAAAATTAAGATCCAGTGAAATCTTAAATTTCCCATGGATGGAAGACAGCCACTCCCACAGGCTACATTCATCTAATAGAATTAAGAAAAGTTCTTTTCATACCAACACAAGACATTTAACCACTGCATTTGGGGAGATTAATTGCCATCTCCCCTCCAAAATGCTAGTAAATTATTCTGAGCTTTTTTTTTTTTAATTTTTTTTTAAAGATTTTATTTATTTACTTGAGAGAGAGAATGAGAGAGGGAGAGAGAGCATGAGAGGGGGGAGTGTCAGAGGGAGAAGCAGACTCCCCGCTGAGCAGGGAGTCCGATGCGGAACTCGATCCCAGGACTCCAGGATCATGACCTGAGCCGAAGGCAGTCGGTTAACCAACTGAGCCACCCAGGCGCCCTATTCTGAGCTTTTTATCTTGAAGAATAGTGGGAAATAATTTTGTTTTCACCTTGGCAAGGAATTTTATTTACTCAAGATTCTCTACTTACTAGATTGGAAGAATTTTTGCTAAACCCTATTGAAACAAGATTTAAGTAATATTTAATTTAATATTTATTTAGAAACTGATTATTGATGAGAAGAAGTATTACTTATTTGGGAGAAACCCTGATTTGTGTGACTTTACCATTGACCACCAGTCTTGCTCTCGGGTCCACGCTGCCTTGGTCTACCACAAGCATCTGAAGAGAGTTTTCCTAATAGATCTCAACAGTAGTAAGTAACTCACATCCCATCCCGTTCGTTTCACACATTCCCTTTGGGGCAATGTGAAAATGCTCTTTGGGTTCTTCAGTTTTGAAATCATGTTTTATTGCTCATCGAGGAAGAAGTTTATGTTTGGTTTTTAAATCAGCTCCTCTTTCTGTGATATCTCCTATTTTCCTGAAATAATTGATGACTAGAGAGAGAAGAGGGTTTTGGGAAGTCATGTCCTGGAAAAGGCAATAGGTATATACAGAGAACGAAAAAAAGGGTACCCAGGAACCAGGGGCTCTGGGTATTCAGGTGTTTATGGGACCGTGATAAAATTGTGGTCTGGTTTAAGCAGAAGCCATGGAAAACTCCATTAATGTATTAGAGTAGTGTTGCAGGACATTAAAAAATACTTGCTTTGAGCAGTTTAATTTTTTATAATGGGTTCTTTATTCCAGCTACATTTTGCTTTGACTACTAATAATACCAATTTTAATTCCATGAGCACACTCCAAGTAAGATTTTCATCTTTGCCAAAGATAATCCCAGAAATGCACTTGAGACAACTGCATGGGGCTCTGAAGTTTATTCATTTTGCCCATGTATCTGTATAGTGTAAAATGTAAAGCCTCCTGCTCCTGGGCTGATCATGTGCTACTCCTTCTCCCCTCCTCTAGCGCGCGCGCACACACACGCACACACACACACACACACATATAATCTGCTTATATAATGACTTTGGAGGGGCTTGTGTCACAAGTACTTACTTGCAAATTTATCTCATCTTTTCTTTCCATTTTATAACATGCAGAATGCTGACATGGAGAAATATTGAGACTCTCTAGTAGAATTTTGGTTTGCCTTGGCATTCATAATGCACCTGTTTCAGCCAACATCCTTTATTGTCCTGGGGAAAACCCAAACATAACTGCCACCAGGCCAGAAGTTCTTATGTTCCTTACACTTGGGGCTGGAGAGGTCAGACCACAGCAATGCCTGTCTTCTGCCTTGCGGGGCATGGCTGTCGCTGGGTTGGAGCCATTCCTGCTAGACCCAGAATGAAGCCACACCTGTCCAGCGGAGAGTGAGCAATGGTCTTTGTTCGATGGGGTAGCGACGGGTCTGGAGATATGTAAGAAATGCACTGAAGAGATTCAAGACTCAGTGAACAGTTTCCTTTTCATGGGGACCCATGACAAGGGATGCAAAGCGGACCCAGTGCTATTTTCATTTTAAAAAGCAAAACTGATGTGCTGGGAGGAACTGCTTGCCCTCCTACAACTCAGGTTGGATTTTGTTTCTGTGTTTCTCTCTTACATTTCTGATTTGGTTATTCCCAGCACACGGCACTTTCTTGGGTCACATTCGGTTGGAACCTCACAAGCCTCAGCAGATTCCCATCGATTCCACAGTCTCGTTTGGTGCATCCACAAGAGCCTACACTCTACGTGAGAAGCCTCAGACACTGCCGTCAGCTGTGAAGGGAGATGAGAAGATGGGTGGAGAGGACGATGAGCTCAAGGGCTTGCTGGGGCTTCCAGAGGAGGAGACCGAGCTTGATGTAATTCCATATCCATCTACGGTGTTATTTTGTCTTTTGGGACTCTGGGTTTTGCAGTATGTAGCTGTTCTGTGTAGCTTGAAATGCCAGTGACTTAGCATCATGAGGTTTGCCGCTTTGCCAGTATAGTGTGTCCAGATGTGAGGCACCTGGGACAGCTGCGCCATGTGGGCTTGGTTATGTCCAGCCAGGCCTCGCGAGGAGTTCCTGTCAGACCTTCATGGTCGTCTGTATACCTTCATTGGATGTTAGAAGCCAGGGCTGGGAGTTAAACTTTCCTGGAGCTGCCCTGTCCAATGCGGTAGCTACTAACCACATTTCTGGTACTAAGTAGTCACATGTGGCTAATGACTACCATATTGAATGACAAGGATATAGAACATTTCCATCACCCAGAAAGTTTCGTCAGACAGGTCAGGCTTAGAGAGACTGAAGCTTTCGTTCATTTACATTGATTTTTTTGTTTGTTTGTTTTTTAAGATTTTATTTATTTGACAGAGAGAGACACAGCGAGAGAGGGAACACAAACGGAGTGGGAGAGGGAGAAGCAGGCTTCCCGCCGAGCAGGGAGCCCGATGTGGGGCTCAATCCCAGGACCCTGGGATCATGACCCGAGCCGAAGGCAGATACCTAACGATTGAGCCACCCAGGCGCCCCAACATTACCTTTTTTTAATATGGCTCAAATAGCCTAAGAATCTCTGAGTAGAACTAGACTGCTTTTGGTCTTATGGGCCTAGCTGCTCTGAAGGCCATGAATTTTACAAGATGTAATTTTAAAGTGCTAAAGTTGTCCTTTTCTAGGGGCTAGCCCCAGTGGCTTGTGATGCATCTGTTGTCCTTAACATGTCCATCGCTGCACTGGTGTGACTGGTCTATTCAGGTAGACAAATGCCAGCATGCCCTTACCCACCCTCATACATTTACCTCTTGTTCATCAAGGCTTCTCAGCCCTTAGGAGAAAAAGCACAACAGAAATCTTATCATTTACAAGTTACTTTGTTCTGGGCGCCTGGGTGGCTCAGTTGGTTGGGCGACTGCCTTCGGCTCAGGTCATGATCCTGGAGTCCCTGGATCGAGTCCCGCATCGGGCTCCCTGCTCGGCGGGGAGTCTGCTTCTCCCTCTGACCCTCCCCCCATCTCATGTGCTTTCTCTCTCATTCTCTCTGTCTCTCAAATAAATAAATAAAATCTTAAAAAAAAAAAAAACAAAAAAAACAAGTTACTTTGTTCTAAAGAAGTAGCCTCATAGCCAGGCACCTTGCTGACAGTCACCGTTCCCCATCTCACCTCCAGGGTGCTTCCCTGCTTCCCTGTCTTTTAAGTTCAGTTTGTTAGGTCCTCCCTGGGTCTTCATTCTCAAGACATTTAGAGTGTCTCAGACTGCAGTGCAGATTGGAATAGGTCCAGAGGATTGGGAAGAGGCAGGCAGCAGTGCCGAGGCCAAGTTAATCATTGAAATAGATGGGTGGTTATGAATAGAAATGGGGCCATACACAGGGACGGGGAGTGACAAACCATTAATGCCAAATATTAAGTGCACTGGCCCTGTCCTTCTGAGCTCTAGTCGGGAGGGCTGCTGGGAAAGAAGCTGTCAGTTGCCCTCTCTCATCTCTGTTTCGTTACTTTAAGGCAGTTCATGGAGTTCCTCCCAGTCACATTCTTTAATTCTCAGCATGAAGACATGATAGTCTTTCCCCCAGAAACATAGAGAACCTCACCTCAGGGATATTTACGTAGATGACCTGTTCTCAACTCAAGGTTCTTCACCTCCTTGTGACCATCATTGCCCCACTAGTCAGTGAGGATGTTCCATATTTTGTAAAAAGAGGCTTGTTAATAGTAGCAGCATAAGGGCAGTAATGAGTCTTTTCTGAATACAAGAGGATCTTGTTTGCCTGGGGAGGTTAACATTCGCTCCTAAAGCCTTCTTGCCCCTTGTTTAGCTCTGTGGTCTTCAGATTCCCTGTGTACTGACTCCTGTCTGTCTTGTGTGAACCCTGGCCTAGAACCTGACAGAGTTCAACACTGCCCACAACAAGCGGATTTCCACCCTGACCATTGAGGAGGGGAATCTCGACATTCAGAGACCAAAGAGGAAGAGGAAGAACTCTCGGGTGACTTTCAGTGAGGATGATGAGATCATCAACCCAGGTGAAATGTCTTCCTAGTTTCTTCCAGTGAAAAAGCTGTGATCTCAGAGAGTAGTGTGCACAATGTGTAGGTTGGTTATAATGTTTCTCAACAAGGTGTAGGATAACCAGTGCTATATTAAGGAAAGAGAATTCTTACTGATCATCAGTGGAGTACCCTCAAACGCTCAAGTATTATCCAGTTGCAGTGTGAAAAAAACAGACAAAGAAAGGGCCCGCGTAATGCAGTATACAGAGCCAGGCTGTAATTCCCACCTGCTGGTCCAGCAAGTCTGTGTCCTAGTGGAGGTTGAAGTAGAGTTGTTTGTTGTCTTTTACCTCAGAGTAGAGCATTACTGTCTTTGTGGAATTCTGAGTGTGAGTGGTAACTCTAAGATTGGAGAGCCTTGTGCTGCCACCATTAACTGCACTAAAGACTTGCCTCTCTGTAAGGAAGTAATGTATAGAGAGTTTGTATGGAAGCGTCAGCAAAGTGAGAGCATCTGTTTATGGGAAGGCCACCAAATTCACCAATTTGTTCCATCATTCAACATCCATTTATTGGGCTCACATATATATCAAGTACTCTGGTAGGTAGATGACATTGAGCGAGGAGGTATCATTTGTATGATGAGGATGGAATTGAGATTCTGAAAACCCTGTTAGAAATCAGTCTCAATGGATAGAAATGAAGATCCCAAACTAACAAGTTGCTTTTACTTCCCAAATGAAATACAGTGAGAATAACCTTCAGGTCCTGCATATAGGTTCAAAATATCAATTATTTAAATGGAGAGGATCCATTCCAGTGACAGCTCATTAAAAAAAAAAAAAAATCTAGGGAGTTTAGTTAATTGAATGAGTCATCAGGGGGATGTGGAAACTAATCAAGTGCAGTTTAAAATTGCATTAATAGAAGAGTAGGGGATAGTAACCCCACTCACCTGTGTTCTGAGCAGAACTCACCCAAACAGGTTACCAAATGCAAGCACAGCCTCAGCCACTGAATGTGTTATGTAGTCCTGAGGGAGGAGGAGACTCACAGCTATGGAACACTGTCCTCCAAATGCTGGGAATGTAGGGGAACCATGCTTGAGGAGGCATGGCCTCTGTGGGTGGATATTTGCAGGGCTGACCTTAGGGAGGAAAGAGTAGGGAAAGCCAGAGCCAGTGAGTAGCAAGTATTTGGCTCAGAATAAAAAACAACAACAAAATCCTTATATTTAGAAGAAGGATCAGAAAGATCCCTATGAAAGATCCAGGCGTTTGTTTGGTGTGTGAAGTAGAGAGGATTACTATCCAAGCAGTGAATGGCCAATGGAAGTGTTCAGGCAGGGGCTGAGTGACCAGTTGGGGAAACTTATTTCTGGACCCCAGAACCTACTGAATAAGAATTCCTAGGGGTTGGACCTAGAAATTTTATAGTTTTAAACAAGCTCTTTTTTGTACTGATGAACAGCCAGCAATTTAGGAATCACTGGACTAGTCAATCTTTTAAATCTCTTTTAGATCTCAGGTTCTGGTCTGTTGTTTTTCTCCTTGAAAATTATTGCCCTGGGGGGCACCTGGGTGGCTCAGTCAGTTAAGCATCCCACTCTTGGATTTGGCTCAGGTCGTGTTCTCAGGATTGTGGGATCAAGCCCCTTGTTGGGCTCTGTGCTGAGTGTGGAGTCTGCTAGAGTTTCTTTCTCTCTCTCCGTCTGGCCCTCCCCTTCATGTGCTTATGCTGTCTCTCCCTCTTCCTCTCTCTCTCAAATAAGTAAATAAATCTTTTTTAAAAAATTAGAAAAAGAAAATCATTGACCTGGCGCAAAATGTGTATTCAGACAGAGCCTCACATAGCGGTTAAGAAGACCTGGGTTTGAAATGAGCCTCTTCACTTAGTAGCTCTGTGACCTTGACCAAGTGACTTAACAGATATTGGCCTCACAGGACTGGTGGGGAGGCTAAATGATTAATATATGTACAGATACTTTATTTTTTTATTTCTTTAAAGATTTTATTTATTTATTTGACAGAGACACAGAGAGAGAGGGAACACAAGCAGGGGGAGCGGGAGAGGGAGAAGCAGGCTTCCCGCCGAGCAGGGAGCCTGATGCAGGGCTCGATCCCAGGACCCTGGGATCATGACCTGAGCCGAAGGCAGATGCTTAACGACTGAGCCACCCAGGTGCCGCCTGTACAGATACTTTAGATCAGTGCTCAGCACTCAGTGAGCCCTTGACAAATGGTAGCCATTATCCTCAGTGTCATCAACCATCACTTTTGCATTTTGTCCACGCAGCCGTTCCTATACCAGAAGTAGACTTACTAGCAAGGAACTTGGTGGTAGATCTTCGAGGAGCAGAGATCTCGTGGGTTGGGTTTATCCTCTTTCTTGGAGAGGAATGGCTAGAGATGAGGAGAGGGTGAGAGGCCCGAGCACCGCTCAGCCAGCATGGCATAGGACAGGGTCCCCCAGAGAGTTATCCTCCCCCTCCACAGGCCTTTTGCGCACGTGGGGTGCGTCCCCCCGAGCCACCCCTCTTGGGCTCCGTTGCTCTTTTGCTTCATTTAGCTTGCCTTGCTGAGGGGACGTTTGGAACAGGGCTCCCATGGGGTGAGAAAAAAGGTAAGAATGCCTTTTATAGAAACCTCGTCCCTTTCCTAATGAGCCTGGATATCTTTTCTTCTTTCTTCTATATATTGTTCATTCACTGAGCAAAGACTGATTGTGAATGTAATGCCAGGGTATATTCTTTGGAGGCATCTTAATATGTGAAAAACCAGACGTATTAAATAAACAAGGGATTAATTACTCAAATAGTGAATCTCTGTTTTCCAAAGGGATTCATAGGGGTGTTTCTTTGAATAGTAGGCACCCTCTATGCATTTAAAGTCAGATATACAGCCCTTAATAGGGAAACAGTTCCTTTCCCACCACTATATTAAGACAAAGGGGGCTTGCAGTAGTTTTTTTAGTCATGATAGTAAGTCTGCCTGCCTGTTTTCCAGACCTTCAGCCTTCATCAAGAAAGGTCCCCTTCATCCCAGGTGACCCAGCCCGGTCGTCCCTTCTGTGCTCCAGGAACACTATCTTGCACCCCTCCATTGTGTTGTAGCCTGTCCGGCTTTTCAGCCGTGAACTCCTTAAAGGCGGGACAGTATCTTGCTCTTTATTTTGATGCTTGATGTCCAATAAATGAGGCATGAGAGAGTTACTGCAAGCACGTCCCTTCCTTGGTCTTAGCACTTTCTTCCTGCAGTGAATGAGGCTAGAACCAGTAATGTGTGTGTGTGTAACCTGTGAAACGGGGGCTGCTCTCCACCCTGCCTGGACGGGGGCTTCAGCTCCTTTAGTAAGTCTTGATTGTATACCGTTGTTAGGTCAGAAGGCCAGGTTAACTTGGAAGCCCTGGGCCTGAATCCTAATTTCTGGTATTTGCTAATGAGCGGGCATTGGCAAGGTATGTGGTGTGTGACCGCTTCCCATGTGTCATTGTTTTATCACTAGCTTGGGCTTGATGAAATCTCTTTGATTTCCCCCTTCAAAGAGGGACTCATCGTATGGAATGGGAAAGAACTTGGGAAAGGCAGTACAGCACAGTGGTCCAGAGCCAAGGCCTATTTCTGGCTGCTTGGACTCAAACCCTGGTCCCTCCACTCCCCAGCAGGGTGACTGGACCAGGCACTTCACCCCTCCAGGCCTGAGCGTGTCTGTTAGATGCTGATTGTAGTCGTACTCGCCTCGTGGAGTTGTGAGGATTTAACACAGTGCCAGCACTCAGTAAGCACTTGAAGTGTTAAGTTGTATTTTACTGTTTTAATATGAGTTGTGATTACTTTGTTTGCAGTGGGCCCTATTCCCTTAATCATCCCAGCAGAGTATCAAACTAACCCATCTCTCATGTCTTCTGCAGAGGATGTGGATCCCTCAGTTGGTCGCTTCCGGAACATGGTGCAGACTGCAGTGGTCCCAGTCAAGGTAGGAAGCACCTTGTAACAGTATTTGAAATGCTGTACAGTCTGGTTTAGAAACCCATGCTTTTATGTGTAGGTAAGTGTTAATTATGTGCTTAATTTTAAAACACAGTCTTTGCTCTTCTCCTATTTTTCATCATGTGGAAATACTTTCATTCCACCTGAATCTGCAGGATCCTGGACTGCCATAGAGAGACTGCAGGTGACCAGCCAGCTTGATGCTGCGCGTAAATTAGGGTACGCTGGGAGTCTGTAAAGTTACCTCCCAGCAGGGCGCAGAGAGACCCACTTTCCTTTAGCCTTGCCTTTCTGACTCCAAGTAAGCTATTAGGCGAGGAAGAGGCATTGTTGCATTTCTGCAGGGCCCCTGCAGCTATGGCCGTGCCTTTGTTGTGTGATTGGGAATGGCACAGATAGGAAAGGCAGCCCAGATTGGATTGGGCTGAAAGATCAGGTATGCTGAAGAGCCAGGAGGTGAAATTACAGAGACGTTCTGGTTGCTCAACACGTGGAGGAACTATGTGACCACTTGGACTGTCCACAGGGAGCAGATGGCCCCTTGAAGTAGTGAGATCCCTGTGAATTAGAGATCTTTAAGAAGTGATTGGAAAATGCTGGTCAGAGGTGCTGTAGAAAGTTTTATTAAAAAAAAAAAAAGTCTTTAGGGGCTCCTGGGTGACTCAGTCGGTTAAGCGTCTGCCTTCGGCTCAGGTCATGATCCCAGGGTCCTGGGATCGAGCCCCACATCGGGTTCCCTGCTCAGCGGGGAGCCTGCTTCTCCCTCTGCGCCACCCCCCCCGCGCTTGTGCTTGCACTTTCTCTCTCTTGTTCTCTCTCAGATAAATAAATAAAATCTTAAAAAAAAAATCTTTAGGGGCACCTGGGTGGCTCAGTCGATGAAGTGTCCAACTCTTGATCTCAGCTCAGGTCTTGATCTCAGGGTCAAGCCCTGCGTTGGGCTCCATGCTGGGTGTGGAGCCTACTTAAAAAACAAAACAAACAAACAAAAAAAACTTTGGACTATATTAGACTAGATTGATTACCTATGTCAAGTTTTTGGTTAGTCTTTTTTAATCCAAAAGGGGTAGAGGGTTGAGGGGGATCTTTCATGAACATTCATAAGCCAGTGTGAAAAAGTACAAGACGGAATGTTTCTCTGCATCTCCATAGCGTTTGTGTCACATTTCTCCTAGAGCTCTTTTCTCTCTTTTTGCTTCTTCCTTTGGAATGTTCTATTGTCATTAAAGTATAAAACCAGGGGCCCGTGGGTAGCTTATTCAGTTAAGTGTCCGACTCTTGATTTCGGCTCGGGTCATGATCTTGGGGTCATGGGACTGAGCCCTGCATCAGGCTCCATGCAGGTGTGGAGGCTGCTTAAGATTCCCTCTCTCCCTCTCCTTTCACCACCCCCCCCAAAACAAAGTATAAAACCAGCAGATATTTTTACTTCTTTGTCAGTTTTATTATGATATAATTATTTACATACAGTAAAATACATTTTAAGTGTATAGTTTGGGTTTTGACCAATGTATACACATGGGTAACCACCACTATTATTAATATATAGATTTCCATCACCCCAGAAAGTTCCCTTATGTCCCTTTGCTGTCAGGTCCCCCCACTCCCAGCCCCAAGCACCCAGTAGACTACTTACTATCACACAGATTAATGTTCACAGAGCAGGCGATCAATATGAAGATACTAACTTTTTACTTAAATACTACTACCTATTAACACCTCTGCTTTCCTAAAAGGGTATTTTAACATCAGAAGACAAGGGAGGCTGTGACTACAGGATAAGGAGTAGTCACTTAAACTGGATAGGTTTTACTTTATGAAAAGTTGACCCATGATCCTCATTTTTCTCAGTGTGACGGAGGATTGTGAACCCTTTGTGGGGAGCGGTGTTTGGGAGCCCTCATGTTAGACAGTGACTGTCTGGTCTCTTCAGACCCTGAGACTTCAGGACAGTGAAATAGGTTGTCTGGGAAACAAAACAAGCTAGAGGGTTGGGGGCCTTTCTCCAAACTTTCTAGGGCTGGAATAGAAAAGGCTAACTAATACCCTCTTGTGCCTCACCTCTTGCTTCCTCTGTTCCTTGCGAACCACAGAAGAAGCGGGTAGAAGGCCCTGGCTCCCTGGGCCTGGAGGAATCGGGGAGCAGGCGCATGCAGAACTTTGCATTCAGTGGAGGACTCTACGGGGGCCTGCCCCCCACGCACAGTGAGGCCGGCTCCCAGCCGCACGGCATCCACGGGACAGCACTCATCGGTGGCTTGCCCATGCCATACCCGAACCTCGCCCCTGACGTGGACTTGACTCCCGTCGTGCCGTCAGCAGTGAACATGAACCCTGCACCAAACCCTGCAGTCTATAACCCCGAAGCCGTCAATGAACCCAAGAAGAAGAAATATGCAAAAGAGGCTTGGCCGGGCAAGAAGCCCACACCTTCCTTACTGATTTGATATTTTTGGTCATGGAGAAGGGTGGGATTGGGTGGGAATTGGGTGGAAGGGTGAGGGGGGAGCTAATGAACTAGGGAGAAAAACTTTCCGTGTGTGCGGTCTCGTCTTTCAGAATGTCTCCTGGGGCCCTAACCGTGTACCATTAAAGCTGGGGAATATCCCATAAAGACCTGTCTTCAGAACACTTGGAGTGTAGAGCAGTGTTTCATATTTCCTGACAACTAGGCTGCCCTGGCTCTTTCTGAGGCCTTCCATCACCTCCTTTTTCTTTTCTCCCTCGTTCTAGGGGCATTTTGATTTAAAGGCGCGTTCCCTGGGAGGAGACTCCAGGCCCTCAGGTGGGATCTAGAGCTGTGGCGGTGGCAACAGCATCACCAGCCTGTGGGGCCAGCAGCCTGATTTCTGTTGACTGTCCCTGTAAGTCCCAGATAGCAAAGGGGTTGCCGTGGACCCCAGGGCGATCAGAAGAGGGTTTAGAATTCTTCAGTTAAGCTAAGGTTTCAACTCAGAGATGTTTGCCTAGGTCCCTGGTTTTGAGGTCCAATAGTTAGGCTTTTTTCTCTTTTGTCCTTTCTGTTGGAATGAGAACATTTTGATTTTCCTTCATCTGTGACCAGTGCCATAGACACGGATGGGTAGTTGGAAACTTACAGTATTGTTGGAACTTTACCTGTTTCTCTTGCCACATCTGAGTACCCTACTTGCCGGAGTTTCTCGTTTGATTCCAGAGTACTGTCCTCTACTCTCTAAAGTCTTGCTTTCCTTTTCAAGTGTGTTGTGAAGGCAATTTTTTAAGGATATGACCAGTTAGAGCAGCAATTCCAGTTAAAAAGGAAAAGATTTTACTTTGCAAGTACCTGATGTCTTTAAGAGGACATTTTTAAATGTTGGTTCAGAGGCTCTCCCCTCCTTTACTGAGAGCTCTCATAACCCAGAGCTCCAGGACTGGGCCCAGCTAACAAACATAGGAGACGAAGGTAGCAAACAGTGATAGGAGCTTTGTACAGAGATTTGTACATTTGTGTAATAGGCCTTTTCACGCTTTATGTGTAGCTTTTTACCTGTAACCTTTATTACATTGTAAATTAAACGTAACTTTTGTCATTCGTGCCGTCTGTGATTCGGTCGCCATCCCGGATTCCCGCCGCCGTCAGGGCATGTTTGTCAGAGGTACAGCCGATGGACTTGGGAGGCGATGCTCTGGCCCCATTTTATTACCACAAATAAAGATGCCCCCTGCCGAATGTGGAAATTCTAATTAGAGATTCCAGTCCCCAGACTGAAGCCTCACTGAGCAAAGTGGGTTAAGAGGTGCCTGCTGCCCTTCATCGGGAGGCAGAACCGCACAACGGACGTGGGGCGCCCAGGCCTCGGGACACCGGTCCCTGGTGGGCGTCGTTGCCTGGGCCTGGCGGCCCACACTCTGGCTCCAGCCGCTCGCATCGGGAGGTTTGTAGGGGATTTCAGCCAGGGTTTGGATCAAATGCATGTGTCTTGCACACAGGACCTCATATGCAGGGAGTGGCTTTGTGATGAAGATGCCAACTAGCTTCCATATCCCTTGGGTTGAGAGTGCGGACCAGGGGCAGGAGCAGCCTGCGGAAGAACAGGGATCCATAAGATCTCAGCTGTGTAAGAAGTTGACTTCTTAGTCACCTTCTGTGAAAATGAGGGTCCCTGTCTTACAAGGACGCCTCCCTCGTACTGTAGTGAAGGTGACCGTTTGTGCTGGTCACAGCCCCTCAGCAAGCACCTGTCTACCCTGCCCACCATTTACGGCAAGTCATTTCATTTCCAAAGCCCTAAGGAGGGGCCTGTTTTTATCCCCACTTAGAGGTGAGAAAACAGACCAACTTCCCTATGGTCCCACTATAGCAAAACTCTAGTCTGAATCCAGAGCCTGAGCGCGCGGGCTGACGCGGCCTCCGGAATGAGTGAAGGTGATGGATGTGCTCCGCAGGCTGTAGCTCTGTTCATGGCTAGGTTTGTTTTGGAGGTAAAAAAAAAAAAAAAGTTTTCCAAACCGGACGACTCACTGGAAGTTATGTTAAAGGGCTTAGATCTAGTTTAGGTAATAAACCCTTGCTGGCGAGAGAGCTTCTACCCTGCATGATTTGGTTTCAGAATTGGAGTTGCGGGGGGAAACTTGCATTGTAGTCTCAGAGAAGGCTCAGCAGAGAATATCCAAGCCTGCCAAGCTATACCTTTCCCTGTAAGGGCCCATTTGACTTCAGTGGAAGCAGGACTGCTTAATTTGGTAGTTCCCTGACATAAGGAGGTATATATGTGTGGAAACCTGACCCCCCTAGCACCATACTTCTGAGTCGTTCCAGTCAGGTGGTAGTGCCTCTCATAGACGGGTAACTCGGAAAGGGGCTCCGTTGCCTCTTGCCCTTAATGCAGCTCCAGATGGGCCACAGGTGGATAAGCCCCTCCTGTTCACCACAGGACTGGCAGATGGTTATCACTCTAGTGAGCATGACGCTGCTATGGGACTCAGCATCTCCCTGGCCTGGGACACGCACCCACTGAGGAGAAGCGACTGCAGGTTTCCCCAGAGTCCTGTGCCAGCTCGTGGGCCATCGGCTCAGGAGGGAGGGAATGACCCTTGTTCCCCTCCCCAGGGCGGGAGAGGGTGGCAAACCCCGCGGAGAAGGACACCTGTTGACAGGAAGCGGCCCATTCCCCAGGTGTTCCCCGCTCAGAATCAGCTGTTTGGTGACAGCTTGCCGAAAATACGCCCATTATCTGCAAATCATAGAGTTTTAGAGTCCGAAGGACTTAGGAGATCCTGTCTGGATCCTTCATTTTGCTTGTGAGCAAACCATGGTAGTAGGGACCCACTTCTTTCAACTAATACGGACGGAAATGTGTGAGCTGGGCACACGGAAGTGCGCCACCCCGCCTGCAAGAGGCCTGCCTTCTGGAGGGAAACGCGCACACTAGCGATGCTGTCACCTGCTGGGAGCTTTAGTGGAAGGATGGACAGGTAAGGACAGCAGAGATCGGAAAGGAGGTCAGGGAGGCCTCTAGGGTGATGACATTCGAGCAGAGCACTGAAGAAAAGTAGGGAATTGCCATACGGAAGAGCATGGATTCAAGTTTCTCCAGGCAGAGGAACCAGAAGGACCAGGGGATGGCCCACAGGGGGAGGAGGAATCAGAAAGGCAGAGGCCAGATCCCACCCTGTAAGCTTTGCTGGGGAATTGGAAAGTTTTGAGTTACCAGGAGACCACAGAAGGTGTTTTTTCCTCCTTACTTTAAAAAAGAAAAAGAGGGGCGCTTGGGTGGCTCAGTCGTTGAGCGTCTGCCTTCGGCTCAGGTCATGATCCCAGGGTCCTGGGATCGAGCCCCGCATCGGGCTCCCTGCTCCGCGGGAAGCCTGCTTCTCCCTCTCCCACTCCCCCTGCTTGTGTTCCCTCTCTCGCTGTGTCTCTGTCTGTCAAATAAATAAAATCTTTAAAAATAAAAGAGGAAGAAAGAGGAAGGAGGGGGGAGGGAGGAAGGGAAGGAGGAAAGGAGGGCAGGAAGGAAGGTTGGCTTAGGAGAGACATGCTCTTGTAGAAATACTAGGAAATCCAGAGCGCATGCATCTCGCCCCACCCCCACCCAGAGTCAGGGAGACTTCCTCGGGGGAATTTCCGGAATCGGTTGTTAGGAAATGCCTCTGGCGGTGGACGAGTAAGGCTGTCCCTGGCCACAGGTGAGTCTCCCTGAAGCCAGGGAGACAGGCGTTCTAGTGCTTGCTCTCTCACAGTTTAGCAAACCTAGAATTAAGTCTAAATGTTGAGAGAATACGGAAGAAAAAGTTTCCAGTAATTCTGTCTTCGGAAGGGGGTGGGGCTCAGGGGAGAGGGTCCTGGAAATCTTCAGAGGGGCGACCTTGGATGTTTTCAAGTGGCAGAGGCGAGGGCACGCAGGAGCGCAGGGGGCGGGTGGATGAACGTCCCCAGCATCTGATGGGGGTGGCGGGAAGGCTCTGGAGTGCTTCACCTACTGAGTTCGGATGGCATCTGTCTCGGCGGAGTAAAACCATTGCCTGTTCCACTGGGGGAGTTGGATTCGGAGGCACCGCCCTCTGAACCTGGGCGGAGGTGCAGTTTCGGACTCGGCCAGCAGGCGGGGTGCCGCTCCCGTTCTTGGAGCTGCTGTGGTGGCGGTGGGACCTCCCAGGGCGGCAGGCTGGTCGCGGAGGGGAAGAGGAAGGAAAGCGGTCTGGCTCACTGTCCTGCAGCCTGCGCGCACTCGTTCTCCCAATGGCTCTGAGAGGAGGCCGGGAGAGCCCCATTTCACAGCTGGGGGACTCGAGGCTCTGGGAGAGAACCCAGCCCAAGGCCACACTCTGGCACGTGGTAGAGCAGGGAGTCACACCTGCGCCTGATGTTATGGACTCTGAAGGGCACAGGGAAGCTCCTGACGTGGGTTGCTGCCCTGCCTTTGCCACGGGTCTGTGAGAGACAGGAGCTTGGGCCCTTTCCGATTTTTCTCCCTCTCCACGTGGCTGGGACACGGGGCGCAAGAGCACCCGGCTCCGGGGGTCCCGTACAGACCAGGCTGGACCACTGGCCGCTGACAAAATCCAAAGGCAGAGAGACAGCGGTGGTGGGACAAGAAAGGGACTTATTTCAGTGAGGCTGACACCGGGAAGACGGGACTAGTGTCCCAAAGACTCTCCGAAGTGCTGAAAATACCTCCGGGTTTATATTAGGAGAATGTGGGACACAGGCTGATGGGTCCGAGCGGGTGGACAGTGAAGGTCAAGTGGGTCACTGTCTTGGCGTCAGTCACGTGGGGTCTTGCTGGGGTCAGGGCGGTCCGTATTGCTTGAGGGGGGAGTTGCGGTTCCCTTGGGGGAACGCTGTGCCTGCAGGGTCTTCTGCCTAAGAGGTAAGCTGGAAGGAACTTAGAAAGTTTGGGGTCAAGATGGAGGTAGTGCGAGGCCTCTTTACCCCTTCTGTCTCCATCTCTGGTGCCCTTCGCGGGCTCGGCTCTCTCCACGCCTAGGGCCTGAAGCACACACACTGTTGCACCTTAGGCTGGGGGCAAGGTTACCCATGCCCTGCAAGCAAGATGTGGGAGGAGCTCTCAGGAGAGACCCTCTGCTGCCCAGGTCTCCCAGCCGGCCTGCCTGCCTGCCTCGGCCCCCACCCGCCATGCCTCGGCCTTCCTGCACCAGCCAGGCCGCCACTGGGCACAGAAGCCCGTCTGCCCTCCCTGCAGCTGTGCCCTCCTACTGACGGCCAAGGCCAAGGCCGCCTTCTCTTGGGCCCATTCCCAGCAGCATTCAGGCTCAGACCGCTCTAGACCTTCTCTTGATTCCATTTCCCCACCAGCTACCTCAGCTTCCTTCCATTTCTCTGCTCCACTTTGCTGTCCAACTTTCGGAAAGAATGGTCTTACCTTGCTGTCTCAACTTCCTCTCCTCCACTTGCTCTTGCATCCACCCCTGGCAAGCTTTTGCCCCAACACTCCATCAAAACCTCGCCTGCTTATACCCTGGTCAGTCATGTCACAATCATTGCTCCGCCCAGATTACTCCAGAGGCCCCTCATTACCTCCAGAGGAAGACCCACTCTTTCCAGGGCAAGTCTGGCCCTACTCTGCACCCGCTCCCGTTACCTCTCTGTTTTCCTACCTCTCCCCGCCTTACTGACTGCTGCAGCCACCTCGTGGGGGCGGGGGGCTAGCTGGTCCCCCAACCCTGCCCCTGTGGCTAGGACTCTTCCCAGATGTCAGCATGGCCCCCTCCCTCAACTTCCTTCAAGTTGTGAAAGAGGAAAGCAGGCCGTGACGTCTAGGGGCTGGCCTGGCACTCACAGCTGGGCCGTGGTGTTCTCTCGTCAAACAATTTTACAGCACATCAACATCAGACAAAGCCACGCTGTGTCGGCGATGAACACAAACAGCACCACTCTGTAATCATGTCTGAACCCAGACAAAACATGGACATTGCCCAAGCCCCAAAAAGGACCAACCATCTTTATGATGGGTTGACTTGTGGTTCCAAAAGGTATGTCCAACCGGAACTTCAGAATGTGACCTTCTTTGGAAAAAGAGTCTTTGCTGGGTAATTAAAGGATAAGGGAGGGATCTTGAAATGAGATCATCCTGGATTAGAATGGACTAAACCCAATGATGAATGTCCTTCTAAGGGACAGAAAGGAGGAGACAGACACACAGAGGGGGAGGCTGAGATTGGAATGATGTGTCTACAAGCTAAGGAACGCCAAGGATTGCCCGCAGCCCCCAGAAGCCAGGAGAGAGGCATGGAGCGGGTTCTCCCGCAGAGCCTCCAGAAGGAACCAACCCGGCTGACATCTTGATATGGACCTTCCAGCCTCCGGTCTCCAGAACTGTGAAAGGCAACATTAGTACCACTATAAGCCACCTAGTCTGTGGTGATTTGTTACAGCAAACCTAGGAAAGGAATGCAATCCCCCATGCCGGCTAGTAGGAACTAGAGAGCTGTAACCTTGGCCTGGTCTCCCCTCCTTCTAGATAGAGTTTATTAGGATCCCCAGCTTAAAACTGGCCTGGCTTCCTGAAAGCATCCAATCTAGAATCAAGCCCTGCTTCCATCAGCCCTCCCAAGTCCCCTACCCCAAGCTTGAATCCTACCACAAGGCCTTCCTGACTAACACTCTCTCACCGAGTCACCCATAATCCCTATGGAGCGTGCAGTTCCAACTTGCTAACTGCCTTGTGTTCCTGGTGGTCTTTGGCTGGAGGGCATTGACGAAGTCTTCACCCAAATGCCACCATTTCCAGCTAAATGATTTCCACCTCCCTCTCTCCTACCCCCTCCCCTTGCTCCATTTCCCCGTGGCTCTCCCCCCCTTGTCCCACACTAGGCCATCTTATTGACTTTCTCTGTACTGTTTGTGGTCTGTCTCCCCCCACCCCCATGTGAATGTGAACTCCACTAGGGGGCAGGGATTGTTTCTCGTTTTGTTTCTGGACGTATTCAAAATGGTGAGAACCTAGCCCTCCGTGGCCTCTCAGTAAAGATTTGTTGAATGAGTGAATTGGCGCTCGGCCAGGAGGAAGCCCAGGAACAATAAAAAAATTAAAAAAAAAAAAAAAAAGGAAGCCCAGGGAGCGCCTAACCAGTTTGGCCATCAAGAAAGCTTCCCTGGAAGGACCCAGGAGGGCTGGGGCTGGGTGGGTAAACAGAGGTGATCCAGGCGCGAGAGTGGGCTTTATGAGAGTATTTGGGCATGTGCAAAAAGCCTGGGGAAGTGAGGGGTTACTTAAAGACTGGGGGAGAATGAGCACTTCAAGGTGGCTGAAGAGGAGGTTCCGGAAGAATCAAGCAAGAGATGAGCCTGAGAGTTGTCAGGGGCCAGGTCATTGGGTGGCGGACAGTGCTGTGGAGCAGGTGAGGGAAGGCCAACGGCGAGGCTGTCAGAGGGTGAAATGGCGTGAGCTGGGTCCGTGGCAGCAGGAGAAGGGGCAGGGTCCAGGGGGAAGGGAGAAAGCCCAGGGTGAGTCCTGGATGTCTGCTCTGGGCGTCTGGGTGTTCAGAGGTGCCATTCACTGCGGAGGGGAACACACTCCTGGAGCTCAAGTTTGGCCTGGAGACCCAGGCTTGGCAGATGGACACTGAGGCCTTGCAGAGGGGGATTCCAAAGACTTCTACCGGAGAGGCCATAGCAGGAAGGGCTTCAGGGAAGGGCGGAGGGAGGCCCACTTCCCTCCTCCTCTCTCTCTCTGGGGCTCTAGGGCTCGCCTGGCCCCCTGGGTGGGGTCACTTGCTGGGACAGAGGTCTCCTGTCTGCTAATGAATAATGCACTGGAAGCAGGGGGGAGGTTCTGCGCTGCACCAGACAGAGGCAGCGGCTGCCACTCTGGAACCAAAGCCCCACCTGGAGGGGAAGATTGTGGTCTGGTCCTTGGGACTCTGGCCCCTGTTATTCTGGGAAAGCTAATTACTGGGGCTGATGTGATCAGTCCCCAGAGGAAGTCCAGCCTCCAGTGGTCCACAGGCAGCAGGGCTGGCGGGGGGTGGGGGGCGGCTGGCACACCCCCTCCCTGTCCCAATGACCCCAGCCACCTGCTCTTCCCCCCACCCCCACCAGAGCCAGAAGCAGCCCTGCCCAGATGGGAGGGGCGGGTGCCCTAACCCAGAGCCCATGGGCTCCATCCCTCTCTCCCCATGCTGCCTCCTAAATGCCTTTCTGGTCTGCCCACCACTCCCCTCCCCCACCAGCCCAGGGGGGCTTCCGTCCCCTCTCTGCGGAGCCCTGCAACCCGACTTCTCAGAGCTCCTCCCTGCCTTCCACGCCCTCTTGCTCGCCTCCACCAGAACCAGAATTGCCAAAGTGCAGGGCACCTCATTCAATTCATTAGGGACTTTTCCCTAAACCTTTGGGTTAAAGGCCAAACTGCTTTCTGGGGTTTCACAGTGCCTGTTCCCACTAGAAACTTCTTTCAGTTCCTCAGTGTACATCCTCCCTCTTTATCTCTCACTCACCCTCAGCTCACCCATCACTTCCTCTGGGCAGTCTTCTCTGGTCCCCAGGCTGCGGAAGGGTCTGCTCATGCAACCCTCACCCACTGGGTTTTCCCCCACCTGGGAGCCAGAGAGCAGAGACTGGAGGCCTTGTTTACCACGATTTCCCAGCAAACCCCCAGTGGGCCAGAAAGAGAGATGGCTATGGAGCCCTTCCACCTCCCTTCCCTCCCTGGATCCATGGATCCTGCCCCATGGGGTGAGCAGATGTCAGTATGCTCCTTCCCAGCTAGAAGGAACAGCCTGAGTCCAGAGGCTGTGTCCTTTCGCTTGTGATGCCCCCCCGCACCCCCCACAGAAGGTGTCAACCCTGAACCCAGTGGCCTCCCACTGGTGCTGGGAGGAGACATCACCAAACTGAAGTCCCATTTCCACAAGACTCCCAAACCTTTGGGGAAGTAAGAGAATGAGGAGGCAGGGCACAGGTTCCTGTGGGAGAGGCACAGGAGAGGCTGAGAAAGGAAACTTTCCCTGCTCTGAGCAGCTTAGAGGGGTGGTTCGAGCCCTGGACCCTGGCTCAATCCTTTCCTGACTGCGGGACTTGGCGCACACCGCTTTACCTTTCTAGGTGGCAGTTTTCCTATCTGTAAAATGGAAAGAAGAAGATAATCTACACCTCTGGGTATTTGCAGGCTTAACGAAATCACCTGGTACAGTGTCGTGGTGAACCAAGTTCCCCTTCCCGGGCCTTCCCAAGGCCTCCACGTAAATGCAAATTCAAATTTGTGCATTGGCTGGCAGGGGGTGGATAGGGCAGACCCAGTGGAGGGGAAAGAGGAAACAAGGCAGAGTGCCAAGTGCCATCTCCGTGCTGTGGGACGGGGTCCTGGGGCTGAGGAAGATGGGGAAATCCTAATGAGAGGGAAGAGGCCTCTGACTTTCTTCAGTCCGTTTTCCTTACAGCTGGGGAAGCTGGAGCTAAGAGTGAGCAGCAGCTGTTGCTGTTGCCTGAGTATTACTCAGAGCCAGGTTTGGTACCACAGCTTTCCTGAACTTACTGCACTGAATGCAAGTTTTCCACCTCTCTGGAAGCCAGGTGGCTTGGCTCTGGAAGCCAGGCCAAGTGAATCATGATGATGAGGCCACATGCTTTAGATTCAGACAATTACTTGTCTCAAGATCACAAGAAAGAGGCTGTTATGAGACAAGCCAAGAACCCAGGGCTCCAGATGCCCCAGGATGCGTTCTTCTGCCCCAGAGAATGTCATCCTCCCAGGATCTGGAGGAAGGTGTGGGGGCTGGGGAAATGAGGGCAGATCCCATTCCAGAATCCTCCCAACATCTGTTCAACAAATGCCAGGCTCTGTGGAAATAGGCAAAAAAGAGACACACCCAGCCCTCATGGCTCGTGTGGCCGGAGAGGCGCAAAATCTGCCAAAACAGAATGTGTCTCTGTGGCAAGAGGATTCGTTTAGGCTGATTATTTTTATGAAACAGAAAACTCAAGAAGCTTTTCTTCTTGCATCTCCCCCAACTCTTTAAAAGGATTTTGATGGGGCGCCTGGGTGGCTCAGTTGGTTGGGTGACTGCCTTCAGCTCAGGTCATGATCCTGGAGTCCCGGGATCCAGTCCCGCATCGGGCTCCCTGCTCGGCGGGGAGTCTGCTTCTCCCTCTGACCCTCCCCCCTCTCATGCTCTCTCTCTCTCATTCTCTCTCTCAAATAAATAAGTAAAATCTTTAAAAAAAATAAAAAAAAATAAAAGGATTTTGATGGAAGACTGTTCCAGGAAGGGAGCTGTCACCAATGGTAACTACAGTATAACATGAACCTGGTGTGGTAGACAGGGAGGAGCCTAGGAGCATCAGCTTGTGAAAATTCCTGTGTCCCATTGTTTCTGTAGGCACCCCCACACCCAAGCGTTTTTGTTTACCAAACATTTACTCTTTCTCACCTTCCTGTGAATTGTCTTCCTTCTCTTTTTTAAAAGATTTTATTTATTTATTTGACAGAGACACAGCGAGAGAGGGAACACAAGCAGGGGGAGTGGGAGAGGGAGAAGCAGGCTCCCCTCTGAGCAGGGAGCCCGATGCGGGGCTCCATCCCAGGACCCTGGGATCATGACCTGAGCTGAAGGCAGACACTTAACAGACTGAGCCACCTAGGCGTCCCGTCTCCCTTCTCTTTCAAGTTCCAGACTTCTAAGCCCTTCTCTTTAGCTCTGGATGACATATAAACCTTCATTGCCTGACTGGGCCTCATATTCTTATGGAGGTGCCATAGATAATGTAATTACATTTGACTTTCTGTTAATCTGTCTCCTGTCAATTTAGTTCTTAGACCGCCCAGAAAATCTTGAAGGGTAGAGGAAAATTTTTTGCTTCCCAGCATAGCCTGCTGAGGAAGAGATGCTAAGAAGAGAAATCACAAATAAAGGTAACATTGTAACTGTGAGGAGAGCTGTGGCGAAGGCGTTCCTGGTACTGTACAGGGTGATCTAAGGGACCATACCCTGTCTGCAGGGAGGGTCAGGAAGTCTTCTTGAGGATGTGATTCTTAGGTTGAGACTCAGGATGAAAAGTTTACTAGAAAATCTGTATCTTGGTTCCTGCATCCTGTTCCTGACAGAGGGCTCTTCTAAGCCCTTATAAATTCCTAAGTGGGGGCACCTGGCTGGCTCATTCGGTGGAGCATGAGACTCTTGAAATTGGGGTTGTGAGTTCAAGCCCCATGCTGGGCCTAGAGATTACTTTGAAAAAACTTCCTAAGTGATAAGAGCACTAGGAGCATCTTTGTTCTACTGAGGGGACTCTGCGTGGGCTTCTGGATGGCTCCTGGAGGGCAGCTGTTCACCAGAGAGACTAAGCCATGAGTGGAAGCTTAGAATTTTCAGCCTCTTTGGCCCCCACTTCTCCAGGGAGAGGAGAGGGGCTGGAAACAGACTTACTAACTGATCAGGCCTATGTGAAGCCTCCATAAAATCCCAATACTACAGGGAGGTGGGTAAACACATCCACACCAGGAATGTGGTGCACCCCACACCCCATCCCAACTCCACGGGGACAGAGGCGCCTGCACTCGGGACCTTCTCATACCTTGTCCTATGTATCTCTTCATCTGGGTGTTCATCTGTATCCTTTATTACATCCTTTAATAAACTGGTAAGTGTAAGCAAGTGTTTCCCTGAGTTCTGTGAGTCACTCTAACAGAATAATCGAACCTAAGGAGAGGGTCGTTCTCCAATCAATAGCCAGTTGGTCAGAAGCATAGGCAATGACCTGGGCTTGCAACTGGCATCTGAGGTGAAGGAGGGGGGCAGTCCTGTGGGACTGAGCCCTTAACCTCTGGGGTCTGATGCTCTCTCTGGGTAGATAAAATTGAGTTGAATGGTAGGACACCCAGCTGGTGTCACAGAGAATTAGTTGGGATGGAGGAAATTTCTTGGTAAGACGGTGTTTTTTCCTACACAGTTACCCAGGCAAGAAGATGGTGTGCATTCTAGGCAGAGGGGATGTCATATACAAAAGTCCTGTGGTGGGAAGAAGTACAATACAATCTAGAAAAATGCTCCAGGTTTACCTTTTCAAGAATGTGAAGTAGAGGCATCTTATTTCCCTTTTCTTCTCCAAAATCACTGCCTACCCATATTATACACACACATACAGGATGAGAAGAACAAGAAACAGAAACTCTACCTTCTAGAAAGATACTTCTAGGAAGATACCTCAAACTATAATATTGTAGAAAAGCATCAAATGCTCTGTATTCCAGTATGGTTAAATAACAGAATTATTAAATAATTGTGTCTTTTCTCTAGTTCTAAGACTTGGCCTCCTTAGGCCAATAAAATTCCAATGTCTGGCCATAAGAATGAAAATCTTCCTAATGAACAACAACTATGAAAACAAGCCTCGGAAAGATGAGAAGGTAGCTGTCCTTTGTGCCCCGAAGCTGTAGAAACAGAAATACTATACTTCATCATATAAATGAGTTTAAGGATCAGACACGATAGGGGTCAAAACAAGAACGTTCATAAAAGTATCCATCTTGTTTTCCTGTCCAGTATGGGGGTTTGTTTTTGTTCATTAAAAACATGTTCGCTTTATTAATATAAATCTGTCCTGGGAAGGGTTGTTTGCACAAGAGAGTTTTGTTTCTTTTCTTAAGATTTATTTATTTATTTTGAAGAGAGAGAGAGAGAGAAGAGAGAGCACAAGTGGGGGAGGGGCAGAAGAAGAGGAAGCACAGAGCCCACCTGGGGGTGGGTGGGGGAACTCAATCCTAGGACCCCAAGATGAAATCAAGAGTCAGCTGCTTGGGGCGCCTGGGTGGCTCAGTTGGTTGGGCATCTGCCTTTGGCTCTGGTTGATTGTTGGCCTGCGTTGGACTCCCTCCCTGTTCAGCAGGGTGTCGGCCTCTCCCTCTGCCCCTCCCCCACACTCATGCTTGCGCGCGCGTTCTCTCTCTCTCTCTCTGAAATAAATAAATAAAATCTTAAAAAAAAAAAGTTTCAGCGGCTTATCCGACTGAGCCACCCAGGCGCCCCTGCAGAGGAGAATCTTGAAAGATGACCATTTCAGATTGTACAACACTCTGTGGAAGTAATTTTTAAGTCCAAAAATAAGCCTGTGATGGTAACTGACTATCTTCATTGATAATTTGATCTGTGATAATTATGTTACAATTGTCATTTCTTAGTTACTTCTAAGCCTTTTTCTTTGGAGGGGTGGGTCAAAGCAGAAGACAATCCTCGACAACTCCCTCTTTCTCACATGATATGTAATGCCCATGAAGAACAGAATGACTCAAAAATGCTATTTTTTTTTAGATTTTATTTTTAAGTAATCTCTACACCCAATGTCATACCCTCCACTGACTAAGTCAGCCAGGCACTCCTCAAAAATACAGTTTTAAAGAAGTTCTTGCAAATTAAAAATATAAAAGCAGAAACTATGAGAAGTAGAAGAATGGTTAGAAGATGAAGTCTGTGAAATTTCCTAAAAATCTCCTAGAATATAGAACAAGAGGGCAGGAGATAAAGAAATGGTTCAGAAGATACAACATATATTTAAAGGAGCTCCTGAAGGAAAGGAAAACAGAAAACAAAGAGAAAAGCAAGGAAGTTTCTAGAACTGAGGAAAAATATCCACGGGTGCCTGGAAGCAAGAATGGAAGATCCACAGATGGCTGAGCATGTGAAATGAACATCAGGGACTGAGAGAAGGCTCCCAACCTTCATACTCAAGGGGTCTAGAATAAGAATGGCATTGGACTTCCTAACAGCAAACATGTTACTACAAGACATAGGAACCATGCTTCCACATTTGGGGGGAACATTGTTTACAACTTGCACCTTAATACCAGCCAGATCACTGCTGAAGGATAAACAATGCTGCACATTGGATTTAGGCTTAGAAACAGTCAGAGATAGCTTTTTTTAAGATTGCGATAAAATCCATATAACGTAAAATTCATCATCTTTTTTTTTAGATTTTATTTATTTGACAGAGAGAGAGACAGCGAGAGCAGGAACACAAGCAGGGGGAGTGGGAGAGGGAGAAGCAGGCTTCTCAGCAAGCAGGGAGCCTGATGCAGGACTCGATCCCAGGACTCTGGGATCATGACCTGAGCCGAAGGCAGACGCTTAACGACTGAGCCACCCAGGCGCCCCAGAAGCGAGAATCTTAAGCAGGCTCCATGCTCAGTGTGGAGCCCGATGCCGGGCTCAGTCTCATGACCCTGACATCATGACCTGAGCCGAAATCAAGAGTCGGATGCTTAACAGACTGGGCCACCAGGCATGCCTAAAAAAATTTTTTAAGAGTAATCTCTGCATCCAACATGGGGCTTGAACTCATGGCCCTAAGATCAAGAGACACATGCTCTTTCAACTGAGCCAGCCATGTACTGCCCATCTCAACCATTTTTCTTTAAGATTTTATTTATTTATTTGTTTACTTGAGAGAGAGCAGGGGAGGGGCAGAGGGAGAGGGACAAGCCAAGTCTGCACTGGGTGTGGACCCCCACGTGGGGGCTCAGATCCCAGAACCCGGAGATCAGGACCTGAGCCAAAATCAAGAGTCAGACGCTGAACCGACTGAGCCACCCAGGCGCCCCTCAACCATTTTTAACTACACACTTCAGCAGTGTTAAGTACATTCGCACTGTTGGACAGTCAATCCCCAGAACTTTTTCATCTTGTAAAACTGAAACTCGATCCTCTTTAAACAACAACTCGGGGTGCCTGTGTGGCTCTGTCGTTGGGCATCTGCCTTCACCTCAGGTCATGATCCCAGGGTCCTGGGATCGAGCCCCGCATCAGGCTCCCTGCTCGGCGGGAAGCCTGCTTCTCCCTCTGCCACTCTCCCTGTTTGTGTTCCCTCTCTCGCTGTCTCTCTCTCTGTCAGATAAATAAAAATAAAATCTTTAAGAAAAAAATAAACAACTCTTTATTTTCCCTTCCTGCAGCTCCTGGCAGCCACCATTGTACCCTCTTCCTTTATGAAGTTGACTGCTCTAGGTACCTCCTAGAAGTGGAATTGTACCTTACTTGCCTTTTAGTGACTGACTTATTTCACCAAGCATAATGTCCTCAAGATTCATTCATGTCGAAGCATGTGTCAGGATTTCATCCTTTTTACGGCTGAATAATATTCCACTGTACAGTTGTCCATTCATCTGTGGATGGACACTTGGGTTCCTTCCACCTCCTGGTTATTATGAATAATGCTGCCATGAGCATCGGTGTGCAAATATCTATTTGAGTCCCTGCTTTCAATTCTTTTGGATATATACCTAGAAGTGGGGTTGCTGGATCATATGGTAACTCTATTTTTTTTTAAGATTTTATTTATTTATTTGAGAGAGAGAGAGAGAATGAGAGACAGAGAGCACGAGAGGGGGGAGGGTCAGAAGGAGAAGCAGACTCCCTGCCGAGCAGGGAGCCTGATGCGGGACTCGATCCCGGGACTCCAGGATCATGACCTGAGCCGAAGGCAGTTGCTTAACCCACTGAGCCACCCAGGCGCCCGGTAACTCTATTTTTAATATTTTGAGAAAGAGACCACTTTTCATTTAACTTCTGCTGAAAGGGGACAGCAGACCCAGGCTGCTCTCCTCAAACCCAGAAAGCCTGATGTCCTTCCCTCTGCTCACCAGCCAAGCAGGTGTCGCAGTCCCTTTGCAGAGAGGAGTGAAGCCTCTGACTTCATGAGCAGGTGGTTTGGCTTCCATAGCATCCCAGTTAGGAAGGACAGGGCCAGAAGGCGCTCTGGGCTCAAACCCACTTCCCCAGGCTGGAGGTCGATGGTTTCACTTTCTGGTCTGTTCTTTCCTGGGCTCGCCCCCAGCCTGAGACCTAGCCAGTTCCCAGGCCTGAGGAGCTCCTGCCCAGCCCCTCCTCAGCAGCCCCTCTCCCTCCCCTCTTCCCCTCTCCTCCAGTCTCCTCCCCTCCCCTCTCCTCTCCTCCCTGACCTCTCAATCCTCTGTCTCCTCCCCTCCCTCCTCCTTTCTCCCTCCTCCTCCCCATCTCTGTCCCCTCCCTTCTCCTCTCCCCTCCTTCCCCATCCTTTCTCTCTGCCCCTCACCTCTCTCACCTCTCTCACGCCCTGCCCCTCCTCCTCCTCCCCCCCCACACTGGAGGTTGTGAAATTTCCTCGTTGAGGACACAGGGAGAGTGAACATGTCTTTCTAGAAGTGAACATGTCTGTCCCTCCACCCTCATGGAAATCTGCAATGGGGGTGGGGGGAGCCTCCCTCCAGGATGGCCTCCACCGTGGTCTCAGGGAATCCTTGGCAGGGAGCTGTTTATATTATCCTTACAAACCATGTTCTAATCTAGAAAACTGGGAAAAGACAACAGATCGCCCTTCACGTCCCTGGGGTTGCCAGTGCCGTGAGTGATTCTGGTTTCATTTGTGAGTTTTGGGCACTTGTCTCTGCTGACCTGGAGCGTGACAGCTTCCAAGCCTGGGCCTACAAGCGGGTGGGTGTGTAACTGTGCGGGTGGGTGTCCTGAAGCCCACAGGCGCCTTGGGACTTGGGAAGGGGCCACCTCAGAGCGGCCAAGGGGGGCCTGTGCCAAGAGGCAGAAGCCCGCAGCCCCAAAAGCCTCCTGATTGCTACCGTGTTTTCCACCGGCCCCCCTCTTGGCCAATGGGCCATGCTGGTGGACATAAGTGGACAGCCAGACGCTGTCACAACCCCCGACAGAGGCTGCATTCCCCTCCTGGGGAGGACCCCGCCCCTGGAAAGGCCGTGTGGGACCAGGTGCAAGAGTGTTTGGTGCCAGCAAAGCAGGCAGGGACCCAGCCCCCAGCCCCCCCAAGTCACAAGCAAAGCAGGCAGGGACCCAGCCCCCAGCCCCCCCAAGTCACCTTGAGTCACCCTACTGCTGTGACCACAGGAAGCCTGGAGGTATTCACCCTCCGACACGGAAAACTGTGAAACTTAGAGAAATGAGGAACTCCAGTTCTGGGTTGTGGCAGGCCTCTCCTCTGGCCTCCTTCCCCACTTCCCTCTGCCCGCCCCTCCTCCCCCCCCTCTCCTCCCCCACCCCTCCACACCCTGCTCAACTCCTGAGGAGCCAGAGATCCAGGCTGGTGCTCCTGGGCTGGGAAAAGTGCAAAGGGCTGGGGCCAAGGCTACCTCAGGCCAGGCCCAGCTTCCAATCCCAGTTCCTCCATTTGCATGCTGTGTAACAGCAAGGAGAACTGTTTCCCACTCAGAATCTCATTTTCCTAAACTAGAAAGCAGGGAATTAAGAGAATTAAATGAGATGAGACCCTCAGAAAACAATAATAAGAACGGATGTTGAGCACCTGGCATGTGCCCTGTGCCCATCACACTATCATTTCCACCAAGACCCTGCTCCAGCCAGTGCCCATTGTACAGAGGGGAGCGAGGCTCAGAGAGGTTAAGGAGCTTGCCCAAGGTCACACAGCTAAGAAGTGGTGGAGCCAGGCTTTGAGCCCAGGTCTATTTTCAAAGCTCATCTTTTTATTCTTCATCCTCTGCTGCATGCAATTCAAGGCCAAACTAAACCAAGCAGCAATCTGTCAGACTTACTCGGTCTGCTGAAACCCCTGGGGAAGAGATGAGTAACTGCCATGGTCTCCTCCAGCCTGCCTCAGAAGGCTTTGCCTCCCCAGGGCGCCTGGCTGGCTCTTGATCTCGGGGTTGTGGGTCTGAGTACCACATTGGGTATAGAGATTACTTAAATGAATACATAAAAACTTAAAAAGAAAATTCCTAGCTTCCCCCACTTTCTTGTCACATGCTCTCAGGCAATACTTTTCTGAGCCTCTTCTGTGCCTCAGTTTTCTCATCTATAAAGTGGGAATGATAATGTCTGTCTTGCTTGCTTGTAGAGAGGATTAAGTGAGTTTATGTTTGTACTGAGCCTGCTCAGAGTAGGTGCCCACAGAATCACACCTGCCAATGTTTCTGGAAACATAGAAATGCCTCCTCCTCAGTCCCATCCCCTCTGCTTAGCATACCCTCCTCCTGGGCCTGTAGCCCCATGGCCCCTGGCATACCTCTGTGCCACTCTTCTCAGCTCTTGCAAGTGTCCTTCTTCCTTTTCTTATTGGGTCCATTGGAGGCTCAGCAACATTTCAACATGACTGAAATACGCCCTCAGAAGATATAAACGCCAGCATACCATTTGACCCAGAAATTACACTTCAGGGGTCTATCTCAAGGAAGCATTTTCCATGCATTCATTCAGTGAGTCATTAACAACAGCAATTTATTGAGCATCTACTGTTTGCCAAGCCCTGTGATATGTGATTGCCACACTGGGGAGCAAAGCAGACTGGTATTCCAACCTCTGACCACGAGAAGCCAACTGTCTTTTTTTTCAGTAAGTTCTGGGTTAAAAAAAAAAGTTTTTTTAAATTTTATTTTAAGTAGGCTCCACATCCAAAGTGGGTGGGGCTTGAACTCACGACTCTGATTAACAGTCGCATAATGTACCCACTGAGCCAGCCAGGCAACTCCAGAAGCCAACTGTCTAATTGCTGAAGAGACGTTAAATAAACAATTACACATATAAATATATAACCACAAAACTGTAATGGCAAGGAAATGTTTCAATATGTCGGTTATAGTAGGCTTTTGCCTGCTAATTTGGTAGGTCCACTTCTGTGCCCAGGAATCTGGGAAAAGATAAAGGCCAAGGACAAGGGAGGGTTTTAAATTTTTCTGTTGAGTGTTATCACTCAGGAGCTTCTCCCTGAAGGTCAGGGCTGGACCTGATGACAGCTGGGTCATGGGGTGGGCAGCGGTGTCTGTAATGTTTATGCAAAGAAAGAAAAAGACAAAAATAGGGGGCGCCTGGGTGGCTCAGTTAAGCATCTGCCTTTGGCTCAGGTCATGATCCCAGGGTCCTGGATCTAGCCCCATATTGGGCTCCCTGCTCAGCGGGGAGCCTGCTTCTCCCTCTGTCCCTCCTCCCCCACCACCCCCCGCTTGTGCTTGCACTTCTCTCTCTCGCTCTCTCTCAAATAAATAAATAAAATCTTAAAATAAATAAATAAATAAAAGGAACCAGGCTTCTGGGAGAAATGGCCACGTGTAGGGCTGGGGCAGAAAAAAGACAAGATGAGCCTGAAACAGCTTGTAGCATCAGACAGTAAGGAAGGGCTCAGAAAGCAGAACAAGGAGGGCATGGCAAAGGGACCCAGGCACCAGCCCGAAGGAACTCCCAAAGCTGGAACAATTTGAGCAACAACAGAAAGAACATAGTATTAGATTATAAGTCAAAGTATAAATACCCATATGAGTCCATACTGACATAAACAAATAGTTGAATAAGTAAATAAGTGGGGGAGAAGAGGCACATCTTTCTTACAGAGGACTCCCAAGTAATTTATTTGGATGTTCTTCACTCCGGGAAGCGGGGCTTAGCTTCCCCTAACGGTGGGCTGCACTTAGCAACGTGTTTCCGAAGAATGGAGTACGGACAGTGGAAAATAGCAACTTTCCAGGGGAGAAACCCGGAAACCCCGCCTTGGCGAAGCCATCACGGTTAACACCACAGTAAAAAGTTCTGTGCCCATGTCATGTGCCCCCTTGGAGAGGACATGAGAAGGACATATCACCTTGGTAGTAGCCTCCCAGAAAACCCATAGCCCCAGTCTCGTCATGAGGGAACTATCAGAAAAATTCCAGTTGAGGGGCATTCTGCAAAATGCCTGACCAGTTCTCTTCAAGATTGTCAAGCTTAGAAGAAGAACCAGGAGGGTGCCTGGGTGGCTCAGTTGGTTAAGCGACTGCCTTCTGCTCAGGTCATGATCCTGGAGTCCTGGGATCGAGTCCCGCAATCGGGCTCCCTGCTCGGCAGGGAGTCTGCTTCTCCCTCTGACCCTCTTCCCTCTCGTGCTCTCTCTCTACCATTCTCTCTCTCTCAATAAATAAATAAAAATCTTTAAAAAAAAAAAAAAGAAGAACCAGGAAAGGTTGAGAATGGGCCACAGACCGGAGACACGCAGATTAAATGCAACACGGAATCCTGGTTGAGATTCTGGAACAGAAAAAGGACATCAGAGAAAAAGCAGATAAAATCCAAATAAAGTCTACCATTTAGTTAACTAATGTAGCAATGCTGGTTTCTTAGTTTTTACAAATGTGCCCTGGTAATGTGAGATGGTAGCATTAGGGGAATTTGAAACTAGCTGAGGGATATATGGGAAATTTATTTTTTGCAACTTTAGTGTAAATTTTAAAAAGTTTAAAATCTGCACACAAACAATAAAGAGTAGAAAGAAACACGGCCAAGTGTTAGTAATAAGTATGTTGGAATGTCCTCTTTTTGTCAAGTGTCTTTAATTAGGGTTTATTCCTCTTATTTTAAACTTTTATTATTTCTTTTTTAAAAAAAGATTTATTTATTTTAGAGAGAGAGAGCACGGGGAGGGGCAGGGGGAGAGAGAGAGAGAGAGCATCTCAGGCAGGTACCCCCCCTCCCCTCAGGCGGAGCTGGATGCCATACCGGGAGATCATGACCTCAGCCCAATCCAAGAGTCGGAGGTTCGACCGACTGAGCCACCCAGGCACCCCAAACTTTTATTATTTCTGATTAGAAGTCTATTACTTTTATAGTGACATAAAGTGAAATAAAGAATTTTGCACAATACCTAAATGATCTCATTTAATCCTCACAACCAGCTCAGAAAATATTCTTTGCCCCATTTTACAGATGAGGAAACAAACTCAGAAGTCAGTAATTTGTTTCAAGTTAGATACCAAGCAAGAGGGCTCTCGCCTAAGCAGATTTCTCTTTAGCCCAAGGAAGAAATTTTAACTAGAAATGTCCGAAGGTATGAGAGTCCTGGAAAGGTGGTGAGCTCCCCATCGGTAGAGGACCGTGTGTCCGGGACACTGCATCTTTCTCCGCAGACGCAAAGGGCAGGGCTGTGTCTCTCTTGGGAGACCAAGAACTACACCAGGCGGGCCGCGTTTCCGCCTTCTAACTGGGAGGACGGCGGGGGCAGGTCGGGGGGCGGGGCGCGGCTGGGGCTTCTCCTTCATCTCCATCAGCGCCCCCCACCCCCCGCACCATGGGATACATCACAGACAACCGGGGACGTGGGGACCAGCCTTCCTTTAGTCAGAGCCTCCAGGCGTCGGGCCCTGATCTAGACCTTCGGCGTCGCGCCGCCAAGGTGAGAGGGTAGGCACTGCGGCCCATTTTAGGGCTAAGGAAACCGAGGCGGTCTGAGGGCACGCGCGGGGTCGCTGCTCCCAGAGACGGAGAGGCCCCGCCCACGTTGGCGGAGCGACCCCGCCCACATCGGCACGGCGCGGGGCGCGGAGGGGCGGGGCGGGGCGCGGCGGGGCGCGGCGGGGCGGGGCGGGGCGCGGCGGGGCGGGGCTGAGGGATCAGCGCGCGGAGTGCGGTCACTTGGTAGGCGTCCAGAGAGCCGTGAGGACCATGGAGCCGGTGTCGCTGCAGGACTTCGTTTGCGCCCTGGACCTCGCCTCCCTCCCGCGTGTGCTGCGGGTCTGCTCGGGGGTCTACTTCCAGGGTGAGTGAGGGGCCGCGACCCCGCGACCCCCGCCCCCGCCAGGCTCTAGCTGCGTGGTGCTGCAGGGGCGCTGCCCGGGCGACGGAAACCGAGCCACGCTGCCACTGCCCAAGCCCAAGTGTGACTTGGGGCCACACTCAACCTCTCTGGGCCTCGGCTTTTGCTTTCGTGGAATGGGAGAGCGCTGATTGCCCCGCAGGGTGATGATGAGAAGTCAATGAGCTTAGACACTCAGGTGGGAGGAACCGAGCCAAGCGAGGGTGAAACCGCTGTGCGCACAGACCGAGGTCTGACCGTGGGAAAACGGAACATCAGGGCTCGTGCCAGGTCAGCCCTCCTCTCCGCGTGCTCTCCCACTCCTCCCCCTTGACGCCTATCTACGCGCCTTCCAGCCCCCTTCGTCCACGGCTTTGCAACCTGATCTATCAGCTCTTCAGTTCTCCGGTTAAATCGCTACTCCCCCCAGCCGGCTTCCCCGCTCGCTCTCTGCTCCTGGCGCACCTGCACATCTGCCTACATGGTTCCCTGGGATAGGTACATAGCAGGGGCTCAGTCGCTAGTTGCTGCCTGAAGGAGAAGAAGGGAGAGATGGACAGGCAGTGTGGAGGGGAGGGGTAGCTGCTCGGAGGGTGAGGCGCCGGAGGAAGAGGGAACTTGGAGACTGGTTGGAGGGGGAGAGGCTCCTTCCTTAGAAAGCAAACGAATGCAGGGGTGCCCTGCCGTATCTCTTCCCTCTTTCTCTTCCCTTGCTTTGCCACAGCAGCCTCCAGTGAAGTGTTCTGAGGCTCCAAGGGGGGGCTTCCTAGACCAAAGGGGAGACACATGGAGGGCCACGCAGGTGGCAGCATGCACCACCACACGCTGGGTTTGGCCAGGTCCACTTGGGAATCTGGCAGATGTGGGTTCAAATGCTGACTTCTCCTCGGGGGCTCCCTGCAGGCGCCTCTGCTGTTTGCACTCCTGCTGACATCCCCTGACAGGCGTGTCACAATGGCTGCTTCCTCATTCTGCCTGACCCTGGGCGTGGGAAGTGGTGGACGTTTGGTGAGAGAAGGCCCTGGGCGGAGGCCAGGGGGTGGGAGCAACGGGAGCCTGCTGCGTGGTGAGGGGTTCCCACTGTACAAACACCCTGGGCTGGAGTCCCCGTTCCGCCCCCTTTGACCTGATCATCTGAGGACCCCACCCAGTCTCACCCAGGCACAGCTCATTATTTAGGACGGGGAACCAGTTCTCCCTCGGAGGCCACTTGGGGGTCTTTACTGCAAAGCACATCTGCAGTCCGGTGCCCAGCACCCCAGCTGCTATTTGCACCAGCCCTGAGGGGCCGCCCCCTGAAACTGCAGACAGACCTACAGTTTATGAGCCCATGTGCGTTTTCCTGGGATAAGGGGTGGGATTTTCATCCGCTTCTCAGGGCCATTGTGAAAGCTGTGCTGGGGATGCCTTGGAAGTGTGGGGGGGTGGGGTGGGGTGTCAGGTGGTGGCCTTAGGGCTGACCTATGTGTGCTGTCCCGTCCCGTGTCAGCAGAGAGAGCCTGTCCACCCCGTGGGGGAGATCTTTATCGAGCACTCTCTATGTTCTGGACACTGCTTTAGACACTTAGAATCGTTGAGTGGGGCCGCTGTGCTTGATGGTGGCAGCCCAGAACCCTGCCTCCTGCGCCCACCCTGTCAGTGGCCCTCCGTTTTCACCCGTGCTGCCTTTAACCACAATTCACGTGAAGAAGAAAGCACCAGCGCGGGTGTCAGGCTGTGTGTGACCTCCAGGCAGTCACTGCACTTCTCTGGGCCCGACGTGGTAGCCATACGTAGGCAGCTGGGACTTAGGGCTACTTACTCGCCCAGGACCTCAACACCCACTTAGAGGCGAGGCCTGTGGCAGCTACAGGGGTGCTGGGACGGACCAGCCCCGCCTCGCCTGGGAGCTCCGCTTGGGAGGCATGGGGACGGGGAGAAGGTCAGAGAAGTGTCTCACAGAGGTGTCTGCCCAGCGCTAAAAGAAGGCACAGGCAGGGTTCCTGCTGCCTGAGTCCAGTCGAGCCAGGGGCCCTCTGGTGGGGAAAGACAGGGAAGGCCACCCCGGGTAGCAGGAACATGTGCAGAGTGGAGGCAGAGCGCGGCCTGTTGCGGGGGCAGGGTGCAGGCCAGCCAGCACTTGACTCTTGCGGGCCCCCGGGAAACTGGATCTCTCTCTCTGCAGGCTCCATCTACGAGATCTGTGGGAATGAGTGCTGCCTCTCCACAGGGGACCTGATCAAGGTCACTCAGGTTTGCCTCCAGAAGGTGGTCTGCAAGAACCCAGGAACAGGCCAGACCATGGAAATTGCCCCCAACTTCTCTGGTAAGGCAGGCAGCTCTGTGTCCCCCGCCCCAGGGCACTGGCCCCCTTCAGCCCAGCATGCACTCCCACCCCTCTCATTTGCACCTGGGCTCTCCCATCCCCCACTGCCCTGCCCCAAGGCCAGGGATGTCCTCTGAGTGGTCTGACAATGCCCTTACCCTGGGGTGGCTGCACCCTCTCCGTGTCCATCTCTCTGGTCACATCTGCCTCTCTGGCTGGGACTTTCTTTGTTCTAGGTCTTTGCCTACGTGCTTGTCTCTGTGTTTGCTCACACATCCCCTCGCCACACATTTACTGACACGTGTGTGCCGGGCCCTGTGCTCAGGGCGGGGGCGGGGGGGGGCTCAGGATGAACCCAGCGCAGCCCTCTCCAGCGGGAGCTTCCCCGATGGCAGCAAGAGGAGGGCAACAGTAGATGCGGAGTTTAGAGAGGGTTCCTGGCAGGAGGAGCCTGCCTCAGGGGTCTGTGCAGGCTTCCTGGAGGAGGTGGCACCTGAGCGGGAGGAAGGACTCCCAGAGGGAGTAACACAGTGAGGAGCATGTGCGTATCTGGCCCTCCAGAAATGACAGCTCGGTTCCAGCAGGGGGTGTGTAGTGGGCCGTGGGCCAGGACGCTGAAGCCAACGGTGTGGATGAGAATCCCGGCTCTGCCTGCTACTAGCCATGGCCAGTTCCTGGCACCGCTCTGTGCCTCAGCGTACTCCTCTAGAGCAGGGTAGTCAGGCTTGAGGTGAGGGGTCAATGAGTTGCCCAGAATGAAGGGCTTAGAACAGGCGTGGCCCAGAGCAGATGTAGTCCGAGGGCTCCTTCTTGTATGCCTTCCTGTGATGGCCTGAATGGGACGGGGGAGGGCTTGGGTTCCCGGTGAGGGGCAGGCGGTGGGGAGGCAGGCGGGAAGCAGATTGTTAGAGGGCTTTGGGGGGCCACGGGCATAGTTTGGTCTTTGAGAGCACCGAGGAGCCAGTGAGGGTTTTAAATATGGAAGTGGTGTGCTCTGTTTTGTATTTTGAGGGTTTTTCCTTTTATTCTGAAATGTGTTCAAGTTCACAGAAGACTTGCTAAAACCACTGTACACCCTTTATCCAGATTTACCAGTTAGTTGTTTTCCAGTTCACCAACATTTTGTTACATTGCTTTCTCTGCCTCTCTCCACACACATGCACATACACGAACATATATTACTATATGTGTATGTGTATATATGTATTTTTTCCTGGGCCATTTGAGAATGAATTGCAGACATGATAACCATTTTAAAGGTTACTCCTTGTATTTACTAATATTCCTCCTAAGTACAAGGATATTTGTTCATAAAACTATAGTTAAGTGATCAAATTTGGAAAATTTAATATTGATATAATACTACTGTCTAACCTAGTCTATTCAGATTCCAACAACTGCCCTAATAAATGTCCTTTATTAGTCGGTTTCCCCTTGATCCAGAAACCAATCCCAGATCACATCGATTTCTTTCTTTTTTTTTAATAGGAATTTCCTTCTCCCTTTTTTTTTTTAAGAGAGAGAGCACACGCGTGTGAAAGGGGGAGAGAGAATCTTTAGCAGGCACCACACCCAGGTACACCCAGTGCAGACGTGGGGTTTGATCTCATGATCCTGAGTTCATGACCTGAGTCAAAATCTAGAGTCAGACGCTTAACAGACTGAGCCACCCAGAAGCCCCCAGATCACATACCGATTTCCTAATCTCCTTCAGCCTTTGTCTTGACATCAACTATTTGAAGAGTCTAGACTTGTTCTTTTGGATGTCCTTCAGTCTGGGTTTAGTGTGATGTTGCCTTGATTAGACTCGTGTTGGGCATTTTGCAACAGGAAAACTCTGGAAGCGATGTCTGGGTGTGGGCTGTTTTAGGCTGGTATACAGTGGCAGGAGAAGCGGGAATGGGGACAGGGGGAGAAGTGGATGGGGGAAGAATAGTCGGGCCACCGGAATTGGCGGACGGGATGTGGGGCGAAGGGGGGTAGTCAGAGGTCATTTGGCTAGGAGCTCCTGGGTTTCTCGTGTGGGAGAGAGGGGGACAGTGGCGCTGCCCCAGCATGGGGTAATCGGTGTTGGATGTATGGGATTGGAATGGTGGTGAGGAATACGGAAGCAAAGTTGGCAGAGTTGGAGGTAGGTATGACTCAGGAGGTAGGCAGATGTGGCCATTGTCAGTGTCTTTTGGGAGGTCCATCCCTGCTCTGTCGACAATCCCTCTGTGTTCTCGCCTCTCCGAGTAAGGAGGAACTGTCCCCATCTCTACCTGTCACTGTCCCTTCACACATGGTCGCTGGCTGCTTTTTGCCCCTCAGCCCTGCTGCCTGGATGTCCAGATGCTTGGCGCTTGTCTTTGGGGGATTCTGACTGGGTTCTCTGCGGCAGACCGGGGCCTGGTATGTGTGGCCCTGGACCCAGCAAGGGCCCATCCCACCTTGACACCCTCTGCTGTGCCCCACAGGCCACTTCAGCCCCCTCACCGGCCCTCAGAGCTACACAACCTTGGAGGAGTTGGTCTCCGCTGCAACCCAGCGCTCCAGGAAGCTGCCCATTGGCTTCATGTCGACACACAGAATCACCACAGAGTCCAGGGTGGTGCCCAGGGACCAGCCCCTCCTGCTTGAGGATGTGGAAGCATACCATGGGACCTACCGTGCCCGCTGTGTGCTAGACACCAAAACCCAGCAGTTCATTCTACACCTGCCCCTCTCCCAGAAGGGGCCCTTCTGGGAGTGGCAGCCTGGCGCCCCTCAGCCCCTGCTCCAGGCCCTGCAAGACCCAGCCCTGAGCGACCGCCTCTTCACCTGCCCCACCCTCCCCTGGCAGTCCCTGATCCTGAGGCCCCAGTATGAGCTCCAAGCCATCATGCACAGTGAGTCGTCTGGGCAGGTGGGGGAAGGTTGGTGGGGCGAGAGAGGGGCCCCTGGGAAGCTGCTCAGATGGAAGGTACCCCAGGGGCCAGGTTGCTTACCCAGTACCTAACAGAATAAAGAGTTTCAAATGGTGGGAAGTTAGTAAAAGGAGACAGGAAAATGAGGGAACTTAAGAGTGAGGTCCCACACTTAATAAAATCAGTCAAAAGTTAGATTGTGTGCTTGCTAGCAACTAGGACAAAGCCGCAGTTACAGAGTAAAACCTTGACCATTTGCTCAGGAGGAACAGATTTTCCTGCCTCTGGGGAAGACGGGATTGTTCCTCAAGGTCCTCTCCTGTCTGGGTGACAAGGGCACTGGGTGAATCCCTAGCTGTTTCATGGGCTGTTTCTGAGGACAGGCTGGAGGCCAGTGCAGAGCAGGGCTGGTGAAACAGGCAGAAGCTGCCCAGGTCTGGCCGCTCGGAGGCTGAGCCGGAGCGGAGCCCAAATGAGTGCCCTGGGGGACAGAGTTTGAGGTTCAGCTCTCTGGCAGTTACCGAGGGAGCAGATGCTCACGGTGGCTGGGGGGCTCCAGAGCCAAGTGGGAATGCTTTATGCTGATTTTTAAAAATCTTTGAAAACCATTATGGAAAAATTCAAACATATACAAGCAGAGGGTAGTATAACAGACCTCTGGGACCCCATCACCTGACATCACAGTTATTAACTCAGGACCTGTCTGTCTGTCCTGTTTCATCTCTCCCCACCCTGCCCAATTATTTCAAAACAAACCCCAGGTGTCTTATTATTTCTCATATAAATACTTCAGTGTGTCTCTTTTAAAAATAATTTTTTTTAACAGACACGCAATACCGTCATCACACCAAAAAAATTAACAGTAACTCCCAATACCACTATTTGGTGTTTGAACTTCTCTGCTGTCTCATAAATTGTTCTACAGTATATTCACAGCAGGATCCAGATAAGATCCACAAGACTGCTGTTGATTGTTAGGCCTTTTACACCTGTTACTCTATAGGTTCACCTTTCCTATTTTTCTTATAATTAATCTGTCGAAGGGACTCGGCCATTTGTCCTGTAGACTCTCTCACATTTTGAATTTTGTTGCCAGCATCCTCGTGATGGAGCCAGCGTGCGTCTGACCCCTGTATTTCCTGTTGCGTTGGGCCCAAGGCCACCCCCAGGGGAAAGCAGGTGTTCAGCATCACTGGTTGTATGGGCTAAGGACAGGAAACCACCCCCACCAGTGAGAGGATGCTGGTAGCACTCGCAAAACCATGTCCCCAGGCGCAAGCCGAGGACCAGCCTTGCAGGCGGGCTTGTCCAGGGTTAGAAGCCTAGGCCCACTGTTCGCTCTTTTCTGCACATCTGTAAACAGGCCCTCAGAGGTTTGACCAGACTCAGGAGGCAGTTCTCATGGCTACGTGAGGTGTGGGGCAAGGAGATCCCCCGGCTCTGTGTCTGTCCGCAGCCTGGCTTACAGCACCAACCTTGCCCCGCGGTGTTGATCAGATGCAAGGGATGGGCCAGCATTTGTGATGTGCGTGGCTGTTGCTGATCCCCGCCTTAGATCCGTGATTGCCTGAGGAACTGCAGTAGTGGTTTTAATCCTCGTGTTCCTTCTTCATCGAGTAGTCAGGAAACTACTACAAAACCCACCCACCCCACCGCTTTGGTTCGCTTGTACGAGAAGTATGGGACATTGTGTTGATATATGTCAAGGTCCCAGGGCACCATTCTCCCACCACTCTGGCAGACCTGGCCGGGTTCTGCCTGTTTCACCAGCCCTGCTCTGCACGCTGTCTCCAGCCTGTATGGAAGACCGTCCTAAGAAATGACCTATACTTTGTTTACTCGTTCTTTTTTAAAGATTTATTTGAGAGAGAGAGAGAGAGAGAGAGAGAGAGCGAGCGCATGTTGGGGAGGGGCAGAGGGAGGGAGAGACTCTCAAGCAGACTCCTCACTGAGCGCAGAGCCTCCCTCGGGGCTCGATCTCACATCCCTGAGATCACGACCTGAGCTGAAACCACAAGTCGGATGCTTAACCGACTGAGCCACCCAGGTGCCCGTTTACTAGTTTTTAAAATGAATTGGCTCCCTAGCATTCTTCAAATATGATTATTTAGGTGTTGTTTTTAAATCATCATTGTGAACTCACAGATGAAATATTTTCAGTGTTCCAATCCACTGGAATTATCATTGATGCTCACATTATCTCCGCCTTGGCCCATGGGAGCCTTTTCAGTTTGGCTCCTGAGTCCTTTTGACACACATCTACATGGTCTTGAATAGATTTTTCTTGCTTTCTGATATAAGAGGTTCCAGACTGTTACATATTTCTATCCCAGGAAGTTCTCTCTTTCCCAGGGAGCCCTGGCATCTTGTGGGAAATGGCAGTAAGAGACCACAGTCTGGGGAACCAGGGCTTTTAATGGTGGGTCGGGCGTGGGGGCTGCCCTGGATGATGAGGCAGTTCAGGTAATTCATAAAGTACTTTGAAGAAAAAAACCAGAACAGTATAATGAACCTCCATGTGCCTATCTCCCAGCTGCAACCAGACATCAGCTCCCCTGGCACAGAGCAAAAATCCCAACACTGTCACCTGAGGCACGTCACCACCCGAGCCTCAGTGTTCCTCTGTGAGGAAGGAGGATGCTCCTCGCTCCGTCTTGCGTGTGGTATGGCTCAAACGCAGTGGACATGGGCTTACAGAGCCACCTCCTGAGTTTATAAACCAGGTACTAACCAATGCCCAGAGAGGAAACAAGTTGCCAAGGTCATTAACCAGTGTTTTTATTTTTATTTTTCTTAAAGATTCATTCATCTATTTTAGAGAGAGAGAGAGATAAAGCGCAAGCGGGAGGGGCAGAGGGAGAGGCAGAGAGAGAATCCCAAGCAGACTCGGCTCTGAGTGAGGAGCTGGACTTGGGGCTCGATCTCACGACCCTGAGATCATGACCTGAGCCGAAATCAAGAGTTGGACATTTCACTGACTGAGCCACCCAAGTGCCCCTCTTGATGTAGTTTTATCTCTTTATTTAAAATTGCAGAAAGGAGGGACGCCTCGGTGGTTCAGTCGGTTAAGTGTCTGCCTTCGGCTCAGGTCATGATCCCGGGGTCCTGGGATCGAGCCCCGCATCGGGCTCCCTGTGGAGCAGGGAGCCCGCCTCTCCTTCTGCCTGCCACTCTCCCTGCTTGTGCGTGCGCTTTCTCTCTCTGACAAATAAATAAATAAAATCTTAAAAAAAACCCAAAACCACAAAAATGCAGGAAGGATTTGGAAACGTAGCTTATAAAATTACATTCAAAAATCAATTAAAGTTTAAAAAGTGGTTGAAAGAGGGGTGCCTGGGTGGCTCAGTTGGTTAAGCGACTGCCTTCGGCTCAGGTCGTGATCCTGGAGTCCCGGGATCGAGTCCCACATCGGGCTCCCTGCTCGGCGGGGAGTCTGCTTCTCCCTCTGACCCTACCCCTTCTCATGCATGCTCTCTATCATTCTCTCTCTCTCTCAGTAAATAAATAAAAATCTTTAAAAAAATAAAAAGTGGTTGAACGAATTAGATATCTGATGCTATTAACAAATTATCAACTAATTATTATCTAGATGTGGTAATGGCATTGTGGGTATGTTTTTAACTTTATCCCTTCTCTTAGAGACACACACTGAAAGGTCAAGATGACATGTGATTGTCCTGATTCAAAATAACCCAGGGGCGGGGGACAAACAGGGTATGAATGAAAGAAGATGGGCCGCGAATGAAATACTGAAGCTGGGTGGTAGGGGGTTCACTATACTATTCTACTTTTGTAAATGTTTAAAAATTTCTATCGTCGCTTTTGAAAAGAGGTTAAGGAAAAGAGTGAGCAAGGAACCTGATGCCATAGGAAAATGCTGGCAGAACAGAACAGGGAAGAGGTCAGCCAGTCCAGATATCTTTGCTGGGGTGCAGGGACACCCCTGGGCTGGTGTGTGGGCCACCCCCTGAGCTGACCTCCCCTCCCCACAGTGCGCAGGACCATTGTCAAGATCCCCTCCACCCTGGAGGTCGATGTGGAAGATGTTACCGCCTCCTCTCAACACATCCACTTCATCCAACCGCTGCTGCTGAGTGAGATCCTGGCCCGGGGAGGCCCCTTCCCTCTGCCCACGGAGATCCTGGAAACTCCGGGGGGGCCCCCCATCTTCGTCGGCCCGTGGGTAGGCTCCTTACAGAAAGGCCAGCGGCTCTGCATCCATGGCCTGGCCTCACCACCCTGGCGGATCCTGGTCTCAACCAAGGGCCGGAAGGTGCCCAGACACTTCATGGTCTCTGGGGCTTATCAGGGCAAGCTGCGGCGGCGGCCGAGAGAGTTCCTCACGGCCTGTGACCTCCTGGGTGCTCTCCAGCCGGGCCAACCGCTCCGGGTCGTGGCCACAAAGGACTGTGAGGGCGAAGGGGTAGAGAGCCCCGGGTTCACCTCCCTGGCTGTGGGCGACAGGCTGGAGGTGTTGAGGTCTGGCCAGGCCCATGGGGCTGAAGGCCAGGACATAGATGTCTTGGTGTGTCAGCGGCTGAGTGACCAGGCTGAGGAGGAGGCGGAGGAAGAGTATGAAGAGGTAGAAGATGAAGACCAGATTCTGCTGCCCCTCTACTTCTCCAGTAGTTTTGTGGAGGAGATGAATGATAACCGGCGCTACAGCCTGGAAGATCTGATGGCCCAGTTTTCACTGCCCTGCGAAGTCAAGGTGGTGGCCAAGGAGAGCAGCCATCCTGCTGACCCTCTGCCCTCCTTCCCAGGCCTGCGGCTGGAGGAGAAAATCATGGAACCCTTCTTGGTGGTCAGCCTCGACTCCAACCCTAAGATGTGCTTCGAGATCCCTCCCCGGTGGCTGGACCTGACCGTTGTGGAGACCGAGGGGCAGCCTGGCCAGCCAGCTGGGCGCCCCCCGGTAGCCACAGTAGAGGAGGTGACAGATGCCTTCTACTACACCCTCCGGCGGTTACCAGCCTTCGAGAAACAACCCCCTCCTCCTAGGCCCCCCAAAAGTCGGGGCCTCCGTGGGCAGAAGAAACAAAGCGGCATGGACAAAAGTGCCCAGGTACCAATATGCCAAAGGGGGCGGGGAGGGGAACCCGCCGGGGTTGCTGCGGGGCCTGCCCGTTCCTTGTCCTGCCTCACGTCTCGCTCTCAGCTGTACAGAACTTGCAGTTTCTACACTCACACACTGTGCACCCATTCTTCTTACTCGATCCTGACAATCTGATGCTGGTGTGATGATTCCTATTTTATGGGCGAGACAGTGAGGACTCGGAGACCTGGAGACTTGCCCAGAGTCCCAGTCCAGAAGTGGGGGGCCTGAGCCAGAGCGTGAGCTTCCCCAGCTGTCCCCTCATTCGGGCTTCATCAGCGCTCACCTAAAGCGCGTCAGCAGCCTCTCCCCCGCCTTCCCACAGCGGTCAGAATGGCCTCCCAAGCCCTTCCCTGGTCATCGATGGGCCTCGGCCCCATCCTCTGAACCTCCAGTGGCTCCCCTTGGCCCCGGGGGTAATGTCAGCCCCCTAGCGTGGCGTCCAGGGAGGGTCCTTTATAAGCTGACTTCAGTCCCCCACCCCCAGATGGCCAGACCCATCTTCCTCCACCCACTCCGGTCCACACTCAGCCACAGAGAAACTCCCACAGCTTCCTCAGCACACCAAGATTCCTGCCTCAGCACTTCATGCGTGCGCCTTTTGCCAGAATGTGCTTCCTCTTTGCAGTGGGCAAGGCTCAGCTCAGGCTTCCTCTGGCAGCGACAGCCTCCCCCCCACCCCCACGGCCGTATTCGCACTGCCACGTGGTACACGGCCTGGGGGTGCCGGTAGGGGTGGGGGCAGGCAGACAGTGCCAGTGAGCGCTGAACTGACCCAAACCGAGTGACAGGCACGGGGAAGGACCTGCTTGCGGCGCGGTTCACTCGCCCCGTGGCCTGAGCTCTCCGGTTTCCCGCCCGTGAACCTGGGGTGAGGTGACTCAGCGCGGGCGGCTTAGCTGTGGCCCGCCGGGTGTCTGCTCTGCGGCCGGCGCCTTACCGGCATGGGCCCTCCCTCCCTTCCCCCCCTTCCCCCCCTTCCCCCCCCCCCCCCCCGCCAGCTCTCGAGACGTCCCTGTGAGTTGGGCGCTGAGAGATGGCTCTCCCCACCGCGGGGAAGACAAGAGGCACAGAGAGGGAGAGTAGTTGACCTGAGGTCACACAGCTAGCAAACGGCAAGCTGGGGTTTGACGCCGGGTCTGACGGCCCAGCCCGGGCACCGAGCTGCGGGGCTCTGCTGGCAACAGATGACCTGCGTCAAAAGCACGTTGTAAAGTGTAGCAAGCTTGCTGTTTGGGGATCTGGGGAAACTCGTATTTTGTACCGCAAGGGTAGGTGGTGGGATGGCAGCGGAAGTGAGAAAGATGAATCTGGAGCAGTTTTGGCCCCAGAAGGGACTTGCATCTGTGGAGGAGGGGGAAGGGCAGTTGTTTTCTGACAGAACAGAGAACAGACCAGGGCATCTGAAACACAGGCCTTCCTGACAGCCTGGGAGAGAACATAGTACAAAAAATTGAGAGACTTCAGTCCCCGCTTTTGCTCCTGTTGGAAGGGACTTTGGGCCCAGTCACTGCCCTTGATCCTGCAACTTTGCTGATCTCTGCGCATCAGCATTCCCCACCGCTGAGCCGGGGCCCTGCATCGTTTGCTTTCCAAGGCGTAGTGTGTTAGAAAGAGCACGAGCTTTAGAGGTCACGGACATGGTTCTGGGTCTGAACCCTGGCCCAGCTCGCAGTCCTGTGTGAGGTATGATATGGCACACTCTGAGCCTGTTTCCTCGTGGGTGCATTGGGAACTCAAACAGCTACTTGGAGGGTCCCCCGAGGATAAACGGACAGGTGTGCATATGGCCTAAGGTGGGCGTTCAGCAAAAGTCCTCCTCCTTCTGGGGCCCCTCTCAGCTCTGGCGCTCTGTCCTGAGATTTTGTGACTGCTTTTTGCCCCTTCAGCAGCAGACGTGAAGGACACTGACTGAATCCCCTCTGTGGAGAAACTCAGGGCACCCTGTCTCTAGCCCCCAACCCTTTCGTCTCTCATCCTGGCCTGTCTCCCCTGCCAAAGAATATTTCATGCGCTAGAAACAAAAACGCTTGGGGTCCCAGGAAGCCCTACCCTGAACAGGAAGTCAAGAGGGGAGCAGAGGAAGTGACATTTGAAGGAAATTATATTACATGGACTCGGCTGCCCCATTTCTTGGTACCCTGCTGACTTCTGCTTTTTCTCCTACTTAGTATTCTCGAGTCTCAGAACTGCAGCAAGCCCCTCTGCTCCCCAAACCCAAGATGAAGACCCTGCCACAGAGTGCCAAGGACAGCTCAAATACATACAGCAAGATTTCTGCCCACGTGAAGGGCCTCAGGTACACTACTAAGTCCATCACAGAAGATCCAGGTGAGTCCCTGTGAGCCCCTATTCACCGTTGCCGTTGCTTCTCCCCTGCTTACTCTGCTCCTGCTTGTACCTCTGACGGCAGCAGGGCCCTGCCCTCGAACAGACCCTTCTGCAGTCCCAGTTGGACAGAGAGGCTTTTAAGGGATGGGCTTAGGGGCGCCTGGGTGGCTCAGTCGGTTAAGTGTCCGCCTTCAGCTCAGGTCATGATTCCAGGGTCCTGGGATCGAGCCCTGTGTCCGGCTCCCTGCTCCGTGGGGAGTCTGCTTCTCCCTCTCCCTCTCCCTCTGCCCCTCCACCCACTTGTGCTCCCTTCCTCAGATAAGTAAAATCTTAAAAAAAAGAGAGTGGGTCCCTACTGTCCCTCTTCCAGGGGCTCCAGAGTCCTGGCAAGGAAAATGAGTTCATCTCCAACATACTACCCTCCCCGAGGCACGCAAGGGGAATATTTACACAGTATTCAGACAGAATAATTTGTAGTTTCTGGTCTAGCAGGGACCTTAGAGCACCCTGACCAACTCCTTCCCTGTCCGGTGCCCTAAAAAGGGGAAGGAACCTGCTTAAGGCCAGAGATCATCATTGACTTGAACTCTTTTGTAGATAATGATGAACATGATTACGAAGAAGTACTTGAGAAATTTCAGAATACCCTTTAGATGATGGAGGAACCCTGCTTCCTGACTGCTGTTTCTCAGGGAATCTCTGATACCAGCCAACCGTTACAAGCCTTTACAAGACCTCAGACGAGATCTCATGAAATCAGATCGTGGACAGGAAACGGCTTTGTGGCGACCAACGTGAAAAGGGATGGCCATTGTACCAGTGCTTCCCTCAGGTTCTAGGTTCCTGCCACTGAGGGCTGGCTTGTTTGGGCCCAGCACCTTAGGCTTGACTCCCTCAGCCTCAGAGCTTTGGTATACGGAGGAGCCAACATCCGTGTCTCACTGGTTGGTGCAGAAAGGAATCCGAGACCACCAGCCTTGATGGTGGCGGCACAATGTTTCCTGCCTCTTGGTAAAGGGGACTCGATCCGGAACACACTGCCCTGAGAGCCTTTTCTTCTGTTTGCCACCCCCTCGCCCTCCTCCTCCCTCACCAAACTCTAAGTCCCTGAGAGAGCAGGACTGTGTCATCTGTGTAGGATGCAGTACGATAGTTGCACCTGACGATCCAAGATTTTTTCACTCTAAAACCCATAGAATAAAAATGACATCTGGGCATCTGGAAAAATGGGAAGATACCATGTAGTAGGGTCTGTGTGCCAGACCCTTTATAAACATTATCTAAATCTTCAACTCTCTGAATAGACAACAGCCTGATTTTAAAGGTCAGAAAACTAGCTTGAGTGGTCAGGTGCGTCAGGAGGGGTGACTAGTCGTGGGCCGGGGTTAGCATCCCAGCTCACCACCTATCAGCTGTGACTATGAGCAAGTTCTTTTAACCTAAGCTTCAGTTCCTTCACATGTAAAATAAAACTAACGGTTATCTACCTCACAGAATTGTTCTAAGGATCAAATGCGATAATCTTGGTGAAGTATTTAGTACAGTGCCTGGCACGTAATAAACAGTAAGGTTAGCATCATTCCTGTTGACCCAGATCACGTGGCTATACCTGTCTCTAAAGCCTGTGTTCTTTCTCCACCCCCCCCACTGTCTCCCAGTCATGGAATCCTTCCGTGTCTGGAATATACTGAGCTCCTAGACTGGAGATGACGTGTGCAGACTGGTTAGAGAGCCTCTGCATCCAGAGTAACAGAGAGAAACCTGTGTCTATGCAGACACTAACTCAGCTTCCAAGGTCAGTCTAGGCCTGTTCCGTGAGGTGAGACCACAGGCCTCACTTCCTGGAAGTGGTAGGGCTTTGGTTTTTAGACAGAGGTGGTCACAGAACCAAGCACCGTGGTCAGCAGAGGACAGGAGACAGACAAAAAGGTGACCGGAGTCTCGGAGTCTCCGGCTGAGGTGGGAGTGGAGAGTGTGTCTGGAGCTTCCGGATTCGAGGGAGCACGTCTGAGTATGTCCTTCCTTGGTCTGCTGACACTCCACTGGGCCGTCCAGACCCACTTCACCTCCTAGGCCTCCTGGCTTCCGTACCCCAGCATGGAGCTCTCCAGGCGAGCCCCGAGCAGCTAACACAAGCTGCTGGCCTTCCCATGCCTTCCTCCAGAGACCAGCTGAACTGCCCAGAAGGACCCTGAAGAGTGTGCTCCGGGACAAGCAATAAATAAGAAAAATATGGAAGAGAGTTCTTCCTTGGCACAGGACCCCGAGGGCCAAGCCCATATGCAGAATGCCAATAGTTTTCACTTCGACTACTGCATTTAATTGTGGCCCCAGATTGGGCAAGATCACAAAAGGGGGGCAGAAGGGGCTACCAGCTCCTACAGAAGGGGTTTCTGAGTGGCCAGATGCTGCAATGAGAAGCAAGCAAGCAAATTCCTATCTAGGAAAGCTGGGCTGAAAAGGAAAACGTGTTTGAAAACCACAACTGTGAATGCTTTATCACAGCAGTGGGGGTTGGTGGGGACCAGAGGTGGATGATGCCCGTGGGGTGCTTTTGTCTTAACTCTGGAATAAGCCACTGGGCGGTGGGGAGGGTGTTATAGTGGGGCTAGGGGTTCCCCCTGAGCCGTGGCCTCCAAAGCGAGCACACACTCCTGGGAATATACAGGATGTACACTGGGAAACAAAAGAATTATTAGTCCATCCCTTCATATTTATTTTTCCTATCTTTTCTCATTTCTATTTTTTAATGTTTTGTGATGTAGAGAATATGCTAACACAGGAACAGATGTAAATGCTAAATAAATGAACATAAACTGGAGATGCATACTCAAAAATGGATCAAGTTCCGAATTTCCCTCAAATGCATTTTCAAGTTTTTTTTTCAAGATTTTATTTATTTGACAGAGAGAGACACAGCGAGAGAGGGAACACAAGCAGGAGGTGTGGGAGAGGGAGAAGAAGCAGGCTTCCTGCGGAGCAGGGAGTCCGATGCGGGGCTCGATCCCAGGATCCTGGGACCATGACCTAAGCCGAAGGCAGACGCTCACCCAGGCGCCCCTCAAGTTTTTTTTTTTTTTAAGATTTTATTTATTTGACAGAAAGCGAGAGAGGGAACACAAGAGGGAGAAGCAGGCTTCCCGCTGAGCAGGGAGCCCGATGCGGGGCTCCATCCCAGGACCCTGGGATCATGACCTGAGCTGAAAGCAGACGCTTAACGACTGAGCCACCCAGGCACCCCAAGTTTTTTTTTTCTTAAGTAATCTCTACACCCAACGTGGGGCCCAAACTCATGACCCCAAGATCAAGAGTCACATGCTCCACCAACTGAGCCAGCCAGATAGCCCTCCCTCAACTGCATTTTTGTTTTTTTAAAGATTTTATTTGTCAGAGAGAGAGCACGAGCACAAGCAGGGGGAGCGGCAGGCAGTGGGAGAAGCAGGCTCCCCGCTGAGCAGGGAGCCTGAAGTGGGACTCGATCCCAGGACCCTGAGATCATGACCTGAGCCGAAGGCAGACGCTTAACGACTGAGCCACCCAGGCGTCCTGCTCAACTGCATTTTTTTAATAAAAGATCTATTCAGGGGCGCCTGGGTGGCTCAGTTAAGCATCTCACTCTTGATGTTGGCTCAGGTCCTGATCTTGGGGTCCTGGGATCAAGCCCTGTATCAGGCTCTTCGCTCAGTGGGGAGTCTGCTTGAGGATTTCTCTCCCTCTGCCCCTCCCCCTGCTCACACACATGCATGGACACACTCTAAAATCAATCAATCAATCTTAAAAAAAACAACACCCAGATTTATTCATCCACATCAGACACTAATTCTTACCTTCTCTAGTTAAACCTGATGAAGTACTACTATTAACCAAGGAGCCTAATTTCCCACCAGTATACCTAGAGATTCTCTTGAGAACAAGCTGGATTCATTGCTTGGCTTTGACCCTGGGGGTTTCTGAGAACATGGGTTGTGTTGCTGCTCCTGCTGTCTTAACAAACATGCGAGAATACCGTATACTTGACATCCCAGGTGGGCACGAACACCATGAATGCAAGAGCCTCCTGCTCTGGCAGGCAGAGGCTCCAGAAGGCTGGGTTCGTTCTGCTGAGGAGGGCCTGCCTGTGCTCAGAAAATACACAGCTCCTGGGAGGCCGTGTAAACGCCAAGCTGGCAGGGAATTCCGCACCGCAGAGCCGCCACTCGGTGCTACTGGCAACACAGAACCAGCAAGTCCAGGGACACGACCTGGCGTTTTGTATTTCTAGTATTTGACCAATGGGCTGCCACGGGAGGTATTCAACAAATACTTGAATTAAGTAGTTTGTAATTGCTGAATCCTAAAAGACTTCTACGCAGAATCACTGCTATTGCCTCACCCATTGGCGAGCGCTAGCCTGAGAACCAGAGATGTCAACCACTCATAAACCTGTCCTATCATACATTCCAAATTCAAATGTATGGTTTTTAAAAAAAGATTTATTTTGAGAGTGAGCAAGCATGCGAGGCGGGGAGGAGCAGAGGGAGAGGGAGAGGGAGAGAGAAACGCAAGCACACTCTGCACTGAGCAGAGCCCGACGCGGGGGCTCAATCCCACCACCCAGAGATCATGACCTGAGCCGAAACTGCGTCAAGATGCTTAACCAACTGTGCCAAAGCGCCCCTAGAATATATATTTTTTAAAAATATTATTTGAGAGAGAGCACAAGATGGGGCAGGGTCAGAGGGAGAAGCAGACTCCCGCGGGGCAGGGAGCCCGATGTGGGACTCGATCCCGGGACTCCAGGATCCTGACCTGAGCCGAAGGCAGTCGCTTAACCAACTGAGCCACCCAGGCGCCCAAATACATGATTTTTTAACCCGTTTTTAGCCAGTGCCTTTTCTTTCAGAAAATAATGAAGAATGGACAGACTTGCAGATAAACATCCTGGTTGACTGACTTTTAAGCAACAATCTAGCTCCCTGGATAGGAACCACTCTAGGTACAGAAACAACAACCAGACTTGTTCACTTTTAGAAACCGGAGGGTGGGGCATTTTCCACATGGCTGCTGGTAGGTTTCATTTTCAAACACGGTTAAAGCAGTTATAGAATTTTTATTTGCATGTTACACCTCATTAACTTACCTCAGAATTAGTTCTCTTCTTCAAGACATAGCTTACATTCTGGAGTTGTCAAAAAACATCTTTGAAGTAGTTTGCTCTCCCTTAAGAAACAACTGATTACACTGGCCAAAGGCTGTAGGCCTTTAGACAGTCTCATCTTTTTTTTTTAAAGATTTTATTTGAGAGAGTGAGAAAGAGCAAGAGAGAGTACACACAAGAGCAGGGGGAGGGGCAGAGGGAAAAAGGAGAGGGAGAGGCAGGCTCCCCGTTGAGCAGGGAGCCCAACTCGGGGCTCGATCCCAGGCCCCTGGGATCATGACCTGAGCTGAAGGCAGACGCTTAACCAGCTGAGCCACCCAGGCGCCCTTAGACAGTCTCATTCTTGAGGTAAAACGGTAGGTTATCAATTCAGTTATGTGACCACATATTGCTAGAGTCAAGATTAAGGTCCACTTTCTATCTACCAATGGCAATGCTAGATGCTTTGCAAACATTGTTTTACTCAATTTTCACAACACACCTATGAAGAAATGATATAGTTGTCTTCATAAATAGGGAAATGGGAAGTCCTCAGAGCTGACATAGCCTGCTCAAGATCCTAACTAAAAGGGGGCGGAACTTTCCAGAACGCTCGGTGGGACGCGGAACAGCGGCGGCTGCCCGAGATGCGCCCAGCAACGCGCCCCTTCCCACTCCCCCACACCGGCCTCGGCCCTCTCACCGGCTGTAGAAAATGGTGAAAGAAACCACTTACTATGATGTTTTGGGGGTCAAACCCAATGCCACCCAAGAGGAATTGAAAAAGGCCTACAGGAAACTGGCCTTGAAGTACCACCCTGGTAAGAAACCAAATGAAGGAGAGAAGTTTAAACAGATTTCTCAAGCTTACGAAGTACTCTCTGATGCAAAGAAAAGGGAATTATATGACAAAGGAGGAGAACAGGCAATTAAAGAAGGTGGAGCTGGTGGTGGTTTTGGCTCTCCCATGGACATCTTTGATATGTTTTTTGGAGGAGGAGGAAGGATGCAGAGAGAAAGGAGAGGTAAAAATGTTGTGCATCAGCTCTCAGTAACCTTAGAAGATTTATATAATGGTGCAACACGAAAACTAGCTCTGCAAAAGAATGTGATTTGCGATAAATGTGAAGGCCGAGGTGGTAAGAAAGGAGCAGTCGAATGTTGTCCCAATTGCCGAGGTACTGGAATGCAAATAAGAATTCATCAGATAGGACCTGGAATGGTTCAGCAAATTCAGTCTGTGTGCATGGAGTGCCAGGGCCATGGGGAACGGATCAGTCCCAAAGACAGATGTAAAAGCTGCAATGGGAGGAAGATAGTTCGAGAGAAGAAGATTCTAGAAGTTCATATTGACAAAGGCATGAAGGACGGCCAGAAGATAACATTCCATGGTGAAGGAGACCAAGAACCAGGACTGGAACCAGGAGATATTATCATTTAGATCAGAAGGACCACGCTGTTTTTACTCGGCGAGGAGAAGACCTCTTCATGTGTATGGACATACAGCTGGTTGAAGCACTGTGTGGCTTTCAAAAGCCAATATCTACTCTTGACAACCGAACCATCGTCATCACCTCTCACCCAGGTCAAATTGTCAAGCATGGAGATATCAAGTGTGTGCTAAATGAAGGCATGCCAATTTATCGTAGACCATATGAGAAGGGTCGCCTTATCATTGAATTTAAGGTAAACTTTCCTGAGAATGGCTTTCTCTCTCCTGATAAACTTTCTTTGCTGGAAAAACTCCTACCTGAGAGGAAGGAAGTAGAAGAGACTGATGAAATGGACCAGGTAGAACTGGTGGACTTTGATCCAAATCAGGAAAGACGGCGCCATTACAATGGGGAAGCCTATGAGGATGATGAACATCATCCCAGGGGTGGTGTTCAGTGTCAGACCTCTTAATGGGGCCAGTGAAAAACACTGCTGGCATTTTATATGCAGTAGTGAATGAGTGAAGGACTATAATCATAGCTCACTACTTGCTATTGTTTTTAATATTCAACTATAGTAGTGTTTTAAATGAAGAATAAACTCAAATATAAAAGCTCTGAAAAAAAAAAAAAAGATCCTAACTAGAAGGGGAAAGCCAGGATTTCAAACCCAAGTCAACCTATGCTACACGCCTTAGATGATAAAAGTAGTAATTATACCAGCTTAGGAAGAAAAATAACATTTTCACACATTCTACAATAGACCTTTTATTAAACACAGGGATGAACTTTTTGGTATGAAATTGAAAGAACATCTTTCTCCCCTCTGCCCTCATGAGGCTACCACTCTAGAACTTCACAAAAACACACGTTCGGCAGCAGTCATGACAAGGTGAAGGAAAGCGCAATTCTGAAGGTAACACCATGTAACCAACTAAAGGGGGGAACAAAACCAGGCAGAGGTTAGTGGGTTTCTTGGCTAGCTCCCTGCTGAAGGCCCTAGTACTGCTCATCTTCTCTCCACAGGGAATATGACAGGAGCAGAAGCTCCTGACTGTTCTTTAAGTAATAACCGCTCAACTCTATCAGTAGCAGAGTTCTCCCACTTCCATCTGTCCTAACGTTGTAGACAGCTGATTTGTAACTTTTTTTTTTTTTTAAGAGTTTAGCTATTTATCTGATGGGGGGAGAGAGAGCGAGCGAGAGCACAAGCAGGGGGAGGGACAGAGGGAGAAGCAGGCTCCCTGCTGAGCAGGAAGCCTGACTTGGGGCTCGATCCCAAGACCCTGGGATCATGACCTGAGTTGAAGGCAGACGCTTAACTGACTGAGCCCCTCAGGCGCCCCGATTTGTAACTTAAGAAAGTCCGCCCAGGTTAACATTCTTGTCAAGTGCCCAAAATTGAGCTTCAAAAAACAAAAATAACAACAAACAAAAAGCCAGAAGAGCCATAAGTTTCAAAAGGATGTTAAATGAGACCCTTTCTAGATGAAACCTACTCCCTAGAAATCCATTGGCCAAACAGATGCATAGTTGGAGACAACAGTTTAGGAAAACAGGTCCAGCTGGAAAATGCCTTGGGTACTCAATTAGATCCAGTTAGTCTGCATCTGTGGATTTAAAATGATCATCATCCACAGTGGAATAAATGTGTCCCTCGTTGCTAAGAAAATCCACAGCTTGCCTAGAAAGAGAAGGAAAAAAAAAAAGGCTCATTTTCAAACCAATGCAGAAGAAAGGAAACAGACTTCTGGATATGGCCAAACATAGATTTTGCTCACTTCCCACTCTCTACTTTGCTAAGAAGTCACAGCCATTTTGCTCACAGAGGGCTCTTACAGGGCGAAGTGCCAGTAAAACTGCAAAAGTGAGATCATGCATGGAGACTATGGCTATCAGAGCTGCCTTGGACCCCTGTCCCAAACTGTGTAAAGGCCAGAAAATAGAGCCTAACTCAAATGCCAGTCTAAGCAAATTGAAACAAGAATCTAAAAATGCAGTCCAGCTTGCACATGAAACTCCTAGCATAAACAGCTATTTTTCAAAGTTTCTTCTCCTTACCCACCCACCAACCCTCTGGGAAGTAAAGCTGTAGGACGTAAAGGAAAGGAATGCAGGACAGAAATGGGAGGACACCTTCAAACCCTTCAAGACCTTCAGGATCAGTCTAACATATTTAATAATGTTTACTAACAGTAATTTAATAACAGTTAACATATTTATTTTTTATTTTATTATTATTTTTAATAACAGTAATAATTTATAGAGCAACTACTATGTGACAGGGTTTCTGTACCTCATCATCACTGGATCTCTGGGAATTAATCCTTTGGATAGGAATTAATATCTTCATTTTATAAAACAGGAAATGAAATTAGACCTGAGCTTTTCTTTTCTATGGGAACCTAAAATTGTTTTAGGTTTGATTTACAGTAACAAGTAACTATCAAAAGCACCAAAATACTCAAGCTTGTTTGACTGGCTCATCGGAATCAGGAAGCTGCTCGTCTACCAGGGAATCGGAAGGATGTCGGAAGGACCGATAAGGTTTCAGGTCCAGACAAACAAATGCACATCTCCACAGTGGAAACAGTAACACCAATGGGACTGTACATCTGAGGGCCAGGAGCGAAGGATCTCACTCCTCCACACTGAATTCCACAGGAGGTCAAATTTTATCTGGTCAATTTTGTTCAAAATTACATCCCCTGCACATAACAGGAATCATGACTTGTTAAATGAATGACTGAGTCAGTGACGTGACAGTCAGCATCACCTTTGTGAGTCCTTTTTTATCTTTCCATGACCGGACAACCTCCCTTCCATCAATAAAGATGGCGGCTGACAGTTTTATTTTTATTTGTAATTCACTTCTCATCACCAGGAAACCCTGCTAAGGTAAAATGGGTCCAATTCTGGAGCCCCAGCTGATGGAAACCAAATACTCACTTTATTGAGGCTACAGTCATGTGTTGGAGCTGGTTCTTGAGATCATGAAAGTTTAATCCTTCAGGTCTTGGACAAGCCTTAATCAAATTCAGCACCTGAAGATTCCAATGAGAAAGATTTGAGCAACTACTCTAAATCAACTCCCTTATGTAAACCTGAGTCCCCCCCCGCCCCCAGCCTTTTATAAAGATTTTATTTATTTACTTGACAGAGACACAGCGAGAGGGAACACAAGCAGGGGGAGTGGGAGAGGGAAAAGCAGGCTTCCCGCCGAGCAGGGAGCCCGATGCGGGGCTCAATCCCAGGACCCCAGGACCATGACCCAAGCCAAAGGCAGATGCTTAACAACTGAGCCACCCAGGCGCCCCTAAACCTGAGTCCCTTGATAAGAAAGAAATGAGTCAGGTCCTTAGCCTTAGAATCATTAAGGAAGTGACAAATTTAAGACTGTGTCTTGAATTTCTGGAGCCACTCAGTGTTTACCTGGTTTTGGGCCACAGTGAGGCCATTTGCTGGCATGGAGCTATTCCCACCAAAGTTCCCTGTTTCACCCATTCCTGGATTGCTGATAGATGCTCTCCCTGCTGGGGGCTGAATTAAGAAAGAAGTTCACAGCATCAGAAAAATTACCAAGTTAAACACAGTCCTTGTTATTGTGTTATAGCCTGTCAATAAGCAGCTCACAAAAATAATTTAAGCCGTTTTCCCAATAACAATTGCTTACATTGGAAGGAGCAACTATCATCATTAACGAGAATTTCTAAGGAAGATAAAGTGATTCTCTGAAGCATATATTATCAAACAGAGAGAAAGATACCTCCTAGCTCCTTCTTGTTTTTGTGCTGTTGAGGGGAATCAGAGGAAAACTAGTATCAAGAAGAAAATTACCTGGAGATTTGCTATAATGGCATCTATCCTTGGTGCTTTATTATTCAAACATGCACTCGCGCACTCATTTATTTATTTATTTTTGGGAATTCTTACCTCGTTCCTGATTTTATTATTATTTAAAAAGTTTTATTATTGAAATATAGTTGACACAACGTTATATACATTAGTTTCAGGTGTATAACATAGTGATTCAACAATTCTATACATTACCGGATGCTCACCATAAGTGTTCACCCATTTCACTCACCCCCCCCCCTCAGGCATTTACTGTCACCTAGGCATGAAGCATGACAATGAGAGAAAAAAAAACAGTTCCCATCACTCTTTGTTCTTTTTTTATTACCAAACTTTTAACAACAGACTATAATCACTGTTTCCATTTCCTTTCTTCTTAGTCACTCCCCAGAGCCCACTATATTTGCACTCTCACTGAATATACCTCTGAAATTGTTCTCACCGAAGTCACCAATGACTTTTCAACCAATATATCCAACAGTCTCTTTCAGTCCTAACACGACCTCTCAGAAAGACACGCTGACCACATTCTTCAAATGTACCCACCGCTCCCTAGGTTTCTTGATAGCCTGTTCTTCTTGTTCTCCACTTACTTCTCAAACTCTACCTTCTCAGTATCCCTTACCAGCTTTTCTCTCTACCTATCTCCCAAAAGACTGATAGCTCCCCCAGGATTCCATCCCAGACCTCCTCCTGGGCCACAAGTTCTTGTTCCCAGCTCTGGCCTGGATACGTCCACCTCGCTCTCTCACACACTCTGAAGTAAGATTACGACCCTCCCCAAACCTGCTTGCCCTGCTCTATCCCACCTCAGTGAGTAAAGCTAACCCAATCCTGCAGACTTCAGTCATCTGAGTCCATTCACTCACCTCCCACAGTCTGTCACCACAGCCTATCACACAAGCTTCAGTGTATCTCAAGTCCCTCTTCCTCACCCTGGCCTCCCGATGGCATTTCAGCTGCTAGTCTCTTCTACTCCAGTCAACCTCCCTCTTTGCTACCACATTAATAGCTTTGGATCCTGTCCCTCCTCTGGCTGGAAAGCTTTCAGGTGGCTCCCCCTGCCGGTGAAAATATAAACCTAGACATTCAAGACCTACCACAACTAGATGTCAAAATCTTGTTTTATTCTTGACTGTTCCTTCTCGACACACTTTACTCCCCAGCTGCACCTGGACTTCTTGCCAACTACAAACATGCCTCTGCCTTGAACATGTTCCCTGTCTAAAATGCTCCTCCCCTCAACTGCCTGGTAAACACTGACTTCTCATCCTTCAATGTCCAACTTAATTGCCACTGCCTTTGCAGAGCTTTCCAACATGCCCCAAGCCAAGTCAGCCATGTTCTTCGACCTTGGCTCTCACAGCAGCCATCACACTGTTCGCCTGGCACTTTCCGCCACAAGCTCCTCCATTCTCACAGTGCCTGGTGCAGTACGTGCTCAATGTTCTATCCACTGAACTGAATAAATAAGGATGACAGAACATCAAATGTGTTAAGTACTCATAACAGATATAAGGCACTGTGGAAGCTCGTTAGGAGAAATCCCATCCTGTCAGGAGACGCATTCGTTCAATAAATGCTCATTAAATGTCTACTGCTTTGAGGTAATAAACAAAAATCAATTGTGGTCCCTTGTTTTCAAGCTAGATGCCTTCATGTGGCCTGCTGGTAAAACAGAAGTCTCACATTTTATGATCCAATAATACTGAACTGAATGCTATTTCTTACCCAGATACTCTGCTGGAGGGCATCAGCTCCTGCTTCAGGTAACCCCACCTCGTGTATCTTTTAGGACTTGGTTTAGGCATCACTTCCTCCAAGGGGTCTTTCTTGATGTTCAGGTCAGGACAGGAAACCCCTCACTGTGGTTCCACAACACCCTGTGCTTGCCACTTACCCTGTTTTTACTGCTTAAGTGATCTGAATCTCCACTGCTCAAACACAAATTCTTTGTGGGAAAGGGGTTTTATTTGCTCCTCAATATAACTGTCTATATTTCCAGTTTCTACTCCCTAACCACCATTTATTTATGAAATATGTGATACATACATGTATGTGTCATTAAGTATGGTAATAAAATAAACACCCTAAACTTTCTACCCAATTCCGTTCTTTTTAACCCACTTCCCTCATCCTCTACTGAAGCCTCCCTTTTGAAGATCCAAAGTTTCCAAATCCAGTAGCAGACGTCTCTCATCACCTGCCTTGACTTCAAGGCAGCATTCTACAATTGATCACCTCCTCTCTCCTAAAATACTCTTTTCAGAATATTCTACAGAATCACATTTCCTGGTTTCCTCCTGCCCAACTAGCAACTTTTTTGACTTCCACTGGCTCCCGTTTTACTCTAGACTTCTAAAGGTTACTATGTCCCAGAACTCAGGTCTCTGACCTCTTAACTCCCCAGTTATCTCATCTCATCTGAGGCTTTAAATATCACCTACACGATGACTCCCAAAGTTCCACCTCTAGCCCTGACCTCTCCCTCGGATGCCACCTCTACATATTCAACCATCCATCCTGTTCCCCACTTGGATATCTACCCGGCACCTCCCACTTGGTAAGTCTGAACAGAACTCTGGAGTTACCCTCCAAACGTGCTAGCTTCACTCAGTTGTTCAAGCCCCAAACCTAGAAGTCATTTTTGAATCCTCCCTTTTTATATCCTATATTTATAACCCACCAAGAAGTCCTGTGAACTCTACCTTCAAAATACGTCAGAATCCAACCACTCCTCCTCCCAGCTACCGCTACCACTCCCAGATTAATTCTGTTGCTATTCCTGGTGCCTCATCACCTACACTCCATACAGCAGCCCAGCCCAAGCGAATTTTTTAAAAGACATATCAGACCATGTTGCTCCCTAGCTGAAACCTTCTAAGGGCCTAGAATAATGACTGGTACATACCAGGCTCAATAAATATTTCTCAAAGGAAGGAATAAATTAGTGGATTTCTCTCTGTATCCCCAGTGCTTACCCAATTGTTTGGCACAGAATAGGATGCAATAGCATCCTTAGTGGCTCATGAGTTCTCTAGCCTCTCCTATTCTGTAACCAGTAATCCTCCACCTGGGCACCAGAATCATCTAAGGACTTTTTTTTTTTTCTCTTTAAGTAGCCTCCATACCCAACATGGGGCTTGACTTCACAATCCCAAGATCAAGAGTCACATGCTCTACCATACCAACGGAGCCAGCCAGGTACCCCAATCTAAGGACATCCTAATACGAGAATAAAAAACTCTCTGTGTGGCCCTAGATGGACTGGCCAAATGGAATTTACACAGCAGAAAATAATGTTGAGAAATTTCAATATGAAGCAAGGAAGATAACTTCAGGGACAAAATAATGGTGCCTAATTTTTCCTATTTAGCCAACAGGTTAGAAGAAAAGCAGTAAAATGCTGTCCCCGTTGGAATATTTCTCTAAATACAGTCCTGGAGCCAAGCACTCAGCCTACAATTATGTGTCTATACTTGAAGGCTGTCTTAGGCCTCGATCTTCCAAGTCAGTGGGGTTAGAGGAACTTGTAATTCTGAGAGAAACAAGAGTGCTTCGTTTGGAATAAAATAACATGGCAAAGCTCGTGAAGAAAATGTTCTGAGGACTGAGTGAGGCCTTTCTTCTGGCTCAACCTTCAAACGTCAAGAAAATCAAAGCCAGAGAAGCCAGAAGCTGTCTATGTTTTTCCAGAGAAGAGGAAAAACTCTGAGAGTAAAGTTGCTCACCTGGCTGTTAGATTTGCTCAGGATCATGTGTGCATTGACAACTTCCAGAATATGTGTAGTGAACTCATTCATGTCCTCCAGAGGCATGATCTTAAAGGCTACAAGGCTTTTTTTGTTCTAATAAAATAAAGAGAAAAATGTGAATAAAAGACGAGCACATTCAAATCAACCTTAGCTTAAAACACTGTGGCACTTGTCTTGGGTTATAATATTTTTCCAATATGGAAAAAATGTGTTATATACTTAAAATTTTTAACTCAAGGTTAATCCTAATATAGTCATTAATGGGAGAAAAAAACAAAATCAACTCAGAGTTGTTCAATAACTTGCCCAATGTTACACAACAAGCAGAGTATAGTCTCCTGACTCCGAATCCAGTGTCCTCCCTTTTATCCCTAGTGGATGCCACTGATGGCAATTATAGGCAGGGATCCTGTTCTTTCTCTACCATTCTATTAGTTGTGTGTTTTTTCTTTCTTTCTTCTTTTTTTTTTTTTTAAAGATTTCCACCAATGTGGGGCTTGAACTCAACCTGGATATCAAGAGTTGCATGCTCTTCTTCTGACTGAGCCAGCTGGGCACCCCTCCATTAGTCTTATATTAAGCTAAAAACCCATTATTTCTCTTTGAAGAGAATAATGAAGTAATTTCAATCTAATTCCCATTTAACAGAAAGACTTGGTTCAATCTTAAGTATCCTAAACTCAGGCATGAATCCAAAAATTGCTTCATGCAAATATATATATATTTTTAAAAGATTTTATTTATTTATTAGAGAGTAAGCACGTTTTCTGACTTTACCTGAAAAGATCTCAGATGGCCAGCTACTTTCACGTATGTCTCTGGAGGAACCACTGTGTTTTCACTGCTGGCATCCTAAAAGATAAATAGCAACATATCACATGAAGGTTTTAGGGATGTTGATGAAACTTTAAAACAGCTAAAAAACAAAACAAAACAACTGCTAAATTATGTACAAAGAGGGCATTATAAACTAAGAGCACTAAAGGATCCTCATGTGGCACTAACTAGCTTCCCTGCCTTTTAGAATTTACCTTTTTAGAAAATCAGGCATTAGAATAAAAAGACCTCTAAAGATAATTTCTAGTTCCAAAGTTCTGTTATGTACATCATCAAAAAAAGCAAACAATTATGCGCTCTTGCTCAATGCTGTTGGGCACACAACTTTCTGGTGGATATACTTATCAGCATAGCAATTCTACATTTAGGAATTTAAGGAAAAAAGAACATGCGTTAAGATTTAGCTTTCTTTCTTTACTTACTTATTTATTTTTAAAGATTTTATTTATTTGACAGGGAGAGAGCACGCACACATGCACAAGCAGGGGGAGCAGCAGAGGGCAGAGGGAGAAGCAGGCACCCCACTGCACAGGGAACCCAATGCAGGGCTCAATTCCAGGACCCTGAGAGCACGACCTGAGTTGGAGGCAGACACTTAACCGACTGAGCCTGTCCCACAACTTGTGCTTTTTTAAAGTAAAAATAGTATACAAAGTGTTTATGATCCAAATTTTCTATAATGATAAAACATAAAAAAACCAAGTGATCTTTTACCCAATTAAAAATAAAAAGGATAGGGGCGCCTGGGTGGCTCAGTCATTAAGGGTCTGCCTTTGGCTCAGGTCATGATCCCAGGGTCCTGGGATCGAGTCCCACATCGGGCTTCCTGCTCGGCGGGAGGCCTGCTTCTCCCTCTCCCACTTACCCTGCTTGTGTTCCCTCTCTCAGTCTCTGTCAAATAAATAAATAAAATCTTCAAAAAAAAAAATAAAAAGGATAAAAAGTACAGCTTTCCTTTTATTTTCTCCATGTTTATACAGATACATACATGTTGCTTTGCAAAAATGGGGTCATACCATGTATACCATCTTGTAACATGCTCTTTTCCTCTCAAGTTTATGGTAAACATTTTGTAACAGTATATCCATTTCTATATCACCTTATATCATAAATATATGATGGTTTAATAGTGCCCTACTGCTCGCATTTTGAAAATTTTTAAAAATAATTCTTTTCTTTTTAAAGATTTTATTTATTTGAGAGTGTGTGAGAGAGAGAGAGAGAGAGAGAGAGAGAACACAAGGGTGGGGGCAGAGCGAGAAGCAGACTCCCTGCTGAGCAGGGAGCCAATGCGGGGCTCGATCCCAGGACTCTAGGATCATGACCCGAACTGAAGGCAGAAACTTAACCGACTGGGCCACCCAGGCGCCCCTGAAATTGTGTTTTGTTTTGTTTTTTTTTAAAGATTTTATTTATTTGACAGAGAGAGACACAGTGAGACAGGGAACATAAGCAGGAGGAGTGGGAGAGGGAGAAGCAGACTTCCCACTGAGCAGGGAGCCCGATGCGGGACTCAATCCCAGGACCCTGAGATCATGACCTGAGCCGAAGGCAGAGGCTTAACGACTGAGCCACCCAGGCACCCCATGAAATTGTTTAAAAAAAAAAAAGATTTGAGAGTGCATGCAAATGGGGCAGGGGCAAAGGCAGAGGGAAGCAGACTCCCCACTGAGTGCAAAGCACAACTCAGGTCAGGGACCAGTCTCACAACCATGAGATCACGACCTGAGCCTAAACCAAGAGTCTGACACTTAACCAACTGAGCCACCTAAGTGCCCCTGAAACTGTTTTTTTTCATTATTATAGAAAATGCTATGACCAACACTCTTACAACTGAATCTCTGTGTACATCTTTAATTATTTCCTTAATGTAAACCTCTAGCAGAGAAGTGCTAGATCAACATTTTTATGATAGATGATTTTGATCACCAGCTGATTTTTGAGGTAGGTTATACCAATTTATACTCAAACCATCAAGGTAGGATGGCATCCATTTCCCTTGACTAACAATGACAAATCATTCAACAAATATTTAGTTAAGTGCCTATTAAGTGCTAGAGGCACTGTGTTAGCTACTACTCTTTACCAGAAGTGGACACTGTCATTCTTTTTTCTCCTATGCTAATTTAATAAATTAAAAATGGCAGGGCGCCTGGGTGGCTCAGTCGGTTAAGTGTCTCACTCTCGATTTATGCTCACGTCACGATCACAGGGTTGTGAAATCGACCATGGAGCCTGCTTAAGATTCTCGCTCTCCCTCTGCCTCTGTCCCACCACCCCTTCCTTCTCCTTAAAAAAAAAAAAAAAAAAAAAAAAACCCTGCTTCCACAGAGTTCACATTCTAATGTCTCCTGTCACTTGCCTTTTAACTTTGCTTATACTATAGTGAAGTTTGGAACATTTTAAATTTTTATGAATTCAAATGTATTAACCTTTCATTTTAGGGTTCCTGCCTTTGATGTCTTATACTAAGAAATTGAAAAGACTAAAAAAGTCCAACATCTCCAGAGTCCCAAAATAACCCCACCCTAATTCAAAAATAACTGCTTACATCTGTGTCAACCCACTGGCGAACATCCATGGGCGCAGCTGTCATGTCATCTATTTTGTACACAATGTTGGTTGGGGCCTTTTCTGCATGTCTGATTATACCCACAATAGTGACCTAGATCAGGAGCAAAGAAAATTTTGGTTTTCCTGGAAACTAAAACAACATTTATGTATTTTTAAATAAACAATTTTTATTTCATTCTTCACAAGATGAAGGGACTCTTCCACAAACTATTTTACTTACCTGTGAAATCTCAACATTCCCAATTTTGAACATTTCATCAACTAGAGTGGCAGAAAGCAGCTGAGATATGGTACAGGGTACAATGTGCTGGGCTCGGGCCCTCTGAAAAGAAAATGTATAAATTCAATTAAGAAAATAATAATTACCACCCATTAACACCTTTCATGTGCCAAGCACTTTACATACATCATAACATTGAATCTTCAGACTGAATCTCATCACCCTTGCTTCACAGAGATGGAAACCAAGATCATATAGCTAACCAATACCACACTTTAGAATTCAAACTAGGTGTGTCTGACTCCAAAGCTCCTGATCAACGGGTAAGTTTGTGTAGCACTATGGTTTCACTAAAATGAGCAGGCCAGAGTGGGGACAACATAAGGAAGGATGACCTGCTTCTGGGACAAAACTTATACTCCAGTTTTAGGACAAAGGCAAGCCAGAGCTGGCTGTTTGTTTAGTTCACCAATGACGTAAGATGGTATCTGGAAAGGGTTTGAGAAATGGCCAGTAGAGACAGAACTCTGGAGTTGTTCTAAGTCTCATGATAAAATATAACAAAGTTCGAGGTATAGCTTTCTTAAGGACAGATGCTCTGATAATCGGATGCAAGTCCTGGGGAAAATGGGATAAGGGCTTGGCCACACTGGACATCTTAAAGGGAAAGGACACGACATGTTGGGTAGAAGAATGTCTAATGAGGACACTGAAATCCCATTCAAAAGTAGCCTAACAACACTGTAAACTCTTATTGTCACCTACCACTGGCCAGGGTTTGTCTCATGGCATAAAGATGAGAAAAATGGAATAGGATTTACTCTCAACACACTCCCACCTAATGGAGGCACAAATGTAAATAACAAACCGGTCTTGATATACTATAGAATGAGATGCACTACGTGGGATCCCAGAAAAACGTACTGGCACTTTCAAGAGTTAGCATTCAGGCTCTACCCTGAAGTATGAAAACATCAACAGTAAAAAAACAATACGGGATGGGTATTTCAGGCTAAGGGTAAATACGCACTCTCACAAACTCATTTAGGAAATAAGTACACAGAAGAAAATGCATGGTGGATTAAAGATTAGAGTTCTTCTTGTCAGAAATCAACACCTAATAGCTATCTACATGTAAGACATAATAGACTCTTGGCACTCATGGATTTAGCAGTTTCAGCTTTGTCCTGAAGGTCTATGATACTTGCAACATTTCCTTCTGCTGAAACCTCATTCTGAATGGTGAGTATTGCCAGGATGGTAAAAAGTAAGCACTGCCAACTACCAGCACACATCACAAAAGGCAGCAGTGAAGCTTGAGGTTAAGATACGGCTCTATCACTCAGGAGCAGTGTGTTCTTGGTCATGTTTTTCAACTCATTTCTATCTTAGTTTTCTTATCTGTAAAACTAGGAATGATAAAATCATGAAAATTAAGTATACGGTGAAGTACCTAGAATAATACCTGGCACATCGTAAGCACTCAAAGAATGTTAGCAAATGTTATTTGGTCAACTGGTGTTCCTCACCGTTTAGATCTGTAATGGCTTTTACTAAGGATGTGAGGAAATCAACAATGCTTTTCAATTCTACCTTATGGAATTGTACAGGTGAAGTTACATGCAACACTAGTATTAATAGATTTAAAATTTGCTGAGGTCCCATGTTTTAGCTCTCACTACGATATATTCTGTTTCTACCCATCACTGGTGAGCTTTTCATTTTATTTTCAGCGTAAGAAAACTAAGAACCGAACAGGAACAAGAACATGGGCTTTGGTGCCTCACAGTCCTATAGACCTGTGTTCAATCCCAGCTCCATAGCCCTGGACATGCCACTACCTCTTCTGTCAAATGAGAATATCCACCTTCCAGATTGTAAACAAAACATATAATGTATATAAAAGTGCTAATGCTGGTTTCTACATGTAGTATGTATTCAACAAATACTATTACTCCTCAGGTAAAAAAAAAAAGTTACATATGGGTAATGACTGAGGTGTTAGCAATACTTTCAAATTCATCTCAAATCACAGGTATTTCTTGTTTTTTAAGCACCTATTATTATTACAAGGAGTTCCTGGTTTGTTCCAAAGAGATTCAGAAAGTGGGCCAGCATAAGTATATTTAATTTTTAAAAATTCTTTTCTAGCTATGAATCACAGGTTACTCTGACACTACTGTATGAAACCACCATTTTTATAGGTAAAAAGTAGTCACTACTGAAAATTTCCCATGGTTCAATAAAATGTAACAGGTTTACGGTAGAAAGGAAACAGTTTAGATAGGGTGTTTATCTAATTTACTGTGGAAAAGGCACTAGATTTAAGAACAAAAAGATCTGGGTTGAGTCTCTAGCTTACAACCATCATCACTCTCTGAAAAGCTGTCTTAATACGGTGCCCAAGCTAAGGATCCTGAGAGAAAAATTCTATTGACTGGAATGAAGAAAACGGTTAAGCTTAGAAAAGACGAAAACCAATGATCTTTTGTTTTCTCCTTCACAACCTCAAGGAAGACAAAGAGTACTCGAGTCCCCCCTGGTCTTCCTGGGAAAAAGGAAACTGCAAAAGAGAAGCTGCTCACCAGATTTTGGATTTGCTCAGCATCCTGTATGCACTATCTAGTTCCACTTACTTACTAGCTATAGAAGCTTAGGCAGTCTCTTCACCTCCCAGACCCTCTGTTGTACAATGGAGTAAACAATAAATACCTTATGGGATTATATGAAATAATTTGTATGAAAAATATAAAGCAATGTCCAAATATATGGGAATTATCAATGAATTCTTTCCCCCGACACACACCCGTGAATTAACAGTTTAGGTAAAAGCTAATCAACCTGTACAAAAAAAACAGAACCTGCTAATACTGAATCTTAACGCCACATCTGAACGACACCTAATGAGTAGCCAAATCAACCTTGTATTTAAAGGATGCAATCAACAGCAGTTGTTAAATGCAAACTCTTTTCTGAAAGAGTGAATAACAAGCATTTGGACAGCTTTTAACAGATCACTTTCCTATACATTACATTACCTTATTTATCAATTCTCAGAACCAGTGATATAAGTAGTATGGTACCATTATCAGATGAGAAAAACCAAGGGCCACAAGGTTCAAGTTGCTGTACTAAAGATACTGCCACTTAAAAGTTGATTCCAGACACTATCTATCCTGGCTCCAACACTCAAGTTCTTTTTAACAAAAATATCTGGGACCAGGGGTGTCTGGCTGGCTCAGTCAGAGGAGCATGTGACTTGGTATCAGGGTTCTGAGTTCGAGCCCCACGCTGGGTGTAGAGATTACTTAAATAAAAACTTAAAAAAATCTGGGACCATTTATTGAAAGTGACTACAGGGTGCGCACTTTATATATACTATATATTAGACTATTAAGTCTCACAACAGCCTTGTAAGGTATGCATTATTAATCCCATTTAGTAGTAATCCCATTTGATTCCCGATGTTAAGAAATTTGTCCAATGAAACCCTGTGTCAGAGCAATGGTAGAACATCGATCTACCGGACTTCGAAGACCATGCTCTTTCCACCGCTTTTTATCACCTCATTACATTTAATGAAAAAAAAAATTTCGAATACAAGAATGCAAATACTCTAGTAACATAGTCCAGTTTTCCCATAAGACTGATTCATTAGCTATATTGGTAAATTTCAAAATAAAGCCAATTCAACGGTAGAAGTTAAAGTAGGAGAAATTTCATTTTTTAAACTTACAGCACTTAATTCTAAGATTCGGTAAGGCAATAATTGGTAATTATCCAATCAATTCGTGTTTGACGATCTTTCGCCGCATAAATTTTCTCTCACGGACGAGTTAGGAACTTCAGGACAGAATGAAATAAAACGAAATACTCTTTCAACCTACTGATTTCTTTTCAACCTGCGAAGGCGTCGGCGATCCAAAGCCCCCGGGGGACTGCGTGTAGCCGCCCGCTCCGCCAAAGGAGGAGCTGCTGTAGCTCTCAGATCCACCTGGTTTTAAACAACAGTATCAATGCCTGTGCTGCCTTCCAAGCTTCTGAACAACCCACAGGCCCCCTCAGACTTCACCCCACGGCCAACCACTCCCAGCATCGCCCTAATCTTCCCCACCACCTTGCCCCGGCCCCCGCCCCCCGCCCCTTCCCTCCCCCGCCCCCACTCGCACCGTCACACGCCTCTCCGACCCCGGCCCTCCTGCTAAATCCTCCTTGCAGCTCTCATCCTTACTAAACCACATCTTGGTCCCGACTCCCTCAGGAAAGAAGTCCAGAAGACGCCTGTCTGGTGGGTTCGTCGAACTCCTCAGAACCCTGCTGCGGCCGCAGTGTTAAATCCACTTCCCGCTGGTGCCACAAACTCCTTCCCGCGAACGGCGGAACCAGTCAGCGTCCAGAACGCTTCTTGCCTCAGCCAGTCAATGCTCACGAACTCTACGCTTTTTCCTGTCTTCTCTGGCCATGCTTATGAAAACGCGCACTCCGCTTCCGAGGGGGCCGAGAGCCTCTGCGGCCATTTTTACTAAGGGAAAACAAGCTGCGCAAGCGGAAGCAAGGAGCGGCGCGAGGCTGATAGGGCGTGTCTCAAGAAAACAACCAATCAAAATGGATAATTCCGAATCTCGGTCGCATAATCCCACCCCCGTCAGTGAGCGACATTTTACAGCACTTCCTTTGTTTGGCGTCCTTCTGTTCCCGCCAAACTCTCACCAATCAGACGACGCCTTAATCTACACCGCTACAGCAGAATTCTTGCTTCGGCGACTCCGCCTCGCCATCGTGCGGCGCTTGCGCATCTGGGGCCTCACCATGCTGTCTTCCCTGCACGTCGTGGGATTGTGGGGGGGGGGAAAAAAGCCGGGTTTTCTTCTTGGATGGGCATTCCCTTGTCCTGATTTTTCCCAGTAAGGCTGTAAGGAACATACACCCTGTTCCCCAGGACAGCCTTTCAAAAGATCTGAGGATCGCATCGCGCCCCTACCCCCCTCCTCTCCCCAGTCTGATAGGGTTCCGCATCCCTGATTGTTTAAACTGTACTTCACGTAACATTGTTCTGTCCTGTAGAGAGGAGAACACGTCTGTCATCTCCTTCCTCTAAATATCGCTAGATTGTTAGGATTCCTCACACCTCACTTTTTTTGATAAAAAGTATGTATTGCTGCCTTTTTTGTTCCAGGTTCTGTGCTGGCCACTGGGATTCAACGGTAAATAAGATAGACATGGCCCCTGGGTTCCTGGGCCATTTTATTTTTCTAAAACTGTAGGCACTGTCTTAAATACTTTACATTTAGTAACTCAGTCCTGTGAGGTTGGTGAACACCGTTACTGTCCCGGTTTTACAGAGGAGGCAGCCAAGGCAAAGAGAGGCTAAGTGGTGGAAGTCTGCACTCAAGCCCAGGAAGTCAGATTTCATCAACCAGTGTAGTCACTGTACTTTCTTGAACATCCCAGAACTGGAGCACAAACTCAAGTTGACAGTTGGGGTCAGGCAGGAAACTTGTAAATGTAGTGGGCTGGATAATAGAGGGAATTTTTTTTTTTATTGTTATTTTACTTTTTTCTCCACAGTGAGAAAAACAACCACACAAATATAATGGTAAATAGCAACTGACAACAAATATGGGTCCAGTGTTGTCATCTATATATTTTTAGCAGACTCCAGAAATTTTTATTTTTGTGTAAAAATTCCTGAATTTTTAGTGTTTTTAAGTAAATTTAAAAATTTAAAAACAGCATGTGGGCCAGAGGAAAGGTATCTGTGGGACAGACGTTGCCTGTCTGCCACCTCTTACTTATGTAAATTTTGTAAGCCTCCAAATCATCACTGAAGAATAAACAAGATACAGCCGAGGACAGAAATCTGAAGCATACCATGTTATATTAAGCATAAGGTGATTGAAATGTACAAGTCTAACAAATAAGAGCATATTTCTGATATATAGGATAAAATGTTTGAAATTAAGAGTATTCTGGGAAATTTAAAATGTGGATTCACTTGGAGTAATTGGGTTCATTTGGGGTTCAATTAGTTATAAATTCAGCTGAGAAAATCATACATTTAAGGGATATGGGGCACCTCGGTGGCTCAGTGGGTTAAGTGCCTTTGGCTCAGGTCATGATGCTCAGTGGAAAGCCTGCTTTTCCCTCTCCCTCTGCCTGCCTCTCTGCCTGCTTGTGTTCTCTCTCTCTCACTTATTTATTTATTTGACAGATAGAGACACAGCAAGAGAGGGAACACAAGCAGGGGGAGTGGGAGACGGAGAAGCAGGCTTCTTGCCAAGCAGGGAGCCCGATGCAGGGCTCGATCCCAGGACTCTGGGATCATGACCTGAGCCGAAGGCAGCCCCTTAACGACTGAGCCACCCAGGTGCCCCAATAAAATCTTTAATAAATACATTTAAAAAATAAAAAAAATAAAGGAAATGATGGCATGGCAGGTATAAAGGGTGTGACCAAAATTAAGGAGAGGTGGCAAGAAGCTGCAGCCCACACTGACCTCTCTTTTCCATGGGGATTTGTGTCACTCTGCTTGCGTCAGCTCCTAGGGAGATCTTTTACTTGTGATCACACCTTCAGAGTCGGAGCTTCCTCTGCTTCCTGCTAAAGATCCCCCTGGGAGTTGACAAGGATGTGTAGCAAGTATTTTCTTTCTTTTTTTTCTTAAGATTTTTTAATTTATTCATTTGAGACACAGAGATAGAGAGAGAGCATGAGCAGGGGGGAGAGGCAGAGGGAAAGGGCGAAGCAGGCTCCCTGCTGAGCCAGCAGCCCGATGTGGGGCTCGATCCCAGGACCCGGGGATCATGACCCAAGCCAAAGGTAGATGCTTAACCATCAGACTGACCCAGGCACCCCTAGTAAGTATTTTCTTATATAGGCCTGCAAAGGCTGAAGCTACCTGGTATCCAGGATGGGAGTGCTGGTAGCTCTATGCATATGTCTGTTTGAGGTTTTAATCAAGTTTTCAAGGAATAAAAGAGAAAAAAACACACAAAAGAATATAAATGAAATGAAAATGTCTTAGTTAAAATACTGCAAAATGCAAAACATCAAAATAAGATTTTTTTCACATCTTTTCAAGAGCTCGATGATCCCATATTTTGAGCAGAATTCTCAATCAGCACTAAAATAATGGGCATTTGCCTTTTTTTTCTTTTAAAAACTTTTTTTAATTAACATATAATGTATTTGTTTCAGGGGTACAGGTCTGTGATTCATCAGTCTTATACAATTCACAGTGCTCACCATAGAACATACCCTCCCTAATGTCCATCACCCAGCCACACCATCCCTCCCACCCCGCTCCACTCCAGCAACCCTCAGGTTGTTTCCTGAGATTAAGAGTCTCTTATTCTTTGTCTCCCTCTCTGGTTTCATCTTGTTTCATTTTTCCCTCCCTTCCCCTATGATCCTCTGGGCATTTGCGTTTTGTTTGTGTGTTTTTTTGTTTTGTTTTGTTTTAAATTTTTTTTCCATAGCCCAGTAGTTACACTCTCTTTCTCTTTTAAAAAAATTTTAAAAGATTTTATTTATTTGTCAGAGAGAGAGAGAGAAAGCGTGCACAAGCAGGGGGAGCTGAAGGGCAGAGGGAGAAGCAGGCTCCCTGCTGAGCAAGGAGCCCGATGCGGGACTGGATCCCGGGACCCTGGGATCATGACCTGAGCCAAAGGCAGACGCTTAACTGACTGAGCCACCCAGGTGTCCCTTGTGTGTTTGTTTGTGTCAATATTAATGATTTCATCTCTCAAGGTTTACTTTTGTCAAGGTGAAGTCTTCCTTTTCCCTCTCCAGGTTACTAGGGAAATCTATCCACAGCAAGACTGAGGAGAAATCATCCTTTAAAAACAACTTGGTTTCGGGGTACCTGGGTGGCTGAGTTAAGTGTCTGACTCTTGATTTTGGCTCAGGTTGATCTTGGGGTTGCGAGATCAAGCCCAGCATCAAGCCCTGAGTCGGGCTCAGTGTGGAGATGGCTTGGGATTCTCTCTCTCCCTCTCCCTCTGCCCCTTCCCTCCTCAAATAAATGAAAAATTTTTAAAAAACAAATTAAAAATGAATAAACAAAAGCTGGTATCACATCCATTTGGATGGCTACTATTTAAAAAATAGAAAACCCCAAGTGTTGGCAAGGACGTGGAGAAGTTGGAACACTTGTGCACTGTTAGTGGGAATGTAAGATCGTGCAGCCACTTTGGAAAACAGTATGGCAGTGCCTCAAAAAATGAAAAATAAAATTACCATATGATCCAGCAGTTCCGTTTCTGGGTATATATCCCAGAAACAAGGAGACCCCAAGGAACTGAAAGAGACTCAAACAGATACTTGTGCACCCATATTCACAGCAGCATCATTCACAATGGCCAAAAGGTAGAAGCAACCCATGTACCCAGTGACAGATGAATGGATAAACTAAATGTGTTATGGGCATACAATGGAATATTATTCAGCCTTAGAAAGGAAGGAAATTCTGACACCTGCTACAACACAGGTGAACTTTGAGCACATTCTGCTATGTGAAATAAGCCAAAGGACAAATATTATACGACTCCACTTATATGAGGGGCCTAGAATAGTTTAATACATAGAGACAGAGGAATAGTGGTTTCCAGGAGCTGGGGAAAGGAGGAATTGGGAATTACTGTTTAATGGGTACAGAGTCTCAGCTGGGGAAGATGAGAAAGTTCTGCAGATGCATAGAGGTGAGGGTTGTACCACAATGTGAATGTTCTTAATGCCACTGAACCGTTCATTTATAAAAATGGTTATAATGGTAAATATTCTATTGTTTTTTGACTACAAGTTAAAAAAAAAAAAAGCCCCGCCCTGGCATTTGTTTATTTTGGGAGGGGGCTAATCAGCTTTTATTTATTTAAAAAATTTTTTAAATTTAAAGTAAACTTAATTAACATATAGTATATTATTAGTTTCAGAGGTAGAATCTAGTGGTTCATCAGTTGCATACAACATCCAGTGCTCATTCCACCAAGTGCCCGCCCTCATGCCCATCCCCCAGTTACCCCATCCCCCCCACCTCCCCTCCAGCCACCCTCCGTTGTTCCCTACAGTTAAGAGTCTCTTATGGTTTGTCTCCCTCTCTGTTTTCATCTTATTTTATCTTTCCTTCCTTTGCCCTTTGTTCATCTGTTTTGTTTCTTAAATTCCACATATGAATAAAATCATATGATACTTGTCTTTCTCTGACTGACTTATTTTGCTTAGCGTAATACCTTCTAGTTCCATCCACGTCATTGTAAATGGCCAGATTTCATTCCTTTTGATGTCTGAGTAATATTCCATTGTGTACATATACCACATCTTTTTTTTTTAAGATTTCATTTATTTATTTGTCAGAGAGAGAGAGCACGCATGTGAGAGAGAGTGAGCACAAGCAGAGGGAGCAGCAGGCAGAGGGAAAAGCAGACTCCCTGCTGAGCAAGGAGCCCGAGGTGGGACTTGATCCGAGGACCCCAGGATCACGACCCGAGCTGAAGGCAGACACTTAACCGATGGAGCCACCCAGATGTTGCTATATCACATCTTCTTTATCCATTTATCTGTCAATGGACATCTGGGCTCTTTCCATATTTGGTCTATTGTGGACATTGTTGCTATAAACATTGGAGTGCAGGTGGCCCTTCAAATCACTATGATTGTGTCCTTTGGATAAGTACAACCATAGTGCAATTGCTGGGTCATAGGGTAGCTCTATTTTCAACTGTTTGAGGAACCTCCATACTGTTTTCCAGAATGGCTGTACCAGTTTGCATTCCCACCAACAGTGTAGGAAGGTGCCCCTTTCTCCACATCCTTGCCAACATCTGTCGTTTCCTGACTTGTTAATTTTAGCCATTCTGACTGGTTTGAGGTGGTATCTAATTGTGGTTTTGATTTGTATTTACCTGAGGTCGACCACTCTGGTGTTTATTGAGCACATAACACATGCCAGATACGTGTATTACCTCTGCTAAATGCTTAATATGCATTATCTCTTTATTTTTTATTTTTATTTTTATTTTTTTAAGACTTCATTCATTTGACAGAGAGAGAGACAGCGAGAGAGGGAACACAAGCAGGGGGAGTGGGAGAGGGAGAAGCAGGCTTCCCGCTGAGCAGGGAGCCCGATGTGGGGCTCGATCCCAGAACCCTGGGATCATGACCTGAGCCGAAGGCAGACGCTTAACGACTGAGCCACCCAGGTGCCCTATCTCTTCAGTTTTTAAAAAAGTTTTATTTATTTAGGTAATCTCTACACTCCGTGTGGGGCTCAAATTCATGACCCTCAGATCAAGAGTTACATGCTCTTCCAACTGAACCAACCAGACTCCCCTCTCCTGATGTTTTTGACTTTCCATTTCAGCCTCTAATGTCATTTTGCCTCCACTTTATAAATGCACATATTTTTTAAAAAAGATTTTATTTATTTATTTGACAGAGAAATAGCACAAGTAGGTAGAGAGGAAGGCAGAGAGAGAGAGGGAGAAGCAGGCTCTCTGCTGAGCAGGGAGCCCGATGCGGAACTCGATCCCAGGACCCTGGGATCGTGACCTGAGCCGAAGGTAGCTGCTTAACCAACTGAGCCACCCAGGTGCCCCATATAAATGCACATATTTTAATCAGAACTGTCCCAGCATTGATGAATTTTCATTTAGACTTAATTTCCTGTTCAATTTTCTCTACAGTGAGATTTACCCATTTCTGATTTTTCCATTTTTAATTTTACTAAAATAATTTTTGTGTGAATCAGTTCTTTCCTGGACAAATTTTATAAGGAGTGCTTAATTCATCATTCAAATTTGATCCATACCAAATGTTACTAATTTTTCACATCTGCCACTGTAGTTTTATGGGGGCTCATTATTTCTATCAAGTACAATTTGATTCAGGGGACTTTTTGAAGTTTTCAATGTTATATACAACATATGATTCTCTAACTTTTTTTTTTTTGGTCTAAGACAATTTTACTGGGTAGAATAACCATTTTCAGTTTTATATTGTACTGATTATTTCTTTTTTTTTTTTTTTAAAGATTTTATTTTATTTATTGGACAGAGACAGCGAGAGCAGGAACACAAGCAGGGGGAGTGGGAGAGGGAGAAGCAGGCTTCCCGCTGAGCAGGGAGCCTGATGTGGGACTCGATCCCAGGACCCTGGGATCATGACCTGGGCCGAAGGCAGACGCTTAACGACTGAGCCACCCAGGCGCCCTGTACTGATTATTTCTAACAGCAATAATCAATATGAACTGGATAATACTGATAGAATTCTTTCTTTTTTTAAAAAATTTTATTTTTAAGTTATCTCTAACTCCAAGATGGGGCTCAAACCCACATCCCCGAGATTAAGAGTCATATGCTCTACTGACTGAGCCAACCCGGAGCCCCCTATTGAATTATTTCAATATCCGACAGGCTTTTATATGTGGGAGAATACCCATCACTATTTCATGCTCAATCTATTCAAGTCTTATAGCTAATAAAACTTGAAATCAATCTTTGGAGTATTTAAACATTGTTTACAAACTTAATTAGATAACCTTAAAATTTTAAACTGCAATTAAATAAGTTTTGGTATGGCTGATTCTTATGAGTACTCCAAATATTTTTTTAAAAGATTTATTTATTTATTTGAGAGAGAGAGTGAACACTGTGTGGGGGAGGAGCAGAGGGAGAGGGAGAAGCAGACTCCCTGCTGAGCAGGGAGCCCGATGTGGGAATCGATCTCAGGAATCTGGAATCATAACCTGAACCAAAGGCAGACACTTAACCAACTGAGCCACCCAGGTGCCCCCTGCAAATATGTTAAAAACAGACCAAACATACAAAAATGTTTTATTGTGAAGCTAATGTTTAAGCTTCAGGACTCCTTACCTGTTCACCTTCTTCCAGGACCTCTTCTTTTTTTCTAGATACATGCTTACTCTCATACCTTACTCAGCATTTTTCTTCTTACGTAGGGACACACAAATTGTATTTTATTTTTTTAAATTAACTTTTTGTTTTGTTTTGTTTTTTAAGTAATGTCTACACTCAACATGGGGCTCGGACTCAAGACCTGAGCTCAAGAGTTCCACACTCTTCTAACTGAATCAGCCAGGTTCCCTGGGGCGTACAAATTGTATAAGCTTTAGGTGCCACAAAGTCTGGATCCTCCTGCCCCCTGCTTCCTTGGATCACTGCTTTATTTATTTTTTCATCCTCCTAGAGTTTCTGTAAGACTATATTTATTCCTCTCTGGGCTTTCAAAAATCCCGTCAGACTGAAAAGAAAAAGAAATGTCATCTTAGTCCAGTGGAGGTTATTGGATCTGGGTCCTTCATCAATCAGTTCTTGGTCAGGACTCAAGACTTGCTTGTGCAGTCCAAGGGGACTGTCAGCAGGCCATACATGAGCTTCTCTTCATTATGCCTCTAAGACTTTTGAAGTCATACTTCTGCAGAGGTTTGAGTGTTTTGCAACGTGATGTCTTTCCTCAAAATCATGGGCTTTCAGTCTCACTTGGGCACCATCCTATAACTCATTGTCCTCACTGATGGGAATTTTCGCATTTTCGAAATTCATGTATTCCTACTAATACATTACTTTGTTATATTCACAGGGCCACTTGAAGGCTTCACTTCCTAGAAGAAGAATGAATTGAGTTCTGCGGAGTTAGCAGGACTTGGGGATGGTTGGCTAATTGGTTCTTGTTGCCCTCACCTACTTAGTCATTCTGCCCACGGTTCCCTTTGTCCGAACGATTTGACTCCTCACAGGCCTGTGAGTTACTTCTCTTATCCAGGTGGGAACAAGTACACATGTATACTTTATAAATAGACATCTAATTAATAGAAGAAGCAAAGTACCCGTATGGGTTAACTTATTAATATTAAAAAGTTATGGGATGCGAGGCTGGCTCAGTCGGTGGAGCATGCGGCTCTTGATCTCAGGGTTGTGAGTTCAAGCCCCATGGTGGGTGTTGAGCTTACTTAAAAGAGAAAAAAAAAAGTAAAAAGTTAAACATATCCTATATCCTATAATAGTCACCATTCTTGTACGTTTCAACCAGTTTTTGTGCTCTTTTTCTATTTGGAACTCTCCTATTTGGGTTGTCATCATGAACTCATGGCCTTTCACAGATTCAACTTTTCCAGTAGCTTTGACAGCAACAGTAATAAAATAATCATTACATTGTTATGGATGTCACAGTTGTCACATCTTGGCCAGTGAAAGGTTGGTTCCTTTGTCCTGTCAGTGCGGCTAACGTTATTTATAGCCTTCTGGCTTGCTGACAACAGGAGAGTATGTTCCCATGCTATGCAGCTTGTTTTTTTTTTTTTTCTTTCCCCAAGCTATGGACTCAGTGCTCCTCCTCTGGGTGGAGAACGGCACCCATGAACCTTCTGAGAGTTGTCTGTGGGTAGGGGTGGGGCGGGGGGCTCCTGCTTTTGGAGCCCTCTCAGTAATCATTCAGCAATGACAATGGTAATTTTTTGTTAAGATTTTATTTATTCGTTGGAGAGAGAGAAATAGGGAGCACAAGCAGGGGGAGTGGCAGAGGAAGAGGGAGAAGCAGGCTCCCTGCCGAGCAGGGAGCCGGATTCGGGCTCGATCCCAGGAACATGGGATCATGACCTGAGCTGAAGGCAGACGCTTAACTGACTGAGCCACCCAGGTGACCTGACAATACTTATTTTTTAAGGTTAGGAGTTTGCATTTATTTTTCCAATTTAACGTGGAGTGCTACTGTACCTTACATTTGTTACACTGGCAGATCATTTGTGGGTAGTTTGTTTGTTTGTTGTAATCTTGGGGCGAGGGGCATCAGATTGGCAAAGACACAGAATCTGGGTGTGCCTCTGGTTCAAAAGGGCAGGATCAAAAGGTCCTTCTTTATTCACCTAATCTTCACAATAACCAAATGGGGTAAGCATTCTTGGCATCTTCATTTTACAGATGAGGAAACCTAGCCTCCCAGCCTTTTCCATACCACAGGCACATGTACAAAATAATGCTTGTATGGCACCCCGGATTAAATACATAAGGCTGTCAGGGGCCAAAGGTACAGGGTGACCACTAGTCCCAGTTTGCCCAGAACTTCCCCAGTTTTAAAACCAAAAGTACCTTGTCCTGGAACCCCTTCTAGTCCCAGTCAAACCAAGATGGTTAGTCATCCTTGCAGAGGTGTCTGGCCAGGGGTCTCCGGCTGCCCCACGCCCAGCCTGCCTGGCTGATCTATGGATGAATACCTCCTTGCTCTTGTAAACTTTTAGTGGTACACTGGTGTGCCTGCCCATTTCAGGTGAGACTGAGCGATCAGCCTGAGGTCACAGAGCTAGTAAAGAGAGGAACCAGGATTGAACTCAGCCCTGCGTGACTCCCGAGCCTAACTCTTAACCACGATACTTTGTCCTTCTGTGTCTCCTTTATGCCCATCCCCTCAGCCTTGTCAGTACTGCTTCATCCTCAAATACTCAACACTTTGAAACCAACAGAAGTAAAAGGGGCTTCTATTCACTTTTCTCAAAAATATTTGCAACTTTGAAGAGTGCCTCAGGAAGAGGAAGTGTGCCCAAGAAGACAGATGGTAAGAGAGGTACCTACAAAGGGGTCAACAGTGCCTCATCTGGATGTTCTGCTAAGAACCTGACTTTTCCCCTTGGCCTTGGGGAGCCACTGGAGGTTTTGGAGCAGAGGAGTTACATGATCACTTCTAGGTTTTAAGATGATCTCACTGGCAGAGTGAGGGAGCAAGGACCGGCCAGGGGAGGCCAAGACTGGAGGCAGGGTGATCTGTTAGGAGGCTGGGAAAACAATCAAGATAGCAATGCTGTGGGCCTGCGGGAGGGCAGGGAGTGAGAGAGGCAGAGTCAAGGCAGAAGCCATAGGAAAGTAAATTTATTAATTTGTTTTTCATTCAGTCTTAATTACTCTACCATTCATTTATTTAACATATTTATTTAGTGCCTATTAAGTGCCAAGAGCTATGCTAACCTTGAACTGACTCTGGTTTTGAATCTGGGTGATGAGAAACAGATCAGGAATTCAGGGGCAGAAGCAAGCCTCTTCATTGAAGATTTGGCCATGCTGAGTTTGTCAGGTATGGCCAACTTCAGAATTTCTCTCTGGGATCTTTAAGAATTGACCATCACAAAAAACTCGGCTTAGAGCAGACACAAATTATATGGCGTACTTGGAGGCCTCTCATGTTTCATTATGAGATATTCATTCTTTTGGGTCCGTCAGTGATGCTGCAAAGGGAAAACTGAAGGAATTATTCTATGATCTTTTCATGTTCTTGCTCCAAAGCCTTCAGTGATCGCCCATGACCTACAGGAAAAAGTTTGAGATCCTTTAGAATGGCATCCAACTGGACACCATCAGTTATAATTTCACATTAATCTGTATGAATTTTACTAAAGCCTATTTCTCTCAGTGAACTGTAAACTATTATTTTTAAGATTTTTATTTATTTATTCATTTGAGAGAGAGCAGGATGCCTGGGTGGCTCAGTTGGTTAAGCATCTGCCTTTGGCTCAGGTCATGACCCCAGGGTCCTGGAATCGAGTCCCACGTTGGGCTCCCTGCTCAGCGGGGAGCCTGCTTCTTCCTCTGCCCGCAGCTCCCCCTGCTTGTGCGTTCTTTCTTTCTCTCTGACAAATAAATAAATAAAATCTTAAAAAATAAATAAATAAATCCTGGATTTAAATACATTTAAAAAAAGAGAGAGAGCACCAGTGCAGGGGGCGGGTGGGGGTGGTGGAGGGGCAGAGGGAGAGAGACGAGCAGACTCCCTGCTGAGCAGGGAGCCCAACACGGGCAGCCGCTTAACCAACTGAGCCACCCAGGCGCCCCAGACTGTAAACTACTTTTGTACATTGTTGTATCATCAGCACTTGGCACTCAAATGAGTAAACGAAGGAATGTGTTTGCTCTAGAGTAACTGGACTGTCAACATTCATGGGTTCTATCATGACCTCACTCTTTTTTTTTTTAATTTTAAATTTTTAAAGAAATATCATTTTATTACCTTACATAAATACAATAATAGTAATTCTTAATTCTAACAGTGCATCCTTGATTTAATGAATAAAGAAGGTTGATTTTTATTTTTTTATATATTTTATTTAAATTTAATTAACATATAATGTATTATTAGTTTCACATTAGTGTCAATTAATTAACATATACTGTATTATTAGGTCAGTGATTCATCAGTTGCATATTAATACCCAGTGCTCATTACATCACGTGCCCTCCTTAATGTCCATCATCCAGTTACCCCAGCCCCCTGACCCCCTCCCCTCCAGCAACCCTCAGTTTGTTTCCTATAATTAAGAGTCTCTTATGGTTTTTCTCCCTCTCTGATTTCATCTTGTTTTATTTTTTCCTCTCTTCCCTTATGATCCTCTGTTTTGTTTCTTAAATTCCACATATGAATGAGATCATATGATAATTGTCTCTCTGACTGATTTATTTTGCTTAGTATAACACCCTCTAATTCCAACCACGTTGTTGCAAATGGCAAGACTTCATTGCCATTTTGATGACTGAGTAATATTCCATTATATATATATATATATATATACATATATATATATATATGCCACATCTTCTTGATCCATTCATCTGTCAATGGACATCTGGGCTCTTTCCATAGATTGACTACTGTGGACATTGCTGCTATAAACATTGGGGTGCAGGTGCCCCTTCAGATCACTACATTTGTATCTTTGGGGTAAATCCCTAGCAGTACAATTGCTGGGTCATAGGGTAGCTCTATTTTCAACTTTTTGAGGAACCTCCACACTGTTTTCCAGAGTGGCTGCCCCAGCTTGCATTCCCACCAACAGTGTAAGAGGGTTCCCCTTTCTCCACATCCTCACCCATATCTGTCATTTCCTGAGTGGTTAATCTTGACCATTCTGACTGGTGTGAGGTGGTATCTCATTGTGGTTTTGATTTGTATTTCCCTGATGTTGAGTGATGTTGAGCACTTTTTCATGTGTCTGTTATCATGGCCTCACTATTGACCTTCTTGGACTCTGTGGACTTGAACCCCAAGACAACCACAGATACATCCTGGCTTCCCAGAGGCTCTGAGGCCTGGACAAAGGGCATCAGTCACCTGAGGGCTGCCCCCACACCCCCAAGGGCTTTGCTACCAGGCTGTTTGCTTTATAGGCACTGCTGAGATGAGCTTTTACATAGCAGCTTTTCTCTAAGAGCAATGGGGATTTTCTGGAGATCACAGTTGCCCAGAATCAAAAAAAATGCTTTGGCCAATATGAAGAAGTGGAACTGTTTTGTACTTAAGAAGGCAAAATCCTAACCCTTCAGATTTCTCTGCCTCACTTACCTCTTCTAGCAAACCTAGGTCCAGCAGGGGCTGAGTGGGGGCTGAAATCACCCCTGGCTCCACCCTGAGCCCTGGCTGTGTCTGTCTGGGAGGGAGGCATCTTTTTCTTTTTTTTTTTATAATTTTTTATTGTTATGTTAATCACCATACATTACATCATTAGTTTTTGATGTAGTGTTCCATGATTCATTGTTTGTGCATAACACCCAGTGCTCCACGCAGAATGTGCCCTCTTTAATACCCATCATCAGGCTAACCCATCCCCTCACCCCCCCCTCCCCTCTAGAACCCTCAGTTTGTTTTTCAGAGTCCATTGTCTCTAATGGTTCGTCTCCCCCTCCGACTTACTCCCCTTCATTCTTCCCCTATCTTCTTCTTCTTTTTTTTTTCTTAACATATATTGCATTATTTGTTTCAGAAGTACAGATCCGTGATTCATCAGTCTTGTACAATTCACAGTGCTCACCATAGCACATACCCTCCCCAATGTCTATCACCCAGCCACCCCATCCCTCCCACCCGGGAGGCATCTTTTTCTAATTGTCACAAAGGCCTAGAGGGGTGCCCCTTTCTACTCACACAGACACCTTATGGGCTAACCAGGGGTGACAGTGATGAGGGCCTTCTGGGGACATTGACCAAAATGAAGCCTCTATTGGGGCACCTGGGTGGCTCAGTCAGTTAAGCATCTGACTTGGGCTTAGGTCATGATCTCAAGGTCCTGGGATCGAGTCCTGCATGGGGCTCCCTGCTTAGCGGGGAGCCTGCTTATCCCTCTGCCTCTGCCCCTCCCCCTGCTCATGCTTATATGCACATGCTCTCTCTCTCTCAAATAAAATAAGAATCTTTAAAATAAATAAATAAATAAAAATAAAAGAAGCCTCTGCCTCCAGCAAAAAGCTGAGTGGGACTCTAGCAGCCCCTGAGATGGGTTTATAAGGAACTCTCAGGCCCCCTCAGAGCTCTCCGCCTTGTTCCAGTTTCAAGCCTAGTCATTACCAGCTCCCTGCTCAGCCCTGGGGAGCCGCCTACCCCAACCCCTTGCCTGCCTCCGTCCCTACCCGTCCCATGGGTTACCTTCCACGCATGCCTGCATGTGGCCTAGATACTGTTCAGCGGTTCTGAATCAGGCCATAGGCTCAGGTGCAAGAAGTCACACTGCCTTATTTTTGTTAAGTCAACAGCAGTTGGTCTCTGAGCCCTCTTCCTTCTGCCCTGGCAGAAAGTTCGCTCTTGGTGGTTATGATGATGCCCTCTTCCTCCTTGGGGTGACCCGGGGCCCTGGACACAGGCTGGACTTTAGTTGTTTGTGGCCCCTCTTAAAAAATTCAACCCGTAAATTTGAAGTACTGATTGACTTCATTAAACGGCTCATGAATCTGGCAGCATTCCATTGACCAGGGAGCTCGGAGGAGGTGTACAAAATGGAAGGTTTTTATAGGAAGGAGGTTATGGCAAGGAAGTTATTAGCCAAAGAAAAGAAAGGATTATTTCAGGCAAGGTCATTTTCCCTTAGCAGGAAGAGCAGGAGGTCTGATCACGCAGATTACCTCATCTTCCTTTGTTGGGAGGGATAGAGAAGGCCCATGTGACAGATGACCTCATTGGCGCTAACCAGAAAAATCCTGACTGACCGCTTAAGACTACGTTTCTGGGGGGCGCGTGGGTGGCTCAGATGGTTAAGCGTCTGCCTTCAGCTCAGGTCATGATCCCAGGGTCCTGGGATCAAGCCCCACATCAGGCTTCCTGCTGAGCAGGGAGCCTGCTTCTCCCTCTCCCTCTGCCTGCCACTCCCCCTGCTTGTACTCTCTCCCTCTGTGTCAAAAAAAAAAAAAAAGACTACGTTTCTGGGGGAGGTTAAAACGCAGTTAGGTTGGGTATTGAGACCCAGTTTGATGACTTGGCTCCGTTCTGGGCCTGTGGAGTTTGTTGTTGTTTTTTAAAAAGATTTAATTTATCTATTTGGAAAAGTATGAGCAGGAGGAGGGGCAGGGGGAGAGGGAGAGAGAGAGAATCCTCAAGCAGATTCTGCGCTGAGCCCGTTGCAGTGCTCGATCCCATGACCCTGAGATCATGACCTGAGCCGAAGTCAAGAGTCAGATGCTGAACCGACTGAGCCACCCAGATGCCCCTGTGGTTTTCTTTCTGAAAGCCCGCTGGCTGAACTTGTACGGTTCCAAGGAGCCTGAGGTTCTGCTGCATCTCTGGCCCCTGGGCTTTGCCAGGCCGGGAGCCTTGCTGATTTGAGTGTGTAATATCCTTCTCTTCTGCTGAACGTAAGCTCTATGGGAGCTGAGGCTTTGTTTTGTTCACCACTGTGTCCCAAGGGCCCAGAAGCTAATAGACACCCAATATTGATTGGACCCAAGTAAATGTCCAAGGACCTCCTGTCTGAAGATCTGCTCCTTGCTGGAAACAGCCTGGACACGTTTGGCACCCAGCAGCCTGTGTCTGCTGTCCTGGCTGGGCCGGTCTCCCCTCTCTGAGAGGTGCTTCTCCTCCCCACACCACTCTCCAGTGTAGGAGGGCAGGGGACAAAAGCCTGGAGGTGGCTGTCTTCAAGAAGCTGTGGCCTTCCCCCTGGCCACATGCTCCCCCAAGGAAAGGGATCTTTGCTACCTGCGTGGAGCAGGGTTTAAAAAAAAATACAGCAAGGGGGGTGCCTGGGTGGCTCAGTCGTTAAGCGTCTGCCTTCGGCTCAGGCCATGATCCCACGGTCCTGGGATTGAGCCCCGCATCCGGCTCCCTGCTCAGCGGGAAGCCTGTTTCTCCCTCTCCCACTCCCCCTGCTTGTGTTCTTTCTCTCGCTTTGTCTCTCTCTGTCAAATAAAGAAATAAAAATCTTAAAAAAAACAAACAAACAGCAAGAATACAAATTAACACCTCAGCCAAGGCCTCAAGCCACCATCTGTTTCATTCTTCCTACTACTACTTACTAATTCCCCAGTGTAGACCCTCACTGCTTTTCACCAGCACTTCTCTGCTTCAGCCTCCTTGCTGGTCTCCCCCCAAATCCACCTTCCACAGAGCCAGTGCAGTCTTCCTAAAAGGTTAATTGGGCTGTGTCTCTCCCCTAGTTAAGACTCTATCGTGGCTCCCCACAACTCTCAGCTTGGCAACCGAGCATGGCCTGGCTCCCCCTGCTTCCCTGGCTCAGGATCCCAAACTCCCAAATCACCCAACACTGCTCCCTCAAATGTTTCAGCATCTCTGTCTTAGCCGATGTTTCTCCTTCTGCCTGGGACATCTTCCACCCTATTTCCCCCTTCTCCTGGCTACCTGCTGCTTATACATCAAGATCAACCATATGGTTTATATGCCTTGGGATGCGGTGTCACAGGAGTGACACAAGACCACCAGAGAAGTCTCCTTGCCGACAAAGCAAACCTGAAGGACGTCAAACCTCTAGGTCTAGCCACCAGTTAACAGGAGATACGCGGGACAGATGAATGCGTGAAATGACCACCACCAAGAGGCAACCAGCCAAATTCTCCTGAATGTGGGAAATGTAGTAGGATAAACAACCAGGTTCCTTTGACAAGAACAAGGGGAAAGTGGGGAGTGAGGGGGGATACAGAGTAAGAGAAACTTAACAGATACATCAACCAATTGGAATGTGTGGACCTGAAGTAGGAAAGCTGCAGGGACTCTGCTATTTGGGCCCCATTTACTCATGTTCCATAAATTGCCTCTGAATAAGCCAAAGAAGCTATGTTCTCACTTCAAAGGGGAAGCAGGAAAGTTAATCATTCTCTGAGTTTCGTCCTAGGTCCCAAACACCTAATTACACTTAAGAAGAGCCAGATCCCAAACCTGTTCCAGAACAATAGCTTCAAACAAACCTCAGCTGACGCTGGCCTCAATACCCCCTACCTTCGGCAATTTCAGGAATCACACTATTTTTGTTCACCTGATATTTGCCTGTGATTGACCCTTCCCTGGATTCCTGGAGGAACATGTACTCTAGACCCTTTTCTAATAAAAACCCCTAGCCCCAAGCCGCGATGAGACTCAGTCTCCATTGCTTTCCGAGTCTCCCAGACACCTCTGTCTGCTATTCTCTGTCACTTCACGATTCAATGAACTGTTTTTACTTTCTCTGGCTTGCATTTGATTTCTATCCTGTATGAAGCCAAGGACCCTTTTGGCTGGTCTGGTGGGGAACCCTCCCCTGGGTTCTCAGACTCAGCCAGCCTGCATCAGACCTGGTTTGGATCCTGATTTGAATGAACCAATTGTAAAAAAAATATCATGAGACAATCAGGACTTTCAACTTTGACCGAGTATCTATCTAGTGATAGTGAGGAGTTTCTATTTTATCATTTTGTTAGGGAAAAAAAAAAAAGGAGTCCTTATCTTCTAGAGTATTTGTGGGCAAAACCATATGATCTTTGGAATTTGCCTTAGAATAATCCAGTACAGTTGGGGTGGGGGTACAAAGGAGGTAGATTAGCCATAAGTTCCCAGTCACTGTAACTGGAGGGTGTGGGTGCTGAGGGTTCATGATCTATTCTACTTCTGTTTCTGTTTGGCAATTTCAATAATAAAAGAGGAGATTGGGTCCATTGCCTCCCTTTCCTCAAGTGTTAGATTCCTCCTCTGGGCTTGTCAAGCCACGTCACCCGCTAAACTGCAGTCCCTTGGTTTCCCCGGCTCCTCTTGAAGGCAGGGGCTGCCCCAGGCCCCCTCCGTCTCCTGGGGACGTGGCTCCTGGCATAGAGGCATGTGTGACCTAGTCTTGGTTGGCCTCTGGAGCTCCAGCTAGCAGTAAGTCCCTTTGACGGCCAAGGCCACAGTCATTTCAGCCGGGCCTGTTTGTTCTGCGGGGGTGGGGCAACGTAAAAGCTCGAGGAAAGTAGATGATATTTGCCACTCAGTGACTGGGGCCGGGCGAGGTTCTCAGACAATCCAGCTGCTGGCTGGACAGATGTGCTCTGAGGAACAGGCAGGGCGAGTGCTGCTTTCCACAGAGTTCAAAGTCCAGGCCGATGTGTCTCCTTGGGCCAGCCCAGCTCACACCCAGACAGGCCAAGGGAGAGAAGCTGGAGGAGGCAGTGCCTCGGATCACTGGGCACACGGGGCGCCAGGCCAGGAAGTTCTGCTCAAGCCCATGGCCAGGAGCACCCAGATAGAAAACCTGCAGTGTCGGCCATAGCTCCCGGAGAAGCACGTGGCTCCCAGGAAGTGAGCCCCAAAGATGAGGCTCCTCAAGCTGCTCCTTTTCCTGGCCCCCTGGGGAGTCACCCGAGCTGAAGCAGGTAGGCACCCCAGCAATTGCCTTTGTTTTGTACTATGAACTTGGGGATCCGGGAAGCTGCTCCCGCTTGGAGAGAGCTGAAAGTGCTGCTAAAAATAGCAAGGCAGGAAGTTAGGGAAGGGAGGCCCCAGGAGAGAGAGTGAGTGAGTGAGGGGTGGGGGTGCTCTTTGAGCCTGAAGATCTTAAGTGGAGGCCAGAGCTGGCCAGGGGAGGGACACTGACTTTGCGAAGATGTGTGGGTACGTGTGAAGAGCCAGCCATCTGGTAGAGGAAGAAGGCGGCCGGCAGATTCACGACTTCATTCAGCCAACATTGGCTAAGGGCCTTCTGCATATCACGCACTATCCTAGGAACCGGGAATGTGGCAGAAAAGAAAGGAAACAAAGCCCCAGTCCTAGGGAAGCATTCCTTCAACTAGGGAGAAGCAGACCAAACGACACTTGCACAAGTAAATGCATGATAGTCCAGGAGTTATAAGTGTTGTGGAGAACAATAAAGCAGAAGAAAGGGGTGGGAGTGGGGATGGGGGGACTTGCAGTGTGGCCCGGGAGTGACATTTGAGTAGAGACCTGAGGCAGTGAGGGAGGGAGCTGTATAGACATCCAGGAGAACATTCCAGCAAGAGAGCATGGAAAGCACACAGGCCCTGCGCCTGACACTCAGGGGATACATGTGAGGACAAGCCTGGGGCCAGAGTGGCTGGAGCAGAGCAGGCAAGGTGAATGGGAGGGGTGAAGTTGGGGACCATGGGGGTGGGGCTGGGGGGCTGGCGCCAGCTCACATACAAACATGTAGATGGTGTAAGGACTCAGGGTGGAATGGGACATCGTCGGAGGGCTTTAGGCAGAGCCTTAGGGTGATCTGACTCGTGTTAGGTTTTAAAAAGGGCCCCTGGGCTGTGCGTTGAGAAGAGACCATGGTGGATAAAGGTAGGTTGACCGACTTGTCTCAGTGTGCCTGAGACTTGCCTAATCTGAGCACCTGAAGTTCAGTGACCTGGGCGCACTGGGGTGGTTGGTCACCATGATAAAGGAGAAACAGTCAAACCCGTGGGCAGGCTCTTGTCATCCTCCAGTGAGAGGAGATGGAGGCTCGCCAGGATGGTAGGAGCGGGGCTGGCTGGAGACGGTCTGATTCTGGACAAGACTTGCTGGCAGATGTGGGGGTGACAGGGTGACTCCAGGGTCACTCCAGGGTCTTTGCCTTCAGCTGGGAGGACGGAGTTGTCATTGGCTGAGGTGCAGGGGGAGGGGACGGTGGTTTGAATAGGGATGCGTCCAGTTGGAGATGCCTATTAGATTTCCATGCAGTGGAAGAGGAGTCAGTGGGCAGGCTGGACCTCTGGTTCTCCTGAGGATCCGAGGTTGCCCTTTGCTGGAGTCCTGGGATGGGACCTGACAGGGGACCCAACACCCTTTCTGTAGCTGCTGGAATGAGGCTGAAAAAGGGAGGGACAGGCTCAGGTCTCTGCTCGTTGCTTGTTCTGTGGGGCTCAGTGCTCCCAGGCTGGAGCCCAAAGGGTTGGTGGTCTCAAGGTGCTCCCCTGGACACTACCCAGGAGCAGCTGGGAGCCCATGGCACAGCCGGGCGTCTTGAGGCCGGCAAGGAGGAACCTGGGGGCAGGAGACCAGAGCTAAATGCCCAAGAGGGACTGGGCTCCAAATGCTGTGACCCAAATGTGGAAATATTGCTGGGACGAGCCCTGAGAGTGTGTCGTTCCCTCTGAGGGTGACCTCCCTGGCAGAAGGCTGAGTGGAAGTCCTCCTTCTACCTGGGAGGCAGACCCTAGACCCCTTTGGAAATAATCCCTTTGTCAAGTAGGGATTATTGAGTTTGCTGAGCAGTAAAACACCTTACCCAAGGTTACACATGTAGTAAGTGTCTGAGTTGGGACATGAACCCAGGCTGTACAACTTCACCCTGCTTATAAAATAATGCTGTCAAAACAAACAAAGGGACACTGAAGGAAAGAGCCAAGAAGAGCGAACCTTTATTTTTTGGGACTTACGATAGGCCAGGCTGGGGCTAGTTGCTTGACATCTGCTGTCCTTTCAAAACCCACTTGAAAAATGAAAGAAGAAAAACCTCATTTGGTTTTTATAGTCCCTGTAAAGCGGGTACTATTCCTATAATACCCATTTTGCAGATGAGGCAAGTGAAACTCAGAGGAAGCACACTTGCCCAAGGCCGCACAGCAAGGAAGTGGCACGACCAAGTCTGTTCTCAGCTGCCTTACCCAGTATGCCCTTCGAAGGGTCCTCTTGGGATGGTGGGTTTTATAGGTACTATTTTTAATCTTTTCTCCAAACTTTCTGGAATGTATATATCTATACTTTAAAAAGAAATTAAATTTTATTTATTTTCTTTTTTTAAATTTAAATTCAATTAATTTACATATTGTGTATTATTAGTTTCAGAGGTAGAGGTCAGTGATTCATCAGGTGCATGTAACACCAGGTGCTCATGACATCATGTGCCCTCCTTCGTGCCCATCCCCCAGTGCCCCCATACCCCCACCCTCCTCCCCTCCAACCACCCTCAGTTGGTTTCCTATGATTAAGAGTCTGTTATGGTTTGTCTCCCTCTCTGATTTCATCTTGATAAAAACAAAATTAAATTTTAAAAGAATTCCACAGCCCTTGTAGGTTTTTTCAGACTCCGAGTCTTCCCTGAAATGCAGGAGAAGGTTGAGTCACCCGATCAGAGAGCAGTCATACCTGCTTTGCCCTGAACTGTGGCGTGTCTACTTCCACGGTCCTTAGCCAAGAGGCTGGGTGGGGTAGCAGCCTGCTGGCTCCCTCCCCTCCCACATATGCCCCATGCAGCACCAGCTTGTCCTTCAGCTTCTAACTCAGAGAAACGGACAATCCCTGTCCCCGGGGGTTAGCACGGTAGGCAAACATTCCCCTCAAGAATAAGCCTGTGGGGCTGTCGTGAAGAGAGGGCAGTCTACGTCCTTAACACAGGGGGTCAGTAGATGTTGGCTTGAACCAGGGAACCCTCTGTGTTTAGGAGGGCCTCAGCTTATAGAGGAGGTTATTCCTTAGGGTCGAAAGCAAAGGACTAAAATAGCGACCAAGGGGCGCTGGGGTGGCTCAGTTGGTTAAGCGACTGCCTTCGGCTCGGGTCATGATCCTGGAGTCCCGGGATCGAGTCCCGCATCGGGCTCCCTGCTCGGCAGGGAGTCTGCTTCTCCCTCCTACCCTCCCCCCTCTCATGTGCTCTCTCTCTCTCTCTCTCATTCTCTCTCTCAAATAAACAAAATCTTTAAAAATAATAAAATAAAATAAAATAAAATAAAATAAAATAAAATAGCGACCAAGATCGTCCTGTGGTGTGGGTTACACACAATCATAGAGAAAAGTCAGGAACCACTGAGCGTTAGAACTGGCAGGGCCTTCAGATAACTTTGTGCAGTACTCTCATTTTAGGGTTAGGAAACAGAGGCTCTAGAAGAGAAGAAAAAGCGAGGCCCGAGGGGCAGAGGGGCCCAGGGAATAAGCACTCAGGGTGGCTTGTCGGCCACGCGGCCGGATGCTGCAGGTGAGGTCGCTCCTCTCGTCCACACATCCACCCCTTTGCCACGGGCACCAGGATCCCCATTTTACAGATGAGGAAACTGAGACTCAGCTGGGGAAATCTCTCATTCAAGTTGCCATTGCCAGTGTGGAGGAGCCCAGATTCAAAACCAGATTTCCCTTAGTCCACGTTCCATGCATGCCCTTTCCAAAACAACCTGCTGCCTTCAGCCAGAAAACCTGGGTCCTACCTTTTAACATCTATGTGACCTTGAGCCTCTATGTCACTCTCTATAAAACAAGATAGGGATAAAGCAGAGGAGAGTTTAAACATGATAGTTAAGCAAGATCACACACATATGTTGTAATGTGCTGTAAAAGTTTAAAGGACCTTTTTTTTTTTTTTTTTTAATATCCAAGGTCGGGGCGCCTGGATGGCTCAGTCGGTTAAGCGTCTGCCTTCGGCTCAGGTCATGATCCCAGGGTCCTGGGATCGAGCCCCACGTTGGGCTCAGCGGGGAGCCTGCTTCTCCCTCTCCTCCCTGCTCTTGCTCTCTGTCACTATCTCTGTCTTTCTCTCTCAAATAAATAAATAAATAAATCTTTTTTAAAAAATAAACTTTAAAAGTAAGTAAATAAATATCCAAGGTCACACTGCTAGCTAGCGACAGAGTAAAGTGCATCGTGATCTTTTCTGTTCTGACACGATGTGAATCATAGGTCTGCCACTGACTAGCTCACTTTCCTCATCTGTAAAATGGTACAATACTAGAATATATGTCATAATTTTGTCATGAGTAGAGTGCATGGGTAGAGTGCTTGGCACAGCATCTGGCATTCAGTAGGTGCTAAATAAATGGCAGGTGTCTTGCTGCCTGCCTTTTCTTGTTTCCAACTATAAGTAGGCTCAGTTTAAGACCTTCTTAGGTTCTAGGAATTATTTTTGCAAGTCTCCCTCCTCCCATCAGGAATCATAAAGGATCTCATATTATATGATTTTAATAAAGTTTTAAATGCATCATTGATTTTGATGGTATTGTTTTTTCCCTGAACTTCGGAGCCAGTGCATTTTTTCCAGCCCCCAAACATGTCCATGGGTCTTACAAAGATACAAGGCTCTGGGCCTTATATTTGTTGTCCCCTAGTGGACAAGGGGGTCTGGTGACCCGTTTGGTGATGGAGGAGGAAGACCAGGAGTGTTTTACCTGCCCAGGGATAGGGAGCAGAACTGAGCTCTCAAAATTTAAACTGGAGGGTGGACTGTGCCCACCAAACCTCCAGGAGGGGAGAGGATCTGTCTTCCCATTGTTCTCAAATCCTGGCTCCCGGATCTGCACTTTATCTGCAGAGGACAACAGCTGAGGGGACGCTGGGGTGACAGGGGAAGGTTGCAGCCACTCCCCCCTCATCCCTTCTCCCTCCATGGGGAAAGGCGGACTTGCAGGACCCCAGGGATCAGATTCAGCCTACCTGCTGCTTTGCAATGCTGAGTGCCTTGGCATTATCTCCTGTTATCTCAATTAACCCTCACATCGACCCTAAGATGTAGGGGGCGCTGTTGTCCCCCTTTTACATCTGAGTAAACTGAGGCACAGAATTGCTCACGTTCCCACAGCTAGTGGGCCGTGGAGCTGGAATTTCAACCCAGGTCTGTGCTCTCAACTACTCACTGTAATTGATACCAAATTTATTCATATTCTCAATAATAGTGAATGATAATGACAGCTAAGATTGGTACACCTTTTCTTAAAACTGAAGGAACACATGAATACTTTCTTACTGTAAAAGATTCAAGCAGCGTGAATATATAGAGACTCTTAATTTTTTTTTTAAGATTTTATTTATTTATTTGACAGAGAGAGACACAGCGAGAGAGGGAACACAAGCAGGGGGAGTGGGAGAGGGAGAAGCAGGCCTCCCGCGGAGCAGGGAGCCCGATGCGGGGCTGATCCCAGGACCCCACGATCATGACCCGAGCCGAAGGCAGACGCTTAACGACTGAGCCACCCAGGAGCCCCAACACTCTTAATTTTAATGAGACCTCTGTGCACAGGAAGATCTGAGGAAGTCTGGTCTGAGAGTAAAGTGTTGAACTGCCCCATTCCCCACACCTTCCCGGGGTCTCCTGCCAGGGCAGCTGCCAGGGCCAGTGGTGTACTGGGATTCTTCTCTACAGCCCTTTCCCTTCACTGTCTTATTTGCTGCTCTCAGACAGCCGGCCAGATGTCAAACACCCATAGGCTCTGCAAGGCTAACGGGCTTGCCAGAATCCTCAGTCAACACATGAGAGAGCCTGGACTAGAAGCCAGATAACCCACCACCCTCTCAGTATACTCACCCCCTCCTCCATGACATTTTAGAGCTTAATTCCTCACAGTCTGTGACTAATTCCATAGAAGCCTGTGGCTTCCACTGTTTTATGGGCAACATAAGTGTTTTATAAAAGCCATCTTCTGGAGGCTCTGAGGCAACATTGTGTCTCAGCTTTGGAGCCTGGGAGGGCTGGGTTTGAACCTCAGTTTCCGTATCTGTGAAATGGGCATAAGAATCCCACCTCACAGAATGGCTGCAAGGATGGAATGAGATGAGAGTATATAGGGCACCTCGCTAACATTCTTTAGATTTTATTTATTTATTTGAGAGAGATTTATTTATTTATTTATTTATTTATTTATTTTGAGAGAGAGAGCACGAGAGGGAAGAGGGTCGGAGGGAGAAGCGGACTCCCTGCCGAGCAGGGAGCCCGATGCGGGACTCGATCCCGGGACTCCAGGATCATGACCTGAGCCGAAGGCAGTCGCTTAACCAACTGAGCCACCCAGGCGCCCACCTCGCTAACATTCTTTGAGGGCTTACTAGTCCCACCATCCTCCCCACAGCCTTGCTTATTCATTGAATATATATTTGGGCATCTTCCACATCCCAGGCACTGTTCTAGGTGGTGAGGACGCAGAGATGAAGAAGATAGGCTGCACGATCTCGGGGAACTGACATTGTAGACAGGGAAGATGGATGATAAGCAAGTCAACAGGATCATTTCATCACGTGAGAGTGCTCTAAAGAAAATAAAACTGAGGGAGGTGATAGCTAGTGACCAGATTGGGGCGGGGTGGAACTTGAGAAAACGTAGTCAAGGAAGCCTTCTCTGAGGTGGTGACCTTTGGGCTGAGACCTGAATGAGGAGGAGAAAGCAGCCATTTGATCAGTGACCTGGGGAAGATTGGAGAAGGCAGCCGAGGAACCAGGAAAGAGCCCGTGCGAGGCGAATGAGTGGGGTGGGTTGGTCTGTGTGAGGTCTGTGGACTCTACCTCCACAGTGAAGACACCAGAGCCCAAGGAAGTGGAGCTCTCTGCACCATTCCTTCCACTACCCTGGCCTCTCCTGGAGTCAGGCCGCTGGGGCGCGCACACACACACACACACACACACACACACACACACACACAGGTCCCTAGGAATCTGGGGGAGGCTGGAAGGAGTTTCAGTTCTATACTCTGACTAGACCGGAGCTCGTGGGAAGAGAGAAACTGACAGATGACATGTGAGCCCGTCAGCGGACAAGGAGTTTCTGGAGTGAAGCAATGTTCCCGGAGTTCTTAGAAGGCTGACATCAAAGGGACAGAATGGCTCCCTCTTTATGGTTAGTTGAAGAAGAGCCTGCTTGAGGCAGGGGAATGGTCTCTCCGTGGCCTTCAGAGGAAGCCAGGGGACCGCACTCCAGAGAGAAGGGCTAAGGAAGGGCCTCTCAGCCTATCTGACCTGGCCAGCCTGGCCTCAGGCTTGGAAGCAGGTGCCACCCCCTTCCAGTCTCCGGGCAGGGGCTGGGGAGAGCCCACCTACTCTGCCCACGTACTGGTTGAAATGGGGCAATTCGTTTCTTTGGCTTGGGATTTTGTCTCTGTAGGAGTAATTTCACATATATTGATCACAGTTTGTATGACAAGTTTGAATTTCCCCAATTATAAACAAAGGCTCTCAGTTTGGGTAAAAGAGAAACATGCAGGTATAGACTGTCTACAGAAAGACATATCAAAAATAAAAAGGCAACAGTTCGGGGCACCTGGCTGGCTCAGTCTGTAGAACATCTGACTCTTGATCACAGGGTCATGAGTTCAAACCCTACATTAGGCATGGAGTTCACTTAAAAAAAAGAAAAAAGGGCACTGGTTTTACCCCCTTAGCAATCACACCTTCCTGGGAGAAAATAGAGAGCCACAGGACCTTAACCATTTACCGTGTGATCTCAGGCATGTTGACCTCTTAGCCTTAGTTTCCTTATCTGCAAAATGGGGATAATGATCAATACAGCCGACCCTTGAATGACACAGGTGTGAACTACGAAGGCCCACTGGTACACAGATTTTTTGATACGGTACAGTAATGTATTTTCTCTTCCTTATGATTTTTCTTTTTTTAAAGATTTTCTTTATTTATTGGGGGGGAGATATCACAAGCAGGGGGGAGGGTGGTAGAGGGAGAAGCAGACGCCCCACTGAGCAGGGAGCCCGACTTGGGACTCCATCCCAGAACGCTGGGATCATGACCTGAGCCGAAGGCAGACGCTTAACCGGTTCAGCCACCCAGGCGCCCCCTTATGATTTTTCTTTATCTTTTTTTTTAAAGATTTTATTTATTTATTTGACAGAGAGAGAGACAGCGAGAGAGGGAACACAAGCGGGGGAGTGGGAGGAGGCTTCCCGCGGAGCAGAGAGTCTGATGCATCATGACCTGAGCCGAAGGCAGATGCTTAATGACTGAGCCACCCAGGTGCCCCACCCCCATGATTTTTCTTAAATAACGTTTTTTCTCTAGCTTACTTTATTGTACAAACACAGCAAATACATATAACATACAACATATGTGTTAATCAACTGTTTATGTTATCAGTAAAGGATTCTGGTCAACAGTAGGCCATTAGTAGTTAAGTTTTGGGGGAGTCGTAAGTTATGCACAGATTTTTGACTGTGGGTGTCGGTGCCCCGAACCTGCATTGTCCGAGGGTCAACTGCACCTCCAGGGCTGTGGTGACCGTGTAATGACCTTGGGAGGGATCATGACTTACTTAATCAGTCATTTGCACCCTAGTGTAAACAAGCTTCTGATCCTTTCCTGGGACCAGACTTAGATAAGGAGAGGTGAGGAGAAGTCTTGGAGAGAGGCTCCGGGGCTGGACTTTACCTTCGGACCCCTCCTAGAGCCACAAGGAATGTCCTGTGGCTTGGGTGGTGCCGTGGCTATCCACCCTGAAAGCAGCCCTGGGAAGCCGGGGGCTTCCAGGCCCCGGGCCGGGTTTCCTGGGCTGGGAGCAGGGCTGGGGGGGATTGACTGTTGGCACGGAGTGACACAGGAAATGGAGGAGGAAGTGATGGAGGGTGAGGAAATCCCAGGCCTCACCCTTGTCTTAGCCAAAAACATGGAATTTAGGGCAGAGGCCAAATCTGTTCAATAAACATCGTTGAAACTACTTATCCGCGGCCCTGTGCTGGGTACGGATGACAAATCCACCCCATGTGGCCTGTTTCTTTGTTGGGATTCCTTTCTCTCAATCACACCAAGAGACTTTTTTTTTTTTAAAGATTTTATTTTTAAGTAATCTTTACACCCAACATGGGACTTGAACTCACAACCCTGAGATCAAGAGTCACATGCTCCTCAGACTGAGCCAGCCAGGTGCCCCTCATGCCAAAAGAGATTTTTGACATTTCGGCCAGCCTTGGTTGGAAGCTGAGACCAGGTTTCAGTGGACCGATTCGGCAAACAGGACAGCTCCCAGCTGCATCCAGAATCACCAACCACTACACACATGCGAGTTTCAGCCCAATCTGTAGTTGGGTCCCTCCTTTTCTTGAACTCCATCTTCACACATACTACACAGGTTTTTGTTGGTATTAATGTACAAGATCTTACAGTGCAATTCGTGTTGTAAGGCTTCTCCCAGGTCAGATTTTTTTATGTATTTCCCTGGAGCCTGAGAAGATCTGGCTCTAGTTCTGGGCTCAGCGAGGTAAAGCAACTCACCCAAGGTCACACAGCTTATAGGTGGCTCCAGAGCCTGAGTGCTTCACCATGGCACTCCTCAAACTTTGCTTTCAAACAAGCACTCTGCTTAGAACTCCCAAAGGATTCTTTGAGGGTCATGAGGCCCACCCCCTCCCCCGCCCCTGCTGCTGGGTCCCCTGAGGTGGAGAAATGGAGAGGGTCAAGGGTCACAGGTCAGGGACAGAGCCAAGCTTTTTCTCTGCTCCTCTCAGTGCCTCCCTGGGCAAAGTCAGACCTGTGGCTCTTTCTCTCTGAGCCCTGGCTTCTGAGGAAGCTGTTTTACATTTGCAGCCTGCTCTCTCCCAGCCGGGACTCCCCCCGGGCTTCCTCCCCATCCAGGCTCAGGGAGGTACCAGCATCAAAGAGGGTCTCCTTTCCCCTGCAGGGAAGTTCTGGCACATCTCTGACCTGCACCTTGACCCTGACTACAAGGTCTCCGAAGACCCACTCCAGGTGTGCCCATCAGCTGGCTCCCAGCCGGTGCCCAGCGCAGGTCCCTGGGGCGACTACCTCTGCGACTCTCCCTGGGTCCTCATCAATTCCTCCATCTACGCCATGAAGGTGATCGAGCCGGAGCCAGACTTCATCCTCTGGACGGGGTGAGAGCAGTCACAAAAGCCACCCTTCACCGGGCCGCTGCTGGGTGCCACCTGCAGACCTGGCACCCTCCCCACGCTAGCTCCCTTAGTCCTCATACCGGCCTTGATTCAGAGAGGATGGGTCCGAAGCTTGAGGGACACAGCCTGCCCAAGAAACTGTGGGCCTGGCTGATCCCACGGTCCGTGCCCTTGACTGTGTCTCCTAGCCTTAGCAGAACGAAGCTCTCTCTGAGGGTGGGGACACAGTCATGGCACATCTGGGTATGTGGAGAAGTCCTGGATTTTATTATTTTTTTAAAGATTTATTTATATATTTATTTGAGAGAGAGAGAGGGAGGGAGAGCAGGAGGAGGGGCAGAGGCAGAGGGAGAACCCCCAGCAGACTCCCCGCTGAGTGCAGAGCCTGACAAGGGGCTGGATCCCATGACCCTGAGATCATGACCTGAACTGAAGTCAAGAGTCAGAGGCTTAACAGACTGTGCCACCCAGATGCCCCGAGAACTCCCAGGTTTTAAGTCAGGGGGATGAACACTGGGGCCACCCCCACCGGGGTTTAGTGATCCACATGCGGGGAGGGATGAAGCTAGGGGGGCTGAAAGTGGTCCTGGCTGCCCTGGCCCCGGGGGTTCTCATTGGTCACAGCACCACTCTGCCTGAGGATAGCTTGTGGGGTGGGTGATTTCTACTCAGCCAGACTCCGTTTCTGCTTCTCATCCAAGGACACTGCTGCGAGTCCTCCAGCTTGCCTCAGAACTGGCTGTCCTTGCCCTTCATGGTCCACCCTTCACTCACTGGCTCCTTTCTCCCTCCCTTGTCGGGGCAGCCTGTCTTCTGCTCAGCCCTGGGTAGACGCTGGGGAACCGAGCTGATACAAACCCAGACCGGCCTTCAAGGAGCTCCCCGTCTTGTGGGCGACACAGACAAGCCCACTGACCACTGTATCCCAGCCGGGAGAGAGGGTCACTGGGGGATGTAGGAGCTTTCCAGGGCACCTGACTCCATCTCACAGGAAGTGGTAATCGGGGGGGGGGGGCTGGTGAGGAAGGCTGGCTGGTGTGCTGACTTCCTGCTCCCTCTTCCAGCCTCAATGGACACTTGTACAGGGCAGGATCAGGCCCGTGATGCCCCCAGCTGGCCCTCAGTGTGGCGTGAGAGTGACCGGGAATGACCCTCAGATGGACCCTGTGGTTGGCAGGAATCAGAGATGTGACAGTGTCTCACAGCAGCTCAGGAAACCGTCTCAGAAGAGAGTGAGCTTTAGGCTCTGACCCTGAACTCTTGCTCCCAAGGGGGATCGTGCTCGGGGAGCCTCTGGATTTTCTAAGGAGGAACATTCGGAAAGACGGGATCCCTCTGGGAAAGGCGACTGCTTTGGGAAATTCAGGATCCTTTAACAGAAACATGATGTTTCTGGGAAATCTCTGGGACCTTGCAGAGATAGAGGACATTGAATGAGATGACCTCTGGGACCTTTTATAATTCAGTTTCTAAAAAGTTTGACTTTTCAGGGCGAGTTGCAATCCCTTAGGGGTAACCTGTAGAAACTGGAAGCGCTTTCTAAAAGAAAGAATTAGATCCTCCAAACTAGAAAAAAAAGGGGGCGGGCGGGGATTTTGTTTTGAGATCAAGAGTCAGATGTCTGACTGAGCCATCCATGCACCCCTTTTCTCAGTTGGATCCAGCCGAACAAGGGACTCAACGGTCCCAGGGCTGGTCCAGGATCTGCCGTAGAGATGAACTGTAAACGCTGATGCCAGCTCCCAACTCCTTAGGACCCTTGGGGAACGGAGAGGACTCAGAGATGGTTTTTCCACCCCAAACTCCCTGGGGACTTGCAGAGGGGACTCGAACCCCCAAGCTTCCCTCTTTACATAATAATACTAATACAGCCTAGCAGCTACTATTCTGCCTTTTATTTAATTTAATTTTAATTTACTTTTTAAAAGAGAAAGGAGAAGAATTTTATTGGAGCTCAAGTTAGGACAGCTGCCCGGGAAATATGCTCTTTACAAGGAAGAGAGTGGTCCCACTTGTCTACATTTTATATATATAATTTTCCCCGCTTTATTAAAATCTCACAAGACGAACCAGGAGAGATGATGGACTCTGAAAAACAAACTGAGGTTTCTGGAGGGGAGGAGGGTGGGGGGATGGGTTAGCCTGGTGATGGGTATTGAGGAGGGCACATTCTGCATGGAGCACTGGGTGTTATGAACAAACAATGAATCATGGAACAGTATACCAAAACAAATTATGTAATATATGGTGATTAACATAACAATAAAAAATTAAAAAAAAATCTCACAAATACTGTAGGAGTAGGTACCAGTCTTATCCCTACTTTATGGATGAGATAGTGGAGGCTCGGAGAGGTTAAGCAGCCAGCCCGGGAACCCACAGCAGGTGCCCTGCAGGGCCCGGGTTTGAACTCTGTCCTGCGTGACTCCCGCCTCCAGCCTGGCCTTTCCCTCGCAGGGGCTGCCGAGGGCCAGCTCCACGGCCTGTTTCCTCATAGCTGAGCCGTCCCTTCCTTTTCTCGGGGCCCTTCCTGAGCTGCCCCCACGGAACTGGCTCGGTGGTGTTTTGCAGTGATGACACACCTCACGTGCCCAACGAGAGACTGGGAGAAGCAGCGGTGCTGGGAATCGTGGAGCGCCTGACCGGGCTCATCAGAGAGGTCTTTCCAGGTAAGCCCCCTGCCGTCAGGAGTCTCCCCCACCCCCTCCACCCCGCAGCATTGCCTGAAGCCCAGGCGGAGTCTGGCCCGGTGGGGGTGGCTCAGTAACAGCAGCAAGATATGGAGGAACAACCTTCCACCACGGACGACGCTGGCTGCTGGCCAGATCTCACAGCGACCGATCGAGGAACGCGAGCCATCGCTGGCCTGTGTTTCCATGCAGAATCCAGTGGACGGAAACGCCTGACATTTCACTGCTTTCTGCCCGAGCCTGTTTTACAGCGTCTCACAGCTCCTTCTCGGGGCACCTGCAGTTATGTATAGGCATCGTTCCCGGCAGGTGTCACGGGGACTTGCACGTAGCCCTATGTCCTGCTGTGGCCCCAGAGCTGCCATCCACCGCCCTTAAACCATCCTGGCTGCCGGGGCCTCTGAGAGATGCTGATTTCCAGCCCAGGTGCTATTCTCGGTGCTTCCAAGGACTTCAGAGCCCAGGAGAGCAGGCAGAACCTGTGAGTGGTTGTGGCAGTAGTCCCGTGGCACGTGACAGGGAGAATGGGCTCTGCATGCCCCATCTAGCGCCCCCGAAAATGTCTTTAGGCAGGCTGTGCCAAACACAAGGTGCCAGGGACTGAATCAGGCCCTCAGGCTGTCAGCTGGGGACCTGTCAGAGCAGCCCGCTAGCCCCCACCCCCACCTCCTTCGGGTTCTGGAACGGGTGCATCCTCTAAAGGTCTTAGACAAGGATCGGCAGGCCCCGGATATGGACTGATGATAATAAAAATAAATATTAGCGCAGTAGTAACTGTACGTATCTCTGTACTGAGTGCTAAGTGTCAGGCGCTGCTCTAAGAGTCTAATAGGCCGTAGCTCATTCACTGTTGTGACGTTCCTGGAGAGAAGTGCTATTACTCTCTCCATTTTACTGGTGAGAAATGTGAGCCCTGGAGTCAAGCAAACTGGTCAAGGTCATGTGGCAAGGGCGGGGACACAAATCCTGGTTTGAGCACCACTGTGACCCACCACCCCCCGCCACCACTCCGGGAGGGGCCCTCAGCTGCTGTCACCATCCCACATCTGACCTCAAGGCAACCTCCTTTCCCACCTCCTTCCCTCAACGTGAATCATTTTATGCACCGTTGTCTGGATGTGTGGATAAGGCATTGATGGCTCAAAGCTAGCCAGTTCCTAGGGAGGGATTCAAACTCAGATCTGACTCTGAGCACTCTTCTCTGCTCCGCCGGGGCTTCTGGAATAAAAGTGAAATAATGGACAAGAAAATGCTTTAAAGGGCGCCTGGGTGGCTCAGTTGGTTAAGCGTCTGCCTTCGGCTCAGGTCATGATCCCAGGGTCCTGGGATCGAGCCCCGCATCGGGCTCCCTGCTCAGCGGGGAGTCTACTTCTCTCTCTCCCTCTCCCTCTGCTTGCCGCTCTGCCTACTTGTGCTCTTTCTCTCTCTGTCAAATAAATAAACAAAATATTTAAAAAAAGAAAATACTTTACAACTATGAGTTCACATACAAATGTAAATTAGAAGATCCTCTCGTTTATAACACACTTGCACATTTATTGAATTTCCTAATAATCCAAGATGCCATCGACTGTTTAGATGCATTGTTATCTTATGTATTGCTAAGGAAGAAAATGCTGTTAGAGTGTAACGGTGCTGTCTCGTGGCCTCAATGAGAAGTCACAACCCACCTGTAGAGATGTTAAAATAAGAATATATTACAAGAACTGAAAGGAGACATTATCTTATTCGAGAATTATAGCAACACAGGTCAAGCAGAACACTCTCCATTTTATAGATAAACAAGCCGAAGCACGGAGAAGTCAGGCAAATCGCTGGAGAGGAGGAAGGGACCGAAGCTTGAGATTTTGGGTCCCTAACATGCGTCATGTGTTCTTCCTGCCACGTTGCCACCTGCGTCACTGTGAACCCTGGCCCAATTTCTCCAGCAGGGCTTAGCGGTGAATGCAGGTGAACACAGAGCCTGCTCCCAGCTCAGGCTCTGCCAGTTTTCCGGCTGGGCCATGCCCTGGAGACTCCGTTTCCTGTCTGCACAAAATGAGGAAAATCATGGTGCCTGACCAGAAGGTTGTTGTGAGGATTAAGTAATCCACTCACTCATCTAGTCAACAAATATGTACTGAGTATCTACTAGGAGTGAGATACCATTCTAGGAGGAGGGACCTTGGCCGTGGACTTAGATGCCAGGCTGTGCCCGCATGGAGTTTATGCTCGTAAGGGGCTTCTCACAGTGCCCGGCACAAAGAAGCAGCAAAAAAGGGGAAAGATTCCCTCCCTTCTCATCTGTCCTTGGAATTCCAGGGGTTTGTGTTGTTTCTAAATGGATTCTTTTTTTTTTTTTAAAGATTTATTTATTTTAGGGGGGGAGGGGCAGAGGGAGAGGGAGAGAATCTCAAGCAGACTCCCCGCTGAGTGCGACCCCAAGATCATGACTTGAGCGGAACCAAGGGTCAGACTCTTAACCGACTGAGCCACCCAGGCGCCCCTCTAAAAGGATTCTTAATGGCTGCCGGCATTTATATTAAAGAGGTGAGATTTTTTCCGGGCAGTGACAGAGGTGGCTTCTGGGTTGGCAAACAGTTCCCGATGGGATTCCGACCTTCTCCTTCTGTGGAGCTTTCAGCCCTCCCAGATCTTGTGGGCTCTCCAGGGCAAAAAGTTGGTGAAAACATCTTCCCCATGGGGAATTAGACGTGCCCGCCTCCCTCACTGGTTCAAGGTCACTCACTCCCTGGGGAATGCCAAGCTCCTGTAAGGGCAAAACCCTGCCCTGAGCTCAGAGGAGTTTTTGTTTCTCATCAAACATTTATTGAGCAACTACTACTTGTCAGACATAGACATAAAGGAAATGCATCTGATGGGCTCCCTCCCACTGAGGGGTGATTCACAAGCCACTTCCTTCTCTGACCCCCACCCCCACCCTGACCCCCACTTCCACAGCAAGAGGCTCTTCCCTTTTTTTTTTTAAGATTTTATTTATTTATTTGAGAGAGAGAGAATGAGAGAGAGCACGAGAGGGAAGAGGGTCCGAGGGAGAAGCAGACTCCCCGCTGAGCAGGGAGCCTGACGTGGGACTTGATCCCGGGACTCCAGGATCATGACCTGAGCCGAAGGCAGTCGCCTAAACAACCGAGCCACCCAGGCGCCCGAGACTCTTCGCTTTTTTGTGACAATCCTCCCACCTCAGTCAATACCTGTCAACCCTACTTACTGCACTTCGAGGCCCCTGGGACTGGCACTGGGTGCCTGGTTCCGGGGTCTGTGCGTTGGCCCACACGAGGTGTTGATAAACACCTTCTGAATCACGGAATGCGTGAAACTCCTAAGGCTCCCAGGGTGAACCAGACCCCTCCCCCTACTGTAACTGGACCTGGAATGGACAAGAACGTGAAGCACTGTGTTACCAAGGGACTCAGTAGGGACGGGGAGATTATGTAGATCTTCCACCCTTCTTTTTCCTGTCCTCTTATGCTTCCTGCTTCCTTCCCACCAGGAAACTCTCTGCTGGGAATGGGGTTAGGAACTGGGATCAGAGAACTCACTACTCTTCTTTCCCAGGTCTGAGCAATGTGCCGCCAGAATCTACTGTATGTTGTTTTCTGTTTATCTCTGTATTTCGCTCATCTGTGCTATGGCCCTCCCCCATGGGCTCCGATGGCCAGGGGCGGCCTGAAAAGTACCAACTCCACTGAGCACCGTCACATAAACATATTTATATGTTTCTTTTTCATCCCAGATACCAAAGTCTACGCTGCTTTGGGAAATCATGACTTTCACCCCAAAAACCAGTTCCCGGCAGGGAGCAACAACATCTATGATCGGGTAGCAGAACTGTGGAGACCCTGGCTCAGTAATGAATCCATCGCTCTCTTCAAAGAAGGTACTAGCACCATTTGCAAGTATAAGTACTTCCTTGTCTGCCAAGGTCTGATCAAATTTTGTCCCCACCACGACCCCAGGAGATGGTACTGATTTTATCCCCATTTTACAGGTAAGGAGACAGAGGCTTAAAGATGTCGAGCCCCTTGGCCAAGATCAGCCAGCTTAGAGGTGGCCACTTGAGAGCAGAATCCAGGGCTGACTGCACTGCCCATGCTCTCAACAGCTCTCACGAGGATCCTAAGTGACCATTTCCTGAGTATTTAGTGGGTGCCAGGCACTATTCTCAGCACATGCCAAGACCCCCTCATGGAAACAAGGAAGGGGCAGTGACCTCTGGTTCAGGCAGGGTTTCCCACCCTTGGCACTACCGACATCTTGGGCCAGATAATTCATCGTCGGGGCTGCCCAATGCATTGTAAGATGTTCAGTAGCATCCACGGACACTGGATACGAGGAACACCCTCCATTGCCATAACCCAAAATGTCTCCAGACGCTGCCAAACGTTCCCTGGGGGACAAAATCAGCAGCCGAGGACCACTGATCCAGAGACACGGCCAGTCCAAGGTGACCCTGGCTACTCTCTTCCCTGTCCTCAGTCCCAGCGGGTCAAACCCAACCAGAAGCCATTGATTTAGTCCACAGAGATCAGCTTCTGGGACAGAGGGTTGAGTGAACAGGGTTGACAGTGGATCTGGAGGGGCAGACGCATCTTACTGTTCTTCATATTATAGAAAGGGAGAAACTGAAGCACAGAGCGCTGAAGGCTAACTGTTCCCACGCTGCACAGCTAATAAGTGCTGGAGCCAGGACTTGAGCTGAGCCAGCGGGCCTCCGGAGCCTCTGCTCTTCTCACCACGCCCCTCCTACAGGAAAGATGGGAAGGGAGGATGCGAGGGCAGAAGGTGGGAGTGAGATGGAGGGCCACAGAGGTGTGTTCGTCTGACGCAGGGATCCTTCAGATTCTCCCTGGCTGTGACACCTTAGGTGCCTTCTATTCTGAGAAGTTGCCGGGACTGAGTGGGGCTGGGCGAATCGTGGTCCTCAACACCAATCTGTACTACAGCAGCAATGAGCAGACGGCTGGCATGGCAGACCCTGCCCAGCAGTTCCGGTGGCTGGAAGATGTGCTGACCCGGGCATCCCAAGCTAAGGAGATGGTAAGGGCTCCCACCTCCACCTGCTACCCTCTCTGGGGTCACTTCCTGAACAAGTCTCCCACCTCTGCACAAACTCACCCACTCACTCGAGGGGCCCGTAGTGATATTACTGAGGGTCCTTCATCAGCCTGGCGCCTGGAGGGGGCTTTTCCCATCCTCAGGGCAGTCTGGGAAAAAGAGAAGGGTACTCCACGTGGCAGGCTTAGCCCGCGCGAAGGCGCAGAGGTGGGAAACCTGGTAAAATCATCGCTGGGGCCTTAGAGTGCTGGCATCTGCCTGGGGGTGGGCTCTGGGGGGACCCTGGAGCCTGTCTGCTTGCCTCTGGCGAGAGGGGCAGGTGTTGCGAGGTGGAAGTGAGGGGTTGGGAGGGGCACCCCTGAGCCCCTCCTGGGCACCCTTTCCTTGCAGGTGTACATTATTGGCCACGTGCCCCCGGGCTTCTTCGAGAAGACGCGGAACAAAGCGTGGTTCCGGGAGGGCTTCAATGAGGAGTACCTGAAGGTGGTCCGGAAGCACCATCGAGTCATCGCAGGGCAGTTCTTCGGGCACCACCACACCGACAGCTTCCGGATGTTCTACAGTGATGCAGGTACCCGCCGCGGAGGACAGCTGCTGGCCCAGCCCCCTCCTCCTCTTGCCAGCCTCCCTCTCAGTCCCACGGTCTCTCTCCTGAAAGGTACTCCCATCAGTGTCATGTTCCTTACCCCTGGAGTCACCCCATGGAAAACCACCTTACCTGGAGTGGTCAACGGGGCCAACAATCCAGGCATCCGGGTATTTGAATATGACCGAGCCTCACTGAGCCTGCAGGTCAGGAGCGCTGGGTCTGCTGGGGCCCAGGGGGAGGATGGGGAGGGACCTGAATGTATCACCGCCTTCCCTAACTCCTTCCAGCTAAGCCACCCTCTTCTAGAGCTCAGGTTCCCTTGAGCCACTCCAAATCTGCAACCAAGTCAGGTCAATTCTTTGTCCCCAAATCTCCCTTTGCCCTAAATCACAGCCTCCTACCTGGCTTCCCTACTTCTAGCCCTGCCCTGCTGTAGCTCATCTACTACATACTACAGAAGGCACTGATCTTTTTAAAGCACTTGTCTCTCTCCTGCTCAAAAACCTTCAATGGCTCCCCAGTGCCCACAAGATAAACGGGATCTCTTTGGCCTGGTGTTCAAGGCCTCCTGCAGTGTGACCTCATGCCCATTGCCCACCTCATGCCTACACCGACTAGGCCTCAGCCAAAGCCGGCCCCTAACTCATTGAGCAACCCCTCATTTCCTGGGATGGGCTTGTGATTGTTGAAATGGCAAAGAAATAGTATTCCTTAATTTATTCAACAAAATGTACTAAGCATCTACCATGAGCCGGACCCTGTGTTGAGCTCAGGAGTTACGTAAGTGAACAGTGACAAAGTCACTGCTCTCCTGGAGCTGAGGTTCTTACAGGAGACACACAATAAATAATAAGGAACGCTAAGTATGGCATGGAGAGAAGCACTAAGGACAAAGCAGAGTGAGGGGGTAGGTGTGCCCGTTGTTGGGTGTGTGTGCACGCGCACGTGCATGCTGTGAGGTGGGTGGGACGGAAGTGTCACTGATAGGGTGACGTGTGAATTCTGAGGAAACTGAGGGAGGGACCCACTCGGGCATCCGGGGAAGGCGGAGGACAGAGCAAGTCAGCTGCCCTGGGTGGGACTGTGCTTGGCGTGTCAGGCAAGAGCGAGGAGGTCGTGGCCGCAGAGGAAGGCACAAGGGGAGGGTGGGAGGGACGAGGTCAGATCCCGTCAGCCGTGATTAGGACTCTGGATCTGGAGGGTTTGGGGCAGAATTAAATATTCTGACTTACAATATTACAAAGTCACCCCGCCGGCTATGCAGAGAACAGGCTGTAGGGGGCAAGGGCAGAAATGGGGGGTGGGGGAGGGTGAGTTAGGAGGGGACCACGATAACCACCGAGAGGTGATGGTGGCATGGGCCAGGGGGTGGCAGTGGGGCGGCGAGACGCCCCAGATCCTGGATGTCTGCTGAAGGCAGAGAAGGCAGGATTTGCTGGTGGGCTGGATGAGGGTGTGAGAGAAAGAGAGGAGCCAAGCTTTGGCCTCAGCGCCTGGAGGGGTGAAGCTGCCCTTTACTGAACCGGGATCACTGTGGGACGAGCAGGTTTCAGAGGGAAGATCAGAAGTCTGGTTTGGGACCTGTTAACTTGGTGAGGTCTAAGTGGTGTCCCAGTGAAAATGCTGAGGACGAGGCAGCTGGGTATCAGGTTGGAGGCCCAGGAAGAGGAGGGTATAGAGATTTAATCGGGTGATTGAGAGAGGACACTTAAAAGCCAGGGACTGGATGGGATGACCTAGGTCCTTGACTCTAGAGTAAGTGTACACAGAGAAGAGGTCTGAGGTCTTTCGAGAGTGTGGCCTGTTGTCCACATGGGCACTCAGAGGGCCTTGGCAGAGGAATCGCCGGCTGGTTCCCCACCTCCCCCCCACCCCCGAGGTGCCTTCTCAGGAAAGGAGGCAGACAGGCCTGGGTTTGAATCCTGGCTCCACCCCTCATGAGACTTTTTACCTCTTCCTGCCTCTGCTCATCTGTAAAATGGGAGTAACAGTCCCTCACAGGGTTTGGAGAGCACGGAATGAAATAACATAACGTGCCTCGGGGGGAAGCTGCCCTCCATACGTGGCAGCTCCTCTTAGCCCACTGCTGGTGACCTGAGGCAGGCCCACAAATTTAAGTGTAAAGCATCGGACAGATAAGCCTTTCCAGATTCTAGTTCTGAAGATGCATCTGATCCTAGGAGTCTTGGGTGTATCTCAAACCCTCCTCAATCACAATTCCATAATCTCTTTCAGCCAGGCACTCCCTGACACTTCTTTAAGTTGCTTTTTATCCATTAATTCTGTAAATATTTACTGAGCTTCTCTGCGTACCTGGGACAGAAAATGAGTAGGCCACGGGGTTAACAACCTGGATTCCAGCGGCGCCTGGGGGTGGCTCAGTCGTTAAGCGTCTGCCTTCGGCTCAGGTCATGATCCCGGGGTCCTGGGATGGAGCCCCACATCGGGCTCCCTGCTCTGCGGGAAGCCTGCTTCTCCCTCTCCCACTCCCCCTGCTCGTGTTCCTTCTCTCTCTCTCTGTCAAACAAACAAACAAAACCCAACCTGGATTCCAAACCCGCCTCTGCCACAACACCTGTAGGACTCTGGACAAATGAAATAACTAACCTTTTTAGGACTCAGTTTCCTCATCTGTGAAATGGGGTGATAACTGCAGTTACCGCATCAGCATACCAGGCATACCCCGCAAGTAGGAAATGCTCACCAGCAGCAGTCATTGTGAGAGCTATAAGAATTGGGCGGGGGGGGGGGGGCAATGCGAGGTGTAGGATTGGGGGGGTGGAAGCTGCCAGCTCCTCATGGCCTGCCCTCCTCACGCCCTCTCTCCAGGACATGGTGACCTACTTCGTGAACCTGAGCCAGGCGAACGCGCAGGGGACCCCGCTCTGGGAGCCAGAGTACCGGCTCACCGAGGCCTACGGGGTGCCCGACGCAGGCGCCCGCTCCATGCACGCGGCGCTGGGCCGCATCGCCGACGACCCCGGCGCGCTGCAGCGCTACTACGTCTACAACTCGGTCAGCTACGACCGCGAAGCCTGCGGCCCGGCCTGCCGCGCCGAGCACTTCTGCGCGCTGCGCGAGGTGGCCTTCGACGCCTACGCCGCCTGCCTGCGCGCCCCCGGCGCCGCGCCCGCGCCCCAGCTCGCGCTCCTGCTCGCGGCGCTGCTGGGCCTGCGCACACTGCTCGCGCTGCTCGCGCCCTGACCCCGGGCCACGCCGCCACACGTGCCCAGCGGCCGCAGCGGGAACCGGCGTGGAGCAGCCGGATCAGGAATGGAAGCGCCCAAGACCTCCCCCCACCCCAGCGCACGTTTTTCTTTCCAAGTTTCATCCAAAAAAACAATGCGCCTCTTATTCTGTGCGTTTTTCCTTTTCATATGTAAACTGTTTCCGGCAACTCCCGTACTGAGTTACTTAACAGTTATGAACGTCCCCCCTCCCCGCCCCGACCCCCCTGCATTTGGATAATCGGAGTAAAATGAGCCCCGGGAAAATGCGCCTTAGGGATCCCGGGCCCTCGTTCTCCCCGGTCCTCGCCCGCACTCGAGGCACACTCAGTCTGCGAAGTCCCGCAATCGGGGATCAGAACGGGCCTTTTTGTTTTGCCACAACGCGGACGTCAGGGGTCGCAGTTCGACCCCGGGCGCTACTCCCCGGGCCATTTCCGTCGTCTCCGGCCTTCTTTTGCCTCAATTGCAACGCGAAGCAATGAGAAGTCGGCCGGGCTAAGGAAGGGCGGTGCGGCCGGGGCGGGCCGTCTTCTGGCCTGGCGGTCCTCGGGGCTCAGCGGGGCTGCGTGCGCGTAAGGGCCACGGCCGGGGGCGGCCTTCTGGGGCGCAGACGGCCACAGGTGGGGAGCACCGGCGCCCCTAGCCGCGGGGTCCGCGGGGCCTTGCTCCTCCCCGGACAGGGCGGGACGGGGAAGTCCCGCCCAGGAGGCCCGGGCCCTGGGAGGCCCTTAGGGCTGCGCCCGCCTCCTTCCTGCCGCGGCGACCCCGGGCGGGGAGGGCGGGTCCGGAGCCTAGAGGAGAGGGAGGGGGCGAGGCTGGCGGGTCATGCCCTGGTTGCCCCGCGCCGCGCTCCTCTGGGACGTGGTCCTGGGCTTTTTGGGCACCGCCGCCTTCCTGATCGACCTGGGCGCCGACCTGTGGGCCGCGGGCCAGTATGTGCTCAGCGGCCGCTACCTGTGGGCCGCGCTGGTGCTGGCGCTGCTGGGCCTCGCCTCGGTCGCGCTGCAGCTCTTCAGCTGGGTCTGGTTGCGCGCCGACCCCGCCGGCTTGCACGCGCCGCAGCCCCCGGGCCGCTACCTGGCGCTGCTGCATCTCTTGCAGCTGGGCTACCTGTACAGGTGAGCACCACGCCCTCGGGAAGAGGGAAACGGAACGGAGCCCAGCGGCACCTGCGGCCGGGCTACCAGCACCGGGGAGAGCCCTGACACCGGGAAGGGGGTGGGAAGGAGAGGATCGGGGGCCCAGAAGAGCAAGTTAAGCCCTTGTGGGCAATTCTGCTGACAGGTGAGCTCCCCGCCCCCCCCCCCCCCCCCCCGTAGAAAGAGAGGCCGGCTGAGAGCCCTCAGAGCCCATCTAGCCCTACCGTCCCTGGCACTGGGACAGAAACTGAAGCCCAGAGAAGAAAAGGAGGCACAGGACTTGGAGGCAGACTTGTCTGGGCTCCCGTGCTAGCTAATTTACCATCTGTGGCCTCATTCCTGTCTTCTCTAAGCCTCAGTTTCCTCTGTGAAAAGGCGGCAGGAACGTAGAGACAGGTCTGGCAGGCGGGCCTGTTGTGGGCAGTGAAGGCAAGAGCCGAGTGCGCCTAGCTTGGTGCTTGGCTGTTGGTGGACTCTAGTGTAATGGCAGACCAGTGATGTGTTTCATACAAAAAATGTTCCTTTTTGCTGTGGGTGGAGCCTTGGGCAAGTTACTTGAGCCCTCTGGGTCTCAGTTTACTCCTTGTTCCCGTGGGGATGGTTGTTGCGCCTGCCTCTGTTTGGTAGGGATGAAACGAAATTAAACGAAATAAGACCTATAAGTTGCTTTGGCGCAGAGCAAGCCTTCAACAAATTACCGGGGTCACCCAGGATCTTCAGCAGCCCTGACCCCCAGAGCAGAGCTTGTTCTCTCAACCCCTCCTCCCCTCCCTACCCTCTCACCCCTAGAGCAAACAAGAGCGCAGCGATGGGGTCTGACTCATCCGTGTCCCCTGAGCCAGCCAGGGCTGGACACAGGCTGGGTTCCAGAAAATCTGTGTAGGCTGTACTCCTTCTCAGAACTGGCAGGACCTTCTAGAGATGGAGAAGCTGAAACCAAGGGATCAGCGATGGAGTCAGGACACCATGTGGTCTGGGTTGGGATGAGGTGGCTGGAGCCAGGATCTGCTCTTGAATCTATTTTGCAGATTCTCTCCAGATCTTGCTTTGACAAAGCTGCATTGAGCCTCTAGGAGTGGACAAGAGGATCTTTGAATGTTGCAGTTTTGCCTGAGGGACTGCACGGGCCTCGATAAAATGCCGAATGGGCAGGAAGGAGGGCAGTTATTACAGTCCTGGCAGGCCTCAAGGAGCCCTGAACTCATAACTATGTCATGCATCCTCCCTTCTATTTCTGCTGAGCATGAGGCAGGCAGGCTTTACTGAACTTTCGTTTTGAAAATGGGGTCTCTGTTCCTGCCTTTGACTAGAGAGAGGCAGGCGCCTTGGGGGACCCGGGGCAGAGGCTCCTGCTGAGGGAGAGCCCCAACCTGGGCCTGCCCCCCTACTCTTTTGTGTTGTTAAGTTCCAGGGGAAGTGACCGTAAATTTCTGATGAATGAATTGGCACTGAGTGAATGGGCTCAACTCCCAATAGCCAGCTAAGATCAGTTCCAGGTGGGGGAGATCAGGGTGCATCTTCCACTGCCCCCCTCATGCCAGTGGGTCACCCGGGCCTGTCTGTCCAACCTCTGGACTCCCTTAACTCTGTGTCAGTCTCCATGCCCACCACTCTGGACAGTCCTCTTAAATGGATCTTCCTTCCGGTCTTACCCCTTTCCCCTTCCACTTCTCCACGGCCAGAGAGATCTTTCTACAGCACAGTCCGACCTATCCTGCCTGTGCCCAGAAGCTCTCAATGGCTCCCCTTTCCCCCACAGGGTCCTAAGAAAATCCTAGGCTTGCTAAAATTTGAGAACTACCACCTGGGGCAGTTTCATAGTATGCCTTTGAAATTCACACAGCTTTGGGTCTGAATCCTGTTTCTACCATTTATTAGCTCTTTGGTCTTGTTTCCCCATGTGTCAAATGGGGGTGTTGTAAGGAGTAAATGGAACAGGGTTTGTGATGACCCCAGGGCATCCTGGCCAGCCCGGGCGGTGGTAGTTGGTACCAATCCCCATTTTACGATGAAGAACGAGTTCGGCGAGGTTAAGTCACTCGTGCCCAGGGCCCCACAGCATGTCAGTGACGAGCTTGGAGTGGAGACTGCCCGCATCTAGGCACGGGGCGAGGGGAGGTGGAGCACAGCGGACACTAACCTGGCCCCTCAGGGCATCCATACCCCACCTGCCTAGGTGTGTGCAGGGGCTGCAGCAGGGGCTCCTGGTGTGGCAGCAGGAGGCGCCCTCCGAGTTTGACCTGGCTTATGCCGACTTCCTAACCCTGGACATCAGCATGCTGCGGCTCTTCGAGACCTTCTTGGAGACGACACCACAGCTCACGCTGGTGCTGGCCATCGTGTTGCAGAGCGGCCGGGCCGAGCCCTACCAGTGTGAGTGATGGACCGGGGGCCAGTCCCCCTTTATGGCGTGGGGGGGCTTCCAGCGAAGGGCAGGAGTGTTTTCACTCTTCGATCAAGGCTGCTTAGAAAACAGGAGGATGTCCCTTAGGTAGCTCTGTGTTCAATTCGGAAGTTGCTCCTTGGCCTTCCGAGTGAGGACAGATGGAGTGCGGGCGGGCGTGGTGGCCGAGCGCCTGCCGCCCACCGGGCACCGTGCCAAGTGCCTCGCTGTCATGCCGCTCACACGCACAGCGGCCCTGGAGGCTGGTGCTCTTTCTTCTCTCCACCTGACACGAGAGGCAAGAGGTGCAGAGAGAAGTGATCACCGGGGCACACAGCACTCACTGGGCAGATACTTCTGTTTGTCTGTTTGCCGCCACGGGTGTCTAGGATCAGGGCTACCTGGGGACGGTCTCCACTGTGTGTGCAGGGGAGGCAGGGAGTGAGGGAAGAGACAGATTTCCCTAACTTTTTATTTCACGAACATTTAGTTAGCTGCTATTATGTGCCAGGTACTGGGCTGCTGGGGACCCCAAGGGAGCAGAATGTTTTGTACACTGGAGGAGCTCAGAGACAAGGCAGGAGAGAATGACTGTGTGCTAAGACCCCAGACAGAAGGGGGTGAGGTGTTACAGGTCCCCTGTGGGGTGGGGTGGGCTGGGGGGGTGACTCTAGGGAAAATTCTGGCTGGTGCTCACAGGGCATGTGCTCCTGGCCTGCCCGATATTGTGGGCTAAGCTTGTCCAAGTCAGCGAATGCAGCACACGAGGCAAACGGCAAGGATATCAGCCCCGCTGAGACCTAATGTGGGCTAGTTAGAAAGGACGTTGCCCCAGATCTGCTCCCAGGGTGGGGGTGGCTTCCTGGTCCACAACAGGCTCCCAGTAAATATCTGTCGACCTACCGCAGTGGGAAAGGGCCGGGGAGTGAGCATTCTAGAGACATTCCAGTGCTGCCTTCACCCCTCCCTGGAGATCCTGGTGCTTCTAGTCCGGGAGGTGGGAGAGGATCTCCACCGTAAACTTCGAGTGTTGGAAAAATCAAGATGAGGGCCCAGTCCGAGCCGGGACGTTCTATCTGTGTGGCAGGGCCTGGCCCTCCCGGCCTGGAGGGCAGCTTCCGCCATGGGCCGGTTGCCACCCCTGGGATTTCCTGCTTCCATTTCTGAGACTACAAACAGGGAGCCAGGATTACTGATTTTCAGTGCCAAGAAAGGCTTGGGTTCTTCTGGGAAAGGACGGGTTACAGGGCCCTAGACGGTGCTCAGGGTGTGCCCAGGGGCCCGGGGCACCCGATGCTGGGTGACAAGGGTGCAGATGAGGGTATGGAAGTCGCACAGCCCAACCCCCCCGCCAATCCTGGAAGAATCTCATTGTGTTAGCATCTGAAAAGTTACGCCTTGCGGCGAAGGGCAGACTCACTCCAACCTAGCTGAACCCTGGCTCTGTTTTCGGTTGTGTGAACAGGTGTTCTCCAGCTGCAGTTCCCCTTCAGCCATCGGGGTCTCTGACACGCGCCTTGGGGTGGTGCCTGTGCCCTCTAGGGAGGGCCAGGCCAGCTGCCCGCAGGGCTCACCTGTGCCCGCTTCCTCTCCACAGGGGTCGGCATCTGCACGTCTTTCATGGGCATCTCGTGGGCGCTGCTTGACTACCACCGGGCCTTGCGCACCTGCCTCCCCACCAGGTCGCGCCTGGGGCTGGGCTCCTCTGTGTTCTACTTCCTGTGGAACCTGCTGCTGCTGTGGCCCCGAGTGCTGGCCGTGGCCCTCTTCTCTGCTCTCTTCCCCCACTACGTGGCCCTGCACTTCCTGGGCCTGTGGCTGGTGCTGCTGTCGTGGGTCTGGCTGCAGGGCACAGACTTCATGCCAGACTCCTGCTCGGAGTGGCTGTACCGGGCCACTGTGGCCACCATTCTGTACTTCTCCTGGTTCAACGTGGCCGAGGGCCGCACCCGAGGCCGCGCCACCATCCACCTACTGTTCCTCCTGAGTGACAGTGTCCTCATGGTGGTCACGTGGTTGACTCACGTCACCTGGCTGCCCAGTGGGATCCCACTGCAGATGTTGCTGCCAGCGAGTGGCATCTGCTTCCTCTTGGGCCTGGCTCTGCGGCTCGTGTACTACTGCTGGCTGCACCCGAGCTGCCGCTGGGAGCCTGACCAGGTGGATGGGGCCCAGGACGTCTGCTCCCTCGAGGGGCGTCGGCTGCCTCACAACAGGCGCTTGACCCACTTGGCTCGGAACTTTTTCCCCAGGGTTAGGGATGAGGCTGCTTTGCCACAGAAGGGAGAGGAGAATGGGGTCCTTTGAGGCGAGGCCCGACCCGGCAGGCACAGAACAGATGGAATGAACTGGTAGAATGCAGAAGATAAGCTAATGATGCAGCTATGGGCCTGGATTCCCTCAGGAAGCACTTGATGCCTGATGTGCCAGGCACTGGAGACCAGAGTTGAGTAAGGACACAGGCCTGCCTTTGAGGATGAGAACAAGATGAGAACAACTGTGGCAGGAATATTCTATTCTTGGAGCCTGGACCAAGATCAGCTGCCACCTGAGCTTTATCCCTTACTCTCTCCAGCTACCCCTGAGCGGGCAGTCATGCTGGAAGCCGGGGATGTCCAGCTAGTGGCCCCCGTCAGCCCCCCAAGGCCTAAGTGCTGCCGGCCCAGTCTCTGGCCCTGCTCTCAAGTGGCCACCTTTCAACCAAGTGCTTGTGAGCCTGTGGTCTGGGCCATGGCTCAGCCCGTTGAGTATTTTTCTACTCTAGGCAGTACACTTTCTACCTCAGAGTCTATGTGAGAGGAAGAGAACGTGTGTGCATATATGTCTTTGCAAGTGAAGGACACGTATGTGTTGTTTTTGTTTAACAGTATTATTAGATTATTATTAAAACCTCATGAAACCGTCCAACCTAGTTGTGTCATTAATCTACAGAATTCAAGGACACCTGGAAAGAAGGGTCAGGGACATGAAGTCCACCCTTAAAATTGGTAAGGGCCCTGGGACCAGAGAAGAGGGCTGGTTCTCAACCTTGTTTTCCAAGTTTCGGGAGCTGGTAAGCCATTGTGGGGTTGGTCGTCACCTGTGGGCATCAGAACCCAGATCTGGGCCCACTCTCATGTGTGCTGCTAACCGGCTTTGCTGCTAGGCCTGGCAGGAGCCACAAAACGCCTCTGGTACCAGGAAGTGAATCGCAGAGGCCGGGTGAAGAAAGGTACGTGTGCTGGGAGCTCAGGGAGGGTGTAAGCGAAGCGGCAACATAGGGGATGTGGATGTGGGCCATGATGCCAGGGGGGTGGAACTTTTGTTGCTCTGGAAGATCTGTGGTATGCGGAAACCAGGGAACAGGAAAAGGGCACTGGAGACAAAAGGAAAAGGTGCAATCCTCCCTGTGAGGGGGCCAGGATCGTCTCCGTTCTATTACTCATTTTAGTGGAGACACAATAAACAGGATAAGCAGAACTGTTCGAGATAGTGTAAAAGATAAAGTAGGGAAGGGCCCCCAGGGAGAGGGTGAATGCATGTTGTGGGTGGGAGTTCTAGTTCTGTATGGCATGGCTCGGGAAGGCCTCCCTGAGAAACTGACTGAGCCCTCAAGGATGGAGGGTGAGAACCATGCAGATGCACTCCACCCCAGGGACCAAATCAGCAGGGCCTGGCGGGACGCTTGTGGGAGGCTTGCACAGCTATGCTGGCCTGGAGCCAAGGATGACAGAGGTGGGGCGGGGTGGAGGGAGCCCTGGGGAGATGATGCTGGTGCTTTTTGACATGCAGAGAAAGGTAAGGCCAGAAGGATTTCCAGGATCATCCCGTCCAGTGATTTCTAGACTTGAATTTCACGGACCAGTAATATGGCCAACATGGGTGCTGACTTAATTTTAACAACAACAAAAAGGCAGTAAAGCTGGAGTGGAAGGGGGATGGGAGGGATGGGGTGGCTGGGTGATGGACATTGGAGAGGGTATGTACAATGGTGAGCGCTGTGAATTGTATTAAGATTGATGAATCACAGACCTGTACCTCGAAACAAATAATACATTAAAAAAAAAAAGGCAGTAAAAACTACCATCTATTATCATCATCATCTCCTACTAGGATATAATGGCCTTAGAGAAAGGATCATTCCTTTTCTTTTTTTTGATTGAGGTATAATATACAGTATTATAAAAGGACCATTCTTTTAATTGAATACATTTAAACACACACAAACACATCCATAAGTGAAATCATTATAGTTTCTCCCAAGTCACTGAGAATATCAAGGGTTGAGACCCCAGAGGGTGGGCTTAGTGCCCAACCCAGCCTCGGATTTAGGTCCTAAGGGTTTCACTAAAACAAATATTGGTGCTGTTGACTTTTCCAAGCTTCCTGTCATACGTAGAGATTAGGTTCGGGGAGATGGCATATATGCTCAAACAGAAGACACAGTGTTTTAGGCAATTCCCTACTTTCCCGGAGAAAAATCCCAAAGATGTGTGCTTTTAATGTTTTGGCTAAACGCTCATCTGTAATCGCTAAATGAAACTGTCAGATGATGGTAATATGTAATTAAATTGAAACAACATATAAGGCATACCACCTAAAATCTGTGGAATGAAGCAGTCGCTTCTTCGTTTGTATATAAAGTTTATAGAATTAAAGAGTTTTTAAAAGATTTCCATCAAGAATTTCTTTCAAAGGTCAAGAAACTTGTTTTTGAAGACTAAAACCATCCTGGATTACTAATTTTTACCTGCCAGCAAAAGGTTTTTGAGAAATGCGCAGATGTTGTACTTACTATAGGGGAGATGGAGATGTTTACTCGTAGGGCTCGAAAAGCAAATAATACTCCAGTATTTGTACTTATGACCAAGTTAAAGATGTAACAACTAATAAGTTTGCTTCAGCTATGATGTGGTTCGAAATATGTACCTTATGACAAAAAAATTTAATGCCTAGAATACAAGGCAACCCCCTTTTCTAAGGAGGAATTAATTTGGAGAAAAATACATCTTATAGTACTTGGAAGCCAGACCTGAATTCTGTCCTCCTTCGTTGGAATAAAAGGCAAAGGGATTCTCGACTGTTTTCCAGACCAGTGAGGGACAGTCAGACCCAATCTGAAGAAACGAAATGAGCAGAAGTAGTTGACGTGACGGGAAATCAGGCCAAATCAAGCAAGGTTTGATTATCAGTTTGTCAGTTTTATTGCTTTTGCATTTTAAGCTCATCACAGCAAGGTAGTGATTTCTCTTTAATAATTAAATTGCAGCACATTTGACAGCAAATGAGACCTCTTATCATTCCAGTCCTAAACTTTAATAAAAAGCAATAGATTTTAGAAACAATTAAGAAATAAACTTTCCCTTGCAAGTTATTTTAAAATATTTATTTCCACATGTACATTTATTTATACCAAATGGTTCTTAATTTTTGATGAAATTAATGACCGGGTTATTGAAGGGTGCCATCTTTCTAATGAGCTCTAAAGATTTTTTTACGAAGCCCTACTTAGGAGCCTACTTAGCTGGGCAACTGGGCTGATCCTACTCAGAAAAGACACAGGAGCAAACTGTATAGAAAATAAAAACTTTATTTTTTCAAGTTTATAAGATAGTTCCCATTACATATAACATTATGGTCAAGGACTCTACACAGCCACGAATGCCCGCAGTCACATAAATATATCCAATCCGCTCAATGCCTTTTCCTGCTAAATGAGGCATCTGAAGTCCAGAGGGTCATGTTTTGAGTAGAAGTTGTCCTAAATGAGACGGCTCCCGTCAGTGCATTAGGGACTAGCCGTGGAGCCTTGCTTGCTGGAGCTAAGTCAGAGGAGAGGAAGGGACAGAGGGCCTGCAAATTGGGGATGGGACAGAACTACATTTTTCTCTCATAGTTAAAGATATTTTAGAATCCCAGAATTCAGATTTGGCTTCTTTGTAAGTGTGAACATCTGGGGACTCCCAAGTTTTGGATGAAAAAGGAAGCCAATTTAGTGGTAAGAAGTAGAAACCTGCTTAAAGAAGGGCCCTAACTGTCCCTCTTCTACAGGAGTGAGGAGAGGAAGGCCCCAGCTCACCATCCTTGGCTTAGACCATTGTCCTCCCAGGAAGAGAAGAATGTGGCCCTGCCCCTCTCCCCGTCCCCCTTGGTTCAGTGGCACTGACACCCATTCAAGGTAGTGAACATCTAGATGCTCCATATGCTGCAGCTAGAGTTTGCCAATCAGATTCTACTTGGAGCTTGAAAAGTGAGTTTGTATAAACTGCGAACAAGCTGTGGCACAAGTCTCCTGGGACACTAGCTTTGTCCCTCAACTTGCAGAGCAGAAGACAGGAACATCCCAAACTAAATAAAAGCCCAAACAGGCATCGAAGTCTGGAACAGGCATCTATTCTCCTGGACACCACCAGCTGCCCCAGGGGCACTGGACAGGGTGATGCTAAGGCACAGTCAGTTTTACATTCGGAAGTCAAGCCACCTCTTAAACCCAGGACACATCTGACAACTCCAGATCCCACACTAGAGACAGTCCTCACCATGAAATGTGCAGACCCATCTTCTAGAACCCACAGTGCCTGGCTGGGGGAAAGACTCATCATGTGGCTAATTTCATGGGGACACTTGCTAGTAAAAGAGGGCTTCCCCTTGAAGAAATGACCCACGGTATCATTTTGTCCTCAGCTTCCAAGAGCTCTTGGTGCTACCCACTTATTTTCCTTTCTAGATCTTTGTGCCGGAGCACAGGGTGAAAGAAGAACGCTGTGTTCCCTGGATAACTCATTTTGGAAAAGAGGAATTGAGGAGCTCTCATTTTCTGTGTGTCCTATAATGAGGGCAGCAACAACCAGAAGAAAGCAGAAGTGCTCTGCTCGGTATAGTTTCCCCACCTCTCTTCACCAATTTCAAGTTCCTTTTGCAAAGACCCAAGCTGGGCAGTCAGGGCGGGGGTGGGGGAGTGAGGGAAATGCCGTTGAAAGAGGAGTCCAACTCAGGGATAGAGAGCTTCTCCCAAAGGGCAGGGAGAGGGAAGTGTTTGTGTGTGGCCCTGTGTGCGGGACGGGGGTACCACTCCACAGCCTCACAGGCCTGAAGTACAGCACCAACCAGGTGGCCTATGTCCAGTGCAGGGAACCAACAGTTACACCGCCAGTATGGGGAGAGCTTGGGGCCTGGAAGAAAGGCCCGTCATAGAGCTTTCTAAGATCAATTATCAAGCAAGGCAAAGCAGCATGTGGACAACTATGCCGAACTCAGACCATGGAAGGTTGGCCTCCGACTACCTGCCCCATCTCTTCCCCACCTGCCAGAGGCGGCAAGGTCAGAGAGGCAGCTAAGTAATGAGCACTGACTTCAGCTCCTTCCCAAAAACTGCTTCCCTAAAATTATGAGTAATGGAGCATTTTCTCAGTCAATTCGGAAGGAACGTGTCTATCAGTTTTTCTCTGCTGCCATTCGGGTGGTCTGGCGTTGGAAGGAGCCTGGCCCCTTTGTGCCGCAACATTTCTGGAAATGGATACCCAGAATCTCTGGGGGCAAGCAATTACAGCTGGGGTTGGTCAAGGGATGCCTCCTACTGAGGACCCAGACTGCACACCTGAGGTGCTTATATGATCACCTCTCCAGGCAGCCGGGGAGAGGCTCAACTTCCTCAGCTCTAGGAAGTTAACCCCGCCTGAGCAGATGCCCACGTTTGTCTTGGAGGGATGGAGCATCCACAACACAGCTGGACTGTAAGGCTGGGATTAGTTGCCTGGCGCCCACCAATCTTCCTAGAGGTCAGGGTGAGAGACGTTCCTGCATTTAGCCCAGGATTCAATTTTCAGGCATGGAGTGGGGTCCCAGCACCCTTGTTTAAATCAGGAAAGTCTTTCTGGCCTTCTGGTTTCCCATTTTAGAATGGGATTTGAGAAGCAGGAAGGGTGTTCCATGGGAAAAGTGGGTTTTGATCATAGCAATCTGTTCTTCAGTTTCAGGAAGAGATTTGGGTAAATATATGCCCAAAATACCTTTCTTGGCTTAAGGGCTTCAAAGGAAGTCAAATGTAGTTATGAGTCTGTTCTCAGACTTGATTTAACTTCTTGGGTCCAAAGCCGAGGGACTGGCCAGAGCTGCATGGAGGCGGATGTGAGGTACAGAGGGCAGGAAAGGGGCAAGAGTTTAGTACTGATGACTAAGAAGGCAGAGAAGGCTGCAGGGTGAGCATCTGCTGGGGACGGGTGCTTCTCGGCAGGAGGAAAAGGTGGACTCTTCTTGTCTCAAGAGCCAAAGAAGCAGAAATTCCTAAGAAGCCTTAGTCCTTTCCCTCCAGTTGGGAGGTAAGCCCTCTGGGACACAGTCTTTGAATAAAAGTCTAGCTGAAGGTTTAGAATTTACATCTTAAGAGAGGGAGTTTCTAGGGCTGTGCCATTTGGTTGAAGGGGGGCAGGGATTGGAAAGGGGACTAAGGCTTCTAGGATGGGAAATACCAAAGTCTAAAGTTATCAGTGTCCAGTGCCCCACAGTTCAGCAAACTAGGAGGTGGAAGAACGGGAAGGAAACCACCCTAGAGAGCAGACCGCTGGGGCAGCTAGAGGTGCTACTGTCACAGAGAGGTATTTTAGATATTTCAACTGCTATTTTCCAAGGAAACTTTACACACCCCTTTCTTGCTAGAAAAAGAAAGGAGGGAAAACCTGCTTCAGAGACCAGACCCTTAACTATAAAAATAACATATACATTCCCTGGGAATATGTTCTAGAGCTAAGGAGATTACAAAGACTGCAAGAGATGGTATCACAAAAGTCTGCCACATTTATCCTGTTCCCTCAAGTTCAGAGCAGTTCTCAAACTGGGCACAAACTAAGAGTGCAACTCTGCCCCAAGAACTTCCTTTTCTTTTCTTCATTTTTTGAAACAAAATAAAACGAAATAAAAAACAGAAGAATTAAAAGCACTGTAGCTGCGGTGAGTCTATTGTTCTCTCAATCCAACTGTCTCCTGCCTCTGTACGAGGATGAACACAGGGCTGCAGCTCACTCTTAGCAAAAATAAGCTTCGTCCCTTGCAGCTGTTGGTTCTGATTGTGTTCTCGCCAGCATTCCATGGAGAAAGAGAGAGAGAGACACACACAGAGACAGAGACAGAAACGGAGACAGAGACAGAGAGAGAGAGAGAGTTCCCAGATGGTTCCGGTCTCTAGCTCCCTTCAGGAGTGAAAAGGAGCTCACGGGGAAGGGTCTTCATTCCAGTTCTCAGAGAAAATCAAGTTCCAAAGCCTGGTGGAGGGACACTAGGTCTCCATGGTTGGTGATTCTCCAGAAAGGCATGTTGTGCTGGAAGACAGGGGGATAGTTGATAGTTGACTAACCCAACCTCTTTTGGGAGCTGATACTTACCTATATACCTCTTCCTCTCCCCAAGATACTTGGTAACACTCTCTACTCCTGCCCGCCTTATAGGGCTGTTATTAAAGATCAGTAAGTCATATGTATAAGGACTTTGTACGCTAGAGGACACTTTACAAATGGGAGAGATTTTTATCAGGTCTTTTGTGCTAACTGTGCTTTTGGGTGTGTTCTAGCCATTATACAGGGTCTTTAGGATCAAATAAAATGACCCACATAAGAAATTACTATTAATATATTACATTTTCTTAAAGATGGTCAGTTTTCTATACGTTTCAGACAAAGTTTCTGTAAGTTTCTACAAAGCCCAAATCTTGTTCACGACTAAGATGCAGAATACACAGATCTAAGAAATAATAATCCCATTTACCATGTTGTCAAAATCATGTCCAGAATACTGTGTGCTGTTATAGAAGCCACATTTTAAAGAAGGAATTTGAAAAATCGGAGTGTTGGAAACCATGTTCTATGAAGCCGAAGGGGATTAGCTTTACTGATCGTTTTGCTCACACTGCTTGCAAGTTACCCGAAATACTGAAGTTTTACAACAGTTCTTTTGGCACTAAGCTCAGTGTTTCTCAAGCAGGCTGCTCACCCATAATATTTAAAAGGCTTTTAATATACAGAACAGGAAACAGACTTGTTACATCATACTCAGGACTCGGACGACCAGGATATGAAAGTTAGAGATACAAGTTTGAGTTCAGTGGAAGGAGGACCATCCTAACAGCTTGGATGACGCCACAGTAGAACACGACACAGGAAGCAGTTTCCCCATCCTTGGGTTTATTCAAGCAAGGACTAGGAAGTCTTCTGGGAAAGGGGCTGGAGAAAAGGTCCCTCACAGGGTAGAGGCTGAACTGGATAGAGCTCTAAGGCATGTTCCAATGGGTGTATTCTGTGGTAGATGATTATAGGCATCAGCTTAGCGGCCCCAACTCCGCTAATGACTTAATTGTTCTCTATCTCCCCGACTCCCTTCTTCAAACCAAGCAGCAGTGTTGCCTCCATCCACTAGTGTCTTCTTCCCCCTCCTCCCCCCCAGAGGGCAACAAGTACCTCAGAATCAAAGCCTCAAAGATAACACATGAAAAAAAATAAAGGTCCTTGAATTGCTACATAAAATAGTACATGAAAACATAATGAGGTAATAATGCCACCCAATTACCAATCTCACAGTTTATTAGTAGTTGAATATTTACATTAACTGAAGAAATCAGGACAGCTGGTCCTAGCTGGCAACCTCTACCTCCAAATGTAAGAAATAGAGTTGCTGGAAGGAAACCAGGCAGAGGAAAAGAACTTCTGTAGATCCATTTAATAAACACAGATGAGGAAACTCAAAGAGGAGAAGTAAACTGTCCAAAGTCACACAGCTAATCAATGGAGGAGAGGTGACCCAATTTAATTTAGATTCCACAGTCAAGACTCTTTCATCTACTGTTTCCTGTAGTGAGATGAGGTGGCCTGGAGTTGGGACCTGCACAGTGAGGACGTTAACAGCAGAACAATCTTTTCTGGGCTCGAAAGCAGGAAGGACTTCATCTAAACAACTTTCACTTGATTGTACTGGCTTTTTGAGAATCTAAAGCCTGAAAAAGTCAGACTGATTTGCCTTTTTGTAGTGAAGTCTCATGCTCTTGGGAAGGCATTGCCCTCTAAGATGAAGACGGCAGATGGGGCCTGTATCAGGTTTAATGATGGGGGTCCCTACAGTAGCGCTCAAATATTTTAAGATTTCTGAGTGGCAGGGAGGAGGGGGAAAGGAAGGATCTAACAACTTATAGGGAAAACTCTATTTCGGGGAAAAATGAACATCTTTCTTTAAAGAAAAACAGGACAAGAAAACACTATAAATGCACAAGATTCCTAAGATTTCTGACTTTTACCATTTTTCTAATTGTTTGATGCATTCCCACATGGACTATTCTCTTTACCATGGTTACCTGTTTGGCTGCAATTTCTTCATCTCGTCCATCTCCAATCACTACATATGTGACTTTCTTTCCAAACCTAGACACAATTCTCTCAAAGCAGCTCTCCTTACCTGATGAGAAAAAGAAATTTCCCATTAGGACATTCTCCCCACCTTTTTTCAACACCAAAGAAAAGGGCTGCTGCTGGTTCACCTGCGTAGGCTTAGAAAAAACAAGTGACAGCCCATGTAGTTTGTCTGGTGGGGAGTGGGGGTGGCAGCTAGAGATCCAGCAGGCCTGCTGCCCAAAGAATGTGAAATTGTGCTATTAAGACAAGACTTTCTAAGCATTGTGCTTTTTAGGTTCTTATTTTAATAAGTGTGGGGAATTTTTTTGTTTTGTTTTGTTTTTTAAGTAGGCTCCACACCCAGGGTGGGGCTTGAACTCACAACCCTGAGATCAAGACCTGAGCTGAGATCAAGAGTTGGACACTTATGGAGTGCCTGGGTGGCTCAGTTGGTTAAGCGGCTGCCTTCGGCTCAGGTCATGATCCCAGGGTCCTGGAATCGAGCCCTCCATCGGGCTCCTTGCTCCACAAGAGGCCTGCTTCTTCCTCTCCCACTCCCCCTGCTTGTGTTCTGTCTCTCGCTGTGTCTCTCTCTGTCAAATAAATAAATAAAATCTTAAAAAAAAAAAAAAAGAGCTGGATGCTTAACTGATGGAGTCACCCAGGCGCCCCTTAGTGTGGGCATTTTTATAAATAGGAAGCAAAGGGGCCTAGGCAGTGTGAGAGCTGGGATACCACCTCCCTCTTCCATATCTCCTGTATGTTATAGCTTACAGAGATATTCCTTTAATGAACTCTCAAAATAATCCAGTGAGAGGGGTACCATTCCCTACTGTAAAGATGAAAATGGGATTGAAAGGATTAGTTAGTTACTTGTCCCAGATCAAAAACAAGCTAGTAGCTACACTCTGGGCTCCAGGCTCCAATCTAATCACTTCTCAGCCTTTTGGCTAAGATCAAGTGCAGGCTCCAATTTAGGGTCAGGCTATCTTGCCATGATGAAAGGATGATTTCAGAGGGTAACTGTTTTAGTGCAGGAAAAAAAAGGTGGAAGCATAAGGTCCTGATTTCTTGTTAGTAACAAGAAACAAGCAAACAGCCATTTTCCTTCAATTCTTCATTTTCCAGAAACAGTCCTAGGCTTGGGTCTTAGGTCTTTCAGTGGGGGGAACAGCCCCAGAGTACCAATGAATATGGCAGTAAACCTGTCACATCCAGAATGTCTATTATACGCTGTAACTGCAACTGAGACAGTGTATCTCTGAAGTTGACCTTGGGAAAGGGTGATTTCAATCCACTGCAGGCAGCTGAGAAACATGGCAGTGTATCAAAATTCAAATCACATCTGGAACACAGCGGAAACACGCACAGATAATACTGCTGTGGGAAAGACATTTTATTTGTATAAATAAAAGGGAAATGATTTCCCTTGCTCTTTCTTCACCATCTTATACTTTATTTCCCTGTTTCTACCACCTTCTTCAGTTAAACAAGGTCCTAACTCTGCTTCCTTCTTCATCCTGCTCCATTAACCTTCTCATTAGCACCAGGGTTCCTGTGTGAATAAGAAAAACATGCCTCTTCCTCAGGCACTTGACTGCCATCTGCTGGAAAATTGTTGTAATAAATATATAAATACATGAATGAGACAACTACCATAATTGACAAGAACCTATCTACCCATACTCAGAAGTCCCACTTGACACGTCTGAGCAACTGCAAGTCTCTGAAATCCCTAGCCCAACTGGCACCTCAACCCAGATGAGCTAGTCACCTGGACCAAACACCTAGTCCACTTTGGCCTTCAGTCTCCCGCTTGTAATAAAAAGCTTGGCTCAGGCGCACTTAGCACAGATCCCTTTTGGTGCTAACATTTTACAATAGCATCATCATGCCCAACATTCAAATCAGGCAATGCAGTCAATGTTTGCAGAATAAATGCATATTAATCTCATAAATGATTCGGTAGATGACTGCAGTCCATGTCTTGAGCTCCAATTCATATATTAAATAGTTCAACTAATAAATTCTTATTATGTTCAAAGTGTTGAAGAGTTGTTTGTCTAATTCCATGGCAAATATTACATCCTATAACCTAAGCCAACCTCTGCCAGGCCCAATCTACTTTATGATCTGTCTATAGAAAAGAACCTTAAGTCAGTCAGGTTTTAGACCTTTTTCCTCAGACTTAATAAAGGGAATGCCTCATATTTATTTTTAAGAAATATTTTATTCATTCATTTGACAGAGAGAGAGTGAGAGAGCACAAGCAAGGGGAGCGGCAGAGAGAGAGGGAGATGAGCAGGGAGCCCGATGCAGGGCATGATCCTAGGACCCCGAGATCATGACCTGAGCTGAAGGCAGGACACCTAACTGACTGAGCCACCCAGATGCCCCAGGAATGTCTCATATTCAGAGGACAAGGACATAAAAAGTTTTTCATTGTCATGACATGTAATGATCAAGGATGAAATACATTTAGGAATGTCTCCTCTAAAAGGATTAAGAGACAGGGAGAATTATTAACAGCTCACAGTGAAGAAGTAGCTACATAAAAAAATGACTCCCATATTGTTGGTAAATATATTTCCTCCATTTTACACTCTCAAAACAATCCTGAAGATGAGCTTTCCATTCAGGAGGATATGGCCAATGATCACTCAACTAACCAAATGTCAAACAACTGAATCTGTAAGTGCAAGACCAACGAATAAGCATTTGGAGAATATTCGGTTTCTGGGCTTCCCCTATCAAAAATACTTCTGAGATTTTCAGAAACAATTTTGAGAATTCTTTTTAATGTCCAAGATAACAGAGTGGCCACTAAGAGAACCATAACGCTGAAATCAAATGTCTTCTCCTTGCTCCCATTTCACAGTTCTATCAAGGAAAGCCTCAAGTCTCTCACTGTAGTTACCAAGGTGCCAGGAACCTATAGCTTTGCAAATTAGCTCTGGATGAAATGAGATTGAGAAAAATTACCAAATAAACACACGTACTGTTGAAGGGAATAAAATCATTCCCATTAGTTTGATGAGGCTTTGGGTGTCAGGACTCACTGTAACAAGAACTACAGAAAATCTACCTTTCAGGTGTGAAAGGCTTAGTGCGTGCTCTCAGTTATGAAATGCATAGTGAAGCAGTGGCAGCGAGAGCAAAACATGAAGAGGGGTGGGTTCCCCCAATCCCTTGTAAATGAAAGTAATTCAAAATACAGAAAAAGGAGAATAAAAATAAATTCCTGTATACCTACTGCCAACCCACTTTTGTCAAATTGTAATATTTTATAGTTGTTTTAGATAAAAAAATAAGAATGAGATACCACAGATTTATTTGATTTCCTGTGTACCCCTACCTGTTGACCCTTCCTTTCTCTCTGTGAGTATATATCCATAAACAATATACGGTATATGGTTGTGAACATTTTTGGCCTTTAGATAAATGATACACACTATACATATCTATCTGCCCTGTGTTTTTTGTGTTGAACATTGTTTTTCATATTAATCCTTATGGATGTATATAGTTTTAGTTCATTCACTTTTAACTGCCATATAGCATTCCATTGTTTGGATACATCTATCAATTTTCTTTTCATGGACAGGTTTACAGAGAGGCTATTTCCAATTACATTCTATTATGAACAATGCGGCATCAAAAAAATCCTCACACATCTCTCCTTGTGCACCTGAGAACTACTCAAGGGCAGGGGTGGGCCAACTTTCTGTGTAAAGAGTCAGGTAGTAAATATTCCAGGCTTTGTGGCTTCTATGATCTCTGTTGCAACTACTGGACGCTGCTAACTACAGTGTGAAAGTAGCTATGGAAATGACTTGACATGGCTATGCTTCAATAAAATTTTACAAAAACAGGCAGTGGGCAGAATCTGGCAAGTCAGTTATAGTCTGCAGACCCCTGAACTAAAGTGTATTTATCTAAAAGTGGAGTTGCTTGATCATAGGGTTATGCACATCTCAAACTACTAGACATTGACAAACTACTCTCCAAAAAGGGCTATATCCAGGGGTGCATGGCTGGGTCAGTTAGTAGAGCATGCAACTTTTTTTTTTTTTTTAAGATTTTATTTATTTGACATAGAGAGAGACACAGCGAGAACACAAGCAGGGGGAGTGGGAGGGGAGAAGCAGGCTTCCCGCAGAGCAGGGAGCACGATGTGGGGCTTGATTCCAGGACCCCAGGATCATGACAGGAGCCGAAGGCAGCCACTTAATGACTGAGCCACCCAGGCACCCCAAGTATGCAACTCTTGATCTTGGGGTTGTGGGTTTGAGCCCCGCGTTGGAAGTAGAGATTACTTAAAAATAAAATCTTAAAAAAGGGCTATCTCCATTTGCAGAGTAAGTGTTCCCATTTCCTTGACAAACTTTGGCACTGTCAGACTTAAATTTCTGTCAATCTGATAAACAGGGAAATGCAACACACTTTAATCTGCATATCCTTAATTGCTGAGGTTAAGGAACTTTCCATATGCTTACTGGTGACCTGAGTTTCCTCTTCTGCAAACTGACTGTTCCAAGGTTTCTGCCTACTTTTCTAATATGTTGTTTGCTGCTTAATAATATACAGTTCTTTACAGATTTTGTATATGAATTAACAAGCAAAAGAACTGCAAATATCTTCTCCCAGTCTAGTTTTGTCACTTTATATTTTCACTCGATATAAAGCTTCATCCAATTAAAATGATCATTTTTTTGTTGTTTTTCAAAACTGTATTTTGGGCCTTTTAAATAACATCCCCTTCTACCTTAAGGCCATACAGATACTCTTCTGTATTTTCTTCTAAAAATTAAAGTTTTGCTTATCATGTTAAGTTTTATTTTATCCACCTGGAACTTATTTCTGCAAATAGCAAAAAGAAGGAATACAATTCTGCTTTTCTTCTCATATGGATAACCCAGTTACCCTCATACCAGTGAGTGATGGTAATTTCCATGAGAACAGAGGACTTTGTCCCTGCTATATTCCTAGCGCCTTGTCAATGTCAGACACACGGGAGGCACCACCATTGTTCTTCCTCATCTAGTGAATCCTTACCACCTGCATATAAACTTGATAGAATTTCTCTTACGCTCAAAAATTCTCGAGCCCATATAACCCTCCAGTTACTACCTCATTTCTTTGTTCTTTTTTACAATTGATCTAAAGTGTTGTCATATGGTTGCCTTCTCCAGCTCTTCTCTTTCCATTCTCTCTTAAACCCATTCCAATTAGATATCACCCCCATCATTTTGTTCAAACTGCACATCAAGTTTATTAATGGCCTCCATGTAGCAACCTTATTTGACCCATCAGCAACATCTGATTGAATCGAACACTCTCCCTTTGTCTTCTTCTAAGACACCATTCTCCCAGTTTTCTTCCTACCTCACACATACCTCTCCTTCTGAAACTTCTGCTGGTTCCACCTTAAGATCCAAACATTTAAATATTAGAGGGACTCAGGACTTAGTTCATAGACCTCTATTCTTCTGTCTGGGTTCATTCCAATGACTTATGTAGTCCTTTTTAATAACCACACGTACACGAAGAACTCCTAATTATTTAACTCCAGCCAGTACCTCTCCCTTGACTTCCAGACTCAGATATCCAACTGCCTACCTGACATCTCTGCTTGGACGTCTAGTAATTATTTCAAACCTAGCATCTAAAACTAGACCTTTAATCTTTACCACAGCCTTCTCCATCTCAGTAAATGGCATCTTCATCCTTTCAGCTGCTTAGGCCAAAATCCTGGGACACCTCCTTAACTTCTTTTTCTTTCACACCCCATATCCAAATTACTAGCAAAGCCTGTCAAAATAATGCCTTCATAATATATCCTATATGTATCATAGACATATCTATCATCATACATGACTACTTCCCCATCTCTATTGCTACTACCTTGGTTCAAGCCACCCAGGATCTCATGCTGGATTGTTACAATAACCTCCTAATTTGACTCCCAGCTACCCTCCTCAAGATCCTACACAGCAGCCGCCTGATGCATTTATTTATTTTTTTAAAATATTTTATTTATTTATTTGACAGAGAGAGACATAGCGAGAGAGGGAACATGAGCAGGGGGAATGGGAGGGGCAGAAGTAGGCTTCCCGCTGAACAGGGAGCCCGATGCGGGGCTCAATCCCAGGACCCTGGGATCATGACCTGAGCCGAAGACAGATGCTTAACGACTGAGCCACCCAGGCGCCCCCAACCTGATGCATTTAATGGGTAAGTCAGATCTTGTCAGTCTTCTGCTCAAAACCTTAAGACAGCATTTCATTGGAATAAAAGCTAAAGTCTTTAAAATAATCTACAAGGCCCTGCAAGATCTCCCCACCCTCTCCTTTGATCTCTTTTGACTTTACTTGCCAACATTCTTCCTCCCCTGCTCCTCCCCGCACATGCCTCCAACCTCTTCCACTGGCTGTTCCCTCTCGTTGGCATGCTCTTTCTCCAAGTAAACGCTAATGGCTAACTCCTTCACCTGTTAGGTCTTGCCTAGAAGGTTAACGAAAGAAAAAGAAGAAAGAAAAGAAAGAAAAGAAAGAAAAGAAAGAAAAGAAAGAAAAGAAAGAAAAGAAAGAAAGAAAGAAAGAAAGAAAGAAAGAAAGAAAGAAAGAAAGAAAGAAAGAAAGAAAGAAAGAAAGAAAGAAAGAAAGAAAGAAAGAAAGAAAGAAAGAAAGAAAGAAAGAAAGAAAGAAAGAAAAAGAAAGAGAAAGAAAGAGAAAGAAAGAAAAGAAAAGAAAAAGGTAGCTTTGCCTTGAGGTCTTCCCTAACTACCCTATTTGAAACATGGCCTTCTTTTCCTAATTGATTTTTAGCTATAGCACTTACCACCATTTGACATAGGTGGTTTGTTTTCCTTAACTTACTTGTTTACTGTTTCTTCCCACTAGAGGCAAGGATTTTTTTGATCACTGCTGTATACCCAGGACCTAGAAAAATGCCTTGCACATAAAGGTGACCAATAAATATTTGGTGAATGAATGAAAAAAAATAAATGTCAACAGGACCCGGTGGGCTTATGACCTCCACACGTCCTGGGGTGTGTGTATGTGTGTGTGGATATATATAATTAGACCTGCTTTTTATGGAGAAAGCTGATCAACAGGCATGTAGTAGATTATTAAAAAAATAATGAATAACCACAGTTCATCTTCAAACTCTAGGACCCTCTCCTTTGCTTGGTATAACAGTGAAACAGGAACTGTAAGAGTCTGGACAGGTGAGGAGAGGGCTGTCATATTCCTCTTTTTCTGACCATGTTCAGCACACAAGAAGCACAGTGACACACTTGCTGCCATCTTAGTGGGACAAGCTGGTTTTGTATAAATCTGGTGCCAATTAATTAATTATTTCAGCAAATATTTATCGAGTATCTACTGTTTCCCATACTTGGTACTGAATACATTTTTAGGGGTTAAAGAGTACCTTCATTTACACAGTCCCATTTGAGTTTCACAATCTCTCTGGAAGTTTCTCATTTTATATGAGAAAATGGGGGGCTCAAGAGATAATTTGCCTAAAGTGAGAACTAGTAAGTGGGGGAGACAGGACTTGAATTCTAGTCCTTTTTTTCCTTGTTAAAGATTTTATTTATTCATGAGAGAGAGAGAGAGGGCGAGAGAGAGCACAAGCAGGGGGAGGGGCAAAGGGAGAGGGAGCAGCAGGCCCCGTGCGGGGCTCCGTGCGGGGCTCCATCCCAGCACCCTGGGATCAGGGCCTGAGCTGAAGGCAGACGCTTAACCGACTGAGCCACCCGGGCGCCCTGAATTCTAGTCCTTATTACTGTTTGTTTTTTCCTTTTCAAAAAATTGCACTAAAAACCATAAAATCTGCCATCTTAACCATTTTTAAATGTACATTTCAGCAGTGTTAAGTATACTCACATTGTTGCTCCAGAACTTTTCATGGTGCAAAGCTGAAATTCTATACCCATTAAACAACAATTCCCTATTTCCCTTTTCCTCCAAGCCTTTGTTAATCACCATCCTACTGTCTGTTTCTATGAGTGTGACTAAGAAACACACAGTATTTGCCTTTTTGTGACTGGCTGACTTCATTAGCATAACATCTTCAAGGCTGACACACGTGGTAGTATATGACAAGATTTTCTTCCCTTTTAGGCACAATGATCGCCCACTGTATGTATGAATATATCGTCTCCTGTGTATCCATTCATTTGATGGACGTCTGGGTTGCTTCCACCTCTTGGCGATCGTGAATAACGCTACCATGAACATGGGTGTGCAGATATTTTTTGGAGATCCTGCTTTCAATCCTTTTGGATATATACCCAGAAGTGGGATTACTGATCATATAATAGTTCTTTTTTAAATTTTTTGAGGAACCACCATACTGTTTTCCATAGTAGTCCTACCATGTTATACTCCCACCAACAGTGCAGAAGGGCTCTAATTTATTCACACCCTTGTCAACACTTGTTATTCTTTTTCTTTTTTTATTTTTAAGTAAACTCTACGCCCAACGTGGGGCTTGAACTATGTCCCATCAACATGGAGAGTTGCACGCTCCACTGACTGAGTCAGCCAGGTACCCCAACTATTTTTTTTTAATATTTTATTTATTTATTTGACAGAGACAGCGAGAGAGGGAACACAAGCAGGGGCAGAGGGAGAGGGAGAAGCAGGCTTCCCACTGTGCAGGGAGCCCGACGTGGGGCTCCATTCCAGGACCCTGGGATCATGACCTGAACTGAAGGCAGCCGCTTAACTGACTGAGCCACCCAGGCGCCCCTATTTTTCTTTTTTTGACAGTAGCCATCTGAATGGGTGTGAGGGATTTAACCAGTTTTAAGTATATAGCTTAGTCTTTGATTTTTAATTTAGTGCTTTTTCTATAAGACTATACTGCACCACTGTCTCTGTGGAAAAGAAAAATAAATCTGGAATGAGGCAAAAGTAGATTTCCAAGCTATATATTACGTTCTTTCAATTATTACAAAAGGAAAGAGCATGATAAACTTTAAGTCCTACAAACCTGGATTTGAATCCGGTTTATGTAACTTACTAGCCGTGGAGCCTTGAGGAAGCTACACAACTGTTAAGCCTGAACTGGCCCATCACTAATACTAGGAAAAGACTGCTGTGAGGATTAGAGATATACATAAAGTGTCTAATTATGGGATTGGTAAATAATTAAGCACATCATAATTATGAAGTATTATGTAAGGCAAGTGACAAGAAAGAGAATAGAAACCATACCAATTTTGGTAGCACTATAGATGTTTTCAATAGGAAATATTTCTCCTAGCCCGTAAAGGAGAACCTTGGCCAGAGCTGGAACCAGCTGAGTTGTAGTGATCAGAACATTCACACAATTCTTTCTAGAAGGGAGAAAAAATAAAAAGAAAAGGAAAAGGTGAAACTAAACAAACCTGAGAGCAAGAATTCAAATGCGTCTTCTCTTTAGAATCTAATTATTAAAAACTAACTTCAAAGGGCCTGATTTTTGTTCAGTGCCATGCTCAGCTGTTGCTCTAATTACCTCAGATTTATTTATTTCCCATATTAAAGGACAGAGATTATATTTATTTATATATATATATAGTGGGCACAGAGCAGCAACTTGATTCTTGCCCCATTTCCCTTATGACCATTCTAGCTCACTGCATTTGTTAGCAAATAAACCACCAACCCATGTCCCTGATAGCACACTCTAGAAAACCAGCAATGAAGACTTTCACAGTGCTATTTCATCTGAATGCAACTCAGCTCTTAAGTAAGATATGATTTAAGTCCTCTCTGCCTCTCACACAATAGCAACACAGATTCCAGAATACACCTTAATTTCACATGTCCTTTACCTTCACGGATATCTACCCCTTGGTGTCAGTTTTACTGTTTGCTCTACTAGGTTGTAGATCTGGAATTCCTGCTTTGAGGGAGGGAGGAACAGGGTACTGGTGTAGACTGTATTTGACTATATTTATTTCCCATCCTAAGCTTCAAAAGCTGAAATCTCCTTAAACTACTTAATTTTTCCTTTTCTTCTGAATCCTGCCTTCCTGAGTAGGCTTTGATACATTTCTTTAGAGCTTCCTGTACTTAGGGTATGCGATGTGTCTCCTACAGGGATTCTCTGATGTGACCAGGCCCATTCCTGGGCTGGATATTATGGGTCACTAAGCTTTCATTCTGTGAGCGAAAAATAAGGGGAAATAAAAAGGCTTTCATATATAAATATTCTCTGAAAATTCGAACACATGCTGTCAGCATAGAATGACCTCGCCTCCCACCGAACCTAAATGTTTGCTTGCATCCTTTCAACTCCTCTCACCCCTATCCCAAACCGGTGTCAGGGAGTGGCCTATCCTGGACTGGGGTAGGACTGAGTGCATATAGGAGACGATGAGACCTAAAAGTACCATTCCCATACCTGGACTGGATGAGAAGTAAGGACTTTAATGCAGTTCCTAACCAGGAATCTGTTAAAACTTCAATTTCTGCTCTTAGTCTCTGCAGTGCTTCCTTTCTCTGGGGACTGAGTAGGCCTTTGGGAATAAAAGCAGACACATTTATCATTTGACAATATATCCTTGCTGACACTAAGGAAGCAACTTCTAAATTCAATTTAGAAATAGTGTGAGTCACTGAAATATTCTATTGAGCTAACAGGTTTCTCTTCTTGGTAAAACCCTGGAACAGTCTACTTAATTAAAATGCCTTTTTGACTTTCTTCATCAGAATGTTTTGCTAGGCGGGCCACAACCACCAGCACAAAATCAGCTGAAAGAAACACTGTGATCAGATTCTGCCAAAGCTTACTCTTTCATCACCAGCCAGTAACATGACTGGCAGACTGGTGGACCACACTCTGAGCAGCGCTGCTGTAGATGTGACATCAAGAATCAAAGGGGGAGAAATGAGGGTTAGAGCTGGAAGAGTCTGCAGCATTTCCAATCTCTCTAAAGAAACCAAAGCCCAGGGAGGAAAGGGGGCTGCCTAAGATCACACAGCAGTTAGTGGCTTCTGGCTTCCCAAGTCTTTGCTCTGCCACACCCTGCTCCCATGGTGACCGTGCTCTCACCCGTTCATAACACATCGACCTGAGATTCCAGGTTGAATGACCAACTTCATGAACATCATTTATTTGTACTGTACTTGCTTCTGAAACAACTCCAACTAAGAGGAGACTGAAACACTGCTCAAGATCAGACAAGCATGGAACAAAACAGAATTCATCGGATGGGAGCATGTTATCAGACATTTGAATTATAATATTCAAATAATAAATCTGGCCCTGTATTTTCTGTAGTGAAGGTAAAAGAGAAATCCTATCTTCTATTACAAGTATTTCACAAAAACAGAAGGCATTTCTGTGAGGAGACTGGTATATAATTTGTTTTCAGATTGTCGGTTTCACAATGCAAGCCTAGAAATACATGACTCTCAAGGTCTCTGATAAGACAACAACAAAACCAGTACCTATATGTCATGTGTGGCATACACATAAGTCCACATGTCACATACTTAATTAATAATATGATGTGGCACTTCTGTTAATTCCTATTTTACAAAATACAGCTGGACCTTACTTTTAATATGTTCCCCAGAGTAGGCTCAGGGGATTCTCACAGAGGGTTATATCACTTTCTTCAGGAAACCAGGTCCTGGCCCTCAACTAACAGAAAAAGGATCAGATACTTAGGTTGTATATGAAAACTAACAAAAGAAAGGCTTATGTGTGGAGACAGTAAAAGCAAAAAGATGGGAGTTGCCAAAATAAAGTACTGGCTCTGAGTCATGAGAAAAAAATAGGCCATAAAAAGGGGAATCTAAAAAAAGCATATTAAATTCCCAAAGCCCAGATGCCTGTGCTTTTTATCTGGTACTGGGGGCTCTAACAGAAATGAACCAAATTATCTTAAAACCCTATTTTTACTTTCTGCACCACAATGTAAGGCAGCATGGTGTGGCAGGAGTTGTTTCTTGATCTGGGATAATATACCTCTAGACAGTCTATCAAATCCCTGAAACTTCATGCAATATTTTGTATTAGATCTTTGAGGGTAATGCTTCACAGCTTAAAATTTTTTTCTCGTAAGGATACATCACTAAAAAAGGAACTGCATCAGGGCGCTTGGCTGTCTCAGTCAGTAAGCATGCAACTCTTGATCTCGGGCTCGTGAGTTCAAGCCCCATACTGGGCACAGGGCTTACTTTAAAAATAAATAAATAAATAAAAATAAAAACATCTTTCATACTTTAAAAAAAAGTGTCCTGCATGAATGTAAAGTACACTGGACCAAGAGTTAGGGGACTGGATTCTAGCTGTGACCGTGGGTAAGCTGTCCTCAGCACCCTCATGATAAATGAGCTTTCTCAAATGCAAAATGAGGGATTCAGATTAGATTTCTAAAGTCTCTTCTAATTTGAACAATCTATGCTTAATTTATTAATTTTAAATAACAGAATTTTAGGCATAGTGACACCTGATATTTCAGATATTTCTGGGCAGAATTTCCAAGGTCCAGTACATGGCTACTGCCAACCTTTAATTCTGGACCAACGTTTCCACCCATTATAAATCTAGTCACTAGTTCTACGTGACTTGTTCTGATAGTTACATAAATCAGTCAAAAATTATGGCAACCCATTAACTAGTATTGACAATAGTTGTGACTCCAGAATAAAACATATGTCATCAAACATAATCTTTGGAACACATTTCTTTAAAAAGGTATTTGTCTAAAAAGAACAAGAGAACTCTGCAAAGTTATGCTAAGAGAAGTCCATGAGAGATGCAGAGCTTCCTCCTCAAAGAGTTTCAATCAAACCTGTTTTTTTATACAAAGTTAAAATGTTATTGTGGCCCCAATTCCTAAGCAGTTGCCAGGGAGTTCTAAGGAATCCCTGGAAAAGAACATAGGAAATAAGAGGGAAACAGAATATCAGACTGGCTGTATGCCACACTTACCACCCACGTTGCTTTTATGCTTATCATAGATTTCTCTCACTTTTCGGTAGCGGAAAGCCAGCTTTCTCATCCAGTCCACACCTCCCTGGACACCCACAGAGGAACCATGGCTGCCACCGCCTCCTGACCCACTGAAACCATCTGTTGAAAAACTGTAGTTGCTGCAGAGAGAGAGGATGATGAAAATTAATATCTATACTGTATGGGCTTTTGTGCTGAATCCCATCTGGGATTCTCTGTCCTATTCCTGGCATCTGACATCAAGTCTAAAGGCTTTGAGAAACTTCTCCTTTAATCTCTGTGTGTCAGAATCTATCTTCCATTAGTTGTCTACCTCGCCCCTACTACTGCCATCAAAGAAAGGAGGGAGAGAAAGGAAAGAGAGGTAGAGCCCATTCAAGCACCAGCATCCCCTAGAGGTTGTCTTGGGAATAGAGCATCTTTTCATTAATGAGAGAATATCTTATAATGAAAAAAAACTCCAGAATATAACATTTTTGTGTACACACACACACACACGATGGCAACTATGCAAAGTGGAGAAACATGTGAAGAAATAATGGAAGGAAATAACCCCAAATATTAATAATTGCAAGGTATAATGGAGATGTTCTTCAGAGATATGTTAGCTGGTTTATTAAGTTCATGGGTCATAAGTCCATGGGTCATAAAATGTCCACAAATTCTTTAATACTCCCCTCTTCTAATTCTTCTCCCTATGGGTATGGATTGATTTAAATGTAAACAGGATGTGGAAGAAGAGATGGTGTCAGACCGCAGAGACAGGCTTCTCTTGCTCTCTCGGAGCATTTGCTCTGAAAGAAGTCAGCTGTCACACGAGAACACTCGAACTGCCCCATGGAGAGGCATATATAGTGAGGAACTGATCAGCCACATGTGAGAGGCTGCAAGCAGGTCCTCCAGCTCCCATCAAGGCTTCAGATGATTTAAGCTCCAGCCAGTATCTTGATTTTAATCTCAGAGACCCTGATTCAAAACTACCTTGCTAAGTCACTTTCAAGTTCCTGTCCTATAGAAATTATGAGATGATAAATGTTTATTGCTTTAAGCTACTAAGTTTTGGGGTAATTTGTTACACAGCCATAGAAATAAGTAATACAGTTAAACAGGCTGGGAGAGATTGAACACTTCCTAAGTAAAGATATAAAAAAGTGACTGACAGAATTAGAGACAACTTGGTTCAATCAAAAATCAAAACTGAGTTCAGTAAGTGTGAGATTCTATTTTTAAGAAAATAAAGCTGTCAAGACATTTAGGTAATTACTGGTTGGCCTCATGTATAAGAGGAAAAAAAACACTAGGCTTCAGGGTAGATCATAAACTGCTTTGGACCAGGCACTTTCCTAAAAGGTCCAGTAAAATCTCATTAGAATGGTGTGCTCCATGGCTGTGCAAGCAACATGCACGACTGGATGCTGATCCTCACGTGGGACCTCGTAATCTTTCTCAGTACTACAGGATTAGGTCCTTCCTGAGTGATACGTCCAGTTCTGCTCTATGTTTGAGAATTCATGGATGAAACAATTTTAGGGTAGACACAGGGAAGAACCTATGAAAGGGACAAACACGAAAACAAATTAACATGAAAAAAATGTGACAGGTCTTTTTTTCTGAAAGTTCTTAAATAGAAGCTAGATAAATTTTTGGATTATTCACTAAGACTACTGGGAGGGAAGACAGCAGCCAAGAAAGAAATGAGGAGATGGAGCAAACATTTGCCTCCGAGATCCCCTTAGTGTAGCGTTCACTGATACAAGGTTTAAGGCTGTCTCCGATAGGGTCATTCCTGACACCAACAGACCCCCACAATTAGTTTCCCTCGTAAAATTCCTGATGCTTATTTGTATCTAAAACTAACACACTCCTGACTGAAAATCTGGTCAAAGAGAAACCGGTGTACCCTTTACTTTGAAATGCTTTTTCCTCATCCAGTCATTGCCACCCACTCTTGAAGGCCATACTCAAATTCTATTGCACTGAGAAGGCCGCTCCAATGCTGGCAACCACAGCCACCAGAGTTACTTTCTTTTCTGTGCTCTGTCACATTCTCTACTGTCACCTCTGTACACTGCAGTCCATCATTACCTCTGTTTGTCTCGGTCTCCGCTAACAGACTGTGGGATCTTTTACTCGTCTTTGTTTTCCTCTGAACCTAGACAGTATCTCATGCCTAACAGGTACACTGATGTTTAAGACATCACTGTTTCTATCACCTCAAGTCCTGGCCATTGTCATCAGAAGCCACATCTTCCACGTGCACCTGGTCACACTCCTGTTAAAAAACAAAACCACACACTATTTCAGTCCAGGGAGTAGAAGTGCTACCACCACCATGACATATTGTAAAAAGACCAAAAATAATGGCAGATGATGAAAATCCTTACAGTCTCCTATGTGTGGAGGATCACTCTCACCCCCCTGCTGTCCAACTTCTTTTAAGGCCTAATTCATGTCCCACGGTCTCATGAAATCTTCCTTACCCAGCCTGACCCTCAGGTATACTCTTCTCTCAGTAGTCATGGGTATAACACAATAGCTCATGGGTATAAACACAAACTCCCTTACACTGTCAGGGATGTCTACGTCCTACGCCAGACTGTGAAGTTCTGTTATAAACTGCAGCCCTCCTGTGGCACAACCTGTATCCTACAGCTCCCTTGTACCCCTTCAGTCTAGTCCTTACGTAGCATGTGCTTTTACGTAGCATGTACCCAATACGTTTTTGCAGATGAAACAGATGCTGGTAGGGTATGGTATCAAAACGGAGAATGACTGAAACAGAAATCTGTAAGTCCAAACTTAGGAATTAGAAGTGGTCACCTAAGTTAATCTCATGTTCTAAAAGTGAGGTGAAATGAATGACCCACGGCCACACAACTAGTGAGTGATAGAAAGAAACGAGAAAGTGCCTGGGCCTTCCAATTTGAATCCAAGGTTCTTTCCACCAAGCCCGTGCTACTATGAACTAAATGCCACCCACTACCTAAATCTGAGAGATTCATTCCTCTGACACCACCTAAGGCAATGTTGTGATGTCCGCCTACATCAGAATCCCCTGGGCAAGTTTTTTAAAAATGCATATTCTTGGGTCCACCCCAGACCTACTTGAATCAGAATTTCTGGGTGTGAAGTCCTAGAATCTTCATTTTTAACAAGCTCCCCAGGTGATTCTTATGCCCCCTAAAGTTGAGAACCACTGACCTGGGGGGCAGGAACATATTCAGGTCAAATTCTTCACAGAACTTTCAGTCCTGAGTGAGGTCTATGTCTAGAAAATCATTACAAATACAATTTGGCAATAATTATTGGCACAAAGTAGGTTTTCAATAAATGTTTGCTGAGTAAAAACTATGATGTCCTAACGTATCAACACGTGAAGTTGAGGAAGAATAAAGCATTGTGGAGGTTAGACAAAGGTACTGGAGTTTAGAGACCTGGGTAATTCAATTTGTTGGAGATCTGTCCATTGAGAAGAACTAGACTATCTTTAAAAAGAAATAGGATTACTTTGTGTTTATAAAATGCTATCTTATTTTTAATTAATTTTATTTATTTTAAGTAATCTTTACACCCCATGTGGGGCTGGAACTCACAACCCTGAGATCAAGAGTCGCATGCTCTTCCGACTGAGCCAGCCAGGTGCCCCACTATTTTATTTTTTAACTTACAATTTTCACTGTTTTTAAAAACTAGGTTATATAAGTAGTACACAGTTTGGAACTCAAAAGGGCATGAAGTGACAAGTCTGCTCCTTCCCACCTCTGGGTCCCAGCAACATATCCCCTTCCTCAGACAGAACTGTTACTAGTTTCTTGCGTAGGATAACTGCTTAACTGAGGCCCAAAATGGTGAGTTCTTAAATAGAACTTAAACTTAAACTTTCCTAACCTGGAACTCACACTCTGGTCTTCTGACTTCCCAGTCTTGTGCTCTTGCCACTACACCATGGTCACCTCAAAGGTGAACTCAAATGTCAAAGCCAAAAAATTCACCAAGAAGCTCTCAGTGCTCCTGGTTTTCCTTGCATCTAACTATACAATGATTCTGGACATCAAGGTTAACCTATACATGGATAATAAGCATGTATAAGTTATAATGAGTTAGAGCAGCCATTTATAGATCTGACAAATCAAGAGATTATATTTTAAGAAGGTAAAATCAAAAAATAGTCAAAATATAATTAAGAGTACAAAGAGTCAAACCCACATTATTGTATGTTATTTAAGACAGATGAACAAATAGGAATGTTGGTTTACACTTCACTGTTTTGTCTGAAGGGCTGGCATTTCCCCTAGAGCTAGATCACTTCCAAATAGGCTAACAAAAATCAAAATTTTGAACCAATAAAATTGAGGGCCAGTACCAAGACCGGTGACCTAGCTAAGGCACTGTTCTTATAAGACTACATAAGTCTAAGTGGCCAGCTGGCTTCTCCACAACCACCCCTTCTCACCACACTTCCTCTAAATACAATAAGCATAGGCTAGACAAATAAATAGTTACTGAACAAACAAAATGTTTCACTGAAGCACAGAAACAATTTCAAATGCTTACCTCTAAGTCATTGAAAAATAGATGTGTATCAGCCACTTCAAAAATCATCTCTTCCATTGTTAAACCTGAGCCAATCACTACTGTTGGATCCTAGAAGACAATAAGAGAAAAATCTGTTTAATTTGGTACTAACAGCACTGGTTCCAATCTTATAAATATTTTGGAGTTATTCTGGGTCAAGGTCAAAACAACAGAGGCCTGCAAAAGTGCTTCTAACTGTTACTTATGCAATTTCATTCAGTTAGAAGAATCTGGGATTGTGCAAAGTTAAAAATTTCAGGACTTAGTTTTTAGAAAACTAAACACACTTAAAAAAAAAAAACAATTTGAGCGGAAATTCTGTTTTGTGAGAAATGCTATTGCTAAAATATTACTATTGTGATACCCATTATCTCCCTTCAGCCTCCGCACCATGTGCGCGCGCGCGCACGCACGCACACGCACACACACACGCACGCGCACACACACGCACACACACACACACGCACGCACACACACACACACACACACAGAGCATGACGCCAGAAGTCAGTTATCTGACAATCTCAACAGCCAGGAAATAAGTGAAGAAGGCTGAAGAGCCAAAATATTTGTAGGAAAACCAATGCATCTAGCTTTAAAGTGAACCATCAGGTCTTCACTTGGAGGATGTATGCTCTTATTTTATACACTTTTATAATCAGCTTATACAGTGTACAAGCTTATGTCAGCTTACCAGCCTAGACACTAAAAGCCTGTGGAAAGTACTTCTAACAGAAACATTAATACAGTAAGAAATAAATGGGAATAGTAAGAAAGCAAAGGACGTAGATATTTTTATAAAATTTATTCACAGAAACTGAAAAATAGAAGCCTGGAGATAATCTGGTATAGAAACATATAGCTTATCCCTCTATCAAAGCTGATGTTTAGGGGCGCCTGGATGGTACAGTTGGTTTAAATGTCCAACTCTTGGTGTGGAGTCTGCTTGGGATTTTCTCTCCCTCTCCCTTTGCCCCCCCTCCATGCATGTGTGCTCTCTCACTCTCTCTCTCAAATAAATCAATCAATCTTAAACAAACAAACCCCCCCCAAAACCCTGGTGTTTATATTGATGACTAAATAAGTTTAAATTCTGCTTGGTATATTTAGTGTAAGGAGGTATGTAATCTATGTAAGAAAAATATTTTAGACTTTATATATATTTTAAAATTTACATATCTGGTATATACTCAGCTAAATAAAATGCTCAGTTTGGGCTGTTAAAAGTGACTTAAGGTTAACACATCAGTCTTTGGAATATATAATCCTGAGACTCCACTGTTTTGAGCTTCATTCCCATATTTAGTCTTTATAAAATAGAACCCTTGAACAACTTCAGCTTACAGCACTGGTCCTAGGTCTGTCTCCAGCTTTATCAACACTGCCTGACATGCAGTCTGCTGTACAAGTCATCCGGTGAAGTTGTACATGGCAAGTGAAAGGCCAACAGGGTAAGATGGAGGTAGCAGAGTGAGTGAGTCAGGAGGAGGGCAGTTACAAGAAAAGAAGAAAGACTCAAATTACCTTTCCATATTTTTGAGCATAGGATCCAGTAAGAAGAGAGTGAAAGATGATGATGGTTTCATCCAAGTCCCACAGAAATACCCGCTGAGGAAGGAAAACAGAAAAAAAAAATGAGTGAGCATCTTTTCTAAATATAATGGAATGGAACAAGAAATACGTAACAGAAAAAAAACGTAAAAATTCACAAATATGTGAAAATTAAACAACACAATTTTCAACAAGCAGTAGATCAAAGAAAAAATCCCAAGTGAAATTAGGGAATACCTTGAGATGAATGAAAACAAAACACAACATACCAAAATTTATAGGCTGCAGTGAAAGCAGTACAAAGAGGGGAATTTATAGCTGTAAAATGCATGCCTTAAAAAAGAAGATCTCAATCAATAACATAACTGTACAATTTGAGGAACTGGAAAGAGCCAGCAGAAGGAATGGAAGACTAAAAGTTATAATGGAGATAAATAAATCAGAGAGCAGAAAAATAATAGAGAAAAATCAATGAAACCAAAAGTTGGTTCTTTGAAAAGATCTACAAAATTGACAACCTTTAGTTAGATTAACTAAGAAAAAAAAGAAGACTCAAATTAGTAAAATCAGAAATGAAAGTGGGAATGTTGGTATCAATTTTACAGAAATAAAAAGAATGGTAAGACAATACCATGAATAGCTGTATACTAACAAATAACCTATATGGACATAGACAAATTCCTAGAAATACACAAAATGCCAAAACTGACTCAAGAAGAAATGGAAAATCTGGATAGACCTTTAATAGAGGTTGAAATCAGTAATCAAAAAGATACCAAGAAAGAAAAAAGCCCAGGACCAGATGGTTTCACTGTTAAATTCTACCAAACATTTAAAGAAGAATTAACACCAATCCTTCCTTAACTCTTCCAAAAGTTGAAGATGAAGAAATACTTCTTAAATCATTCTATGAAGCCAGCATTACCCTGATACTGATGTCAGATAAAGACACTACAAGAAAACTGCAGACCAATATCTCTTAAGAACATCAATGCAAAAAATCCTCCACAAAAATACTAGCAAACAAAATTCAAGCAGCATATTAAAAGCACTGTACATCATGACGCTGCGGGATTTGTTTAGAATGCAAGGATGGATCAACATACAAAAATTAATCAATATAATATGCTACCTTAAGAAAACGGAGGGAAAAAAACCCAATGCTTATTTCAATTGAGGCAGGAGAAGCATCTGACAAAATTCAACACACTTTCATGACAAAAATACTCAATAAACTAGGAGTAGAAGTGAATTTCCTCACATGATAAAGACTGTATATGAAAAACCCAGAATTAATATCTTACTCAATGGTGCAAGACTGAAAGCTTACATAAGTAACAGAAGCACTTTATCCTGGAGATCAGGAATAGGACAAGTATGCCTGTTTTTACCACTTCTATTCAACATTAAGTACTAGAAATTCTAGCCAGAATAATTTGGCAAGAATTGGGGGGGAAAAAGGTACCCAAATTGGAAAGGAAAAAGTAAAATTATCTCTGTTCACAAATGACACGATCTTATATATAGAAAACTCCATAAAGAATCCACAAAAAATTTGTTAGAGCTAATAAATGAATTCAGCAATGAGCTGTATTTCTATATACTTGCAATTACTAATCCTCAAAGAAATTTAAAAACAATTCCATTTATAATAGCATCAAAAATAATAAAATAACTTGGGATGCCTGGGTGGCTCCGTTGGTTAAGTGTCTGCCTTTGGCTCAGGTCATGATCTCAGGGTCCTGGGATTGAGGCCCGCATCCGGCTCCTTGCTCAGTGGGAAGCCTGCTTCTCCCTCTGCCTGCTGCTCCCCCTGCTTGTGTTCTCTCTCTCTCTCTGACAAATAAATAAATAAAATCTTAAAAAATAATAAAATACTTAAGCATAAATTTAACTGAGGGGTGCCTGGGTGGCTCAGTAGGTTAAGCATCTGACTCTTGATTTTGGCTAAGGTCATGATCTCAGGGTCGTGAGCTCAAGCCCCACATCAGGCTCTGTGCTGGGCATGGAGCCTGCTTAAGATTCTCTCTCTCCCTCTGCCTCTCCCTCTCTCTCTCTCTCTCTCAAAAAAAAAAGAATAAATTTAACTGAGGAGGTGAAACACCTGTATACTGAAAACTAAAAAACACAGCTGAAGGAAATTAGACGGATCTAAATGGAAAGACAGCCCATGTTCATGGATGAAAGATTTAACAATGTTAAAGTGACAATACTACCCAGATGACTTAAAATTTGATGCAATCCCTATCAAAATCCCAATAGTTTTTAAAGAAATAGAAAAACTCATCCTAAAATTCATATGGAATCTCATATTCCATGGCCTGAATGGCCAAAATAATCTTGAAAAAGAATGAAGTTGGAAGACTAACATTTCCTGATTTCAAAACTCATTACAAGGCTACAGTAATAATCAATACAATGTGGTACCTCCAAAAGGAAAGACACACAAACCAATGAAATTGACAAGATGACTCAGAAATAAACCCTTACATATATGGTCAATTTAAAAAAAAAAGACTATTTATTTGAGAGACAGAGAGCAGAGCAAGAGACAGAGCATAAGTGGGGGGGGGAGGGGTAGAGGGAGAGGGAGAAGCAGACTCCCTGCTGAGCAGGAGGCCCGATGTGGAGCAGGGAGCCTGATGTGATTCAGGGCCCCAATCCCAGGACCCTGGGATCATGACCTAAGCCAAAGGCAGGCACTTAACCAACTGAGCCACCCAGATGCCCCCAAATATGGTCAATTTTTGACAAGGATGCTAAGACCATTCAATGGGGAAAGGAAAATATTTCCAACAAAAGGTGCTGGGAAAATTGGATGTCCATGTGCAAAAGAATGAAATTAGACCCTTACTTTACACCATATACAAAAATTAACTCGGGGCACCTGGGTGGCTCAGTCGTTAAGTGTCTGCCTTCGGCTCAGGTCATGATCCCAGGGTCCTGGGATCGAGCCCCGCATCGGGCTCCCTGCTCCGTGGGAAGCCTGCTTCTCCCTCTCCCACTCCCACTCCCCCTGCTTGTGTTCCCTCTTTCGCTGTGTCTCTTTCTGTCAAAGAAATAAATAAAATCTTAAAAAAAAAGTCTCTTAAAAAAATTAACTGAATATGAGAAAAAATTAATTCAATATGAGTCAAAGACCTAAATTTATGAACTACAACAATAAAATTCTTAGAAGAAAACACTGGTAAATATCTTTATAACCTTGTATTTTTAACACTAAAATACAAGCAATAAAAGAAAAACAGGACTTCAACAAAATGTAAAACTTTTGTGCCTCAAAGAACACTATCAAGAGAGTAAAAAGAACTCATGGAATGGGAGAAAATATTTGCGCATTATATATCTGATAAGTGAGTAGTATCTAGAATATATAAAGAATTCCTAAAACTCAACAACAAAATACCAAAAACCCAATTAAAAACCGGGCATAGGATTTGAACAGCTATTTCTCCAAAGAAAATATACAGATGGCCAATAGATACATGAATAGATGTTCAACATTACTAGTCATTAAGGAAATGGAAATCAAAACCATTTCACATCCATTAGGATGGTTATTATTTAAAAAAAGGGGGGGGAATAATAAGTGTTGGTGAGGACGTGGAGAAATCAGAACCCTCATGCATTGCTGGTGTAAATGTATAATGATGTAGCCACTATGGAAAACATTTTGTTGTTTCCTCAAGAAGTTGAACATAGAATTACCATATAATCTAGCAATTCTACTCCTCAGTTTATACCCAAAATAACTGAAAAGAGAGACTCAAAGAAATATCTGGATAGCAATGTTCACAGCAGCATTATTCACAATAACTCAAAGGTGAAAAAACCACTAATGTCCATCAACAAATGAATGGGTAAACAAAACATGGTATATATACATACAATGGAATATTATTCAGCCATAAAAAGAAATGAAGATCTTATACATAGATGAACCTTGAAAACATTACGTTAAGTGAAAGAAGCCTCACACAAAAGGTAGCTATTGTATCATTCCATTTATATGGGATACTCAGAATAGGCAAATTCCTAGAAACTGAAAGTAGAATAGAGGTTACCAGGGGCTAGTGGGAGGGGAGAATGGGGGGTTATTGCTTAATCGGTATAGTTTTTGTTTGGGATCATGAAAAAGTTCTGGAAATAGACAGTGGTAACAAACAACACTGTAAATGTACTTAATGTCACTGAACTGCACACTTAAAAATTGGTTAAAATGGTAAATTTTATGTTATGTATATTTTACCACAATTTAAAAAACTAAATGGGTTCTCAGTTTTTCCCAATAAATGTAAAAGGACGTTAGATTTTTTCTTTTTTGCTTTTTTTCTTGGTCAGGAACAAAAGGAAAGAGAGTTCCCCAAACACAGCCTCAATTTACTTACGTCTTAATGCCTACCGATGAACTCATTTTTAAATACAGCATCCCCCTGCCCATTAAATGCTCATATTATAGAGAAATCGAATACAAAAACAAAAGTGTATAAAAACTCCACTATTATTAGCATTTTGTATGATTTTCTAATCTTTTTAATAACGAAGCCAAATGTATGCCCATAATAAATTCTTATAGTGCTTAACCACAAAATAAGTGCCTACCAATCTCATTAATAAGTTACCAGATCTCATCGTGACTGCTTCACATAAAGCACTCATCTTCTCATTTTACTTTTAGATTTTCAAATGGAGAACACTATGACATTATTTGTGACACCCTGTGCTTTCTGAATATGAGGGAACTGTTCTTTCTGTCCTTCTCTGGAACACAGAGAACAGTTTGTTCTTTCTCTTAAAAAGTTACCTGGCTATCTAAATTCAGAAAAGCTTTTTCAATGCTTTGGTGAAAAGCATCTGAAAGTAATATGGTGAGTTATGGGCACAGAGAAATGTGTTTTTACATTTCTCTCTTCACCTGGCCAATTTTCGTTTCTCTTGCCCAGGAATCGGGGCGGGGGGCGGGGGCGGCATTCAACAAAGAACTACAGTTTCTCCATGAGTTTCAGATATGTATGTTCAATGAACTTAAAAAATGAGACAAAAAGTAGGTAACTCAAATGAGCTCCTTCCCATACTTCCAATTCACTGTCCTGGGAAGAGCTGGCATCAGCTTTCCTTTTGCCTCGGTTCTTGCCAGTCATGTTTTTTCTGGACTGGTCATCAGCATCTTTATTTGGTGTAGTTTGGGACAAAGATGGACTTGAAGAAGGGTCTCCTGGAATGAAAAGCGAGACATATATTGCCAGTAGTCACAGGCTATAAGAACTAGAGCTGTAAGAGGGTCAGCACGCTTTCTATCCTTAAGAATCATATTGCAGGGATAAAGGCTAGAAAATCAAACTTTACCTAATCAGTTTAGGAATACAGACCTAGGCATCAACATCGAGCATCAACAGCTCCTAACATCACAGAGAGAGTTATAACAGAATTTATATACCTGCCTCTCAATGGAAGAACACAGCTATAAAGTTGTTTTGCCAAAAAAGACCCCCCAAAAATCTGAACCTGGAGCTGGTCAAGTTTCTACATCAGAGTTTTTCAACATGGCACAATTGACATTTTGGGCCAGATAATTTTTTGTTGAGTCGATGTCATGTGCATTATAGGATGTTTGGTTAAGCAGCATCCTTGGCCTCTATCCACTAGATGCCAGTAGCACTCCCCACCTGCTGTGACAACCGAAAATGTTTCCATACACTGCCAAATGTCTTAGGTGAATGCGGGAGAGGTCATGGCACAAAAATCACCTTTAGTTGAAAACCACAACTCTAGATCTATTTACCAATTTAAATTGAAATACAGAAGGCAGCAGGAAATGTTGATCTACCTGATACAGAGAAAATCAGCAAAATTCAGACTGGGAAATGGCATGAGATAAACACTTTCTTCACAGATATAGTACATCAGAAAATAAAAAAAGAGGGGAATTTACAACTTAAAAGAGACAAAATATATATCCACCAATCCCAATGTATGGACCTTACTTTGATCCTAATTTCAATAAACTATATAAAAGGAAAATAAAATTTTTAACATTTATGAGAAAACTAGAAATAATACCTTTTAGTATTTTATAATATTAAGGAATTATTGTTGAATTATTTCAGAGGGGATAATGGCACTGTGGCTGTGCTAGCAAGTATTTATCTTTTAGACATATGATGCCGGGAATTCGGCGAGAGAACTAGATGAAGTATAGTTGAAATACGAGTTAATTGTTGAAGATGGACGATATACATAGGAGGTTCATTATACTATTCTGAAAACTTCTAGGTTTGAAATTCCCTCTTATTAAAAAATTAAAATTGTTATGAAGAACAGATATTTAGAGCTCTGAATTCAAAACTAAGGTATCAACATGTGTAACTATTTCAAAGTTATGTAAGTTTGAAGCAGTGACCATCTGTATGTCTATTTCCTTAGAAGACTAATGAAGGCAAGGTGTACAAAAAACTGATTTGAGATAGAACACTGTTTTTGAAAATGCATCAGTACTAACAATAAACAGTCCTTCCTCCAGTTACATGATGTAACAGCCAACCACCAAATTTTCCTGAATGATAGAGACAAAAAGCATATACATATGTTTATTTACTGAATGTGTGTATAAAGCCTTTATGTCAGGGTTTTTTTTTTTTAAACCTGAACTTCACAACTCATCGATACATTTCAAACCAACCTTAATGTATAGGTTTAAACTTGTAGGTTAAATTTTATGTATTTCCTTGGGGTCGGGGGAAAGACATAGCTTTCCTCAGGATCTTGGAGATCCATGACACAGAAAAAGTTAAGAACTACTGCTCTGAGGCCTCAGCAGGCATCCAAAATATGCACAGACTAAAACTGGAGTCCTTCAACTTTTACAAAATGTGCCACTATTCTGAAGTTCCCTGTGACGAGCACATTAAAGCTAAAGGGTGGGGTGGGTGTCGCAGTCTTTTCATTCTTGGTACTTTTCTGTTCACAGCATCAGGTATTACATTCGGTCTGCCAATGACTCATCATATAGTCTGGTTCCAATGTTTAAATATTCCTCACCCAAGAGGGAAAGCCAATAGCACAGTAACTGACTTAGACCAGAACAAAATGATCTTTACTATTACATGGTGAATGAAGTGCCCTTAAGTCAAAGTTTTCAGAGCTACGGTGCTTACCCGAAGAAAGTCTCTGTGCCGTAGGTGCAGGTACCATGACACTAGGCTTCTCGGTCTGGTATGTGGTTGCTGCTAATGTGGTACTCTCAGTATCACTGTTAGTCTGGCCTGTGCCTCCAAAGCTGGAGCTGGGGTAGCAGGTCTGGTACTGACTCTGACCAAGGATAGTGTAGGTGGGATAGTCCTGTAGACCAACGGAATAAGGGAGGAAAACAAGACTCTTAGAAAGAGCAAAATGATGATTTCAACACAAGAGACTTTCATGTCTCTCTTATTCATAGTTATTTTCCTAAAATATTTATTTGACTTCTCATTTACCCATCTATAGCTTCCACCTAAACCAATGATTTTCAAAATGTATTCTGTGGAAACCTAAGAGTCAAGAGGAGAGACCTCAGGGCCTATCTTTGCCATGAGCCAGAGGCTGAGAGAGAAGGGTCCCACTCACTCTACACACAATGTCCCTTGTCTACTCTAACGGCTTTCCTTTTTTTTTTTTTTTTCTATTTTAGGTACTGAATTTCTGTATAAATTTCTGCACAGAATTTCTGAAGATTCTATTCTTTAAGAAGTTTATAAGCAACTGCACTAGATGCTAGTGCTTTCTAAGTACAGATGAGCTTAAACAAAAAAAGCACATATCCTACATTAAGGTTTCCCAGTTTAAAAACTGAGTACTGGGGGGCACCTGGGTGGTTCAGTTGTTAAGTGTCTGCCTTCGGCTCAGGTCATGATCCCAGGGTCCTGGGATCGAACCCCGTATCGGGCTCCCTGCTTGGCGGGAAGCCTGCTTCTCCCTCTCCAGCTCCCCCTGCTTGTGTTCCCTCTCTCACTGTGTCTCTCTCTGTCAAATAAATAAATGAAATCTTTAAAAAAAAATACAAAACACAAAAAAACCCCTGAATATTGGGGCGCCTGGGTGGCTCAGTCGGTTAAGCGTCTGCCTTCGGCTCAGATCATGATCCTGGGATCCTGGGATCAAGCCCTGTGTGGGGTTCCCTACTCAGTGGGGAGTCTGCTTCCCCTCTTTCCTTGCCCCTCCCCCCTCATGCTCTTTCTCTCAAATAAATAAAATCTTTAAAATAAAATAAAATATTTGGAGGGAGGGGCGCCTGGGTAGCTCAGTCGGTTAAATGTCTCTGACTCTTGGATCTCGGCTCAGGTCTTGATCTCAGGGTCATGAGTTCAAGCCCCACTGTTTTAAAAAAAAGAAAATTGGAGGGAACTTCATGGGCACATACATGTCAAAACTTATCAAACTGTATGTACAATTTAAATTTATGCACATTATTGTATGTCAATTATACCTTAATAAAGCTGTACAAAAAATGTGTATGATGTATAGCTCAAAAACATACCTTAAAGAATTTCAACTTATACTGATGTTGGTAAGAAGTAGAAAGAAGCTAATCAACCAGACCAATTATAAAGAGTACTGAACATCTATCATAAACCAAATACAACTCAGTCAGGGTGTGTGCTCATAAGCTGGAACATTAAAGAAAAGAGTGAAGTTGTACTGGCTGAACTCAAGGGAGTTAAAAGTCTAGCAGGAGAAGACAACAATATTTCCAATAAATTGGCAATAAATTATATGTCAAATGAGTGAAATACAGAGGAAGACAACTATCCCTGCAGACTGTGGTAGTCAGAGCTTTCTGAGATAAACAGAGGGAGTAAGAACATGAATATGCCCTGAAAAGGTTTTATATTAAGGGACCAGAGACGTTGAGTCTGGTTGAAACAAAAGATCTTGCAGGCTTGAATGAGTCATGCAAACCCATGAATGTGACTTGGATATGGTGTATAGTTTGGCAATGGTGTATAGTTTGTGTGTGGGGCAGGTAATAGGGACTATCAAAATCAAAACAACAAAAATACAAAAAGATTCTGGGACAGATGACTGACGTGGGCTTTTGAGAAAATTACTCAGATTCTGTTTTAAAATCTTTAAAAAAATTTTTTTTTAGTAATCTCTAACCCTAACATGGGGCTTGAACTCATGACCCCGAGATCAAGAGTCACACGTTCCACTGACTGAATCAGCCAGGCGCCTTCAGATAGTGTTTTAGGAAATGGTTAGGTATAGAGAAAAACTGGAGATGAGATGAACAGTTAACTGAAGTAACTCAGGATTAAAGGGGAAAAGCCAAAACGTGGGAAATAATAGCAAAAATGGAAAAGAATTCTAGAAATGGCTGGATTAGGAATGGGTGAGGAAAAAAACTGAAAACAACTGGTTTGGTTTGAGGCCTAGCTTTATTTAAAAATGGTCTCATTGACAATTGAGAAGTCATAGGGAAAAGTGGTTTTACTTTTGGAGGACAACGAGACAAAAAAAGGAGGAATGAAAGCGTGGTTTTTGATATGATGAACTTAAGGATATAGCAAGACATTAAAGAAAAAAATGGGCATCAATCAGCAGGAAGCCTGTAGATATCATGAGGTCAGGACTAGAATGTTCATTTTGGAGGTAGTAAATGGACACTGTGAATATGGTTAAACATTTCTGGGGATGAAGTAATAAGCATGTGGAAAACTACATACTGTCCATGAGAGAAAAGAGGATCAAAAAGAAAACCTATGAAAGGGAAAGAGATAAATAGTACACTGACAAGTGCCAGGTGTACAGCAGAAACTCAGTAATTTGTGAACTATAAGAATGAACAAATGCAAAAACAGTCAAACATAAAAGATGAACCGGAATAGTAATGTTAATTACAGCCAGAAAAAGAGATTCACGGAGAAAAGATTCATTGCTGTAGAGAAAACAACAAATAAAAACCTAACAGCAAAAACAAAAAACCCTAAATCACTGAAGCTATTACCAGTGATCTAAACATAAAGAGTTAATAGAACAGGGATCAAGACCAGACTACAAAGAATTCACAAAGGAATAAGTGGCTAAATAAAAAAGTGGAAGGAACATTCATTCCACAAATATTTATTTTGTGTCTTTAATGTGAGAACCAGGCATTTTCTGAACTCTGGGAATATACAAGCGAACAAAATAGAAAAAGAAGTCCCTATCCTCATGGAGCTTACATTCTAGTAGGAACAGAGTAGAAGGCAGACTCACAAAGTAGATGAAGGAGCAGATACAGTCATATCATTCAGAGACTTTAGCAGCGTAATGAGAGAAACTGGATGGCAGCCTGAGAAACCATCCAGGGTCCTAGTGCTGGTTGTTTCTTAGACTGGAAAATTGACCATGGAGTGAAGAGAAGAGCAAGCTTGATGAACCATATCAAATAGGATGAATGAGGTAGCACAGTACCTGGTTTGAGATGCTGGAAACTGCTGCTGCTGGAATATTGGCAATTGTAGATGAAGTGGGTATCAGGCTGGCATTTGTGCTTGAAGCTATAGGATTAAGAATGTCAAAAGATGTTAAAGATATCATGTAAAAGCCTAGAAGAAATGGAAAACATATTGTGTCTTATGTAAACAGATCTATAAGGATATCAGGAACATCGTGCAAAGGAAACAAATACTGATTTTGCTCTTTTGTGTGCCATACCTTACTCTAGTCTTGATTAGAAATAAAACAGTTCAACCATTTTTCTGTTTCAACTTGAGTTTTCAACTCTTCCTATTAAAGTCCTAGGAAGGGTATGTATAAAATGCACTGGCTCATACTAAGGATATCAATGGAATTAGAAGCTAAACCAAATCACTCCAGTCTATCTTCTGAGACCTTGAAAAATGACTCACTTGCGATGTGACCTACTGACAACCAACAGAAACAAGAGCTCTGGTAGAGCCACATGTAAATTCTATACTGTGATATTTGTTGTCACTTGCCCCAAATTATGCCTTTCCTAATGCAATATAATTACTTTGAGAAATACAGCTGGTCCCCCAAACGTGCTTGGAGTTGCTTCTTGGGCTCTCCTCAAATTGTGGATTATTAATGTGGATCAACAAACATGATGATCTGGCATTTAAAGATTTTGGAAAATCTTGGAAAATATTAAATATTATTCTGGCCTGGTAACAATGTACTCTGTAAGCTATTTAGGCTGCCTGTCTTGGACAAGGAATTTGGGCTAATTTTTTCATACCCTCCCATCACAGATCCCACCACAGTTTTAGTCAAATTTTTAGGGACTACTATTTGCTAAAGTGACTTTTTCCAAGTGGACAGTGTAACGGAGACTGTGAGGTACTGGTCTTGAACTCCTCTCCCTCGCTTATCATAAGCACACGTAGACATAGTTCCCACTGCTGTCACACACGCCATAAGGGTTCACCATCAGGCAGACCTGACTATCTGACTTACCTATCCCATTAGCAATAAAGTCCTTTACAGGTAAAGTTAATAGGAAAACCTCCATTAAAAACAGAACAGATGAACAAATGAAGCAGAAACGTGAGAGTACTCATCAAAATCAGGGGAATTCTTATCCCTTTCCCCAAGGGTACTCTTCTTAGAAGAAAGTCTAGAAGAGATTAGAAGAGAAAGTCCAAGGAACAGCTATTGCTGCAACTCCAGCTTTCAAATGAACTTGGGACAAAGAAGAGTTAAGGTAATTTGTCTACTGTCATGGAACTAGTAGTAGTCATGATGGTGACTGGGATCTCCCAACTGGATGAGCTAGGATTCAGATTTCTTGACCATCCAGGGAGATCTTCTTTTCTACAATACTTCTTCCCCCAGGGGAACGAAAGGACTCTTAAGAGTTTACCTTCTTAAACATAACAACCAAATGAAAGAGATTTTATAACCTCACAGATGGTATTTTCTTCCTACCAATATTTTTTCTTCTCTACTATGGCTTAATCTATTTTCCCCCCTGACGGGGAAGTACAAGGAATTACTGTACAGTACATAGGCTTAGATGATTCTGTAAGTAGTTTTTAATCATTCTTGTGGGTAGAGATTTTGAGTGGCTTTCAGGTTTTATTACCAGTACATTATGCTAGGCAACCATGCAATAAAACAGACAGAAGGACATAAGGTGATTTAAGGTGGGAAAGAAAATTAACAATTTAGTTAATCTCTTAAATTTATCTCTCCTAGAAAAGTCCATTTCTAGCTCAATTTTTCATTGGTCTTTATTCTAGCACATGCTCCTCTTTTCCTATTTACCTTTAATTCTGTTCTACCTTCTTACTAACTAAATGGTTAGCAGTACAACCCATTCATATCTGATCTTCACATACATGGGGAAAAAGGTACTCTGACTGACAAAGTGGTTTTATAAATTTAACAATTTTCAGACCACTTATTGAACTGGGCTAGAGGTAAAAAGGTAGACCTTACAAACAACTGGGCATATACTCTTAGTATCTCCACTAGGAAGTTTAATGACTTGATTGGCTAGTTGCTGATACTGAATTTTAAATAAGTACCTTACTAAAGATCACAAACTACTTTCAGCAATAGTGACTTCTATTATAGGAAATGTTGGCCTGCTGACCTAGAAAGTTTATAGGGTTCAGTAACACTTCTTTCTCCAACTCACTCAAATCATTTCTCATATGTGCCATAGTTCATTCATTCAGCAAACCACGGTCCACTATGCACCCAGAAACTGTTCCAGTCACTAAGGAATAGAGTAGTGAACAAGGCAAAGTCCCTGCCCTCATGGAGATTAGATTCCATTGACAGAGTTAGACGATAATTAAATAAATCATTTTTTAGGCTCCTGTAACCATCATTGAACCCAAGCTAAACTCACCTAAAAATGTACACACATCACTGTATACCCTACCCTACACATAACTATGACTAAAAAACCACACATCTCAAAAAAGTACTTATCATTCTGCGCATATATATACACACACATATATATGTCTCAACAAATAATATTCAACTGCAGATTTAAAAAACAAAAGCAGCAGCAATAAAGGTCCAACAAAAAGTACAAACTTAGAGGATCAAATAAAACTCAAGTGTTCAATCCTACTGATATATATCTGAAGACTATTAGCTCTCCAAATGCCATGGCATGGCCAAATGTTTTGGGATAGTCTCCACTCCTGTTCTGACAATGGAGCTGTGAAATAAGAGAAAGACAAAGATTCTGAGAACCATGCCCCATTAGAGGTCCAATTAATAAATATGAAGAGGAGACTCAGTAGTTTCCTCATAGGTGTGTTGTGAAGAACCATGCCCCACTAGAGGTCCAAATAACACAGTCAACATATATAGACAGCTTTAATCAGAAGACGGTGGTCAGAGAACTGTGAGAGGCACAGCCGAATTAAATGACACTGTCCCAAAGCCACAGGGCCGACCTAAGGGTCAATGGTACATAAAAGTTGGCACAAGATTTACTTTCTACCCATGTCTAATTTTATACATGTCTCTCTCTACCACCCTTGTTTACCTGGCTTTCAAGTTATTCAAAATAAAGACGAGCTCTTTCTCACTTGGGCACCTTTGCAATGTTACTCGCTCTGCCTGGATTGTTCTCCCTGGCCTGTCCCTCTTGCCCTCCCAGCATGATGGCTCCTCCTCAGCATGTCTACTTCTTCAGAGGTACTCTCTTTGACCCCTCTATTAAAACTAACTCCTTCGGGCACCTGAGTGGCTCAGTCGGTTAAGCTCTTGATTCCAGCTCAGGTCATGATCTCAGGGTCGTGCCATCAAGCCCTGCATCCAGCTCCACACTCAGCATACAGTCTGCTTAAGATTCTCTCTCTCCATCTCCCTCTCCCTCTGCCCCTCCCCACTACCCCCCATTTGCACGCTAATTTAAAAAAATAATAATAAAATAAAACAAAACTCCTTGTTTTCCCAATCACAGCAATCTATTCTTTTTTTCTTTCAGAGAACTTTTCAAAATCTATTTAATTATTTATTTGCTTGTTTTCTGTTTCCTCCACTCGTCTGTAAGCTCCAGAGGCAGAATCTTGCTATCTTATTCATTATCTTTAATATCTAGCAAAAAACCTGACACGGAGTAGGTGATGCTCAATAAATACTTGTGGGATTCATGTCTATCTTATAGACATGTATATTCCTGTATAACTTGTGGGATTCATCCATAGTATGTCAAGGTCATCAAAAACAAGAAAACCCTGAAAAACTGCATAGACAAGAGGAACCTAAGTAGACATGACAATTAATGAAATGTGGTACCCTGGATGGGATCCTGGAACAAAAATGGACTTAGGAAATAATAATGTACCAATATGGGTTCATTAGTTGTAATATATGTTCCATTCTAATATAATATGTCAATAATAGGGAAAATTATACGCAAGATTGGGGATATATAACTCTCTGTACCATCCTCTCAATTTTTCTGTAAATGTAAAATTAATCTAAAAACTAAAGTTAAACAACAGAACAAAACAAAACTCCTGGTGAATGAAAGACAATCAAAAAAGACTATCATGTGCTACCAACAGTATTAGAGTGCAAACACATTCATTAAAGTCAAGACGGAGTTAAAATTAATTTTGAAATTTCTAAAATTAATTTTACCCCTTGAATATTAACCATTTAAGCCATCTCAACTGAAGAAAATAATAAGAGACGGGGCCACATAGTTATACCCCAGGAGAAGACTGATATAAAGAAGCCAGATCTACTTAACCAAAGGGTTTTCATGAGCATTGTTGTATAAACTGAAGAAAGGGTTTTGATCAGAGTTGATGAAGCCAGACGTATAATTCTTTTTAGGTTGAAATCATACATTTTAAAAGAAACTGCAGTATGTTGACACCATTACATCAGCTTCAGGTGTACAACATAGTGATCTGACAGCTCTATATGTCAACTGTAGAATGCTTTGGGGTATGATGAGGAGTCACTGCTATTCTGACCACTTTTTAAAAATTGATAGAATTCTTCTTGTTTTTATTCTGTGGAAGGACTGGATAGTTACACAGGGGGAACAGAGCAGCCCTGGATAGCTAACATTCACTATCCATGCTAAGTGAAATTAAAGGTGGGAGTGAGGAGAGTGATAGTGATAGCAGACAACCCAGGTAATTTGATTCTGCCAATACTCGTATTTCACTTTAGCCAATTGTTTCAACTTGTATTCTACCAATTTTTTCTTCAGAATAAAGGCAAAAATTAATAACTTGATGGTTACCTTCTGCCTTAAATTCTACCCTCTGCCAAAGTTCTAATGAACAACAAAATGGGCCAAGAGGTTAACCAGAAAAAGGGAGGAAAAATAAACTTAGTTATCTGTCAGTAAAGGTTATCACTTATGGGAGAGTTGATACTGACATCAGGATTTCAATATTGAAAATGATAAATATTGCACTCATGCTCTGAGGTCAGATTGCCCAGCTTACATCCTGACTTAATTATTTACTAACTGGTAAATGGATCAAGTAGAAGTAGTTCTTAATCATTTAAATGAACACAAAACTGAGTAGCAAAATATTTAATTTAATATAATCTACATAAAAACTTTTTCATCACCAAAGTTCATATCTTACTACTACCTCAGGCCAGTTTTTGCTGTCCCATCCTCACTCCTCTAGCACTCATTTTAAAAGGAATAAAATTTTAAAGCTGGGAGAACTCAGGAGAAAGGAGGCGGATGAGAAGCCAGGTACATGGACATTAATTTCCAATCTGGAGCAATGATGAATTGCCTGTGTTAGATGTGGAAGGGCAGGGAATTGCACCGTGCCTTCTGAGTTTTTCTGTCTTCATTCCTAATAGTCCTGTCATAATTCTAACCTTTTAGAAGAACAACTCAGGAAGGCAAAGATGTTCAGAGTTCAAGCTTTAAGGCTATGCTTTTTATCATGAAACAGAAACAAGACTAAACTTTTTGAGAAAGAAAAATGCTCTCACCAAGAAGCAGCAAGTGGGGGTGCAGGTATGACAACACAGTAGCAAAAAAGCAGCACACATCTCACTTCTGCCCTATGTGGACTTCATATAAAAGAAGTCAGCAAAGTTCTACCCCATGGAATCTTCTGCTCATTTATAGGACAAAATGCCACTGAGAACAGACTAAAACAAAATCAGACAGGTTTTCTGGACACCAACATGCAAAAGGGAAGGCTTCAATTCTACGAAGCAGTTCACAGTTAAAAGGCTAAACTACTTACAAACCACAGTCTTGGGTTCTGGTTTGCCTAACACAAAAAGCATGCACAAATGCAAATATCACCCCCTTCTATTTTACAGGACAGAGCTCCTGTATTACCCAATTTGTTTGGAGATACAGATAGGCTGAAAACAACAAAAACAACAATAATAAAACACACACAACCATGCCTATTTACCTTGAATGGGATAAGAATAATGTGCTGGGCTTGGCTGGCTTGTGGTTAACCCTGTAGTGCAGGTAAGAACACTGTGTTGACTTGGAGATGAAGTCTGAATTAAACCACTTTCAGGTTTCATACCTGGCCACAATGCACCTGAATCAGATAAATTGGACCAATTACAAACAATACACTGGGACTGAGGAGCATGGTTATGCTTTCAAATATCAGCCAGTAGGTTTAAAACCTAAATCTTAGAACAAAAGTAAATTTGCTTGTAAGAGAAAATTACTGATTCTCCCACTCACAATATACCACAAGCAAATACAATTTCAAAGACTGGGGAGTGGGGCCACAGAAACAAAAATCTTGTCAAAAACCCCAATAATGATATATATATATATAAAAGTTCATTTCAATGGTTGAGGGAGACTGACCAGGGTTCAGAAAAAAAAGCTACTGTCACCCAACTGGAGTATTTATTGTAGATAGTGCCTGATGATCATGTACGGTGATAAATCATTTATCCATTGTCAAGGTGGGAGACATTCCACATAAGTTTAAAATTCACTTACCCATTAAACAAGCACCAAATCTTTCTAAAATGTATTAAGTACTTTTCTGCCTTCTTAAGCTGGTTATTTTGTCACCTGTTTCTTCTGATTAGGAAAGACATACTTGCTTATTTTTATAAATTAAAAACATTACAGAAATATATAACTTAGAAAAAATAAAGTCATATATAATCCCAGCATCCAGACTTAAGCACTATTAACAGTTTGCAGAAGTCACTTAGATTTCTTCTATGTATTTACTAATCTTTTTTTCTTTTTAATAAAAATGGGATGTTATACATACTGTTCATAATTTGCTTTTCCACATACCTGTGAAAGACATCTTTCCAAGTCAGAACATGTAAATCTCTCATACTGATAAATTTCATAGCTGTTCACTTTTATTTTATTTTTATCACAATGCTCCCGAATGACAATCTTTCTAAAATATATTTATATCTTTTCCTGCCTTCTTTGCAGGGAGGAAATAGTGAACGTACCTTTAGATTTTCTCAGAATTATTGTCACAAAGATTAATAGTGTGCTGTGCTATATATATTACAGAGACACCCCCAGAGGCTACTGGGATATGTAAAGACATTTGTTTAGTACTAAAGAGAACTCAGTTATAGTTCTATATCATTTTGTTTTTTTCTCTGTGACTTGTCACTTGACATTCTCTTGCTTCTCACTTTATCTCCTTTTTCATTTGCAGTAAACTAAGAAACCATAAATGAAGCTTTGATTCTACATGACAGCCTAAGGATGTCCTTTATGGTGAATAGTTTTAGTGACAATTTTGGCTATACAAAAATCTATCTATAAAAAATCTTACTGTCTGGTTGTTCACTGTGTTCTGAACAGCTATGGCTGGTGGATCAGTGCAGTTGAAGCTAATAATTAGGTCCAAGAAGGTTCATCAATCACATTCCAGGTCAGAAATCAATACCAAGGTCAGCCACAGCTTCAAATTCAATATTAACTCATTTCATTCACTTCTAATCTGATATTGAATTTATAGAAATGTAATGCACTGATAATAGAGTCCTCTGCTTCACCAGGGCACTGAGATATCTAGGTGCAACTCAGATCTGTAAAATTTGTTGATTAGTAAATGTAAGGGAGATGTATTTTGACATGGGATGTGGCAATTGCCTTGTTCCAAAGTCAAAACACACACAAAAAAGTCATATTCTTTTCTCACCTATTAAACACATGAAATAACTTATTTGAGGAGAATGAAGAATACCATCATCTCTAGCATGCATTAGGAGGGTTGGCCCCCATTCCATGCTTAGTTTATGATCATTAGCCACAGTTAAAGTCCTAACTAAACCTAAATTTCAACACTAAAAATATTGAAAGTGTTATTTTTTAAACATTTATGTGAAATTTGAATATCAGTGCCATGATTCTTCCTGGTTGAGTATCACATTTTTTAGCAAACAAACTGCCATTTCAATGTCACAATAACTTTCAGATTTATTGTAATCAGTGTGATTTTTTTTTCTAAATAGGTTTTAAATCTGAGGTGTTGAATCTGTGAACACACTCAGATTACACTGCACGAAAATACAATCTTATTAATGAGAATAGTATTACCTGTAAATATTTTGCCAGTCTCATTACTTAGTACGTATTTAAGTTTCAAAATATAAAATGTCTATGAACTGGCCCTTCTTATAAGGTCAAAAACCAGGGCAAAATGTCCAAGGCAAGTAGGGAAATGGCTACTTATGGTAGTTTTGAATGTTTTTGACCAGAAACATGAAGTTGATATTTAAAATACAATTATTTTACAAAGAATAGAAGAATAAAAGACCATATGAATACCACCTCCGGCTTCATGGTAGCCTTGCTCTGAAAGCATATAAATATCTTCCTTTAAAAGCGCCCTTCCCACAATTCCAAATCACAGGCAGCATGACCAAATGATCTGACTGTAGAGCAATACTGCCCATAGTGAAGATGAAACCAAATCCTAGTTTCCCAACTCCTAGTCCACTGCTCTTTTCCTGTAACTACCAAGCTTATCAAGTCATTTTAAGCACCAAGGGCCTGATGTGTAACAACAGCTGGCGTAACAATGGCAAATGAAGCCTGTCTCTGAGTGCTTTCCTCTTACCGCCCCACGGTGGGGTCTTATCACAAACTCTACCCAAGTTTCTCAGCACAAACACTTCACCCTTGGTTAGTCACTAACCAAACTAATCTGGAGCAGCTCAGTTTATAGTAATACATATCAGAGTAGTGGATCTTTAGAGAAAAATTAGTTTGGTTAGGAACTGAGGTATATGCCAATGCTCAGGAAAAAACACATAAAAGAACATCTTGGTTTGTTGATTCGATAGCTCACTGGGATGAGCTATTACAAATACTAAGTAATTTAATCTGAGTATTTTTCCTAATTATAAAGGGAGTAGATGTATGTTACAGAAAATGAAGAAAACATAGAAAGTAAAAGAAAAAAAATTGCACAGTCTCATTGCACAGAAAAAAAAATACAGGCAGTTCTTGCTTTTGTACGGGACTGTATTACCTGAAACCTGTGCATAATGCAACTATGTCCTTGCCTTACGTGGTTCTGTCATAACAGAGATCAAATCTGTAGTGCCTGTACTGCAACATTCACATTTTTCTTCCAAATTTTTCTTTATGTATATATTTTTAAAAAATATTAACTTGGCATATTATACTGCTTTTAGTTTTACATAATGCTTTTTTAATAAACTTTTCTCAAGATGCTCTATATTCTTTAAGATATTAAAGATATTTAAGATATTAAGAGTGTGAATTTATAAGAATATGATTTCTAAGTTTTCCATTCTATAGATACATTGCAATTTAACACACACCTTTCAATTCAAAATGTAGCCTGCTTCCAATCTTTTGCTGTTATAAATAATGCTGTGATGCGTATCTTGGTTTGAAAATTTGTGGGTATCTCTAATTAGTTCCATAGGATAAATCCCTAGAAGTGAAATTACTGGGGGAAATGGCATGAACATCCTTAAGGTTCTTAATAGTATTACCAAATCTCCATCTCACATCAGAGTTCTTTCAAAAGAAGCTGAATAGTGGCAGCTAAGGTAATCTTTTATGAGCTCCTAAAAATAAATGGGTGCCCCTTTCCTCCCACATGTTCACTGAGATCACTGGAAGTTAACCCTCGAATTCTCTTTCTGCCATTCCACTACATTTCTATGGAGTTCTTAAAAAGAATATGACCACTATTCCTTTACTTTTACAGACTGCTCACAGTATAAGCCTCCTAGATTTCCTCTAGTCTTTTCTTCTTTCATCAAGAGGAGGAACATTTTTAAATTTCAAACTCAACTCTGAGACACAGACTAAACTTACGAGCACTTCTGGAATTAAACAGACCTGGGTTCAATTCTAAACCCAGGCATTTCCTAATTGTATGACCTCAGGCTAGTCACTTGATCCTTCTCAGCCTGTTTCCTCATCTATAAAAAGGGATAATGCTACTGTTTACTCCCTAGGATTGTTCTAAGATTAAATAAGACAATACTGTAAAGCGTGAGGTACTTGTTCCCAGAATACTGCATGGTATATAATGCATTTCATAAACATTAGATATTATTATAACGAGATTTCCCAAAGCCCTGTTTACATCTGACATAAAATAACAGACTAGTTAATCTAATTTTAGTGCTAACAGGCAGCACTAAGATAAAATTGCCAAATCTTCACAAGAAGAAAGAAAGAGTATTTTATACTGAGTGAACACACTTTTAAAAAAAGTCATGTCTATGACTTCCTTAACAAGTTCTGAGAATATGCCACATCTACTATTCACATTGCCCCAACCTAAGTCTCCCTCCAGTAAGCTTCATATATTACTTAAGAGTCAGATTTAGCTGATTCTCTTTCTTTGAAATACTGATAGAAGAATTTATGAAACAAGTCTCCCTCACTCCCAAATATTAAACAAAACCAGATTAATGAAAGAGCCTGTTATTACCAATATTTCTTTACAATATAAACAGTTTCAAGTTTTTACCAAGGACCTATTATACAGAATTTTTTTTCTTTCTTTAATACAAGGGAAATGCAGTGATCATAAAAGATACCATAACATGCACATGGCACTATGTTAGGTATTCCATAATCTGAGATCAGAGATATAATAGTTTTATTAAATACTGAACAGCAGGAATGACCAACAGTTCAACAATGTCATAAATGGTTCTGGGCTTGCTAATAATGAATTTCAATCAAAACAGAAGGTAAAAAACTGATATAAAAATACTTACTTTATACTTGCTAGCTTTTACTAGTCAGCTGTTGAAAAATTAGCTTTAACATATGCACAAAGATGTAAGCACAAACATATTCACAGAGAATCCCATTTCCAAAAGGACTGCTCAGTCTTGGCTGGTTAAATATATAACAAATTTAAGATTTTAGTATACTGGCTAATACTGATGGGGAAACAAGAGCATTTCTGTTTGTCTTCTTCCATGAAGTTATCAACTACCACTATCATTAATATATAACCTGTTTCTAGTAGTTATCAGGAGCCAAGGCAAGCCTAAACTAAGAAAGCTGTCACTATCATAAAGGACTAGCCAAATGGGCCAGGTAAAGCAGGAATGTAGAAACCAAAAGCAGGCAACACCAATACATCCAGAATCTGTGGCGATCTGTTTAGAAGATCTAATTTCCAGCTAGTTTCAGTAAAGGCTACAGAGATATAATTTTATTAACATGCTGCATATGTGAAAATAATACAGTATTCTCTCAATTTTCTAACACTGGTTCTAGGAAACTAGAAAAGGGACAGTAAAGCACACTGCATATATCTATCAACTTACACACACAGAGAAAAATCAGCACAGATGTTAAGTGCTCAGAGAGTCTCAAACTGACTTCTAGTAAATCAATCTAATTCACAGTTCATGTCCAACATACCTAAAACCACAGAACAAACAAAGCACAAGATAAGGCTATATAAAATTGGGGATTCTCCTCATTCTAAGATGACTTGTTGGTTCAGCAGAGCAACAACTGATCAGTTTAGGAACGAGGGAGGAAAAGAGGGAGAAATTGACCAAAAAAAAAAGGAGAGTACACTATAAGGCATACTCTATCTGGATATTTAGATTACCGAGTTTTAGCAGGAAAATGAATCACCTCAAAATATATTTATTATGCTTATCTAACCATGGTAACATGTTTTATATAAAGAAATAGTAATTCCTCAAAGAGTTTCCCAAACACTTAAAGATTCCAAGCTTTATAGTCAAGATTTAGTACCTTGGAAATGGCTAAATCTTGGCAGAGACACAAATGAGTATTGAAAGTTATGATTTTATTTAATATGCAGCAAACATACTGTTGGAAAGTTACACACCCAGCTTCTATCAAACTTGTAACTGAGTAGGTACTCTGTAAAGAACAACCCATCATCTTTCAGCTTCCTGATTAGGCATACTTGATTTTTGGGGAAAGATCGAAGTTTCTGGGGGATAAAAATCAACACCCTCAGAAACTGCTTATAATAGAATGCCTTACCGAAAGGAGGTAGTCCATATGTTTGGGTTGCCTGAGGGTAGACAGCATAGGGTTGAGACTGCTGTAGTGTCTGGTACGGAGTCTGCCCAGGGTAAGCAGTTTCCGACACAGGAACTGAGAGGATATGTGCATAAGGTCTAGAAAAGTTCAAGAAAATAAAAACTTTCATGTGTGATTTATTTTTAATGAAAAACAGAGGAAATAGTTAATACCACTAAAAGCAAAAAATCAGCAATGAGGAGACTAACCTTCCACATACAATGTCTCTTACTACGGTCAGAAGGTAGAACTAATTTTTCCTTTCCAGATTTTACTATCACCTAAGAAACATTTTTATGGGAAATTTAGTAATTCCAAATATCCTCCCAAGGTCCAATTACTATGCTACAACCATTTGTGATATACTACATGCAAACTTGTAGATAGAATGAACGCCTAATGTAACCGAAAACTGGACAGATTGGGACTCAACATTTGGTTCTTATTCTCCACCCAGCCCTCTGGGCCAAACAAGTTCTAAGAGGGAGAGCAGGACTTGAGAGAGGGTTAGGCTGGCAGAGAAAAGGCAAGCAACCACTACACATCAAAGAACAGGGAGTAGGGGTGGGCCCCAATATCCCCAGATCAAGCCTACAAAACAGGAGCCAGATAACTAATAAAATCTGAGAAGTCCCAGGCAGGATTCAGAATCTCCCTACTGATGTTTAAGCCAGAGTATACTGCCATTAGTTGCAGCCAACCACATCAGGTTTAGCTAGGGAATTTGAATTCAGCAGTAAAACTTCTGGGACTTTAGCTAAATGACCTGGTCATTTCATCCATGCAATAAAATGGTCCCACGCTTTGTGCACTGAATATTTAGATACCAGTTATTTTATTTGGTATTATGCTGTACTTACAATGCAAGCGTTTTGTGTACCACATAAATCTGAACAATAAAAATATTCGGAGAAAGGAATGTTTCAGAAGGGGAAAATATTTTTTTCAGCTTTGGGGGAAAGGAAAATGAAGTAAGGCTATAAAGAAGCAGTATGTGAGCTGAGCAAATAAGACATGCAGAAATGGGAAAGAAAGGGTGTTCAAGGAAAAGAGAAAAACTCTGGCAAAGTTACAGAGGAAGGCAAACAGGGCTTAAGCCTATAAGGAGCATAGATTATATTAAAGGACATATATAAAGTGAAGGGGAGTAGCAAAAGAAGGAAAGATAGCAAAGACCTTGAATACCAGGCTGAGTTCAGACCAATCTGAAACAACTGGGAGTCACCGAAATTGCTGAGCAAAGAGTGACAAGATCAGAGCTGTTCTTGAATAAAGATTAGTTTGACACTCCTTTGTAAAATGGGTTAGAAGGGGTAGAAAGTTGAAGTAGAGTTAAAAAATAGCTATAATGCAATGGTTCACATAAGTGCTAAAGAGTTCTGAATTAAGAGAGAATGCATAGCTAATAAGGTGTCCTGAATGCAAAAGGTATGTAAATTATTTTTTGAATAGGCAGATGAATTTGGAAAAGCACCTCCATCTTCACATCTGTTCTTCTTAGCTAGATCTGAACCAAGAAATAGCTCAGGTTGTAGCTGTTAATCAAGTCACATGGGAATAATTTAAAATCTTTGTGACTTCAAATGGATTGATCTCCAGATATGTTAAAGATCATAATATCCTTTTTCCTGTAGTGTCTTTATAGCTCAAAGTATTTTCTTATTTCCTTCATGATGATCTCAGAGAATAGGTTCAGTCATTTCACAGAAGAAAATCATATGAAAACAACTGCTCCAATTGCTATTAGTGTTAAATACCAGATTAGAATTTGGAGAACTCATTGAATTGACCTTTTAGTTATTTGTTAACTGATGAAAAATTCAAAAGGTATAAACAAGCACAAAAAGAAAAAAAAATGCCAGTTTTCTTTTTATAAACAGTCCCATAGGTATCAGTCACCTCTGTTACCAATTCCTTTATGTGTTCTGCCTATGTAAGCACCTGGGAATACATCCAACTTCAATAAACACACTCACACGTATCTATCGACGTATGTGCAGGCTTACTCTTTATCAACGCCCATTTGCTAGTTTGGCATACACCCAGTTCTGTACCTGCTCATCTTGGAGATGATTAGCTTGTGGATCTTAAATGCTGATCTTACCTGTTGAAGGCCCAAAACGTTGCCTCTTAGTGACTTCAACCCGCTAAGCCTAACTTTAAGCCTAATTCTACTTTGAGGACATTCCTAAAGCAAGAAACTGAACAAAGATTAGGCTGAGAAGTCCCACTAGGAGGCTGGCTTGTGCTGTGTTTATTGATCTAGGAAGGTAGAGGAAAGAGAGAATGACCAGAGGTCAGTCACTGATATGCTTTGATCACGAACAGTATTTTTCATTTTCAGTGGCCATTCATTTACAGCAAGCTCCTGGGTAACAGTGATCTATTCCAGGCAACCATCTACTTTTTAAAAGCATTGTTACAAAGACTCTACATTTAGAGGGAATAAAAAAAGTGGAGTAGGGTCAGAAAACATGAGAGGTGAAATGAAGTTAAATGTCCACTTAATAATTTAAATATCAAATTAAATTTTGAAATGAACCTAGAGAAAAGGCATATAGATTTTTGAAATAATTATTGAACTTACTTTGCAGAATACATTTGTGAGGTATAATCATTGGATGAGCGAGGGATGTAATCGGTGCATGTCATAACTGAAAGAAAGATATCATCAGGTAAAAAGTTAGAACATTTCAAAAATGAAATGAGAAAATTGCATATCTCATTGTAGAGTCTTTCAAACTAAATAACAGATTACAGCTTGGACATGAGAAATTTAGAACGACTAAGCAGTAGAAAATCCCTCTCTCTTATAGTAATGGGTTTAGAGACTTTGAGACAGTAAAAGCCAGAATGTGGGGGGTATGGGAAAGAGCTGAAGGTTAGTACCAGTTGATCTCTATCTTTATCCATCACTGATCTAAAGCCACAGATGAAGTAACTTCCTAAGCTTTCACTGTGCTCACAGGCAAACTTAAAAAGCAAGATCCATAGCTAAGAAACCGCATTACACTTCTTCAGCTTATTCGTTCTCTGAGTGCTTCCACTCATGTGAATAAAAAGCCCTAAGAATGACTTGCAGGAAGACAGATTTGGGGGGGTGGGGAGTACTCCATTCTATTAGAAAATTGTTGCTACTGCTGTGTGCAATGCAGCAAAAGATGCAAGTATGCTTCCATACCACTATTTTTTCAGCTCTGTGGTGAAGGCTTTCAAGTTTGGCGAAGCAAAGACAGATCTGAGGAACTGATGTGATGCTCTGATGAACCATCAAGTAGAAACTTTCATAGCTAGTGTCCTCTTGACCCCTATGACTTCATCTAAAATAGCTGCTGTGAAGGTTTAACCCTCATGATTTCATCTGTAAATATTCAACTCAAGTCTGACAGGTAGCAGAATCCTATTCACTAGGCACTCTTTCAGTCCATGCTCTAGACAGAGTTATATCAGAAAGAACCTGTACCAGACCCCTGAACTGTCCAAGTACTTCCTTCAACATCTGAAAAGGAGGCTGTTCTACTATTAATAAGGATTAAGAGTAAAACCAACTAACTTTACGTCTAGCTGGGTTTCCTGAGTGTCTGAACTAAAAAGGGAACTCTGGTCAAGAGCACACAAGGGGCCAATTCATGGCCAATAGTAAGGCAAATTGACGTCTTGTCCACTGCCATTGTTCAAGGTCTTTAAAAATAATTACTGGAAATTTGTAGACCACATTCATCCATAATAATTTTGACAAAAATGAAAGAGATCTCAATTAGTCTAAAGTTCTTCACATCCATCACAGAGAATATAACTTTATTTGAATTCTGCATGATGGTTCCTTCCCTGCTGACAACTACTTTCCAAACCCAAACCCTTTTCCTCCTCTGATTTAATTCTAGAAGAGATTGACAAAACATCCTGGGAGATTTAGGCTGATACTTACTTCTTTAAAGAATGAATGAGGCTTTATCTTTGCAGTACTTAGGAACCGTGAAAGGATTATAAACAGTCAGGGCATAATACTGCTATAATATTAGAATTAGCAGCAGTGGAGATGAGGTGCAAACTTGAAATACATTCTGAAGGTAAAACAGGACATTCTGATGGATCTGTACGTAAGGAATGAGGAAAACGGGAACATGGGATAATTTCTATGTTTTCGGCTTAAGAAACTGGAGGGACAGTGAAACCACTTCCTAAGATGGGGCAGTTTGGGAAAAGAAGAGATTTGAGGGGGGCTAAGGGAATAAAAAGCTTTCCCACATTTTTTTTTAAAGATTTTATTTATTTATTTGTCAGGGAGAGTGAGCAAGCACAAGTAGGGGGAGCAGCAGGCAGAGGGAGAGAGAGAAGCAGGCTCCCTGCTGAGCAAGGAGCCTGATGTGGGACTTGATCCCAGGACCCTGGAATCATGATCTGAGCCGAAGGCAGATGCTTAACCAACTGAGCCACCCAGGTATCCCAAAAGCTTTCCCACATTTTAAGTATGACTTTCCTTTCAGATATCTAAGTTGTGATGTCAAATAGGCAGTTGGATATACAAATGAAATCAGGGGAGAAGTCAAACTGGAAATATAAATTTGGAATTCATCAGCAATGTATACAATATTTAAAGTAATGTAGTGGATGAGAGAATGCAGAAAGAGAAAAGAATGCTGGACTAGAAATAAATCCTGAGGCCCAACATTCAGAGTTCAGGCAGAGGAAGAAGGACCAACAAAAGAGAAAGGTGGGAGGAAAAGTGGTGAGAGGCAGAATATGAGAAGAAACATCCAGTAGATGTTCCACTACTCTCAGAATAAGTGCAAGTTAACTAATGACCTTGAGAGGAGCAATTTCACTGGAAGAGTGGTGACAGAAGCTAAATTTGAGAGGGCTGAAGAATGAATGGGAGACAAGAAAACAAGAAAGGGCAACTCTTTCCAGAAGTTCCAATGGCTCATGGAAAAAAGAAAAGGTCTGTAACTAGTGGGGAACATGGAGCCAAAGGAGGATTTTGTTTGTGTTTTAAAATGGCAGATACGGGCGCCTGGGTGGCTCAACTGGCTAAGCGACTGCCTTTGGCTCAGGTCATGATCCCAGAGTCCCGGGATTGAGTCCCGTGTCGGGCTCCCTGCTCAGCAGGGAGTCTGCTTCTCCCTCTGACCCTACCGCCTCTTGTGCTCTCTCTCTCTCAAATAAATAAAATCTTTAAAAAACAAACAAACAAACAAATAAATAAATAAAATGGCAGATACTCCTGTGCGCTTACGTGGATCCTCAAAAGCCTTCCCTGTTCTTGTGGTGGAAGGAGATTGGACCACAGGATTGCAGGCAAAAGAGCCCCAACAATGAGGAATAGATGCTATTCCTGCAACACCACAAGCCAAAGAACAATCTAATCAAAATTCGTAAAGGACCTTATACAATTTGCCCTAAGTTCTTATTGTGAGAAAAGTGAAATCATTGCGACAATGAAGAATGGGGATCAAACATGTCTAAACCTAGATGTGAAAGAACTGATTCAAGAGTGGGAAAAACAGGTCAGCCAAAAGAAAAAGCAAAAGAAAGGGAAACGATATCAAAAAAGCAAGAAAGTTTTAAAAGTTAAAAAATCTCAACATCCTCATCAAAAGACCACATAAGCAACCACTTTACCAACAAGTGTTTTGTGTTAAAAAGGTTCTTTTTAATTATACTGAAATAATTCCAAAAGGGGATGGCGTCCTAATACAATAAGCTTTTTTTTTTTGACTAGAAAAGTTTAAACATTGTTGTGAAATTATAAGTAAAGCTAGACAGTTGCTTTTAAAATCCAAATGTTAATAAAAAAAAAAATGGCAGGTACTGTGTCATGTCTCTTTACTGACAGGAAGGATTAAGAAGAGAAGAAGAATGTGATGATGCAGGTGCAGTCTTAGTTAAGACAATACCAAAGTCCTTGTGGAGGGTAAGAAAGGGTTAGCTACAGAGCCCAAATAAAAGGTCCTACTGTTGACAGGAGCAAGAATACTATTTCCGTCCTGGTAAGAATGAAGCAAGAAAACATGGGTACAAATGCAGGTAGGCTTGATGATTTGGTGGTGGTGGGAGGATAAGGAGGTTTCTTGTCTGACAACTTCTATTTGCAATAGAGCTGTCGGTTAAGAATGACGAAAGGTAAGTGAGGATATGGGTACTTGAAGAGGAAAGTAAGTGCTGTGAAATATCAAAAGGTAAAATTCATTAGGGAAATGTAGTAGGATTTCCAAGCATGCTGGGTGCCTACTTGAGGCCTTGTGAGTAGTAAGTCAGCTAGGTATATATTTTATCCAATAATGTTTAGCTATGTGAATGCACGTAAAGGGCAGATGGAGAGTATTAAATTAGGACTGGGGTTTAGCAAGGAGAGTACAAGAGGCAAAGTTATCAAAGGTATTTGTAAGGGAACAATTATAATAAACAGCCACAAGAATCCATATGGAGTAAGAAGGGCCATAAAGGCCGACAGATATGATGACAGGTATTGGACAGGTCATCTACATGGATTTTGAAATCACCAAGAAGAGTAAGAGTTTGGATGGAGAAGAAAACCAAGAAGACCTAGTCTTTAAAGAGCAAAATGACTAGGAGTTCAGAAAGGTAGAGGAGGCATAAATATAAACTTCAAAGGAACTGGAGTTTTTGGAGGGAAAAAGAGAAAGAGAAATGGTCTGGAAGGAGCAAGAAGACTCAACTTACTTCCTGGCCCTGGAATATATAAGACACAGGTCTTTTTCTTGGGGATGAGTGGGACATTAAAAAAATCAGAGACTTTTCCCTGATTAGAGCAGTTTCTCACAGTCCGGACAGTTTCTCATATGCATCAGAATCACCTAGCTATCTTCTTGAAAATGTAGATTCCCATCCATATCAGATCTGATCTGAATGATAATCTCTGAAAATGAGGCCAGAATTCTACATTACAAACAAGCACTCCAGATGATTCTTAAGTACACTAAGAGCTGGAGAACCACTAGAATAGTACCTTTGAGGAAATAATATACATAGCTCAAAATACACTATTTCCTTCCTTCCCCTGTCCTTTTTTTTAAAGACATATCATTTTCTAATACATGGAAGTACGTCAAGTTAAGCATAACCATTTAAGAGAAGAAAAATCCCCTAAACAAGTGTCTTTTTAAAAAGTGTCTTATACAAATTTATTCTTTTAAAGTATGTGGTAAAATATGGAGAAGCACTGATATTTAGTTCCAGGGATGACTATTTGTCCTATGGAGGCAACCTGGGGGCATATGTGGGTATGCTAGAGAAAACTTACATTTCTGCAAAAAAAAAAACAAACCCAGAACACTCGACAAACTTTTGTCCATTATATGAAAGTATCTTTTCTATAGGAGAAAGCAGGCTGGTGAGTGGAGGATGTATCTTATTGGGCTGGATCTCTCCCAGGGCCCAGTATCAATTTTGGGCTCTTAAGGGGATTACTTTTCTTTTTTGGCACAGATGGATAGGTACAGTCATTTGGTTATTAGAAGGTGGAGAAACATCAGTGTCTCTGGAGGAGCAGTTAGAGGTTGGCCCACAAACTTTTCTGATTTTGAGTAAGGCAGTAATACCTTTAGAACATCCAACTTCGGAACAAAACAAAAATAAAATCACCAAGTGTGACTCCTCAGGTAAATGGATTCCATGAGATTTTCTTCCTCAGCTGGTATGTCAAATAAAGCTTATATGAGAGCATAAGGATGAAAACACACACACACGGACAGGAAAGGCTTGTGGATATATGGGACAAACAAGTCAATCGGTGAAAACCAATTATAAAAGAACAGCATCACCCATATATAGGAATACCTCTTTCATCATGCATAGAATATAGTACTTACTTTCCTCTGACATGGTCAGGTTTGAAGCAAGGCTTGAAGTTTCAGGTTTCTGATCACTGACTTCAGGGCTGCTCACTTGACTGAGAGAACCAAAATGAATACACATTAGCCCCTCATGGACTTGCTGTGTTGCTAAAAGTGATTACGTCAAACCCATTTCTCTCCCTAGGCTATACAAGTAAGAGGAAAAGTAAGTCTTCTCCATGGTATCATTATTCTAAAACAAACAAACAAAAAAACCAAACCAAACTGCGCTGTCACTTTGTTTCCAAAGTTCCACAGGAAAGTGGACAGTCTGATTTCAGAGAGTGGTTCTCATAACTACTTGAGAAGTTTTTCTCAAATTACACATGCTTGCTTCCAAGAAGGGGGTTCTGAACCTTAAAATTGTTCATTCTACTGTATTTCTCTTTTCCTCCAATTAAAAAATTTTTTTAAATTTGTTATCATATCCCCTGAGCAATATCTTTTTTTAAGTTATAAGGAGAACTCAGAAATTACAAAAGGTAAATCACATAAACTGGGAGAACAAATCATTATGTTAGACACTTTAATGATGGCAAAATTCTCACTGGAATTCTGGAATGGAGATTTTACTAACTTTCATCCCTCACAATGTCCTCCTTCTTCCTTCTACCTTACTTTCTACTCTCCAGTTATTCTCTCAATTACCAGGATAGCATAGTGGTTAAGGGTACAGATTCTTGAGTTAGATTGCTTGCATTCACATTCTACTCTGCCAAAAGTAGCTTAATGACTTGGGCTGAACTTCTTTGTACCCCAGTTTCAACTGTCAAAGAGGGACAATAACAGAGTCTAACACATAGGGTTGTTATACGGATTAATGAGCTAATATATGAAAAGTACTTAGAGACTAGAACAGAGTAAATGCAATATAACCATAGCCGTTATTATTATATTACAACTTCACCCCAGCCCAGGCATCCTTCCCACATTCATTTTCCTTAGAAAGAAATCTGCTTTGCTATTCTATACTCCAGGGAGAAGTGAACACTGTACCAGAGGCTCCATATATCTCCAAAGATAAGACTAATAAAAGGTAAGAGTAGTTTCTACACAGTAAAATTTTAAAAGAAATGTTATTTATATAAAAAATACACAGCATCAAAATTCTTAAAGCTCTCATCTCTTTTCTGAATGGACCTCTAATATTCAAGTATAATATCAAGATTTTCCCCCCGATATATTCTGAATTTTCAAACAATTTTTCCTCAGATGTAATTAACTTTTTTTTAAGTTTATTTATTTATTTTAGTAATCTCTACACCCAGCAGGGGCTTGAACTCAGCACTGAGATCAAGAGTTGCATGCTCTTCTGACTAAGCCAGCCAGGTGGCCCTGTAATTAACTTTTATTTATTTATTTTTCTTAAGTAGGCTCTATGCCCAATGTGGGGCTTGAACTCATGAACCTGAGATCAAGAGTCGCATGCTCTACCAACTAAGCCAGCCAGGCACATCTGTAATTATTATTATTATTTTTTTAGATTTTATTTATTTATTTATTTGAGAGAGAGAGAGACACACACACAGCATGAAAGGGGAGAGGGTCAGAGGGAGAAGCAGGCTCCCCGCTGAGCCAGGAGCCCAATTTGGGATCCGATCCCAGGACTTTGGGATCATGACCCGAGCCGAAGGCAGTTGCTTAACCAACTGAGCCACCCATACGTCCCTCTGTAATTAATTTTTAAAGCTTAGTCCCCAGATGATGTTTATCTATTTACTCAAATGCCTGTATTTTTGGAATAGCATTTAATGTACTCACCAAGATGTGACTATGGGAAATGAAGAGTAAGGGGAAGAAATCATACTGAGTAGTTATATCAATGTTTCCCAAACTGGCCTAGTATTATAATTATCTGAATAATTGGTGAAAATACAGACTTCTGGTCATGCCTACTTAAATACGATTCACAGGAGAAGGGTATAAAACTAGACAAGAACTTCACATTCCTGACTACAATGACTGTTTTGTCTTCTGTGTATACCTGGATAAGTCTGGGGTTCACTGTTATACCCACTGATGGAAGACTATTTCTAGACCCTGTAACTTAGAAGGTATATTTGTATAATCTGGTATACAACGGTATAAAATCCTATGGTCCTGGAATCTTATGTTATAGCAAAATCCCCTACGTATTCAACTGAGTGTCTAGAGATTCAATAGAAACAACAGTGCTAATGGGGTGCCTGGGTGCCTCAGTCAGTTGAGTGTCCGACTCTTGATTTCAGCTCAGGTTATGGTATCAGGGTCCTGAGATTGAGCCCTGTGTCGGGCTCTGCACTTAGCAGGGAGGAGTCTGCTGGAGATTCTCTCTCCTTCTTCCTTTGCCTTACCCCGTACTTGCATGCTCTCTCTCAAATAAATAATCTTAAAAAAAAAAAAGAAAGAACAGTGCCAATACAGCAAATTGACTAGCACTTTGTTAAACATTTAAAATTATTTTATCTAGGAAAACAAAACATTCTGTATTGCCTCAAAATTTAATTATTTTCAGTAATATAAACATAAATTTTGCTCAACAGTGTATATATGATGAAAAAAAAATATGTTCCAAAAAACAGAAACACCCAAACTCCAAAAAGTGAGCATCACGAATACCTGATTCTCATTCAATAGAACTCTTGTCAATAATCAATACAATCAACCAATGCATGAATAAACAAAATTAGGTATGGACATACAATGGAATATTATTCAGCCTTAAAAAGGAAGGAAATTCTGATACCTGCTAGGACACAGATGAACCCTGAAGACATTGCACTAAACAGAACAAACCAGTCACAGAAAGATAAACACTGTATGATTTCACTAATATAAGGTACTTAGAGGGCGCCTGGGTGGCTCAGTTGGTTAAGCGACTGCCTTTGGCTCAGGTCATGATCCTGGAGTCCCGGGATCGAGTCCCATATCAGGCTCCCTGCTCAGCGGGGAGTCTGCTTCTCCCTCTGACCCTCTTTCCTCTTGTGCTCTCTGTCTCTCATTCTCTCTCTCTCAAATAAATAAATAAAATCTTTAAAAAAAAAAAAATAAGGTACTTAGAGTAGTCAAAATCAGAGACAGAAAGTAGTGTGGTGGTTGCCAGGAGTTAGAGAACAGGGAAGCAGAAAGCTGTTATTTAATGAATACAGATTTTCAGTTTGGGAAGATGAAAAAAGTTCTGGAGATGGATGGTGGTGATGGTTGCATAACAGTGTGAGTGCAATAATGTCATGAATTATACATCTAAAAATGAATGAAATGGTGAATTTTATGTTATGTATATTTTATCATAATAAAGAAACTGAAGGAGAGAGAAGGGATAACTGCAGGAAAAGATGAAGGTGGTAGGTTCCATAATGTAACTGGAAGGGTCAGCTTTACAAATAAACAGAGGAATTAACTTCATTGT